>NW_024062618.1:0-1496250 GCF_006381635.1 Hibiscus syriacus | reverse complement strand
TCAAAATAATACAGATTGAAATTTTCTTAAACAACAAATCAACTTTTACAAATCAATTAATTAAACAAGCAAAAAACAATTCTTATTTACACATCTAAAAAAAACAAATAAACTGCACATTTAACCCCAGACAACTGGTTGTTTATGCACAAATACATCAATTTCACGCAGCTCATTTCAAGATCAGGATTAACCTGCAGAAACCAAACATTTGCTCAAACAACACTTTCTACATATCTAAAACCAACAAATAGCAAATTATTGAATTCTAGGTACTTAACCAAACATTTTCAAACCAACAAAGAGTATATATGTTAACAATACTTGCTCAAACTTACCATTGTTTATGCACACTTTCAGCAGGCGGATGCAGGTAGGTAACGTCTCGCATATATCGCTCTAGCCATAAAATGCTGAAACCACAACCCTACTGTACCTCTATCTCTATATATGGGAGGTGGAAACTGTTTACTTCCTATCGTCAAACGTTCCAAGCACATGCATATAAGAGGACCACAATCCCCTCTGGCTCCCTCTGTTTGTTGTGGCGCTGTCTCGTATCTGATCATTGTAACTTTGAACTTTTTTGGCTTATTGTTTCCCGATTTAGTCCAATAATCAAGTGCATCCAAGTATTTAGCCAAATGAGCACTACATCACTTACAAATAATATATCTCAAATCAGACAATGGTATGTAATTCAACATGATGTCATATACAATCGTCTTCAGGGATGGGAGATGAAGCTCGATGAGAAGCCAATGACGACGTTCCATAACAGGGATAAACACCTGCAATCATAAATAATAATTCAATTGCGCACATCAAATAAAATTTATGAACACATTTAAATATTCAAAAATAAATTTAACCTTAGCGACCTCCCACCACGTAGGATAAAGTTTAGCTTTTCCATTACCCAATACATATGAAGCGTCTCTCTGATCCTTCAAGTGAGCTACATGAAAAGACGAAGACATAATAGTCCATCGCATATTTTTTATTTTCTTCAATTTCCTTATTATCAGAAGATGTGACACTCATGAATCAATATACTGTTTTATAAAAAAAATACATATATTAGTGAATTTAATAAATAAATTTTAAAAAAAATCAATCAAAATGCAATATAAGAAGAATATAAGACTTACCCCCCATTCTAAATAGCAATTGTCTTCAACCCCTAATAACACACCCCACTAAGACTGATCAAGAAAAAAATGCATATCATCGTCGAGTTTGCATATGTCAGCGCCGCTCATATAGATAAAAATCAATTGCAGTCTTAGCCCAAAGGGTATTATCCATAATTGTGTCCGATAGTGTTCTCCTCTCAACTTCAGATACCGGAATGGTACTGACCGGTAACTCATACGAAAGCCAACTCTCATCCATCATGTCGGGCACGTGAGGGGGTTTATTAATATGTCGACATATTATGCCATGTGAATCGGGCTCTTGAACGGTGGGAGGAACCTCTTGAACGATGACAGTGGCCTCTTGAACGGTGGGAGGGGCCTCTTGAAGGATGATAGTGGCCTCTTGAACGATAGGAAAGGCCTCTTGAACGATGACAGGTGAATCGGGCTTCTTCTTACGGAGTCTTGGCACTATTGGGGTGAACGGAGACGTAATGACACTTGCACGACGTCTGATGCGTGAACCCAGTCGTGCAAGAAAAACCCAACGTAAAGCATCTACCTTATCGGGCCACTAAAAATAAATTAATACATAAATCAGTAAATAAACAAATAAATAATGCCGAAAAAAGGTTATTTGCATTTTTAGTATAGTATTAAACAAACTTACCTAATTGCGTAGAGTATGAACCTCATTCTGCAACGATGCAACAATCTCACGTAGAGCGGCTACCTCATCACGTAAAGTAGATACCTCACCACGTAAAACACCATTGTCATCGCGTAAAACCTCTACCTCACCACGTAAAGACCGTACCTCATCACGCCATGCACAATTGTCGTCACGTAAAGTACTGACCTCCTCACGCAAAGCATTGACCTCATCACTTAACTCCCCTAACTCATCCCATGGAGGTGGAGAACAGGGAGATAAATGTCGTGGTATCTTTTCCGGTCGCTTATCATGAGGTGATGGTGGAGAAGAGACTCGATGATGTGATGGAATAGGTGATAGCTCTCGTTGTGGAGGTAATGGCTCTGGTGTCGAGCTGTAGAATCGGCTCGATCGAGTGATGGCTCTCGAAGTGGGGGGTGCTCATCATCCGTGCCATCAAAAAAACGCTTACTAGCTTGCCACCAATCAGTGGCAAGCTCAGCCTCTGTGGGTGTCAGCCTCTGTATTGGATAGTTGACCTCCTAACAATATAAAAGCTCAAACAAAGTTAAACGTCTACTAGTAATAAGTTGTTTATATATGGTAGTATTTGTGTTAACTTACATCATTCATCGTCGTATATGATAGTAACTCTTCCTAATCCAACAGTCGGATCCTCATCCAGGAAATAGCCCTAGGAATATCATTTGAATTTTTGATTGCATATGTCCGCATGCTGGGAAAAGCCTCAAATATCCAAATCTACAAACAATATAATACACAAATATTAGTAATTGTTAAATAATTAATTATACTTTTGGAAACATTATATAGAAATTCTTACCTTAAAGGCCCAAATAAAGCCTGCCAAAGTGTATTTGGAACCATGGCCATGCAAACTTTTTCGGTCCTCAAAGGCAGACGACAACTTTTTCCAGGTAGCTTTCCATAGATATGAACCCCACGGAAACACGTTCTATACATTTAGGTCCTCTACCAATAATATTAGGTCATCAGAAATAGGTTGTATGGCCTCTTTGCATAAAAATCTGGCATGCAAAAGTAATAAAAGGCATACTCGGACAACATCGAGGTCATCCATCCGAGTAAAACCATCTTTAAGAAGTAATCTTTTCAAGTCGTCGACGTGTAAACTGGGTTTCGCCTTTGCCAGCTCAGGAAAAACCAGAGATAACCATGATGGGTGAGTGATATGACTAGTGTACCGACCTACTTCATCCTGTCCGAAGCGTAGACCAGTGATTAAGCAAAACTCCTCCCGCCCAAAACAAGTATACGCCGGTGGAAAATGAAACCATATCTCTTCATCACCACGTTGTATCCTCTCGGGTAGATCGTTAGTCATGGTCTGAAGAAACAAATGAGTCAACATAGCATCTCCACCTGGATGTTGTACTTTCAACCATGGCCCGAAGCAAGTATCCTCAAACAATTTTCTTTGTACAAGTGTAAGTGTCGACGTAATTGTAGTGGCTAGGCTTAATTTATTCCTTAAAGTCAATGAAGCCGAAAAAAAATTTCTAACAAAAACAATAAACATACCAAGTTAGATATACCAAAAACTACAAATTATACACTATAAACATACATGATATTAAACAGTGAAAACAAAGCCAAATATGTTTCAAACTAGCATGGTATTCACCCAAGTCATTATTCTATCATAGTGAACAAAATGCATCAGATAACATTCTAGAAGTAAGCACTTATATAAACATTTAAAAGGATAACATATAGGTTTAGTGCAGGTTCAAGGACAACATAAAGAGTAATAATTTATTCTTGAAACTTAAATTCGCAACACTGTGAAGTTAGTATTTGTCTTTGTTTTTTGGTTGAAGTAATGCAATTCATTCAAGTTTCAATTTGCAGAAGAATAGTAGTTTCTGAAACTTAAAATCGCAACGCAAAAATGAAAATCGCAACGCAAATTTCATTTTCGCAACGTTGCGATTTTCATTTTTGTGTTGCGAATTTAAGTTTCAAAAAATATTCTTCTGCAAATTGAAACTTGAATGAATTGCATTACTTCAACCAAAAGACAAAACAAAGGCAAATACTAATTTTACAGGGTTAAAGACAAAATAAAGACAAAAACCAAATAAATTTACTAAGCAATCTAAGTGAAATGGTTAATCTATTATTGAAATTACCAGTAAATTTATCAATTTAAATATGAAAAATCTAATAATAAAACAAAAATTTCAAAATAAAAATAATTAAAAAAACTAACCCTCGGTGGTTGATTTTTCATTTGTGGTCGTGAATGGTTGTGAGGGTGGCTCTGATAGATAGAGATAGAGGGGGCTCGCCGGATATGTGGACGGATTTCGTCGGAGACGGGGACGGATGTCGCCGTAGAGAGTGAGAGATGGAGATGAGACTGAGTCGTGATTTAGGGTTTTAGGTTATGATTTGCGATTATACTGTTTACATTTGTGTTGCGAAATTAATATTGTGTTTTGAATTCGAAAATAAAATTCGCGTTGCGAAAATAAATGCGCTTTGCGAATTTGACTTCTGTGTTGTGATTTACAAATTCGCGTTGCGATTTACCTATTCGTGTTGTGAATTTGGAAAATCATGTTGCGATTTTGGAACATGTGTTGCGAAATTGGAGTTTGCGTTTCGAATTTGTTGGTCATTTTCGCAAATCCAAAAAAAAGTTTGTTAAAATCGAATATTATAAGGCATTTTCGGTCACTGAAGTTATTTTTTCTTTTATATAAGGGTAAATTTAGGGATGAATTTGTAAAATTTTAAAAATAAAAAAAATTATTAACAAAAAAATATTTTTTAAAGACAACCGTCTCCTTTTACCTCTCGTACATCGTTAGACACACTTATTTTATGAAGTGTAATAGAGACGGAAGAAGGATTGGGGAAAATTCCAATACGATTAGTGTCATGCTCAGATTGGCAAAGGATATACAAACAGAGGTGGAATAATCCGCACTGGTGGAGCCACATTAATTTCACAAATCCACTCAACATCAGTCGTTTACTCAAAATCTTTTTGAAGGAAAACTACCCAGCTGGTCGCCCAATTTTTTAGGTATTTTTATTTTGATCACCGTTGTTAGAGAAATAATTCATTTTAATCACCTAAACGTATATCACAAGCATAAATCAAGCCTATACCACAAGGTGTCCACCATGTTCCCAAGCTTGCCATACACTACCCAAATCCCTCCCCACCCATAAACCAAAATATAACTAACATGTTTGATTTTAAGTCTTCCTATAAAATATACTATTGGGGAAAACGGGTTATTTCCCACACGAACGTAGTTTTAAAATTAACCTAAAATGTCAAGATTAAAACCACCAAAGGTTGCACAATGAATAAACCTGTCAAACTATTAAATATTGAAACACAATGGAAAAGAACCGAATAAAAACAGTAAAGGAGAGAACACACCAAATTTACGAGGTTCAACGAGAATATCGTCTACTCCTCGGGCACCACACCGGATGATAACTTCACTATATCGCCAATATTACAACAAATGGAATTCTTTAGAATTCCCAAAGTGGAAGAATGAAGAATACAAGAGGAAGAGAGAACTTGTTTTTGGGATGATTTCTAATGGAAATACTTAGGCATATTTATAGTTGAGTTTTAAGAACAATATGTTCAAAGTTTGGCCACCTACCAAAGAATTTTCCAATGTGTACAAGTTAGCCACCAAATATGAAATTCACATGTTCAAAGTTTGGCCACCAACCAAGATGAAATTTCCAACTTGTCAACTTAATTTCTAGACAAATCTAACAAATCTCCACCTTGGCTTGAAATTACCAAGCCTACTCAACTTCTTCAACTTCCCAAATTTGTAGTGCCTCTAATTACGCTCACAAGCGCCGCACACCCGAAGGTGTTCATACTTTCAGGATGTTAATTAAGTTCAAACAATGATTGAACTTGATTACTGTTACCACCTTGGTCATCATATCTGCAGGATTTTCTGATGTCGCAATTTTCTGAAGTAGAGTCTTTCATTCTTCAAAGATCTCCCGTACAAAGTGATACCTCACGTCGATATGCTTAGTCCTTGAATGGTAGACTTGATTTTTCGCTAAGTGAATAGCACTCTGACTGTCACAATAGGTACTAATGTGACTTTGAACAACTCCCAAGTCTTCCATCAACCCGTTAAGCCAAATTGCTTCCTTTACAGCCTCTGAAACTGCCATGTATTCTGCCTCTGTAGTAGACAAGGTCATCGTAGATTGCAATGTAGACTTCCAACTTACTGGGGCTTTAGCAAGAGTAAACAAATACCAAATAGTTGACCGACGCTTATCTAAATCAC
This sequence comes from Hibiscus syriacus, assembly GCF_006381635.1. Taxonomy (NCBI): domain Eukaryota; kingdom Viridiplantae; phylum Streptophyta; class Magnoliopsida; order Malvales; family Malvaceae; genus Hibiscus; species Hibiscus syriacus. The sequence continues at coordinate 1,490,119 of NW_024062618.1, read as the reverse complement.
CAGCATAATCGGAATCAACATATCCAACCACACACTGACAAAGTGTTTCATCCTGTTCAAAAACTAAACCAACATCCACGGTTTGTTGGAGATACCGTAGAATCCATTTCACAGCTTGCCAATGTCCTTCTCCAGGATCATGCATGTACCTGCTCACAACTCCAACTGCTTGTGAAATGTCAGGACGCGTACACACCATTGCATACATCAAGCTCCCAACTGCATTAGCATATGGAAATTTTGCCATATACACTCGTTCTTCGTTAGTTTTAGGAGATAATTGAGAACTAAGTTTCAAATGAGAAGACAATGGGATACTTACATGTTTGGTATTTTCATTCATGCCAAAACATTGTAATACCTTTCTCAGATATTGTTTCTGTATTAAACAAAGCTTCCCTCTCTGTCTATCTCTGCTTATCTCCATACCAAGAATCTTCTTGGCCTCACCTAGATCTTTCATCTCAAACTCTTGATTCAACTAAGCCTTCAATTTGTATATCTCCTTTTGACTCTTCGAAGCGATCAACATATCGTCAACGTACAAGAGAAGATAAATGAAAGATCCATCTTTGAGCTTTTGCAAATATACACAATGATCATATTTGCTTCTAGTATACTTTTGCCTCCTAATAAAGCTATCAAATCGCTTGTACCACTGCCTCAGAGATTGCTTCAATCCATATAGCGCTTTGTTCAGCTTACAAACCCATTTCTCACAACCATCATCTTTGTATCCTTCTGGTTGAGTCATATAGATCTCCTCTTCTAAATCACCGTGCAAGAAAGTTGTCTTTACATCAAGTTGAGTTAGCTCCAAATTCAACTGTGCTGCCAAGGCCAACAATATTCTAATAGAGGAATGCTTCACAACAGGGGAAAATACTTCATTGTAGTCGATTCCTTCCTTTTGAGCGTAGCCTTTAGCTACCAACCGTGCCTTGTAGTGAACATCTTTCTTGCTATGAGATCCATCTTTCTTTACAAATACCCACTTGCATCCAATGACTCTTTTACCTTTCGGTAATTGTGCCAGTTTCCAAGTGTTGTTCTTTTGGAGAGATTGCATTTCTTTATCCATGGAACTTTTCCACTTATCACTTTCCAAGTTTTGTATTGCTTCTTGGTAAGTAATAGGGATATCATCATCAACAACTGGAAGAGCATAGGCCACCATATCAACAAATCGAGCAGGTCTACGAATTTCTCTCCTTGGCCTTGTAACTGCAAGTGGTTCTGGTATCTCCAATGATTCTTGGGTTTGAACCTCTTCATATTTTGATTCTTTTATTGGAGTTGAAGAATCAGCTGCATCAACTTCTGGGATTATCGTCTGCTGAAACTCCACCTGTTTTGGAGTATGCTCCACCTGCTGCGGAGTACTACTTGTCTGGACAGCTTCACTTGTTACATTCTTTACTAGGGCAGATTCATCAAAGGTAACATCTCTGCTACAAATTATCTTATTGGTGTCTAAACACCAAAGGCGGAATCCCTTCACTCTATGGGTTATTCCCATAAAGAGAGCATTCTTTGCTCTCGGATCAAGCTTGGATTCCTTCACATGATAATAAGCAGTGGATCCAAATACATGTAAGGAATCATAATCAGTAGCAGGTTTTCCAGGCCATACCTCCAATGGTGTTTTTCCTCATATCGCTGATGACGGCAGACGATTGATGAGATGACCAGCATATGTCACAGCCTCAGCCCAAAATGCCTTGCCTAACCCAGTATTAGACAACATACATCGAACTTTCTCCAATAGTGTTCGATTTATACGCTCTGCTACCCCATTCTGTTGTGGTGTATGTCTAACAGTGAAGTGTCGAACAATACCATACTCATGGAAAACGTCAAAGAATGAGTCACTTTTATATTCCCCTCCATTGTCCGTCCTAAGACGTTTGATCTTTCTACCAATCTGGTTCTCGATCATATTTTTCCATTTCAGGAAAATTTGAAGCACTTCATCTTTAGACTTCATCGGATACACTCAAACTCTTCTAGAAAAGTCATCTACAAAAGTTACAAAATAATGGTTTCCTCCCAAAGACGATGTTTTTGAAGGACCCCATACATCTGAGTGAATATAATCTACAATACCTTTTGTATTATATATAGTGGTATCAAACTTCACTCTCTTCTGCTTTCCCATAACACAATGCTCGCAAAAGTTCAATTTGCAAGCCTTTGCACCTTTCAACAATCCTTTATTTGCCAGAATTTGCAAGGATTTCTCTCTAGCATATCCCAACCGCATATGCCACAACTGGGTTGCGTCCAAATCATCACCTCTGGAAGCTGCTGCAACTGCTCCAATAATTGTACTACCTTGGTAGTAATACAAATTATTTTTCCTGATGCCCTTCATCATCACAAGTGTGCCATATGTGACTTTTAAAACTCCATCTTTCATAGTGACTACTGAGCCTTTGGATTCCAAGGCTCCCAACGATATGAGATTTTTCTTCAAACTGGGCACGTATCGGACATCCGTCAGAACTCTGGTTGATCCATCTTGATTCTTCAATCGAATTGAACCTATCACAACAGTTTTACAGTCATTGTCATTGCACATATAAACAACTCCTTCATTTAGTTCCACTAAATCGGAGAACCACTCCCGATTAGGGGACATATGATATGTGCAACCCGAATCTAATATCCACTCATCGGAATGGAATGTTGTTGATGAAGCAACCAATGATATGTCAGAGTCATGTGCATCATGCTCTGTAACACATGCATCTGAAACAGCTTTTCCTTTCTTCTTCAGCTTCGAACAATCTTTATTCCAATGGCCTTTCTCATGACAAAAGGCACGTTCATCTTTTCCCAGTCTGGACTTCGACTTTGATCTCCCTCTCCACTTTGGCTTTTGATTTTTCGAGCGACCTCTTGCCACCATGGCCTCCGCTGCTTCATACTTGCTCTCCTTCTTGGTTTTCTTCCCGAGTTCATAACTATACAAAGCAACAGTTACATCTTTAAGGGTAACATTATCCTTACCATGAAGTAACGTTGTCTCAAGGTGCTCAAATTCATCTGTAAGAGATGACAACAAAATCAAAGCCAAATCTTCATCTTTGAAGGTTTCATCCATACCTAATAAGTCTTCCACTAGCTCATTGAACGCAGTGATGTGTTCATTCACACTGGTACCTGGTTGATAATCAAATCTGAACAATCTTTTCTTCATGTGGAGACGATTCTGAGAGCTTTTCTTTAGGAATTTTTCCTCCAAAGCTTTCCACATCTTACTTGCAGATGTCTCGTTCTTGTAGCCATACTTCTGCTCCCTGTAAAGACAAGATCGAATCGTGCTGCACGTCAAACGATTAATTATTCCCCATTCTTTCTCATCCATTTATTCGGGCTTTTCTTCCTCAATAGCGATGTCTAGACCTTGTTGGAATAAAGCATCTAACACCTCGCCTTGCCACATGCCAAAATGACCAGATCCATCAAACAACTCCACCGAGAAATTTACATTTGACATCACCCTCCTCACCGGTCCAGATGAAGAGCTTGATGTCTCAACTGATCCGTATTTTGGCATTTTAATTATAACGAACAATATTCAATATCACGAATTGTATCTTTTTAGCAACGGAACCACCAGGATAACCTCAACCGAAGCTCTGATATCAATTGTTGGGGAAAACATGTTATTTCCCACACGAACGTAGTTTTAAAATTGACCTAAAATGTCAAGATTAAAACCACCAAAGGTTGCACAACGGATAAACCTGTCAAACTATTGAATATTAAAACACAATGGAAAAGAACCGAATAAAAACAATAAAGGAGAGAATACGCCAAATTTACGAGGTTCAATGAGAATATCGTCTACTCCTCGGGCACCACACCGGATGATAACTTCACTATATCGCCACTATTACAACAAATGGAATTCTTTAGAATTCCCAAAGTGGGAGAATGAAGAATACAAGAGGAATAGAGAACTTGTGTTTGGGATGATTTCTAATGGAAATACTTAGGCCTATTTATAGTTGAGTTTTAAGAATAATATGTTCAAAGTTTGGCCACCTACCAAGGAATTTTCCAATGTGTACAAGTTAGCCACCAAATATGAAATTCATTAGCCACCAAATATGAAATTTACATGTTCAAAGTTTGGCCACCAACCAATATGAAATTTCCAACTTGTCAACTTAATTTCTAGACAAATCTAACATATACAAACAACAATATCAATCGCACTAAATAAATTTGATTCCAAAATCTCTTGCATGACGAGATTGCTTTATGCAGAAGTTATACCAATACAATTTTGTTTTTTAGTTTGATTACATTGATTGTGATTTTTTTTTTATATAAATTACAATGTTTAAACTCTCCATAGAAGATAATTCCGCAGCAGCGCTGTTTTTGTGGTGTAATTTGTTTTTGGAAACCAGTTATTGGGCAGAGGATTAAATTTCTGCAGGCATTCTTTTTCCTCTGAAAGAGCCGTTCATTATTATCATGAGACGTGTAGTGTAGGTACCATTTGTCGTGGAGAGTTGAAGTCTGGGGCTATGGGATTAATGGTAAAGAAACATTGATTGTGAATTTGACAGTAACTGAAACGACAGGGGGTTGACCCTGAAGCCCAGTCAAGCAGCAACTTTTGATTTTTTTGTGTGGAAAACAAGGAGCTAACTTTGTAGAAGGTTACTGAAACAACAGGTGGTTGAGACGACAAGCAAGTCAACAAGTAGCAACTTCATGGAAGAGGACAAGACTCAAGACGGAGTACCAAAATATACAATTTAGAAAGTATATGTCATGTTGGTATTGGTTAAGGTAAGATGTCCATGCTTAAAGTCAAACCTCGTGGAAAATGCATCAACCCACTGCCTTTATGGAGTGTGGAAAAATTTGCCAAATACAAATAAAGTGTCGCCTAGGGATTGGTTAAGTACGTACAAAGACTCAAGTCTACAAAGTCTTAAGTCAATGATGTTTTATTTCTATTTTCCAATGTTCTTATCATAATAAATATTGTTGTTTTTCTCCTTATCATAACGTTAGGTCCTAAGTGCCTTTCACCCACTAGTCAAGATTGAATATTAAAGGGTAGAAAAACTTTAAAAATATTTGGACTAAAACGGTAAATTTGCTGAGATAATATAGTGGGACAATGAATTTATTTATATAGAATGATGGAGAAATTATTTTTTTCAGTAGAGAAAATGCTACAATATTAATTGGAAATCGTCTGAATCATTTGACGTATTTTGAAAGACGTCTTAAAGACACGACGACGACTTCTTGCATTAGCTTCGTGATTGTTTTTTCCGTCTTCTTAAGCTTCATTAACGGCACCAACATTAGTTCTTGTGCCTTCTGCTCCAACAAATGTAACCAAGATCTTTGAAAAAGTCAGTTCACCATCTCTGACCAACTCCTGAAGGACACCAACAACGACATCACCATTTTCACACCCAAAGCCATGGACGGAGGTTGGGAAGACATCGTCTTTCGTGCTTCTTCATGAAGACATCGTACGGTCCATGCGTCTTTCCTGATCGACTGTAGAGAACACTGTACTTAAGATAATAAAGTCTCGTGATCCTTATTTGGAGTTGTTTTTTTTTCAAATTCATTATTTGAATGATTTAGCCAGAACTAAAAAATATAAAGCTCAAATTTTAATTTACCTAGTTTTTAAATTATTAAATTAATAAAAAAATACATAAATTCATATAATGTATGTTAATTATATTAAACATGTTGTTAATAAATTAATATATATTTATTATTTAATGGGTTTTTTTTATTCGAATTATACGAAACAAATATATAGATTCTTAGATAAAGAGGCCAATTTGATAATACTTTTAGAAAGTGAAATGGAAAATGATTTTTAAAAGTAATTTGAAAAATGTTAATGGGTTGTTTTGTTTAAAAATTGAATGTTTAAATTACTATAAAAAAAATTAAATAGATAAAATATTTATGTTAGAATGACAAGCGAATAATTTACTCAAAAGTACTTTTAGAAAAGTTTTAACTTTTCAAATCAAATTGAAAAGTTAAAAAGTTATTCATTTGATATATTTCTAGTCTCAAAAGCAATTTTTACCTAAAACACTTTCGAAAAGCATTCTCAAAGGAAGGATCAGAACAGCTTCATAGCCATAGTTCTTCCAAATTATTTGATAGTTTTGTATAATATTACATCTCATTACAACTTAGAAATTTTATGAGGAAAATGTAGCTAACAAGCTTTCATGCATTCATGCATATACATATACTGCATGCTCTTATTGGTTTTTGTAATTTCAGTTTTCAACCCTTGTGCCTTAACTATCGAGGTAACATATCAGAAATGGAAGCTTCATTCACGGTTGGAACTGATTTCCTCGGACTGGACCAATCCGACACCGGAAAATTCGAGTCACCGCTAGGGATAAGGAAAGACGCCGGATGTTGAGGTGCTTGAAGAGTAACAGAGAAACTGTTAAGCATGAGGACTATAGCTGCCATTGAAGGTTCAGGGCAGGATCTTCTTGAACGCATAGCAAGCTGATGTGAATGCATCGAATGGCTCATTTCTAGAATAAGAACTCCCCAAACTCGGATCTACAACTCCAATGGCATTCCACTATTCCAGTGTTTCCAAACCTGAAAGTAGGAAACGGATTGATAAATGTTCCAGCAGATTCACGGTTAATGTATAGATTTATAGTAAATCATTTGTTATGTTGGTCATGTACTCACATAGCTTAAGAGGTCATCGTTTTCATCTGATTGATGGAAATTGCTATTTTCTTTCGGTGATAATCTCCAGGACTATCACTCCAAAGCTGTAAACATCAGATTTAATGGAAAACTGACCATGCATTGATATTCTGGAGGATATACCACTGCAATCCAACAATTAATTATGTAAGTTCATCAATAAAAATCACCAATTAATGCTAAATAAAAAGATTTAATCTTACTATGTTCCAACAACTCTACTAGTGTTGCCTTGAGATTGATCAACCCCAAGAATTCTTGCCATGCCGAAATCTGAAATTTTGGGATTCATGTCCCGGTCCAGCAAAATGTTGCTGGTTTTAAGATCACGGTGAACAATTTTAAGCCTAGAATCCTCATGAAGATAAAGAATTCCTCGAGCTATGCCTCCGACGATGGCGTATCGCTTTGTCCAGTCCAGATCCCCTCGTTTTTCAGGGTCTGTAGGATACATAAAAAAAACAGTACATCGGAGTTTACTTATTTGAAACAAATTTCAATGTTAGGGACCAAAAGAGCATACCGAACAGAAAACAGTCCAGGCTCTTGTTGGGAACAAATTCGTAGACCAGTAGTTTTTCAGCTCCTTCCAAGCAAAATCCCAATATCCTCACAAGATTTCTATGTTGAAGCTTGGCTACCAAGGCAACTTCATTCTTGTATTCTTCTGCACCTTGGCTGGAACTCACTGCTAGCCTTTTCACAGCTATTTGTTGTCCATTGGGGAGTTTGCCCTTGTAAACCGGGCCGAATCCGCCTTCTCCTAGCTTGTTATCGACCGAGAACTTGTTTGTGGCAGCTTCAATCGTGCTGAAATCGAATTCCAAGGACTCCATTGTCGTAATTTCATTTCCTGCAATTTGTATAAACAGAACAAGTTCTTCATATTAGCCTTTTGTATGAACCCATGGAATGAAATGACTAATTAAAGATACAACTCGGTCTTACCATTTTCTTGTTCCACAGCATCGTACTTCTTCAATTTCCTAGTAAGAAGACAGATCAATCCCCTGCAAAGATCACAACAGAGACGGAAAGGGGACTACAATGGCGATATAGTTGTTGATGACATCTTGTTTTCCCTGCAGCATAACAACCAATGAATCAGGCATACTATAATTAATGATCATTCCGTTAGAAACTTCACCGTTCTACCTTTTGGTTGCTGTGCTGGAGGGGAATGAAGAACTGGTTCCCGGTTCGGTGAAGGTGACGGCGGTGGTTTCGCTGTGATCCGGTAAAAAGGGTACAATTCGTATCTGACGTTACAGCTCGGAAACACGGACTCTGCCCCCTTGTTACCTCACAGCAACTTGGAAGATAAGCGATAGCTGTCTGCAGGCAGACTTTACAATCGGACACAGATAAATCCAGTGTGCACTGAGCAAGCGTATAGAGCGTTTGAAACGACGTAAAATTAACTTCTTTGGTTGCATACTTTTTTCCCAACTGATCACCATTAGCAGCCCATGTGGCTATCTCATTCATCGTGTTCCCGAGCAACTTCATGAACCGGTCCGGTTGCGAAACGTTCCCCGTATTCAGCAGCTCCAAAGTAGGTTCCGTCTCCAATACAGAGAAGAAGGAACGGTCGGAGTAACGTAACGTACACTCGTCGTAGTAAACTAAAGCCGTCTTCCTGTTGGGGCAAGTTGAAGCATCTTCCTTGAATCCGGTCGGCCGTGTTGAATTGGATTGAAAAGATGAAAGGAGGAAATTGAGGTTTCGATGATACGGGCTGTTCCGAGTGTAAGTGGTTGTGTTTGAACCGCAGTCATTGTCTAAGAAAACAACTGCTGCTTCACTGCTCAGACTCAGCATTAGGCAAAGAAAGGTGTAAAATAAAAGGTTCCTGTAGATAACAAAGGACACCATTGTTGATGATCGGCTCTTGCCGTTTGTAGTGCTCGATAGGGGTTTATATAAAATTTACTTATTTTTAAAATAATTTATATTATAATTATTCCCCGCATCCATATTCTGCCAAGGATTTTCATGTTTTTGGTTGAGGACTTTCTTAGATTTAAAAGGTTTAATGTGTTTATTTAAAAATTCGAATGATGGTGAGTATTTTTTGATACGACAAACAATATATTTTAGAATTAATATTTTCAGAACATCGTTTAAAGAGATTGAAGTATTAGAATAATAAATCTTTAAATGAATTTTTAAAATTTTTGAATAAGTTTATGGAATATACTATATTTATTTTTAATATATTCATATTATTTTAAAACTATATTTTAGTTATTTATTGTGTTTACGTTAGTCTGAAATTTTCATGTCCATCTAACAAGTAACATCAAATATTTGTCACATTTTGATTTGTCTGCATGTTGAAAATTTTTTTTATACCATATTTATATTATTTATATATAGTGTTTTAGTTTTTATATTAAAGTCTATCCTTTTTTTAAAATTAAAATTTTTGGTATACTTTAAACCCTAAAAGAATTATTAAAAATATAATTATTAGAAAGATAATTACACCCTTTTATAATTATGTAGTTTAATTTTTTTTTTAATTATTTTTAACTAACAATATATAATTAAATATGATTTAATGTTTTTAATTATATTTAATATAATAATATTATTAAGTATATTAATATTTATATATTACATACATAAATATAAATAATTACATTCATATTTAATTATTAAATCTTCTGTGTGAAAAGAGGAATAAAACAAGGTAAGCAAGCAATTATCACCATGGAGAAAAGACTGCACGTTGACCCATTAAATGCAGAAGACTTAAATTTTCTAACCCAAAATCGGGAGAAACGCAAAGAGACAAGGACGTGTAATGTGCTCATATAGAACGGTTCCAAGAAGACATGATGCGTTTAAGGGTAATGCTAAGTTATAGTATTCTTTATTTTGCAAATATAAAATGAGTCGGGTTTTATAAAGAGTGATGTTGGTAATATTTAGATTTAAGGTGAATTTTTTATTCGAACAAAGATAATTTTTTTATATATGTATATCATATTTGACTGAAATTTTGAATATAAGTTTTTATCCGTTGAATTTTTAAGTTAAATAAAACTTCTTTGATTATGAGTCAAATCAAGTTCGAGTGAAAAAATATATATCCCATTTCAAATTAAATTGGTAAAAAATTCAACCCAACTTGACGTGTTACCATTCCTAAGAATATGATTTGTAAATTTCATTTAATTAAAATAAACACAACGTTAGATATTGAAGTTCGAAGGATTTTCATGAAGATTTCAAATGGCTCAATTATATTTGATAATTTGCATGGTATTGATGAAGATGATGCATAACTTTTAATTTCCATGATGATCGCCCATTACAAAATAACCTACACATACACATACATTTATCGGATTTATCGAGGGCATAACTTGGTAATGGATGTCTCGTTAACTGTGGCGGCGGCTGCTAACGTTGAAACGGTACTCGTCGATTGATCATAATTTGCATGGTATTGATGAAGATGATGCATAACTTTTAATTTCCATGATGATCGCCCATTACAAATAACCTACACATACACATACATTTATCGGATTTATCGAGGGCATAACTTGGTAATGGATGTCTCGTTAACTGTGGCGGCGGCTGCTAACGTTGAAACGGTACTCGTCGATTGATCAGATTTATAATCTGCGATCGGAAGCGTCCCCTCTGTTATGGTGCCGAAAAAGAACGCTATTCGTTGAGGTAACGGTAGACTAACCGATGAACTGCTAAGCATGATAACAACTCTCGCCATTGTGGGCCTCGCTTCCGGATTTTCTTGAAGACACAGCAAGCCAATGTGAATGCACCTAACGACTTCATTGCTTACGTATGATTCACGTAAGGTCGAATCCATCAATTCTATCAGTGTCCCATTTTTCCAATGTCTCCATGCTTGCAAACAACAACGAGTTAAAAGGTTTCCGAACACACATTTATTCGAAATCGAATGCGAATGTCGGATACAGATATGGTCGAATTTCAGCTAGGACTTATATAAGTTTGAAGGTTTTCGGCATTTGCAGAGTGACAGAAACTTGTATTTCTTTTGCCACTTACAATTTCCAGTATCAAAATACCGAAACTAAATACATCGGACTTGTCGGAGAATCGTCCATGGATTGCATATTCTGGAGGCATATAACCACTAAAATATAGCAGCGTCAGGAATGAAGCTATAATTTAGTAAAAGGAAAATATGAACTGCTTGGAACTTACTATGTGCCGACAATTCTCTTGGTATGTTGTAGGCTTTTATTTTCCCCGATGAGCTTCGCCATGCCGAAATCCGAAATCTTCGGGGTCATGTCCACGTCTAATAAGATATTTCCGGCTTTAAGATCTCGATGTATGATTTTTAAACGAGAATCCGAATGAAGGTACAAAAGCCCTCGAGCAATCCCTTTAATGATCTTGTATCGTTGGGACCAATCTAATTGTCTTTGCTTTTCGGGATCTGAAATGAACAACAGTTGTTTATCATGATCAATTCTTTTGGTGAAAATTAAGAGCATATATACTTGAAAGGACCAAACCAAATATGAAATGATCAAGGCTTCTGTTGGGCACAAACTCATAGATAAGCATCCTCTCTTTCCTGTGTAAACAATACACTAATAGCTTCACAAGATTCCGATGCTGGAGTTTGGCTACCAACACTACTTCGGTCTGAAACTCTTCGGCACCTTGATCGGAGCTCGTTGATAGTCTCTTCACAGCTATTTCTTGTCCATCAGGAAACATACCCTAATCAAACACAATGATTACTTATGACACAATCAAACCTTGGAGCTCTAAGTCTGAACTCTTTTGATTTTCCTCACCTTATATACACTGCCAAATCCACCAGCACCGATCTTATTAGCTTCGGCGAAGTTGTCCGTCGCAGCTTTGATGATACTCAGATCAAATTGCAGAGATTGCATAGCCCTGGCTTTCATTCCATCTACACATGATTGTATATACTTAAACCCACTTAATTTATATGATCATATTATGTATTTAGATCATTCTGGGTTACCTTTTCTGTTTCTTAATGCGATTAGTTTCTTGCTTGTGCATGAAAAACTGGACAAAGCCAAGAACCCCACTGCTGGAACAACAATTTTAATCACCGTCTGTGATGACATGGACATCCCCTTTTTATGAAACTGACCTGGAGGAAGCGGAAGAGGCTGTTCAGGCGGCGAGGCCAGTGGCGGAGCTGCTTTGCTTTTGTTACTTACAATGTTATAGAAAGGGGCGGTCTGATATTGCGCTGTGCAGCTCGGTCGCATAGCGAATCCTGATGCGTTTCCATTGGTAACAATTAGCAAGTGTGCAACAGCATCCTGTAGGCATTTGTAGCAATCTTTACTGGAAATATCAGGTGTGCACTGAGCCAGGGTATAAAGGGTTTGGAACTCGGTGAAAGTTGCTTCCTCTGTAGCAAACTTTTTAGTATAATTCGAAGCTCGAGTTGTAACGTTCTTCATCACTGTTGTCACCAGCCGGTCAAAGCGGTCCGATTCCATGCCAAAATTATCAGCATACCACTTATCTACACGAGGCTTTTTCAGCCATGGAGGAAAAGATTGACTCGTTCGAGTAACGCAGCTTACACTTTTCATACCAAACTATAGCCCAAGTTTTGTTAGGACAAAGACGAGGCACTTCAGCAGCGGCAAGGTAGATGCAGTCACCGCAATTTTCCGGATGGACATCACCACGGCAGAGATAGAGACCGTAAACCATGTAAGGCTCTTGTCCCGCCGTGGTGTTGAAGAATCCGTCGTGCTCCTCCGTGGCGTTGGTTGAGAGGTAAGAGAAGAGGCGGTCGATGTTTGCGGCGTTTCCGGTCAAAAGGGTTGCATTGGAGCAGTAGTGGTACCATAATTCTGGTTCCGCCAAACTGGCGAAGCTAAAGATCGAAAGAAACAAAGCCACGAAACAGATTTTGGAGAAGGAATCAGCCATCATCAATAACAAGTGATTTTAAATCTATTTCACCCTCTTAATTTATTAAACTATGAGATTAAGTCAAATATAAAAAGTCTAGCCATGCTTGATACTTCTGCAAGAATTATAGGCATCTAGCACAATAAATTTAAGGGTAAAGTACATAAATGATCCCCAGATTATAATAAGTTATTTGTTGAGTCCTCCGACTATTAAAAGTTATAAAATGGTCATCTGATTATAGTGCATTGCTTTATTGAGTCTCTAAAATATTAAAAGTTACAAAATGATCACTCAACTATTCATATTTTCCAAATTCGTCATTTTAGTAAAAACAAATTGAAGGTCGTCTAAGTTGGACGTTAACCTATTAACTAGGATAGAATAAAATATGATCACATAATCATTTGAATTGTATAATCATTTAAGATTCTAGGATTAGATGTTATCATATCTCGACCGTTAGGTTAACCTTCGACTCAGGCAACCGTAAATTTTTCAACATAAAAAGATAAGTTTGAAACATATGAATAGTCGAGTGACCATTTTGTAATTTTTAATAGTCGATGAACTCAACAAAGCATCATTATATAGTCATGGAACTAATTTGTAACTTTTAAAAGTTGAGAGACTTAACAAAACAATGTCATATAATTGAAGGATCATTTGTGTACTTTATCCTATATTTAATTGGATGATTGAGATTAAAACATTATATTCATCTAAGGTTTATATTTTTATATAAAATTAATAAATTTTGTACTGTTTAAATGAAATCCTATCCTATACATGTATATATACATTTATATTTGAGTTTAGATTCACCTATACGATTTAAAAATTTTACACATTTTTTGAATGTTAGATTATTTGAATTTAATAATTTAAGATTAAAATTTTTAAATTAAAAAAATTATTTTAACTATGAAAAAGGACGTGTGAAATTTAAAAATTTCATAAAAAGTATCCATGAATCTATGATAAGCAGCTTGGTGTGGGCAATTCTTCATTATCATGATATGATGTGGGCTTTAAGCGTTATATTGATAATGTAAAACAAAGGTTCAGCTTCTTGGTGCGGTGGGCCGTCTTTCATTACTTATCTTCTCAATTGTTTTACTTCTAAATTTATTTAAAAATTTCCTTAATAATCTCTGTTCAAGTTCTATTTCCGAATCACTTGAATTTGTTTTTCTTTAATTTAAATCAAATATTTTTTAAAAAATAAAATCCAATTTTGGTTGTGCTTACATGTAATCCAAAAATTTCACTCCAAAGATGGCCTTTGGTCACATATTTCTTTATTTAGACCATATCCTGAAAATCATCAAATCAAGCATCCACAATCTCCACTGTTTCAGCAGCAGCAAGAACAAACTCTGGTTGCACTCTTTCAGCTTCACTCAAGGTCCCATCAATGGCGTTTGGCTGCCCCAATGCCTTCAAAGCCAAGTGTGGTGCTTTCTGCCCTGATATCATCATTGCTCCGAATGGTGGTCCCTGCAAAACAAAACCCAGGAATTTCATTATAAAACATCAGTAACTCAGATAAAAAAAAAGTAAAAATGGAGGATTTTTATTTACCATTCTTGGAGCACCATCAATCTCTGCAACTTCCATTCCAGTTACAATCATGCCAGGCACAATTTCCCTTGTAAGCCTAACGATTGCATCTTCTGCAGTGTTCATGTCCAGTGCCTTCATTCCAGGGACGCTGTCCATCATCCCTATGCTCTTCAATCTCTTCACACCTGTTGCTCCAAATGGTCCATCGTGTCCACAAGAACTGGCCACAATCTTTTGACTCCATCACGTTCGGATCCATACAAGACTGAGTGTCGTGGTTCATCGACGCCAAAGCCCAGTTCGTCACCACGCAGGCAACTCGGTTTCCTTTCACTATCAAATCCTCGGCAGCCACGGCATTGAACAGCTTCACGTTCGGCCTTGCCAACAGCTTGCTCATGATTGTCGACGTGAACAAAGATGCGTGCTTTATGACGACGTAGTCTTCTTGTACGTCGTATTGGATGCCGAGCTCGTCGAGGAACCTGTGAGCCGGTTTGCGAACTACCTTGGATGAAAACAGTTGGCAGCCTAGCCATGCGCCTCCTCCGGGGCTAACGGATTGTTCAATTATGGCGACACGGATGTCGGGGCTTTTGCTGATCTCGTATGCACACGAGAGGCCAGCGGAACCGGCACCAACGATGATAACATCTGTGTCGGCGTAGGTGATCATGTCCATCATGTAGCGGCGTGCATTTCGCGTGAAACGGTGGATTCTTTGATGGGTTGGAATTTAAAGGATTGTAAGTCATAAGGAGTGGAGATGGACATGGAAATGGTGGAGTTTTGCGAGGAGGATTTAATCGGTGTGAAGCTAGATGGAATTGGAGTGCCATGGAAGGATGATTTGTGTTCGAGGAAAGATGGTTTGGAGCTTGAGGACAGTGAGTTGAGAGCCGTTTCCATGGCTGTCATCGATCTTTCAGGTACGTTTAGTGTGGTAATGAAGGGGATGATGATGGTGGGGAGTGATGAATGCCCACTTACGGTAATTAAGCTTTTTTTCTGAATAGAGATTGATGAAAATATCTGAACTGATGCATTGGCCATTGAGGCTTGATCAAAATGTCTGCTAGAAAAATATCTCAAAAGTGTTGATGAGGATTGAATTTGAATGGTTCACAATCAATGGTTTCATTTTCATTGTTGCTATGTCACATACTTTCCATTGCATACAATATCCCTTCTAAAAGTTGATTACTAGTGCTAAGTTCCTGTCAAATGAAGTTACCATTACAGGCATAAACCTTTACGTAAAGAAAAGATACAAATTTCCTGCATCACCCGACTTCGGGCGTCAATCATCTCAGTGCAATGCTCGAAATTGATAAACTGTTTGCGGAACAACTTCGAGTGAATCTTTGATGATGCTCCGCAAATCTTCCCGAAGAGAAGGCAGGCTGTTGTGGTTGGCTTAGTGTCACGGTTTCACCTTTTAACATAACCATAACAGATGACATTGTAGGCCTGTCACATGCATCTTGTTGAACGCACAACAGTCCGATATGTATGAATCTTAAGAATGCTTCCGGCGATACATCAGTGAGTAACGGATCCATCAACTCCAAAGCATTCCCTTCGTTCCATAGATGCCATGCTTGCATCACGATTCGAAGTGACTAACGGTATATAGTAAATCGAAGAGAAAAGCAAGTAAGCTGGTTAAAAACAGTTACATATGCAACGAGGGTCGATTTATGAAACCCTGCATTCCTTTTGCCTGTAATAACTCAAGCGAGAGTACTCCAAAGCTGAAAACATCAGACTTATTCGAGTACAATCCCTCCATGGCATACTCTGGAGCCATATATCCACTACAAAAAAAAAAAAACCCAGATTTGAGTATGGTTCAGAAAGAATATTTAGCAGATCATCAGACAATGTTCTTTTGCCTTACTAAGTTCCAACTATTCATGCTGTATTAGCTTCGCTATCTGCGCCTGCAAAGATTCTCGCCATTCCAAAATTCGAGATTTTCGGGTTCATATCAAAATCGAGCAACACGTTGCTAGCCTTTAGGTCCCGATGTATGATCCTCAGCCGTGAATCCTCGTGTAGATAAATAATTACCCTTGCAATTCCATAAATAATGTTCAGACGCTTGCTCCAATCGAGTTGTGCACGTTTCTTCGGATCTGATGCAAAAAAAAAAAAAAAAACAAGTATCAAGCAAACACATTCGAGTCATTTTTAGATTCAAGGGATTAAAAAATAAACTCAAAGCAAATTTAGAGTTTAAGAACATACCAAAGAGGATAACATCAAGGCTGCTGTTGGGCATGAATTCATAAACAAGCAACTTTTCCTGCTGGTACACACAAAAACCCAGAAGCCTGACAAGGTTTTTATGTTGAAGTTTCAAAATCAGTAGGACTTCATTTGTGAACTCCAAGGCACCTTGTTCAGAGAAGCTTGAAAGCCTTTTGACAGCAACTTCCTTTCCATCAGCAAGTACACCCTAAAAAACAATCCGTTTTATTTTAAATTGCAGAATAGGCAAAATATATTGCAGATTTGTTGATTTGGGTATCAATATTACCTTGTAAACAGGTCCAAAACCACCTTGTCCGAGCATGTTCGAATCCGAGAAGTTATTGGTAGCTGAGTGTATAGTTGCCAAATCAATATAAGAATCATTTGCTTTTAACTCATCTAACCCTTCAAAATACTGATCCTGGACACCTGGGTTCTCATGGTCGCCATTATTGTGTTGTAGAACATGATTTCTAACGATTTCGTCCTTCCCTGGGACATCAAAACAAAGAGCAAAAACTTCAGCTTCTAATTAAAGGCCTTAAAAACCATGAAGATTTTAGAGAACTTGTTGCTATGATTACCTTTTCGAGTTCCTTTCTTCGTTACACCGCAGTATACAATGGAAGCCGTCAGCACTACCAGTAAAAATGCTGATCCAATTGTAATAACTACAATCACCCATACTTTCTTTCCATTTCCTCCGCCTGCATTCGAAGCGAAGAATTGTGTGTCACTTTCATGGAACTGTATCAGTTTCATGGAATTTCAATGAAACTGCATACCTCTTGTTGAACTTGTAGGTTTCGTAAAAGGCATGCGACTAAGCAATCGTGCCCCACGAGAACCGTAGCACTGTGATGAAACGTCTTTTATGGCAGCTACTAGGCATGTGTTACATTCGTCGGGGGATAAGTCTAAGGTGCACTGCACCAGAGCGTACGTCGACAGTATACGGTTCATCAGCTTGTTCTCCACAATAGCTTGAAACTTTACAGGTTCGGAGATATTAATTACATTGTCTTTGCCGATGTTGTCTTCAACGTTCAACCGACGGAGAAAGTTAACATTCGAGTAACGCAATTGTCAAACTTCCTCCCATACGACCGCTTCCGTTTTGTTCCCACAAAGACTCATTATAGCCTGCTACGCCCCTGAGATGCAGTTATGGCACTCATCGGCTTTAACGTAGTCAAGGCACATGAACTGACCGTAAACTGTATCGGATTCGTTCTCTTAGGAGAGATTGTAGTATTTGGAGACC
Organism: Hibiscus syriacus; assembly: GCF_006381635.1. NCBI lineage: Eukaryota > Viridiplantae > Streptophyta > Magnoliopsida > Malvales > Malvaceae > Hibiscus > Hibiscus syriacus. The sequence continues at coordinate 1,472,352 of NW_024062618.1, read as the reverse complement.
GAAGCGTTTGAGGTCAGTGAATCCAGGAGATTTTGCAGACTATTCTGAAATGAACTATTATTATCGGTACTGTTTGAACAAAGTGGATAGGGAGGATAAGCAAGAACAAGATTATGAAGACCGAACAGAAAAGAACAAAGCAGAAGCGAATGAAGGGTTTGTCTGAAACTCGTTGAATGTTCCATATCTTGTCTAAATTCCCAGTTTCTTCTGCTGAACTGCAAGAATGGCTCTACTGCAGTTTTACCCTACAAGCAAACCTTAAAAATTACTCGTGACAGGGAGTTATTTGCTGTGCAATTTCAGGGAAGAACTTTCAAGGGAAATCACCAGATCGGGTTTACTAGTAAACTATGTTGAAGTCCAACGTAAATGACTATGACAGAAAATAACTAAAAATGGTTTATCGTACTGTTTACGATGGGGGCATGTTGATGCAGAAGTCAACTCAAGACGCGGTGGTTACTGTGTTTGTGAAAAAACGAAGCCACAGAATGTTGGTACAAGTTTTGGGGATTTGGCAGAAAAACAAGAGACTGGTAAAGATTATCCACAATCGACGAAGTTTCCGGTAAGGTGGATTTTCAGACTTTCAGTTCTTCGGCATTTTTAAAGCTGAATTAATCAGCGGGCCGAGTGTTGACGGATATCAACCGCTACATCTCCTGCATTATCTTTGTTAACAAGCAAGTGGAGAATTTCAAGAGGTGAAATACAAGATGACTTTACTTTTATCATTTTAAAAAATATATATTATTTCATTTGTTCCAAAAATTGTATCATATAAAGGAAAATTGAAAACTTTAATTAAATAATTAAGAAAAACAAAAAAAATATATAAATAAATATACTCAATGATAATAATAAATACAATTAAGTAAATATATAATAATAGAATATGACAACATGTTAAAAGTTTACGTTATTATAATTATTTTATTATCCCACTGGTATTGATGATAAAGAAATTGTTGATATTTTTTGAGGTTTCGAGTTTAAACACTGGCAATGCCATGGATACGAGCGATGAATATTAAATGGTTGAGAGTTTTCTTTGAGTATATATTACTTTGTACTTATCCGAAATTAATAAGAATTTTTTTTATAGATATGAGATCAACAGTTATAAAATTGAACAGAAATGAGTGAATGAACCGAATTTTAAAAAAAATAAAAATATTTAATTTCACAAAAATAAAGAATACAGGCTAAATTTAAAATTTTGAAATACTATAAGAACTCTAACATATTTAAACCAAAAATATAAGCCTATTTCAAAGTTTTGAAGATTAGACAAAACTGGGGTTAAGGGTTCATCTCCATTGTAGGCTGTAGCTTTTGCCAAAATCCAAGGAAAAGAAACCTCACCGTCTCTCTTCTCCATCTCTCCAATAAACTGTCACAGTAACTGAAACTTTCACCTGGTCGTTATGGCAGTTACTCTGAAAAGAGTATCCCCCATTGCTCCTTTCGTTTTCAGGAGCTTTCCTCGTTTTGGAACTCTCTATAATTTCTCCGAATCCTCAACTACCCAATCCACATTCTCTACAAGCCATGTGAACTCCGGTCAGTTTCTATAGCATCTCACCTGTTTGATAAAATGTCTCAACGACATATTACTCAAAATACTTGCCGGTTAACTTCGCTCTTTCTTCATCTTCTTTTTTTTTTGTCAAGACAGAAACCGGAGTTGAGGCTGATGATGCCCAGGATTTTTTGCTATGGCAAAATGGAGGTGGCCGTTTTCATAAATCAGCTTCTATTGATCCAACTGCGGTTATTGAGTTCGGGGCCATTGTTCATCCGAAATCCGTGTTGGGTTCAAATGCTCGTGTTGGGTCAGGGACTGTCGTTGGACCTTGTGTTACCATCGGTCAATTTACAAAGATTGGGTAAATCTTTTGATATGCAGACATCCCACGCTGTGAAACTTCCATTTTTTGCTTATATTTTGTGTTTAGGGCCTCCTTTTTTAACAGTTTGTTTTATTGAGCTTTCTTCAGGTATAATGCTGCACTGAGTAACTGCGCTGTAGGTGATTCATGTGTAATCCATAATGGAGTTTGCATCGGCCAAGATGGTAAGGCCATCTTCTTCTGAGCTTGAAAGTTATAAAAGACATGGGATTTATTATACTTTTGATGGTTAATCCACTATCAAAATGTTAACATATATCCAGTTACATCCCTGCCCGTGTGATAGGATTATTAATATGTAATTTTATACCGGAGTTGAATTGTTTGTCTGATTTTATCATTTGCAGGATTTGGGTTTTTTGTCAATGAGGATGGAAACATGGTCAAGAAGCCTCAAGTTGGTGTTTATTGGACTTTAATAACTACAACATTCACAAACTTGAAAAATACATCAATAACATGATACTATTTTTAATACCCTAAATAATTAACAATGGACTAAACATGTTAATAGAAAGCTGTAATAAACCTGAAACATATATACATAACATAGAAAACTGTTATAAACCTGAAACATATATACAATCTATTAACTGTTAGGATAGTTTAATTTGTCTCTTATGCTGTTTTAGGACCTTCTTTGTTTGTGTATTGAGCACTAAGAGGCCAAACTTTAGGAAACACTTTATAATTGACATTTCTTATGTTATTGAATTCATTCTTACTGATATAGAAAAGAATTCATGCCTGTTAGCCACTGGAAATTATCAAAAGTGGATTTCAGATACTTTATTTAGATTTGTTGAAAATGTATTTTGGTATACTATTTTTTTTCATCTGTTTTTCCTCAGATGCTAAATGTTAGGATAGGGAACCATGTGGATATTGGAGCTAACACATGCATTGATCGGGGCAGGCTAGTTATCTATTTGAATCTGAATGTTTTCCCCTCCTAACTAGTTTCTGCATTTCTGAGCAGACAGATGTTTAACAAAAGTATATCACCTATTTGGCTCTGCAGTTGGAGAGACACAGTAATAGGAGATCACTCAAAGATAGATAACTTGGTTCAGGTGGGTATTTTTTCTTCCTGGCTGGCCATGTTGATAGGAATGCTCATGGTATAATCTTACCAAATGCCTTTGCAGATTGGACATAATGTAGTTATTGGGAAAAGTTGCATGTTTTGTGGACAGGTCGGCATAGCAGGTTCAGTGATGTATGTTATTGTTATCCATTTAGTTTTTCTTTCTTCTTTCCCTGTTTCCCTTCAAGTTTCTCATGTGTAGTTGAGTGTATTCATGTCATGCATGTGAACATGATGAAATTTTCAATTTTTCTTGGAGTTCTGATCATATTTTGTTTCTCCTGCCACAGGATAGGAGACTACGTAGTTCTAGGGGGGAGAGCAGCAGTTCGTGATCATGTCTCTATTGTATCAAAGGTATTTACTTGATGTTAAGAAGAAAAAAAGAATTTTTGCATAAAATTGTTGAGAGGCCTTGGTGAAATTCAGACTTGTCTACTTGCTCAGATGTCTTGCTTATTGTATGTTTTTCCCTTGTTGATTTGGTTATTTTCCATCGGCACAGCAGAGGAGTCAAAGTTATGAATAATTCCAAGAAATGTATGTTTCTAACTGAAGTTGGCCGTTGCAGGTCAGAGTAGCTGCTAATAGCTGTGTCACTAAGGACATCAGAGAGGCTGGGGACTACGGTGGCTTCCCTTCTGTAAGGATACTTCTACATTCTCAATAACTCTGATCTGTTATCAGGGTGGAACTGTAGATTAAACGCTCATCAGCCAATTTAGTTTCTTGCAAGGTTGACACAGAAAGAGGCCTAAACATATTCATCACTTTGCAGGTTCCTATTCATGTTTGGCGAAGACAAATAGCTATTCAGAGACGGAATTCAGAAAAGGGGGAATCCTGAGGTTTATTAACAGCTTAGTTCATACAGTTATATATGGTACTTGTCTCCCTAATAAGTTTTACCCTTTTTTCCTTCTTTGAAACTAATTTGGAGAGAGGGAGATAGAATGCTAACTGTATGATTTCTCCTTGACCATGACCACAACTTCAATTCTTTGATTTCTTAGACTTGGTTTTGGTAATGTCAACTGCTTTATTTCCTCGTATGACTAAAGGATTTTGCAATTTTAAGTCAGATTTTGGTCGAAAGGTTGATTATGTTCATCTATGATATGGAAAGGTTTGTTTGTATTTTATTTTTGCTGTTGTGTCAATGAAAGTAGTAACCTCATTAAGCATTGTAACTTTTTTCTGTTCTAATAAACTACTCCGGTATATTGATCTTCTCAATTAGTGTATCATATTATCACATGAAATATTTTGTCTGTTTCGGAGGAAAGATAGGTATAAGAATTTTGCAATGTTTCTTTTGGAATAAACAAAGAAGTTTATATATGAGATTGAAGGTTTGGTACTTGTAATAGAAAAGAATAATATCGTTTTATTTGCATGCCTACATTTGATGGTTACATTTAAACACTTGAATTCATCAACATAAAAAAAATATTTTTTCTTTGTATCCGGGAACTCATTGATATATACAGAACCAAGGAGGAAAGAAGAAAGTGACATACATAAAGAAAACCATGGCAAGGTGTTAAAAAGACTTCAGAGAAATCTGGTAGCCCTTAGTTTCAACCTTTTTGATGCATGCCGAAGTTTAACTTTCTTCTTGTTGTTGGATATCTTGCCATCTTTACCTATCGGTATATTTCCTTCCCTGTGTGATCCATGGTGCTTACTCTTTATGCCCCATGTCTTATATCTGATTTTAGTTGATTAATCGACTCTTAATTCAGCTGTGACATTCTGTATTTTGCTGCGAAGAGCTGTCCACAGGGGGGTGTCAACATTGACATGGTTGAGCACTCGAAAATTCCTATACTTTGATAAAATGACGGGATAGTGTTGTTCCCTACCGTATCCACCCCATGATAAAAGACTAGGAAGAATCATAGTAGTAAATACCTGAGTTTTTTTTTTTGGATTATCGAAGGGATGATCCCATGATTGGATGCATTAGTATCGTTTGACGAAGGGATGGAGAAGTTCATGATCGTATAATTGGGACTTCTGGGACGCAACGCTAGCCATAGACAAAGAGCAAGAAGGCCAATAATCTGAAGAATCCAAAAGGTAACGCTTTTGGTTTCGCACATTATTGTTTGAGAATGGAAAACAAAACAGAGGTTTCCACAGGAATTGATTGGTAATGGAATTTGGTTAATGACAGGGTGTAGGGAAATAGTGGTTTGAGTGAGAATAAAGTTAAAGCTTAAGTCTTTCATTCGTCCAAGGATGTAAGTTTAAGGTAGAAAGTTGAGAAGATACGAACTGTATCCTTTCCTTTTTAGCGAGCGACTTTGCTTTATGTGACATGTAAGGTTCAGAGGACTAATTTTTGCACGACAGTTTACCTCTTGACTTGAAGCTTTCTTTCTTAAGAATAAATCTAGATTCACCAATTAAGCCTTCTGTTCGCATCTTTAGTTTTGTAACTTATATAAGGCCGTGAGTTAAATCGTACGTGAGTACATAATATCGTCGATTTATGGTGAGTTCTTGGGTCGGGTTTGGTTTTTGGCCTATCTGAACTCGAGATAAAAAATTAAACTCTTCCAATATACATATAGATAAAATAATGACGTAATTGAAAAAAATAATAATATACAGATTAGTATTATTGTAATTATCTTAAATATATAAATAATAATTATAATATTATATTAGGTCGGGTGAAAGCTTTTTGCACTCTAAACTCTCACCCTCGACCTCATACCTTCAGAAAATTTGACTCGACTCGAACCTGGGTTTTTTAAAAAGTCAACCTAGTATATTTTAGTTGAATCAAAATCCATAAGAATCGGATCAATTGTCCATCCCTAAGTTAAGACAAAGCTTAAGCTATAAAGTTTTTACTTCATTCAAATCCAATTTAAGCTTGAATGGTTTAAAATTATGTATCATAAGACAAAATGGTACAAATTAATCAATTTAAAAAAATCAACCCAATATATTTGAATTGAATCAAAATCCATAAGATTCGGATCAATTATTCATCCCTAAGTCTAGACAAAGCTTTAAGCTGCAAAGTTTTACTCCATTCACATCCTATTTAAGCTTGAATGGTTTAAAATTATGTATCATAAGACATAATGGTACAAATTAATCAAATCAAACAGGAATGATTATATAATATGCAAAATTACACAACACATTTTCTCATTTTTTACTGTTAATTTCATCTATATATTTTTATTATCCAACTATTATAAATATATATAAACTAAAAGAGTTTTACATAGTGTAATAGGATATATATATATATATATATATATATATATATATATATATATATATATATATATATATATACGCAATAATCAACTGAAATAAACGGGACATCTCTTGTTCTTCCAAGCGGGCAAGATCGTTCCATCTCGACCAACTGCAACATCACAGTTAACATGCATCCTATGATGTTTACTCCTCCATGTAGAAACCTTAAATCTAATGACTGACGTTATATCTAAACGAAAAACCACCGTCCCTTTCTGCCTATCGTTCATAAACTCCTCCCATCGCTTGCTGTTCACCGTAAGCGTGGCCGCCCCGAACGTACGGTCCACAACTGTAGTCGTCTTCGGTTTCTGGAAGAACGGATCCATCAATGGAGCTGACCCAATTCGTTGATCTCTGTAAAAAACCGAGCCGACCATGGAGTCGTAATAGATTCCTATGTGTTGGTTGGAGTTCCTGACAGTGACATTGAACGTTATTTCAGCATTCTCAAACCCTGTGGGTTGAGCCAAACCAGGAACGGTAAACTCCACCATATGAAACCTCGGACGATGGGGGCGTAAAGTAAGCCACAAAATGAAGAAATCAATGCCAACAACTAAAACAAGACCTAAAAATATGGCGCACACTGTTTTGGTGACCCTAGCTGTGCAGCTTTCACGAACCCGTTCGGCGTAGTACCGAGCAGTGCGCTGTCGTTTCATGGGTTGGGAGTCATGATCGGTGCGTCGGAGCGGTAACCTGTCGGAACTGGACATTGTGTTTTTAGAAAGTAGACAAGGTTTCGGAACCGAGGTAGATTGTGGTTGTAGGAAGGGTGTTTATGTGGTCTAAAGGTGGCGGGGAAGACAAGGGAATGTTAAAGCATTCTGCATGTCTAAGAAAGGAATATTGCCACTGATTAATTAATCAGTAGGTTTCCTTTCTGTCAATGGCTCCATTCTCATAGATGATAATTTCCTTATCGTACATCCATTCTACAACATCCATCAACTTTATGATGGACAATTCCTAATAATTTCTCTAAAAACTTTATTTTGCTTCTTTTTTTTCATGACTACTTTCTTTTTCCATTCTACAAAATTTCCTAATAATTTCTCTCAAAACTTTCCCTTCATTGTTTTTCCCCCTTTCATTTCAAATAAAAATTTCTCATCGAACATGGTGAATGTACAGTGACTTGAAGTAATTTAAAGCGACACTCATCGGTCATTTCAATGATACTCATATTTTGAGAGTTTTTTAATCGTAATTTCACAATAATCTTAAAAAATCTTTATTATCAACAATAAAGCAAACCAAACTCGATTAGTTTTAAATAGTTAATGGTACTTTGAAATTTACTTTAAGAGATATGTGGGTTTCGATTGTCGAAATATTCAATTTGGATTATTTTTATGAAATTTTTTATTGTTTTGATATCTTGGAAAACATGACAAAGGAAAAAAGAGATAGCTACCCAATTCAGAAAGGGCTTGGAAACCAAGCCCCAGTCTCGATTCCTAGAGCTTCAGCTAACCGATCGGATTACCTCCAATTTTTAAGCTTCAATAAGGTAAGCTCCCAATCAAATTCCCCATGGGTATTCTGTTTGCTTCAATAAGGTTTGCTTCTATTTGTTTCTCCAAGCGATAGTGTCAGTGCAGCAGGCGGAATCTTTCGAGATCAAAATGGACATTTTATCTAGGATTCAACAAGCATCTCGGGGTCTCTTCCGTGCTTCAATCCGGGCTTTGAGGAGTCTACCAAGGTTTAAAGTTAACATGAGAGCGATCCCCTCAATTTAATTTACTCCATTCGTAAGTATTATGATTCGAAATCTTAATCATCTTTAAATGATTTAATACTTCATTCTACTAGATCAGCTGATCATTAGTTAATATTTCATATTTTAAGTATTAATAAGAATTAAAGCATGAAAAGCAGTATACTTAAGAATCAATTCATGCATTAGGCTTCAATGTAACAAATAATTATAGAGAAAATAACCTCAGTGACCAAAAATCCCATATAATATATGATTTTAACCAACTTTTTCCGGATTTGCCAAAATGACCAACAAAATCGCAATGCGATCGCTAATTCGCAACGCGATCTCCATTATCGCAAATTCGCGTTGCATTTTCGCAACGCGATTATTTCTATCGCAATGCGATTTTCCAATTTCGCATTGCGATTTTCCCAATTCGCAATGCGAATAAGTATTGCAAAGCGTATTTTATTTTCAAATTTCAAACACGAATATTAATATATTGGAACACTGAACCGTTCACAGTATATCCCGTAATAGCAACTCATAACCTAAAACCTAAAATCACAACTCAGTCCCATCTCCATCTCTCACTCTCTCACCCATCTCCGACGAAATCCGTCTCCATTTCCGGCGAAATCCGTCTATCTCCATCTCTCAGAGCCACCCTCACAATCAGAAATGGAAAATCAACCAAATCAACCACCGAGGGTTAGTTTTTTTAATTATTTTCTTTTTGAAATTTTTGCATTATTATTAGGTTTTTCATATTGAAATTGATTATAAGTTTACTGGTAATTTCAATAATAGATTAACCATTTCACTTAGATTTCTTATTAAATCAACCGAGAATCGCAACGCGAAATGAAAATCTCAACGCGATTTTAGTTTCGCGTTGCGATTCTCTCGTTGCGATAGTCAAATTCGCGTTGCGATAGTCATTTTCGTGTTGCGATTTTCATTTTCAGAAACTATTCTTCTTCTGCAAATTGAAACTTGAATGAATTGCATTACTTCAACAAAAAAACAAAGACAAATACGAAATTCACAGTGTTGCAAATTTAAGTTTGAAGAATAAACTACTACTCTTTATGTTTATTATTGTTTTTGGTATATCTTCATAGTGTAGTTTTTGGTATATCTAATTTAGTATGTTTATTGTTTTTGTAGAACTTTTATTCAGCTCAATTGACCTTGAGAAATAAAGTCAGCCTGGCCAAAACAATTGCGTCGAAGCTTTCACCTGCACAAAGAAAAATGTTTGAGGATACATGCTTCGGGCCATGGCTGAAAGTACAACATCCTGGTGGAGATGCGATGTTGACACACCTGTTTCTTCAAACCATGACTAGCGATGTACCAGAGACTATACAACGTCGTGATGAAGAGATATGGTTTGATTTTCCACCGGCGTATACGTGTTTTGGGCGGGAGGAGTTTTGCTTAATCACCGGTCTACGCTTCGGACACGATGATGTAGGTCGGTACACTAGACACATTACCCACCCATCATGGCTATCCCGGGTTTTTCCTGAGCTGGAGAGGCCGAGTCTACACGTAGAAGACCTGACAAGATTGTTGAATAAGAAAGACGATTTTACTCGGATGGATGACGTCGACGTTGTCCGAGTATGCCTTCTAATTCTTTTGCATGCCGGCTTTTTAGGCAGAGAGGCCAGACAACCTATTCCAAATGATCTAATCAAATTGGTAGAAGACCTAAATGCGTGGAACCTGTTTCCGTGGGGCTCGTATTTATGGAAAGCTACATGGAATAAGTTATCGTCTGCCTTGGATGATCGAAAAAGTTTGCATGGCGATGGTTCCAAATACACTTTGACAGGCTTTATTTGGGCCTTTAAGGTAAGAATTTTTATATGATGTTTCCAAAATTATAAGTAATTATTTAACGGCGATGGTTCCAAATACACTTTGACAGGCTTTATTTGGCCTTTAAGGTAAGAATTTTTATATGATGTTTCCAAAATTATAAGTAATTATTTCAACAATAATGTTTGTATTATATTGTTTGTAGATTTGGATTTGAGGCCTTTCCCGCCATGAAGACATAGCAATAAAAACTTCAAATGATATTTCCAGGGCTATTTCCTGGAAGAGGAAACGGACCTTGCAATGGGAAGTTTACTACGGTATACGACAATAAATAATGTAAGTTAACATAATACTACCATATGTTTATAAACAAGTTATTACTAGTACACGTTTAACTTTGTTTGAGCTTTTATATTGTTAGGAGGCCAACACTCCTCTACAGAGGCTGACACCCACGGAAGCTGAGCTTGCCACTGATTGGTGGCAAGCTAGTAAGCGTTTTTTTTGATGGAACGGTTGATGAGCAGCCTCCACTTCGGGAGCCATCACCTCGCCCAGAGCTATCACCTCACCCAGAGCCATCATCTGATCGACCCGCTATCACCTCCACAACGACAGCCATCACCTATTTTGTCACATCATCGAGCCTCTTCTCCACCATTACCGCAAGATAGCGACCGGCAAAGATGCCACGACGTTTATCTCCCTGTTCTCCACCTCCACCTCAACGGGATGAGTTAGGGGAGTTACGTGATGAGGTCAATGCCTTGCGTGAGGAGGTCGGTACTTTACGCAAAGACGATGGTGCATGGCGTGTTGAGGTGTCTACATTACGCGGTGAGGTAGCCGCTCTACGTGAGATGGTAGCATCGTTGCAGAATGAGGTTCATACTCTAGCGAGGTAAGTTTAAGATTTTTCATACTCGTAATTCATTCGGTTGCTGCCAATACTGCTAAACTGTTTTTGGAAGTAATGCAATCCATTCAAGTTTCAATTTGCAGAAGAAGAATAGTTTACTTTTGCAACACGAAAATGACTATCGCAACGCGAAAATGGCATCGCAAAATGAAAATGCAACGCAATCGAATGCAAATGAAACCGCAACGACAAAATCGCAACGCGAAATGAAAATCGCAATGCGAGTTGTGTTTCGCGTTGCGATTTTGTCGTTGCGATTTCATTTCGCATTGCGATTTTGTCGTTGCGATTTTCATTTCGCATTGCGATAGCCATTTCCGTGTTGCGATAGTCATTTTCGCGTTGCGATTTTAAGTTTCGTGTTGCGAAAGTAAACTATTCTTCTTCTGGAATGTTTATATATGTTGTACTTTTAAATGTTTATATAAGTGCTTACTTCTGGAATGTTATCTGAGAATTTTGTGAACTATGATAGAATAATGACTTGGGTGAATACAATGCTAGTTTGAAACATATTTGTCTTTGTTTAATATCATGTATGTTTATTTACTGATTTATGTATTAATTTTTTTTTAGCGGCCCGATAAGGTGGATGCTTTACGTCGGGTTTTCCTTGCACGACGGAGTTCACGCATCAGACGGCGTGGACGTGCTATTACGTCTCCGTTCACCCCAATGGTGCGAAGACTCCGCAAGAAGAAGCCCGACTCACCGGTCATCCCTCAAGAGTCCCCTCCAATCGTTCAAGAGGCCCCTATCCTCCCTCAAGATTCCCCTCCACCGTTCAAGAGGCCACTGTCATCGTTGAAGAGGTCCCTCCCACCATTCCAGAGCCCGATTCACATGGGGTAATATATCGAAGTATTGAGAAACCCCCACCGGTTCTGGACATGATGGATTAGAGTTGGCTCTCGTATGAGTTACCGGCTAGTACCCTTCCGGTATCTGAAGTGGAGAGGAGACAACTACCGGAAACAATTGTGGATAATACCCTTTGGGCTAAGACCGCAGTTGATTTTTATCTACATGAGCGGAGCCAAGGGTGTTACACTGACATCAGCAAACTCAATGATGAAATGTTTTTGTTGCTTGATCGGTCTTGGTGGGGTGTACTATTAGGGGTTGAAGACAGTGGCTATTTGGATGGGAGGTAAGTCTTAATTTGTCTTATATGATTTTGATTAATTTGTTTAAAAATTAATGTAATTCATAATATGTATTTTTTTGTAAAACAGCATATCGATGCGTGGGTGTCACGTCTACTAATAATAAGGAAGATTAGGAAAAATAAAAATAATTCGCTATATACAATAATGCCGGCGGCTTTTCACGCAGTTCACTTGAAGAATCAACGAGATGAATCATTTTTGTTGGGCAATGGACAAGCTAAACTTATCCTGCATGGTGGGAGGTCGATAGGTTAGTGTTTATTTTTTAAATTTTTTAAAGGTGTTCATAATAAGTGCGCAAATAAATGAATATTACTTATGATTGCAGGTGTTTATCCCTTTTGGAACGTCATCACTGGCTTCTCGTCCAACTTCAGCTCCCATCCTTGAAGATAATAGTGTATGACAGCATGATCAATTACATATCACTGTCTGATTTGAGAGATATTTTCAAGGGATGGAGCTCTCATTTGGCTAATTCTTGGATGGATTAATTATTGGACTCATTCTGGACACAAGAAAAGAAGTTCAATGTCACAGTTGTCAGAGACGAGACCGCGCACAACAATCGCCGGGAGCCAGAGGGGATTGTGGTCCTCTCGTATGCCTTTGCTTGGCGCGTTTGACGACGGGAAGCACAGAGTTTTTTACCTCCCACCGATAGAGATAGAGCTGCAGTAGGCTTGTGGTTTCGGCATTATATGGTAGAGCAATATATTCGAGACGCTGCCTACCTGCATCCGCGTTATGAAAGTGTCCATTGTTAATTGGTAAGTCAAATGCATGTTTTGTTAACATATATACTCCTTTTGGTTTGAAAATGTTTGGTTAAGTACCTAGAATTCAATAATTTGCTGTTTGTAGGTTTTAGATGTGTAGAAGTCTTGTTTGAGCAAATGTTTGGTTTCTGCAGGTTAATCCTTAAGTGAGCTGCGTGAATGGATGTACGGGGTCACAAAGTTGTTGATTCATTGATTCAATAATTGATGAAGAAATAAGAATTATATTATTCTTTTATTGTTTAATATATTTGTAAAAGATGATTTGTAAATGTTGATTTGTTTAATTGATGTGTACATAATTCTTATTTGTGTTGAAATGTAATAGTTGATTTGTTGATTTTCAATCTGCATTATGTTGAAGGCAAAACAGACTATCGCAACACGAAACTGACTATCTCAACGAGAGAATCGCAATGCGAAATGAAAATCGCAATGCGAAATGAAAATCGCAACGAGAAAATCGCAATGTGATTTTCATTTCGCATTGCGATTTTCTCGTTGCGATAGCCATTTCGCGTTGCGATAGCCATTTTCGCGTTGCGATAGTCAAATGAATGTCTAATAAGTGATAACAACTGAACAGATCATAGCAATGTTCAAACTCAAGTTACTAATACATGCCTAACTGAAATGTAAAAGTGCACACATAAAATACACATAATGTAAGTTTTGTTAACATATATACTCCTTTTGGTTTGAAAATGTTTGGTTAAGTACCTAGAATTCAATAATTGTTAAAAGTTTATGCATGTTAATCCTTAAGTGAGCTGCGTGAAATGGATGTACGGGTGCAAAAATGATTCGTGAAATGCAGTTTTCTTATTATTATTTTTTGATTGTTTAATTGATTTGTAAAAAATGATTTGTAAATGTTCATTTGTTTAATTGTTGTGTACATAATTCTTATTTGTGCTTGTTTAATTGCTTGAAATGTAATAGTTGATTTGTTGATTTTCAATCTGTATTATGTTGAAGGCAAAACAGACTGTCGCAACGATTTTAATTTTCGCTTTGCGATTCCCTCGTTACGATTTTCATTTCGCATTGTGATTCTCTCGTTGCCTTTTTCATTTCGCATTGCGATTCTATCGTTGCAATTTGCATTTCGCATTGCGATGGTCAAATGATTGCCTTTCGCAACGCGATTCTGACTTTCGCAACGAGATAATACAAAATCGCAATATGAGTTTCAAAGTTCGCAACAGGTTTTAGTTTTGCAAGCCAAATTTTTTGTGTATATATCTACGCAGCAGCAACAACTCATTCCATCTCCATCTATCACTCTCTTCGGCGACATCCGTTCCTATATCCAACGACATCCTTCCCCATCCGGCAACAGGTCTTAGTTTCGCATCTCGTTTGTTTTGTAAATTAATTTAAAACCATGAAATCATCTAATGTTGATCATGTTTGGATAGATTTGTGTTTTGGAGGGTCATGGGAGAATGTTCATGGTGTTTTACAATATATGCCTTTACCCATGAATATTCAACTAAAACTGTCATTAAAGAAGTTAACTTATGAAACTCTAATGTTACGTGTTCCAAAGAAATTGAATTTAGAGCCCCTAAGTGGATTTAGGCTATCTTATCAGAGAAATGGTAAAGTTTATTTGTTAACCGACAATGAAGATGTTGAACGATTCATTGCTTACATTAATGTTTCAAGTGATGATGTTACATTGTATGTTGTTGAACCTAGAAGTAGTATTGTTGGGTCAGTACGGGTAGTAATCAACTAAGTGGGTCTCAAAACCCACAACCTCTAATCCAAATCCAAATCAACAGCACCAAATTCCGGTTTTCGTATTGACCAATTAGACGATGATGAGCCAAGAGAAAAAATTGTGAGTACTAGTCAGTATTCGAAATTTGATCTTGGTCAATACCCGGACTTTGATATTGGTCAATACACGGATTTTGATGATGTTTCAGAAGAAGAAACAGACCCTGCGTGTAATGATTTTGATATTGGTCAATACCGATTTTGATGATGAAACACCGTTGCCGAGGAAGATGTTGTTGATGATAATGAGGAGGAAGTTACGACTGTGAATGAACATGTTGAACATCCATTCTGTAATTCATATAATCCTGAAGAGAAAAGAAGAAGAAAAAGTCCCCGAAGAAAAGAAAATGCCACGGGAGTATAACTGGAATATGCCAGAATTACTTCAGCTACCGAAGAAGAGTTGGCAAAGAAAGCAGTTGATTGTTACAAAAGTTATTCGTATCAAGAAAGGTGATTTTTTGATACAAAGGAAGACTTGAAGATAGCTTTGTATACGAATGTGTGGAAGATGGCTATCAACTAAAAGTTAACAAATCAGCAAGATCGTTTCGAAACAAGGTGTATGATTGACAAAACTGTACGTGGCGTATGATTGCAAAAGAGGATAAAAGATTGCGCAATGTTTCAAGTTAGGACTTTTATTGATAAACATACATGTTCAAGAACCCAAGTTTTTCCTCACCATAGACAGGCAAACAAAAAGGTGTTGGGTGGTTTTCTGGCTGAGTTAATGTTTTTGAATGGCATGGTATATCGGGGATATGAAATTATGACTGATATGAATGCTCGGTTTAAGATTAGTATATCATATTCTCAAGCTTGGAGAGCCAAATGTTATGCCTTGGAATTATTGAGGGGGTCGCCAGAAGCATCGTTTGCCCAACTGTCGGCTTATTGTCACAATTTAAAGCTGAAAAATCCTGGGTCGGTAACTCATATCAAAATAGATAGAGATGGACGCTTTGAGTTGCTGTTTATCGCCATTGGTGCTGCGGTTAGTAAATCAATATAATTCTGTTGACTCATTTTTGTTAGTTACATTACATGCATTTCACATTTAAATGATTATATTTCTTGTGTATATTATTTTGTAGATTCGTTCATTTATTACTTGCATGCGCCCAGTTATTATAGTTGACGGGGCATATTTGAAAGGTCGATACCTTGGAGTAAACTTATTAGCAGTAGCCATGGATGCTAACAATGGGATATTGCCAATAGCTTACGGGGTTGGCAAATCTGAAACCTCTGATTCATAGACATGGTTTATGGGGCATCTTAGGGATTGCATAGGTCATATTAGCAATCTGACAATCATATCCGATAGGGCAAACTCAATTGACAACGCTGTTAGAAGGTGTTTCCCAGATGCTTTTCATGGACTTTGTGGTGTTCATTTGTATAGAAATCTAAAATCAAGGTCTGCTGGTATAAAAAATCACAAATGGACATATTGGAAGGCTGTAAAAGCTTATCGGGAAGTGGATTTTAATAATCATATAAACTATTTAAGACGTGTTTTGCCTCAGTGTGCTCAAACACTAGAAGATGTCGGGTTTGAAAGATGGTTAAGAGTACATCAACTTGGAGCAAGATATGGTTTCATGACGTCTAATAGTGCAAAATCAATCAACGCTCTAATTCGTCATTCCCGGAAATTACCCATTACTATGTTAATGGAGTTTTTTCGAGCCTCTATTCAACAGTGGTACTACAAGAAAAGAAACCATGCATGTATTATTTCTTTAAATAACAGTGGTACTACAAGAAAAGAAACCATGCATGTATTATTTCTTTAAATCGTAACTTATCATATATTTTACTAAGTATTATTTATTTAAATTTACAGGAACATTGGAACATCGTGTTACCATGGACAGAAAAAAAGATAACGAAGGTGTTGTGAAGTCAACGTCATGGAGAGTTGAACCATGTTCAACACTTTGTTTGAAGTACTGGATAATAACTTAAATGGGCTTGTCGATCTAAATGCAAAGACGTGTAGTTGTATAAAATGGCAAAACAATCTGGTTATCCGTGTGGCCAGGTTATAAAAGTTTCTCTTCATCTAAACCAAGATGATTCAAGCGCATACGCTATAGATTGCTACACTACAGAAGTATCGACAGACTTGTGGCGAGATTGTCTACCCTATTCCACATCCTTCTGAGTGGGACATACCAGATGACTTAAAAACAGTTTTGCCACAGCATGGACAGAAGGCTACCGGCCGACCAAAAGTCACGATCGTATTACCGTCTAAGGGTGAAGAGAAGAAGAGATCGACATGTAGTCGGTTGCAAGGAAAGTGGTCATACAAGGTTGACATGTGGACACCAGTGCCATCACAATCATCGTTTCCTCTACCAAAATATGGATCTCATCAAAATCCAAAGCTCATATGGTGTCAAGAAAAAGGCAATCAAAATCGCAATCATCTTTAAAATCCCAATCACAACTGGCTTCACCTTTTGGGAATGTTAACTTAGGTGATTTTTAAAATGCAAAGTTGTATTATGTAGATTTGATGTGTGAACTTTTAACATTTTCAGTTAGGCATTAGTAACTTGAGTTGAAAATTGCTATGATATGTTCAGTTGTATCACTTCTAATCATTGACCATCGCAATGCGAAATGAAAATCGCAACGAGATAATCGCAATGCGAAATGAAAATCGCAACGAGAGAATCGCAATGCGAAATGAAAATCGCAACGAGGGAATCGCAAAGCGAAAATTAAAATCGCAAAGCGATTTAGTTTCGCGTTGCGAGTCAGTTTCGTGTTGCGACAGTCTGTTTTGCCTTCAACATAATACAGATTGAAAATCAACAAATTGACTATTACATTTCAATCAATTAAACAAGCACAAATAAGAATTATGTACACATCAATTAAACAAATGAACATTTACAAATCATTTTTTACAAATCAATTAAACAATCAAAAATAAGCAATAATTCTTATTTCTCATCTAATATTGAATCAACTTTTGCAGCCATACATCATTTTCACGCAGCTCACTTCTGAGATTAACCTGCATAAACCAAACATTTGCTCAAACAACACTTTCTACACATCTAAAACCTACAAACAACAAATTATTGAATTCTAGATACTTAACCAAACATTTTCAAGCCACCATCCTATAAACTTACCAATTGTTTATGGACATTTTTATAACGCGGATGCAGGTAGGCAGCGTCGCGTATATATCGATCTAGCCATATAATGCCGAAACCACAAGCCTACTGCAGCTCTATCTCTATCGGTTGGAGGTAGATACTTTATACTTCCTGTGATCAAACGATCCAACGCCAAGCATACGAGAGGACCACAATCCCCTCTGGGTCCTTTCGTTTGTGTGGTGCAGTCTCGTCTCTGCTAACTGTAATATTGAGCTACTTTGGTTCTTGTTTCCAGACGAGTCCAATAATTATCGCATCCAAGAATTTAGCCAAATGAGAGCTCCACCCTTAATAATATCTCTTAAATCAGCCAATGATATGTAATTTATCATGTTGTCATATACTATTGCCTTAAGGGATGGGAGCTGAAGCTCGACGAGAAGCCAATGTTTACGTTCCAAAATAGGGATAAACACATGCAATTATAAGTAATAATTCATTCATTTGCGCACTTATTTATGAATACCTTTAAACTCAATCTAAAATAAATACTAACCTTATCGACCTCCCACCATGCAGGATAAAGTTTAGCTTGTACATTACCCAAAGCAAATGATTCATCTCGTTGATTCTTCAAGTGAACGGCGTTAAAAGACGTCGGCATAATTGTATATCGTGTATTTTTTTTATTTTCCTTAAGTTTCCTAATTATTAGAAGACGTGACACCCACGCATCGATATGCTGTTTTACAAAAAAAGACATATATTAGTAACTCACATAAATTTTAAAAAAAAAATCAAATTAAAATATAAGAAAAATATAAGACTTACCCCTCCATCAAAATAGCCATTGTCTTCGACCCCTAATAATACGCCCCATCAAGACCAATCAAGTAACAAATAGATATCATCGTTGAGCTTGCATATGTCAGTGAAACACCCCTGGCTCCGCTCATGTAGATAAAAATCAACTGCGGTCTTAGCCCAAAGGGTGTTATCCAGAATTGTGTCCGGTAGTTGTCTCATCTCCACTTCAGATACCGGTATGGTACTGGCCGGTAACTCATACGAGAGCCAACTTGAATCCATCATGTCCGGCACGTCAGAGGGTTTCTCAAGAATCCTACATATGACGCCATGTGAATC
The DNA here is from genome assembly GCF_006381635.1 of Hibiscus syriacus. Lineage (NCBI taxonomy): Eukaryota > Viridiplantae > Streptophyta > Magnoliopsida > Malvales > Malvaceae > Hibiscus > Hibiscus syriacus. Next base: position 1,453,588 of record NW_024062618.1, on the reverse strand, counting down.
GAGCTCTTGAATGGTGGGAGGGACCTCTTCAACGATGACAGTGGCCTCTTGAACGGTGGGAGGGGACTCTCAAGGAATGATAGGGGCCTCTTCAACGATAGGAGTGGACTCTTGAGGGATGACAGGCGAGTCGGGCTTCTTATTGCGGTGTCTTCGCACTATTGGGGTGTTTGGAGACTTAATAGCACGTGCACGCCGTCTGATGCGTGAACTCTGTCGTGCAATAAAAACTTGACGTAAAGCATCCACCTTATCGGTCCGCTAAATAATTAAATACAAATATCAGTAAATAAACAGACATGATATTTCGCACTATTGGGGTGTTTGGAGACTTAATAGCACGTGCACGCCGTCTGATGCGTGAACTCTGTCGTGCAATAAAAACTTGACGTAAAGCATCCACCTTATCGGTCCGCTAAATAATTAAATACAAATATCAGTAAATAAACAGACATGATATTTAAACAGTGAAAACAAAGACAAATATGTTTCAAACTTGCATTGAATTCACCCAAGTCATTATTCTATCATAGTTCAAATTTGCAGAAGAAGAATAGTTTCAATTGGCAGCAAACGAACAAATTTACTTTCAACCAAAAGACAAAACAAAGACAAATATTAACTTCACAGTGTTAAAGAATATACAGTTTAGCAGAATTAGCAGCAACCGAACAAATTTACTAAGCAATCTAAGTGAAATGGTTAATCTAAGTGAAATTACGAGTAAATTTATCATCAAGTTAAATATGGAAAATCTTAAACTTACCTCGTTGCGTAGAGTATAAACCTCATTCTGCAACGATACTACCATCTCACGTAGAGCGGCAACCTCACCACGTAAGTAGACACTCCACACGCCATGCACCATCGTATCGCGTAGAGTACCGATCTCCTCACGCAAGGCGTTGACCTCATCACGTAACTCCCTTGACTCATCCCGTGGAGGTGGAGAACAGGGAGATAGAAGTCGTGGCATCTTTTTCGGTCGCCTATCATGAGGTGATGGTGGAGAAGAGGCTCGATGATGTGACGGGATAGGTGATGGCTCTCGTTGTAGAGGTGTATAGTCGGGTCGATCAGGTGATGGCTCTGGGTGAGGTGATGGCTCTCGAAGTGGAGGAAGTGGAGGCTGCTCATCATTCGTGCCATCTGGCAAGCTCAGCCTCCGTGGGTGTCAGTCTCATTAATGGAGTGTTGGCCTCCTAAAAATATAAAAACTAAAACAAAGTTAAACGTCTACTATTAATAACTTGTTTATATATGATAGTATTTGTGTTAACTTACATTATTTATTGTCGCATATGGTATTAAGTCTTCCCAATCCAACAGACGTTTCCTCTTCCAGGAAATAGCCCTAGGAATATCATCTGAGGATTTTAATGCATATGTCCGCATGCTGGGGAAAACCTCAAATATCCAAATCTACAAACAATATAATAACAAACATTAGTAATTGTTAAATAATTAATTATAATTTTGAAAACATTATATAGAAATTCTTACCTTAAAGGCCCAAACAAAGCCTGACAAAGTGTATTTCGACCCATCACCCCGCAAACTTTTGCGGTCATTAAAGGCAGACGACAACTTAGTCCAGGTAGCTTTCCATATATACGAACCCCACGGAAATAGATTCCATGCATTTAGGTCCTCTACCAATAATATTAGCTCCTGAGGAATAGGTTGTCTGGCCTCTCTACCTAAAAAGTCGGCATACAAAAGTAGTAGAAGGCATACTCGGACAACATCGACGTCATTCATCTGAGTAAAACCATCTTTTTTATTAAACAATTTCTTCATGTCGTCGACGTGTAAGTTCGGCTTCTCTATTGACTCATCAGGAAAAACCCTGGATAACAATGATGGGCGGGTGATATGACGAATGTACCGGCCTACATCATCGTGTCCGAATCGTAGACCAATGATTAAGCAGAACTCCTTCCACCCAAAACAAGTATACGCCGGTGGAAAATGAAACCATATCTCTTCCTCACCACGTTGTATACTGTCGGGTAGATCGCTAGTCATGGTCTGAAGCCACAAATGGGTCAAATTAGCATCTCCACCCGGATGCTGTACTCTCAGCCATGGCCCGAAGCAGGTTTCCTCAAACAATTTTCTTTGTGCAGGTGAAAGCTTCGAAGCAATTGTAGTGGCTAGGCTAACTTTATTCCTTAATGTCAATGAAGCCGAAAAAAAATTCTACAAAAACAATAAACATACCAAGTTAGATATACCAAAAACTACACTGTGAAGATATACCAAAAAACAATAAACATATATAGTAGTTTATTCTTGAAACTAAAATTTGCAACACTGTTTTGTCTTTTGGTTGAAATGAAAATCGCAACGCGAAATGAGAATCGCAACGAGATAATCGCAATGCGATTTTCATTTCGCGTCGCGATTATCTCGTTGCGATTTTCATTTCGCGTTGCGATTTTCATTCTCTCGTTGCGATAGTCATTTCTGCATTGCGATTTTCATTATCGAAACTATTCTTCTTCTGCATTACTTCAACCAAAAGACAAAACAAAGACAAATACTAACTTCACAAGGTTAAATACTAAACAGTTTAGCAGTATTGGCAGCAATAGAATGAATTTAATAAGAAATCTAAGTGAAATGGTTAATCTATTATTGAAATTACCAGTAAACTTATAATCAATTTCAATATGAAAAAACCTAATAATAATGCAAAAAATTCAAAAAGAAAATAATTAAAAAAACTAACCCTCGGTGGTTGATTTGGTTGATTTTCCATTTCTGATTGTGAGGGTGGCTCTGAGAGATGGAGATAGACGGATTTCGTCGGAAATGGGGACGAATTTCGTCGGAGATGGGTGAGAGAGTGAGAGATGGAGATGGGACTGAGTTGTGATTTTAGGTTTTAGGTTATGAGTTGCTATTACGGGATATACTGTGAACGGTTCAGTGTTCCAATATATTAATATTTGTGTTTGGAATTTGAAAATAAAATACGGTTTGCAATCCTAATGGCGCTTTGAAAATCGCATTGCGATTATGTATTATCTCGTTGCGAAAGTTAGTATCTAGTCGCGAAAGTAAGTATCGCGTTGCGAAAGTCAGTATCGCATTGCGATTTTGTATTATCGCGTTGCGATAGTCAGTATCGCATTGCGATTTTCCAAATTCGCATTGTGATTTACTTATTCGCATTGCGAATTGGGAAAATCGCAATGCGAAATTGGAAAATCGCAATGCGAAATTGGAAAATCGCATTGCGATAGAAATAATCGCGTTGCGATAGAAATAATCGCGTTGCGAAAATGCAACGCGAATTTGCGATAATGGAGATTGCGTTGCGAATTAGCGATCGCATTGCGATTTTGTTGGTCATTTTGGCAAATCCGGAAAAAATTAGTTAAAATCGTATATTATATGAGATTTTTGGTCACTGAGGTTATTTTCTCATAATTATAAATGAAGCGGTAAAAGAGTTATATATAGATTTATTAGTCAAGTATTAAATTTTCTAATTTCATATGTATGAGATTTTACAATTTTATACTTTTATAAAAATTAATATAAATCTTTAAAAAGAATTATTGAATTATGAAATTATGTGTACGTTTAGGGATGAATATTTGACATGTATTTAATGAGTTCCGACTTGATTTGAATTTAGGTCCGGTCTGAGTTTTTTAAAGGGATAAGGTCGGGTTCGGATTTAAGGTGAAAAAAATTCAACTCAACTCGAGATAATATTATAATTATCCTTTATATATTTATGGATAATTACAATAATATTTTTATGTATTTTTTTTCCTGATTAAATCCTTATTCTACCTAATAAAAATGAATTTATATTTTTATATCAAATCGGATCAAATCGAGTATAACTTTTTACCATAAAAATTGAGTCAAATTTCATATCGAGTGGAATTCTTCTAAATTAGGGTCACTAGATAAAAGGAGTTTAATTTTAAGACCAGATTCGGATAGATAAAAAATTCAATTCGACTAGACCCTACTAATCACCCCTATGTACATTAGAGGACAAAATCCCCAAGACAAGCTTCTTTGATTCTAAGCTGCCTGTTGCTGGGGAAAGGTCTGCAAATACCGCTGCCTGTTGCTGGGGAAAGGTCTGCAAATACCGCTGCCTGTCCCTATAAAATAGAAACCCTAAGGCGGTAGAGTCCTTTCAATTTTCACCCCCACGAGCGAACTGCACATTTAATACTTGTTCTTACAAGATAACTTCGTAGTTGAATCTCCAAATCAGTCAGTCCAAATTATTACTTCTTCTAGCCATTATGTGGTCCTTCAAATGAACATAATTTTTTTTTTTCACAAAAATCTTATGATCGATGTGTAATAAAGAAACCAAAATTGCCGAAATCATCATATAATGGAAAGGGACTGCTACTTAGAACCATTAATGCCTCTGTTATTTGGGATTATTAATAAATGTTGATGATAAAAAATGAATTATTTAAGATAAAACTACTCGTTGATGGGTACAATTATACAGTTATATTATTGGGTAGTGCCAAGTACATGCGCCATCGCTACAAACATTGCCTCCACCCCCACAACTATATTCATTTCATTAGTATGGATGAATATAAAATAATATATATTCAAAGTTTGTTAATTATTTCACATTTAATGTTTATATTTCAGTATATATGTTGCTCGAACACATAACTTCAAATAATAACAATAATTCATTAATCACCAACATCGTTTAGTTTGTGCCACAACTATATTTATAAAACAATTTTAGTTTGTTTATTTAAGTACATTTGAACCCATTAGGTGATCTCAATAGTTAAAAGAAATATTATTCGCCCAGTAGTTGCGTCTGTAGAATGTGTAGGTGTTGTGAATGGTTAAAAAATTCTCAATTGATGCTATCTTATAATCACGTCAGACTATTCAAATAAAAAGTTATTTGTATATTTTTAAAATTTAATCTCAATTTAAATTTATTTGATATTTTATCGGTTAGAATTAGTTGACTTATTTTGAAAATTTTAATGCTTTTTTTTATTTAAGATTATATCTAATATATAATATAGTTTTAGATGAACAAATCATTATTTTATGTTATAAGAACTAATGAAGAAACATATATTGTTGAATGATGGAGAAAGATCAACATATATGGGTAATTCTCTTTATATATAGTTAGTTGGAAAATGTTAATTAAACATAATTTGGTGGGATCATTTAAATAAATAAATAAATTTTAAGTTATTATCACTAATCATGCATGTAATTACTACGATTCTCACTATTTCCTCATGTAATTATTATGATTCTCACTATACATCCCAAATTATAACCCTCATTCTAAATTAGTCTCTAAACTTTTTTTAATTTCATCTCTAAATTATGACTTACATTCTAAATTTATCCTTAAACATTCCAAATTCATCCACAAACTTTGATACTCATTCCAAATTAGTCTCCAAAGGTTTAAATGTTCCAATAATGTTCCCTAAATCATTCAAAACTTTGGGCATGAAATTAAAGAATTCGCAAGTTTAGGGGCAATATAGAATGAAGATCATAGATTGGGATAAATTTTGAATGTTCAAAAGTTTGATGACCAATTCAGAATGAAAGTCATAGATTAAGGATGAAATTAGATTATTCAAAAATTTAGAGACCAGTTTAAAACAAGGATCATAGTTTGAAGGCATATAATATAATTAACGTAATCATTTTCAATTTAAATAGGAATAATTGCTTGATTTATTGCAAAGATAATTATTTATTATAATAATAAATTTAAAGACTTATAATAAAAAAAAATCATTTATTGAATGTTTTTATGATATTTAAATAAAGAAAAGACATCCACATACATCGATTTAAATTAAATCTCTCTATAAAATTTTTATTATTAATATTTTAACAATTCATTAAATTTATTCATATAATTTTTATTTTTTTTAATAATTTAGAATGATTATTGGAGATGAATATTCGATGAGTTGAGTTAAAAAATTTATAATTGGTCAAACTTATAAGTTTTATTTCATATTATAACTCAAACCTTATTTAAATTTTTTTCGAATCGAATTTTACTCACACTTAATTATTATAAGATAGTATAATCACTCGATGAACAATATTTACTTTTACCACTAATATCATTTAATAATCTTTTATTACATTTTAATAATAATAAAAGAAAAACTCCAAGGAACTATGCAACGTTGTTATAAAGTCGGTTCATTTCACCAGTCCGGTGTACAAACAAAAGGAGTCGCCTTTCTTCTGCAACTGTCCTCACTTCCTTTCGAATGCTGTTTTCTTTTCCTTTACTTAAAAAATTCTTGTTTCTAATTCACGAGATTTCTTTGATTTCAAGAGTAGTTTTGGTATTAGAAAATCTCTTTGTTTGTAACCAAGTGGTTTGATTGAGACTGCCTCACTGGATTAGCAGTTGCTGGCTCTGGAATACTCTTATAATCCCCCCACTTCTTCCTTCTGGGTCTTCCTTTATTGTTTTTTTTTTCTCCTTTTTTTCCGTTAATCTTCCCCTCACTTTCCCGAGAAAATGATAGACATGAAGGGAAATCAAAAGTTGGTAAGTATGATCGCTCTGCTTTTCTTAAAAAAAAATTCGTGTAATAACTGTTTAATTGGTTTCTACCATCATCTATCCATCTATTTCCAATATTCTAACATAATTCCTTAAGTTTTTTTCTTCTTATTTTCAAGGTAACCGTTGTCCTGTTCTGATTTTGTCTTTCTCTGACTGTGTCTGGTTGTGTTCTTCATAGGATTTGGCATCTTCCTACGAGGATAGTATGTCGGAAGAGAAGATATCCACTCAAAAGATTTCAGTTTTGGATCATACTAATGGATTCCAATACACAACTACGGACAAATCCGATAGCTTTGTTATCGACATGGAAAGTCTCTCTCATGGAGGATTCAATAAAGAAATCAACCCAAATCCAAGAATTACAGTAAGTTTCTTTTCTAGGATAATTCGAAACATAATGTATTTTGTAATGACACGTGTTTACATCTCAAAAACCCAGTTTCATTCATGTTTGAAAATTCCAATATTATCACAAATATCCTTTTTTTTCTGTTTGGTTGACAAGAAAATTTTGCAGAGAAACCTTTCACGAAAAGGGTCTCAACGAGATAACAAGACTACTGCTCCCAGTCTCAGCTCTTCGCCTAAAGGTACAAACTTTTTTCTTCAGAATTGCATTCTAAATTTTCCCAGAAGAAAATTCCAGAAAAATTAATTAGTTTGGCTTAAATTTTCTGTTTGATGCACTTGTCTTGGATGCGATCTTTTTGCCTGGACTGTTTGAAATTTCAGTGTAAAATACCTGTTAGTATGCATTGATTTTATATCCAAGATTGAGCACTGAATTATTGGTAATTCAACTACCCTGGTAGGGTCTTGTATGCCTGAAAAGCCCACAGTGGTGGTCGCCGGGACCACCAATCCTGCCACCAACCAACAAGTTCATCATCAGATCACCATTACAACCGGCAGTATCGCCGCAGCGACCGAAAGCAGATTTAGTCTGAAGAGAAATAGTTGCAGACGGCCTCCTCCACCATGGCTGATTGATCCCAGGAGGGTTCTCATGTTATTTTCCACATTGTAAGCTTGCAAAGCTAATTATGGTTTTTCACCTGCAAATACATAAACAATTTTCAACAAATTTGATTCAATATATCGGAGTGAATTTTTTCAATTCTTCGACAGGTCGAGCATAGGCACGGTTTTGCTGATATACTTCACCTTGTCGATGAACAAAACGAATGGAGATGAGAGTGGTTTAGATCAGTAGCTGGAAAAGATGACACACCAACACAATGCCTGATTAAAATATGTTGCAGTACAGTATAGGCATGGGAGTTCAATGCTTGACCAATAGAAATGGATGCAAGTGGTTGATTTATTAAACAAATGTCTGCTTTTGATGACCGTTAGCGAAGAACAAAATGAAACAAATTGGGCCTTGGGATGACAAAAGCTAATCAACCTGCCATTAAGATGGTTTCTTAATAAGAAATTTTGGGGATGAAGACAAGGACTTACTCCACTAAGACAAAGAGAAGGAATCTTCGCTTTTAAATTACACATATATATATATGTATGTACTACGTATGGAAGAGATGGAAAATAACATGATATCCTACTGTTTTTTGCTTTTCTTGTTTATCTTCAAAGTTGAAATAGTTGACATGGAGGATCAGAAAGATACCTTTGCTCCCTTACTTTTTCTGACAATCCAACTTTCTAAGTGCTCGTTGTTCTTTGTGGCTTTCATGTGACCGATAGCAATGGTGAGATGATGACTAAGAACCTGGGATGCACAGGCACTAAAATATTTGTATATTTGCATATCAGCATGCGCATTCTCAAGTTTCTTACCTTTTTTGGACCAAAGTTTGGGGTTTGGAGAAATAAAGAAGGGCTACCTTTGTGGCGGTTCTTTTCCAAAGGCTCGTAGGCTGGTTCCACAGCTGTCAATTAGGCCTAGCACTCATCATAGTGCTTTAAGAAAACATGTCCGTACAATTTAGCAAAAGAGAAAATGCTTCATGCGGCAGGCAAATAGGCAATGAATAAAACAGAATGATAAGCAATATGTATGCTATGACCATGAGCAAGCCAAGACTGCAAATTTCAGTCGAGAAAAGCTGCAACATACATGATACATTGTTGAATTCTTTCAGTGCTGTAAGGCCACACCTGATCCGAGAAATCAATCTTTTTTCCAGGGGATATGAAAGAATTTACTGAGAAATAGTATTGCTGAAACTGTTGCTAAATGCTTTATTGAACCTTCAAAACTTTCAAACTCAGTCATTGGCAGCAGATATAAGTATTCGTTTTGAGAAAAGTTTCCAAGCCGTTTTGGGTTCGCAACCCGCCCAGGGGACCCGAGTGTCACAACCCGCCCAGGGGACCCAGGAGGAGAGCGGTGGCAGTGCACGTGAGGAGTTATGCTGATCTGGTTCTTCCTTTCTCTAGAAGGACTTGTGTTCAACATTTGTATCCGACACATGGATACATGAGGAAATAACCTTCAAGGATCCTCCATATGCATGAAAAAACTTTAAAAAAATATTATCATACTCGTGTTAGACATAAACCTGCATACAACAATCACACATGAGTTTGAATAACATAGGCCGGGAGTGCCTAGGACTTGCATGTTTGCTTGGCCAAAAGTAAAACTAAGCTGCAAAGATACACATCAATTCTAAAATCAATGATGACCAATATTAAGAACAACATTCTCATTTACCACTGAGGCTAATCTTTTTCACTGGTTTTTAGGCTGAGCAAATGTTTGAATAAAGCAGCCACCCTTGGCCACTTCTTCACTTAATTAGGAATCTCTTACCAGTCTTTCGCAGATTATCTATAGTGTTGTACCATGAATAGATCCCATTTACCTAATGCCATTCACTTTATAAAATAGAAAATCTTTTGATATTCATCAAAACAGTAACAGTCCCTCTCGTCGGCATGAAACATTGTAAACAAAGGAATTCAAGACCAACTGGAAAATACGGATTCATGCTTCGATCTTGGATAAAACCATATACAAGTACAGTACAGACACAAAGGAATTAAATAACAATGATGAATGATTAAAGACAAGTCAGATCAAGCATTCAATGGTTCTGGCGTTAATTTCTTCAACGAAATCAAAGTTGCAGATTATACAATTCGATGATGTAGACCACCTGTAACAAATTGATAGCTGTCACTTTATTAAGAATCTTTTTATGTTCAATTGACACAAAAGAAAACTGTGTTCATACAAACTGCATACGTATATTATATGGCTGTATTGCATCAATATACACTAGTAATTAGTGAAGTTCGTAACCAGTGAAGCGTTGGTACTCTCAAGAAGGAAAACACAAACATATACATCTTAACTATATTTCATTTTCTCTCCCCTGGAATTCACAAACTGAGCTATGAAGTAATGCTCAGTAATTATGAAGCAGCAAAGTCCTCTTACTCCTGCATACCTTAAAAAGCAGATAACTTGCCATTTCATTTCTTCATCAGTAACGTTTTGATATTCGTGGCATTGAACACTTATGCTTGCGGTCATGATAGAGCCTCAATATAACAGCAGCAGTTTCTTCAATCGCTTTACCAGTAACTTCTGCACGGACGAGTAACAGTAGGTTAGCCCAAGATTCATCAGATAAACATGCCAAACATCTTAAACTTTTTAATATCAAATTTTACCATATTTTTTTAGTCCTCTTAAGTTACTAATGGTCTATAAAAATATCTCCATGTCAAAGAATCAAAACAGTTGGGATAATTTTTTTTAAAAAAGAAGCAAATTAATCATCTTTACCGATAACTGGCCAGGTAGGATTTTGAGCAAAAACTCTACGAGCAAACTCCAATTCCTCTTTCACATAATCCATCTCCGAATAGTTACTCCTTGTTTCGTCACCAAAACCCAGACTCCTAGCTCTTGCTTTTCTAATAGTTTGCAAGACAGAGGGATTAATAGTCAAACCAAAAACCTTCTCAGGGTCTACTTCGAAAAGTCCCTTTGGCAATGCCACTCCCTTCACAATAGGGACATTTGCTACTTTATATCCTTTCTGTGCTAGATAAATCGATAATGGTGTCTTCCCAGTACGAGAAACACCTGAGAGAACAATGTCAGCCTTGCATAAGTTTTGAGGTAGAGCTCCGTCATCCTGCTTGATTGTAAATTCAATCGCTTCAATCCGTCGAAAGTATTCATCCGAAAGAGGGAAGGTTCGTCCGGGCGCTCCCCGGGGAAGACCTGAAGGTGAGACACCCAAATGAGCAGCGATGGCCTCTGTAATTGGCCCCAATACATCCGTGGACGGTATACCCCACAATTTGCAAGCTTTCTTGGCAGACTCTGCCATGGAAGGATCAGCTAAAGTATAAACAAGCAATGCACCTTCCTTGGCTGCCTGTTTTATAATCTCTATCAATGGCTCAACATCATCAATCTGAACTTTGCAGATCAAATTATGGTTGAATTAATATAAATGACACTAATTTCCCAACTTTCCAAACATTAAAAAAATACGAGTTTCATCACTAATTACTACTTGTAAATAAAATTGAACTGTGTGTGAAAAAAGAACATACCCCAGAGAATAGATGGGTATTTACAGGACACCCACGGTCCACCAAGCAATGCTCGAACTGCCCTAACGCCGCGTTAACGGAGTTCTCCGCCGTCCATCCAGTTCCATCGGATACGATATAAATTGGCTTCCCCGACGCTGTTTCCTCCACCTCACGATCGCCGTCATATGTCGTTGAAGTGGGTTCAGAAGACAAGGTCTCACTGGTTCGTTGAGCCGAAGGGTTCACCTCAAGCACCATAGTCCGGTTGCTCGGTCGTTCAAGCTTCTGCCCTGACCTTAAGGCTCGTGCACGGTGCCATCTGTTGAGCTGTGGGCTACCCTTGAGTTTCCGAACTTTGGGATCGGGTTCTGGGTCGGAAACATCGGGCTTGGTCGGCGTTGCGGTGGCCCGTAGATTGAAGACGGAACAAGGACACGCAAGCATTTTCTTTTTCTAAAAAAAAAAGAAAGGAAATATGGATTGACTAAATTGGATTTTAAGAATTTGAGATATTTACTCTTATGACGCAGAACAATTAAAAAACAAAAAAATTGTTGTCTGAGCCCGGGTTCGAACGAGAGACCTCTAGTGTGTGAGACTAGCATGATAACCAGCTACACCACCCAGACAGTTGGGACCAAACTTTATTTTAATTGTTCTAATTGTTTAAAATTACATATATTATTATGAGATTTGATAATAATAAGATATAATTTTAAAACTTGTATTCATGTCGAATAATTATTTTAATATTTATTTATAAAAATATATTATATTTTTATCTTTGATTAAAATGATATATTATTTTTATATAAGTCGTTAGTTTTATTTATTATAAAGAATAAATATCTAAAATTATAATGAAGATTTACAACTATATATGTAAATTAAACATATAATTAATATATTTTATTATAACCATTAATACAAAAACTAGTTACTTGAGAACACACAAGGACCCTACAAGAAAAATTTTAAAAACATAACAAAAAAACTCGAATAAAAGATAGATACAAATAAATTTAACTGCATTAATAAATAAACCGCAAATGAAGATAAAGCTACTGAAAAATTACCGATAAACCACAAATCATAGATAAACGACATTTGAAATTATATGTAAGAGATGTGCATCTAGAGTGTAAGATTTTTTTTCTTTCAAGAACAACTTTTTTTTTATTTGGATAAAATCATCTAAAATTACATGTTATTTTAAATGAAAGTTATTAATTTTTTTGATTTGACTCAGAAAAATTAGACTTGACTTATAATTTTATAAATTTGTCTAGACTAAAAAAATCGAGTCAAATAATAAAATAAAATTCAAATAAAACGAAATTCTTAGTAATTAATAGAATGATTTTCTAATTTTGAGTTTAGTCTCTCAACTATGCATAAAATATGTATATTGCATATGAAAAAACATGATATATATATTATGGTTATAGAAATCGTTTAAATATAAACTTGAACATGTCGACTCAAATTTCATAAATTCGACTAGAAATCATTTCAAACAAACAATTATAAAATATGATTATTCAACTTAAATGACTCGAAATTTTTTGACTCGATTTAATTGAATATTTACCCTACATACAAACTCACTTTAAAAAAGTTATAATAGGCGTAGACAATTAAAATTTTAAAGTATTTAATTAATAATAATTTTTATTTGGCTTTAAAATTTGAAATTTAATTTAATCAAAACTATAAATGTATAGGACTAAAAATAGTTATTTTGCATATTTTTATAGTTGTTTGATTAATAATTAATAGAAAATATTGAATAAAGATTTGAAAAGTGGCTGATATTTTCAAGTAAAAACCCTACATAGACTGAATTTTATAAAAAAAAATATAAGAATTGTAATTTCTAAATTCGATTTGAAAGTTTGAATTAACTCAAAATATTATATTGAATCATTGGAATAGGTCGCGATCAGTATAAATCATTAAAAACAAATATCATATTATACGTTACATTTGAAATCAAATCCATTTACTATAATTTATCAAATAATTGAAACTTTCATAAATAATTATAAACTTTAATCAAATGCGGGACTTCGATTTTTAATAATAAAACTCAATATGAAAACGATATCCATACTTGTAAATTAACGTTATATAATGTAAAGAGCTTAGGTACCCATGCCGTTAGAATATATACTATAAACCAAAGTATAAACTATTTTTGGTAAAGTATATAAATAATCTTATGATATAGGATACTATTTTATTAAGTTTTTTATATATTAAAAGTTATAAAATATTTTTTTTTATTGTAAGATATTATTTTATTAAGTATCTCAATTATTAAAAATTATAAAATAGTCACCAAATTATTCATATATTACGAATTCATCCTTCCCAGTTAAAAATTAAAGGTCGTTTGAGCTAAACGTTAATCTGTTGACTAAAATATAAAATTATATTTTAATAATGTCAACTGACACCGTAGTTGCTTTTAATCATTGACATAATATTTTAAACAAAAATATTTTTTAAAATAGCTTGGGTGATTATAAAATAATATTTGTTTAAAATCTTTTTTATAACTATTGACAATATATATATATATATATATATATATATATATATATATATATATATCCAATATATACAAGAATTGTTTGAATAAAATATCTTAAAAAATAACTACTCTTTTAACAACTTAAACAACTCCATAAATTTCTTTTAAAATTCGGTGTTACAGTACAAAAACTTAACACACTAAAAGAGATAAACTCAAAGCAATCATATATTACATACATCACAAGCAATATGCAATTAGTATGACAATATTTTATCATAAAACATACTCGTGGCATAGTATAAAACTAAGATATGAGGAAATACATATAATATGAATAATATTGTTTCTATTCAGGATAAGTTCGAGAATTAGTTCGACATGCTTCTCGTTATAATAAGTAAATACATATATATTATTTTATTTTAAATGATGAATTTATAAAATTTTAAAAATAATGAATTTATAATATTTTAGTATGACAGAAACATATTATCATATAAAATATGAAAATATTTAAAATATATAATGATTTAAAATTTTCAAATGACTTTTGTCTCCGACCACCCTTTCAATAAATCCCTCATTATTATTTTAATCATACGAGTTCATAAGTGTTTATATCACATTGTTAGTATATTTATTCTTTTAAATAGTCTAAGGTGATTATAAGGTAATATTCGTTCATAATATTTATTAACCATTGATAATGCACACATCCACAGGCGTAACTATTTGAACTCAAAATCTATAAGGAAAATAATACTCTATTTAACTAAGATCACTTATTATCTTTACTATTATATATAATCAATTCACGAGACATTAAGCACATATCTAATTCATTAATTTACAATTAATTTAATATACAATCAATCCAAATTCTCCGAACATACACTTATCATACTGTGAAACATTCAATGGTATTTTTTTTAATTGAATGACAGAATTTAAAACATTAATGACTATACTCTCTCATTATATCAAAGGATTAGCATAACAACATCGAAATATGATTTAATAGATAGATTAAAAGTTTAAATTACTTTTAACATAAAAATTTTCAAGAACTTTTATTTATTTAAATAAATAAAACAAAATAAAATAAAATTTTACGTATATAATCCTATAATTTTTAAAACTATTATGATAAAATATAAAAAATTATAAATCATTTAATATCCTTTAACTGAAAACATATATAATGTTAAAACTTAAAGATTTCTAAAATATTTTTATAAAATATATTTTTAAAATTTAAATTTTATAAAATATTTTCGTAAAATATATAATAGTCGATTTCTTGTAAACAAAGTTGTGGTGCTCAACAACCCACCACCCACTACCACCAAGTCACCAACCATCAAATTCATTAATCACTTCCGAAAGAAAGTTGGAATAATTCCAAATATAGCTCCTAGGCTTCGCTTCTTTTGCCACTTTCACCCAGTGAATTGTATTAAAATTAAACAAAATAATATCATTTAATAATAATCAAAATTTATATCTCATTTTGTATGATATAATTACTTAATAATAAATATTATGCACTCATTAAGTGGTTTTAATGATAAAAAATTATTTTTTTAAAGATATTTAGATTTGAGTAACTGTATGTTTATAGAATGTTTTATCAATACTTTTTTTTAATAATTAGTATATTATAATCATCTTAAATTATTAGAAAAAATAAATATTACTTTTAAAATATATTTACAATGTTTGAGATAAAATAATATTTAATAAATTTAGTAAATAAATATTATTAATAGTTAAAATTAAAGTTTTAAAAGATGGACGTATACTTTGGGTAAAAAAAATATTTATGTGCCAGATAAAAACTATCCACTTTTGATTATTTATCTTAATATTTTTTATAATATGTAGTGATTATAAGGTTTTATTTGTTCAGAGTATTTCTTAACTATAGATAACATACACCCCTACAATATACAATTACTCAAATATAAGACTTATAAAAAGGACAACACTCTCTCTAACTACGGAAACCATTTGATGAATTTATATTTTATTTTTATTTATTAAATATCTCATTATATTATATATATGATTAAATCTTAAATGTAATTAGACTAATTGATAATGTTAATTTAACTGATGTTATAACGTTAATAGAAATAAATTAAAAAATTTATAAAAATTATTCACTACCTGATAAATAAGTTCTTATGTACTTACTATTTTTTAATTACAACAAATAATTTTCATTCTTAATTAAACGTATTTAAAAAGTTATTTCACTTTAATTTATAATTATTGAATCTTTTCAACGTGCTATCAATATTTGATTAAAAATGGATCAAAATGTTAAAATAATAACCTTTAGAGACTAAATTTGTCATTATACTAAAAAATAATTCCTGTGGGCGACAACGGCAATGACAAGTTGACAACTAGGGGGCTAGGGGCCCTTTAATTCCAACGGGACGGTTTCCGTCAGGTAACGACGCTCACCGAACACTGTTAAAACGGAAAGACTAACGGCATCGAGTCGCTTTATTCTGTCAATCGTCATTACCCAATCCTACGCCTATTGGTCTTAGTTATCTCACTCTATCTTACGTGTCTAAATGTTATTGGTTGGAGAGGTCAGGAGATTTCCTATAAATTAATCCCTCAATCCCCTTGTTTTCTCACCACAAAAATAATTATATTTTCTCGTTGATTTTCTCTTCAGCCAAACAAGATGCAGATCTTCGTTAAGACCCTGACCGGCAAGACAATCACCCTCGAGGTCGAGAGCTCCGACACCATTGATAACGTCAAGGCGAAGATCCAAGACAAGGAAGGGATCCCTCCAGACCAACAACGTCTCATCTTCGCCGGAAAACAGCTCGAGGACGGCCGTACCTTGGCCGACTACAACATCCAGAAGGAGTCAACCCTCCACCTCGTCCTCCGTCTTCGTGGAGGCATGCAAATCTTCGTGAAAACCCTGACCGGCAAGACAATCACCCTAGAGGTCGAGAGCTCCGACACCATTGACAACGTCAAGGCCAAGATCCAAGACAAGGAAGGGATCCCACCAGACCAGCAGAGGCTCATCTTCGCCGGGAAGCAACTCGAGGACGGCCGCACCTTGGCGGACTACAACATCCAGAAGGAGTCGACCCTCCACCTCGTCCTCCGTCTTCGTGGAGGCATGCAAATCTTCGTGAAAACCCTGACCGGAAAAACCATCACCTTGGAAGTCGAGAGCTCCGACACCATCGACAACGTCAAGGCCAAAATCCAAGACAAGGAAGGTATCCCACCGGACCAGCAGAGGCTCATCTTCGCCGGGAAGCAACTTGAGGACGGTCGAACTTTGGCCGACTACAACATCCAAAAGGAGTCGACCCTTCATTTGGTTTTGAGGCTTCGTGGCGGGATGCAGATCTTCGTCAAGACTTTGACTGGGAAAACCATTACTCTGGAGGTGGAGAGTTCTGATACGATTGATAATGTCAAGGCGAAGATTCAGGACAAAGAAGGGATTCCCCCAGATCAGCAGAGGTTGATTTTTGCTGGGAAACAATTGGAAGATGGAAGGACTTTGGCTGATTACAATATTCAGAAGGAATCAACTCTTCATCTTGTCTTGCGTCTTCGTGGTGGTTTCTAAGCTCTCTATGAATATGGGTTTCTGGAATTTATGTCAATGATTATGATTCCTGGCTCTGTTGAAGCCTTATAAATAAACTTATGTCTTATCTTTAATGATATCTATCTTATATTATGATTTCAAGTAAATAAAAATTCTATATTTACCTAAATTTTGTTGCATCGTCTTCGATTAATCTTCTCTTTTGTTCCTCTCCTGTATGCTTGTGTTGTGTACTGTGATGTTGATTCAGTTCAATTTTTTGCATAGTTTCTAAAAGATATGAGCTTCTGATAGAATCTTTAGCTATTTCTATTAGTTTCTTATAGAATCGAACATCAAAGGATTAAACATTTTCTGGGTTTACCTTTCTTGTTTTGTTCCTATGTTCATCAAACACCCAACTATTGGACTCCTACCAAAATCTTAGTCAGGCCGTTTCAATCATGTTTGTTTTCTCTGATTTGAAGATTCTTCGTTTGGAATTCGATCAATTAGTTGTATTCCTTTTGACATGAAAGATTAACAAGTGAATGTTTAAGCTTCCACCATTAGTTCTTGTATAATCTAGGATAAAAATGCAACTTGTAGTTCCAATGGTCAATATCCTATTTCTTATGTAATCCGCCATAATTCCTCCTTGTAAGCTACCACTTGTCTCTTCTCTAATTATTTTCCTTCAACACAAGAGAAAAATGAAATGTTCCTGGTTCAACGAGGAGATGATTTTTTATTCTCTTGATTTTTATTCTCTTGATGTATCTTGAATCTTGATGTCATTGGACAGCTATCCTATCAACAGTTCAGAAAAATTAATGTGTTACCAGAAGAATCAGATATTCAATCACTTTTTTATTCTTCATTTCATTTATTCATGTAAATTTGTTTCTTCTATTTTTGGGTTGCTTTCTTCCTTTTCCAGCCAATAGAATCACCAAATTTTAGCTAAATGTATCATTAGGAGCTGGATATTGAGAACCCCTTATCTGTGTCAGGTAACAGGTATTCATAGAACTTCCTGTGGTCTAGAGAAATTCTCTCAAAATATAACAACATAAAGTGGCTACATCATTTTCTTTAATTGAAAGCGGCGTCAAACTGCAGAGTTAATAATGAAGTGATCTAGTGTAACAACCCGAAAAAAAATAATAATTTAAATCGATGTAATTTGATGAAATTTGAGGATTAAATTAAAAATTTTCAAAACTTGTAGGCAATATTAAAAGTGAAGGAAATTTAGGGACCAAGTTCTGAATTACTTCTTTTAGTGTCGGCAGGAAATTTGATATATACGTATGTATGATTTTCTGTTTTCAAAACAGAAAACAATTGTGAAATTCCTCCTCCCGCACTCTACTTCAAAGCCTGATTCCAACGCCGTCCGACCTCCGACCGTCAAATTGAAACTACCATCGTGTTCATCTTCGACCCGTGAACAAAACCCAGTAAATCAATTATAGCGAAACGCTGCCAAACGACGTGAATTTCGAGTCAAAGTCTCCCATCGTGTTCCTTGTGTCGTTTCGAGTCCGCCGGTGTCAACCTTGGTCTCCGTCGACGGCTGCGCGTGAGGAGGTGGAGCAGTCAAAGATTCGGCCGAGTTGAAATCGAGCTCTCCATCGTTCAAAAATTTGAACCGATCTTTGTAAGTATCTCGAAATCGCTCAAAATAAATTTTAGAAAATTTTTCGTAATTTTTAGACCCCCGGAGGAGGCCTCACGCACCGCCACAGGGAGAGTGAGTGGCTGAAAACCGGTTTGACCGGTTTCGATCGGTTCGAACAGGGTTGACCGGTCTGACCCGACCCAACCGCCGACCCGACCGTTGACCGTTGACTTCCTTTGACCAAAACTTAAAATGGTTTTGACTGACCATTAAACGACCGTTAATCTTTTCCGAGTATACCTATTCTGATAGTTTTCGACGTCCCGAATCCGTTTCCGAAGTCCGTTTCATCAAATTCGAGCCCGAAGGCCTCCAAATCGACGGTCAAAGTGGTTGACTTTGACTTTGACCAAGAATTTAAATTTTCGAAAAGACATACTTTATGTTTTTCGACATCCTGATTCCGATTCCGCAATCCGTTTGGCCAAAGTCAAACCCGAAATCCTCCAAATTGATAGTCAAACCCTGAAAATACTTATATACTTAAGAATTTTAGTTTTGAACAATTAAGTAAGATTTAGAGCTGATAAATTATTATTATTTGAAGGTACAAGAGACTCTCCGGATCGTTCGACAGCTCGACCCAGCTCTTCTAGATCAATTAAACCACGTGTGCCAGTATTCACCCGTAAAACCCGTAAATTTTATGATTTTAGAGATTTATTTATGTTACCCATAAGTAATATAGTGTTATTATAAAATAGGTTCGAAAACTGTAGCAGAGCGTGGTGAAACTAGCAATCAGTAGATCTACTATTTGAACCTATTATCGAGGTGTGTTCCCTAATTATTACTGAACTGTTTTATTGGTTTTAATATGAGGTACACTGAGTTCTTTGGTTACTGTTTTATTGATGCACCAATTTAATGTGATGATTTATGGAATTTGTGTCACGGTGCAATTGAACTTTTGGATTGAATTACAATAGTATAGCTCTTATCAAGCTAATAAACAGAATGGGCCTAATGTGACTCTTGTGGCCCCAAGATACATTAGGTTGGCTTCCCTTGTTGTGTGCTTAGGGTAAACTATATGGAATTGGACTTACGGGCTTAAGGATATAAGCTATAAAACTTATCCTTAGGTTGACTTTCTTTTTGCTGTGTGCTTAGAGTAAGCTATATGGAAAATAGTTTTGGAAATTACTGATGGTGTACAAGAAAAGAGTTTAAACTATGATTTTCAAAAGTTAAACTCTTTTATGAATTTATGAGATTTACTGGACTATGATTTGTTTAATGTACCTATTGTGATTTTAAGGTAATATTGGGACACACTGAGCCTAGCTCACCTTTCGAAAATGTTTTTCCCCCTTGCAGATACTGTTGGTTAGATACATCGGTTCGAGCACTTGGTGGATTAACATATCTCTTGAAGTATATCTGATTGTAACGTTTTATTTTCCTAGTTGACTTTATTTTGGTGACATGGACCTTATTTTAAAGTATCGTATTTTATGATGATGACACTTTTGCTATTACTATTCGGTTTATTGTGATTTTGATTTTGAAGATCTGTTTTAAATTAATTTATTACTTATTGGTATTATATTTACAAGTTGGGTTTTGATGGTATAATTTATTTCATGACATTTATAATGTGATTTTACATTGATTGAATAACGGTTTCAGAAAATGTCTTTAAGAATCATAATGTGATCCACTAGACTTAGTCGAAACGCATAGGCCGGGTCTAGGGGGTTACATCTACAATAAGGTGTTTAGTGTTCAGGGTTTAAAGTTTATGTCCCATATATCCCTTGCAATAAGCAAGAGGACATTAGAAGGTGCAGAATCAAGCAGAAAAACTCGAGCAGAGAAACTCGATAGTGATCAAGTGTTGGCATCTTCGGTAGGCGATCAGCCACCATATTGCATTCACGTTGGATCCAGATGAACTCCGTAACCCAAGCAAGATTGCGCATAGAGGAAATGGTTTTCACCAGAGGGTGGGGACTAGAGGTTGCATGCAGATCAAGGATTAATTTAACAGCTAAGGCACTATCGGTACTTGTCTAATCCTACTTTCTCTCATATCAAAATCAATCTATCCTCATCAGGTACTTATCTCTTTGAGATTTTACTAGTTTATTTTTCGATGTCAATCTAAAGTCATCAACTATTGTGAAGAACATCCGTGCCCTGTCAATTTTCAGTAGCCTGCTGCATTTGTAGATGGCTTTTCATAATAGATGTTTTATATTTTCCATAGTTAGTAATTTTATGGTGTTTGTAGTGTTGCTTGCCTGCAAGAAAAGGAACCTGGTGATTATAAAATCAGAATAGGATAACGGATCTTTAAAGATACGGATAATTCCCTGGAGAATTAGTAATCCTATTATTGTACAGTAGTAAGGTTGGCCATTGTTGATTGCTTGTGATGATTTTACATGCTTGTATTCGTTTGGGACCCTGTTATAATTGTGCCTCCAGCTTCCGTTTTTGCAGCTTGCTGTGTTGTTAGTTCCTTTCAAGATCCAGCAACCAAGGTTTCATGTCTGATCTTGAAGTCCAAATTGTTGTCACTTTTGGTATATCCATAATAATTGCTTCTCCCATTAATTAGAACTACTCTGGCGAAAATTGATAGGATGTTTAAATGTCGTATCACTTTTGTGCAGATCCATTCACGGATGCCACCGGTGAAAACTCGAATACATACATATATGTATACAACTTATCTCCTTTTGTTGCTTCAATGTCGAGCCTCAACCATTTACGATATTGTGATCACAGGTTATTCAACTTCAAGGTGACCAGAGAAAGAACATGTCGATGTTCCTCGTTCAGGTAACTCTAGCCGACCGTACCCAGTGTAGTTCATACGAGTTCAGCATATGTATCTATATGTACATATGTATTAAAGTGCTAGATTTTCTAAATTTTGGGGTTTTGCAAAACAGGCTGCAATTGCAAAGAAGGAATACATAAAAATTCATGGTTTTTAAGCAGCTGAAAGCAGTGTAGCAGATTGATCTTTGTGTAGTACACCATTGTAGCTAAAACTAACTGCTACAATTACAACTGAACTGATAATATCAGTGTATTTGGTGTTTGTAAATCAACTTGTTCTTGTTTACACTCTCCACCTTGCATTTGGTGGGTAAATATATGCCAGATGTTTGTAATTCTGGAAGATGATACAAAAATTTCTCACTTGATGATCGATCCTAGTCCCAAGGACTTGATGAACACTCGCCGGGCAATTTTAGAAATCGTTCATAATCCTTGTGATAATCATAAATGACAAGGTTTCTCTTAACCCAAGCCTGATCCATATTCTGGGAATGAGATAGATGCCAAGCTTGTTACTGATCCCACCAGTTCATGGCAGTGGTTGGTACGAAGTCCGGGTACGGGTCTTCCCATTGACAACCCTTGATGCCGAAGTCCTTGTAAGAGGACACAAATGGGGCCTTGTTACAGCCTGTTTCTCATGGGCATCTCTGGTTGCCCATTCTCTGAACACATCTGCAACACCCTTAAACTAAATCAATGGAACACAAAAGTACAATGGTAATATATCATGTTAATGTCTATAAAATTTGTCGGGGGAAAAAAAGCATACATAGTAAGCTGTTACAACACCGGCGGATTCACCTTCGACCGGCTTCATTTCCATGCTAAACCAACCGAATCTGTATCTTTGCTTGGTTTGAAACTCGCACCCTATACAAGCACAGACAGAAACAGATTAAGAT
Source organism: Hibiscus syriacus (assembly GCF_006381635.1). Lineage (NCBI taxonomy): Eukaryota > Viridiplantae > Streptophyta > Magnoliopsida > Malvales > Malvaceae > Hibiscus > Hibiscus syriacus. Next base: position 1,430,968 of record NW_024062618.1, on the reverse strand, counting down.
CATGGTAGATTTGAAGCAAGTTTTAGAACCAGAAACAAATGTTTTCAGGCAATCAAATTGTATTACCAGTTACAACTCCATCTTCATCACCCATAACTTTCTTTTACCACATGCAAGATCATGTCTATGATCATACCGTACATATAGATGAATGTGAAGTAAATCAACAAAAACTATAACTTAATTGATTCATGCAACCAAATCTTTAACATCATTTACGTCTGTGTTTAAATTTCAGAATCGACAAGCCTTTGTAAACAAAAACAAGTTTAACTACAAATTGAAACAATCCTTGTTTTGTTCTACCGTGAGTAATGGGAAGAAGGCAGCAAAAGCAGAGGTCATGTGATCTAAACGAAAAATAAATTTATTTTACAAGAATGGTCATCCCTGACAGTTTGGCCGAGTGGTCTAAGGCGCCAGATTTAGGCTCTGGTCCGAAAGGGCGTGGGTTCAAATCCCACAGCTGTCAGTAAGACTTTTGAAATCTGGTATATTGAGATCAAACGACGTCGTTTTACCCGAACTCAAGGTCAAGGAAGTCAACTAGTCAACGTCTTCTTGTCCAGTCTGAAAACAAACTCAAGCTCTTTCTAGCCAAATCCACAATCCCAAAGCCAAGCAATGGTGATCTCTTCAACCCCCACTTATCTCTTTTTCCTTTCCCTTGTTCTCTTCCTTTCAATTCCCACTGCCGAATCAGAATCGGAATCGGAACTCGTAGCCGATCTCCTCGCCCTTCAGTCCGAATCCAAATCGGGAGTCAGAACTCCATCTCCTCGAACTCCGCCGAGAGTTCGCCCTTGTCGCCTCTTCCTTCATCACCAACCACAACAACTCCAACACTAAACTCTTCTTCGCCGACATCGAGTTCCGCGAATCCCAATCCTCTTTCCACCTCTTCGGCGTCAACTCCCTCCCCCACATCCGCCTCGTCGGCCCCAACGCCAAATCTTTTAAGGATGACTCCGAGCAGATGGACCAGGGCGATTTCTCTCGATTGTCTGAGTCTATGTCCGAGTTCGTCGAGTCGAGAACTAAACTAACCGTGGGTCCCCTCCATCGTCCTCCCATTCTTTCGAAAACGCAAATGGGTCTCATCCTTGTACTTTTGTTGATCTCTACTCCGTTCGTCGCTAAAAACATCTTCGCCGGGCAAACGTTCTTACACGATCCCAAGATTTGGCTTTCCGGCGCCGTTTTTGTTTATTTTTTCAGTGTTTCAGGTGCAATGCATAATATAATTAGGAAAATGCCGATGTTTCTGGTGGATAGGAACGACTCGAATAAAATTATTTTCTTTTACCAAGGATCGGGGATGCAGCTCGGAGCGGAAGGGTTCTCCGTGGGTTTTCTATATACAATTGTGGGATTGTTGCTTGCTTTCGTCACACATTTGCTTGTTTATGTTAAGAACGCGAAAGCCAAGCGTGTGGTGATGCTTTTTGCGATTTTTGTTTCCTTTTGGGCGGTGCAGAAAGTGATTTTCTTGGACAATTGGAAGACTGGATATGAGATTCTTGGATTCTGGCCTACCAGTTGGAGCTAAAGGCAATTTCTTTTTTGTTTCCTATGGTGCTATAATTCGAACTACGGTTTCAATAATTGCAGAATTTAGTTGATAATTTGATATCAATTTTAGATGTTTAGATGTATAACTCTGCGAAAGGTTTTGCTTACAGAACGTTACATTGTTAAAAGCTCACATCTTTCCATGAAAAAAATACATTAGCTATAAGATTTTCTGATGTTGATCATAGTGTTCCATCGAGTTCTCTCTGTTATTTTTGTGCTGCACATGGTTTCTAATTTTCTTAGCGATTCTTTGTTTTATCTGTTTAGGTTTGATCTTTATTGTTAGCCGTGTGATGTCGGTTCTCTCAGTGTATGCATGAAAGCTTATGCTTATCAGGTATAGTCTTTATGAAGGATTAGATTTGCTGCCCTTATCTATTTATACAATCTGTTTACTTGTAAGATTGGAAAATATCTTGTAGGATTTCATATTTTAAGCTACAAAGTAGCCATGTGGACTATGAGAGGCATAGTTAAGGTTTGTAAAGGTTAATTGTATCGTAGGTTCGTTTACTTTATAACTATGCCCTTTTGACATTCTCTGCTGAATCTGGGTTTTACATATTGAAGGCCCTTTGGATGAGTATCAGGACTAACATCTGTTTGCTAGTATTGAGTTACATGATCCCCTGGACCATCCTTTAACAGCTCAATTTAGTCGGGCCTTTGACACATTTTACCTGCCCTGACTCTTCTTAGGTGTTGTTTACGGCTAAGTTTGCCGAGTTTAGCTTTATATACCAAAGTACATGGTCTGGTCATCTCAGTCACATGTGGAACGTGAGGCCTTTGATTACCAATAGCCACATTTGGAGAGGTAAACCTCTCTTTTGTGATGTCCATTCTTCCAAATGACTGCATACTAACTTTGAAGGTCTTTTTTTCTCTTCTTATGGCTTATACTCCATGTTGGGTGCAATATTCCATGGAATCAGAATGTGCCAGCAAACCGTTTAAGTGGTTTAGGTTATTTTTGATGCATAGTTTGAACACTTATTTTTGTATTAAGTCTTTTTTTTTTTACAAAAACTATTCAGTTTTAAAGTGATAAAATATTAATATTTTAGTTTAATAAGATTCAACCCTACTATCCTAATTCATAACATCACTAGATGAAAACAATAAACCAGTGTACATATCCCACAACAAATAATCGTTCACGAATCTTGTGGTTTCTTAATCAAAACTAACAAAGTTACCGCCATTCCCTCTTCCTTCTTATATCATCTCTCTACAACCCTCTCTTCATCAAACTTCATCTTTCCTTTCTCTTTTCTCTTCCCTTGCTTCTCAAGAAAAAAACAATCCACCCCTTTCTCTATTTGATTAAAAGTTACCTTGTTCGCATGCTTTCTCGATCATTCATCAAAAGTGACAGCAAATTACACCATGTCTGGCAAGATCAAAGGCATCTACAAAGGTTTCAAGTCCATTTCCCACATCTTTGGTAATACTCTTTTTTTTTTCTCTCTTTAAACATACAACAAATATGAAATGTATTGTATTTGAACACTACATCAAAATATGTTTTTTGCGGCCTTTTTTTAGTTATATAGCGGTTTTTTTAAGCGTCGCTAAAAACCCTTATCGCGTAAAAGCAAAAGCTGCAAAAAGCACAGTTGAAACGAACACCGCAAAAGTTTGCGGCGTTTGTGAACGTCAAACGCTGCTAAAAGTTATGATTTTTAGCGGCATTTTTTTACAAACAACGCTAAAGGTTATGATCTTTAGCGGTTTTAAGAAAACAACACTATTTATATTTTCTTTAGTGGCGTTTGTTCCTAAAAATGCCGCTAAATGTTCTTACATATAGTGATGTTTGTGAACGTAAAACGCCGATACTGACTATATATTTAGTGGCGTTTTATTATACAAATGCCACTAATTAGAACTGATTTTTCAAATGATGTTTTATGCTCTTTTATTTCCAAAATTTAAAATTTCAACCTGTAGCATTATCCAACAAACTTGAAATTCATAATAATAAATCATAGTTTACATTAAAGTGAAATATAATGTAGTTCAACATTGTTAGCTAGAATAAACAAAACATATATCTAAAATAACACCAAAGATCCAACACCTCTCGATTAATCATTATTTGTTTATTCCTCCTCTTGAGAAGCTCGAACAATCCGCAATTCACTTAATTTTCTCTTGGGCATAATATCTGCAACAAACAAACAACAATTTTAGTGAAAATATTACTATTAATGAATATATTGAATGGCAACATGTTATAAGTTATAATATTATAAATAAATCAATTAAGATATAAAATCTTACTATATAAATTCTCCTTGCCATCCGTTTCTGATTTCTCATAGAGCACTTGTCTAGACTATTTTTCAGAGAGTCGGCCTCTTCAGCTACTTGTTCAACTTTTCTGTTTGCCAAATATAAATAACCTCAAGGTGTAAGACAATAAAACTAATATGATTTACAATAACATCGGGCATGGTAATCGAAAATCATCAAATCAGCTCTACCTCTTTTCAAATTTCACCAAAGCAAGGCACACCTCTTAACCAAGTAAAGAAAAATTCTAACAATGCATGTTTTGACATGTTTTTAACCAGTATGTGGTAAGCAGTTGTGACTTGTGAGTGACATTAGGTATAGAGTCAACATATTTTCCGGTTTGTGGTAACCAGATTGCACTGATGGGACCAAAGTTGAGAAATATATATACGTACACACACACACACATTTTCCAGATTTTTAGGTCATTACTAGCTTAGAAGGAATAATCAGTCGGTGTTGCTCAATTATTAAGGAATAACGAGTCAGTGTTGCTCAATTTGTTCCTATTCCCTTCAGTTTACTCGCTTGGTCAGTTTACAAATACAAAATATAAGCCACTTCTAACTCACATTTGTTTCTATGCGGATTACAAAAGTTCAAACATACCAGGAAAGCTTTTTTTCTTGGCAGTTGGCACAGAGTAATAGTGGTCATGTCCATGACAGAGATCTTTAGAAGTCACCTCATGATAAGCTACTTATCATGAAGACGAGCATTTGGAGTACACCTAGGATCATCATCGTAAACCCCGTCACCATTTGTGGCTTTCAGTACAACCCCTGCATTGACTGGGCCAAAAAATAGAACATTAATTTTATTTCAAACAATAGCATTATGTTGGCATTAACAGAAACAATAGCGTTATATTGACATTAACAGAAGCTTTACTGAAAAAACAAAAGTTGAACAAAATCCCATTTTAGATCTGTTAACACTATTTCAACAAAATTCATTTGTGCAACAAGACTTATATATAGTACAGTTCAATAGTGTCAGTGGCCTTGGATATATTTCATCCTACGTCAATATACCTTCTGGAAAGGGGTGTAAACGGGCAGTGTTGCTCAGTAGCTTCGGGTTTGGCTACAAAAAATTAAACGGGCAGTATTGTTCAATTCAAGTGTAAACGGGCAGTGTTGCTCTAAAACACTCCGTAACTAAAATTAAACTTTCATTAATAAATAGTTCTATGAAACAATGAGGAAATAAACGATCATCGCCAATCAATTATCCAAGACCTAAATCTTTCGAAGATTAAAGGCATTATTGGATCAAATTGAGAAAATAAAGCTAAATAATAAAATCAAATACGGAGAAATGCAAGGAAGAAAATAGCAAAAACACTAGAATATTCATAAACTAGCAAATTATGATGTTGTGATATAAGGTGTTAAATTTACTTCGTTGCGTTTCTATTTTAGAATACAAATGATAATCGAATACTTTGATTAGGGTTGACATTTGTGACATTCCTAGTTCTTAGTGAGCAAGGAAAAATACTCCACATGGGAGCGAAACTTTTATTTTATTACTTGAAACAAGACATGCTAATATTTAGATTAAGAAAGTTGACTCTCATTCAAATGTTTCCTTCTATTGCTTTTTCGTTTCTTGCTTTGACGGTCATGAGTTGTACACTTAATAGCAATAACGCTGACCTTACTCCTCATGATCTTGAGGCAAAATGTACTCTGAGGAAACAGAGGTAAGACAAAGGGAATTCTCCAATCAACCGAATATAGCACAAACAATGGCTCACAGGGATGGAATTTGATTGAGCATCAAGAGTCCATCCATCCATCCAAGCACTCCACTCTTTGAATGTCTCCCACAAATCACCTAGCACGAAATACGGCTGAAATTCTCCGTCACATGTCCTTCACCCTCTTATCGTCCTCTGCCACATCCATATTCAAATATCAATCTCTTTTTTGAAAAATAAAATAAATATACTCAATCTCCAAAAATATATCGCAAATTACACTATAAATAGATTATTTACACAGTTACACAGTCTTCAAGTGATTTTCAGTTTCACTACTCAATAAACAGTCAAACACTCAAATTAAAACATCATATATCTTACTTCAAATTAGAACTCACTCGAAATCTACAACGGAAACTAGCTTAAACCAAACAAACGCAAAAACAATTAAAAAAATTAACAAAAGTATCTTATCATTTTGAGATTGAATGAACCTTAGAGAGATAAAGTGCGGGGACGGAAGGAATGACCGAGTCCAAAAACTGCTCCAAATTACTAAAAGGAGAGATGACCGGCTCTGAAACAGGAACCAAAACCGGTTTACGATGGTCAGTTGAAGCAACACCTTTCTCCGGCTCCCGGTCCACATTAGATTGGGTGACCGTAACGTCGCTTTGAGCCCTCTGTAACTTTGTAGGTAAACTATAAACGGCGGAAACCGGAAAGAAAAGAAGATGAAAAAGGGCTAGGGGTTTTAGGAGATTAAAACTCAAACTTTGCGGTGTTTTCAATTTCAAACGCCACTAATGTGATACCAATTGCAACATTTTATCAAAAACGCCACTAAACGTTAACTCTATTGCGGCGTTTATGAGAACAAACACCACTAATGCACGCTATAATTACGACGTTTATTACACAAACGCCACTACAACACGTCATATTTTTGGCGGCATTCGTCAAAAAAGCCACAATATATGTACCCTTTTGTGGTGTTTGTCGAAAAAAACCACTAAAGTACTAGGTTTTAGCGGCGTTTGTCTAAAAACGTCAAGATATATGTACCCTATTGCGGCGTTTGTTTAAAAGCGCCACTAAAGAACTATTTTGTTGCGGTGTTTGTTTAGAAATTCCACTAAAGTAAGATTCTCTAGCGTCGCTTGTTTAAAAACAACACTAAAGTACTATCTTAGCGGCGTTTGTCAAATAAACGCCACTAAAGTATGATTTTTAGTGGCGTTTGTTGAAAAACGCCGTGACTAACGCCGTTATATACCTATTTTCCTGTAGTGGAACATGTTTTTTCTGGGTTGGTTTTGATTGTAGCCGTGAAGGAGCGAGAAATGGAAATTGGGAACCCCACAGATATTAAACATGTGGCACACATTGGTTGTGATCACTCTTCCACCATTGCTCCCAGTTGGGTATGTTCAACATTTTGATTCAAAAACCACAATTTGTGTAGACCAAACTGTGTTGTGTCCATCTCTTAATTGTTAAACTTGGCCTGGATTTGTATACAGATGAATGAATTCAAGACTGGTCCCGGTGAAACAACAAAATCAACCGGGAAAACCAGAGTTTCTCATCCTACAACTCTTTCAACACCCTCCTCTCATCAATCAATGGAGTCTAAAGCAACCATAGAGATGAAGAGAAACCGGTCTTGCATGGATCTTCCCAATGTTACGATGAAACGAAAAAGAAGAAAGAAGAGCACTTCCATTGCCGAGTCTTCTTCCACGAAATCTCAACGACGATTATCGAAGACGAATGCAACATCCTTGGAAATATAGACATCATCATGCATGATTACTTCTTATTAATATATTTAAGATATTCATGAAGAACAAAGAAACTTGGAATTAATTTCAATAAAACTTGTATAAATTAGAGTTACTATGTAATTTAAAAATATATCTGAACCTGAAATCAAATTCGAAGGATGCGAGACTTGTCTACATGAAACAGAAGGTAGCTGGTTTTATGCAAGAAAGTTGTATTTCATTTGGTTGGTAAACTTATACTAATTCGGATGATTGGATTCCGATTAAGCTTGTAAAGGAATCTAATTATTTTATGGATGAAAATAATAAATTTCTTTGATATTTAAGTATCTTATTCTTTATTTATTAATTTATAAATATATATATATATATATATATATAATTTAAGATATTTTAAAAGAATCAAATTTCATATTGTTTTAAAAGAAATCATGAAAGTTTTGTTTACAAGTCATTATTTAATTTATACGAGTTAAGTTGAAGTGTTAAACTCGTGTCGTATGCATACGAATCGAGTCAAATTTTTATATAATACTTTTATTTTATTGATTTTGTAAAAGAATCCGAGAATAGTAAATGATTTCATTGATCACTTTTGTTATTGTAAAAGAAAAAACCGTAGCGAATGTCGATAATTATGTCAAAGTTGTTATCAGTTACCTGTAATTTTGTTAAAATCATTCTTATTTGTCGATCATAATAAAAACTTTTTTATTTCCCTAATTAATTCAACCCCATTCCCAAATCTCTATTGTTAGAATATTTCAACCTGAGGATGCATTGAACATGATCTCTGTTTCCAGCTTTAACTATCTAAATGAAATTAAAGTGAAAATTTCCTTGCCCTGCTTAAGCTGGTAAAACTGTTATTGTAGTAAAATTTCCCTTCGCCCCCCTTTACTTTGGATACTTTTTCTGTTAGTCCCAAATATTCTAAATATTTCTAATTAATAGTTATAAAACTACATTTTAACCTTAGTAAGAATTTATTATTCAGTCCCCATCTCTAGATAAACTTTCCTAACTTCACCTAATTTAGAAGATATTTTTGCCCCAAAAAGTGTAGGGCTGACTTAAAGTCAAGCAGTACACACCACCCGTACTTGAAAGAGTGGATGAAAATAGATCATTTTAAACAGAACAAATACTTACCAAAACTTGCCTCCATTCCCGAAACACATTATGGGAAAACAGTACTAATTGGGCAAGGCAGCCTCATAATTCTCACTCCCTTCGAAATTCGACAAAACATCTCATAATAAGTCCCTTCAAAGATTCAATTAAACTCGTATTTGTCACGTAACATACGATGATTATACATTGAAACATGTTCAATGTAGCATGCATTCCTCAACTCGAAACATTCCAACGGTAATAGCGACAACTTCTCCGTTTTCGGTTTATAGCATCAATTCGGTTTCGAGATTTCAAATCGAGAACTTCTTTTAGCCAGTACATAAAACATAGTTGTTGATTCATCAAAATAGTTGTCATTGGTAATAAAGGAAGTTGGTGTGTTTCTTTCAGTAATCTTTATGAAACCTATACTCGAGCATTGATTGAAGTATGGTGTGCACATTTATTTGGACTCAATTATATCGTTCAACCTCCAGAACTGGTCCATTTATATACGATCGAAGATATGTGATTAGGACATTGATGATCTGATTACGGGACCAAACTCTTAGCCAAAGTGAGCTCTGGTGAAGCTAATCAATATTTTCAAGTGATCTTCGATTCTAGAATCAGTGACTGTTGCCAAGTACTTTTTACAGTTATTTCTCAATATCCATTTAGCTTAAATATGAGTGGAAATGAATCGAGTTTGAATAAATAAAATTATGTTTTTATTTATTTATTTTAGAAGATGTACATGTTCGTTTAAATTTTCAATATTATATTTTTGCTCGTTTATTTATTTTTTAAGGTGTTCGTTTGTTTAGTGTTTGCAAACATGTTTGTTTAATGTTTAAAAACATATTTGTTTGATGTTTGACAACTAACACTCTCCTTTTTAGTCTTTTATTTGCAAGCCGGAAAAAATGATGAAATTACCTCACTAGTCATTAAGTTAATTAGGCTTCACAATTTGAACTTCAAAGTTCACTTTACGTTCAATTTATTTCGTATTTTTCACCAATATTTAAAATAAAACAAAGGAAAAAGAGAACCGAGTAAACGAGCCAATATATAAGCTTATAAATGAGTCGATAAACAAGCTTGTTCGTAAACATAAACGAGCAGAACATAATTATATTTTGTGTTCGTTTGTTTATTAAATGAATATAAAAAATTTATTCGTACTCATTTTTTAGCTTAATAAATAAATATAAACAAATGATATACCAACGGTTAATAAAATGTTATGTTTATTTACTCCCCTTCTTGTAAAGCTTACATAATGGGTAAAGAAAGCAATTAACTAAACCTTTCCAAGAATAACATCAAAACTATGCATACTTAAGACAAATAATTATTACATTGTCATGTAAAAAACATATACTTAATTGTGAACCCTTCTAAGTTATCATAATTTGGTATTTAAAAGTTTAAAATCAATTGTATGCTAGATAAAGATGATTATAGTCTTAAAAGTAGAAAAATTAATATCATTTATATTAATAACTTCTATGAAATTTTAAAATTATATATAATTATCCTATTATTTATTCATATATTATCATAGTGTCCAAAACTTTCTTACAATATTTTAAAAAATAAAAAAAATTATAATTAATGATATAATTTTATTTTTAAGTTAACCTAATATATTTTAATAAAACTAATTATCTTTATTCTTACAATGAATTTGAACTTTATTGTAATTCACATATAATAATTGTTTTATCACATGATTCTTTTATCACACCATTGATTTTTCTAAAATAATTATTGTAATGGAAGAGAGAGGATACAAAATATAGAATATATAAATCAATTAAGTTACTTCACTGATAAAAAGTGTTGTTTTTTATAGAAAATTTGAATTTGAGTACATGTGGGTGTGCATTATCGATGACTAAAAAAGATTTTAAATAAATGTTTTATTATAATCAGTTAAAGTATTCAATAAAATATATAATATTATACTTTTCTTCGAGAATCATTTTAAAGTTCATGTCTAATAAAAAATATTAGAAAAAGTATGGAAGTTAATATATGTTACAATATAGTGTGGTAGCTAATATTAAAGAACTATCCAAACAAAATTAAAGCAAAACCTATGGAAAATGACAATAATTTAGTGTTTTTTGAGCTGTTGGTTTTTCCTTTCATTGTCGTAATTAATGTATACATATATATGTCTAAGGAAGAGACAGGACTGAATTTTGTTTTAAAATTATGAGATTTGCACCATAGATTTTGGTAGGCCAAGCCAATGTAATGGATGCATACGTATGCATGTATCGACATTATTATACATATATAATGCTTCTGAAATCTGCAAATGCAGAACAGTCTGTACTTTTCAGACTCATCCTGTACTCTTCAGACTCAGCCTGTACTCTTCAGACTCAGCCTGTATAAACTGTATATATATATATGCATGGTTATTAGAAAAAAAACCTATGGATATTGAAGCTGGGGTGAAAACCTTGTTGAAAGCTTTGGAAAGTAAATTTAAACAAAGGGAAGGGAAGATGCTTTTTTCTATATCACTAATAATTAAAGCTCTCACCCACCACTAATGCTCTGCAATTAACTCCTTGGCTGCCACATCCTCTCCAGCTGCTTCATCAATTCTCTTCATTTTTCTTCTCTACCATTGTCCTCTCTCTTGGTAGTAGGTTTCTGCCAAAAACCACCGTGGCCGTGGGATTTTTCCAGTGACCCCAAACTCTTAAAGACCCTCCTTTTTCATTAATCTTTCTCAACAAATGCTCAAAAGGGTTTCCTTTGTTGACAACATTTTCCCCCATTCTCTCTTTCATATAGCATTTGGTTATATAATATTCTGCTAACTTAAAGAGAGCGTACAAAATCAGTGTTTAGACATTTCAAATCAACCCTAATAAGGAATCCGAATCCTAGAATCTAACAAGCAAGAAGGGAGACAGATATCTGCAACTTGTACGGCTGCTGGTGGTTAGGGTTTCAAAAGTCATCGGTTGTCTATGTTTCCCAACATGATGTTTCCAATGACCGACTCGCCATTGCATTTAAGACAAGAAGGTGGTTGCTCTATGCTCTCAGTCGTCTTCTCCAATAATCTTTAAGGTAATTTTTTTTGCTGCTCTTTTCTCCTAGTTTCTTTCACTTCGTCCATGGGGATAGAAAGAATAGCCTGATTTAAGAAATCAATGGTTTTTTTTAGGGTTTGACTATTAGGTTATTTGAAGAAAGATCCTTCTCTGGATAAGCGAATTTTGGTATATGGATTACAGCTCCATGGTTTACTTGCTATTTTTTTTTTTAAAGTTTGTACCTTCCATTATTAAGCACCGGTTTTGACTTTGTTTATCTTCCTTCTAGACCTTTTTTATACTTTGTTCTTAGTTGTTTTGTTTTCTTCTTCTACCTTTATTATTCCTTTTCGCTGTTCTACTGTTTTTTTTCCTCCCGTTATTTTACTCATCTTGTCTTGGCAGAACTCATAAGCTGAAGCTCCATAGGCTATATTTGAGCATTTCGTTAGCATGTTTAGCCCCAACTTATTCGAGAGTTCCCATATGTTCGACATGACTCATAAGAATTCTGAGAGTGAACTAATGGGGAATATCAGGGATGATGATTATGAGATCATATCTGGTACTGAAGCTATGGATGCTCCCTCGGGTGATGATCAAGATCCTAACCAACGCCCCAGAAAGAAGCGTTATCATCGTCATACTCAGCGTCAAATCGAGCAGATGGAAGCGTAAGTCTTTTTTTTTTTTTTTTGCCATTGTTCATCTTTACAGAATGAATTATTTTTGTAATTTTGAGACTTTGTTGCTCAGATTCTTTAAGGAGTGCCCTCACCCCGATGATAAGCGAAGGAAAGAGCTTAGCCGCGAGCTAGGGTTAGAGCCTCTACAAGTCAAGTTTTGGTTCCAAAACAAGCGCACCCAAATGAAGGTAGATATCCTCATATCCATGTCTACGTACTCTGTAGTAAGATTTCCTATCCTAGCTTAACTGCTGGATTTTATCTTCATTAACAGGCCCAGCATGAACGCCATGAAAATGCTATATTGAAGGCTGAGAATGAAAAGCTCCGTGCTGAGAACAATAGGTACAAGGAAGCTCTCAGCAATGCTACATGCCCCAGCTGTGGAGGCCCAGCTGCTCTTGGAGAGATGTCATTTGATGAGAAGCATTTGAGAATAGAAAATGCTCGGCTAAGGGAAGAGGTATCTGAAAAATGCTACACACCAACACTCTTCTTCTTTTTATTAACTTATTAGGTTTCTTTGTTCTTCTATTACAGATTGATAGGATATCTGGAATAGCAGCTAAATATGTTGGCAAGTCTTTACCTTCCTTTACTCACCTTTCTTCTCACTTACATTCACGCTCTGTTGATCTTGGAGCTAGCAATTTTGGGACACAATCAGGATTCGTAGGGGAAATGAACCGCGGTGGTGATCTTCTAAGGTCTGTCTCTGGACCTACAGAAGCGGATAAGCCTATGATTGTTGAGCTTGCTGTTGCTGCAATGGAGGAACTAATCCGATTGGCTCAATCTGGGGAACCATTGTGGTTTCCTGGGGATAATTCTACAGACGTGTTGAATGAAGATGAATACTTAAGAACTTTCCCTAGGGGACTTGGATCAAAACCCTTGGGGTTGAGGTCTGAAGCTTCAAGGGAATCTGCAGTCGTCATTATGAATCATGTCAACCTAGTTGAGATTCTCATGGACGTGGTACGATTTCCTTTCCAAATTTGGGTCCGTTATACAAAATTAGATGATCCACCCCACTTATTAAAATCATTGATTTTCAGAACCAATGGTCAAGTGTGTTCTGTGGTATTGTTTCAAGGGCTATGACTCTAGAAGTGCTATCAACTGGTGTTGCAGGAAACTATAATGGAGCTTTGCAAGTGGTAATGAGCACTTCGATTCGTTTTTTTTCCCGATTCGGCCTTAAGATTAACATCTTCCATTTTCAGATGACGGCCGAGTTTCAAGTTCCTTCACCACTTGTACCAACTCGGGAAAATTACTTCGTGAGGTACTGTAAGCAGCATATTGACGGAACTGTTGGAAATAAAACGCTCACACAAACAACTTTTATTGAAACTCAAACAAATATTACAAGAGTACTCTCACTCAAAAACAAGAACTACAACTCACTCTTATAAGACTTTGCTTCTTCACTCACTTAGAAGCTCTTAATTTTTCTTGATGCTTAAAACTAAAATGGGAAGGGGTATTTATACTACTCAAGAACAATCCTACACCACACAAATTCAACAAATATCTAACTCTCACCTAACTAAATTGATGTAAGCAATGACATCATTAATTAAATGATGTAAGCAATGACATCTTTAATTAAATGATGTAAGTAATGACATCAATTTAGTTTGGGTTTGGGTTTAGGCTCCCATAATGGATCAAGTTTATGATCCAACACCCTCCCGTAAACTTGATCTCGTGACCCCTAGTAGGTTCCTTAATCTTAAGAAGTCTTCGCTGGTCAGTGGCTTGGTAAAAATATCAGCAACTTGATCTTGTGACTTCACATATTCAACTTCCACATCTTTTCTTGCAACACACTCCCTTATATAGTGGTAGCGAATATCAATGTGCTTGCTTCGATCATGGAATACTGGATTCTTCGCTAAGGCAATGGCTGACTTGTTGTCGACACAAACCTTGGTAGGCTCTTCTTGTATCAAACCAATCTCCTTCAATAGATTTCTAAGCCAAATTGCATGACAAACACATGAGGTGCAGCAACATATTCCGCTTCACAAGTGGATAATGTGACAATCGGTTGTTTCTTTGATCCATGTGAATGCAATATCTCCCATGAAAAATAATCCAGTAGTGCTCCTTCGATTATCTATGTCTCCACCCCAATCACTGTCGCTATATCCAACAAGCTTGTAATCATTAGAAACTGAATAGAACAAGCCAAAGTCAATTGTACCTTTCAGATAGCGAAGAATTCTCTTTGCAGCTTTAAAATGGGTGGTTGTTGGGGATTCCATGTAACGACTAACCAATCCAACTGCTGAAGAATATCGGGTCTCGTGCAAGTTAGATAGCGTAGACTTCCTACCAAACTTTTGAAGAATGTTGGATCTACACACTTTCGCCTTCTTCATGTTTGGTCATCTTGATCCCGTATTCTGCCGGTGTGCTTATTGGCTTACAGTTCTCCATCTTGAACTTCTTCAATATCTCCTTTGCATAGCTTTCCTGTGAAATGAAAATTCCATCATTTTGTTGCTTAACTTCAATGCCAAGGTAGTACGCCATGAGCCCCATGTCTGTCATCTCGAATTCTTCATCATCACATCCTTGAATTCATTAAACACTTGGGTTGCTTCCATGCTCGTAGGGACATTTGTTGAAACCATTCTCTTGGAAGTACTTGTCGATTCGGCTATTCCATGCCCTTGGTGCTTGTTTTAGCCCGTAAAGAGCCTTCTTCAACTTCAACACCTTGTCTTCATGCCCTTTGACTTCATAGCCTGATGGTTGCTGAATGTAAAGTTCCTCTTCAAGACTCCATTTAGGAAGGCGGACTTTACATCCATCTGTTGTATCTTCCACTTGTTTTGAGCTGCCAAAGAAATGATTAGTCTGATAGTCTCCAATCGAGCAACAGGAGCAAAATACCTCATCATAGTCAATTCCAGCCTTTTGACTATAGCCTTTAGCAACTAGCCTCGCCTTGTGCCTTTCAATCTCTCCTTTGGCATTTTGCTTTGTTTTGTACACCCATTTGACACCTATCGCCTTATGTCCCTTGGGAAGTGAGGTAAGTTCCCATGTGTCATTCTTCTCGATGGCCTTGATTTCTTCGTCCATCGCATCTCTCCATTTCTTTTTCTTGTACCGCTTCTTGAAAGCTCACTGGTTCACAATCGGCAAACAAACAAAATAATGTAAGATTATCTTGTCGTTCAGTTACCTCATAGAGATCTCTAAGGCTTCTTGTGCGTTGCACAACTCTTTCACTTTGACTCCCACTTGACGATGATGAAGGTGATGAGTCTCCTTGAGTGGTTGATGTTGGTGAAGTGGGTGGAGTTGCAAGCTCTTGTTGAGATTCATCTAGTTGCTCCCTCATTGTCTGCTCATCTTCTTCAAACAGAGGAAAGAAATTGAAGTCATCTGTATGAGGATTAAAATCCCATTCTCCTTCTTCGTTGAAGACCACATCTCGACTAATCACAAACTTCTTATTGTCTGGATTGTACAACTTGTAGCCCTTCGAATTAGCATCATAGCCGATGAAGATAAAACTCTCGCTTTTATCATCAAGCTTCGTTCTTCTCTCGTCTGGTACGTGAACATGAGCTATACTTCCAAAGGTTCTCAAGTGGGAAATGCCAGGCTTTCTTCCACTCCATGCCTCTTGCGGTGTCTTTCCCCATACACTTCTTGTTGGAGATCGATTTGACAAGTAGACTGCACACGATACTGCTTCCGCCCAAAATTCTTTGGGTAGTTTCTTGCTTTTGAGCATGCTTCGTGCCATGTCGAGGATTGTTCTATTCTTTCTTTCTGCCACACCATTTTGCTGGGGGGATCTAGGAACTGTCATTGGTCGACGAATTCCATTTGCTTCACAGAACTCTTGAAACTCCCTGGAAGTAAATTCTCCACCTCGATCGGATCTCATGGCTTTGATCTTTCTACCGCTTTCTCTCTCCACTGCTGCTTTGAACTTCTTGAATACTTCAAAAACTTGACTTCTGTTTCAAGAAATATACCCAGGTTTTTCTTGAAAAATCATCAATGAAGAGAAGAAAATAGTTATTGTTACGAGAACTTGGCTTGATCGGTCCACACATCGGTATGGATGAGCTCAAGTGGCTTCTTAGCTCTTGTCTCTGACTCCTTTGGAAAGCTTTTCCTGAATTGTTTCCCGACTAGACACCCTTCACAGAGTTGGTCAGGATGGTTGATGTGAGGTAGTCCTTTCACCACTCCTTAACTTGGCTTGATCGGTCCACACACATCGGTATGGATGACTCAAGTGGCTTCGTAGCTCTTGTCTCTGACTCCTTTGGAAAGCTTTTCCTGAATTGTTTCCCGCTAGACACCCTTCACAGAGTTGGTCAGGATGTTGATGTGAGGTAGTCCTTTCACCATCTCCTTCTTAGATAGCTCTAGACCTCCAAAATTGAGATGCCCAAATCGAAGATGCCAAAGCCATGATGCATCTTTGTAGCAAGCTTTCAGACACTTTGCAACATCATTTTGTATGTGATCAAGAACATTCTATTCTTTGACATCGGCACTTTAGCAATGAAGTTATTCTTATCATCTTTTATAGAAAGATTATAATTATTCATAGATATCATAACCTTTCCTCTACCAGTTGCCCTAAACTTAAAATGTTACTTTTCATATTTGGGCACATAGTAGACATTTGAAATAAATTGATGTCTCCCATCTTTCAAACGGATAAGAATGTACTCTCCCTTTCACTGCTATTGTGGAATCATCTCCAAACGAAACATTTCCACTTACTGACTCGTCTAGCTCCACAACATGTCTTTCCTTCCACACATGTGATTGCTTGCACCACT
The DNA here is from genome assembly GCF_006381635.1 of Hibiscus syriacus. NCBI lineage: Eukaryota > Viridiplantae > Streptophyta > Magnoliopsida > Malvales > Malvaceae > Hibiscus > Hibiscus syriacus. The sequence continues at coordinate 1,413,898 of NW_024062618.1, read as the reverse complement.
GTCAAGATACCAGGAATTTGCTTGGCCACCATCAGTTTCCTTTCGTGCTAGAAGAAGAGTTTCTTTGCCATCTGTCTTTTCCTCCCGTAATTGGCCTTCTCCTCAATTTTGTTTGTTGGGAGCTCTACATTCTGAAGCATAATGCCCAAATTTTTGACAATTATAACATCGAATTGAGATTTGTCATACTTTGAGTTTGGATTAATTCTTCCACGGCCTCGTGTTGAGCTTTCTCCTTTCTCATGTTGTTGTTGGAATTGTTATTGTTGTAATTCCAGCCTCGTCCACGACCTCGACTTCCACCTCGTCCATGGCCTCTACCTCTGCCTTGGCCACGTTGGTTTTCTATCATTGCGTTGGCTCTCATGCATATCCTTGAGTTGCAGCTTGAGGAGTTGCTCAGTAAACTCATGCTTCTTTTTGCTTCTCTTCGTATGCTTGCAATGATCCTTGGAGCTGTTCGATCTTCATTTCTTCCAAGTCTTAGTTTCTTCAATCGTCACGACGATGTGCTCAAATTTGGGATCCAACGAACGGAGTATCTTCTCTATTATCCTCACATCGTCTAACTTTTCACCATTCTTTTTAATTGATTAGAAACAGCTACTACTCTTGAGAAATACTGAAATAGACTCAGATGCTTTCATGTTTAAGGATTCGAATTCACCTCTTAATGTTTGGAGACGAACCTTCTTCACTTGCTCGGATCCTTTGTAAGAGGTTTGCAGCTTCTCCCATGCTTCCTTGCTAGAGCTTGCACTTGAAATCTTTTCAAAAACCATCATCATCTAATGCTTGATAGATGAGGTAGAGAGCCTTCTTGTCTCTCTTCTTGAATCCTTCAAGTTGTCTTTTGATCTGGTGTAAGTAGCAAAAACATCATCATCCGCAGGCTCATTATAGCCTTTCTCTATGATATCCCACACATCTTGTGATCCAAGAAGTGCCTTCATTTTGATACTCCAATTGTCGTAGTTGTTGTTGTTGAGTGTCGGAACTTGGAATGGTGCCATAACCATTTGCCATATCTCTCAATATAATGAGATTTTTGTAAAATCCGATTGCACGGATGAATCCGGAACGATGAAAAAAACTTTGGAGGGACTTGGACCTCGGTCAAGGGCTCCAACTCGGCTGAATCGGCTCAACTCGGTGAGTCAACTCGATTTTCTGGCAGCAGTCTTCCGGCGGTGCGTGGCGGTGCGTCAGAACTCAGATTGAGAAAATTCTGGCGGCGGCGTATTCCTCTCGTCGAGACCTTCGATCTTTCCAACTCGCTCTGATACCACTTTGTTGGAAATAAAACGCTCACACAAACAACTTTTATTGAAACTCAAACAAATATTACAAGAGTACTCTCACTCAAAAACAAGAACTACAACTCACTCTTATAAGACTTTGCTTCTTCACTCACTTAGAAGCTCTTAATTTTTCTTGATGCTTAAAACTAAAATGGGAAGGGGTATTTATACTACTCAAGAACAATCCTACACCACACAAATTCAACAAATATCTAACTCTCACCTAACTAAATTGATGTAAGCAATGACATCATTAATTAAATGATGTAAGCAATGACATCTTTAATTAAATGATGTAAGTAATGACATCAATTTAGTTTGGGTTTGGGTTTAGGCTCCCATAATGGATCAAGTTTATGATCCAACAGGAACTTGGGCAGTAGTTGATGTTTCCTTGGATAATTTACGCTCTAATCCTGTGACCAAGTATAGAAGAAGACCATCAGGTTGTTTGATCCAAGAATCGCCAAATGGATACTCCAAGGTAAGTTACTCTTTATTTCAACTCATATGTATGTATGTATATGTATATCATGGCTTATTTTCGTGATACTTCAGGTTATATGGGTTGAGCATGTAGAAGTGGATGATAGAGCTGTCCACAACATATACAGGCCAGTAGTTAATTCCGGTCTAGCTTTTGGAGCAAAACGTTGGGTGGCGACATTAGATCGACAGTGCGAACGTCTTGCAAGTTCAATGGCGAGTAACATTCCAGCAGGGGATCTATGCGGTAAAACAACATTTACCGTCTTGTTTTCTTACAGATACCTTGTTGAACGCAGTGCACTTCATGTGTCTCTGATGTTACCATTCCGGTTACTTATTGATCTCTGCAGTTATAACAAGTTCAGAAGGGAGGAAGAGTATGTTGAAGTTGGCAGAGAGGATGGTGACCAGCTTTTGTACCGGCGTCGGTGCTTCTACGGCCCATGCTTGGACGACTCTAGCCGCAACAGGTTCCGATGATGTACGAGTAATGACCCGAAAGAGTATGGATGATCCAGGCAGGCCTCTTGGTATTGTTCTTAGTGCTGCAACTTCCTTCTGGATCCCAGTTCCATCGAAAAGGGTATTCGATTTCCTAAGGGATGAGAACTCTCGAAGTGAGGTACATTAAGCTTCCAATGTAGAGTTAAATCACTAATTTGCAGAATATTATACTAATTTGCAGCTTTAACCTGAATTTCTAGTGGGATATCCTATCAAATGGTGGCCTAGTTCAAGAAATGGCTCACATAGCCAATGGTCGTGATCCGGGCAATTGTGTCTCTTTACTGCGAGTAAATGTAAGTTGGCAATGGCAAGTCATCCATTAAGCTAACATTTTCCATGACAGTCATCCCATTAAGCTAACATTTTCCAATTGTAAACCAATCCACAGAGTGCAAACTCTAGCCAAAGCAACATGTTGATATGAGAGACAGCTGCAGGGTCCTATGTGATATATGCCCCGGTTGATATTGTCGCGATGAACGTCGTCTTAAGAGGTGGTGACCCGGATTACGTCGCGTTTTTGCCATCCGGTTTCGCAATTCTTCCTGACGGTCGAGGACATAATAATGGAGGAGGAATTCTCGAAATTGGTTCGGGTGGCTCTCTCCTTACCGTTGCCTTCCAGATTTTAGTTGATTCAGTTCCAACTGCAAAGCTTTCCCTCGGATCAGTGGCTACCGTCAATAGCCTAATTAAATGCACAGTTGAAAGGATCAAAGCTGCCGTAATGTGCAATAGTGCTTAATAAACCAAGCATAGATCGAACATAACTTCATCCTTTCTAATATTAGATATGGTAGGAGAACTCACCATTTTGTGAACACTATTAAAATTTGTCTAATTTCTTTCCATTTCATGTGCTATTGTTGAAGCATTAGTTTGGACTCTCCACCAACAAACATTTTGTTAGATTTTGCTTTAATTCCTGTTTTTGGTTCTTTTTTTTAATTTAATGAATAGTTTAGTTGTTGCCTTTGTTTTATGCATTTATTGTTAGATAATGAGATGTTGTTGAGTATGTTGGCTCGCTTAAGAGTTTTGTTAGAAGTTAGTTGATTCAACCTAATGTTATTGTTGATCCATAATTGTTTCATTTGAAAAAGAATGAGTCTCTCTAATTTCTTTGTTATTTGGATTTTTCTATTCTTAACCTATGTCGATTACTCTTTCACATTCGTCATCACCGTCAATAATAGATGTTGTCTTTCTAACATGCTATCAAAATCAACCTAATCTTATTGTTTACTCGTATTGGTTTCATTTGAATAGGAAAACTAGTGTGTCAATTTCCAGGTTATTTGATTTTTTAACCCTAACTCACATTCATCACTCCTTTATATTAGTCGTCAATTACTTTCCACTAGTTACTGTTGATATCGTCTTTTTCAGTTGGTGTTAGAGTTACCAGCAATCTTGGCACCGTCTTCTTAGTCGACGATTGGCTTCCTTCATCATAAGTGTCATTGATGCCATCGATTGCTTCCTCTATCGTTATTGTAACACCTCAAAAAACATCAGTCTAAATTTTTTTGGATATTCGATGATAGAACATTTTTTCACGATAATTATTTGATGTTTTTAAAATTGCAAATATGAAGTTAATTTTATTAAATAAATAAGATTAAAATATATTTTCCTTGAAATTGTTTAAGGATTGAAATATGATAAACGGAAATTTTAGTGGCTAGAATGAAAGAGGAAACTTAAATGCTCAAGTGAAAATAAGAAGAAGAAAAAAGTAAATGACTAATTAACTCATACAACAATTGTTTGAAAAGGTAGAAAAAATTGGATTGATTCAATGATTTCACCAAGACATGTTATTATAATTTAGTTCGAAGTTCCTATTTTCTTCAATTTGGCTCAAAATACTAAACCCTTTTAGGTGGATTTTCTCTCGTAGCTTTGAAATTTTTTATTTTTATTTTTGATAAATTCAGAGTGCATACAAAATAATATACGTTTAAAGACTCTTACCTATTTGACAATAAACATTCATATTCTTAAATATAAGATAGTATCTATAAGATTAAATACCCAAGATAGTGTCATTCTCTTCATCCTAAAAACTTAAAATTTCAAATCTTTATTCTAGAGTTCATCATTCTAACCATCTAAATTCAAAATTAAGTATACATTTGATAAACCCTCATATCACATGGAAACAATAGAAGACGTAAGTGAATTTCAGAAAAAGCACGTGTCTATTTTAAAATCTAAATTTTTTTATATTAGTTGTTTATTTTATTAATGACACACTTTAAAGTTTTATTTTTATCTACTCCATACAAAAAAATTCAGCAATACATAAAAAATCACATTTCAACATGTATCCACGTGATATTATGGACCAAAAGTAGTTGAAATTAATGAATAGATATCCATCTACGTAATAGAACCGGTATTCTGACAAGTAAACCAATTTGATGGCAGCAGTACCATCATTTTGTTGCGTTCATGGAGGTGCTGAATTCCGAGCCTTGTCTTGTTTTTCAGCCATTGCTTCTGTACTTTTATCGCCTCATAAAGCTTGTTCAAATCAAACAAACTATTGGTTCAGCGGCAAGAAATAATGTAAATTTCAAGTCTTAATCGCATCTTTTACATTTAAATACCCCCCAAAAAAAGGTTGTAAAATAATGTACTTATTAAGTTCAAAATATGTACTTAAGAAAGAAAAGCTGCCATTGTTGCTATCAACTGCGATAAAAGCTCAGTTAATATGGTGACGAATAGTTGAGCCGGGCCCAAGAGAAGTGTAGTAGCTAGTGATATATGATGACGGTGGAGCCGATGACTGCCGGCATGGTAATCGATGTAACAAATACAAGCAGATTACTGCAGTCTGCAGCAGCCATTGATACTTTTTGTATAAAGAATGCCGGCATCGCATCAATTTTATCGGAGTCAAAATATTTAGGCTCAAGCCCATAAAAACCCGCCAGTTATTCTTCCCTCTCCACTCCAAAAAAAAAAAAAAAAAAACCTAAGCCTGAAATTAAAACCAAATCCAAACTCGGGTTCAAGTCAAAGTCTCCTCCATTTTCTCCTTTCTTCACACATCTCAATAATCATTTCTCACAAATCCCACTATTTTCATCAAATATTGTATCACTAAAAGTTCGATCAATCATCATTTTCTCAACAACCAGATTTGCTCATATTTAAACCCTCTACACAACAAACAAACTGGAAAAAAAAGTGTTGGTTGCATGATTTTTAGCGATTCCCGGTGATTATCATTTTGGAGATGTGAAAGTTCATCGAGACAAGGAGAATCACATACCCTGAAACTAGCTCGATTGGATGGCGGAAGAGTGAGATCGGAGATGAGAAACATAAAGGTCTAAAGCTAGATCTGCACGCTTTGAAGTATTTTTGGGTAAAACAAACATTAAATCTTTGTTCAAGGCATTGGGACAAATCGATTAATAAAGTTTGGTAGCATTCAGTCGTCATCGATGGTGGACGACGGGCGGTATCGACCATCAGTGTAGACTACAAGGACTAGTTAAATTTCTAGAGAGAGATCAGAGATTAAAACTTTTGAAACTTGTAAATGTTAATTGATAATTTAGAAATGAGCTTTCAAATTTTAAGCAACGAGACAATTTTTTTAAACTTTGAAGTTATTTGATAATCAAATAAATGAAATGCTCTCTTTTAGAACCAGAGTTATAAAATTTTTGACATATTACAAGATTACATTCCACCTGAAGCCAAAACGTGAAATCCTAGATACGGAAAGACCTAAATAGTGTGTAGTAATCTAACATAAATGAACCGATTTGTTCATACATACGCCAAAAGCCATAAAAAGAACAAAAGGAGACCAATATTTTAATGGAGGTCCATAAGAAACAAAACAAGATAAATTCAACAATTCGGTACACATGATTTCAGAAACAAAATTAACCAAATCTCACAACCAATTTGGAGGTTACATAAAGATTTCAAATCCCAAGGGTAAAGGCATTGAATCTGTATTCTTTTGCTGCTTCAATTAGAGAGCCCTTCTAACAGCATCTGCAAATTGAAGCTTTCCATGCAGCCCTGCAGAATATCACAAGGGTACCAAAAAAGAACAAAAACAAAGAAACACAGAACAAAGCAATGCTCCCCATATAACATGTTTAAGATGCCTAGCCGTGTTGACTCATAAAAGAATGTTTAAAATGTTCCTCTGGATGTTTTTGCAGGAAAGAAACAAGGAGAATGCAACAAAATTTAGGCTCCGAGGGAATCTATAACCTCTTTTGCCGCAAGATAATGTGCATGGTACAAGTTCAACTATACACGTACAAGGTTTTGGCATGTAGCCAAGCTACTACATGGACCAGCATTAACATAAAACCTAGAAAAAGCATACCACTAACATGAAACTCAAACCAAGTTATACAAGCTTAGACGCCAATCTACTAAGATTAACTCCGCAATCTTTTTCTTTGAGTATTGTCCTCAGGATTTCCCTGCAAGTAACGAGAAGAAAAATATAAGACAAAATGAACTAGATATATATATTTACATAACTCAGACCGTCAAGGCATCCTCCCAGCAGCATTTAGAAAAGCAAAGAATACGATGATCAAAACATGTCTATAATTGCAGGAAACAAGAAGCCCTACGTGCAATTATAGTCTTGAGGTATAACTCAAGGTAAATTTTTGTATTCCTGAAAACAAATAAGCCAGATAAAATCTTGTCTCACTTCACCCTACCGATCAAGCTCCCACAATGTAATGCTAAAATATATAAACTATAAGTATCCCACCCATGTTCACTTCTAAAAATGATCATTATTCAATTCCACAACAAATCTTCTTTCCAAGATATACACAAAAATCGCATTTCAGCCTGAACATTGAATATAATGAAATAACAGAAATGATATACTAAAAGATAATATTAGCGAAAGGGAAATAAATATGGCAATGCAATTTAGATGTAAAAATAAAAATACATACCCCATCATATCCTACAAAATCTTCAGGAGGAACCACACTAGATTCTGACCTGCATTTAGCATGCACTATGGGACCTAACTGTGATCTATCAATGCCTTCCACTGATCCATTGGGTGCATTCATGTAGACAGCCCCCCTATACATCCACTCCTCTGTTTCATCACTATAAAAATCATCAAAAGGCTCACCACATAAAGCACATATGCTCTGATCTTCATCAGCAGGAACTGCCAATTCTTCATCATCCTTCTTTTCTACAATGTCCTCAGTAGGGAAAAACCCAGGAACTGAATTAGTTCCCAACGCTTCCGCACCACTAAGCCACATACTACCACTCACAAACCACTTCCGGGAAGGTTTCTGCTTCTGGTTCTTAGACATCCGATTTCTTGTCACATGCCAATCCATATGAGTGCTATGCTCCTCTTGGAACTTGAACCGAAGGCCACATGTTGTGCACTGCCTTGGAAGATCAGCATATAAAGAACTTATAGAAGACTCATGTCGCACCTTGAGGAGGTCTGCATCAAACTCAAGGCCCACAGAATCCTACAAAATAAATTGCTTCACTGAGATTCATTTCATTGACAGGAAAAATATACACCACAGAAGAACCTCATCTAAACAAGTACCTGTACGGGAGTTGGATTCGTCAATGAAATCAAACCTTGAGCCATGAGGGAACTAATCAAACCAGTAAATGCACCACCCTGAGGTTGGTTAGGAAGCAGTGGACCTGCATTTTGAGAGGCAGGCATCATTTGAGATGCCGGAGGACGACCACGAGGGAGAGGTGGCATGGCTCCCCCCTGAAAATGTAACGAGCCAGGGGGCATATTTGGGATCGATAAAGGAGGCTGAGCAACAAGCATTGGGTTAGATGGGACCATACTGATAACAGCACCACGCATTTGGGGAGCGTGACCATGATTCAAGGATGGTGCCAATAAGCGAGGAGGTAAAGGTCCAGTTGCAGATGAAAGGAAACCATCACGAACATCACGAGGAAAGTGTGGGTGCAAAGTACCATGCAATGAGTTTCGTTGTTGTTGCAATGCAGAACGTTGTCCAGGAACTTGTGTTGCCGTTATCAAGCTTTGATCTTTGCTTTCAAGACCATCAAACTGTTCAGGCATATATGGATGTTTGTTTTGACCCTGATTCATGACAGGATTGATAGGATTCGGTGAATCAAAATGACTCCTACCATGCTGCTGCAATGAAGAGTTAGAGTGCACAGTCGGTGGCTGAGATTTATGAACATCTACTGGAGGCCAAACCCCAGTTGTCATTGGTAAAATGGTCGGCTGGGCTCCAACAGTAACAGTGTCAAGGCTAGAAGAAGCAGATCTTGGCACAAGAGCAGGAGAGACAATGCTGTCCCCACGTAAGGAGGATATACCACGAGCTGAAAAGGGCATTTGGAAATCCCTTCCTCTTCCTTTGGCATGAAGGGGATGTGATGACTGGGAAAAAGAGTACGAGGAACTCCAAGCATCCTGAGGACAACGCGAATATTGAATCTGATTTAATCCACGACCAGACTGCAAAAAACATATTAAAATGTGTAAATGTAAAATGGAGTATATCAACCGACTGCATAAGTGTCAAATACATAAGAAAGACACCGCAAATCTATAAATTGATAAAAGAAAACAGTGTCTGGAAATCCAGAATGGACTAAACAACAGAAATGGAAAGCATAGAACACCAAACAGGCTGCACCAGGACACAAATCCTCATGATTTTATTTTCGAATCAACTACAAAAAAAAATTAAGTTAGAGGTCGGTGATAGAAAATATCACCTGCGATGAAAACCAGAATATCCACCAGTCTACATAAGTAGAAAAGAGAGGGAGAGGAAGCAAGCTTTTCTGAGTACATATATATCTTGAGTTGTATTAATACTAAACGAGGATGCTTAACAACAAAAGGAACAGATAAAAGTTGAACTAGCATACACTCAGGGAAGAAACTGCATCTTCAGGAATTGCTGAAGAATCATCAACAAGGGTGCGACTGCTCCTACTATTAGATTCTACTCCGGCAGGTCTTGCTCCAATGCTTCCAAAAGCTGGAACAGATGACACTGAAAATTCATTGCTCCTTCGATCTGCTAATGTTGGGCTCATATCTTCCCAATCAAATTCTTCATCTTCAGTATTCTGCCATGATCTTGGAGCCACCTTATTTCCCAATCCATTTACATCCAGCCGCTCAACCTGTACAGGCTTCTTGTTAGACCTTCCTTGTCCTCTATCATTACCATATGCATCTATTAAAGCCCTGAGTGTTTGGCGCTCATTTCCATTACTAAGCTTGTATGCATTCAAAGAACTTTCGGAAGAATTACGGTAATCTCCATACATGTGCTTCTTCTGCCACTCTCTTGTTTCATCATCTCTGATGGTTCCTCTTCTACATCCAAAATCAAAGCCAGGCCGAGATGGAGATGCTATCTCAGCAAACCTTCTAGGAGAATCATCTGATGGCAGATCATCAACTTCTGATGATATAAGTCTATCAGATCCAGTCGTCGATGATGAGAAGGGTCTTGAAACTCTGGAAGCTGAAGAAAGTTGTGGCTTGTTAGCGCCTATTGCAACAGAAGTACGCCCAACATTTCCAGTTGAGCTCAATCTTTGCACACCAATATGTGAGGATGGAACCTCGGTATGATCAGAATCAAATTCATCGTATCCAATGTTATGTTTTTGACCATACAATTTTTGACTGGAAGACATGCCTCTTACATGCTGAGTATTCTGCGATGATTGAGAACATCACACTTCAGATGCTATTCTGTACAAAGCAAGCACATAAAAATGCATGTACAGTGACAGGACAAACATATTTCCAAAAAGATTTCCCAACATGCTTATCAGTCAAAGCTAACAATCCTAATCAATAGCAAAAAAGCATATAATTCGTGTCAAAAGAAAGATATTTTAAACAAAATTTAACAAGGAAAAGAAGCACAATGCTCAACACAAAGTTGGAAAGGAACAGGAAGGGAAAAGGAAAATTTAATCACCAAAACCATATAAGCACAATGGAAAAGACAATAAACCTTTCCCACCGCATTCCCTCAAAATAAGAATAATAAGTTAATGGCCCAGTTGTTCCAATAGATCTAGATTTTAGATTTGCAAGTTTCTTAAAGTAATTGGACTTATAGATTGCTTGCTCTTCATCTCCATTGTTCTCTTGAAGTTCTAGAACTAAAAAACCTGATATCATGCTACTTACCAACACTGATAATAAAAGGTGTATTTTCACTTGCTGAAGGCATATGTCAAGACTCTCATCTCATAACGATGTTCCAACTAATTCTCAGCAAATAACTTAACAGAAAGAAATTTTAATATATCGATTTCCCTTAACATCCCCGCAACTCTAACCCTCATTCCAGCAGATCCCCAGTGATCAAAATATAATTCATCTTTTACCACTTTCCTTAAGTACCAAAAGCAGTTCTGTCAAGAAGGATCTATAACTGCAAGAAGCATCTAATTCAAAGAAATTTTCAAAAGAAAACATGATTTGCAGTAATATCCTAAATAGTGCATGTGCATACAACTACAGAATAGAGCAATGTGTAAGAATCTAGTCATCTACTAATAAAACAGAGGATAAAAAGAATGGAGTTTTTCATCGCTTACACTATCTGCACCTGACTGTTGTTCCAACTGCCGCAAGTACTTAGGATTAACATGTATGCCATGTGTTGGACGAGGCGATTCGGAAGTCTGCAGGGAAGTTACAGTAGACGATTTTTGGCCTGCCAGTTGAGAAAATTGTAACTGCGTCTCGATTTCACGGAGGACAGAAGGCGGAAACACTGTACACCACGTGCCAAATAAATGACGCATTGCAGGATGCATGTTAGGATTAACTTGCCTGTATGCCTCACAAAATACCTAAGAAAATGAAAACCGAAATAACTAACTAAACATATACTCGACATCAAACTAATGGTAAAGAAATGAACTTTATAAAAAATATTGCCATTGACTCACCTCTGGCAAACGGGAAGAGAAATACCTAACATATTCTCGGCCAATGTTTTTCACAATGCTATCTAATAGATATAAAGAAGGAAGTTTCTGCTCTACTGGAACCTGAAAGCAATAAACTTGAAAATAATTTTTAAATGTCCAAATCACTAAGCAGCTACAACGTAAAACCTAATTTTAACTAACCTCAATAATTCGGGCGCAAATAGCATCGGCAATGCCTTCGCCGTGCTCTCGCTGTTCACCAGCAATGATCGTGAGATCAGTAATTATCGGCTTTGAATTAAAAGTAAGTTCCGATAACACAATCTCGTAAAGCTGAACAATCTCCTCCGTAGTCAGCGTTGCCCCTAAATCGTCATCAGCAACACATCCGGAAACCCTGAGTTCATCTTCCCGTTGCTTCAATAAAGCCTTGAACCGTTCCGATATTGACGGCAGTTGCTTTTGCGCTAGTTCATTGGATATGGCCATGCCGTTTTTGCTACTGTTGTTATTGGTTTAGAGGGAAATGATGAGAAAATTCTAGGGTTTTCTTCGGGAAAGTACGATTTTCTCCGATTCCACACATGCATCAGAGAAAAGATTAGCCGGAATGGCGAAGGGATCAGGAGTTGCGGCACATCGTGAATCGATGAGGATTAAATTAGGGTTTTTGTTGCCAGCATCGAACGAGAAACGGATGCTGTTTTAGGGTGTTACAAATATGAGTCTGGTACTTCTCGTTTTCCTATTCTTTTACTTTTTCTTTTCCTGAGATGAGAGAAGATAATAATATTAATTATTATTATGTAAGAAAAAAAACATCTCTAGATTTGGTTTAATCCACGGTTGAAACAAAAGGAAGTTTCTGGGGAAAAATATGGGGTCCACAAGATATCCTGTGACGTGGAGGTTATTAATTGGCATACAACTGATTTTTTGTGGAGCATGGGTACAGAGAATAATCATAAATCAAAGGGCCCAGAAAACTTGTAATAAGATTACGTAGAAATTAGTTTATAAGTTGACATTTGATAATAAAATTTTTCATAATACTTAGACCGATATAGAATTTTACGTACAAGAGTATGAATTTAAAAATTATAAAATTTATTAAAATAATAATCGAAAATTTTGGGAGAATGATATAGACATTAGGATGAAATGGATAATTTTTTTTATGATCTTGATTTTTTATTTATTTTATTGGTCTGAAATGATTATAAGATAATATCTTATTTAATTTTTTTTAAACAATTCACAACACGTTCAAAACAACATAGTGTTGTGAAACCCGAAACACAAAATGAAAATGAGGATACAACAAAAGTGTTTAATTTGTTTGAGTGCACCCGAGAAAAATGCAAGACCAATACTGCATATCCAATTGAGAGGGTTGCTGCGAATGGGACAGTAAACCATAAGAGCACCATTATCCGATTGAGAGAATTGGTTCAAGTGTGCCCATGGAGGATGCACCATTACCTTGATCGTATCGAACTGCATAGCACAGCGAAGGGAAAATCAACTGCAAACATCACATCATATCCAACTCCTCAAGCAGAAAGGCAACTACGTCCAGCCCATGGTCACGACCCCTTCTAAATCACTCGTGTATGGTAAGAACACCACCAGTAAACTGACATACCAGAGCCATAAAACAACAAATTATAACCCTATACATGTCAAAACAGTTCAAGTTACAGTGCTGCAAATGAAAACCATGACAACATCGAGCATTATTAATGAGAAATTTGTGGTTGCGATGATCATATAAGATTAACCCCTCCTTCTAATTTGAGTAGAGAATCACAGTTAATGATTCGTGAGATGAAGAAAATGATGAAGAGTAAAATAAACTAAATGAACCATCGGAAAGAGAGAGAGATTAGAATCATCAAACATAACATTGTCGAGCAAAAAGCGAGCCCCATCTATGTCGCGAAGCAAATATGGCAATCGTGGAGGACGTGGAGTATGCAAGAACTTAAGGAGGGAGGGCAGCTGAAGGGCAACCCTAAACCAAATATGGAAATCATCAAACTCATTTTCTCCTGATAATCAGGAGAAATCAATGATCATCGTGTGAATCAACCAGACTCACTGTTGCACGGCTTGCAACATGTCCAAAATTATTCACTTAAATGTTAAACAGTGATCCTGTAATGCTTCTGTCTCATCAAATGCTCTAAGAAAATATACTTTAGAGGGGGAAAAACTATTTTCACCTACTATAAATATAACTGGATTGTTTAATAGTGACAACCATCGAAAGAATGTCATACGGTCATAACATTAATGTTTCGAGCATTATTTAGTGATGAAGAAGATGAATAGTGTTGAAATATATTCACCTGTCACATTAACTTTTTTCGACGACAGTAACAGCAAGTAAAGTGATTTAAAAATTTAGTGATGGTGTTATACGTTAAATTATTTAAATTATTAAATCTCCTTCATTTAATTTCATTAATTTATTTTTAAAATTATCATGATGATAATTAATAAAAGAAACTTGCAAGTTTCTCTTTTCTTCTCTTAGAGTCTCTCTTTCCCTCTCCTCTAGGTAAGATTAAGATTAAATTTAGAATTTATCAAAAAAAAGTGTTAATAAAGAACACATCAAACGACCTAAATGGTTAAATGGAGTGTTCCTTAGTGTTATTCTCTCGTGAATAGTAACAGAATAAAAAACTTATTTCTTATTTTTTGGATATAAAATAATCAAATATTAATATTAATTATTATGAGTAAATAAAATAAATATAAATGTTTTTAAGTATATTTTACAAGAATAATATTAACTTTAATAAATGATCTTATAAATAAACTAATAAACGAGGTTGTTTGTGAACATAAACAAACCAAACGCATATTTCTTTTTAAACCTGTTCATTTAATTAAGCAAACATAAAATTTATGTGAGTAAAACTATCTAATTCTGACTCTTAAATGGTTTGAAAAGTAATTAATCATTCAATTGTAATGTAATTTCATTTTTTAATAATTATTTTTTAATAGAAACAACTAATTTTATTAAAAATAGAAAATATCCCTATCAAAATAAAAATTTACAGTCACTCGTAAACTAAACACATAATAATCATATTTTCCTATAATCAATAACACAAGAAACTAGCCACTTAAGATCACACAATGCCTATACAAGAAAAAAAGTTACAAAACCTAACCAAATAAACTTTAGCAAGAGATAGATACGAACAAATCTGAACGCATTAATAAATGAACCATAAAATGAGATCAAGCTATTAAAAGATAATTGACAAACCACAAATCAAAGTCGATTGACGTGAAAAAATTATTTACGAACGTAAACCGCATATCCAAATCTAGTCAGTTAGTCTAAAGAAAGGAATATCAATATAAAAACAAATAAACATCATCTTAATAAATCATGACGATATCAAATCAACTCTAATAAAATAAATAAATGAAAACAACAACCAAACGATTGTAAATGAATCATAAAGACATAAAAAAACATGTCATAAATACATAGTTATTAAAAATTAAAAAATAATTATTTGTCATAATAAAATAAAAATAATAATAAATATCGACGATTGGCGATCATCGTAGATCACAAAGATAAAAAAACAATGGTCAAGGAAAAATAGCAAAACTAAAACTTTTTAATAATTATTATATAATGTCCGAAAATAAAAATTATTTCAAATATCATATTAATTTTTTTAATAATATGTGACAATTGTAAGAGTAGTATTAATTCAAATAGTATTAATTCAAAATCTCTTTTAACTATTTACAATACACACGAACTTATAAATACAATTATATGAATTCATAACTTCAAAAAATAATAACAAATTTTAACAAGACCTCCTCTTCTTATAAAAAAAATAAGAGAAAATAATTTCAGTGACAAAAAATGATTTATAATATACGATTTTAACCAACTTTTTTTGGATTTGCCAAAATGACCAACTAAATCGCAATGCGATCGATAATTCGCAACGCGATCTCCGGTATCGCAAATCAGTTTCCAGATTCGCAACGCGATTCTGACTATCGCATTGCGATTTTCCTAATTCGCAATGCGAATACGTAAATCGCAATGCGAATATGTAAATCGCAATGCGAATACGTAAATCACAATGCGAATACGTAAATCGCAATGCGAATACTGCTAAACTGTTTAGTCTTTAACCCTGTGAAGTTAGTATTTGTCTTTGTTTTGTCTTTTGGTTGAAGTGATGCAATCCATTCAAGTTTCTTTCAATTTTAGTATTTGAAACCGAGAATGACTATCGCAATGTGATTCTGTCGTTGCGATTTTCATTTCGCGTTGCGATTCTTGCATTGCGATAGTCAAATTCGCGTTGCGATAGTCATTTTCGTGTTGCGATTTTCATTTTCGTGTTGCGATTTTAAATTTCAGAAACTATTCTTCTTCTGCAAATTAAAACTTGAATGAATTGCATTACTTCAACAAAAAAACAAAGACAAATACTAAATTCACAGTGTTACAAATTTAAGTTTGAAGAATAAACTACTACTCTTTATGTTTATTGTTCTTGTTATATCTTCACAGTGTAGTTTTTGGTATATCTAACTTGGTATGTTTATTGTTTTTGCAGAACTTTTATTCGGCTCAACTGACCTTAAGAAATAAAGTAAGCCTGGCCAAACAATTGCATCGAAGCTTTCACCTGCACAAAGAAAAATATTTAAGGATACTTGCTTCGGGCCATGGCTGAAAGTACAACATCCGGGTGGAGATGCTATGTTGACCCATCTGTTTCTTCAAACCATGACTAGCGATCTACCAGAGACAACGTCGTGATGAAGAGATATGGTTTGATTTTCCACCGGCGTATACGTGTTTTGGGTGGGAGGAGTTTTGCTTAATCACCGGTCTACGCTTCAGACACGATGATGTAGATCGGTACACTAGACATATTACCCACCTATCATGGTTTTCCCGGGTTTTTCCTGAGCTGTCAACGGAGAAGCCGAATTTACACGTGGAAGACTTGACGAGATTATTGAATAAGATGGTTTTACTCGGATGGATGACGTCGATGTTGTCCGAGTATGCCTTTTAATACTTTTGCAAGCCGGCTTTTTAGGCAGAGAGGCCCGACAACCTATTCCTAATGATCTAATTAAATTGTTAGAGGACCTAAATGCATGAAACCTATTTCCGTGGGGTTCGTATCTATGGAAAGCTACATGGAATAAGTTGTCGTCTGCCTTTGATGATAGAAAAAGTTTGCGTGGCGATGGTTCCAAATACACTTTGTCAGGCTTTATTTGGGCCTTTAAGGTAATAATTTTTATATAATGTTTCCAAAATTATAATTAATTCTTTAACAATTACTAATGTTTGTTATTATATTGTTTGTAGATTTGGATATTTGAGGCCTTTCCCACCATGCAGACATATGCATTAAAAACTTCTAATGATATTCCTAGGGCTATTTCCTGGAAGAGGAAACGGTCCTTGCAGCAATGGGAAGATTTACTACCGTATACTACAATAAATAATGTATGTTAACACAAATACTACCATATGTTTATAAACAAGTTATTACTAGTACACGTTTAACTTTGTTTGAGCTTTTATATTGTTAGGAGGCCAACACTCCATTACAGAGGCTGACACCCACGGAAGCTGAGCTTACCACTGATTGGTGGCAAGCTAGTAAGCGTTTTTTTGATAGCACGGATGATGAGCAGCCACCACTTCGAGAGCCATCACCTGATCGACCCGAATATACACCTCCACAACGAGATTCACCACCTATTCTGTCACATCATCGAGCCTATTCTCCACCATCACCTCATGATAGGCGACCGGCAAAGATGCCACGACGTTTATCTCCCTGTTCTTCACCTCCACCTCCACGGGATGAGTTAGGGGAGTTACGTAATGAGGTCAATGCCTTGCGTGAGGAGGTCGGTACTTTACGCGATGACAATGGTGCATGGCGTGTTGAGGTGTCTACTTTACGTGGTGAGGTAGCAGCTCTACGTGAGATTGTAGCATCGTTGCAGAACGAGGTTCATACTCTACGCAACGAGGTAAGTTTAATATTTTTCATATTTAACTTGATGATAAATTTACTCGTAATTTCACTTAGATTGCTTAGTAAATTCATTCGGTTGCTGCCAATACTGTTTAACTGTTTAACTGTTTATTCTTTAACCATGTGAAGTTAGTATTTGTTTTTGGTTGTCTTTTGGTTGAAGTAATGCAATCCATTCATGTTGCAGAAGAAGAATAGTTTACTATCGCAATGCGAAAATGACTATCGCAACGCGAAAATGACTATCGCAACGAGAGAATCGCAATGCGAAATGAAAATCGCAACAACAAAATCGCAACGCGAAAATGACTATCGCAATGCGAAAATGACTATCGCAATGTGAATTTGACTATCGCAACGAAAGAATCGCAATGCGAAATGAAAATCGCATTGCGATTCTCTCGTTGCAATAGTCAAATTCGCATTGCGATAGTCATTTTCGCATTGCGATAGTCATTTTCGCGTTGCGGTAGTCATTTTCGCGTTGCGATTTTAAGTTTCATATTCTATTCTTCTTCTGCAAATTGAAACTTGAATGAATTTCATTACTTCAACCAAAAGACAAATACTAACTTAACAGTGTTAAAAATTTAAGTTTCAAGAATAAACTACTACTCTTTATGTTGTCATTGAACCTGCACTAAACCTATATGTTGTCCTTTTAAATGTTTATATAAGTGCTTACTTCTGGAATGTTATCTGATGCATTTTGTGAACAATGATATAATAATGACTTGGGTGAATACCGTGCAAGTTTGAAATATATTTGTCTTTGTTTTCACTGTTTAATATCATGTCTGTTTTTTTACTAATTTATATATTAATTTATTTTTAGTGGCCTGCTAAGGTGGATGCTCTACGTCGGATTTTTCTTGTAAGATGGAGTTCACGCATCAGACAGCATGCGCGTGCCATTACGTCTCCGTTCACCCCAATAGTATGAAGAATCCGTAAGAAAAAGCCCGACTCACCTGTCATCATTCAAGAGGCCTCCCCTATCGTTCAAGAGGCCCCTATCATCCCTCAAGAGTCCCCTCCCACCGTTCAAGAGGCCACTGTCATCGTTGAAGAGGTCCCTCCCAACATTCTAGAGCCCGATTCACACGGCGTAATATATCGAATTATTGAGAAGCCCCCTCACGTGCCGGACATGATGGATGAATGTTGGTTTTCGTATAAGTTACCGGCCAGTACCATTCCGGCAGATGAAGTGGAGAGGAAACAACTACCGGAAACAATTCTGGATAATACCCTTTGGGCTAAGACCGCAGTTGATTTTTATCTACATGAGCGGAGCCAAGGGTGTTACGCTGACATATACAAACTCAACGATGATATGCATTTGTTGATTGAACGGTCTTGGTGGGGTGTATTATTAGGGGTTGAAGATAACGGCTATTTCGATGGGGGGTAAGTCTTATATTTCTTCTTATATTTCAGTTTGATTATTTTTTTTTTAAAATTTATGTAATTCACTAATATATGTCTTTTTTTTTGTAAAACAGCATATTGATGCATGGGTGACACGTCTTCTAATTGTAAGGAAATTGAAGAAAAATATTAAAAAAAAACACGATATACAATTATGCCGACGTCTTTTCACGTAGTTCACTTGAAGAATCAACGACATGAATCATATGTGTTGGCTAATGGACAAGCTAAACTTTATCCTGCATGGTGGGAGGTCGATAAGGTTAGTATTTATTTGTTTAAATATTTTAAAGGTGTTCATAAATAAGTGCACAATTTGAATTATTACATTTTGATGCAGGTGTTTATCCCTGTTTTGGAACGTACTCATTGGCTTCTCGTCGAGCTTCAGCTCCCATCCCTAAAGACAATAGTATATGACAGCATGATAAATTACATATCATTATCTGATTTGAGATATATTATTAAGGGATGGAGCTCTCATTTGGCTAAATTCTTGGATACAATTAATTATTGGACTAATTCTGGAAACAAGAAGCCAAAGAAGTTCAATGTTACAGTTATCAGAGACGAGACCGCGCCACAACAAACGAAGGAAGCCAGAGGGGATTGTGGTCCTCTCGTATGCATGTGCTTGGAGCGTTTGACGACAGGAAGTACACAGTTTCTACCTCCCACCGATAGAGATAGAGGTACAGTAGGCTTGTGGTTTCGGCATTTTATGGCTAGAACGATATATGCGAGACGCTGCCTACCTGCATCCGCGTTATGAAAGTGTCCATAAACAATTTGTAAGTCAAATGCAAGTGTTGTTAAACATATACTCTTTTTGGTTTGAAAATGTTTGGTTAAGTAGCTAGAATTCAATAATTTGTTGTTTGTAGGTTTTAGATGTGTAGAAAGTGTTGTTGATTCAATGTTTGGTTTCTGCAGGTTAATCCTGAAGTGAGCTGCGTGAAATGAATGTATGGGTGCAAAAGTTGATTCAATAATTGATGAGGAAATAATTCTTATTATTATTTTTTGATTGTTTAATTGATTTGTAAAAGATGATTTGTAAATGTTGATTTGTTTAATTGATGTGTACATAATTATTATTTGTGCTTGTTTAATTGATTGAAATGTAATAGTTGATTTGTTGATTTTAATCTGCATTATGTTGAATGGAAAACAGACTATCGCAACGCGGAAATGACTATCGCAAAAAGAGAATCGTAATGCGAAATGAAAATCGCAACGAGAGAATCGCAATGCGAAAATGAAAATCGCAACGCGAAACTAAATTCGCGTTACGATTTTCATTTTCGCATTGCGATTCTCTCGTTGCGATTTTCATTTCGCATTGCGATTCTCTCGTTGCGATAGTCATTTTCGCGTTGCGATAGTCATTTCCATGTTGCGATAGTCATATTTGCGTTGCGATTTCCGCGTTGCGATAGTCAAATGAATGTCTAATAAGTGATAATAATTGAACATATCATAGCAATGTTCAAACTCAAGTTACTAATACATGCCTAACTGAAAATGTTAAAAGTTCACACATAATATACACATAATACAACGTTTGCATTTAAAAATCACCTAAGTTAACAGTCACAAAAGGTGAAGCCGATTGTGATTGGGATTTTGATGAGGATCCATATTTTGGTAGAGGAAAAGATGATTGTGATGGCACTGGTGATCCACATGTCAACCTTGTATGACCACTTTCCTTGCAATGACTACATGTCGATCTCTTCTTCTCTTCACCCTTAGGCGGTATACGATCGTGACTTTTTGGTCGGCCAGGTAGCCTTCTGTCCATGGCTGGTGCAAAACTGTTTGTAAGTCATCTGGTATGTCCCACTCAGAAGGATGTGGAATAGGGTAGATAATCTCGACATAAGTCTGTGGATATACTTCTGTAGTGTAGCAATCCATAGCGTATGCGCTTAAATCATCTTGGTTTAGATGAAGATCAACTTTTATAACATGGCCACACGGATAACCCGATGTTTGCCATTTCATACAACTAAACGTTTTTGCATTTAGATCGACAAGCCCATTTAAGTTATTATCCAGTACTTCAAACAAAGTGTTTGAACATGGTTCAACTCTCCATGACGTTGACTTCACAACACGTTTCGTTATCTTTTTTTCAGTCCATGGTGTAACACGATGTTCCAATGTTCCTGTAAATTTAAATAAATAATACTTAGTAAAATATATGATAAGTTACAAATTTAAAGAAATAATACCTGCATGGTTTCTTTTCTTGTAGTACCACTGTTGAATAGAAGGCTAGAAAAAACTCCATTAACATAGTAATGGGTAATTTCCGGGAATGACGACTTAGAGCGTTTATTGATTCTGCACTATTAGATGTCATGAAACCATATCTTTCTCCAAGTTGATGTACTCTTGACCATCTTTCAAACCCGACATCTTCTAGTGTTTGAGCACACTGAGGCAAAACACGTCTTAAACAATTTATATGCTTATTAAAATCCACTTCCCGATAAGCTTTTTACAGCCTTCCAGTATGTCTATTTGTGATTTTTTTATACCAGCAGACCTTGATTTTAGATTTCTATACAAATGAACACCACAAAGTACATGAAAAGCATCTGGGAAACACCTTCTAACAGCGTTGTCAATTGAGTTTGCCCTATCGGATATGATTGTCAGATTGCTAATAGGGCCTATGCAATCCTTAAGATGCCCCATAAACCATGTCCATGAATCAGAGGTTTCAGATTTGCCAACCCCGTAAGCTATTGGCAGTATCTCATTGTTAGCATCCATGGCTACTGCTAATAAGTTTACTCCAAGGTATCGACCTTTTAAATGTGCTCCGTCAACTATAATAACTGGGCGCATGCAAGTAATAAACGAACGAATCTACAAAATTATATATACAAGAAATATAATCATTTAAATGTGAAATGCATGTAACTAACAAAAATGAGTCAACAAAATTATATTGATTTACTAACCGCAGCACCAATGGCGATAAACATCAACTCAAAGCGTCCATCTCTATCTGTTTTGATATGAGTTACCGACCCAGGATTTTTCAGCTTTAAATTGTGACAATAAGCCAGCAGTTGGGCAAACGATGCTTTTGGCGACCCCCTCAACAATTCCAAGGAATAACATTTGGCTCTCCAAGCTTGAGAATATGAGATACTAATCTTGAACCGAGCATTCATGTCAGTCATAATTTCATGTTCCCGATATACCCTGCCATTCAAAAACATTAACTCAGCCAGAAAACCACCCAACACCTTTTTTGTTTGCCTGTCTATGGTGAGGAAAAACTTGGGTTCTTGAACATGTATGTTTATCAATAAAAGTCCTAACTTGAAACATTTCGCAATCTTTTATTCTCTTTGCAATCATATGCCATGTACAGATTTTGTCAATCATACACCTTGTTTCGAAACGATCTTTGCTTGATTTGTTAACTTTTAGTTGATAGCCATCTTCTACACATTTCGTATACAAAGCTATCTTCAAATCTTCCTTTGTATCAAAACAATCATCTTTCTTGATACGAATAATTTTTGTGTAACAATCAACTGCTATCTTTACCAACTCTTCTTCCGGTATCTGAAGTAATTCTGGCATATTCCAATTATACTCTCGTGGCATTTTCTTCGGGGACTTTTCTTTGGGGATTTCTTCTTCTTCTTTTTCTTCTTTAAGGTTATATGAATTACAGAATGGATGTTCAACATGTTTATTTACAGTCCTAACTTCCTCCTCATTATCATCAACAACATCTTCCTCGGCAAAGGTTGTTTCATCATCAAAATTCGGGTATTGACCAACATCAAAATCATTACATGCAGGGTCGGTTTCTTCTTCTGAAAAATCATCAAAATCCGAGTATTGACCAAGATCAAAGTCCGGGTATTGACCAAGATCAAATTTCGAATACTGACTAGTACTCACAATTTTTTCTGTTGGCTCATCATCGTCTAACTAGTCAATACGAAAATCGGAATTTGGTGCTGAAAGTTGATTGGGATTTGAATTAGGGAAAGGTTGTGGGTTTTAAGATTGTGTTTGGTATTGGAAATGTGGTGAAACAATATTTGCTTGGTGATGAAATTGTGGTGGAACCATTAAATTTTGAGCACAATAAACTGGGGTTGAAAAACTTAGTTGATTACTACCTGCTACTGACCAAACTTCACTACTTCTAGGTTCAACAACATACAATGTAACATCATCACTTGAAACACTAATGTAAGCAATGAATCGTTCAACATCTTTATTGTCGGTTAACAAATAAACTTTATCATTTCTTTGATATAATAGCCTAAATCTACTTAGGGGCTCTAAATTCAATTTATTTGCAACACGTAACATTAGAGTTTCATAAGTTAACTTTTTTAATGACAGTTTTAGTTGAAGATTCATGGGTAAAGGCATATATTGTAAAACACCATGAACATTCTCCCATGACCCTCCAAAACACAAATCTATCCAAACATGATCAACATTAGATGATTTCATTATTGTAAATTAATTTACTAAACAAACGAGCTGCGAAACTAAAACCTGTTGCCGGATGGGGAAGGATGTCGTTGGATATAGGAACGGATGTCGCCGGAGAGAGTGATAGATAGAGATGGAATGAGTTGCGATTTAGGGATTTAGGTTATGAGTTACTGCTGCTGCGTAGTTATATACCCAAAACATTTATGTTGCGAAACTAAAACCTGTTGCGAATTCAGAAATCGAGTTACGAATTTGAAATTCAGTATTGCGATAGTCAGAATCTCGTTGCGATAGTCAGAATCTCGTTGCGATAGTCAGAATCGCGTTGCGATAGTCAGATTCACGTTGCGATTTACATATTCGCGTTGCGATTTACGTATTCGCATTGCGATTTACGTATTCGCATTGCGATTTACGTATTCGCATTGCGAATTAGGAAAATCGCAACGTGAATTTGGAAAATCGCAATGCGATAGTCAGAATCGCGTTGCGAATCTGGAAACTGATTTGCGATATCGGATATCGCGTTGCGAATTATCGATCGCATTGCGATTTAGTTGGTCATTTTGGCAAATCCAAAAAAAGTTGGTTAAAATCGTATATTATAAGACATTTTTGGTCACTGAGGTTATTTTCTTAAAAAATAATAACAGTCTCTTCTACCTACAGATTTTCTATTGAAGTAGTTGGCCATGCCTGAGGGTCAAATTTACCATCCCAAAGGACACTGATATGGCTACTTGCAGCCATGAGGGGTTGGTGAATTGTTTTCAGTATCACACGGCCAAAGACCATAAGACATTTCATTGGCTGTTGGGATCGTTTGTCAGCCACAATTATACTGAAACAATCCCACCCTCCCATGGGGTCCAAACGACAACATGTTGAGCCTCACGTGACCATTCCCATGTCAATTTCACACTACACTATTCAATGTTCTCCCAACTGGAACACCATATTTTACATCTTGCACCAGCCGTCTATTTTTTCCACTATTTTAATCTAGTCCCTTAATTATATTCAATTATCATTTTAGTATCCAATTCTTTTTAGATTTTTTTGGGTACCTAAACTATCATTCCTTTCCATTTTACACAAAAAAAAATTAACAACCCTAATGTGAGAATGCTGTCATGGAGGCTGAGAGTGATGAAAGCTAGTGGACCGAGATAACAAATGAAGAATGAGGAAACTTAAAGATAGAGAGATGACAGAATGAAGCTGTTATTGAACATTGAAGAAATACTCTGCATACAACCTAATACAAATATGACTTATATAGCCCAAGTAGCCAACAACCATAACAAACTAATAACACTCTAACATTCACTCTACTTTTCAACCTTTTATTTTTCTTCAAAATGAACTTGCTATCAAAGAGTTGATCAAACAAAGAATTCAAACTTAATAAGCTAGAATTCAACCGTCTTGTAGTCTCGATGAACAATTTACCGAACAAATTCTCTTTCGCCTAAAAACATATTCTTTCTTTAACTTTCCTCAACTTTTCTTCTTCTTCTTCTTCTTTTCAAGAGCTGTTTTTCATCTTCACTGCTCTTCCTCTTCACTTATTGGGACTTTCTTTTTGTTGGAAGCAAGGCGGTTAAGCTACGAGCTCCAAGGTGCAATCTGAAGCCTCTCTTGGGGAAGAAAACATCCTAATTTGTCTGGTTAAGGAAGACAAGGTTGTTAAACTCTTAATCATCCCCAGAGATTTTCTTCTATGGTAACTTATCTGTTAAGCCTCAAAGTTCCATGTCAAAGTTTGGAGAAGAAGTAACAAGTGATGAAAGATACTCTATGAACACCTTAAAGTTGTTGTATGATTGGAGAACCGAACAGAAAAATGCATAACCAGCAAAACAGTAGATGCACCAACTGAACCACTCAATGGTCACCTTAGAATCAAACCATCAACAATTTGTAGCAGAAAAATCACAATACGAACGAATAACACGAGCAATAATGAACCAAAGCACCAAATATTAACTAAAACAACATCTAAAACAAAATAAAAATTGACATCAGCAACAAACTCTATTAAAGCATCCACACCCGACATAGATGAGCTAGAAATTGCACGAGCCAAATGTTGCTTAAACAACAAGAGTGCTGGCGGTTGTAGATTCAAATTTCCAGACAGAAGGAAACTTCTTTGTTTTCTTGTAGTAGCAGGCGAGCCTATGAATCATACTCTCAACAAGGATCAACCTAAACTTGGAATCCTTGTCCTTCTTGTTTCTCTCCAGATATTTGCGGATGACAACGACCCTCTTGATGAAGTGATATAAATCCTCAAGAATTTCAGGGGTAAGACCGTAGGCCTTAAGGATACGCAAGATCTTGCTTCCAATAATGCTCTTAACATAGGCAATACCATGAGAATCACGAAGAATTATACCAATTTAAGATGGGGTCAAGCCCTTCTTTGCGAACTTGCAAATGTTTTCCTCAACATCTTGAGAAGAGATCTTGAGCCAGCTTGGTGGGGTTCTCTTATAAGGCAGAGTTGAGGCAAAAATACCCTTACCGCGACTGTGCGTATGACCCATGGTAACAAAGGATTTTCGATGAAGAAAACAAAAACAATCGGACGGTGAATAACGACGGACGGTGGTTGAGGACTCGTTACTGATCGGTGTTTAGAAAGAGAACAACAACAAACGCAAGCAAAATAAAGATGGCCGCAGGATTATCGGTGAATGATACCATGTGCGAAAGCAGCCATGGAATCAACAAACGTGAAAGGAGGAAATGTAAAGAGATAGAGATGACATAAATTTTCTATTGAATATTGAATAAAACTCTGCTTCAACCTCATACAAAGGTATGGCTTATGTAGCCCAAGTAAGCAACAAATCATAACAAACTAATAACAAACTAAGTCCTAACTAATAACAAATACTAACTAATCTTTATTAACATTCTAATATTCTAATATTCTCCCGATTTCTTCAACCTTCTTGATGAAAAGACGAACACTTGAAACGAAAGTGTGATACAAAATGTTAGAGTGTTATTAGTTTGTTATGGTTTATTATTAGCTTGTTATTAGTTGTTATTAGTTTGTTATGGTTGTTGGTTACTTGGGCTATATAAGTCATACTTGTATTAGGTTGTATGCAGAGTATTTCTTCAATGTTCAATAAAATCTTCATTTTGTCATCTCTCTATCTTTAAGTTTCCTACTTCTTCATTTGTTATCTCAGTCCACCAGCTTTCATCACTCTCAGCCTCCATGGCAGCATTCTCACATGGTATCATTCGCTAAAAGATCCTGGCGTCGTTTTTTCTTCCGCCGTTGCACCGACGATTGAGTTCATTTTCTCATGATCCAAACAACATTCTACCCCTCCAATCCATTCTAATTCCTCGTCGTCTTTCAAAAGAAAAAGGGATCCAACATTCGAACCAAAAGCAGTTTTCAGCCGAAGCAAAAGTTACAACAACATTGCCTCCACCATTAACCACATCAATGTTAACAACAACAATAATGGCATCGACCATAGCCATAAAAGCAAGCTCGCAAGAACCGTTCACAAAGTCATAAACCTAAAGTCCTCGACAAAATTCTCTTCAAACAATAGTATTGGAATCTGCATTTTCCCATCACATAACAAATTCAAGTATTACAATTCAAATCCAGATCAGAAAATTTCTTCTCGTGGAAATCCCAAACAGAAAGTTGTGTTGGAAGCTTTGGTTGCGAAGATTTTCGCTAGTGTTACAACCATCAAAGTTGCTTATGCAGAGCTTCAAATGGCGCAAAACCCGTACAACAATAGCACTGTCCAGGATGCTAATGAAGCCATCGTTGAAGAACTGAGAACACTCTCGGAGCTAAAGCGAAAGTTCTTGAAGAGAGAGCTTGATCTTTCACCTCAAATCACTTTAATGCTTGCAGAAATTCAAGAACAACAAAGCTTGAAGAAGACTTACGAGATCATAATCAAGAAACTAGAATCCGACGTTGAAGTAGAAGGTTCAGAGGTTGATTCACTCCATAAACAGTTCAAAGATCGCCTTGCTTTCAACAAGTCCCTGTAGAAGAAATTAAACACTAGCGGGCCGTTATCGATGTTCGATAATATCAACAAGATTTCAATGCTGAATCCGAGTCATTTTATTCAAGTTTTGCATAAAGTTTTGCGATCGATTCATAGCTTCGTGAAATTGATTATCAAGGAAATGGAGTTAGCGAATTGGGATCTCGATGCAGCGGCTAAAGCCATTGAATCGGGTGTTGTTTTCGTTAAACAAAATCACAGGTGCTTCGCATTTGAATCTTTTTCGTGTAGAACAATGCTTGAAGGCTTCAATCTCCATGATTTTTGCCTCGGCAAAGAACTTAAACCCAGAAAACAGACCCGGGGAAGCATTTCAATGAATTCAAGGCCCTGAGATTAGCAAATTCAAAGCTGTTTTTAGCTCGAAATCCAAATTCTTCTTTCGAGAAATTCATTAGGGCCAAGTATCTCAACCTCGTATAAGAGGATGAAGAAGAAATAAATAAAGGTGAATAAGAAGAACGAAAGAAAACATCAGCACTTCCGATTCAAGTCAAACGGAAGGAAGCATCGACACTTCCGATTCAAGTCGAACGGAATGAGGCATCGACACTTCCGATTCAAGTCGAACGGAATGAGGCATCGACACTTCCGATTCAAGTCGAACGGAATGAGGCATCGACACTTTCGATTCAAGTCGAACGGAAGGAGGCATCAGCACTTTCGATTCAAGTCGAACGGAAGGAGGCATCAGCACTTTCGATTCAAGTCGAACGGAAGGAGGCATCGACACTTCCGATTCAAGTCGAACGGAAAGATGTATCGCACTTTTGTTTCAAGTGTTTGTCTTTTCATCAAGAAGGTTGAAGAAGTCGAGAGAATATTATAATAGTAATAAAGATTAGTTAGTATTTGTTATTAGTTAGGACTTAGTTTGTTATTAGTTTGTTATGATTTGCTGCTTACTTGGGCTATATAAGCCATACCTTTATATGAGGTTGAAGCAGAGTTTTATTCAATATTCAATATAAAATTTCTTTCATCTCTCTCTTTATATTTCCTCCTTTTACGTTTGTTGATTCCATGGCTTCTTTCTCACATTAAACAACAATATCAACCAAATAACAACATGCTCAAGGATGGAGTCATTAAGAAGTAGAAGGGAGTAATATTTTAGGTCATTTTTAATTTAAATATCAGTTAAACAAGATATTTATACATCTTAATTTTTAGATTTAAACACTCAATAGACCATTATTCTTTTAATGTACAGTGATTTAGTTCATTCTAATAATTGATCATAATTACGTCTCTAAAAGTGTTGTGTTTATTTTATGCATGTCATAATATAATGATATGACTTACAATATATTATGTTCTCATTGGTTCAAATTGCCATTTTTTCCCAATATCATTAATTTTTTTGAATAAATTGAGACGAAATAATAGCTCAAATACTAAAGGATGTTAAAAAAATTTAAATACCGAATTAAAAATTGGTTATTATCTCGTAGATTGACGGTGAAAAATATTCCATAAATGAGATTGTACCAATGTCACATGTTCTAGCTAGAATTTAGAGTTTAGAATCATTTAAATAGATGTAAAAATTTGTGGAGTTTAATTTTCAAATCAAATAATTTTATATTAATTCATTTGTTTTAAGAGTGGGGAAATTCTGATCCGTCCAAATGATATAGCATGAAAAATGTTAGAGAAAAAGAAAAACGTGGAGCATAAATATTAACGAACATATGACCAAAACAACGATGAGAAAAGATGCAATTTGACAGGTGCTGATGAGGGTTGTGTCTGTCTTGTTCATTGAGATATTTTCCATTGCTTGGGCACTTGTCTCGACATGTCCAATAATGGGGGAGCTACAACAAAAATTAGCGGTGAGGAATTGAGAGACCTGTTACGTCAACTTCGATGATGGCAGGAACTGCAGTAATTAGTTATTTGGCATGGCCACAGGCAGGAATGGATCTGAGCTGAGTAGTGTAATTATCTCTCTTGAAGTTTCTAAATTTATTTATATTTTAATTTTTTATGTATCTTTATTGATAATTTATTTTTGTTTTTTTTTTAATTTTTAATTTTATTTTTTTATTTTATAATAAATTTATCACTTATAATATAAAATATTAGTAAGAAAAAAAATACATGCACATAGCATATGAAATTGCTCTGATTTTGCAGAAATGGAAATACAAACACGGCCTGCTATGATATTTGTTAGATGAATGATTGTCCTGGTCACGTTGTATGTGCATGGATGAAGAAAAATCAAGAAGGTTCCAGTTAGATTCGTGTGCAAAGGATGCACAGTGCTGCAGAGGATTACAATCCCAGACTGTTAGAGAAGGTTGTTAGGAATAACTCAAGTTGTTAGGAGCAGTTTCATTTGTAATTATGTTGAAGGTTCAACAACTTTAGCAATATAAGCACTGTAAATCGTATCAAGCTGAATGAATGAAAATAATTTAGTTTCCTGAATTACTCCTTTACTGTAAGTTCTTAACATGGTATCTCTCGCTAAGGATCCTGGGGACTTCATTTTCGTTGCTGCTTAGTGTCTTTCTTCTTCAGCATCATGTTTACCAATAAAAAGGTCAATGTGGTGTTGGATGAATCGAATTACCTGCTTTGGAAACAACATGTTCTTCTCACAGTGCGCAGTCTCTTAATGGAACCATGCCTATTCCGCCAGAATTTGTTGTTAATACTGAATGTGCATCTGTTGTTAACGAGGCGTATGAAGATTTCTTGGCACAAGATAATGCCCTTGCTTCATGGCTTCTATCAACGATCAGTGCATCACTGCTGCCTCAATTCGTTGGTGCTGAGTCTGCCTCGGCTGTCTGGAGCACGATTATTCAGTTTTTTGCAAACAAATCAACTACTACAGTGATGAACCTGCACTATAAGCTACAATCGATAAGGAAGGGTGATGATTCCAAGCATGTGTACCTCACTCGCATCAAAGAGGTTTGTGATGCTCTTGCATCCTGTGGAAGTCCGGTTTCGCAAGTTGAACACGTCGTAAGTATTCTCAAAGGGCTGCCAAGAGAATATCAGTCCTTCATGGCCGTTATTACATCAAGTTCTGAGACTCTATCACTCGATCGGGTTTACTCAATGCTGGTTGACGCAGAAACACAGCTGGCTGGTTTTGATGCACAACCTGAGAACCTTCCCATGAGTGCAAGTGTAGCCCAAGGACAGTTACATGGCGGATCTACTAGATTTGTAGATACTCATGACTTCAAACAACAATCCTCAACAATGCGTGGTGGTCGAACTGGTGCTAGAGGTCGCGCACGCCTTCAATTTCAATTGTGTGGTAAAAATGGTCATTCGGTTGATCAGTGCTGGTATAGATCCGATCGTGATTTTGTAGGAGTCCTTGCCACTAGTACTTGATCACAGTATAAGGATGGATTGAGCAGCGTTAATTATGTTAATCTTGATAACGTTGCTTGTACGTGTTGTGCCAACAAGAATGGAGCTGGTGTTGTGTCTACGCAAACGACTGTGGCTCCTGTTGCAGCTCTTAATTCATCTCGTACTCAATGGATTATGAACTCAGGTGCGACGCATCATGTCACTCCTGATGCTACTCATATCAATCATTCAACCGACCTTGATGGACCAAGTAATCTTGTGGTTGGAAATGGCACCTCTCTTGCAGTTAAATCAGTAGGTCAATCTTTTTTAAGGTCATCTTGTCAAACTTTACGCCTTAATGATCTATTGCATGTCCCTAAAATTACTAAACATTTGCTCTCGGTTTCGAAGCTTGCAAGGGATAATCACGTCTATTTTGAATTTCATGCTGATAAATGGAATTACAAACTGATTTTAAAGTGGCAAAAGTTGGATGACCTAATCTCTTATGCCAAAGTTCAAATGAACTACAAGTGTCATGTACTGCATAAGCTTCTGCCTTATTACAACCATTCGACTGACTATCCAAAGTAAATGAGTAAAGACCTCCTGTCTGCCTCCCTCGAAGAATGACTTTTTTTTATATTTATTTTATCACTTCTAATATAAAATATTTGTAAGAAAAAAAATACATGCACATAGCATATGAAATTGCTCTGATTTTGCAGAAATGGAAAACAAACACGGCCTGCTATGATATTAGTGCTGGTGGGGTAGAAGAGATGGAAAACAATATTTTCTGGTTGTTGCATGCTTACACCTGTCCAAGAATTAGGTCAAGATCGAGAAAAAAATTATTTTGATTTAAATTTTATTACGAATAAATCTTGTTTGAAATGTATTTCGGGTTTTAGTCTACAATATAAGGCAATGCCAAATTAATCCATAATATTAAATTTATATAAAATTTATTATCAATTAGTCTAATAATATATTTACAATTCATATTCTTACATTTTAAATAAATTAAATTAAAAAAATAACATTGATAATATTTTTTTAAATAAATCCAAATTAATCAATCATTAAAAATATCAAATGGATATAAAACTTCATACGAAAATAAATAATTCATATAAAATTAGGATTCACTTATATCTAATATAAAACTTTTAGTTTCACATTTTTTTAAAGATCGTTAAATGAATGAAAATAGACGACTGATATTATCTTTTTATTTTTCAGTGAATATATTTTTATTTTTTATTATTAATCTTAATTATTTATTCCACTCATCCAATAATACTATTAATTAAAAAATTAAAAAATTCACACTAGATATAACTATATAAGTAGATCCTGTCCCATTTACATATTTGCTATTGTAGGCATTAAGAACTAGATTTACTCTTTTTTTAATTTAAATACATAATACGTTAGTAAATATAAAACAAAATGTCAATATTAACTATCATAAATAATAAATAAATAAATAAATAAAATGATATAATGAATAATGGCGATAATGGATTTGTTTCAAATATAAATACATTCTTTAAAATGTTGTATTCTCGAAAAAAGAAAATAAAGCTCAATTGGTATTGAATAATGTCGAGTTAAGTTTGATTTTTTTTATTTTAAAAAATCTTACAAAACTAACTACTGAAACTCAAATGGATAAATTAGAATTTTAAAGATTAGAGATATTTAAAAAGGAGAGAGGAAGCCGATTATTATGGAGATTGTCTCATATGGTAAAAATAGTGCTGAATCGGTCGATTAATATGTTACAACAATATTCTATCATCTCTAATAACAATTGTTAACGTTGAGACCTATTTATTATATATTAATAATATTAGTGATCAAATTATTAATTTTAAAATATTTGTGGGAAAAAAAGAAATTTATCCAAACATGACTAACCGAGTAAGAAAAGGTGAAAAAATCTAACCGATTAACCGTGGGGATCAACTCCACAGCCTCACCTTGGAGCCGTCTTCTCCTTCCCTCTGCTCTTCGCCTCCTCCCTCTCTCTTTCCTATAAATTCCCTCTCTTCTTCCCCATTCTTTCCTCCCTAACCCCAACCCAACCCTTTCCTCTCCATTCTTCCCTAACTCAGTTTCCTCCATTATCTCATTCTCTATAGCTAAAGCTCAATTCTCTTAAATTCATCTCTCAAACTCTGTTTTACTGTCCAACTTCCAGATTTTCCGATGAACTTCACATTCCTCTTTGTGTGAAAACCTCACATTCTATTTAAAAAAAAACCATGTTTTCTTCAATAAAACACTCCCCATCTTCTTTCACCTCCAGATTTCTTCCCCAAGAAACGTTCAATCCCCAGACCCCAATTCTCTCCATTACCCATTATCAAGAACCTCCATGTTAACATCACCAACCAGTCTCTATCCTCTCAGAAACCACTCCATGTTTCCTCCATCGAGAATCTCGCGATTTCGAAGAAGACCCAACAACGAAAAACAGAGTGCCAGGCCTATGAAGCCGACAGGTCCAGGCCTCTGGACATAAACATCGAATTACCCGACGAGGAAGCAAGTCTGGAAGCAGCTAAAAAGATAAAGATCGGAATTTACTTTGTTACTTGGTGGGCTTTGAATGTTGTTTTCAATATATATAACAAGAAAGTCCTCAATGCCTTTCCTTTCCCTTGGCTTACCTCTACTCTGTCTCTTGCTGCTGGCTCTATGTTGATGCTCATATCTTGGGCCACTCGAGTTGCTGATGCTCCTAAAACCGACTTTGAATTTTGGAAGACCCTTTTCCCAGTAAGTTCGAAATCGAAGTTGCAGAAAAGAATTTTTAGAACATATAGAGAAATCTATTGAATTGATGTATGGATTATGTGTTTCAGGTTGCAGTGGCACATACTATTGGTCATGTAGCAGCAACCGTGAGCATGTCAAAGGTTGCTGTTTCATTCACACACATCATCAAAAGTGGTGAACCAGCGTTCAGTGTTTTGGTTTCAAGATTTCTACTTGGTGAAGCTTATCCATTGCCGGTTTACTTGTCGCTGTTGCCGATTATAGGTGGTTGTGCGCTTTCAGCTTTCACCGAGCTCAATTTCAACAGGACTGGTAAAAAAGGAAGCTTGATTAACCTCAAATCTATGCTTCAATTTTCCAAATACTGAGGTTTGCAATTGATTGTGTTACATAGGTTTAATGGGGGCCATGATATCGAATTTGGCATTCGTGTTTCGAAACATATTTTCGAAGAAAGGAATGAATGGGAAATCAGTCAGTGGGATGAACTACTATGCATGTTTATCAATGTTATCTCTATTGATTCTTACACCTTTTGCAATCGCTGTTGAGGGTCCTCAGCTTTGGACTGTTGGTTGGCAGAAGGCAGTCTCACAAATTGGACCCAACTTTGTCTGGTAAATTGCCAACCTTTCTTTCTTTTGGATGCTTTTAAGTGATTCAAGTAACCCTTTTTACCTCCTTCAACATGCTGCTTTAAAGCAATTCCAGTAACCCTTTTTTTCTCCTTTGCAGGTGGGTGGTAGCTCAGAGTGTGTTCTATCACTTATATAACCAGGTTTCATACATGTCTCTGGATCAAATATCTCCCTTGACATTCAGCATTGGGAACACGATGAAGAGGATTTCGGTTATAGTCTCGTCTATCATCATCTTCCACACGCCTGTTCAGCCGATCAATGCTCTTGGAGCTGCCATTGCAATCCTTGGAACCTTCCTTTATTCACAAGCGAAGCAGTGAGAAAGGTGCAACGATTTCGAAGATTTTAGTGAACTGACATGATCGATGATAGAAGCTTGTTAGGAAGGAATTCACGATAGTGGAAGGCTTTGATTTGTTGATGCTGAGAATGGACATGGTTTTTGATGCAATGTTTGTGTTTATAGTGAAATAAGACTAGTTTGTTGATGCTTGTTATGTTTTGAGCTATTCAAATTGACAAATACATCTGATCCATGTCTGAATAAGATCATAAACACATTACGATGAAGGATGCACGCCTGGCATAAAAGAAACTTTAATTTTATACTGAAATTCAAGCAGTTCTCTTAAACAAAATTCGAATTCTGACGGTTCTCTATTTCCCGGAAAAGAATTTCACCCAGTGAGCCTTTTGAAACACACCAGTGATATCTAAAACCAGGAATTAATCAAATATTGTGATATCTAATAATGCTGTTCAATTTCATATCAGAGGGGAGATTTGGAAATGTCAATCTAGCCCAAGAGATTCAACCATAAAAGAATTGCAGATTTGGCCATATTTTTTTACAGAGTTCAACCATTTGTAAATTTGATACATATTGATCCTCCCCAAGAGATTGAAGACAGATGGAAGTTGGCTGAGTCTCACAGTAAATAATCTTGTTTTCTTTTTTTTTTCCTTTATTTTTTTTCCAAATGAAATGGTAATTTAGGCTCACTAATGGCTTTTTCTTTTCTTCCATTATTTGCAGTCTGGATTTTGCATATTTTTCAGACATATGCTATAAGTCCTTTGGAGACAGGGTGAAGTATTGGGTCACTTTCAATGAACCCAATTTTCAAGTCTAGTTAGGGTATTGAATAGGGTCTTTCCCACCATCACGATGCTCATTTCCGATAGGAAATTGTAACGATGGTGAACTAGTGATTCAGAGAAGGAGCCTTTCATCGCAGCTTGCAACATCATCTTATCTCATGCAGGCTGCAGTCGCTGTGAATATCTATAGATCCAAGTACCAGGTATGTCAATGGCACTAAAAAAGCTCTAAATGCAACATTGGCTTTAATGTGGACTTGCATATTTAAGGATCATTCCCCCTTTAATCAAAGTCTCTCTATACCCTCGTGAGGGTAGGAAAACAGAACTCCGAGACTAAAACAGCATCGTAAGACACCTTGAGAGCATAATACCTTCTGATTATTGGGGATTTTTTCTGAGCAATCGAGAACCGAGAAATATTTAAAATATTTTGGCTCTAAGTGTAATTTTCAATGCAGGTTCCTAGACCCTGTTGTTTTCGGAGGATATCCTCCTGAAATGCAAAGGATATTAGGATCTATTGTACAGGAATCTTCGACAACCGAGAAGGAAATGCTAAAGAAAGGGTTGGATTTGATCTAAATCAACCATTATTCGAGTCATTATGTCCAGGATTGTATGTTCTCTGAGTGTGAACTGGGGACGGGAACCTCAAGAACTGAAGGGTTACGGGGACAAAGGTCACAGAAAAACAGCATCCCTATAGGAGAACCTGTATGTAACCTTACTCTTTCGCCTGTTGAAATGTCATGATCGACCCACCAACTGGCGACCGAGTACTCCCATCCCCCCCCCCCCACACACACATCTCTTGACGATTGTGTTCTGTGTGCAATTCAGCCTGGGGAAATGAGAGTTCCCGGTCCGTCCGTCGTGACATACTGGCTTAGCATCTTAAACCAGAAGCTAAATCCTTCTGCAATGCAGACTGATGTGGACTGGATATATGTTCACCCTAGAGGAATGAAGATCATAAACTATCTTAAAAGGAGATCCAATAACATCGCAATGATCATTACAGAAAATGCTACGATGAAACCAAAGTGTCATTTGAAGTTCAATTTCATAGCTTGATGTTAGTAAATGGTGAGGTGACCAAACCATATCCACCACTGAGGATTCCTTACAAGACATCAAACGAACCGAGTACATGTCTGGATAATTAGATTCTCTGTCAGCAGCAAACAGGTGAAAAGAAAAAAAAACAAATAAGAAACAAGCGAACATCCATTGCATTGCTTTTTCTTCTCTCCAACTGATATCAGTTTGTGTCTGCCATTGAATGCCAATTAGGAAAGGAGATGATGTTAGGGGCTACTTTGCTTGGTCATTGCTAGTCAACTTCGAAGGGGGAATATGGGTTCACAGGTATATTGCGAATTCACCATGTTGATTATAAGACGCTGAAGATAACGCCCAAGTTTCCTGATAACATATAAGTATAATCGAAGATGATACAAAATATTAAGTGGATTCCGGTTCCGGATGCTCCACCCGATTTATCCGAGACTTACTCTTTCACCGTTGTGATGAAGAACCCTCTCAAGGCTGTGATAGTACCTCGGTAAGAACTAAAATTGAAACCCTAATTAGATATATATAAAT
This sequence comes from Hibiscus syriacus, assembly GCF_006381635.1. Taxonomy (NCBI): domain Eukaryota; kingdom Viridiplantae; phylum Streptophyta; class Magnoliopsida; order Malvales; family Malvaceae; genus Hibiscus; species Hibiscus syriacus. Next base: position 1,377,110 of record NW_024062618.1, on the reverse strand, counting down.
ACTTTATATATTTTACTTCAATAGTACATTTGGCATGTTTTGTTTATTTGTTTGAATGCTTAATTATGTATTTCAAGAATTTAATTTAGAATTGTGTTTTGATATTATATATTAAATTTTAGTATTTGTTTTTTTAAATTTTTTTATTAATATGAGGTCAGTACAATAAAGTACTGTTCAAATATAGCGTTAAATCATTAACATTGAATCCTTACAACCCCACATTTATAATGCTCGAACCTGATACATTAAAAAATAACAATAATTCTTTTATCATCGAGGTTGCTTGGTTCGTACTTTGTTTTTTCAAGTTAAAAGGACATGAATTCGAGTACGTTAACTTCTGGATTTTCTTCGGCTAACAGTGTGTAAGACACATACTTTTTTTAAGTATTGTATCAAAAATTCTTTCATCAATTATAATAATATCAAGTTCTATCATTTCTAAAAACTTTTATCACTTTTTTCTTGTGACAATGAATACGATCCTATAGCTGTAAATGGGTGACCGAATAATTGAATGTGTAGGAGACTATTGAATTTTGGTTACCATTTACATAGTATTAATGGCAAAGGGCAGGTGAAAGTTAATCAAATGCCAACCTTGGGGTAAAGGTAACATTCAAAGCTAGGACATAACAACTAAAATTGGGGGAGTTGTGGAACAAAGTCAAAAAGCAAATACTTTATCATAAATATTTCACAAGTGGAATTCTTATATTATCATATGACCAGACATATTCAACTGTCCTCTCATCTTTCACATGCATATATTTTATATTTAGTCATATATTAAATAAATGATAAATATTCAATCAGTTCTCATTTTTCACCTTTAACAAATAAAAATCTTGATAGAGTGGTACAAAATTCGTGACCTAGATGATAAATAAATTATTGTTATTCTTTGAGGTTTTGAGTTCGAGCACCAGCAATGCAGGGGTACGAGTGATCAATATCAAATAGTTGAGAGTTATATTTGAATAGATACTACCTTATACTTACCCAAACATTTAGGCTCTAAATAAATAACTTTTAATTATACTCCAGACAGATAGACTAAGTCCTCAAGAGGAGTGAGTATATATCTATCATTTTGAAAAAAAATATTAAATTTAACTTACTGTATCAAAGGTAAAAAGAAAAAAAAATTGCTTACCAATTTTTTAAAAATGAATATTAAAATTTTGAATTTTATTTTTAAATTCTTTAATTTGTCACTGTAATGTCATAAATTTTGATTTTCTAATTAATCTAACAAAGATGTTAAATATGATGTCAATATCTAAAATAGAACTAATAACCGATCAAATATTTATATTTTCTAAATTATCTGAATTTAAAAGACATCTAAATTTTTATCTACATGTATAATATAAATTCAGATAATGAATATCTTGAATGTTTGTTCTCTCACAATATATAATAATTGAAATTAAATATTATCTAATCTACAATATATAAATTTGTAACATATATATTTGAATTCACTATTCAAATCATATCAAAGCACAAATGTGATTCATGCCCGAGGGGTCGCTTTTCGGGGACTCGTTGCATGACTTTCATAGAGGGGTGTCTTTTAACCACGAAATTTGGGTCTTAATTTCGGTTATCAGACATTGTTGAAGCCCAACAATCACAGGTTCCTGTCTCTTTGGACCCAGTGTTGCAAATTCTGTGTCCTTTCTTTGTGAGCCTGTGTCTTACGCTTTTTTATTCAGATGACAGTGCTCTACACGAAGTGTTCAAGCTGTTCGACCTCATCCCCATTCTCACTACCGATCACTCGACCATTATGCAAATCGGCTACTCTTGAAAGATTTGAGCATGTTTTGCTCTCTTGTTTTGCTACTCTTGAAAGATTTTGTAACAAATGAAAGATTAGATACCAAAATTAGACAAAAATAATAGTTTAAATACTAAACATATAATTTACCCTATAATCAATTTCTTACCAAATTAGGCGAGATCAGGTATGTTATTGAGTGAAAACGATTCAATCCATATTCAAAATTTTAAGATCAAATAAGTCTCTAAAAATTAATTATAAAATTTTTAAATAGAGATTCAATGAAAATGTTTCTTAATTTTAAAGGTTTATTTAATTATAAACTTTCAAATGCAAATTTAAATAATATATATCGTTTTTCATGCTATCAAATTGTTTAAATTTTAATAATTTGATGCAAGAATTGAAATCAAATTAAAATTTAGTGTTATAATAAAAAACAATTAAAAATTCAATAATATAAAAAGTACACGACTTATAATTCAATAATATTGTTATATATATATATATACACACACACAAATAAATGTCTAAATTATATATTTTTTGTCATTAAGTTGTCTAAATTATTTTTTGACCAATTCAGATACTTAATGTTACAAATATTACCATTTTAAATATCTAACATTATTAAAAAATTCGTTAAGTGACATATGTCGTATTCATATAATTTAATTTTTTTAAAACATAAGAAAAAACCTAAAAGTATTAGTCATTTAAAATGATTTTTTTAAAAATATTATATTTTAAAAATGATTTTTTAATAAAAAAATTCTTCCCATCGTCCCCTCCATCCCTACCCCCACTTACCTATGCAGTCATTTCCCTTCCAGGCTAGAACTCCCTTTCCCCCCTTCAACTACTCTTTCAATTCCAAGTTCCGTCATTCCCTTTCCTCCTTAACCCCAACTTAATTCTCCCGTCCATTAGAGTTTATATATTTAGATGTAATGCTATCGGCGGATGTCTCCTGCTGCTGCAGTCTTGGGCATGGTATCGATTGCCCTTTTTATGTACTATTGTGAAGAACCCATTCGTATTTCCACTACTTCTGAGGTAATTATAAAACTGATTTTGTATATTAATAATTTTATACAGCATATAACAATTTTTTTTCCTTTAATAGGTGATTTACTGATAGGAAAAATCATCAGGAGCTACCTGATGATTTAGAAAAAATTAGGGTGTTAATCGATCAGAAGGCTGGCACACAGGTATGAAATTTAATGTTTAAAAATCGATTTTAGATTATAGTTAAATAATTAGATTATTATTTTGATAAAAATTATATATTATTTGTTTTAGTTTGAATGAGTGCCATATTCTACTGATGATGTGAGGGCGGTGATCCCACCTGAGTTGAGGGGTCCATCAGATGTTTGGATGGCGATGGTCCCTCTGATCTGTTATGCGACCGTCGAGTGGCACTCCACTGATCGCGTGCTCCGGCAGTTTGGTTGTTTTCAACCAATTCCGGAAGTACCTCGCAATATGGACGAGTTGCATAGCTTAGATATATACGGCAAGACAGATACAGATTGGCTGGTGAGGCATCATGAGTGGGTCGTGTTGTGGGAGGATCGACATCGGTGCCTTCCACGTAGAGAGCCCATTTTTACTGACTTCTTGATGTATGCTGAGGATTATTATGAGTGGTTCAACAGTAACGGGAAACCGTTTCTACTTCCCGAGGATGCACGAGGGCAGACCTTTCCACGACATCGACAGAGACGTTCACCGACACAACACCATCGTCCCCCGACTCGTGGACGGAGAGCAGGTGCTTCCGGTTCATCCTCAGCTGCACCAGCAGGACCTTCCCAACAGCCACCGCAGCCATATATGATGCCGCTATCGCCTTTCCATTACCAGATGCCGTCGTCGCCGCCTTCACTTGGTTTTATGACCCCGCCACCGCCACCGTCATAGATGACCCCTCCTGGAGGCTATTATGGGTATATGTTTGTAGATCCGACTTAGGGTTCATATGCTAGATATTTGGCGGGTTCAGCCTCATCACCCATAGCCGCAGCACAGACACCTCCTGTACAGTTTTCACACTCAGCGATGTCTGGGTTTTCCCAGTTTTCGCAGGCCGGTGGGATAGTCAGTCATACACCTCCAGGGTCCTTATTCTATGGAGGTGCTTCATCGTCATCAGCTCCTCATCAACCTAATGTACCTGCTCAGGACGACGACGACGACGACGACGATGACAGCAAGGAGTCAGAACCAATGATACGAAGAAATCCTCCTCGAGACCAACAACCACCGCCCTGCGGAACATATTCGCGACGCATGCATCAATAGATTTTTTTTATTATATTTGTATTTACTTTATTTTGTTTAATTGTAATTTTTTATTATTTCTCATTTAATACTTACTTTATTTTGTTAAATTTGTTGGATTTTTTTAATATATTTCAGTTAATTTTGTTTATTACCATTTAATATCAGTTATTGTAATTTGGTTATCATTTACCATTTAATTCTTATTGTAAGTTTGTTGTATTTAAATACCAAATTGTTATTAGTTTGATGGTTGCGTCGATGATATCTCCATATGGTCAAAGAAATTTGCAGATGAATGCATTCCCCTTGAACTAGACGCAGTGTTTCCATACGGATTGTTCGTGGACCCACCTCGGTACATATCGTAAGGAGTTGTGGATGAATGTCTCCCCATTATAGCATTAAAATCATTACACATTACTGTAGTCGGGCTGTCAACTTGTTCAGCCAGCCCATAGTGTGAGCTTAAAGATTGACCCCGAACAGTACGCACTTAAACAAAATGTGCATACATCTCAATAGTGGCGTCTGAATAATTACTTTGAACTTCAACCATCATTTGAACATCATCATTGTTCGAAAGTTCAAACGTTGTATAAGTTAATGACAACAATGATGTTGGAAATCTGTACTACAACGACGACATTCTTCTGTTACTTCCAACATGAATCTTCTTCGAAATCTTCGTTATCAGCTCCTCAAGAGTTATGTTTCTCTTGAATGATATTTTAACATGCTCATTTGATACGAAAACAATGTCAATTTCATCTTCTCGAATTTCACCATCATAATAAACAATAGCTGAAAGTCGCACCATTTTTTGAGTTTAAAAGTGCGACAATATTATATCTGCAAAAAAAAAAACTTAAACAAACCTGATTAAATAAATTATATATGAACGAAAATATAACACAAAATTTTTTTTACACATCAACGTAAATAATTTAAATAATATAATTTTATATTATTACCTGCACCGCAAAACTATTTCGACATATGCTCATTCTTTTCAATTTTACAAACATAAAAATTAATTAAAAATAATTAGTATAATATTTTTTTTCAAATAATGATAATAAACAATAGGTATAATTAAAAAATTATAACAAAATTACCTTATAAAGAAAAATCGCACGAACATCTAAATCAAATATAAGAAGATTGCCAGAATTATTACTCGTTGACGGAATTGTTGTATTAATTTATAAGAGATGAGAGATGCGAGGAGAGATGCGAGAACGAGAGGTATTTATAAACATATAAGGTGCGGTACTTGCACCGCGTTATATGTAATTATTATATAACGCGAATCAGGGATCGCGTTAAATATAATTTTGATACGGTGTATAACGCGCGCTATACCCCACATGTAACCCAGTCAGCGTATAGCGCGGTACAGGGGCGCACTATACTTCACGTGGTGCTAAATTAGTATATAACACGGTTCAGGAGCGCACTTTACTACTACGGGTGTTAGATCAAAAAATATAATACGATATATATATCCAATCACGGGGAATAGCCTCTTAATTAGAAGGAAAAAAATGTTAAAAACGAGAATAAAAACGACTCCGACGAACGGGAAAGAATAGACAAAGAAGTGTGCAAAAGAAAGAGCTGGGTGCTTGAATTCCTTCATTCAGTATATTTTCATCTTCAAAGCTGCTTTGCTTTTAATTTCTTTAAAATCTTAAACCTATAAACGAGAATTATTGTTGTTCGTCTCCATTTTCTATATGTGAAGAAAATTCAAACGTGAAACATAGTGTTGACCGTTGGATCGGGATCGGAGTCCTCTCCTCTTTATATTTTGAGCTTCCGATCACAATGTCTTAGGGACTAGGATGGAAACGTCCTTCGGAGATCTTCCGTTTATCTCTAAACTACGGATACGAACAATCCGCGGAAGATCTAAACGATACACAACAGGCGAGTTCGTCTTTGCCTTCACCGGAATCGTCAACGCCGCAAGATCAGAAAGATCTAGGGTTTAGGATCGGTCTAGATTGGGTGACAGGGGATGACGAGGATCAGGTGGCGATAAGGCTGCAATCTAAATTGATGGTGGCGCTTCCAGTGCCGCAAGATACGGTGTCGGTCGAATTGAGAGAGACTGATGGAAATTCAGTTGGAGTTGAGATGAAGGTGGAGAAGAGAAGGGAGCCATTGCGGGCGGTTACGATGGTTAAAGCGGCCGGGTAAGGTCAGCAGAGTGATGGAGTCGGAGTTTTGGTTCGGTTGTTACGGTCGAATTTGGTTCCCTCTGGTGATAGTGGCCTGGTGTCTTGCGGTGACCATTGGAGGAGTATCACTTTGCTTAGCCTTTGCGGTTGTGCTTTAACGGTATTTTCCTTCTTTTGCTGCTTCTTTTCCTTGCCTTTTTGTTTTTTTTATTGGTCAAATGATTTTATTGAGAAATGTGGAACAGTTGATTGCGATGAAGTTTTAGTATGAACCTCTACTAATTTAACTTGGAGTTGATCGTTTTTAATTTAGAAGAAGACATTGGTATGAAAAATAGTGAATGTGTGAAAGTCGAAGAAGAAATCAGTATGAATAGTAGTGAGTGCTTGAAATGAAAGTTTTAGACGAAGGTTAAATTTTTTTGACTGAGATCTATGAAGAAATTAAGCGTGTTCCTTTTTCTCTGCTTCAGTAGTTTGACACTCATTGGTTGCATGCTTTCTGATACAGACATTGCCCGTTGAACTAACTCAATTGCCTATTCTGGAGAAACTATATCTTGATCACAACAAGCTCTCTGTGTTACCACCTGAGCTTGGTGAACTAAAAACCTTAAAAGTACTAAGGGTTGACAACAACATGCTTGTTTCTGTTCCTGGCAAGAATAATCCAGTTTTACATCTAAATCATGTTCCTGATAGTGTAATTACTGTATCAAGGTTGCAATTTTCATATAAAGGGGGAAAAAGGTTATTCTCGTCATTTTGAAAGGTCCAGGCTGTTGCTTTCTCACTTGTCAAAGTTACCTTATTTCTGTTGCTATTTGCTAATTTATGAGCAGCGGAGCTGAGACAGTGCATCGGGTTGGTGGAACTATCATTGGAACATAACAAACTTGTCCGGCCTCTTCTTGACTTCAGGTCACTTTATTGACAACTTATTTCTTTAAGCTCGTGGGTATATAGTTTCCTTCAGTCTAATGTTTTTCTCCAGTTGGATGGCAGGGCTATGGCTAAGTTAGAAATTCTTAGGTTATTTGGTAATCCACTTGAATTCCTTCCTGAAATCTTGCCTTTACACAAGCTACACCATTTGTCCCTTGCAAATACCAGGATTGCGCTGATGAAAATATAAGATCGGTGAATGTGCAAATAGAGGTACAAACTACACACATTAGCAGTTTATACGCTCATGCTTTCACATGAGCATGGACAAATTTATGATTAAAACTGCTTCTCGTGTTGTATTACAGATGGAGAATAGTTCCTATTTCGGTGCATCTAAACACAAGCTGAGTGCCTTTTTCTCTCTCATATTCCGTTTTTCATCTTTTCATCACCCTTTGCTGGCCTCTGCATTGGCGAAGATAATAATGCAAAACCAGGGGAATTGTGTAGTTGTTGGTAAAAATGGGAATGCAGTGAGACAGCTCATAAGTATGATAAGTAGTGACAACCGCCATGTGGTACATTGTACTTTCATGCTATGAATAACATCAGATATATCCATCTTAAGCAGTATTGTTATAATTCTTATCTTGTGTCAGGTTGAACAAGCCTGCTCTGCCCTATCAACTCTTGGTGGAGATGTTTCTGTGGCAATGCAGTTATTGAAATGTGACATCATGCAACCCATTGAAACTGTTTTGAATTCCCCTGACCCAGTAGAACTGGTTTCTGTGCTACAAGTTGTGGTCACATTGGCCATTGGATCTGATACTGTAGCTCAGAAGATGCTAACAAAGGATGTATTGAGATCGTTAAAATTACTTTGTGCACATAAAAACCCAGAGGTAATATCCTGATCTAAATTATTCTTATGTCAAATGTATGTATAATTAAATCTTTATATTTAATCAGGTCCAAAGGCTTGCTTTGTTAGCTGTTGGGAATTTGGCCTTCTGTCTGGAGAATCGCCGCATTCTTGTCACCTCTGAAAGCTTGAAGGAGCTTCTCATGAGACTGACGGTTGCACCCGAACCACGTGTGAATAAAGCTGCAGCTCGTGCTTTGGCTATACTTGGTATATTTCTTCCATTTTCTTTTTAACTTTGTTTGGGAATATTTGGATCTTGGATCATCCAATTATGTTATTTTGCAGGAGAGAATGAAAACTTGAGGCGTGCTATAAGAGGAAGACAGATACCAAAGCAAGGCTTACGCATACTGTCAATGGATGGCGGTGGCATGAAAGGTCTTGCAACTGTGCAGATCCTTAAAGAAATTGAGAAGGGAACTGGAAAGAGAATACATGAGCTATTTGACCTTATATGTGGGACATCAACTGGAGGCATGCTTGCTGTTGCCCTTGGTATTAAGTTAATGACCTTGGACCAATGTGAAGAAATATACAAAAATCTTGGTTAGTATGCCGCCTAAATATTATTTTTAAGAACACTCAATTTAGATTTCAAATTGTTTATCAAATTCTAACTTTTTTTGTAGGAAAACTTGTTTTTGCTGAACCTGTGCCGAAGGATAATGAAGCTGCAAGTTGGAGAGAAAAATTGGATCTGCTTTATAAAAGTTCTTCTCAAAGTTTCCGAGTAGTCGTACATGGATATAAAGTATGAATTTCTCTTTTATGTGAAATTGTGCTTGTTTCTTCAATACTGCTGAGTCGCTTTCATCTTTTCCTTGAAAACTCTGTTTCGGACTCGGGTGTGAGTGTCAGATACGGGCATGGCCAGATTTTATTTGTATGTATATATTTCCATGTACTCAGAGGATCGTTGGTGGATCATATCCTCATACCCATGTGTCGGACACATGAATAAAAACAAAGAATCAGAGCAACATAGTTGAAAATGTATGTCTATGAATGCAGAAAGAGGCATGTAATTAATTGACAAGTATACCTCAAACAAATGAGAACTTTTTTGTATTCCTAAATATATTTTCAGGGTTTTCAGAGGATTTACTAAATCTACTTTAAGGGTTGATCTTTCTATATATTGCCTTTAATCAATAAAACATGGCAATCAATTCTGCTTGTTATATTGTTGTTATTATTATCATTTTCAGAGGTGTTTTGCCATAGTAAAATAGATAATTTAAATGGCCATGTTTGTTTTACCTTTTGAAGTATCCTTATCTTTCAACAAGATGATATAACGTAGAGTATTTCAGCACAGTGCAGATTAGTTTGAGGTTGCTAAAGGAAATGTGTGCCGATGAGGATGGTGACCTACTAATTGAATCTGCTGTAAAAAAAACATTCCTAAAGTTCTTGTTGTGTCGACTTTGGTGAGCGTTATTCCAGCGCAGCAATTTATATTCCGCAATTATCAGGTTTGCGGTCAAAAATTCCTTGTTCTAGTATATAATATGAACTCTAATTGGGTTCAAGTATTATATTACTCATGTAGATATCTGTACAATAATTTATAATCCATTTCGGTAATATTTTGGCAGCTCTAAGAGTTAGTTTATACATTTATATATTTCTTAATGTGCAGTATCCTGTGGGAACGCCAGAGGTGCCTCTTGCAATATCAGAAAGTTCAGGAATTACCATTCTAGGGTCTCCAACTACAGGTGCTCAAGTTGGCTGCAAACGAAGTGCTTTTATGGGAAGTTGTAAACACCACATATGGCAAGCTATAAGAGCTTCTTCCGCTGCCCCATATTATCTTGATGATTTCTCAGATGGTATTTTTCTTCTGCTTGCTTAACTATTTTATCAAAAATGTCTGAACTTTATATTATTTCTTAACCTTTTATGTAGATGTATACCGCTGGCAAGATGGTGCTATAGTGGCAAACAATCCAACTATCTTTTCCATAAGAGAAGCACAACTTTTATGGCCCGATGCAAAAATTGACTGTATAGTTTCAATTGGTTGTGGTTCTGTGCCTACAAAGGTAACTGCTCTATTTTGTATTTTTAATGTCTAGCTTCAACTGGCTGTAAAACTATTCCTAATTCCAAGACTGTTTGAATTGCAAATCCTCATTTTGTAAATTCATGCAAAATAACAGGAAACTGAATAGGTGCTTTTTATACTGTTCCAAGTTTAATATGTTTCTAAGTAGTTCTTATATCTTGACTAATTGGAGAACAAAAATTCTAGAGATTATAATTTTTCTAGTTGCCTTTCATTGCATAACTTCTTTCCATGGATTCATGAGTATCTCTTTTGATGTAGGCACGAAAAGGTGGTTGGCGTTACCTAGATACTGGGCAAGTGCTGATTGAGAGTGCATGCTCTGTGGACCGAACTGAGGAAGCTTTGAGTACATTGATACCTATGCTTCCTGAGATTCAATATTTCCGGTTTAATCCAGGTATTATATCTTTTGGTTCCTTGATGAGTGTTGGAGTTTGCACCCTGGTTGATGGCTCTACTTTCAATCACTTTCTTCAGCAAACCATTTTCTTATAAAAAATCATCTTGGAATTCTTTCATTTGGAATTTCTCTTTAGTGAAATAATTATGGGATCTTCATTTTTTATGGTTTCCCTTGCAGTTGATGAACGTTGTGACATGGAGCTGGATGAGACTGATCCAACAGTTTGGATGAAGTTGGAAGCATGCGTAAAGGACTACATTGAAAACAATTCTGAGGCCTTGAAGAATGCATGTCAAAGACTTCTTCTGCCTTTTGCACATGATGAGAAGTGGACAGAGAATTTGAAATCTCAATATTTTTCCATGGCAAAGGTGCCAAGTGCAGGTATTATGCTTTGTTTTCAATAGTTCTTATATATTCTAACTTTCTGGGTGCTCTGCTGAATCTTTTTAATTTATTTTGTGTTGAGCTATACTAGATGAGAATAGCCCTTCATTAGGTTGGAGGCGAAATGTACTACTTGTTGAAGCTTTGCATAGTCCTGATTCGGGAAGAATTGTGCACCATGCTCGTGCACTCGAGTCATTTTGCGCTCGAACTGGAATTAGATTCTCTCTTTTGCATGACATATCTGGAATTACTGGCAACAACATTTCCAACACCATTTACCTCTCCTCTGATCACTGGAAGTTTTCCTTCAAGCCCACTTTTATTTGGTACTGATGCTGGCATGCAGAGGCTTGGCCGAATTGACACTGTCCCGCCTTTAAGCTTGGATGGATTACAATCTGGAAAGCCAGCTACATCGCCCCCAACTTCTCCTCCTGCCCCCAGGCAGCTCTCTTTACCTGTGCGGTCATTGCATGAGAAGTTACAGAATCTACCACAAGTGGGCATTATACATTTGGCCCTTCAAAATGACTCAGTTGGCTCAGTACTAAGGTCTAAAAGACCCTCTATTTTGTGTAATTACTTTTGAGTGTAGCTTTTGCCCCATCCTAACCTGCTCGATGCTTCTTTTTTCTAGTTGGCAAAATGACTTGTTTGTTGTGGCTGAACCTGGAGAACTGGCTGATAAGTTTCTGCAAAGTGTTAAGCTGAGCATGTTGTCAGTATTGCAGAGCCAGCGTCAGAAGGGTGTGTCGTCTTTTGCCAATATTACAACTATTGCTGATTTGATCCGCTGTAAACCATACTTCCAAGTTGGAAACATTGGCCATAGATATATTGGACTCCAAACCCAATTGTGCATTCATTTCCTATTTGCTTTCAGTGTCTTATTGTTGGTTCTTTGTTATCAAATCTAACGAACTTCTTTTGTGATTTTCTTGACATCTTTTAAAGGTCATGGAAGATGATATTGAAATTGTGGCATACATGTTTCGACGTACAGTCCCTTCTTTGCACATAACACCTGATGATGTTCGTTGGATGGTACAAATATTTCTCTCGCTTGATTATCCCGATATACAGATCAAAACACATGATTCCATATGCCTATCAATGTACTCAAAAACGCTCTAGCCTCCAATAGGAAGCTAAGGTATTGCTGCCTAGGGTTGTAAATGAGACGAGACAGATCGCGAGTTACTCGAGATCGACTCGATGAAGGTTCAATAAATATTCGGATCGAATGAGCTCGGATCGAATGGGCTCGACTTGAGCTCGAGCTTGACTCGAATTCTTAACGAATCGAAACGAGCTACTTGATGTTCGACTTGAAAAGCTCGTGAGCAACTCGAAAATATAATATATTAAGATTTTATTTTTTAAATAAATTATTAATAATATTAACATTTATGTATTGATTTTTTTTTTAAAATACAATAAGATTTTCATGTATTTAAAGTTTATATTTGAGTTTTAGGTTTCAATCGAGTTAAGTTTATTTTTTTTTATTTCGAGCATTTTCGAGCTGCTCACGAGCTTCAGTTCAGGATTTTGAGTTCGAGTTGAGTTTAAAAATTTTAAGCTCGCGAGTTTTCGAGTCAAGTTTCATTTAAAAACTTTCGAGTCGAGCCGAATTTAACAATTTTCGAACTCAATTCGATTCGACTTGATTGTCGAATAAATCCCATAAACAGTACAATGAAAAGGAAAGAGAGGATATAGCATGTGTATGAATAATTACAAAAAAATGTAATAGTTACAAAAAGAAAAAGAAAAAGTGGGGGCCACCATTCGGTTTTAGGGATTATACATAAAGTAAACCATTTGTGGTCAACCATTAATTACTTGAACAAAGTGTAACATTTTTACATTGTTTTTTTTTACTGGGAAGATATAGAAATTTAAATTTCTTGTACTCATTCAAGCCATTCATTACATTTAATTTTTTTGTATAGGATTTGTTTAATTTCTAATTTTTCAGTTGGGTATTTGCGTTTTAATGTAACATTAGAATTTTAATCAGAATACATTTTAAAATTAGTTTATTATTTGAATTAAATAAAAATAACACTATTGGAATTCAAACTAAATAATGTTAGGTCTTGCATGATAAACTTAAAAATTATGTTTTAAAAAATCAAAATGTTGAAAAAGAATTATTTGGTATATTATTATTTTTAAATATTCAATATAATTAGATTGTTTAATAAACATAAGTAGATTGTAAACTTTATAGGAGAATATTTTTTTAAAAAAAATAAAGAAAATATATTACAAATTAAAAAATAGCTAGAATTATAAATTGAAGATTAAGAATTGAACAGTGTCCATGCCTTATTTTAATATATATATATATATATATAATTAACATTAGATTTTGAATTTGATCCCTAAAAATCTCTCTTTTCCCCTTTCGGATTGAATTAATGCAAACTCTCATATTCATTGCATTGATAAAAAAATTCAATGCCCATCCAACTTTGTCATCCTTTATCATAGCTGAATACTATTACCATGTTAACTATAACAGACATTTGTGGGAAACAAAAATGTTTTTTTCTACCCCCTTTTCTTCTTTTTCTTTAATAATTTGATCTTTGGCCATTGATATATATTCCATTAGCCGACTGTAAAGGTGTATAAGCAAGTAGTTCATTGTCTGGCCGGATCAAGGTTTGAACCCAACACACCGAAACTGTTTTGTTAGTCTTTAGATCTTGGATTTGCTTTCCGATTGCTTTTCCAGTTTGTTTTATAATTTAATTATTGGTCGCAGTGTTTTTAGAATAATTATAGATATTTGGTTCATTGATGGATTAATTTCAGTTGGATGCTGTAAAATTTATTATGGGAATATTTCTCTAGATCTAGACTTCTTCATTCGTAAAATATCAGGATTTAAACATTTAACCTAGTTTAGAGTTTTAGTATTTCATCTCACTACACCAAGTGATAATTGATGTATGACTTTTTTATGCATCAAAGGATTTATATCACAAATAAGTATTTAAAATATATCATATTTTTTCATTTAAGCACCTAAAGCATTTGTTGATCAAAGTACCTAAAGTTATCATTTTGGTCAAAATAGATACCTAAAGTATATTATCTTTATCATTTAAGTATCTAAAATATTCTTTAATTAACGTCATGTGTCAACCTTTTAGAACTTAAATGAAAAAAGTATATTTCGATTATTTATTTTGACAAAAAATATTTTGTGTACCTATTTTGACAAAAAAATATATCTTTAAATACTTATTTTGACCACCAAGTACTTAGATGAAAAATATGATATCCTTTTGGTACTTATTTGTGATATAAGCCTATAAGAAAACATTTCACTTTTTGAGCTAATAGCATACGATGTCCCCAAACTATGCTTCAAATCTTAAATTAGTCATTGAACTTTGAAACATTTTAAATTAGTCTCAAATTATCAATATCATTTCAAACATGCTTTTTGTTAGTTTAACAAACTAAATGATCATCACATGCCAACTTAGATATACCGTGAAACATATTTAAAAATGTGTATCAAATTTTAAATATTATGCATGTAACACCCCAATTTAGGGGCTAAAAGTGGTGAATTTAATTGGTATTTTGGAAGAAATTGAGGATTAAATTATAAAATTTCAAAGTTGGCAGACCATTTTAGGAAGTTCAAGAAATTCAATGACATAGTCCTGAATTTAACCATTTTTCTTATATGTTGAAAATATAAGCTCATTTCCCCGATCAGTTTCCAGAAAACGTTCTCATTTCCTCTTCCCCTCAACCCTCATTTAAACTCCGATCTATGTACAATCCGACCATCGTTCGACGAACCGAAACCACCATCGTGTTCGTTGTTGACCGATGAACAAAACCCCTCAAACCTCTTGTTGTGAATCGGCATCATTCGTCGTTAATTTCAATCGGAAGTATCGTCAGTTTTAACTCAATATTCGTTGGTTTTCCATCGATTTGACCACCCGTTTTCGACACCTCCCACACCATCGTGTCCCTTGCATCGTTCCGAGTCCACCGATGACCTTTGCGTCTTCGTCGTTGCCGGTGCGTGAGGGGGTGAGGAAGTCAAAGTTTCCAACATTTCATAATCGAGTTCTCCACTGTTCAAAATTGTGAACCGAGCTTGGTATGTGTCTCAAAATGCATTAAAATATTTTTAGAAATTTTCCAGGATTTTTAGGGGCTTTGGGGACGTCGCACGCGCCCCCACTGCGAGTGGGGGAGGTTCGAAAATAGTTTGGGGCAGATTTTGAACCTGTTTGACCGGTTCGACCCAACCCGACTGCCGACCCGTTGACTGTTGATCGCCTTTAACCAGAACTTTGACCGACCGTTGACCTTTTTCGGGTATACCTATTCAAACGTTTTTTGATGTATTGAGTTTGTTTTTGGGGTCCGTTTCACCAAATTCAAACTCGATAAGCTGTTTTTCACTGATTTATCACCCGACTCAATCCGTTTTTCGGAATTAAGCTCTGTTTTAGATGAAATTTCTATTGTTATGTATTTGAGAAATTATTGGAAGTTGAATTAAAGATCGAGGGCGTTCAAATGAAATTTATATGGTCGATCAGTATGAAATGGAAATCGAGGTAATACATTACTACCTCTTTATGCTTTATGGAACATGTTGATATTGGTAAATACATGAATAAGATAATGTTTGATCTCATTTGTGTAGTTAATTAAGTTCTACACTCGATCTGAATACGGTAAAAATTCAGTAACTGAATGTGGCTCAGATGACTAAGATATGAAATGGGAGGACAATTGTAATTAAATTATAAGTTCTAAGATTAAGCGATAAAGGAATAAGTACCAGACTTGTAATTTATAATTTATCTCATTAAGGGAAATGTCAAAGGTATTTGAATGATAAATTATGAAAATACTTCGATTAGGTAAAATTACAAAATTACCCTTATGTTGGAAAATGACAAGATTTGTCTCTGGAAATTGATTAATAACTTTGAAAAGACATATTGATCTAATAAAACTATAGATGTGCATAAGAAATGCTAGTTTTGCTTAGAAAATTTGGATAACCGGTTTTTAACCCCAAGAGGGTTTGTATAAGATACTAGAAGTTTGATAAAGAATCATTTTAAGTACAGATATTATCCGGGAAAGCAATTAACCCTTAGATCTTCAAATTATATTATCCTTGTTAAGAGTTTAACACCGAAATTATCTGGTTATGAAATTACGAAAATGCCCTTGAGAGGTAAAAATAGTCTAAGTTGACTCTGAATGAGAAAGTAACCGGAGAATTTGTACTTAAATCGATAAATTACTGATTTAATTATTGAGATCCTACTTTTGTATGGAAAATTCCTGATAATTCGTTAGTAACATCTGAAAAGACTTTTAACCTGGAAATCTCCGAGTTATGAGTAAATACCTGAAGAATAATTTATCGAGAGTGCTCTTCTGTCAGAATTGTTCGAATGAAATGGAATGGATGATAAGTCTGAATTAAATAATAAGATCGGACGAAAATGATTGAAATACCTTAGATCTGTAAGATGACCAAAATACCCCTAGAATGGAAATGACCCAAGAATATTACCAAACTCAGGAATGATTGGATACCATCAAGCTATGAAATGAATGGAATAAAACTGAGCACTAAAATGACAAAAATACCCTTATGTCCTAGACTAAGTAAATGTCTTGGATTAATTGAGAAATTCAAATAAACATAGATGTTGTACTGCTCTTAAAAGTTATGGAACACAACTTAAGCCGGTCAACCAATGTTAGTGCTATATCAGTACTTGAATGGCATAGGTACCACTTGAATTCTTGTTCGTCTCCTCAAGTTTGGATTGATGATAATTATGGAAGTACTCAGCTCAGCTCAACGCTAGAGCGCATTCGATATTAAGAAGTGGATATTCGTGAGATAAATCAACCACGAATACCAAAAATGATTTTAGTATATGACCAAAGTGAACTAAACGGAAGTACAACATGTATCCGAAACGCAGAAGCGTCTGAATTACTGGGGAAGAATCTGAAGTAAATGAGATAGATTTGACTACTAAATGAACCAAGTAACCTTAATGACTGAGAATTTAGTAAGTGATTGGATGAGTCTGAGAAATCCAATGATCTTGCATGATGTATGATTCCTATGGGTTATGAACTAAGAATTAAATACGTTGACAATTCGTGATATTGTTGCCATTTGGATAGAAATAAAGATTATTTGGATCCTCTATCGCTTCCTTAAGATATATTCAACGATGATTCTGAAGATGATCTATAGACAAGAATTGTTGGTATTAAAGAGTGAATACCCTGGAAGGGCAATAAATTGACCAGTTGATAAGTTTTGGGAGTTGTTCGATAGCCCGATCGATTGATATGGATGGTAAGTGCCCTGAATCTTCATTTCTCCTTTATCAGTTCAAATTACTCCGGTCATACCTGAACACTTTCCTGATGCATATGAATCATAGAAGGATTCTGAAGTATCAACCTTAAATGTCTAACTAGATCGATTAGTAATTGATTCTCTTCAATAGAACCTCGTTCCTGGAATCTGATCAAATTGCACAAGTTTCATGTTATCCATACTAATAACTATAAAATGCTGCTGAAAAATACTTGGATCCTCTAGTGTGTTCCATATGTACTACATGACGGTTTTATATGTTTTAAAATGAGTTTTAACGAAAGTATTGATTTACTGGTTTATGAACCATGACAACATGGTATATGATCCCCCTTTATGGTTTTCATCAAAAAATATGAACTTTTCCTGTTTTATGGAATCATGGAAACTATTGGTTTATGAACCATGGTTTTATGTTTCACTAGTTATACTCGAACTGTTTTATTGGGATATTATATGGGTAGAATAGAAGTACAGCTCTGATCAAGCTGGAAATTTCTTACGGACTTAAGGTGATCCTTGGGTAGGCTTTCGGGCCCCAAGGCACTCCTTTGGGTTAATCATTTGACTACTTATGGTGTACAGGTGGAAATTTGTTATATGATTATTTCATTATTACGGTTATGACATATTACTGGATCACGATCCATGTATTACAATTTACGGCTAAACTGATTTCTATTGGATTTTTATATGGATATGATTCTGAAGTATGGAGGCACAACTCTGATCCAGCTGGTAAGACCATACGGATCTAAGGATATCCTTAGGTAGGCCCATAGGCCCCAAGGCATATCCTTAGGTTGGTTTCCTTTGCTGTGTGCTTAAGGTAACCCTACGAATCTAAAGATACCCTTGGGTAGGCCCATAGGCCCCAAGGCATATCCTTAGGTTGGTTCCCTTTGCTAGGTGCTCATGGTAACCCTACGGATCTAAGGATACCCTTGGGTAGGCCCATAGGCCCCAAGGAATATCCTTAGGTTGGCTATCTTTTTGCTGTATGCTGAGGCTAAGCCCTACGGATGTAGTTATGGAGAACTGCATAATAGAGTTTGGTTGGAGGGTTCCACTATGGTTTTAAAATATTTATATCTTTTCACTGGTTTTGATTGGAACACACTAGACATCCTATTCGACCTCATGAAAATGTGATACTATGAATGCTTCCTATGAATTGTGATCTTCGTGGCTTCTACTCGATGAACTACTAATGGAACCCCGGATTATCTCGAAAATCGGTATACGTCTGATTCAATAAAGAAATTATACGGCTTACCATTTATCTGTATGTCCTGTAGCATCATCTGGTAGTTATGTATTACTGAGCTTTCCGAAGCTCACTCTATTACTCACCATTGCAGGTTAAAAGAATGGTACCAGTGCAGCTATCGACACCAATAAGGGAGTTCTTCCGACGTTGCTTGCAGAGTATGGTATATGTGATTAGGGGCATGTAGATTGTATTTTATTTTATATCTGATTCTGAAAACCTGTTCTATTTCTGAATATTAATAAATCATTTTATGATTTTACATGTTTTAATAAAAAGTTTTAAATTTTTTGCTATTTTTACGGTGGGTCGCTCTGGTGACCCTAATGTGACACTCCATATCGGATCGGTTATTCGCACCGGTATGAGGGGTTACAATGCATCATTGTATAAATAATGTAGATTTGATGTGTTAAAAATAATCTTATTAAATTTTAATAAAATATATTTTTTACATGATACTAACATTTTTAGTTAATTTTTTATTTGACATAATAGCTAATTTGACTATCAATGTTTAATCATTATCATTTTTAATCTTGATTCCAAAATTTTCAAGGTTAAATTTATTAATTAGTATTTTATAATTAAAACCAAATTGACATAATATATAAGTGTTAATGGTTAAATTTATTATGATGTCAATTATGAGTATATAAAATTGATGAAAGATATTATCGTCGTGACTTGTTCTCCTTAAATTGTTTATTTTTAAAATTGATATAGACTAAATTGCAAATCTTTTGTGAGGGACGGATTTTTTCAATTTTAAAAGTGAGAGTGACCTAATTACAGATGGTCATGGGTCAGGTCGGATTTTTGGCTCATCTGAACCCAATTTGATTATAGCACTCTTCCACATGTCATTTGACCAGACTCGGATCTAAAGAAACTTCACCTTACCCGAAGCTTGACTCAATTTTTAAGATAAAATCTCATACCCGATCATATATATATATATATTCTCATTTTTATTAGATAAAATAAGAATTTAAATAAAAAATATAGATAGAGAGGTATTATAACAATTATTTCTAAATATATAAAGATCAATTATACTATTATTTATAAGTTAGATCGAATATTTTTCACCTTAAATTCGAATCTGATTTGATATTATTTTTCAAAATACTCACCCTGATTTGATATGAATATTAATTTTAAAAAAATAATTTTATAATCAGATTAGATCAAATCAAAATTCGTCGGTTTCAAGTGAAATGTTGATACCTAAACCTAAGAGGATCTTTTATCATTCATTGTTGGTGTAATACACAATAAGTTTGACGCACTTTCACTACTTTTCATAGGCTTGATATTTTAAAAATCTAACTGTTTAATTAATTAACATAATTATAGGTTGAATTATATATATATAAACAAAAGCAAAGGAGAGAAATCATCGGCACTAGAAGCCTACATTATGACCCTTACCTAATAACCTAAAATTGTGTTTAAATAAATAAACAAATTCTAAAGTTTGTTGTTAATCTTATTGAATTGGATGACTAACGTTATTGATTGAGATTGGGACATGATCCATATTTGATATGTTTCAATTTGATTTTATAAAGTTATTCTCTTCAAAGATTTAAGTTTGGGTTGAATCTAGATTTTTGAAGCATAAGATTGAATCAGTTTAAAAAAATAAAAAAATTTGATGACTAAAAAGTATAATTATCTCTTATATATTTAAAGATAATATACTCTCTTTATATTTTTTAATTAATTCCCTATTTTACTTCATAAAAATAAATTATATATATATATCTTTGTGTCATATAAGATCATGTACGAATTTTTACCTAAATTCTGGTAAAATTTTAAATCAGATAAACTCTTCTTAAACTCAAATCAAATAACAGATAAAAAATAAAATACTTGAATCAAGTTCAAATAAATCAAAAAACCTGACTCGTGCCCATTCCTAATTGAGATGATGCTAAGCAATCCGAAAGTGTGGGAATATAGTAATTTTCTGGTAAAGGATAAAGACAGAAAACCATCCGGAAAACATGCATTACAATCTGCATGCTTTTCACTGCAAATCAGAAGCAAGCAAAATGATGATGGTAACCCCATCCAATTATGCAGAAACTCATGCTGTCCACTTTAATAAAGTTATTTACTTTATTAAGGTCAGAGAGATGCTCTCAAATCCAAAAACAAGCAAGGGGCCATCACTTTCTTCACCTAAAAAAACCCTTCAAGAAAGATCAAAATGTTTCATAAATCCAGCTTCAAAGACCCCATCTTTTTCCCAGAGAAAAAAATGGCTGCTGCTGGTTCAGCTCCTATTGCAATAGGCACAAGGGGAACCGTAGGATCGCTGCTCAAGAAGGAAATCGAGTACTTCGCCAAGCTCGAGTTAGAAGCACATGGCGGCGTTGGTGGTAGTAGTAGTAGTGGTAGGTCATGGAAATCACATGTACAAGTGGAAATGGATTGCTCGAATGGTCATTCGAGGTCCGGTTTCTGGTTCTCGATCGTCGGCTGGAAAAGGAAGAAACGAAGAGCAGGCAACGAGAACAACAACGGCGGGTTCTTACCGAGTATGTGTTCTGCAATCGAAGTTGCAGACATGAATAGATTTAACCTATGTTGCACTGATACGGATACGGGGACGGGGACAGGAAACGGCAATTTCTAAAATTACAGGGTACGGAAACGACAAGGATATGAAATATAAAATAATTTTAAAATTATAAATAGATGTAAAAAATTATAAATAAAGTCAAATATCAAGACTCAAATCACAATATTAAGTTTAGAATAATAAAATTCATAAACAAATCACAATATTAAAATATCAAGTCTTAAGATTCAAACCACAATATTAATTCTAGAATAATAAAATTCATAACCAAACATTCATAAATTTCAAGTGGTCCATAACTCTAAAAAGAAAATGATGTAAAATATTCATATTCATATAAAATTCTTTTCGGGTCAAGTTTTGGTGGTCCATAAATTTCACGTTTAGGAAAACATATTTTCCCTTCAATTTTATATTCAACCAAGTATCAACCGTCTGATTAAACAAATCATTAAAACAAAAACACTGACGTAACTAATATGTTAACAATATCTTCATCGATCAACTACACCAATAACTTTTATATATACAAAAAAATTGTCACAATCTGTGCTAATATGTTTTTATTTTATTTTAATTTATTAAATATTATTAATTAAAATAAATTCTAGTGCATATATAAAAATATTCTCTCCTATTTGTCCATATATGTAAATTACATATATCTCCACTACACCTGTAATTCCATTACATACATAAATAACATTATCTCTCAAGGAAAGAGCTCCCACCCAAGCCAAGAACAATTCCGACCATGGCAGAAGAATTTCATGCAGGGATTTGTGGAAGTAAAAGCATGGGACCTTGTAGGAAGGTACTAAAGATCCTGGAAGCAAACGCAACCAGTTTTCATGGATACTTCCGGTGTGTATCCTGGAAGCTCGTCTGCCCATCAACTTGTCATCTTCTTCCTCTTTATATGCCACTCTCTTTCTTTTCCACTCAATTCATCAATGGCTTCTCACGAAGAAACATACGCCTTGGAACTCATCAGGCAACACCTGCTCGCTGATTTTGCTTCCATGGAACCCCAGAAACCGTCATCTTCTCTGAGCCAACGCCGTCACAGCTTACCGATGTTGCACGGGGACGGCAGAGGAAGGGGTTTCAAGTACCCGAAACGTCCCCAACGAGCACCGAAACGTCCCCCGTATCGCCACCGTTGCACGTCCCCAGTACGTACCCCGGCCGTCCCGTACCGTCCCCGTGCCAAGGACGTTTCAGGTACTTGAAACGCCCTTCCTCTGCCGTCCCCGTGCAACATAGGGTTTAACAGGATCCCTGGTTTCAATTACAGGATCCTTAAAAACGATGTCCATAGCTTTCGTGTCTAGTCACCATCTTGTTGCTTGGAAGAGAAGAAAAGTATTTTTTATAATATGTAATCTGGATTTTTAGCTTTTTTTTTTTATATATACTTATTACAAGAATTCAAACATGGTTTTATTTATGTTTCTTCTGATTGTCTATACCATCTACAAAATCACAATCCATGGTTCTTTTTCCTGAGTTGCAAATCCCAGATTCGGATGAACAAAATCATTTAGTTTGAGAAGAAAAGAATGAAGTTCATATCAATGAATGAGCCTATTACAAAGAGCAAAATGAATGATGTCTGCAATTTTCCTATCGTCGAATCAACCGAAAGACGGCTTAGAAATGGTTACGGATTCGAATACACGAAACACAATTGCTACCGGAACCATTACAGCCCCTTAAATTGAATTAGCTAACTGACTGGCAGTAGTTTTCTAGACAAACATCATCCTAGTACTGTTATGAATGACTTGTAGATTTGATGATTCTGGCTCTGGTGTTAGTTGGTTTAGTCCGGCAGGTCGATACTATTGTTTATTTGCGATTCCACATCGATGTTTTCTTTGTCTTTTGGCCTGGCTAGGTACTCGATGGCGGATATGACATCCGCGATAAATGGTCGGGTCTCGGCATCCTCCTGTAGACACATTGCTGCAACCGCCAGAGCTTGACAAAGACCCTTTAAGGGGTAATTCCCTTCGAGCAGGGGATCGGCCATCGATGTGAGCTTCTTTTCTTTAAATAATGGCTCTGCCTGCAAGATTATGTATGATAAACCTAAACTCTAAAGCTATCTAAAGCATGCAAATGTCACAATTAGAACATACCCAAGCAACCAGATTCTGTTCTTCGACCGGTCTTTCGAGATCGATTGCTCTCCTCCCCGAGATTATCTCGAGAAGCACTACACCAAAACTGTATACATCGGATTTCGTTGTCAACTTCCCTGTCATGGCATACTCTGGAGCACAATAACCATAGGTCCCCATCACCCTTGTTGATACATGTTCCTTCCCTTCAGTTGGCCCCAACTTTGCAAGTCCGAAATCGGAGAGTTTCGGGTTAAAGCTCTCGTCTAGTAAGATATTCGACGCTTTAAAGTCACGAAAAATGATCGGCGGGTTGGCAAAGTCGTGTAGGTATTCTAGTCCCTTGGCTGCTCCTACAGCTATTTTCATCCTTGTATGCCAATCCAATGGGTGCTCACCAGGAGCTAAATCTGAACAAACAGATAACATTATCAGAATTCAAGTCCCTGATCGAAAAAACTGATTCCGGTGACATAATGAGAACTAAACAAGAGAAAACATAAGATGTAACATACCTAGTAGATGATTTTCCAAAGATCCATTTGGCATATATTCATAAACTAGAATTCTTTGATCCCCGTCTGCACAATATCCGATCAGGTTGACGAGATTCGGATGTTGAACCAGACTCAACATGAGAACTTCGGAGAAGAATTCTCTACTTCCTTGCATTCCATTTCTATCAAGCTGCTTCACAGCTACAACCTAAGGAAAAAAAAACAAGCATTGAACTTTTAGATTATGTAATAAATCCATCAAATGTCAGTTTCAGACAACAAATGGAGATGTTTATATACATGATCAATGGATTCAATGTATCCTTGGTAAACCCTGCCAAAACCACCTTCGCCGATCAGATAATCGGAATTGAAGTTGTCTGTTGCAACCAGCAGCTCCCGGAACGTGAAGATACGAGCCGAAACTTTTGCTTTTCCGATCTTTTGAATTTCTTCAGCTATTTTCTTGTTGCTGCCATCTGCACATTGATTCACATGGCTAAAA
This sequence comes from Hibiscus syriacus, assembly GCF_006381635.1. Taxonomy (NCBI): domain Eukaryota; kingdom Viridiplantae; phylum Streptophyta; class Magnoliopsida; order Malvales; family Malvaceae; genus Hibiscus; species Hibiscus syriacus. Next base: position 1,352,751 of record NW_024062618.1, on the reverse strand, counting down.
TTATAAGTTTTCTAAGGCTAGTAGCATAAAAAGATATCTAGGTTTTCATTCAACTTATGTTACTCGAATTCGGGTGTGAGTATTCTATATCATATTTTCATATCCATGTCTAAATATGAGTCCGTTTTATGTTACTCGATATGTTTCGAATTCTAATGTGAGTATCCAATAGGGATATGATCAAAGGTCATTGGATGTTTATATTTGATACACATTCGAATATAAATCTTCGTATGTTATTCAATTTAGATGTAAATATCCGATACATTTATGATTAAGGATTATATCTCCGTGCTCATATAGTCATATTGTATCCACCATGCATGGACAAGTTTATATTTACCTGCTTCCGAATACTTTCAGAGAGGAATAAATGATTAACAGCAGGAGTTTAGCCCCAAGGAAACTACACACATGCATACATAAACATATGCATATACATACACATTATATCAAATGAACAAGATTCGTATTGCAGAAACGTTCTCTAAGAATCAAAACATGAAAACAAGAATACCTGTTTTGAGAGACAAAGTATTCATGAAAGACCTAAATGATTTCCCATTGTGGGCGACACCACCGCTAATATGTTTCTTCTTACGAGAAACACAGAGGTGATGTTCCTCAGCACCGCAACAAGACAACCAGCTCATCTCTTGTCTTCTTAAAATTTAACCCTTTTCCCAGAATTCTTGCCTTCAAAAAAACAATCCTTTCTTTTTAATGCAAGAACTCTATGGAAACCCTATGTTCCAAAAAAAGAAGTTGAAAACAAAGGAGAAAAGCGTAGTTTGAAATAAAAGATCCAGGGAAACAAATATAGATGAAACTGAAAATTCCCTGTTCATATATATCAATGGTGAAGCATTTTTAAAAATTTAATTTCTATTTATCAACCATTTATCAACTTGGTTAGTAATGTATCTGTTTCAGTTTGCTAAATTTAGTTGTTTTTCTTAGATAGATAAGATCTATTAAACATGAAATAATTTTAAATTTTTCCTAATATCTCATAATTTACTTATTTCAATAAGAAAAAATATGAGATTATTAACAGAAATATGGGTTTCAGAATATCCATTTACTATATATTTTTTTCTTTTTAATTTTTATTCATTGATATTGATTTTTTTATTATGAAAGAAGCTAAATTTTGTAAAGAGGATTAAATACATCTATATTAATAAGTGATAACTTCGCAAAAAGGTCGTATTTTGGAATCTTTTCACTTAAGTTATTAAATGTCTAAGATCTCATTTAGGACCATGTAGATGCATTTAGGAACATATATTTGCATGTGGTGAAATTCGTTTTGCCGCGGCATTTTATTTTGTCATCAATGATGCTTTATAGGAAAGATGTTTGTCTAATGATGTGCAGAAATTGAGAGCAAAGAAAAGAGAAAAGGAAATGCCATGACATTAGGAGACCGTTGAACAGAATGAAAATACCGAGTTGGATTGGCATTTCGAAAACGAGCAAAGTGCGAGAAGATATTTTAGAAGCCAATTGTCCTCCATTTTCACCAAGAGCGAGAAATCCACCTGGATTAACACTGCTCAAGCCATGCTGCACTATGCCGACCATGCTGCAAATGTCAGGTGCTCAGCCAACCACTCAGTATTGGCCATTTTCAGATGCCAATGATGGACCACTGCCTAATCCTCACGAGAATCAAGTAAAGTTGGGGGGAGTAATACTCTCAGTGAGTATAAAATCCATAACTCAAGAATATATAAAGAAACAAAAATGAGTAGCTTGTTACTCAAATCAAATTATCATTTTAAAACTTAATATAATTTTCCCTTTAATCTAGAAAACTATTTCCCCGTTCAAACCAAAACCCACCTTTATTAATGTAGAAACAACAACAACATGCTAAGTTGCATTAAACTTCTTTTTAACAATTTTAAGTTCAAATATGATAAACTTATACTTTAGGGTAAAGTATACAAATGATATTCCGATTATAAAATATTGTTTTATTGAGTCCTCTGACTATTAACATTTACAAAATAGTCTTCCGACTACGAGGTGTTGCTTTGTTGAGTCATTTGACTATTAAAAGTTATAAAATGATCATCTAATTATTCATTATATTCTAAACTCATTATTTTTTGTTAAAAAATTGTCAGCAATCTGAGCTAAACGTTAACATACTGAATGAGATATGATAAAATCTGATCTCATAATCTCAAACGACTATCATATCTTAGTCAGCATGTTAACGTTAAACTCAGATGACTGTTAATTTTTTAACAGAAAATGACGAGTTTAGAACATAATGAATAGTCAGGTGACCATTTTATAATTTTTAATAATTGGGGACTCAACAAAGCAACATCTTATCATCGGGGACCATTTGAATACTTTACCCTATTTTTAAATTTGGTTTGATCTTTCTAATAAGAGTATATAATACTCGTGATTTTATATAATGAAGTGAATTTATAGAATTTTAAAGAATGAACTTATAAAATTTAAAGTAAAAATAACTTATCAATAAAAAATATCTACAATATATGAAAAATATTTAAAAAAAAAAGAACAATCATTCCCGTCAACTATTTTAATTCATATCAATTCCTGATAGTATGAGTATAAATGTAAATGAATAGTATATAAATCTGTTTTAAGTCATTTGTTAAAAGATACCGACATTATTAAGGTGTTTGTTTCACTTTAAATACTTTTAATTATTTTATTTCTATTGGAACGACTATTATTGAGTTTGTTAGTTACTGTGGTTTATTTATTATTCACGTGTTGATTTTAATCTCATAATGTAGTATGATTGAAAGATTCATAGATTAATAATTTGAAAATTGAATTAAGACTTGAATTTAATTGTATTAACTCGAGGGATTTATCTACCATTTAGACGTATGCTTCAACTTAAGTGATGGATAGACTAAGTGAAATCTTAAAGGAGAGATGTAACTGAAAATTCCAACTCATTTCTTAACGATCACTTATACGAAGGATGAAACTCGTGGTGATAATTATTATGTAGATTCGTTAATCGAATGACATTTTAATCATTTCATTGCATTTTTTTCTTTTGAAAGTAAATATTTTATATTGTTTTAGTCGAAAATAACGTCAGTAAAAACAATGTTTGAGAACAAGTTAAGATAATATAAGCAAAATACAACAATGAAGCGCTAAAGGAAGTCTAATAAATTAGACATGTGCAACAACATTGACAATACAACGGATATACAAAATTTTTATGATAGCTTGAATAGACAAAAAAAAAAACAATGTGTCAAAAAAACTATCACCATTCGCTAGAACCGACAAAGAACTGCAGACCGTCATGCACATATGTCAAAGGAGGTAGTCCCCAAACAAGTAGTCAAAGACGCTTACCACTGTGCCAAGACAGACAAAAAAGACGGCACAACCAATGTGGAAAAGAATAACATGGATCACGGTCAAGCATACAAATCACCACATATTATCGTACAAACTCATATAACATACATGCGCCAATATTAATCAAAAGAACGACCCTAGAAATAAACTTAACATCAAACAAACAATTCTGCAAGTGTAACACCTCCATATCGATACGGGTGACCCGATCCGATCTGGAGTGTCACATTAGGGCCATCGGAGCGACTCACCGTAAAAATCTCGAAAAAAGTAACGTTTTTATTAAAACATGTAAAATCATAAAATCATTTACAAATACAAAAGTAAAATTTTCCAATATTCAGAAATAAAATAGATTTCCAGACTTAGATATAAAAACAAAATACAACCTACATGCCCCTTAATCACATGTACCGTACTCAGCAAGCAACGCCGAAAGGACTCCCTTACTGATATCGATAGATGCACTGGTACGATTCTTTTAACCTGAAAATGTGAGTAACAGAGTGAGCTTTGGAAAGCTCAGTAATACATTACTACCTTTTTCATGTTTTATGGAACATGTTGGTATTGGTAAATGCATGAATAAGAAAATGTTTGATCTCATCTGTATAGTTAGGTAATTCCTACACTCGATACAAATGCAGTAAAAAGTCAGTAACTGAATAAAATTCTGATGGCTTGTACAATAAATTAGAAGTTTGATAAGGAATATTTTCAAGTTAAAGAGATTATTTGGAAAAGCATTTAACTCTAGGATCTCTAAATTATATTTATCCTTGTTAAGAGTTTTAATATCAAAGTTACTTGGTTAAGGAATTACGAAAATGCTATTAAGAGGTAAAAATAGTCCGAGTTGATATTGAATGAGAAAGTACCATGAGAATTCGTACATAACCCGATAAATTACTGATTTAATTGTTAAGATCCTACTTTGGTATAGAAAATTTCTAATAATCCGTTAGTAACAATTGAGAAGACAATTGACCAGAAAATCTCTGAGTTAATAATAAATACATGAAGAATAATTTATCGAGGGTGTTCTTTTGTCAGAATTGTTCGAAAGGACTGAAATAGATGATAAGTTTGAATTAATTAATAAGATCAGACGGAAGGAAAAGATTGAAATATCTTTTATCTATAAAATGACCAAAATACCCCTGGAATACAAATGACCCAATAATATCACTAAGCCCATGAATGATTGAATATCGTGGAAGGACAGTGAATTGATCAGTCGACAAGTATCAATTTTGGAAGTTGTTCAGCTCGAGTTGTTCGATAATCCGATCGATCGACATGGATGGTAAATGTCCTGAATCTTCGTTCTCCCTTATCAGCTCAAATCAATCTGGTCATATCTGAAAAACAAGTAACTCATATATAAAGGATTCTGAAAAGCTTTCTTATTATTTTGTGCCTCCAAAAAAAAAGTTCGAATACAATATGATCCTGATAAATCATATCCTGAATAATTGATGATGCCGTCAGCTAATAAACTCTTCCGATAGTGATTCTAACTTCCAGTATTCTATCGATATATTGAAGATTAGTGTTTATGTACTCAATAAGATTAACCAGTATCTCCGAACCATATCTGAAACCTCTAGTGTGTTCCCTGATCACATGGATATTTTCTTTGATTTCTACTCTGTCACTAAGTGTAACATCCGCATCTGTCTGGGGTGTTACATTTAGATCAAGGATTACCATTAAAATGACCAAAAACATAAGCTTGTATCATATCCCAAAAATTTGATCGAAAAACAACGATAACTATAACTCCTATTATAGGGGCAGGGATCGAGAAAATAAATAATATCCATATAAAATCTTCGTCTCCCTTAAAATACAAGAGGAGTGATTATTTATTTATAATAAGATTTTAAAAAAGTAGTAAGATAGTCGCTGGTTAAGACCAAACGACCACCCGAAGGACGGAAATAAAGAGTGTAGCAAAGTAGTTCAACAATGGCAAAATACTATAAGCAAGTTTTGCAGAGCAGTTTTTGGGGAGTTATTTTGAGGGAGTTTCATTTCATTGCATTTAAATATTCATTTATTTATTATTATTCATATCTATTTATTTTATATATCTATCTTTAATGAAAAAGAGAGTATATTAAAAAAATTATTAAATTGGACCAATATTGATATCATAAACTCGATTGATCGATTGAAAAAAAAACTTAATAATTCGACTTGACTGAAATTTCATAAACTCAATATATTCTTTTAAATAATTTATAAATCATAAAATAAGACTTGTTAACTTACTAACTCATTCTTTTTTATTTTACTTGATTTGATTGGATACTCATCCTTATATCATATCAGCGCATATTCAAAAAAAAAAAAATAAGACACGTGTTCGATTATTTTAAGAATAATAAAAAATATTTCAAGATAAATAGAGAATAAAAAAATATCAAATTATAATAAAGGGACTAAATAAAAAAATGGATAGTACAATAACTTTTTAATAGAATTTGATCTATTCCCAGAATAGTAGTATTTGTTAAACCCTTGCAAAACCTACGAAAACTCAAACCATGACAATCATAAGTTTTCCAAAGAACCACCTATTTTCTCTGTCTTGTCTTACCATTCGAAAAAGTAAAATATTAAAATTATATTTACAGCAATATATTTATATATAATAAAATATTATTATTATAAAAATAAAAAAATTAAAAAAAATTAAAATTCTAATAAAATAAAGCCCTTGTCCACTAAGATTTCAAATTCTAACTAGAACTCAAATTAATAATATATTACTATAAAATTATTCATTTAAATTTATTTTATTAATAGTATATTGTATAATTATACATTATAAATACATTGTATAATCGCTCATTCTTTAACTACCTCATCAGCCTTTCAAAGTCTAAAACAACTCTTGATTTTCGATCTTTGAAATTTGAAACTATGAACCGTAGAGCCACCGTTCATCCATCTCCATCGATCACCGCCGATCAACTATGTATCCTTCCACCAACCATCGTAAACCTTGCCTCTGCACTTTCCCTAGAGGAAAAACAAGTCTTGGACTATCTCATCTCTCGAACTTATCAAGCCACCGTAAGAACAACACCTCCAAAATACAAGCTAAAAGAAGCTTCGGCAGCGACAACGACCATGATCATCCCCCTCTTTTCACCTACGATTGTTTCAGGTGCTATATGAGTTACTGGGCCAAATGAGACTCATCACCCAACTGACAACTGATACACAATATTATTGATGTTTTTGAAGACGAGGTGGCTAGAAGCAAGAAAGAGAGCAAGAGGGAATTTGAAGTTATGAAGAAACTCTACTGTAGAGCCACCGTTCATCTTTCTCCATTGATCACCCTCGATCATCTGTGTATCCTTCCACCAACCATCGAAACCCTTGTCGCTGCATTTTCCCGGAGGAAAAACAAGTCTTGGTTTATTTCATCTCTCGCTCCATCAACGATTTCGACATCTTCTCTGGTCAACGTAAGAACAACACCCAAAAAATACAAAGAAGCTTCGACAGTGACCAAAATCATCCTCCGCTTTTGACCTGAGATTGTTTCAGGTGCTATATGAGTTACTGGGCCAAGTGGGATTCATCCCCCAACCGGAAAATGATACACGAGATTATTGATGTTTTTAAAGACATGGTGGCTCGAAGCAAGAAGACTGAGAGGAAAAGGAGGAGGAAAGACAATTCTGCTCATAATAGGTCTGTTGGGTTGAAGGAACCCGAGGAAGATTCTGGTGAGTTGAATACGGTTGAACCGAGCAACGGAAGCGGCGATGGAGGCACCGTTCATCAATCTCCAACGATCAACGTCGGTCAACTGTGTATCCTTCCACCAACCATCGTAACCCTTGCCAAGCCCCCGTAAGAACAACACCCCAAAAATACAAGCTAAAAAAAGCTTTGGCCTTGGCCCAGTAGCGACCGCGATCATTCCCCTCTCATCACATACGATTGTTTCAGTTGCTATATGAGTTACTGGGGCAAGTGGGACTCATCACCCAACCGACAGTTGATACACGAGATTATTGATGTTTTTGAAGACGAGTTGGCTCGAAGCAAGAAAACCAAGAGCAAGAGCAAGAAAGAGAAGAAGACGAAAGCTGGTTCTGCTGATAATAGTTCTGTTGATTTGAACTCATCCTTCCACCAACCATTGTAATCCTTGCTGTTGCACTTTCCCCTGAGGAAAAACAAGTCTTGACCTATCTCATCTCTCGGTCTAGCAACGATTTCGACAACTTCTCAAGCCACCGTAAGAACAACACTCCAAAAATACAAGCTAAAAGAAGCTTCGGCCACGGCAGTGATAACGATCATCCTCCTCTTTTCACCTGTGATTGTTTCAATTGCTATATGAGTTACTGGGGCAAGTGTGACTCATCACCTAACAGACAGCTGATACACGAGATTATTGATGCTTTTGAAGACGAGTTGGCTCGAAGCAAGAAAACCAATAGCAAGAAAGAGAGGAAGACGAAAGGTGGTTATGATGATAGTTCTGTTGATTTAAACTCTATCCTTCCACCAACCATTGTAACCCTTTCCGTTGCACTTTCCCTTGAGGAAAAACAAGTCTTGGCCTATCTCATCTCTCGGTCCATCAATGATTTCGACAACTTATCAAGCCACCGTAAGAACAACACCCCAAAAATACCAACTAAAAGAAGCTTCGGCCACGACAGCGATAATGATCATCCTCCTCTTTTCACCTGCGATTGTTTCAATTGCTATATGAGTTACTGGGGCAAATAGAACTCATCGCCTAACAGACAGCTGATACACGAAATTATTGATGCTTTTGAAGACGAGTTGGCTCGAAGCAAGAAAGAGAGGAAGACAAAAGGTGGTTCGGATAATAATTCTGTTGATTTGAACTATATCCTTCCACCAACCATTGTAACCCTTGTCGCTGCACTTTCCCCTGAGGAAAAATAAGTCTTGGCCTATCTCATCTCTCGGTCCATCAACGATTTTGACAACTTCTCAAACAGGGTCGGTTCGGACGAAATAATAATTTTATGCCCCTACAAGGCTACAAATATCACCTAAAACGATTCATTCGTGTATTTTTTGAAGCAAAAACCTCTATTATTTTACGATAATCAAGACTTTGCAAAAACCTACAATGAGAAACGTTCACCACTCCGCTGCTATCCTTATCGAGCAGTGAAATTTTAAAGCATATAGTAAAAAAATTCCCTTTAATATTGTCACATGAATGCAACTTCGTTTAATTCGGTACTTATTTAACCTATTTGATCCAATAAGCCAAATACAATTACCCAGTTAAACCAAGTAGTCAAATAAAAGGGCCAATTTGAACCTAAATTTTGGTATGGAGAGCAGTGAAAGGCTGGTTTACGCCCCGACATCTACAGATATTCCCTAGTACAAATGTACAATACTCAATTTCACAGTGTTAAAGGGGATACGAAAAGGAACAATGGTGTAATCTCAAATTCAAAAATAGAGAAAGCTATAGTGGTACATGCATTTCGAAAAATTCTTCTTCGATTTCTTTATTTTCTAGTTTGTTTTTTTCGTTTTTTGTGTGTGTATGCGATTGTTATTTAAAACCTAAATTTGAGAGGGATTGGGGGATTTACCTGGGCAGTTTGAACGCAAAAAGGGTCTTGTTGGTTCCATCCATACTATGTACGGATTTTGTTGTGGATGAGAAAAAGCTTTATAAAATTTTTGAAACAAAACTAAGTCTAAAGAATAAAAAACAGGGAGAGGGGATCAGTTCAAGTGAAAAACAAAAAATGAAGCAAAAAGAAAAGAGATAACTTACCTTGGCCGAGCGTCGGGGATATTGTCGGGAGTGAAGGTATGATCGGTCAGGTTTATTTTAGGAACGGCTTTGGGTTTGATCCATTGTCGTGCATGGTGGTCAAGATGTGGAGCTTCACCGATCTACGGTTAGCAAATGGAGTTCATGGGTTTGGGGTTTATTCAGTCGAGAAGATGAGAGGTTAGGAGAATCGTTTCGAGCGGTTTAGGTTGATTAGGGAGTCGTTTGGCCCCTCGGGCTGTCGTTGGCAGTGAACGGAGTGAGGAGTGGCCACTAAAATATGGTGGCCGATCGAATTTTATCTGGCTTGAGGAGCCATTGCTTTCGGCCATGCGAGGGTGAGGAAGAGAAGAAGGGCGAGCAGAGCGGCGCTGGAATAGGTTGAGTGTGGCAGAAATTAGGTTTTGTTAATTTAAGGTGTTATTTAACTTTAATAAAACAATGTCGTTTAATAGGGGTCCAGGGTATTTCGTTGTCGGACGAATGGGTTTATTGTTGAGGGAGTCATGCTTATTTTTAAATTAATACATTTTGGTCCCCGAGTCAAAACATGCATATTTATTATTTAGCCTTTGTATTTCACAAATGTTTTATTATAACCCCAGCAGTCTGATGCCCCCTCGAACATATTGTCCTGGGCTAAGGCCCATCTGAAACATGTATTAGGCCAGCCCTGTTCTCAAGCAACCGTAAGAACAACACCCCAAAAATACCAGCTAAAAAAAGCTTCGGCCACAGCAGCGATAAAGATCATCCTCCTCTTTTCACCTGCGATTGTTTCAATTGATATATGAGTTACTGGGGAAAGTGGGACTCATCACCTAACAGACATCTGATACACGAGATTATTGGTGCTTTTGAAGACGAGTTGGCTCGAAGCAAGAAAACCGAGACCAAGAGCAAGAAAGAGAGGAAGACGAAAGGTGGTTCTGCTGATAATAGTTATGTTGATTTGAACTCTATCCTTCCACCAACTATTGTAATCCTTGCTGCTGCACTTTCCTCGGAGGAAAAACAAGTCTTGGCCTATCTATTCTCTTGCTCCATCAACGATTTCGACAACTTATCAAGTCACCGTAAGAACAAAACCCCAAAAATACAAGCTAAAAGCGACAGCGGCTGTGATCATCCCCCGTTTATCATCTGCTATTATTTCAGTTGCTATATGAGTTTTTGGAGCAAGTGGGACTCATCGCCCAACCGGCAGCTGATGCACGACATTATTGATGCTTTTGACTACAAGGTGGCTCGACTCGAAGCAAGAAGACCAAGAGTAAGATATGGAGGAAGATCAGGAAAGGTGGTTATGCTGATGATAACTCTGTTGGTTTGAAGGAAACCAAGGAAGATTCTGGTGAGTTGAATACGGTTGAACCGAGAAACGGCAGAGGCGGTGGTTGTGGAGATGGTGGTGAAGAAGGGACTGAGAAAGGGCCAGTAAGGAGGTTGGTGTACTTCATTGGAAAGAATATTTCGAACGTTTTGGGGTAATGAATGTTGACGATGATAGAGGGAAAGAGATGTAGTTTTAAGGTTTTTCCCTCCCACAATGTCAGGTTGATAGTTTTTAATCTTAAAATCATCGTGTTTTTGTTTGTTCTTTGAAGCAAATCTTTTGATTGAACATTCTCTTGTTTCCGATTCAATTTTATGTTAATATTTAAACTTGTGATATTAAATTTAGTTTTCTTCATTTATAAGATTAATATTCAAGCTTTAGTTTTCTCTACGTATAACAATAATATTGCAACTCTTAATTTTATTTAAAAGAATTTAACATGCCATCTAATTATATTATTGATGAAGTAAAATATATTTTAATCAATGTTTTGGATAATAATCTTGTGGATAAAAATACACTAATAAAATAATTTTATATTTTTTAGAAGTTTGATCAGGTAAAACCTTAAATTAAATGATTGTGTTTAAAAATTTGATTTGATTTTAATTTTAATTTTAATTTTAATATAATTATTGAATATCGAATCCGATAGGAAATATTAATTATATAATTTATGAATGAACTCTTTGTAAGTCTCATTTAAAAATATTTGTCAAGTGAGATGAAATTATTAAGGTGTTAATTTTATTTTAAATATAATTTTTTATTAAATAAATATGTATTACGTATGATTTTTTAGATTAAAATCCATACAAAGTAAGATAACAAGAATATTATTGACCACTCAGTTAATAAATATATTTTAAATATTTTTAATATTTTTGGATTGTTTTACTTCTACTGGAGTTAATATTGACTTCTTTAGGGATTTATTTACCGATTAGACGTATGTTTTAACCTAAATGATAAATAGACTGATGGGAATTTTAAGGGAGAGAAGTTAAAAACTCAAAGTCATTTTCCTAATGATCATTTGTATGATTCATAATAGGGAAAAGTTTGATTAAGATTATGTGAAGTCGTTAATTAAATTGGATTAGTAGCACTCTCGTACTGAGACAGACAAAGATGGACCTAAAGGGAAATAGAGATGGACCTAGAGGGGGCAGATAGGAGCGATCGCCCCCTAAAATTTTTAAATTTTGTATATTTTAGATTTTTTTGTATTTTCTATTGAAAATATGTTTTCGCCTCCTAAAATTTTATAAGTTCATCCATACTTGAAATTTTATAAATTCGTCATTTCTAATATGAAATCATGCGTCCGTCCCTAGATATAGATGACTCGATCTAATTTGATATGTCACATTAATTTCATTGAATCGACTCACAATAAAAATTCAAAAAACATAAAATTTTGTCAGACTATTTAAAACCATAAAATAATTTTTAAATAAAAATAATATAAATTCAAAAAATCGTTCAAATATCAAAACAAAATTCAATAGTACATCATATAAAAACGAATTTAAGACTCTAATATAAAAATGATATATGACTTATATGCCCCCTAATTATATGTGTCGTACTCTACAAGCAGCACCACTGGAACTCTCATTACTAATGTCTAAATGCAAAAAATCAATTCTTTAATCTGAAATGGTATATAATTGAGTGAACTTTAAGAAAACTTAGTAATACAAAACTATCAAATGATGCTAAAGGGCAAACAGACATATGGTAAAGCATGAAATTCCTTAGTGATCTAGACATCTACATGTTCTAGTGAAGAGTTGAAATTTTATTAATTGATCCTCAAGGTAACAACTGGAAAGTTTATAGATTAGAAGAGTCAGACAGAAATAGATTACAGATACGAGTTAGAGAGCCTAGTGTGTTCTATTAGTGTAGAAAAAAGCGTACATACAATTTCAAACATTAATAATTTATTTCAGTAAAACAAATTTTTAAAACAAAGGTAAAGTTTAGTTTAAAAATCAGCTAACTCTTATTTATTAATTAATTATCTGAACAGTTCTTCCCTTTGTGTAACATAGAGAAGTTATCAACCTTCTAAGTTAATCTTGATGGAGAAGAAACCTTCACTAGTTGATTTTTCACAGTATTTGCAGTCCGGGTTTGAGATACAACTAACAAATTGATAAGTAAAATTACAACAATTACAAAAAAAATCAAACACTTCTTCCAATAATGCCCACAAGAAACAAGAACAATATTTTGGGAACATGCATTGGCATAAGGTATTCAAAGAGTAAACCCCTCAAAATAATTATTTTCGAGGAAAAGAGAACCTTCCATGGACTTATCATTGTCAATCAAATCATAGAGTGGCACAAGCATTTCCTCACCTTCTTGTTGTTGGTCTAACCCGATCCGATCAGAATATATCAATATTTTAAATAATTAAAATAATATATTTATAATAATTTCTTATATTTTAAAATATTAAAATAATGTATTTTATAACAATTTATTATATTTTTAATAATTAAATAATATCTTTTAAAACTATAAAAATAAAAATCTTATACATAGTGGAATCAAAATCATAGTAATCACCACTAATAACAAGATACAAAATTCCCTTTTGCTTTGGTTTGGTTCAAAGGCCATACCAACCATGAAATCTTATAGTATACTACGACTAATCTTTCAAATAATTGATACTATATTCGGTATAGAGATATTATTTTTCTTTTGCTTTGAGGAAAACAATTGGATGAAGAAAATACAATTCAACCAGAGATGTATGTCTCGGTCTAGAGGAAATTTATAGAACAAACCTAATTAATGTATGGCTCCATTTGATGCAATAATTCATAGCCCTACATAAATAACTAAAGTTCATCATGAGCAATGCATCCAGCAAGTGATAGAAACAATGAGAAAGAAATTGAGAAATTCTGCTATGTGATAACCTGTTTGAAGTATTGAAGATGTGCATCCATAGTCTCACTGACAGCTTCCAAAAACTCAAATCGCTGTTTTGGCTTCAACAATTGAACGAGCAGTTACTTGTAATTGTAAACCACAGTCACGCAATTACATATCTTGAACCAAATTTGAATTATCAGCAACATCAATTTAGAAATTATTTGTTTACCAATTCACTCACTAGATTAAAACGAGCCTGTTCAAATGCTGACCTCGCATTACGAAGTTCCTAGAATAACTCCAACCATGTCAATGTATGTAAGAAATATCCATCAACACGATATCTACATAGCTAAGAATGCCAGATACATGAAATTATAAACCAAATCAAGCCATTTTGCACGATACCTCTTCCAAAACATTAACAATATTACTCTTCATACTTTTCCTTAGTGAAAGAAACTTTTCACGAGCCAGCCAGATCATACAAAGATAAACAATATAATTATGAAATTGATTTTAGGCCAACTCAAAAAATATAATATCAAATTCAAGCAATGTAACCGACAAAAATAATTTAAATTCTAAAGTACCTGGTCATAAATGAGACTAGCCTTGTCAAAACGTTTGTGTGCTTTCTGCACTCATAGAAGATATTTTAAAACAAAAGGCTAAACAAATAAAAACATATATGATCCATATTAATACACAAATTATTATGAGTTGGATGAATCTATAGCAGAGCAATAAATAAATAAATAACCAATGTTTCTCTTAATAAGATTGTTTCGCATAGTAAAAGTTAATAAGGTGCCCCGTCTTTCAGCTAGTTCCAGATCCTCCCGACTTTATAGGGTAGCTTAAATCTTATTTGTAAGACATAGTGGAACAATATAATTATGTATTTGATTTTAGGCCAACTAAAAAGCTATAATATCAAATTCAAGCAATGCAAATAAAGCAAGCAAACAAACTACACTGGCAAAACAAATTTAACTTCTAAAGTACCTAGTCATAAATGAAACTAGCCTTGTCAAAACGTTTACATGCTTTCTGCACTCATAGAAGATATTTTAAAACAAAAGGCTAAACAAATAAAACAGATATGATCCAGATTAACACACAGATTATTAGAAGTTGGATGAATCTATATAAATAAATAAATAACCAATTTTCTCTTAATAAGACTGTTTCGCATAGTAAAAGTTTTCAGCTAGTTCAAGATCCTCCCAACTTTATAGGGTAGCTTAAATCTCATTTGCAAGACAGGTAGTTACCTTGTCCTCAAGTAAATCAATACTGAAAGTAATTTGTCATTTAACTCGGTTTCAACCTGGAGAGACGAGAAAACAATTCATAACTTCTAATATTATTGATTGTCATCAGGATTGGACAATAAACTGCATATAGTGTCAAAGTTCAATATAGTTATAACATTTACATTCTCACAATGTGTAGAAGTTTTAAAAATTGACATGAGGACAATTATAAAAAACTTAGTGCATTGCGATTTTAAATATACATGAAGAAAACAACCAACAAAAGATTATTTACTACTGAAACTTCTAAAAGATTATCATTTTCTTTCAGTAAGAATTCTGACAAAAGCAGTAGGAGAATCTGCCCTAAAGAAGGGGGAAAAGGTTCAATTACAGCTATAGTACCGTACCAAAATATAATCTGCATGTGATGGCAGAACAAAAGAACAAAATGAGAAAACAAGAAAAAAAAATGAAGCCAATACCACTGAAGACTGACGGTCTCTTCAAGGTACATATGTACCCACAAATGTTCAAAAAAGTGCAACATTAGGAGAGTATTGAGGGTTTTCAGTGTTATGTCTGGACTGCATTTAAATCTGACTAAGAGTTCGTTATTTGGGGTTAATATATAAGTTGACATAATTAAAGATTGGGCTATGAAAGCGAGCTGTGGAGTGGGATCGTTTCCAATGTCTTATCTAGGTTTACCAATTGGCACTAGGAAAAAATCAGAGGGGACGTGGGATCCTGTTTTTCAGAATTTTAATAAGAAACTAGCAGGTTGGAAAGCTAAATCGTTGTCGTTGGCGGGTAGACTGGTTATGGTTAAATCTGTATTATCATCCTTGCTGATCTTTTTTCTCTCTATTTTCAAGATTCCTCTCAAAGTGACTCAGAAGTTGAATTCTTTGATGGCTAACTTCCTTTGGGGTGAAGACCATGATAAGAAACGAATTCACTGGGTTAATCGGAAATCGGTCTGTCAACCTTTCGATGAGGGTGGTTTGGGAATCCTAGACTTAAGGTTGATAAATAGAGTCTTACTTGGGAAATGGGTGTGGAAATATGCTAATGAGAAAAATAGTTTATGGAAACAGTTAATCTGCTGCAAAAACAACGTTAGTACCCTGTCTCTTTCAATTTCAAATGCGGCTTCACCTTCAGATTCTTGGATTTGGAGAGGTATCCTTAGTAACTATGCGAAGAACGATCAGATTGGTGACTGTTTAAGAGACAATTCTAAGATCCAAGTGGGAAATGGTCGGTCGATTGCTTTTTGGACTGAGGTTTGGATTACTAATTTGCCTTTAAAAAATCAGTTCTCCAGAATTTTTGCGTTGTCAACAAATAAATGGGGGAAGATATAATGTTTGGGTTTGGAACATACAACTTAGAAGAAACTTGTGTGATTGGGAATTGGACCAGTGGATCGCTTTAATGTCGTTAATTGACAAGGTTTCATTGTCCTGTTCTGTAGAGGATTTTCTGGGATGGTCGGGAAAGGGGGATGGCATGTTCTCAGTCAGATCTTGCAGACAGTCGTTATATGGCAGCTCTGAAGGGAGTTTTGAATGGAAGAAGTGGGTTTGGGATGGTTTGGCCCCGCCGAGGGTTCAAACCTTTTTATGGCATATTTGTCATAAGAAGTTGGCAGTTAGAGTGGAATTGAAGAAAAGGGGGATTCCTTTAACGGATGTTCTTTGTCCTTTATGTCATTCCCAAGATGAATCTATAGCTCACTTGTTCTTATCGTGCTTGGTTGCTTCGGAATTGTGGTGTAAATTTCTAAGGTTATGGGATATCTTTACTGTTCTGCCTCATGATCCTTCTTCTATTCTTTGCTCGTGGTCGTATCTTAAATATAATTCTATTATTTGGAGGTTCATTCCGACTGTCATTTTCTGGTCAATTTGGAAGGCAAGGAATCTGGTGGTTTTTGAAAATGGAGAGTGTGACAGTTCTGTTTTGTTCTTTATCACTAGATTTAGATTAGCGAAATGGTTTTTAGCTAAACATCCTTCAGTTCAGATTCAGACAGATCTCCTAGTAGGGGATCCTACGCGGGCTAATCATTTTCACATAAGTACTAGTACTAAGAAGGTTATTGGCTGGTCTCCTCCACCATCGGATATGTTCAAACTCAATGTTGATGGGGCAGTGACTGGAGATGGGATGCAAGGTGGTATTGGGGGTGTTTTGAGTGACTCTTTCAGCAGCTCCTTAGCTTATTTCTCTTCTGCAGTAGGGTCTGGTCTTCCTATTTTGACTGAAATGAAAGCCATTAAAGAAGGATTGTTGTTTTTCTACTCTTCCGTTTGGGCTAAGAAGGGAAGACTTATTATTGAGAGTGATTGCAAATGTGCAGTGTAGTGGATTTTAAAGTTGCAACCTGCCCCTACTTTTTTCACTGATTTGGTAGAGGAAATTGAAGCTCTTGTTTCTGCTAAAGGCATCGTTCTTAGATGGATTCCTAGGAGTTGTAATGTGGAGGCTGACAGGTTAGCTAAGCAGGGGATTGGTTGAGTGTTGCAAGCTTATTGATGGACGGTTTTGTGTGTTTCCGTTGGGTTTTGTAATGGCTAAATCCTTGTAATAGTTTTGGTTGTGGTAAACAGGACTCATCCTATGATCTAGGGTTCTGCTTTGTGGATTTAGATTAAGTGTCTGTATTTGTTTTCGGTGTGTTTTGGTTATGGGTGTTGTAGGTTTCTTTGTGTTAGATGGGGGTGTTGTCCTGGTTGTTTCTTATGTATTTTATGTTGTTGAATAAATACCTAAGGCACTATTTTCATCCTTCCTATGATTATTCTTATGTATTTTATGTTGTTGAATAAATACCTAAGGCACTCTTTTCCTCCTTCCTATGATTAAGGAGGCCTTCAATTCTTATAAAAAAAAAAGTGCAACAAAAAAAATCGCACTAATTTTGAGAAATGCATACCTCCAAAAGCCATACTTGCAAAAGCAATGTACCCATCATATCCATCCCCAAGTCCTTCAGTCAAAAAAGTAAGGGGTATAAAATAATCTTCACATACATATAAAAATAATACAAATTACAACACAATAAATTTTCCATTTACCGGTTAGAAACTAAAGATTCATCAAAAATAAAAGTGACTTAAGCTGGAAAACTGAATTTACATCTCTCCAGAGAGAAATCATCTTCCTTGGGTTTTTCCAAAGATCGAAAGTGCACAACCTATCATGGAAAGGGGAAAATAAATGCTAATATTACTTTAGCTTGTGAAGTAAAAGAGATTATTAGAGCATATATGACTGGACGATTGTATCTTCCAAACCAATGTAATACTATCTATTGACGACCAATAAATAACCTCAGGTAAGAATCCAAGAAGTTTAACAGCTGATTTAACAACATAAAATATAAAGATATTATTACTCTATTCAAAACAGCAGTGGAAAGGGAACTTTACCAGCTGGCCATTAGCCCTAAGGAGAGGTGACGATGGATCAGATGAAATGAATACCAAAAATCCTAAAAAGAATCCGAATCCAAGAAGTTTAGCAGCTGATTTAACAACATAAAATCTAAAGATAATATTACTCTAGTCAGAACAGCAGTAGAAAGGGAACTTTACCAGCTGACCATTAGCTCTAAGGAGAGGTGAGGATGGATCAGATGAAAGGAATACCAAAAATCCTAAAAAGAATCCTTTTGGCTAAATAGTTCTCATGATTATTAAAATGCTACATAGACATATTGGAGAAGATTCTACTAATAATAATGTTTGATTGAGAATTATGAATTACTAAATTCATTGAGACGACTTTCAATAAAAATAACTATTTGCGACCAATAGATTAAGAAGACCAGGTGTAGATATGAATGTTTTATCCTTCCATTTATTAGAAAAAAAGAAAAAGAAAAGGATGTTTCAATGGTTTCAAATAACATAAATAATCAGAAAATAAAATTTAATAATGAAAGAAAGCTATGTATCCATCTACAGAACCAAATCACAGTAGACACTCAATTGCTAAATCAGAAGCAATAAAAATGACAATGATTTGACAGTACCTATATGTCCTTGTAAACATGCTAACATGCAAAAGCATGTAAAAGCTAACTAAAATATTTCCAAGACTATAAAGGCAAACGCAGTATCTTTAGTAGATGACCAATAGATTAAAAAGACCAGGTGTAGATATGAATGTTTTATCCTTCCATTTATTAGAAAAAAAGAAAAAGAAAAGGATGTTTCAATGGTTTCAAATAACATAAATAATCAGAAAATAAAATTTAATAATGAAAGAAAGCTATGTATCCATCTACAGAACCAAATCACGGTAGACACTCAATTGCTAAATCAGAAGCAATAAAAATGACAAAATGATTTGACAGTACCTATATGTCCTTGTAAACATGCTAACATGCTAACATGCTAACATGCAAAAGCATGTAAAAGCTAACTAAAATATTTCCAAGACTATAAAGGCAAACGCAGTATCTTTAGTAGATGAGCAACATGCATTTGGCATGGATTTATCGTGATTTTTTCAATTTCGGATGAAATGAAGATCAATAAAGAGACTAATAAAGCCATTAAAGTGAAAAGGAGGTTCATTAATCAACCCAACAGGTGAAACTTCTAGTAGTAGTTTTCTTGTATTAGTTTTTTTATAGCAATCCCCTGCATCTTTATGTGCAATATAAGCATATTGAAACTAATTATGTCCTTGTACATGATTTTTATTGTTCCTTCAAATATAAAATACAAATCCAATTGAACTTTTACTATCTTCATTCACCAAATGATTTTTTAAAGAGTAGGAAGAATAAGATGTTTTCAGATTGGGAAAACATAGAAAAAAATGGCTTATTCATCTTTTGCTTTAACATACCTACAATCCTTATCATACTTTGGCATATTTTTCCTTAAATTTTAGTCAGAAACTGGTCAAGGAATTCATTAAATGTGCCTAAAGAAATATATCAGTAAGATTCAACTTAGAAAACTAATCATCGAGGGAGAGAAAAGAAGCACTCAATGAAATACACTCCAGCCCCTGAATCTCATGATCGAAAATCTAACTACCACTCATATTTTATGACTCCAAAAATTTCAAGAAACCAGGGTCCAGACATCAGATTGGACCAAAAGAAGCATGAGTGATCTACCTACCACACATCAATCATTGCTAGCAAATGTTGAGATGGCCGACGTATTAAAAGCAGTAATATAACAGAGAAGTCAACTTTCACACTTCTCATCCAATGAAAAATGGTAGGGATAAGCTCACTGTCTAGAGAACTGTAAATATAAAGGATGAAGAAATGTACCCGACGATTATGAACATATTCCAGAAATGAAGGTACATCTGGATAGCGGTATTAATTAGTACTTTCGACAGGAAGAGACTTTTGAAAGCAAATTATGTCACCATCCACAAGCTGCCGTGAGACGAATAAAACACTTTAAACCAACCAAAAAAAACTGCTACAAATTGAAATGTAATGTATACCTGGCTGGTTTGGAAGGTAATTTTCTTATCAATTGGTTCACACATAACACTGGGCTCAAACTTAATTTCCTGGAAATTAAAGCAGAACCATTACGCCACATAAAAATGTCAAAAGTCGAGCAAAAGGTTAGAAAAAATTAATCAGACGGCAAATAATACCATGTCACAGTCAAACCAGGTACAACTTATACATTAGCTTCAATTATCAATATAACCAGTAAAAATATCTGAAACAACAAAAGGAAAAAAGAGTAAAATCCCATGAGCAGAAGACTTTCCTCCTAAAATGCAAGCATAAGAAAGAAAAATGACGGAGAACTGAAATTGCTCTACTGCAAACAGATAGTGCTAGAAGCTAACCTCAAAAAGATTGATCTCTTCATCAGGAGCATACCCTGTCATTTGTTTATAATTTGGACAAATTTTTATTGGCTTGCAAACACTTTTCACAAACAGCCTTCCAACATGGCTAATAGAACAAAAGATAACCTAAATAAGATTTCACGTAATTATCTAAAAGACAAGGGGTAATAAATAACATGAGACAATGTATCAAAGCTCTTCTTTCTCAGGATCATAGTGCTTGAAGAAAAGTTAAATATCTTCCTTTGTCTTATATGGTGGAGCTACCGGTCATAAATCCTGAACAATTATGTTAACATCAAGATGTAAATAAAAGAGAACCTCAAACATTTATCAAGGGTAAAGACACAAAACTTAAACAAAAGGTCTGGTATTAGCAAGATTCATAAGCAGAACTTGCCTAAAAAATCTAGTAAAAACAGCCAGTTTCAAACCTTGCTAACATGCCCTGTCAAGGGAAGATAAGCAATTCTACTATTTATAATTGTGAACTTAACGTCTATCCCTGACTTCTGTTTCTTCCTACTAAAACAATAGAACTTTTTGCACTCAAAAACTTTTAGAACCAAATTGGGCCTGTCTGTCGAGATC
Organism: Hibiscus syriacus; assembly: GCF_006381635.1. Taxonomy (NCBI): domain Eukaryota; kingdom Viridiplantae; phylum Streptophyta; class Magnoliopsida; order Malvales; family Malvaceae; genus Hibiscus; species Hibiscus syriacus. The sequence continues at coordinate 1,331,624 of NW_024062618.1, read as the reverse complement.
TATTAATATTAGCTTTGGGTGTTAGAATGAATATCATGAATGAAAATATCATTTGACAGCAAGTTCAAGCATCAACGAAGAAACATGTTGCTTAAAAAAAGCTAAACCAGGTTATCAGTCCAAGCTCAACTTCCAGGAACAAGGGAAGCTTATTAGATACCTCCCTTAAGGTTCCAACCTACTAGTGAGGAAGAGACACTTAGGCAAGGAGTTAGATCCTTGTTGAACTTAAAAAATAGCATATTTTTCTTATTCTGTAATTTTCAAATACAAATGGTTAAACCCAAAACTATGAAGATTAAGGGCTGAAGAAAAATCTAGAAACAAATACTCCTCAAACAAGACTTTCGAACCATTAATTAATAGTGAGAAACATTACAGATTGTGTTTCCTCCAAAGGTGCCAATGGTCAGTTCCGACGGTAGGTATAATTTTGATGTTTGGCCCACAACCAGAATTACTGGAATTGCACTGGTACACCAAATTCTCTAGCAACTTTGTTTGCACGTTGAAACATATCAGCAACAAAATCATAACATGGACAGCCAAACATAACAACAATGTATCATATAAAAAAGAAAAAGATTGAAATGAAACACCATTAAAAAAGTAGTATCCAAGAGAAAAACAGAAAAATGAGAGTACCAATTTGATAAAGAAACCAGTTTTCCAAAAGGCAAATATATATAACCATAAGCATCAATTAACACAAAGGAAAACAAAATAGTTTTCTGTTTTTCGTACCTTAAACACATTGACTTATCATGGTCCATTAAATCAAAATATATATCCTTGTCAATCTGCTCTGCAAGATAATCATCTCGTGCAACCTAGAACAGTCATATAGCTATAAGAAGTGCACTCAACAATGCTAAAATCATTATCTAAATTAATGCCTCAAGCAACAACTTTTATGATAGTGTAAAGGTGTGCCTCTACCTTATCTTTCCTTTTTTGTTCATTTTCTTCTTGTTCTTTCCTCCATCTCATCGAACATTTCATATTAGATTCTCAGAAAGGGAACTCAAATAATTCTTAAGACAACATAGACTACTCAAACTACGCTTGATATGAGCTTTCTAAGAAGCTCATTTTTCATTGCTCTTGATAAAGCAACCAAGAGCAATCATATTGAAGAACATTGTTTTCTTCAAGCCAAACTCGAAAACCATTCCATTCAGTTCGTTGATATACTCTTAGTTGACAAAGTGCTCGAAATCATATTACTGAATAGACTTTGGGACCATTGGTACCATAAAACTGACGATCAAGCCTGGTTGGGAACACCTTACCCTAAGATATCGTATACAGACCATCGTGTATGCATTTTAATATTTGGTAAATCTAGGAGTATTATTGAATCCTGGATTTGTCTGTGGTAACTATCCAATCACAAGGAAATTCCAGTAAAATTGAAACCTCAAGGATACATATAATATAAAGCTGAAAGGACAATTACAAAAAAAAAATTAAAAAAAAAAGTTGTTCAACAAAAGGTACCTCTTCCCCACCATATTGCTCCTCTAATGCCATTTCCATATCTTCTTTGGTTACTTTTCATCATCAAATTTAAACCTGAAAAACACAAATTGAATACAGTAACCATATAAAGGAAGTAATACTTTCACCACCTAGGTTCATAGGCAAACCTGACATATGTAAGCTGTGAAGACAATACCTTCAAAACAATCAGCATTGGCTAATTTAATAATCATGCAGCAACGTAAGAATTTAACAGTTGATCCTCTTCCCCAACATATTGCTCCTCTAATGCCATTTCCATATCTTCTTTGGTTACTTTTCATCATCAAATTTAAACCTGAAAAACACAAATTGAATACAGTAACCATATAAAGGAAGTAATCTTTCACCACCTAGGTTCATAGGCAAACCTGACATATGTAAGCTGTGAAGACAATACCTTCAAAACAATCAGCATTGGCTAATTTAATAATCATGCAGCAACCTAAGAATTTAACAGTTGATTCATTTTTCCAAAAACTTATTAAAAACCTATCTGACTTTTTGCTTAGAAGAACATTATGCATCAATTTGACTGAAGCAGTTGGTAAAAATTCAATGTGATTTATACTATAATACTTGACTACTACACCATAAAATCTGTCAATTGTTGATCCACCAAGAAAGACTTCAAAACATCATCAAAACTTGGCTACACATAGGCTCTGCCCATCAGGGCCACTTAAGATGCTTCAGAAGATGATCCATATCATTGATCAGAAAGAATCAGCATGATAATAATGTCCACCATGCACACCACAACTACAAACGAGGACATCGTAAACAAACTTAAAGATGAGACTATCGAACATAATTATAAGTGTAGAAATATTTGCGGCCCATAAAATTGTGCGTCAACAACTTGTCTACATAGCGATTATCAAAACATTGAAGGGAGAGAACAGAGAAGACATGATGAATGCTTATTGTTATAGGAACCTGTGAAGAGTGTAAAGATTCCAAACACTTCTACCAGCTTCTGATGATGGGTATTTTCTATCATATCGGTCAAGGTCAAGGTTCTAAGGGAACTCATAACGGTCATTAATCTATAAAATTAGTAGAAAGTTTCAGTTCAAAACAGTATGCCCTTAGTATGGTAATGATTATCTTGATCCATGATTTTTTTTAAGGAAAAAAGTAAACTATCCGTTTATTATAGTTTTCTATACCAACCGACAGGTAAGTATGAATAGTAAGGACGGTTTAAAAATAAAAATGGCATGATACCGATATCATTTCAATTTATAATAAAACCAGAATGATACCTACTACACTGGTGTGGACAACAAAACACTTACCAAAAGTAATTCATTTAAAAGTTAAAATTATAATAGAACGTGCCAACCAATTTTAGAACTCAAGATAACGATTGTCATTCGTAACATTCATTTGGGTATGGTAGAGTTAAACAAGAAGATGAACCAATGGCTTCTATACCTGTAAAAAGAAAATGATTTAAATGTATCTAAAATGTGCATTCAGCACTAATAATGGAGGCTCTTGTACTGCAAATGACTCATAGAATAAGCAGAACCACATAAATCTAAGATGTTATAACTACTAACCTTGAAGTGTCTCGCATAAAATCATATTCAAATCGTTTAAGCTGAAGTTGAAGGACTGGAGGGAAATCAATGAACAAGCCCTTCTTAGCATCCTGAAATAACACCATCCGAAGTCATTTAAATGGGAAAAGATGCGACATGTAATCAGATATGATGCCGAACACAATACCACAAAAACAATTTAATGCTTAGGTCAACTGAAACTGTTAAAGCCATTCAATACTACAAAACACAACATTTTGCTACAATGAACCACACATTTTGTTCATGCTGTTAAAATAGCTTATGCAGCTATTGTACTAATGAACACTGATCTAACTGAAAGCAAAGTTACCCCAGAATATTACCTGCAATTCATATTGCACTCTCGGCCTGCACTAACAAGCACAAAAAACATTACTGCTGTCAATTCCAAATAATAATCCTAGTCGACACAATATTTTTGGCACGTAAATCCTGCAATTGGTTGATCCCGGCAATAATAAAAATATATAGAGACAAATTAACCCATAATGATAAACACAGGCGACATCTAAGTCATAACTGCAAGGTGTAATTTCTTTGTTCGAGAAATTATCCTGAAACAAAACCTCAAATCTGACTGGTCGCGTCAACTTTGATTGTCGATGTATGCAAATTCACTGTGCGACGTGCAACAGATTTTTCATCATGAATGCCACCATGATGATGAGAACAAGAAAGCCATCATCAACCCAATAATCCAGATCCACTCTCAGAGCTATTTTGCTGACCGGAAAACTGACGGCAAGACACCTATTAATATACCAAGAAATATGTAAGCTGTGAAGACACTACCTTCAAAACAATCAGCATTGGCCAATTTGAATAATCATGCTGCAATTGAAGAATTTAACTGTTGATTCATTTTTCCAAAAACTTATTAAAAACCTATCTGAGTTTTAGCTTAGAAGAACATTATGCATCAATTTGACTAACCAGTTGATAAAAATTCAATGTGATTTACACTACAATACTTGACTACTACCACCAAATCTTTCAATTGTTGGTCCACCAAGAAAGACTTCAAAACATCATCAAAAACTGGCTACACATAGGCTCCGACCATCAGGGCCACTTGTATATATTTAGCCATTTATAAAATTTCAAAATGTGAAATTTCTGCAAAAATATTCTGTAGGTTTTCAATGAACAAGCATACAATTACGCCCTAAGATGCTAAAGAAGATGATCCATACCACTGATAAAAAAGAGTCGGTCTGATATATGCATAATAATGTTCGCCTTGCACACCGCAACTATGAACGAGGACACTGAAAAAAACTGAAAGATGGGAGAATCAGACATAATTATAAGTATAAAAAAACATAAATATTTGCAGCCCATAAAATTGTGCGTCAGCAACTTGTCTACCTAGCGATTATCAGAACATTGAAGGGAAAGAATAGAAAAGACAAGATGGATGCTTATTGCTATAGGCACCTGTCAAGCGTGTAAAGATTCTAAACACTTCCACCAGCTTCTGGTGATAGTTATTTTCTATCATATCGGTCAAGGTCAAGTTGCTAAGGAAACTAAAAATGGTCATTAATCTATAAAATTAGTGGAAAGTTTCAGTTCAAAACAATATTCCATTAAAGAAAAAAGGAAACTATTCATTTGTTATTGTTTTCTATACCAACCGACAGGCAAATATGAATAGTAAGGCAAGTATAAAAATAAAAATGTCATGATACCGATATCATTTCGATTTATAATAAAACCAGAAAGATACTGACTACACTGATTTGGACAACAACACTCTTACCAAAAGTAATTCATTTAAAAGTTGAAAGTATAACAGAACATGCAAACCAATTTTAGAAATCAAGATAATAATTATTATTCGTAACATTCATTTGTGTTTAGTATAGTTAAACAAGAAGATGAACTAATGGGTTCTATACCTAGAAAATGATTTAATGTATCTGAAATGTGCATTCAGCACTAATAATGGAGGCTCTTGGACTGCAAATGACTCATAGATTAAATAGAACCACATAAAGCTAAGATATTATAACTACTAACCTTGACCATTGTGTCTCGAATAAAATCATATTCAAATCGTTTAAGCTGAAGTTGAACGACTGGAGGAAAATCAATGAACAACACGCCCATCTTTGCATCCTGAAATAACATCATCCAAAATCAAAATGAAGTCGATTAAATGGGAAAAGATGTAACATGTAATCAGATATGATGTCGAACACAATACCAAAAAAAAAACAATTTAATGCTTAGGTCAACAGACACTGTTAGAGCCATTTAGATACTACAAACCACAACATTGGTCCTCACTCCTCGGTAATAAATTTGGTATTCATGCTCAAACAATATTTCAAAGATTTGCCTGGGACCGAAGAACTTCTTCTGTCCCAATTTCTCTCAATGCTATGGTAAACTTAGTCATAACCAGCCCTAAAGAAGGTTCAATTACAGCTATAGTACCATACCAAAATATAATCTGCATGTGATGCCAGAACAGAAGAACAAAATGAGAAAGCAAGAAAAAAGACTTTTGGACATCTTATAGAGATCAATCCAATAATGATTATAATAGGAAGAACGCCGAAGCAAATAAAAAAAATGAAGCCACTACCACTGAAGACTATAGGTCTCTTCAAGGTACATATGTACCCACCAATGTTAAGCAAGGGAAACAAAAAAAATTGGCAATAATTTTGACAAATACATACCTCCAAAAGCCACACTAATTGGGTCATTATGCAACTCCGTATACAAGATTAAATCATCATTTTTTTTGGAATCATTTTACAAACTATCTAAATCCAGAAACACTCAGTATGCTTTAATATAAACAGTACGAGTATGGACAGCAACGTAAAAGGTGATAACTTTTTTGATTGAATATTTATTATAAATTAGTTATTTACTGCCAAAGTGAACTGTGCATATCTACTCCATCCGTAGGGTAAACTTTCTGAGTCTGCAACATCCAAATACATAGACAAATGATCCACGTCGTTACCCCTTGGAAATATCAATATTCGCCTACGAAATTCAAAACCAAGAGTATTCAAAAACAAGATACAACTAACAAATTGAGACGTACAATTACAACAATTACAAAAAAATCAAACACTTCATCCAGTGATGCCCACAAGAAACAAAAACAATATTTTGGGAACTTGAATTGACGTAAGGTATTCAAAGAGTAAACCTCTCAAAATAATTATTTTCCAGGAAAAGAGTACCTTCCATGGGCTGGTCATTGTCGGTCAAATCATAGAGTGACACAAGCATTTCCTCATCTTCTTGTTGCTGGTCCGACCCGATCCGACCAGAATATATCAATATTCTAAATAATTAAAATAATATATTTTATAATAACAATATAATAATAATTTCTTATATTTTAAAATATTAAAGTAATATATTTTATAACAATTTATTATATTTTTAATTATTAAATAATATCTTTTAAAACTATAAAAATAAAAATCTTATACATAGTGGAATCAAAATCATAGTAATCACCAGTAATAACAAGATACAAAATTCCCTTTTGCTTTGGTTTGGTTCAAAGGCCATACCAACCATAAAATCTTATAGTATGCTACGACTAATCTCTCAAATAACTGATACTATATTCGGTATAGAAATATTATTTTTCTTTTGCTTTGAGGAAAACAATTGGATGAAGAAAATACAATTCAACCAGAGATGTATGTCTCGGTCTAGAGGAAATTAATATAACAAACCTAATTAATGTATGGCTCCATTTGATGCAATAATTCATAGCCCTACATAAATAACAAAAGTTCATCATGAACAATGCATCTAGCAAGTGATAGAAACAATGAGAAAGAAATTGAGAAATTCTGCCACGTGATAACCTGTTTGAAGTATTGAAGATGTGCATCCATAGTCTCACTAACAGCTTCCAAAAACTCAAATCGCTTTTTGGCTTCAACAATTGAACGAGCAGTTACTTGTAATTTTAAACCACAGTCACATGGCAATAATTCATAGCCCTACATAAATAACAAAAGTTCATCATGAACAATGCATCTAGCAAGTGATAGAAACAATGAGAAAGAAATTGAGAAATTCTGCCATGTGATAACCTGTTTGAAGTATTGAAGATGTGCACCCATGGTCTCACTAACAGCTTCCAAAAACTCAAATCGCTTTTTGGCTTCAACAATTGAACGAGCAGTTACTTGTAATTTTAAACCACAGTCACGCAATTACATATCTTGAACCAAATTTGAATTATCAGCAACATCAATTTAGAAATTATTTGCTACCAATTCACTCACTAGATTAAAACGAGCCTGTTCAAATGCTGACCTCGCATTACGAAGTTCCTAGAATAACTCCAACCATGTCAATGTATGTAAGAAATATCCATCAACACGATATCTACATAGCTAAGAAAGCCAAATACATGAAATTATAAACCAAAGCAAGCCATTTTGCACGATACCTCTTCCAAAACATTAACAATATTACTCTTCGTACTTTTCCTTGGTGAAAGAAACTTTTCACGAGCCAGCCAGATCATACAAAGTGAAACAATATAATTATGCAATTGATTTTAGGCCAACTCAAAAAATATAATATCAAACTCAAGCAATGTAAATAAAGCAAGCAAACAAACTACACCGGCAAAACAAATTTAACTTCTAAAGTACCTGGTCATAAATGAGAATAGCCTTGTCAAAACGTTTGTGTGCTTTCTGCAAAAATAGAAGATATTTTAAAACAAAAGGCTAAACAAATAAAAACATATATGATCCATAATTAATACACAGATTATTATGAGTTGGATGAATCTATAGAAGAGAAATAAATAAATAAATAAATAAATAAATAACCAATGTTTCTCTTAATAAGATTGTTTCGCATAGTAAAAGTTAATAAGGCGACCCAGCTTTCAGCTAGTTCCAGATCCTCCCGACTTTATAGGGTAGCTTAAATCTTATTTGTAAGACATAGTGGAACAATATAATTATGTATTTGATTTTAGGCCAACTAAAAAACTATAATATCAAATTCAAGCAATGCAAATAAAGCAAGCAAACAAACTACACTGGCAAAACAAATTTAACTTCTAAAGTTTACGGTGAATGTTATATTCTGAGCTAAATTTTACAGAAATGAGCCATGTCAAGAGAGAAATGTTTTTGCTATGAGGCAATAACAGTAGTAATAACTGTTGTTAATAAAAAAAAAACTAAACGGTAAAAGAATTGATTATACCTGAACTTCAATAACATGTTAAAATGGCCCACTTCTCATTCATGTAGAGTACGATGACATTGTTGACAGATCAACTGCACTACATCCTGTAACAAACATTTAATATTATCAGAGATGAATTCATATGAATTTCCATGAGTGCAAAAATCCAGTCTGTCGTATGGCAAGTGCTAATTCGCAGAAAGTACAATATAAAGATTGTGAATGCAAATTCAATGTTTTGACCAGCGTGGATCAGATGAGACAGAATATGGAGTATACAATAAATCGGATAGAACTAAAGATGATTCAGTTTTCAGTTTAGTAGTGAAAAACGATATCCAGATAGATGAACATTAAGCACCAACTTGGTGTGGCTTTCAAGGGAAAAGGAAATTGTTACCAAAAATCATACATGTTTGTCTGCATATATATGCAAGTGTAAATGGACATATCTTTCGTACTTTTAATGAGCAACATGCATCAGTCAATGAAAAAACAGCAAGCTTCAATTGAATCAGAAAGTTGAATATATTGGAATATATTTTCAATGCACCAGGAGTCAAAATAACGCTGGCGGGCATATCCACTCGGTAGCCCAGACCTAAAAAGTCGAAGAACACCTGCCATGTTAACAGCCATCAAAATTAAGATGATAAATAAATCAAATGAATTCTAATAAATCCTATTGGTGTTTTACTACAAAATGAAAACTCAAGCTCCTCCTTCAACCTTGTATATTGCTAAAAGCTAACCTCATAAAGATTAGTCTCTTCATCAGGACAAGGAGAAAGATAATAGAGCAGAAAGATAAACCAAATAAGATTTCACGTAACTATCAAAATACAAGGAGAAAAAGACTACACGACAACCTACCGAAGCTTTGCTTTCTCAATATCGTAGGGCTTGAAGAAAAGTAAAATATTTCCCTTTTTCTTTTACGGTGGAGCATTCGGTCGTAAATCCTGAACAATTGTGATTATGAGGCAGAACTGAAACAAAAGGCCTGGTTTTGGCAAGATTCATAACTAGAACTTGCTTAAAGAATATAGTAAAATACAGCCAATTTCAAGCCTCACTAACATGCACTGTCAAGGGAAGATAAGCAATTCTACTATTTATTATTGTGAAACTTAACTACTCAAGGACTATCCCTAACATCCATTTCTTCCTACTCTAACAACAGAACTTTTTGCACTAGAAAGCTTTTAAAACCAAATTAGGCCTCTATGTGTGGATCTATTAATTTTAGTATTGGGGATGAGAATGAAGATCCTGAATAAAAATATCATTGGCCAGAGAGTTAAAGCATAAAAAAAGTAATATGTTGCTCATAAAAAGCTAAACCTACAAGTCCAAGCGTAAATTTCAGGAACAACTTTAGGTATGCATAGTGAACCTTATTTCATACCTCATTCAAGGTTCCAACCTACTGTGAGGAATTACATCCTTGTCAAACTTTAAAAAATGCACATTTTCCTTATTCTGCATTTTCAAAGAGAGACAGTTAAATCCAAAACTATGTTGAACAAGGGATGAAGCAAAATCTAGAAACAGAAACTGTCCAAACAAGACTTTTGAACCATGGTATAATAATTTCGTGTAAACTACCTATTTAGTCACTCACCTATTAATCTGTTTTTGTTTTGGTCATCAACTATTATCATTTTCAAAATCATGCATAACGTAACATTTTGGTTTTGCTTTGGTTACCAGCCGTTAAAAAAATAGATTTTACCCTAAATTAAGAGACAAGAAACACAACAGATGTCAAATAGCATGTTACTGCTTCACCATAACCAACTAAATAAAGGGTTGATGCCTTACCTCACATGAACATCAACAGCAGCAGAACAAAAATGATATGGTGCAGGTTGGCTGCTGCTAAGACTCCAACAGATTATCTAAATCCAAACCATGGACTTCTACTTCGAGCTTGTTTCTTGAACTCTTATGGCACAAAAGAATACAAATCATTGCCCACTTTTGATCTTCATGGAAAAGACTTCATATTGAGAAAGCATAATAGCTAATTTCATTCTCGTTAGAGTAGTAATCATTATAGTTGAGATATCCCCCATTACCGGAATGCCTAGATTCACTGTGTTTAGGCGATTTGAGGTAGAGTAAATGCAAATCTTTAAGATTTTTGTCGAACTTTTCTTTCATGGCAAGAACCTGAAAAAAAAAACTACTATAATTGGTGCACTAATTAGGTATTATCTCTCATCTAGAATGTTCGGTCAGTAGTCCAAGAAATTGAAATCATTTCACTTCCTGCAAAGGCTTCTCTTCTTTTTCCAAAAATCTAGTCCCATGCGTCTACTCTTAACATTTAATAAAAGAAAGATTTATTATGTGTCTGGCTCCTAGTTACCAATATGCAATATAAAATTTAAAGGCATCAAATGTAATCCACAAAACTGATTAAACTCGACCACATAAACGGAAGTACATTCCATTTACCACAAACTGAATAAACTAAACCCTAAACCCTCCTCAAAATTCAAGTTTCTACGAGCAGTAATTCAGAGGCAAAAAATGCTTAAATGGATGGCACCTTATAGAAAACAGTTACGCTTGAAGTTGATTCCCAGAATACTAAAGTCCACCATTGTGCAATACTTGCAATAAGAAACTAAAAGTTCGGATTTAGAAGCTTACTTAAACAACATGCAAGTAGGTTTCAGCAGGCAATATAGACCATAATTTGATGGGTACCTGAGATATATTGATCCTATAAAGTTTATCCAGTTAATCGTCTTCCACAAGTCCCATGTTCCGTATACCACCAGTGGGACAAGACCGAAAATCTAGGGCACACTGCAAAATATTCTCTATGGTACTGGCTATAGGTTTTGTTTCATCAGATAGAAAACATCTACAAAGTATACATGTATGTTAATGAAGAATCATCCATAGTTATTACATAGCCAAAAAAGGCCCAAATAGTATGCAATGAGCATTCTATAAAAGGTAATTCTGCCTACCATATCTATGGTTCAAACTAAATAAGATAATGTAACACCCTTGTTAACATCTGGTTCTGACTTGGCTTCAGAGTGGCAATGCACGAAAACCAATAAAGTAAATCGAACCACAATAGGTTGAAGCTATAAACACACAATGTGAAAAACAATTTTTCTAAACCTTGTCCTTAAAGGAGTGAAGAAACTTGCACCATGATACATGTGATAGCTTTTTTTTTTTTCACAAAGCAAGTGGATTATTATTAATTTAAAAGAAAGCAAATGACTTAACATAATGGATGCATAGAGGAACTGATACATGTGATAGCTGACCTAAATGTTGTAGCTATCTGAAATAAGAAAAAGGAGACAACAAAGCTAGATGCCTTTTATACGGTGGTTTCTATTTTATGTTTTTGCCCAATATCACAATCAAGAGTTTGAGAGGAAGATACCATAAAATAGAATATCAGATTTTAATCATCAAAAAGAAGATTTCTAATTCATTCTCCCTCTTTAAGGCTAATTCTCTATTTTCCTACAGAATCGTTAGATACTTTACTATCCTCCAGGTAATCTATAAATGAAGAAACGGTATGTGTTCCTTAAAGAAATGAGCCATGTCAAGAGAGAAATGTTTTTTCTTTGGGGCAATAATAGTAGTAATTACTATTGTTAATAAAAAACACTATAGGGTAGAAGAATTGAATATGCCTGTACTTCATTAGCATGTTAAAATGGCCCACTTCTCGTTCATGTAGAGTACGATGATGTGTTTGACAGATCAACTACACTACATCCTGTAACAAACATTTAATATTATCAGAGATGAATTCATATGAATTTTCTTGAGTGCCAAAATGCAATCTTTCATGTGGCAAGTGCTAATTCGCAGAAAGTACAATATAAAGATTGTGAATGCAAATTCAATGTTCTGACAACAGCGTGGATCAGATCTACATCAGTCAATGAGAAAGTTGAATATATCGGAATATATTTTCAATGCACCAGGAGTCAAAATAATGCTGGCGGGCCAATCCACCAGGTAGCCCAGACCTAAACAGTAGAAGGAATGAACACCTGCCATGTTTACAGCCATCAGAATTAAGATGATAGATAAATCAAATAGTGCTTCCTTGTGTGTAATTTAGAGAAGTTATCAATCTTCCAAGTGAATCTTGATGAAGGAGGAACCTCCACTGGTTGATTTTCCAGAGTATTTGCAGTCCCGGTTTGAGATGCAACTAACAAATTGAGACGTAAAATCACAACAATCGCAATAAAATCAAACACTTCTTCCAGTAATGCCCACAAGAAACAAGAACAATATTTTGGGAACTTGCATTGTCGTAAGCTATTCCAAGAAGTAAACTTCTCAAAACAATTATTTTCCAAGAAAAAACTACCTTCCATGGGCTGGTCATTGTCTGTCAAATCATGGAGTGGCACAAACATTTCCTCATCTTCTTGTTGCTAAAAAAAAAGAGTAATCAAGAAAACTTCAAGAATAACTAAATCAAAAGCAGTCGAATCCATAAAGAAATCAAAATTGAAGATAAAGGAAAGAAACCTTAGAGAATCTACAAATGATCAAATTAGTCAAAAAGAAAACAACTGAAAAGAAAAAGAGAAAGAGAGATCACCGGGAAAGAGAGTATATCGATGGGTGAAGGAGTACCGACAGTCATGGTTATGGAAGTGAGAGGTAAATTGGGAAGTTATGAAAATAAGAGGGAAGATTATAGGGGCTGATTTTATACTACTCTGAGGAGAAGAAAGATCACTGGTTCCTGATTCTTTCTTTGCAAGTAAAGTTTTGTACCGTTGGGGGAAAACTCTGAGGATAAGAGAGATCACCGGTTCTTGATTCTTTCTTTGCAAGTAAAATTTTGTACCGTTGGGGGAAAACTCTGAGGAGAAGAGAGAGAACCGGTTCTTGATTCTTTCTTTGCAAATATAATTTTGTACCGTTGGGAGAAAACAAAGAGATTGAATCGATTTTAATTTTTCAACAATTAAATATTTTGTTTTAAATTAATTAATTAATAAAATTAATAAATATTAATAAAATAAAATATTTTTAATCATTATTATCATAAAATTCATCAAATATTATAAAAGTATTATAGAGATAACTTTTTATTGAAAATTAATTTAATTTATATTATTAAAATTTAAACCTTCAAATTAATTTGAAAAATTTTATACGTTATTAAATCTTAATTAATTATTAATGATAAATCATAATATTTAACAAACTAAATTAAAAAATAAAATTAAGGGTAAAATATATAAATAGACCTCAAACTTTTAGGGCACATTCATTTTGGTAACCCAACTTTTGAAACTTACAATACAATCATTAAACTTTTAGTTCGTTTTCAGTAAGATCTATGTAGTTACCTTGCTGACGTAGCATCTAACCCCGTCAACAGGGGCGGATCTTAGAGAGGGCCCAAAGGGGCCCTGACCCCTGTTAAAATTTGTATATTTGATATAATTTTGGTATAATAGTATTTTGATTCATGTAAGTTTTAATATTACACAAATTAAGTGTTATCTTGTGAATTTTGAGTTTTTTTTATATATAAATCTAGGGTGAATACAAGGTAATATGTGTACAAAGACTCTTTTTTTTGACAATGAACGATCATACCCCTACATGTACAGTGCTTGAACTGGAGACCTCAAGGATAACAATAATCCCTTAATCACTAATGTACTTAGATCGTGCTGAATTTTGAGTTTAAATTCCTAATAAGTCTTTATATTTTTCTTAAATAATCTAATATTTCGTCACTGTCAATATTTAGTTCTGACTCCGTCCCTGCTCGTCAACCCCCCTTAAGCTCATAGATACTTCTTTAAAAATCATCCTACAAAATCTAAAATATTGACATAAAAAATTAATAAAATAAAACATTAAAATCTATATTATGATTTTAAAATTTTTCAATGAGTCGTTATTTAACAAACAAATATAAAATAAAATTTATGGTTATAAATGAATAATTTAATCATTTAATATATAATGAATGAGAAAACAAAGAAAATGAAAATAAAAGCGATAAGGAATATGAAATTGATAAGTTTATATATATATATATACATGTCATTTTGTTTTATATGAAATTTAATACGTTTATGAATTTATTTTTGCATCCTCTTCATGTTTTAAATATTTTCCCTTTCTCTATTTTAATTTTAATTTATTTACTTAAAATTTATATTGTAATATATACTATACAATAATATAATTAATATATATACATATATATATATATATATATATAAAGTAATTTAATAATAAAAAATATAATCAAAATATTTTCTAATAAATAAAATAAAAGCATCTATTGACTCATAGGTTCATTAAAATTTATATACATGAATCATGCCTTATATGTTTATATATAATAGTACATATATATGAAAAGAGAGTTTTGTACGAATTTATTAAGATAACGCATACAAAACAAATATAGTTAAAATGAATTAAAAAAGATTCGTAATGATTAGATCGACTCTAAGAGAGCTTTTAGTATGATAAATGACTAAATATCCTTAAAAAGAGTAAACTATCAAAATGTCCTTATAAATGCAAATTACAAAAATATCCCTATTACCTTACTGAATAAAATTTAGGGTTTAACTTAATGAGATGTATAAGATATATTAGGGCTATAATGATTTATTAGAATCCTATGTGTGGGAAATAATGAAAATGCCTTGAAGACTAAAATGTCTAATATGCCATAAGTTTTAAGTGACTAAAATATCCTTAAGAAGAAATGACAAGAATGCTCTTATATACCCTAGAAACTGACGGTGCCAATGTATGTAGATAAATTATAAATATATGGTAAATCGTATTAAGGGTTAACTGCCACTATATTATCGTTAAAAGTAAGTGACCCTTGTATCATTGTTATTTTTTTTTTATTTTGAGACAATTAATTATTTTATCAATGAATTTATTAGGATAAAGCACAGGTTTAAAAATAATATCTATTTGTGGTGCTGCTCAGGAATCAATCCTACATGTTTTGCGAGACTGCCCGACTGTTGTGGCTCCAGATTTCTCCTCGAGGCTTGGTGCACGGTTTTTTTCAACTACCTTTAGAAGATTGGATTTTCAGCAACATCCAAGCTGGCCATTCTTGGATTTTCAACTTCCTTTAGAAGATTGGATTTTCAGCAACTTCCTTTAGAGTCACCTTAGGCCGCTGGTGGATGTGTTTTCCCGACAAGAGGTCGCTGTCTGGATTGTTTAGAAGCCCATATTGTTACCAAAAAGCAGTGAGAAACGATATCTAGATAGATGAACATTAAGGACCAACTTGTGAGGCTTTCAAGGGAAAAGGAAATTGTTACCAAATATCAGATATGTCTGTCTGCATACATATGCAAGTGTAAATGGACATTTCTTTTGTACCATTAATGAGCACCATACATCAGTCAATGAAAAAACAGCAAGCTTCAATTGAATCAGAAAGTTGAATATATCGTCATATATTTTCAATGCACCAGGAGTCAAAATAATGTTAGCGGGCCAATCCACTCGGTAGCCCAGACCTAAAAAGACGAAGAAATGAACACCTGCCATGTTTACAGCCATCAGATTTAAGATGATAGATTAATCAAATCAATTCCAATGAATCCTATTGGTGTTTTACTACAAAATGAAAACTCAAGCTCCTCACTCACTGCAACCTTATAATTATGACCGGGTTTGTTGAAACAATAAACAGAAATATTACACTACTGAGAAAAGATGTTGCTAGAAGCTAACCTCATAACGATTGATCTCTTCATCAGGAGCATATCCTATCATTTTGTTTAATTGGACAAGATTTCTATTGGCTTCCTTGCACTTTTCACAAACAACCCTCCACAACATAGCTAATAGATCAGAAAGATAACCTAAATAAAATTTCACGTAACTATCAAAAGACAAGGGGAAATAGACAACATGACACAACCTACCGAAGCTTTGCTTTTTCGATATCATAGTGCTTGGAGAAAAGTAAAATATTTTCCTTTTTCTTATCAGTCGAACTATCGATAGTAAATCCTGAACAATTATGTTTAAAATCAAGATGCAAATAAAAGGAGACCCCAAATATTTATCAAGGGGGAAGGGGTGGAACTGAAACATAAGGCGTGTCTTTGACAATATTCATAACCAGTACTTGCCTAAAGAATCTAGAAAAATACAACCAATTTCAAGCCTCGCTAACATGTACTTTCAAGGGATGATAAACAATTCTATTATGTATAATTGTGAACCTTTACTTCTCAAGGACTATCCCTAACATCCATTTCTTTCTACTCTAACAACAAAACTTTTTGCACTAGAAAACTTCCAGGTGGCATTTGGTTTGCTGGAATGTTTCTAAGGGAATTGGAATCTGTGAAGGAATTGGAATCTGTCAGAAATTGAAATCCAATTTCATATTCTATTTGGTTGGCAGGAAATTGAATTGGAATCAAATTCCATATTCTGTTTGGTTCGCAGACATGTCAAACGAATTTAATTTCAATAATGTAAAATGACAGGATTACCCTTCTTATTTTTTTTTGCTTAATTTTAGTTTGTTTTATAAATTACATGTAGCAATATATTATAAAAATTTAAAAAATATTAAATATTAATTTTATTGATTGATTATTCATTTCAATAAATTATAAAAATCATGCTAATAAACATTATAAGTTAAAATCATCCCAATTAGGGATGGTCATGGGTCGGGTTTTTGGTCCACCTGACCCGAGAACAAGGGAACCTCCATCCGAGACCCGACCCAACCCGACCCGATCAAAATAAAGTTTCACCCGACCCGACCCGAAATAATAATAAAATTATTTTTATTCAATAAAAACAATGACTTAATTGAAAAAATTATATATAGAGGGGTATTATTGTAATTATTACTAAATATATAAGGTAAAATTATATATTTTTTCGGGTCGGGTATTTTTCACCCTAAACCCGACCCGACCAAAATAAAGTTTCACCCGACCCGACCCGAATATATGAATTAAAAACCCGACTCGACCAGAAATAATAAAAAAATTATTTTTATTCAATAAAAACAGTGACTTAATTGAAAAAAAAAATTATATATAGAGAGGTATTATTGTAATTATTCCTAAATATATAAGGTAAAATAATATATTTTTCAGGTCGGATATTTTTCACCCTAAACCCAAACCGACCCGACCCGACCCGACCAAAATAAAGTTTCACCCGACCCGACCCAAATATATGAATTAGAAACCCGACCCGACCGACCCTAAATAATAAAAAAAAATATTTTTATTCAATAAAAACAGTGTCTTAATTGAAAAAAATTATATATATAGGGGTATTATTGTAATTATTCCTAAATATATATCGTGTCGGGTTGGGTCGAAACCGTCGGGTTCTAGTTGAGTGGCCATCCCTAATCCCAATCAAAATATGTTAATAAGTTACCAAAAGATTAATAAGGGTAGTATGGTCAAATTTCACATTCCCTCCAACAAGGGAATTGAATTCCATCATAGAATAGATGAAATTCACTTTCCCTCATTTTATAGAAAGTTGAAGTCATGAAGGATTCCAATTCCCTTGGAAAACTTGAACCAAACATGGAAAAGTGGTGGAATTGAATTCCAATTCCTCCTAATTCCAAAGGATTCATATAATCAAACGCCACCTCAGAACCAAATTAGGCCTCTATGTTTGGATCTATTAATTTTAGTGTTGGGTGAAAATGAAGACCCTGAATGAAAATATCATTGGCCAGAGAGTTAAAGCACATAAAAAGAAACATGTTGCTTATAAAAAGCTAAACCAAATTACCAATCCAAGCTTAAGTTTCAGGAACAACTTTAGGTATGCATTATGAACCTTATTTGATACCTCGTTCAAGGTTCTATCCTACAGTGAGAAAGAGACAATTAGGTACGGAATTATATCCTTGTCAAACTTAAAAAGAGTACATTTTCCTTATTCTACATTTTCAAAGACAGACAGTTAAATCCAAAACTATGCTGAACAACGGCTGAAGCAAAATCTAGAAACAAAAACTCCTCAAACGAGTCTTTTGAACCATGGTATAATAATTTTGGATAGACTACCTATTTAGTCACTCACCTATTACTTAGTTTTAGTTTTGGTCCCCCAATTATTATTTTTTTTCAAAATCATACATAATGTAATGTTTTGTTTCTGTTTTGATCACCCGCTGTTAAAAAAACAGACTTTACCCTAAATTAAGAGACAAGAAACACAACAGATGTCAAATAGCATGTTACCGCTTCACCATAACCAACTAAATAAAGGGTGGACGCCTTAAATCGCATGAACATGAATAGCAGCAGAACAAAGATGATATGGTGCAGGTTGACTGCTGCTAAGACTCCAAAAATGACCTTTGTTGGATGGGAATTGTTAGTTGAGGGTTAACACATGAAACTAACATAGAAGAGCCATGTGAGGTGGAACGATGATGTGGTATAATGTCACGTAAGTAAAATTTATTAAAGTTAATTTTTATTTAATTATCATTTCTAATTAATTCCATAGCAGGTGGATTCGAATCTGAGCCTAATGGTAGAAGGATCAATGCATAATCATCAGACCGACTTATTAATTCAGTATTGTTGACGAAAATAGGTAAAGAAAACAAAAGAACACGAGAATTTTACGAGGTTCGGCAATGTGCTTACGTCCTCGGTGCCTAGGCGGCGATAAAAGTTTTATTCAATGATCTTTTAGGTCTAGGTTACATCTCTATTTATAATAGAAAACCCTGGTACATAATTACAAAATCAACCCTGTACCGTACCGCGGGGGCTGCGCCCCTGCAGCCCCAACCCACATAATTTGTAACCCCACAACGAGACTTTCTTTGTAAGGACAGTTGATGTTCGCTGCGTTCGCTCACTTCGCTCCATCTTCTGTCCTCTTTACTGGTATATTTATGAGCCATACCTAACAAATCTCCACCTTGGCGAATATCCTGCCCCTTGGAAACTTCAATGTGGGTTGGGTTACCATGCTTCTTTAATAACTCGAAACATTCAACAAGTCCAAGCAATGCTTGTACTTGTCTGTCGTAACTGGCTTGGTGAACATATCAGCGACATTCTCATCAGTATGTACCTTCTAAAACAAAACCTCTTCAGATGCAACCAACTCTCTGATCTTGTGGAACCTTACATCAATATGTTTAGTTCTAGCACGATACACCTGATTCTTAGCCAAGTGAATAGAACTTTGATTATCACAAAGCAACTGAACTCCACCTTGTTGAACACCCAACTCCTTCACTAAACCAGTAAGCCATAAAGCTTCTTTTGCAGCTTCAGCCGCTGCCATGTACTCAGCTTCAGTTGTAGATAGGGCAACAACAGATTGAACAGTAGACTTCCAACAAATAGGCCCTCCACCAAGAGTAAAGACATACCCTGTCGTAGATCTTCTATTATCCAAGTCACCTGCATAGTCTGAATCCACATATCCTACAACCAAAGGATTATCCCGCTGACTCCCAAAAACAATTCCATGTCCCACAGTACCCTTTAAGTACCGAAAGATCCACTTGACTGCTTCCTAATGTTGCTTACCAGGTTTAGACATGTACTTACAAACTTGACTAACAACATGAGCTAAATCAGGACGAGTACATACCATCGCATACATCAAGCAGCCAACAGCATTAGAATACGAAACCTTTGCCATATCTTTAGCTTCCTTATCTGTCTTAGGGCACTGTTCTGATAAGAGCTTAATGTGATTCGCCAATGGAGTGCTAACTGGTTTCGCGCTGCTCATCGCAAACCTTTCTAGCATTTTCTCAACATAACCCCATTGAGATAGCCACAGTTTCCTTGAGTCTCTGTCCCTGCAAATTTCCATTCCAAAAATTTTCTTTGCAGCACCTAAATCTTTCATATCAAATTCCTGACTCAATAAAGTTTTCAAACCGATAACATCATCCATGTTCTTCGTAGCAATCAACAGATCATCAACATACAGTAATAGAAAAATAAAAGAACCATCATCAAGGCTCTTAACATAGACACAACAATCATACTCACATCGGTTGTAGCCAATCTTGATCATATAGGAGTCAAACCGTTTATACCACTGTCTCGGAGACTGTTTCAACCCGTACAAAGATTTCTTCAATCTGCAAACTAAATGCTCATTTCCAGGTTGAGTGAAACCTTCAGGTTGCCGCATGTAGATCTGCTCCTCTAAATCACCATAAAAAAAGCAGTTTTAACATCCATCTGCTCTAAATACAAATCCCAACTAGCCACCAATGCAACTACTGCTCGGATTGAAGTGTGCATGACCACAGGAGAAAAGATTTCATCATAATCAACTCTTTTCTGCTGTAAAAAACCCTTCGCTACCAAACGAGCCTTGAACTTCTCCCCCACTTTTTCTGTTACTGCTGGTTTCTTCTTATACACCCATTTGCAACCAATCGGCTTCTTACCCTCAGGAAGGGGAACTAACTCCCATGTGCGATTGTGATTCAAAGACTCTATCTCCTCAACCATGGCTGCCATCCACTTGTCGTTTTCCTGACTAGTAACGGCATCATGAAAAGTAACCGAATCATCACTGCTAACAATAAGTGCAAAAGATACCAAGTCTTAAAAACCCAATCTGTTCGGAGGCTTTATATTCGTTCGTCTCACCCTGTCTCTGGCGAGACTATAATCCTGCAAATCATCCGTAGTGGAACCACCAGAAGTCGGTTGAGAAGTTTCTGGTTTCTCAACTGGAAACTGCTCGAAATCCACCACTGTCGTGTCTTGCTTCTGCTGCAACATGGACTGTTCATCAAAAACGACATCTCTACTAATCACAACTTTCTTCGCAACTGGATCCCAGAACTTGAATCCTTTGACACCTTTCTTGTAACCTAGAAAAATGCACTCCTTCGATTTTGCATCAAGTTTGGATCTCTCATCAGCAGGTACATGCACATAAGCAGGACAACCAAAAATCCGTAAGTTATCAAAACTAACATCATGACCAGTCCATACCTCTTCTGCAACTTTCCCAGCCAGCCCTTGGCAATCTGTTGATAAGGTAACACGCCATGTTAACAGCCTCAGCCCAGAAGTGTTTGGGAAGCCTCGCATTCAACCGCAAACATCTGGCTCTTTCATTCAACGACATGTTCATTCGTTCCGCAACACCATTCTGTTGTGGTGTCTTGCGCACTGTAAAATGCCTCTGAATCCCATGCTCCTTACAGAATTGTAGGAACTGTGAATCTGTGTACTCCGTACCATTGTCAGACCGCAAACACTTGATTTTTCGTCCTGTTTGGTTTTCTACCTCAGCTTTCCACAGCTTAAACTTCTCAAAAACTTCAGATTTCTGTTTCAAAAAATACACCCAAACTTTCCGTGAAAAATCATCAATAAAAGTAACATAGTACCTAGATCCACCCAAAGACGATGTCGTGGAAGGCCCCCATACATCAGAATGCACATAATCAAGAATCCCTTGAGTTGTGTGCTTCGCAGTCTTGAAACGGACTTTAGTCTGTTTACCAAGAACACAATACTTGCAAAAATCGAGCTTACAGCTTTTGACACCATGCAACAAGTTTCTCTTGTGTAATTCTGCCATACCACGTTCACTAAGACGAGCAAGGCGCATATGCCACAATTTTGTCGTATCATCACATGACTCAACAGAGTGAACTCTACCTGCAACGGTACTCCCTAACAATCTGTAGATATTCCCTGCAGTCATGTTGCCTTTCATCACAGTCAATACTCCTTTAACAATCCGAATGGTTTCCCTATTCTCGTCAGCCTTAGGGATAAAACCATTCTTGTGCAAAGTGCCCAAGGAAATCAAATTCTTCTTCAAGTCTGGGATATGTCGAACACTACCCAACGTCCGAACGGAGCCATCGTGCATCTTAATTCTGACATCACCAATACCAACAATATTGCAACATCGATCATCACCCAAATAAACCGAACCATAATTAACCGGCATGTATGTCGAAAATCATTCCCTATTTGGCGTGATGTGATAAGAACATCCAGAATCAAGAATCCAAGCATCCGTCAATTGTGTCGTTGAAATAGAAAGCATATCACCCTCACTGCAATCAGAATTATCATCCTCGACCACGTTCACAGACTTGGATGAGCCATCACGCTTCTCATCAGTCTACTTTTTTAACTTCGGACAGTCTCGCTTCATATGTCCCGCCTCCTTGCACTTGTAACAGTGAATCGTCTTCTTATCCCTGGATTTGGATCTGGAATTCCGCTTCTCGGACCCTGCCTTCTCTGGCTTCCGTCCACGATCTCGATTACCCTTGACATATAAGCTATCGGCTTGAGAGCTTTCCCCTGCATTATGCTTCCGCTGGTTGTGAGCCAACAAGGCTGCAGTAATCTCTTCAACGTTGATAGTCTCTTTCCCATATGTAAGAGTAGTCACCATGTGTTCGTAAGAGGGAGGCAACGAACACAACAGAATCATCGCTCTGTCTTCATCCTCAATTTTCACATCAAGCCGAGCCAGATCAGAAACGATTTGATTGAAGACATTCACGTGTTGCGCCAAATCGTGATCGTCCTGCATCTTCAGCCCATACAGCCGCTGCTTCAGATACAGTTTTGTCGTTAAGGATTTAGATATAAACTGACTTTCCAACTTCCTCCAAATTTCGTCTGGAGACGATAGATGCATGACGTGATACATGACCTCGTCCGCCAAGCATAATCGTATGGTTCCTGCCGCTCGCTGCTGCAATTCTTCCCAATCTTCCTCATCCATTGACGTCGGCTTTGTAGGTCGCAAAGCCTTCAAAATCCCTTGCTACGCCAATAGATCCTTCACCCTCGTTTGCCATAATCCGAAGTTACCCTGACCATCGAATTTCGCGACTTCAAATTTTGCTCCTGACATTTGATACCAATTGTTGACGAAAACGGGTAAAGAAAACAAAAGAACACGAGAATTTTACGAGGTTCGACAATGTGCTTACGTCCTCGGTGCCTAGGCGGCGATAGAAGTTTTATTCAATGATCTTTTAGGTCTAGGTTACATCTCTATTTATAATATAAAACCCTGATACATAATTACAAAATCAACCTTGTACCGTACCGCGGGGGCTGCGCCCCCGCACCCCCAACCCACATAATTCGTAACCCCACAACGAGACTTTCTTTGTAAGTACAATTGATGTTCGCTTCGCTCACTCCGCTCCATCTCCTATCCTCTTTATTGGTATATTTATGAGCCATACCTAACAAGTATAATTAAACAAAACATGTTTGCCACGTTAAAAAATGAATTAGAGATTTTTAAAACCATAAATCAATTTTCAAACTCATTCATGTTCTTTGTGATTACACCAAACATCGAAAGACTTTTACTATTATCAATCCTCATCTGTCTTTGTCTTTACCTCGACACCATTGGAATCTTATATGTCGTCACCTTCTTAAATTGAGAACCACCACAAACCACACCCCCGAACCTTTATAACTCTCGATCACTTTTTTTCTTTTTGAACCGTCCTTCTTTCCCTCGTCACAATCGCAATCTCCTATGGCGTTGTTATCCCTAAACCGAGAACAATCGCAAATCAGGCCTTGAACATCCACAGCTACTGATTGCTCTCCCTTTTTGAATTGTCAAATCTCAAAGTCATCTCGTCCGTTCATACTCATTAATGCATCAACTTGTGAACAGTAGCCTGTGACCTTAAACTCGAACTCAGCTCAATCGACATCTGCCATTGTTAATATTGTCCATCCGAAAATCCAAACTCTTTGGTTTGCCCCATTGGCCACACTACCTCTGTCCATTATCAACACTCCTAAAGTTTTCCAATAACATATCGTCATCGAAAATGGTGGAAGTTTATTGATGTTTGGGGTTTAAGATAATGATAGAATATGAGTTTGAAAATTGATTTAGGATTTTAAAATTCTCTAATAAGGAATGATTATATATTTGAATATTTGTGAAAATATGATATGCTTCTTATATTTTTTTATCAGTTCGATTGATCAATCAAATAATGTTAAGAGAATAATGAATTTGTTCTTTAAAATTTTTATTAAAAGTATTATCAATTTAGAATGGTTTAACTTCTAAATCAAATCTACTTCTATTATCTTAATTATACATACTAAGGATTTTCTAAAATACATTAGACTTTACTACCTCTGAGAATAAAGTGTAACCCTACAACAATCTCATAAGGTTTATACCTCAAAGCTTTAAGAATATTCTCTCACAGAAAAAAATGCAAATTGTAAACTAGGAATACCCTTACAAGGTATATGTGTTTACACAAATTTATCTCTGTATCCCCCTAGAACCCTGCCTATGCGTTTCGACTAAGTCTAGCATATTACATTAAAGATTCTTAAAAACATTTCCCAAAAACGTTATTCATTAATATAAATCATATTACAAATGACCTTTGTAAAAGTATAATAAATAATGATAAAACCCAACTCTTGAATATAAAACTAAAAGCGACCCGGTAAAATAAAACATGATATAAATCTGGAGCATCGTAAATCAAATATCAGTAGCAAAAGTAGTAAACATCATAAAACGATAAATACTTCAAAAATAAGGCACATGTCACCATAATTAAAAACAGTTCGAAAGACAGAACATTACAACAAAATGATCTGAACTAAATGTACCAATCCTCCAAGTGCCTGATACAGAGTGTATATCCGACAGTATCTGAAAGGGGGTAAAACAGTTTGAAAAGTGAGCTAAAGGCTCAGTATGTCCCAACAATGCAGAAATAAAAACATGCAATTATGATTTTTTAAACCAGTACAGATCACAGTCATTATAACATCATAGGAGTTTTTAATTTAAAAACTCCTAATCATCCTCCAACCGAACGCCATTTGTAGTTCCCCAAAACAACACAACCTAAGGGAGTACCTTGGGGCCTGCGAGCCTACCCAAGACAATTCTCAAGGCCACAAAAGCTTACCCAAGAAAATCTCAGGGCCGCAGAGCCTATCCAAGGGTTGCCTTAGTCCATAAGGAATTACCAGTCGGTGCTGAACCTATCCGAGGAATTACCAAAAGCGAACTGAACCTGCCATAGTCTTCATACCAGAACTCAGAGTACCCCGAAGAAAACATTTTTCAGACGGTAACCAGTAGTAACAATAATTCAGAGTTTAGACATATCATCAGTTCAATAAACCAGTATCCAGAAATCATAAGTCAGGTAATCATGCTTTACATTTCAGTAAATCCGGAATCAGGTAAATCATATAGTAGTCAAATCAGATCAAACATTGTATTTAAAATCAGAGAAAACAATCATGTGCACATGAGGTTTCAAACAGATATTTAAAACATTTATACTGCACACAAGGAACACACCTTGATAATAGGGTCAGTCCGGAAGATCTATCGAGCACCAGCTTCACTAGGCTCTTCGACTGAACGGGAACCTAAGCCATATCAGAACATGGTTATATTCAGAATAATATTCTAAACAGAATATAAACTATAACTTTTCGGGTTTGAATTTGGAAAAACGGACTTCGGAATCGAACTCAAGACGTTGAAAAACGTAAACTATAACTTTTCAAAATTTTTGACTTTTTGGTCAAAGTCAACAGTCAACGGGTCGGGTCGGGCAATCGGGTCGGACCGGGTTGGGTTGTTTAAACCGGGTCGGGTTGGACAACCAATTAAACTGTCCACCATGTGGTGAACCTCCCCCACGCGTCGCGTGGGGGCACGTACGGCGGCCTAGAGGGTCTGGAAAAATCTATAAAATTTTCTAAAAATATTTTAAGCAATTTTAAGACACTTTCTAAGCTCGATTCAAAATTTTGAATGATGGAGAGCTCGATTTTAAAACGTCGAAAACTTTAACTTCCTTACTCCTTCACACACCGGCGACGACGGAGACAAGAAGGACACTGTTGGACTCGAAACGATGCAAGGAACACAATGGTGCGGGAGGTGTCGAAAATGGAGCAACGATCGACGATGAATCGACGATTTTCACGTCGGTGCAGTTAAAAAACTTCGAAACTTTAAATCGAAATTCACGGCGTTAGACAACGTTTCACGACAAGAGGGTTGATTTGTTCACCGTTTGACGACGAACCAAACGAGTCTAGTGGTGCGAGCTGGAACAACCGGACGACAATGAATTTGGCCTTGGAAGAATGGTTGATAGAGGAGGAAATATTTGATTTTGTTTCTGGTTTGAAACCAGAAACCACACGTTAACATTTTTTTTTCTGTCAACACAAAATTATCAAATTCAGGGTTAGGTCATTGAATTTTCTTCAACTTTTAAAATGGTCTACAAGTCTGAAACTTTTAATTTGGCCCTTAAATTTCACCAAATTGATTAAATTATATTTATTTATTATTTTTCCCGAGTTGTTACAAACTCACACACTAAGAACACTAAAATAAAAGACTACAACAAATAATAAGACTAGTATTTAATAAGAAATATGGAAGATTTAAGTATAAATGAAAATTTTAAGTCGAAGATGGTGGTGAATACTTTCTTGATGTTCTTCAACTTATACAAAGTTTCATTTATTCCCTCTAATAGATTATTTGTTGTTTGGAGTCATTGGAGAAGCATTCTAGTCATTGTGGAGTAATAAAATCAAGTATTAAATATTCACCCTTAACATTACTTTTAAAATTGAGAGATGATTTTCAAAATTGAGCAACTGTTTTTTTAAAAATACAGTTGTTATGTCCAATTGGTTCCAAAATTGTTAAGGGGTTTAAAATCGAAGACTCGATTTAAAAATTGAGATCTTGATATTGAAATCAAAAATTTTCTGAATGATGAGTTTTAGTATTGACATGGAGGTTTTTATGGGCTAAAATTTCAGTATTGACATGTAGGTTTAGAAATTATGGGTTGAAGGAAATTTGGTTCTTCCTTGATGACTTAGGTCGTGCGGGAATTTAGATATAAATTTTTAAAAAAATATTTGTGTTAGAATTTTAAAAAAATAGACATACACACTAGCATTTTCTAATTTCTACTTCATTCCTTTTAAATTACAATTTAAGTAAATAATTTCTGCCATAATTTTGCGTCTCCTTTTCTTTTGAAAAGAAACCATTCACTAAATTCCAATAGCATCAAAAAGAACAAAGTTTTTGAGTCAATGAGGTTTATTGAGATAAAAGCAGTAAGGATTATCCCTCGACAACGCCAAATGCGCGGGAGATTCAAAAACCCTATTTGATTTACGATTTGTATACCCTACTGAAAAGCTCGGATGACGTGTAAGAATGTCGTGAGTCTCATTAAGAATTAACCCAATCACTGACAGGTCCTCTTTTTTGTAAGTCATACGATTAGTGATGGTTCGTGCATCGCCTTCAAAAATGACGTTGTGCCACTCGTTATCAATGTCCATTCACAATACATAAACAAAAGCAAGGCTTCTGTAGTTTCCACAGTTTGGGGAGGTGCCAGCTTCCTCGCAAGACCACCAAGAACCATACCCTGTCGGTCACAAGCGATCACCCCAATAACTACTTCTCCACTGCTACCAACAAACGCACCATCACCGTTTATTTTGATGAAACCGGTCGAAGGACGCTGCCAAAAAGGATTGGGGGAGAAATCTCTTGTGATAGTCTGAGATGACAATCTTCCATAGCCTTTGTGAAGTTTAGAAACTAGATTCCAAGCGACATGAATCACCTCTTGATCAAATTGTAACTCGAACAAAGACATGTTACTCCACATCCTAAGATAGGCTTATCCAGAGTTGGAATCTTCAAATATAGGCTCTGATAATTGGAGATCCATTCAAGTTAACTTAAGGTATAATTTGACCACTTATTTTTGCATTAAGCCTAATTATATATAACACTTAAATTTTCACATATATAACACTTTTTTATGCTATATTTATTCGTTTGTTTTTTTTTCTTAATACTTCTCTCTCATTTTGGTCACTATACCATTCTTTTTGCATGAATGGTCACTATCGTCAAGTTTTTTATTTTAGTCACTAACAGTTAAGTTTTAACAGGTTGATGGTAAGACTTAGTATAATAATAATTTTAGTCCCTAACATTTATATATTATATCAATTTAATCTTAATTTAAAATAAATTAATAAATTTAACATTTAATATTTAAAAATCTTATCAATTTAAAAGTATCTAAGCATAAATTTATTAACCAAAACAGACATAAATTAGTTATGATTAAATTAATTTTCCTATATAAAGTGATTTAATGTAGTCCAATTTTAGCCCCGTAAAACCATGACGGTTTTACCATTTCAAAATTTAGATAAAATATTTTAATTTCTATTTTGATTTTCCAAATTCATCAAACCAAATAATATTTTACTAATTTAATATTCTATTTTGGACTCAATTTTCTCTTTTTGCATTATTCTCTATTTCTTGTTTATTCTGTTTTCTTCCTTTAACTTAGTTATTAGAAACTTTCCGTCACGGTTGTGTGCGTTACTGACCTTGTGTACCCCAATTTTTTCTTAATGATTTTCTTTTCATCTGATAAAAGTAAAAGAATCAATTTTAAATATCAAATTTAAATTTGAGGATAACATTTGATTAAATGGTATCATTTTATAAACGGATGTTTTGACGATGCTAATCTTTTATCACTCGTAAAAACACTCTCGAATCTGACTTTTGTTTTATTTATCTAAAATTATTGTTTTAATATATTTTAATTGATTTTGAATATGTATTAAAATAGCAAAATTTTCTAGATGATTTAACCATTTCTTAACATAAAATATTGATGATGATTCCAATTCTTTTTTCTAAATTTATCGAGCAACATCAAAGTTGTTACGATAAATATAAATGTTGAAGGTTAAATTTATCATAATTTCTTATATAATTATCTTAAGTTAGATGTAGTAAAAATCAATTCAAAACTAAACTGGATATTGCAATTCGAATGGAATTTCGATTTTTTTTCCAACTGAATTTTTACCAACAAAGATAATAATTAGTCTTATGAATAGGTACATTGTTAGGTTTTAAAATTCGTTTGTAATAGTAATTAGGTATACCAAGTTTATAGGTAAACTGAATTTGGTTTTCCGGAAGTATAGGAAGCTTTTAGCTGTCAAGTTTTCATTAACACAGCAAGTGATGGCACAAACATGCAACTTGAAAAGTTGCAACTCCCTTTTTCAGTAATGTACATATAGGAACATTTTATTACGAGCAAAACATTCACATTTTCACTGTATTTATAGTATCGTTTCATTTCGATTTATAATAAAACCAGAAAGATACTGACTACACTGGTTTGGACAACGACACCCTTACCAAAAGTAATTCATTTAAAAGTTGAAAGTATAACAGAACATGCAAACCAATTTTAGAAATCAAGATAACAATTATTATTCGTAACATTCATTTGAGTTTAGTATAGTTAAACAAGAAGATGAACTAATGGGTTCTATACCTAGAAAATGATTTAATGTATCTGAAATGTGCATTCAGCACTAATAATGGAGGCTCTTGGACTGCAAATGACTCATAGATTAAATAGAACCACATAAAGCTAAGATATTATAACTACTAACCTTGACCATTGTGTCTCGAATAAAATCATATTCAAATCGTTTAAGCTGAAGTTGAAGGACTGGAGGAAAATCAATGAAGAACACACCCTTCTTTGCATCTTGAAATAACATCATCCAAAATCAAAATGAAGTCATTTAAATGGGAAAAGATGTAACATGTAATCAGATATGATGTCGAACACAATACCAAAGAAAACAATTTAATGCTTAGGTCAACAGACACAGTTAGAGCCATTTAGATACTACAAAACACAACATTGGTCCTCACTCCTCAGTAATAAATTTGATATTCATGCTCAAACAATATTTCAGAGATTTACCTGGGACCGAAGAACTTCTTCTGTCCCAATTTCACTCAATGCTATGTTAAACTTAGTCATAACCAGCCCTAAAGAAGGTTCAATTACAGCTATAGTACCATACCAAAATATAATCTGCATGTGATGTCAGAACAGAAGAACAAAATGAGAAAGCAAGAAAAAAAGGCTTTTGGACATCTTATAGGGATCAATCCAATAATGATTATAATAGGAAGAACACCAAAGCAAATAAAAAAATGAAGCCATTAACACTGAAGACTGTAGGTCTCTTCAAGGTACACATGTACCCACCAATGTTCAAGCAAAGGAAACAAAAAAAATCAAATTGAGACAACTAACAA
Organism: Hibiscus syriacus; assembly: GCF_006381635.1. Taxonomy (NCBI): domain Eukaryota; kingdom Viridiplantae; phylum Streptophyta; class Magnoliopsida; order Malvales; family Malvaceae; genus Hibiscus; species Hibiscus syriacus. Next base: position 1,301,067 of record NW_024062618.1, on the reverse strand, counting down.
ATTGAGACGTAAAATTACAATAATTGTAAAAAAAATCAAACACTTTTTCCAGTGATGCCCACAAGAAACAAGAACAATATTTTGGGAAATTTCATTGACGTAAGGTATTCAATGAGTAAACCTCTCAAAATAATTATTTTCCAGGAAAAGAGTATCTTCCATGGGCTGGTCATTGTCATTCAAATCATAGAGTGAAACAAACATTTCCTCATCTTCTTGTTGCTGGAAAAAGAAAATAGTAATCAAGAAAATTTCAACAATAACTAAATCATAAGCAGCCCAATCCATAAAAAAAATAAAAATTGAAGATAAAGAAAAGAAACCTTAAAGAAATTCCAATTGCATAAAATTAGTCAAAAGGAAAGCAATTAAAAAGAAAAGAGAAAGATAGAAAGAGAGTACACCCATGGGTGAAGGGGTGTTGACAGTCATGGTTGTGAAATTGAGAGGTAATGGGAAGTTGTGAAAATAAGAGGGAATATTTCTTTTTCTTGTTTTGGAGGGATTCTAATTGTATGGGAATGATTTTATACTACTCTGAGGAGAGCCTGTTAGAGATTTTAATTTTGTACCGTTATAAGGCCATCTCCAGCCCTCATCTCTACTCTACAACATCTCTATCTCTACTCTAAAAATGAAACAGTAATTCATCTCCAGCATTATCTCTACATTACCACCAACTCTACTTTATTCACAATATTTAACTATTTGTATGTTTATTTATCTAATTTCAATATATTTTTATCTATCTTGCAATTTAATCTACTTGAATTTATTATATTATGTTTAATTTTTATTTTATTGTGTAGAAATTAGAACAAAAAATATAGAAGATAGAATAAGAGAAAATAATGTAACAAATAAAAGAAAAAGAAAATAAAAAAAGAAAGTAAAAAAATAACAAAAAATCAGAAAAATAACAAAAAAAATAATGTAGCGCAGCTACAGTGCAACTCTAGATGTAGAGTATCATTGTAGCTTTTCTCTACTCTAGCGTTGAAAGTGGAGATGTGTTGGAGTTGAAATTCATCTCCAAAGTGGAGATTTTCTCTACTCTAGCGATGCGCTGGAGATGGTCTAACACATGCATGTGTAAATATAAAATTGTACTGTTATAACACTTGCATAAGTAAATATAAAAGTGTACCGTTATAATACTTGCACCGTTGCATGTGTAGATATAAAATTGATCTTTTTTATGGGGGGAAATAAATTATTTGAAGCATCCAAATGCTCTGTTTACTTAGCTTAAAAGTTTAAAATCTATACCCATTTCGACTCTACCTCGTTCTTTAGTATAACCTCAACGGGCATGGTAGGTTGATTTTTGATTTGTTCTTCGCTTCTCGATGGGAGAGAAAGAAGCTTGGTTCAATGAGTTTTGTTGATTTATTTTTTTTGGAGCGTGGAACATACTAGAAATTTCAGGTAGATTTACTTTTATAAAAGAAAAACATTGATGGTTAATTAATCGTTAATTAACTATAAAAATGATTAATTTAAAAAATAACAAAAATAATTAAAGGCATAATTAAAAGTTGATAAATATTGTAGACACCCGTTTTTATTCGGATTCTAGTTATTTATTATTATTATTATTATTATTATTAACAATTTACATTTATTTTGTAGGCCCAACATAGCAGCCCACCAACTAACCTACCCGAAGCCCAACAAATACACAAGCCTAGCCCACTCAGCAGACCCAATTAATCTTGGTGAAGGAGGAACCTTCACTGGTTGATTTTTCACAGTATTTGCAGTTCGGATTTGAGATACAACTAACAAATTGAGACGTAAAATTACAACAATTACAAAAAAAATAAAACACCCACAAGAAACAAGAACAATATTTTGGGAACTTGCATTGACGTAAGGTATTCAAAGAGTAAACTTCTCAAAATAATTATTTTCCATGAAAAGAGTACCCTCTATGGGCTGGTCATTGTCGGCCAAATCATAGAGTGACACAAGCATTTCCTCATCTTCTTGTTGCTAAAAAAAGAAAAGAGTAATCAAGAAAATTTCAACAACAACTCAATCAGAAGCAACCCAATCCATACAAAAATAAAAATTGAAGATAAAGAAAAGAAACCTTAAAGAAATTCCAAATGCATAAAATAAGTCAAAAGGAAAGCAATTGAAAAGAAAAGAGAAAGATAGTAAGAGAGTACACCCATAGGTGAAGGGTGTATTGACAATCATGGTTGCGAAATTGAGAGGTAAACGGGAAAGTTGTGAAAATAAGAGGGAAGATTTCTTTTTCTTGTTTTGGAGGGATTCTAATTGAATGAGAGTGATTTTATACTACTCTAAGGAGAGGCTATTAGAGATTTTAATTTTGTACCGTTATAACACAAGCAAGTGTAAATATAAAATTGTACAGTTATAATTCTTGCATGTGTAAATATAAAATTGTATCGTTATAACACTTGCACCGTTGCACGTGTAGATATAAAATTGATCTTTTTAAGGGGGAAAAGAAATTATTTGAAGCATTCAAATGCTTCATTTATTTAGCTTAGAAGTTTAAAATCGATACCCATTTCGACTCTACCTCGTCCATCAGTATAACCTCAACGGGCATGGTAGGTTGACTTTTTATTTGTTCTTCGCTTTTCGATGGGCGAGAAAGAAGCTTGGTTCAATGAAATTTTGTTGATTTTTTTTTTTGGAGTGTGGATCATACTAGGAATTTCAAGTAGTTTTACTTTAAGAAAAGAAAAACATTGATGGTTAATTAATCGTAAATAAACTATAAAAATGATTAATTTAAAAAAATAACAAAAATAATTAAAGGCAAAATTAAAAGTTGATAAATATTGTAGACATCCATTTTGTTCGGATTCTCGTTATTTTATTATTATTATTATTATTAATAATTTACATTTATTTTGTAGGCCCAGATAGCAGCCCACCGGCTAACTTACCCGAAGCCCAACAAATACACAAGCCTAGCCCACTCAGCAGACCCAGTGAATCTTGATGAAAGAGGAAACTTCACTAGTTGATTTTTCATAGTATTTGCAGTCCGGGTTAGAGATACAACAAACAAATTGAGACTTAAAATTACAACAACTGCAAAAAAAAAACACAAACAAACAAACACCCACAAGAAACAAGAACAATATTTTGGGAACTTGCATTGACGTAAGGTATTCAAAGACTAAACATCTCAAAATAATTATTTTCTAGGAAAATAGTACCTCTATGGGCTGGTCATTGTCGGTCAAATCATATAGTGGCATAAACATTTCCTCATGTTCTTGTTGTTGGAAAAAGAAAAGAGTAATCAAGAATATTTCAACAATAACTAAACAGAAGCAGCCTAATCCATAAAAAATAAAAATTGAAGATAAAGGAAAGAAACCTTAAAGAAATTCCAAATGCATAAAATAAGTCAAAAGGAAAGCAATTGAAAATAAAAGAGAAAGATAGAAAGAGAGTACACCCATAGGTGAAGGGGTATTGACAATCATGGCTACGAAATTTAGAGGTAAACTAGGAAGTTGTGAAAAAAAGAGGGAATATTTCTTTTTCTTATTTTGGAGGGATTCTAATTATATGGGGGTGATTTTATACTACTTTGAGGAGAGGCTGTCAGAGATTTTAATTTTGTACCGTTATAACACATGCATGTGTAAATATAAAATTGTACCGTTATAACACTTGCATGCGTAAATATAAAATTGTACCGTTATAACACTTGCATGTGTAAATATAAAATTGTACCGTTATAACACTTGCACCGTTGCACGTGTAGATATAAAATTGATCTTTTTAAGGGGGAAAAGAAATTCTTTGAAGTATCCAAATGCTCCGTTTACTTAGCTTAGAAGTTTAAAATCGATACCCATTTCGACTCTACCTCGTCTATCAGTATAACCTCAACGGGCATGGTAGGTTGATTTTTTATTTGTTCTTCGCTTCTCGATGGGAGAGAAAGAAGCTTGGTTCAATGAGATTTTGTTGATCTATTTTGTTTTATTTTGGAGTGTGGATTATACTAGAAATTTTAGGTAGTTTTACTTTAAGAAAAGAAAAACATTGATAATTAATTAATTGTTAATTAACTATAAAAATGATTAATTTAAAAAAATAACAAAAATAATTAAAAGCATAATTAAAAGTTGATAAATATTGTAGACACTCGTTTTTGTTTGGGTTTTTGTCATTTATTATTATTATTATATTAATTATTATTATTATTATTATTAACAATTTACATTTATTTTGTAGGCCCAAGATAGCAGCCTACCAGGTAACCTACCTGAAGCCCAACAAATACACAAGCATAGCCCACTCAGCAGACCTAGTGAATCTTTATGAAGGAGGAACCTTCACTGGTTGATTTTTCACAGTATTTGCAATCCGAGTTTGAGATACAACTAACAAATTGAGGCGTAAAATTACAACAATTGCAAAAAATAAAACACCCACAAGAAACAAGAACAATATTTTGGGAACTTGCATTAACGTTAGGTATTCAAAGAGTAAACGTCTCAAAATAAATATTTTCCAGGAAAAGAGTACCTTCCATAGGCTGGTCATTGTCGATCAAATCATAGAGTGGCACAAGCATTTCCTCATCTTCTTATTGATGGAAAAAAAGAGTAATCAAGAAAATGTCAACAATAACTAAATCAGAAACAAACCTATCCATAAAAAAATAAAAATTGAAAATAAAGGAAAGAAACCTTAAAGAAATTCCAAATGCATAAAATTAGTCAAAAGTAAAGCAATTGAAAAGAAAAGAGAAAGATAGAAAGAGAGTACACCCATGGGTGAAGGGGGTATTTACAGTCATGGTTGTGGAATTGAGAGGTAAACTGGGAAGTCGTGAAAATAAGAGGGAAGATTTCTTTTTCTTGTTTTGGAGGGATTCTAATTGCATGAGGGTGATTTTATACTACTATAAAGAGAGGCTGTCAAAGATTTTAATTTTGTACCGTTATAACACATGCATATGTAAATATAAAATTGTACCGTTATAACGCTTGCACGTGTAAATATAAAATTGTAGCGTTATAACACTTGCACCGTTACACGTGTAGATATAAAATTGATCTTCTTTATGGGGGAAAATAAATTCTTTGAAGCATCCAAATGCTCCATTTACTTAGCTTAGAAGTTTAAAATCGATACCCATTTCGACTCTATCTTGTTCATCAGTAACCTCAACGGGCATGGTAGGTTAATTTTTTTATTTGTTATTCGCTTCTCGATAGGATAGAAAGAAGCTTGGTTCAATGAGATTTTGTTGATCTATTTTGTTTTTTTTTTTTTTTGGATTATGGATCATACTAGGAATTATAGGTAGTTTTACTTTAAGAAAAGAAAAACATTGATTGTTAATTAATCGTTAATTAACTATAAAAAATGATTAATTTAAAAAAATAACAAAAATAATTAAAGGCATAATTAAAAGTTGATAAATATTGTAGACACCTATTTTTGTTCGGGTTCTAGTTATTTATTATTATTATTATTATTATTATTATTATTAACAATTTACATTTATTTTGGAGGCCCAAGATAGCAGTCCACCAACTAACCTACCCAAAGCCTAACAAATACAAAAGTCTAGCCCACTCAGCAGGCCCAGTGAATCTTGATGAAGGATGAACCTTCATTGGTTGATTTTCACAGTATTTGCAGTCCGGGTTTCAGATACAACTAACAAATTGAGACATATAATTACAACAATTGCAAAAAAAAACCCACAAGAAACAAGAACAATATTTTGGGAACTTGCATTAAGGTAAGGTGTTCAAAGAGTAAACGTCTCAAAATAATTATTTTCCAAGAAAATAGTACCTTTCATGAACTAGTCATTGTCGGTCAAATCATAGAGTGGCACAAACATTTCTTCACCTTCTTGTTGCTGGAAAAAGAAAAGAGTAATCAAGAAAATTTCAACAATAACTAGATCAGAAGCAGCCCAATCCATAAAAAAAATAAAAATTGAAGATAAACGAAAGAAACCTTAAAGAAATTCCAAATGCATAAAATTAGTCAAAAGGAAAGCAATTGAAAAGAAAAGAGAAAAATAGAAAGAGAGTACACCCATGGATAAAGAGGGTATTGACAGTCATGGATGCGGAATTGAGAGGTAAACTCGGAAGATGTGAAAATAAGAGGGAAGATTTTTTTTCTTGTTTTAGATGGATTCTAATTATATGGGGGTGATTTTATATTACTCAGAGGTGAGGCTATCAGAGAATTTTGTACTTTTATAACACATGCATGTGTAAATATAAAATTGTACCATTATAACACTTGTATGTGTAAATATTAAATTGTATCGTTATAACACTTGCACCTTCGCACGTGTAAATATAAAACTGATCCTTTTTAGGGCAAAATAAATTCTTTGAAGCATCCAAATTCTCCGTTTACTTAGCTTAAAAGTTTAAAATCAATACCCATTTCGACTCTACCTCGTTCATCAGTATAACCTCAACGGGCATGGTAGGTTGAATTTTGATTTGTTCTTCACTTCTCGATGTGAGAGAAAGAAGCTTGGTTCAATGAGATTTTGTTGATCTATTTTTTTTGGAGTGTGGATCATACTAGGAATTTCATGTAGTTTTACTTTTAGAAAAGTAAAACATTGATGATTAATTAATCGTTAATAAACTACAAAAAATGATTAATTTAAAAATAACAAAAATAATTAAAGGCATAATTAAAAGTTGATAAATAATGTAGGCACCCATTTTTGTTCGGGTTCTCGTTATTTATTATTATTATTATTATTATTATTATTAACAATTTACATTTATTTTGTACGCCCAAGATAGCAGTCCACCAGCTAACCTACCCGAAGCCCAACAAATACACAAACCTAGTCCATTCAGCAGACCCATTGAATCTTTATGAAGGAGGAACATTCACTGGTTGATTTTTCACAGTATATGCAGTCTGAGTTTGAGATACAACTAATGAATTGAGACGTAAAATTACAGCAATTGCAAAAAATCAAACACCCACAAGAAACAAGAACAATATTTTGGGAACTTGCATTGATGTAAGATATTCAAAGAGTAAACGTCTCAAAATAATTATTTTTCAGGATAAGAGTACCATTCATGGGTTGGTCATTGTTGGTCAAATCATAATGTGGCACAAGCATTTCCTCGTCTTCTTGTTGCTGGAAAAAAAGAGTAGTCCAGAAAATTTCAACAATAACTAAATCAAAAGCAGTCAAATCCATAAAAAAAATAAAAATTGAAAATAAAGGAAAGAAACCTTAAAGAAATTCCAAATGCATAAATTAGACAAAAGGAAAGCAATTAAAAAGAAAAGAGAAAGATAGAAAGAGACTACATCCATGGGTGAAAGGGGTATTGACAATCATTGTTGCAGAATTGAGAGGCAAACTGGGAAGTTGTGAAAATAAGAGGGAATATTTCTTTTTATTGTTTTGGAGGGATTCTAATTGTATGGGGGTGATTTTATACTACTCTTAGGAGAGGCTGTCAGAGATTTTAATTTTGTACCGTTATAACACATGTATGTGTAAATATAAAATTGTACTGTTATAACACTTGCATGTGTAAATATAAAATTGTACCGTTAAAACACTTGCACCGTTGCACGTGTAGACATAAAATTGATCTTTTTAAGGGGAAAAGAAATTCTTTGAAGCATCCAAATGCTCTGTTTACTTAGCTTAGAAGTTTAAAATGGATACCTATTTCGACTCTACCTCGTCTATCAGTGTAACCTCAACGGGCATGGTAGGTTGATTTTTTATTTATTCTTCGCTTCTCGATGAGAGAGAAAGAAGCTTGGTTCAATGAGATTTTGTTGATCTATTTTGTTTTTTTTTGGAGTGTGGATCATACTAGAAATTTTAAGTAGTTTTACTTTAAGAAAAGAAAAACATTGATGGTTAATTAATCGTTAATTAACTATAAAAAATGATTAATTTTAAAAAAATAACAAAAATAATTAATAGCATAATTAAAAGTTGATAAATATTGTAGACACTCGTTTTTGTTCGGGTTCTCGTTATTTATTATTATTATTATTATTAACAATTTACATTTATTTTGTAGGCCCAAGATAGCAGCCCACCAACTAACCTACCCAAAACCCAACAAATATATAAGTCTAGCCCACTCAGCAGGCCCAGTGAATCTTGATGAAGGAGGGACCTTCATTGGTTGATTTTTCACAGTATTTGCAGTCCGGGTTTGAGATACAACTAACAAATTGAGACGTAAAAGTACAACAATTGCAAAAAAAATAAAACACCCACAAGAAACAAGAACAATATTTTGGGAACTTGTATTAAGGTAAGGTTTTCAAAGAGTAAACATCTCAAAATAATTATTTTTCAGGAAAAGAGTGCCTTCCATGGGCTGGTCATTGTCGGTCAAATCATAGAGTGGCACAAACATTTCTTCATCTTCTTGTTGCTGGAAAAAAAAAGAGTAATCAAGAAAATTTCAACAATAACTAAATCAGAAATAGCCCAATCCATTAAAAAATTTGAAGTTAAAGGAAATAAACCTTAAAGAAATTCCAAATGCATAAAATTAGTCAAAAGGAAAGCAATTGAAAAGAAAAGAGAAAAATAGAAAGAGAGTAAACCCATGGGTGAAGAGGTTATTGACAGTCATGGTTGCAGAATTGAGAGGTAAACTGGGAAGATGTGAAAATAAGAGGGAATATTTTTTTTAGAGGGATTCTAATTGTATGGGGTGATTTTTGATTACTTTGAGGTGAGGCTATAATAGAATTTTGTACTGTTACAACACATGCATGTGTAAATATAAAATTGTACCATTATAACACTTGCATATGTAAATATTAAATGGTACCGTTAAAACACATGCACCTTTGCACGTGTAGATATAAAACTGATCTTTTTTCGGGCAAAATAAATTCTTTGAAGCATCCAAATTCTCCGCTTACTTAGCTTAAAAGTTTAAAATTGATACCATTTCGACTCTATCTCGTTCATCAGTATAACCTCAACGGGCATGGTAGGTTGAATTTTGATTTGTTCTCCGCTTCTCGATGTGAGAGAAAGAAGCTTGGTTCAATGAGATTTTGTTGATCTTTTTTTTTTAGTGTGGAGCATACTAGAAATTTCAGGTAGTTTTACTTTTAGAAAAGTAAAACATTGATGGTTAATTAATCTTTAATAAACTATAAAAAATTGATTAATTTAAAAATAACAAAAATAATTAAAGGCATAATTAAAGGTTGATAAATATTGTAGACACCCATTTTTGTTCGGGTTCTCGTTATGTATTATTATTATTATTATTTTATTATTAAGAATTTACATTTATTTTGTACGCCCAAGATAGCATCCCACCAGCTAACCTACCTGAAGCCCAACAAATACACATGCCTAGCCGATTCAGCGGATCCAGTGAATCTTTATGAAGAAGGAACCTTCACTGGTTGATTTTTCACAGTATATGCAGTCCGAGTTTGAGATACAACTAACAAATTGAGACGTAAAATTACAACAATTGCAAAAAAAAAAAATCAAACACCCACAAGAAACAAGAACAATATTTTGGGAACTTACATTGATGTAAGGTATTCAAAGAGTAAACGTCTCAAAATAATTATTTTTCAGGATAAGAGTATCTTTCATGGGCTGGTCATTGTCGGTCAAATCATAGAGTGGCACAAGCATTTCCTCATCTTCTTGTTGTTGGAAAAAAGAGTAATCAAGAAAATTACAACAATAACTAAATAAGAAGCAGTCAAATCCATAAAAAATAAAAATTAAAGATAAAGGAAAGAAACCTTAAAGAAATTCCAAATGCATAAATTAGTCAAAAGGAAAGCAATTTAAAAGAAAAGAGAAAGATAGAAAGAGACTACATCCATGGGTGAAAGGGGTATTGACACTCATTGTTGCAGAATTGAGAGGCAAACTGGGAAGTTGTGAAAATAAGAGGGAAGATTTCTTTTGCTTGTTTTAGAGGGATTCTAATTGTATGGGGTGATTTTATACTACTCTTAGGAGAGGTTGTCAGAGATTTTAATTTTGTACCGTTATGTGTAAATATAAAATTGTACCGTTATAACACTTGCACCGTTGCACGTGTATATATAAAATTGATCTTTTTAAGGGGGAAAAGATTTCTTTGAAGCATCCAAATGTTGCGTTTACTTAGCTTAGAAGTTTAAAATCGATACCCATTTCGACTCTACCTCGTCCATCAGTGTAACCTCAACGGGCATGGTAGGTTGATTTTTTATTTGTTCTTCGCTTCTCGATGGGAGAGAAATAAGCTTGGTTCAATGAGATTTTGTTGATCTATTTTGTTTTTTTTTTTGGAGTGTGGATCATACTAGAAATTTAGGTAGTTTTACTTTAAGAAAAGAAAAACATTGATGATTAATTAATCGTTAATTAACTATAAAAAATGATTAATTTTAAAAAAATAACAAAAATAATTAAAAGCATAATTAAAAGTTGATAAATATTATAGACACTCGTTTTTGTTCGGGTTCTCGTTATTTTTTTTTATTATTATTATTAACAATTTACATTTATTTTGTAGGCGCAAGTTAACAATCTACCAGGTAACCTACTCGAAGCCCATCAAATACACAAGCCTAGCCCACTCAGCAGACCCAGTGAATCTTTATGAAGGAGGAACCTTCACCGGTTGATTTTTCACAGTATTTGCAATCCGAGTTTGAGATACAACTAACAAATTGAGGCGTAAAATTACAACAATTGCTAAAAATCAAACACCCACAAGAAACAAGAACAATATTTTGGGAACTTGCATTAACGTAAGGTATTCAAAGAGTAAATGTCTCAAAATAATTATTTTCCAGGAAAGGAGTACCTTCTATAGGCTGGTCATTGTCGGTCAAATCATAGAGTGACACAAGTATTTCCTCATTTTCTTGTTGTAGAAAAAAACAGTAATCAAGAAAATTTCAACAATAACTAAATCAGAAACAGTCCTATCCATAAAAAATAAAAATTGAAGATAAAGGAAAGAAACCTTTAAGAAATTCCAAATGCATAAAATTAGTCAAAAGGAAAGCAATAGAAAAGAAAAGAGAAAGATAGAAATAGACTACATCCATGGGTGAAGGGGGTATTGACAGTCATTGTTGCGGAATTGAGAGGTAAACTAGGAACTTGTGAAAATAAGAGGGAAGATTTCTTTTTCTTGTTTTGGAGGGATTCTAATTGTATAGGGGTGATTTTATACTACTCTGAGGAGAGGCTGTCAGAGATTTTAATTTTGTACCGTTATAATATAAAATTGTACTATTATAACACTTGCATGCTTAAATATAAAATTGTACCGTTATAACACTTACACCGTTGCACGTGTAGATATAAAATTGATCTTTTTTAAGGGGGGAAATAAATTCTTTGAAGCATCCAAATGCTCCGTTTACTTAGCTTAGAAGTTTAAAATCGATACCCATTTCGACTCTATCTTGTTCATCAGTAACCTCAACGGGCATGGTAGGTTGATTTTTTATTTGTTCTTCACTTCTCGATGGGAGAGAAAGAAGTTTGGTTCAATGAGATTTTGTTGATCTATTTTGTTTTTTTTTTGGATTGTGGATCATACTAGGAATTTTAGGTACTTTTACTTTAAGAAAAGAAAAAACATTGATGGTTAATTAATCGTTAATTAATTATAAAAAATGATTAATTTAAAAAAAATAACAAAAATAATGAAAGGCATAATTAAAAGTTAATAAATATTGTAGACACTTGTTTTTGTTCGGGTTCTAGTTATTTATTATTATTATTATTAACAATTTACATTTATTTTGTAGGCCCAAGATAGCAACCCACCAGCTAACCTACCCAAAGCCCAACAAATACACAAGTCTAGCCCACTCAGCAGGCCCAGTGAATCTTTATGAAGGAGGAACCTTCATTGGTTGATTTTTCACAGTATTTGCATTCCGGGTTTGAGATACAACTAACAAATTGAGACATAAAATTACAACAATTGCAAAAAAATCAAACAACCACAAGAAACAATAACAATATTTTGAGAACTTGCATTAAGGTAAGGTATTCAAAGAGTAAACGTCTCAAAATAATTATTTTCCAGGAAAAGAGTGCCTTCCATGGGCTGGTCATTGTCGGTCAAATCATAGAGTGGCACAAACATTTCTTCATCTTCTTGTTGCTGGAAAAAGAAAAGAGTAATCAAGAAAATTTCAACAATAACTAAATCAGAAGTAGCCCAATCCATAAAAAAATAAAAATTGAAGATAAAAGAAAAAAACCTTAAAGAAATTCCAAATACATAAAATTAGTCAAAAGGAAAGCAAATGAAAAGAAAAGAGAAAAATAGAAAGAGAGTACACCCATGGGTGAATATTGACAGTCATTGCTGCGAAATTGAGAGGTAAACTGGAAAGATGTGAAAATAAGAGGTAAATTGCAAAGGTGAAACTTGTATGGGTAATTATCATGTTAGATTATAAAAGCCCTACACTGAAGTTATTCCTGATAAGAGAGAATTTAATCAAATTTATATATCGTGGTTAATCAAATGAAATCTTAATGCATTGTGATCGTGCTGCACACACATACTGCTTCTATGGAATGATCTGCTTTTTTCCTTCCTTTTTAATAAAATTTATTTATTTATTTATTTATTTATTATTTCTCATGTCTATTTATTTATTTTTTTTATGAATATTCTTTTATAATTATAGGAACTAAATCTAAAAAAGGATAGTACAAGGACTTTTCAATAGAATTTTCCCTATTCCAAAGATAGTATTGGTTGAACCCTTGCAAAACCTAGGAAAATTCAAAGACATTCATAAGTTTTCCAAAGAACCGCCTGTTTTCTTGTCTTACCATTCGGAAAAGCAATGTTTTATCAATGGGGATTTACAGGTCACTGCAAACCCTAATTACCAAAAACCCTAACAAAGCCCGAACCTTTTTGACCGCCGCATCGGCGAATTCAAGTACAACAACTTTTCAGTTGTTAATTAATTTTTGCAGTTATTAATTCACTGAGTTAATTGTAGGATGATGTAAATGAAATGTACGGTCTTACGTTTATGGGATTAGCCATCTCTGGTGCACCTGATTGGGTATGGATTCTCTGGATTTTTTCATCTGTCATTGGAAACTAAGTCATTTTTCTTCATTTTTGTAAAATATAATGAAAAATTTAAAGCCTTTTTTTTTAAAAAAAAATAATTTCTATCGTTCCCTCCCCCCAGTTGGATGGATATGTAGCTAGAAAGATGAAGATCAATTCAGTAGTGGGTTCTTATCTTGATCCTCTAGCTGACAAGGTAAATGACTAATGCCACTTTACTTCTTTATAGGTTCTTGTGACTTTGCTTGTGAGTTTCATTTTACAAGTTGTTTATCTTGATCTTGTTGGTATAGGTTCTTATCGGATGTGTTGCTTTGTCGATGATACATGGCGATCTTTTGCACCGTAAGTTTAATCCGCATTTGTTTAGATCATCTTCAATTCTCTGGTTATTGGTAGTAGGTGTAGTTGTGATATTGAGGACTTGCATGTTTTAATCCATACTGTCTTACTCTCCTTACATTCATAAACAATTGTGCCATCTTACAAATACATGAGCTTTCCTCTGTTGAATGCTGAAAATTTTCGTTGTCGGACTAAATGTTTAAGATTTTTTTACTAGTTTCCCGTAGCTTATCGCCTCTGTGTAACAAGGATAATTTGGAATTATCATACTAGATGCTTATAGTTCTAGATTATATCAGCAGTTTTTTTTTCTAGTATCGTGATTTCCATTTCATCTACCTTTAATATAGGGGTTGCGAATGTTTAGTGTTGTAGTTATCCGTGTATGTTATTTGATATTTAAATTTTTACACGCATAAAAGTACTATGTTATCTGCAAATATTTGGTGATGCCTATCTTATTAGTTTTCTTTTCTGTAAAGCTGGACTTGTCGGACTTAAGGTAAACTGACCATTTTCTGATTAGATAATAAATAAATCAGAGGTCGCAAAAGCTTATATTTCATGACATGTCAACAGTTGGTTAGTGGCTGCAACAACGGTAGGTTCTACATGTGCATACGGAGCACAACACATGATGAAGAGAACAGGTTCAATGACGGAGAAAACCTTAGGTTGAATTCTTTGTTCAATTCCTTCTTCCTTCGGTTCTGGAAGCAGCCAACGTGTGCGCATACATAGAGCCGTAGATGGTAAGAAAGGAATAGTTCATGAGCCAAGGGAACTTAGTGGTTGTTTGTAAATGGCCAGCACCGTTTTGTAATAAAAGCGACAGAAACAATTAACGAATACAGTGTACCACAAAAGTATTGCTTTTAGAGTAACTTGAAACTGAAACTTGTAAAGTTTTGTTATTGATGTTTAAGCTCTGTTTCAAGAGATAATTCCAAGTTTTCAATGTGGATGATTTGCATTATGCCATGTTTCGGTTCAAACTAAATTAAAATTGACGGTTCAAAAAATCCCGGCAAAAGAGAACCGCTCCTTTGGTTTATCATGCTTGGATTTAGACATGCTACAACACCCTTAATATTGGATGATCTTTAAGTTAAAACTAAATGAGAATAACTCAAAACAATCATTTTCAAACATAAAAACACATCATGAAGCTTAAACCTGTTCTCTCAAGTGATAGCTGAATAAATGCATGTCAAAATGTGATTATTTAAGCTAAACCCTCTGTCTTTGAACATGCCTTGATTTCCCCCCTAGAATGAATATCAATGAGGTGCACCATTCATCCAAATCCGGATAACATAGGTGATAGGCCTAAAACTGTCGAGTGCAACAATCAAATGGTTGTCAATATGGTTACTGGGAAGCAACAAGCAAGCCTACTGCTCTAATGCCTTGTGGCCATACTCTTCCCTAGAAAGAAACAGATTTAGGGTTTTCATTTGGTTCATGTGGTCACTCACCTTGAAACTAAGCAATTTTTTTATCCACCAAAACAATATGATAGATCCGAGTTCTGCAAGGAAAAGGAAAAATATTAATTTTGTGATTGTTTTTTAAAAAAGGGTAGGATAACAGGGACTTGAACCTGTCGTGAATCAAACGCGCAACCTTCTGATCTGGAGTCAGATGCGCTACCATTGCAGCACGGATCCCTGTCTTTAATTTTTTTTTTTTGATTTTTTTGGGGGTTGTTTCAGTTGTGTAAACAAATGGCAAGTTGAAACACCCAATCAAAACCTTTCCAAATGCATTTTTTTTTATCAAAATCTATACCTTAAATGAGATTTAAATTTTTATTTACACAATTAATAGTTTCATCCAAATTTTTACTAATATACTCGTATACTTGTATCAACTTTAAAAACAAATCATTAGAATTCATTACTTATAATAATAAAAAAAATGATATAAAATATTAATTAAATTAAAAATTATATAATTTTTAAAATAAAATAATAAGATGTTCTAATTTTTTATTTTAAAATTATAATTATAATTAATTATTATATTCACATATTATAAAATAATTAATTTAACTCGAAAATCAAAATACATCACTAATATTAATTTATATATTAAATTCTTCAAATTTAAGCATACAATCATTTGTTTATTACAATATTACTCTAATTTTGTGTTGAAATGTTTTGAAAACAATGGTTTGAGAATAATAGGAATATGTCTCGACTCTCGAGGAAGGAATAATCAATGGTGACGATAAATCAGATGAAAGGAATACCAAAAATCCTAAAAAGAATCCTCTTGGCTAAATAGTTCTTAAAATTATTAAAATGCTACATAGACATATTGGAGAAGATTCTAGTAAGAATCATGTTTCATTGAGGATTATGAATTACTAAATTCATTGAGACGACTTTCAATAAAATAACTATTTGCGACCAATAGAATAAGAAGACCAGGTGTAGATATGAATGTTTTATCCTTCCCTTTATTAAAGAAAAAGAAAAGAAAAGGATGTTTCATTGGTTTCAAATAACATAAAAAATCAGAAAATAAAATTTAATAATGAAAGAAAGCTATGTATCCATCTACAGAACCAAATCACGGTAGCACTCAATTGCTAAATCAGAAGCAATAAAAATGACAAAAAGATTTGACAGTAGCTATATGTCCTTGTAAACATGCTAACATGCAAAAGCATGTAAAAGCTAACTAAAATATTTCCAAGACTATAAAGGCAAACGCAGTATCTTTAGTAGATGAATTTTTTCAATTTCGGATGAAATCAATAAAGGGCTAATAAAGCCATTAAGGTGAAAAGGAGGCACACTCATTAATCAACCCAACAGGTGAAACTTCTATAAGTAGTTTCCTTGTATTTAGTTTTTTATAGCAATCCCCTGCATCTTTATGTGCAATAGAAGCATATTGAAACTAATTATGTCCTTGTACATGATTTTTATTGTTCCTTCAAATAGAAAATACAGATCCAATTGTATTTTTACTATCTTCATTCACCAAATGCTTTTTTTAAAGAGTAGGAAAAATAAGATGTTTTCAGATTGGGAAAAAAAAGCCGCCAACTGATACTTTTAAATTTCACCATCTTTTCAATCAAAATGTAAGGCATATTAAGACAATGCAACTTAGGCCAACACTATTAAAATGCTTATTCATCTTTTGCTTTAACATACCCACAATCCTTATCATCTAGCCCCTGAATCTCATGAGCGAAAATCTAACCACCACCCATATTTTATGACTCCAAACAATTCAAGAAACCAGGGTCCAGACATCAGAGTGGACCAAAAGAAGCATGAGTGATCTACCTACCACACAGCAATCATTGCTAGCAAATGTTAGGATGGTCGTCGTATTAAAAGCAGCAATATAACAGAGAAGTCAACTTTCACACTTCTCATCCAATGAAAATGGTAGGGATAAGCTCACTGTCTAGAGAACTGTAAATATAAAGGACGAAGAAATGTACTCGGCGATTATGAAGATATTCCAGAAATGAAGGTACATCTGGATAGTGGTATTATTTAGTACTTTCAACAGGAAGAGACTTTTGAAAGCAAATTATGTCACCATCCACAAGCTGCCGTGAAACGAATAAAACACTTTAAACCAACCAAAACAAACTGCTACAAATTGAAATGTAATGTATACCTGGCTGGCTTGGAAGGTAATTTTCTTATCAATTGGTTCACACATAACACTCGGCTCAAACTCAATTTCCTGGAAACTAAAGCAGAACCATTATGCCACATAAAAATGTCAAAAGTCGAGCAAAAGGTTAGGAAAAATTAATCAGACGACAAACAAAACCATGTCACAGTCAAACCCACAAAACTACTGTAAAACAAGGTACAACTTACACATTAACTTCAATTATCAATATAACCAGTAAAAATGTCTGAAACAACAAAAGGAAAAAAGTGTAAAAACCCATGAGCCGAAGACTTTCCTCCTTAAATGCAAGCATAAGAAAGAAAAATGCGAACAGATAGTGCTAGAAGCTAACCTCAAAAAGATTGATCTCTTCATCAGGAGCATACCCTGTCATTTTGTTTATAATTTGGACAAATTTTTATTGGCTCGCAAGCACTTTTCACAAACAGCACGTAATTATCCAAAAGACAAGGGGTAATAAATAACATGAGACAATGTACCGAAGCTCTTCTTTCTCAGGGTCATATTGCTTGAAGAAAAGTAAAATATCTTCCTTTGTCTTTATATGGTGGAGCTACCGGTCATAAATCCTGAACAATTATGTTAACATCAAGATGTAAATAAAATAAAACCCCAAACATTTATCAAGAGTAAAGACGCAAAACTTAAATAAAAGGTCTGGTATTAACAAGATTCATAAGCAGAACTTGCCTAAAAAATCTAGTAAAAACAGCCAGTTTCAAACCTCACTAACATGCCCTCTCAAGGGAAGATAAGCAATTCTACAATTTATAATTGTGAACCTTAACTCCTCAAGGTCTATCCCTAACTTCTATTTCTTCCTACTAAAACAATAGAACCTTTTGCACTCGAAAACTTTTAGAACCAAATTGGGCCTGTCTGTGGAGATCTATTAATATTAGCTTTGGGTGTTAGAATGAATATCATGAATGAAAATATCATTGGACAACAAGTTCAAGCATCAAAGAAGAAACGTGTTGCTTAAAAAATGCTAAACCAGATTATCAGTCCAAGCTCAACTTCCAGGAACAAGGGAAGCTTATTAGATACCTCCCTCAAGGTTCCAAATACAGATGGTTAAACCCAAAACTATGCAGAATAAGGGCTGAAGAAAAATCTAGAAACAAATACTCCTCAAACAAGACTTTCGAACCATTAATTAATAGTGAGAAACATTACAGATTGTGTTTCCTCCAAAGATGCCAATGGTCAGTTCCGACAGTAGGTATAATTTTGATGTTTGGTCCACAACCAGAATTACACTGGTACACCAAATTCTCTAGCAACTTTTTCTGCACATTGAAACATATCAGGAACAAAATCATAACATGGACAGCCAAACATAACCACAATGTATCATAAAAAAAAGAAAAAGAAGATTGAAATGTAACATCATTAAAAAGGTAGTATCCAAGAGAAAAACAGAAAAATGAGAGTACCAATTTGATAAAGAAACCAATTTTCCGAAAGGCAAATATATATAGCCATAAGCATCAATTAACACAAAGGAAAACAAAATAGTTTTCTGTTTTTTTCGTACCTAAAACACATTGACTTTATCATGGTCCATTAGATCAAAATATATATCCTTGTAAATCTGCTCTGCAAGATCATCATCTCGCGCAACCTAGAACAGTCATATAGCTATAAGAAGTACACTCAACAATGCTAGAATCATTATCTAAATTAATGCCTCAAGCAACAACCTTTATGATACTGTAAAGGTGTTCTCTACCTTATCTTCCCTTTTTTGTTCTTTTTCTTCTTGTTCTTTCCTCCATCTCATCGAACATTTCATATTAGATTCTCAGAAAGGGAACTCAAATAATTCTTAAGACAACATAGACTACTCAAACTATGCTTGATATGAGCTTTCTAAGAAGCTCATTTGTCATTGCTCTTGATAAAACAACCAAGAGACAATCATATTGAAGAACATTGTTTTCTTCAAGCCAAACTCGAAAAGCATTCTATTAAGTTCGTTGATATACTCTTAGTTGATAAACTGCTCGAAATCATATTTGAAAGACAGGTAGTTACCTTGCGTCAAGTAAATCAATACTGAAAGTAATTTGTCATTTAACTCGGTTTCAACCTGGAGAGACGAGAAAGCAATTCATAACTTCTAATATTATTGATTGTCAATATGATTGGACAATAAACTGCATAAAGTGTCAAAGTTCAATATAGTTCTAACATTTACATTCTCACAATGTGTAGAAGTTTCAAAAATTGACATGAGGACAGTTCTAAAAAACTTAGTGCATTGCGATTTTAAATATCCATGAAGAAAACAACCAACAAAAGATTATTTACTATTGAAATTTCTAAAAGATTATCATTTTCTATCAGTAAGAATTCTTACAGAAGCAGTAGGAGAATCTGCCCTAACGAAGGAGGAAAAAGGTTCAATTACAGCTATAGTACCGTACCAAAATATAATCTGCATGTGATGCCAGAAAAAAAGAACAAAATGAGAAAACAAGGAAAAAAATGAAGCCAATACCACTGAAGACTGACGGTCTCTTCAAGGTACATATGTACCCACCAATGTTCAAGCAAGTGCAACAACAAAAATTCGCACTAATTTTGAGAAATACATACCTCCAAAAGCCACACTAATAGGGTCATTATATCCTCCACCAAGCATTTCAAGGGCACTTGCAAAAGCAATGTACCCATCATATCCCTCCCCAAGTCCTTCAGTCAAAAAAGTAAGGGGTATAAAATAATCTTCACATACATATAAAAATAATACAAATTACAACACAGTAAATTTTCCATTTACCGGTTAGAAACTAAAGATACATCAAAAATAAAAGTGACTTAAGCTTGAAAACTGAACTTACATCTCTGCAGGGAGAAATCATCTTCCTTGGGTTTTTCCAAAGATCGAAAGTGCACAACCTACCATGAAAAGGGGAAAATAAATGCTAATATTACTTTAGCTTGTGAAGCAAAAGAGATTATTAGAGCATATATGACTGAACGATTGTATGTTCCAAACCAATGCAATACTATCTATTGACGACCAATAACCTCAAGTAAGAATCCAAGAAGTTTAACAGCTGATTTAACAACATAAAATCTAAAGATATTATTACTCTATTCAAAACAGCAGTGGAAAGGGAACTTTACCAGCTGGCCATTAGCCCTAAGGAGAGCTGACGATGGATCAGATGAAATGAATACCAAAAATCCTAAAAAGAATCCGAATCCAAGAAGTTTAGCAGTTGATTTAACAACATAAAATCTAAAGATAATATTACTCTAGTCAGAACAGCAGTATAAAGGGAACTTTGCCAGCTGACCATTAGCCATCAGGAGAGCTGACGATGGATCAGATGAAAGGAATACCAAAAATCCTAAAAAGAATCCTTTTGGCTAAATAGTTATTATGATTATTAAAATGCTACATAAACATATTGGAGAAGATTCTAGTAAGAATCATGTTCCATTGAGAATTATGAATTACTAAATTCATTGAGACGACTTTCAATAAAAATAACTATTTACGACCAGTAGATTAAGAAGACCAGATATAGATATGAATGTTTTATCCTTCCATTTATTAAAGAAAAAAAAAGAAAAGGATGTTTCATTGGTTTCAAATAACATAAATAATCAGAAAATAAAATTTAATAATGAAAGAAAGCTATGTATCCATCAACAGAACCAAATCACGGTAGACTATGTATCCATCTACATAACCAAATCACGGTAGACACTCAATTGCTAAATCAAAAGCAATAAAAATGACAAAATGATTTGACAGTAGCTATACGTCCTTGTAAACATGCTAACATGAAAAAGCATATAAAAGCTAACTAAAATATTTCCAAGACTATAAAGGCAAACGCAGTATCTTTCGTAGATGAGCAACATGCATTTGGCAAGGATTTATTGTGATTTTTTCAATTTCGGATGAAATGAAGATCAATAAAGAGACTAATAAAGCCATTAAAGTGAAAAGGAGGCACACTCATTAATCAACCCAACAGGTGAAACTTCTAGTAGTAGTTTTCTTGTAGTTAGTTTTTTTTATAGCAATCCCCTGCATCTTTATGTGCAATATAAACATATTGAAACTAATTATGTCATTGTATATGATTTTTATTGTTCCTTCAAATAGAAAATACAGATCCAATTGTATTTTTACTATCTTCATTCACCAAATGCTTTTTTTAAAGAGTAGGAAAAATAAGATGTTTTCAGATTGGGAAAACATAAAAATAAATGGCTTATTCAGCAATAAAAAAAAGCTAACTGATACATTTAAATTTAACCATCTTTTCAATCAAAATGTAAGGCATATTAAGACAGTGCAACTTAGGCCAACACTATTAAAATGTTTATTCATCTTTTGCTTTAACATACCTACAATCCTCATCATACTTTGGCATATTTTTCCTTAAATTTTAGTCAGAAACTGGTCAAGGAATTCATTAAATGTGCCTAAAGAAATATATCAGTATGCTTCAACTTAGAAAACTAATCATTGAGGGAGAGAAAAGAAGCACTCAATGAAATGCACTCCAGCCCCTGAATCTCATGACTCCATTTGATGCAATAATTCATAGCCCTACATAAATAACTAAAGTTCATCATGAGCAATGCATCCAGCAAGTGATAAAAACAATGAGAAAGAAATTTAGAAATTCTGCCACGTGATAACCTGTTTGAAGTATTGAAGATGTGCATCCATAGTCTCACTGACATCTTCCAAAAACTCAAATCGCTTTTTGGCTTCAACATTTGAACGAGCAATTGCTTGTTGTTGTAATCCACAGTCACGCAATTATATAACTTGAACCAAATTTGAATTATCAGCAACATCAATTAAGAAATTATTTGCTACCAATTCACTCACTAGATTAAAACGAGCCTGTTCTACTTCATCGTGGTGGTTTCATCCTGCTGACGGTTTTGTTAAGCTTAATGTAGATGGTGCGATGGTGAGGGGTTGGGATAAAGGAGGAATAGGTGGACTGATTAGGGACAACAGAGGTATGTTGATAGAGTCGTTTTTAGAAAGGGTTGGGGGTGGTCCTCCCATAATGGCAGAACTATTGGCGATTAAGAGAGGACTGATTATAATTGAAGAATTAGGATCTGCCCTAAGTCAGAGGGTTATTTTAGAATCGGATTCGAGTACAACACTGAAGTGAATTAAAAATTCGGACTCATGCACCCCTATGTTTCAGTCCTTGGTGAAGGATATAGCTTCTCTTATGGAAAGACAAGATATCATTTCAAGGCATGTTCTGAGAGCTGCTAATTGGGAAGCGGATAAGCTAGCTATGGATGGTATAGGTTGATTAGTAGGTTATGTATTTGGTGTGTTAACGTGTACGGAAATGTTTGTTTTTCGTAGGGTGTTTGTTTTCAGTCTTATGTATCAGAGTTATGTCGTATCAGTAGGTTTTGGTTCTGGTTGTGTATTATTGTTCGGATTAATAAAATTCCTAGGCACTCTTTTCCTTCTTCCAATGTCCCTTCATGTTACTGTTGCAACATAGAGGGTATGAAGGGGTTTTTTAATGAGGCCTAATTTCCTATAAAAAAAAAAGAGCCTGTTCAAATGTTGACCTCGCATTACGAAGTTCCTAGAATAACTCCAACTATGTCAAAGTATCTAAGAAATATCAATCAACACGATATCTACATAGCTAAGAATGTCAGATACATGAAATTATAAACCAAAGCAAGCCATTTTGCACGATACCTCTTCCAAAAGATTAACAATATTACTCTTCGTACTTTTCCTTAGTGAAAGAAACTTTTCACGAGCCTGCCAGATCATACAAAGTGAAACAATATAATTATACAATTGATTTTAGGCCAACTCAAAAAATATAACATCAAATTCAAGCAATGTAAATAAAGCAAGCAAACAAACTACACCGGCAAAACAAATTTAACTTCTAAAGTATCTGGTCATAAATGAGACTAGCCTTGTCAAAACGTTTGTGTGGTTTCTGCCCTCATAGAAGATATTTTAAAACAAAGGGCTAAACAAATAAAAACATATATGATCCATATTAATACACAAATTATTATAAGTTGGAAGAACCTATAGCAGGGCAATAAACAAATAATTAACCAATGTTTCTCTTAATAAGATTGTTTCGCATAGTAAAAGTTAATAAGGCAACCCAGCTTTCAGCTAGTTCCAGATCCTCCCGACTTTATAGGGTATCTTAAATCTTATTTGTAAGACATAGTGGAACAATATAATTATTTATTTGATTTTAGGCCAACTAAAAAACTATAATATCAAATTCAAGCAATGCAAATAAAGCAAGCAAACAAACTACACTAGCAAAACAAATTTAACTTCTAAAGTACCTAGTCATAAATGAGACTAGTCTTCTCAAAACTTTTACGTGCTTTCTGCACTCATAGAAGATATTTTAAAACAAAAGGCTAAACAAATAAAACAGATATGATCCAGATTAACACACAAATTATTAGAAGATGGATGAATCTATAGCAGAGCAACAAATAAACAAATATGATCAAGTTGCTAAGGGAATTCGTAATGGTCATTAATCTATAAAATTAGTGGAAAGTTTCGGTTCAAAACAATTTCCCTTAGTATAATAGTGATTATCTTGATCCAAGATTTTTTTAAGGAAAAAAGGAAACTATTCATTTATTATTGTTTTCTATACCAACCAACTGGCAAGTATGAATAGTAAGGAACACTTCTACCAGCATCTGGTGATAGGTATTTTCTATCATATCGGTCAGGGACATCTTGCTAAGGGAACTCATAATGGTCATTAATCTATAAAATTAGTGGAAAGTTTCAGTTCAAAACAGTATTCCATTAAGAAAAAAAGGAAACTATTTTTTTTATAAGAATTTCAGGCCTCGTTAAAAACCCCCTTCTTGATTAATGGAACTTATATGAACTCTTTAATCAGTGGAAGGAGGAAAAGAGTGTCTTAGGATTTTATTGAACCATAAAATTAAATAAGATACAACCATCATACACCCCACCAACCAAATAAACTTGAAACAACCATAAAACACCCAAAATATAAATATAGAATCAGCCAATTCCTTCTTTAGCTAAGGCATCAGCCTCTAAATTGGTTGTCCTATTAACCCATCTGACAACACCTTCTAAAACATTAAGCCTATGAACAATATCTTTAATCAAAAAAGAATAAACATCAAGAACTAGATCCACTTTCTTAATCCAGTCTACCGCAACTTTGCTGTCGCTTTCAATAATCAGACGTCCCTTCCTCTCTCGTAAATTCGCATAGAACATTAGACCCTTCTGAATAGCTTTTAATTCCATAAAAGTTGGAGGGCCCGAACCAGCAGTTTCCTTGAAAGAACTTAAAGTCAAACCCGAGGAGTCCTTTAGAACACCTCCTATCCCACTCTTCTTCCAATCTCTTGTAGCCGCATCAACATTTAACTTTACAAAACCTTGAGGAGGAGGAGACCAAGGAAATTTAGTTACAAGCCGATTAGGATAAAAAGAGCACAAATCCCCTAATGAAGGGTCTGAAATAAGAGAATCCTTAGGAATAGACGCCTCTTTGTACTTAGCAAGGAACCAAGAAACTAGTCTGAACCTTGCTAGGAAAAAATACTCAGCCAAATCCAACTTTCTCCCATCAAACACAATAAGATTCCTAACTTTCCAAGTAGTCCAAATAACTGCCCCAGGAATAAAAGACCAAATTGTAGAGGTAGACTTCAAATCAGCCCAAGCAAGTAGGAAGTTTTTCGCATTCACATGCAAAACAGACTTAATCTTCCAGAAATTCAGAAATTTGTTCCAAATCGTCCACACCACCGAGCACGTGAAAAACAAGTGCGAGGGAGACTCCACCTCCCTCTTACAAAGAGGGCACATAATGTCTACAATTCTTTATATTCCCCTTTTAACAAGTTCTGTCCTAACAACCAGCTTCCCTAACACCACCTGCCACATAAAGGACTCCGTAGATAGAGAAACAGAAGAAATAGCGTTCATCAAGTTAACCCACTGTTCTACTTCCCAGTCGTTTAAATCTCTTCTAAACTGCACATCCCAACTCCAACCCGATGAGCTGTAATTCCCAAATTCAACCAGTTTACCCATTATGTTTGTGGAAATGGAAAACAATCGAGGGAAAATAATTAGAAGAGGATATTCCAAATCCCAATTATCCTGCCAGAACCTAATCAATCTGCCATCCCCAACTCGGAAAGAATACAAACTTCTAAACTTAGAGCCGATACTGTCTTCTTTAAAGTGATTCATAACCACCGATCTCCAACCAACCAACCAACCAACACCCTTACCAACCAACAGGCAAGTATGAATAGTAAGGCCTGTATAAAAATAAAAATGCCATGATACCGATATCATTTCGAGTAAGGAAAAAAGCAAAAAGATATTGACTACACTGGTTTGGACAACAACACCCTTACCAAAAGTAATTCATTTAAAAGTTGAAAGTATAACAGAATATGCTAACCAATTTTAGAACTCAAAATAACAATTATTATTCGTAACATTCATTTGTGTATGGTATAGTTAAACAAGAAGATGAACTAATGGATTATATACCTGGAAAATGATTTAATGTATCTGAAATGTGCATTCAGCACTAATAATGGAGGCTCTTGGACCATTGTGTCTCGAATAAAATCATATTCAAATCGTTTAAGATGAAGTTGAAGGACTGGAGGAAAATCATTGAACACACCCTTCTTTGCATCCTGAAATAACATCATCCTGAAATAACATCATCCAAAATCAAAATGAAGTCATTTAAATGGGAAAAGATGTAACATGTAATCAGATATGATGTTGAACACAATACCAAAAAAAAATTTAATGCTTAGGTCAACAGACACAGTTAGAGCCATTTAGATACTACAAAACACAACATTGGTCCTCGCTCCTCGGTAATAAATTTGATATTCATGCTCAAACAATATTTCAAAAATTTACCTGGGACCGAAGAACTTCTGCACCAATTTCTCTCAATGCTATGGTAAACTTAGTCATAACCAGTCCTAAAGAAGGAGAAAAAAGGTTCAATTACAGCTATAGTACCATACCAAAATATAATATGCATGTGATGTCAGAACAGAAGAACAAAATGAGAAAGCAAGAAAAAAGGCTTTTGGACGTAGGGGTGTTCAAAATTTGGTTTTAACTGAATTAACCGACTGAACCGAACTAATTCGGTTTCGGTTAATTCGGTCGGGGAACGGTTAAGGTTTTTTTGGATATTCGGTTCGAAATCAGTTAATTAACCGAAATAAAATTTTAAATATTAAATATATTATATATAACATATAGGCTCAACACAAACCATTTAAAACTCAATTAATAATTTAAGATCCAATAACTTTTACACTTAAATCAATATTAATTAATTAAAAAATTTATATAATATTTTTATTTTATAATTATATATTATTTAAATCAATTGTAAACTGTGTTTCTGAATTAAAAAAAATTAAATATATTATATATATGGGCTCAGCCCAAACTATTTAAAACCCAATTAATAATTTAAGATCCAATAACTTTTAAACCTAAATCAAAATTAATTAATTAAAAAATTTATATAAAATTTTTAATTTTTAATTATATATTATTTAAATTAATTATAAACTATTTTTTTTAATTATAAAATATTTAACTTTTATATAAATTAGAAAATTTTAAAAAAATTCGGTTAATTCGAAAATTAACCGAATTAACCAAAATTTATTCGGTTCGATTAATATTTTCGGAAAAAAGTTCGGTTCGGTTAACGATTAAAGAAAAAAAAAATTCGGTTAATGGTAGTTCGGTCGGTTCGACCACCGAATTAACTTTTAAACCTAAATCAATATTAATTAATTAAAAATTTTATATAAAATTTTTATTTTATAATTATATATTATTTAAATTAATTATAAACTGTTTTTTTTAATTATAAAATATTTAATTTTTATATAAATTAGAAAATTTTAAAAAAGTTCGGTTAATTCGAAAATTAACCGAATTAACCGAAATTTATTCGGTTCGGTTAATATTTTCGGAAAAAAGTTCGATTCGGTTAACGATTAAAGAAAAAAAAATCGGTTAATGGTAGTTCGGTCGGTTCGACCACTGAATTAACCGAATGAACAACCCTATCTGGACGTCTTATAGAGATCAATCCAATAATGATTATAATAGGAAGAACACCAAAGCAAATAAAAAAAATGAAGCCACTACCACTGAAGACTGTAGGTCTCTTCAAGGTACATATGCACCCACCAATGTTCAAGCAAGTGCAAGAAAAAAAATTGGCACTAATTTTGACAAATACATACCTCCGAAAGCCACACTAATTGGGTCATTATGCAACTCCGTATACAAGATTAAATCATCATTTTTTCTGCAATCATTTTACAAACTATCTAAATCAAGAAACAAACTCAGTATGCTTTAATATAAACAGTATGAGTATGGAAAGCAACGTAAAAGGTGATAACTTTTCTGATTGAATATTTATTATAAATTTGATTATTTACTGCCAAAGTGAATTGTGCATATCTACTCCATTCGTAGTGTAAACGTTCTGAGTCCGCAACATCCAAATACATAGACAGATGACATTGTTACCCTTTGAAAATATCAATATTCGCCTACGAAATTCAAAACCAAGAGTATGAATATCGCCAAAACAGAAAATCATGGGGAAAAAGGGTAAGTACTATGAACGAGGGAGTGAGCAATGTACCATTTAAAACCATCAAGGATAAAATTATCTGAACAGTGCTTCCTTTTGTGTAACCTAGAGAAGTTATCAATCTTCCAAGTGAATCTTGATAAAGGAGGAACCTTCATTGGTTGATTTTACACAGTATTTGTAGTCCGGGTTTGATATACAACTAACAAATTGAGACGTAAAATTACAACAAGAAACAAGAACAATATTTTGGGAACTTGCATTGACCTAAGGTATTCAAAGAGTAAGCCTCTCAAAATAATTATTTTCCAGGAAAAGAGTACCTTCCATGGGCTGGTCAATGTCGGTCAAATCATAGAGTGGCACAAGCATTTCCTCATCTTCTTGCTGGTCCTACCCGATCCGACCAGAATATATCAATATTTTAAATAATTAAAATAATATATTTTATAATAATACATTTATAATAATTTCTTATCTTTTAAAATATTAAAATAATATATTTTATAACAATTTATTATATTTTTAATAATTAAATAATATCTTTTAAACTATAAAAAGAAAAATCTTATACATAGTGGGATCAAAATCATAGTAATCACCAGTAATAACAAGATACAAAATTCCCTTTTGCTTTGGTTTGGTTCAAAGGCCATACCAACCATAAAATCTTATAGTATGCTACGACTAATCTCTCAAATAACTGATACTATATTCGGTATAGAAATATTATTTTTCTTTTGCTTTGAGAAAAACAATTGGATGAAGAAAATACAACAGAGATGTATGTCTCGGTCTAGAGGAAATTTATAGAACAAACCTAATTAATGTATGGCTCCATTTGATGCAATAATTCATAGCCCTACATAAATAACAAAAGTTCATCATGAGCAATGGATCCAGCAAGTGATAGAAACAATGAGGGAGAAACTGAGAAATTCTGCCATGTGATAACCTGTTTGAAGTATTGAAGATGTGCATCCATAGTCTCACTGACAGCTTCCAAAAACTCAAATCGCTTTTTGGCTTCAACAATTGAACGAGCAGTTACTTGTAATTGTAAACCACAGTCACGCAATTATATATCTTGAACCAAATTTGAATTATCAGGAAATTATTTGCTACCAATTCACTCACTAGATTAAAACGAGCCTCTTCAAATGCTGACCTCGCATTACGAAGTTCCTAGAATAACTCCAACCATGTCAATGTATGTAAGAAATATCCATCAACACGATCTACATAGCTAAGAATGCCAAATACATGAAATTATAAACCAAAGCAAGCCATTTTGCACGATACCTCTTCCAAAACATTAACAATATTACTCTTCGTACTTTTCCTTAGTGAAAGAAACTTTTCACTGGCCAACCATATCATACAAAGTGAAACAATATAATTATGCAATTGATTTTAGGCCAACTCAAAAAAATTAATATCAAATTCAAGCAATGTAAATAAAGCAAGCAAACAAACTACACCGGCAAAACAAATTTAACTTCTAAAGTACCTGGTCATAAATGAGACTAGCCTTGTCAAAACATTTGTGTGCTTTCTGCACTCATAGAAGATATTTTAAAACAAAAGCTTAACAAATAAAAACATATATGATCCATATTAATACACAGATTATCATGAGTTGGATGAATTTATAGCAGAGCACTAAATAAATAAATAACCAATGTTTCTCTTAATAAGAATGTTTCGCATAGTAAAAGTTAATAAGGCGACCCAGCTTTCAGCTAGTTCCAGATCCTCCCGACTTTATAGGGCAGCTTAAATCTTATTTGTAAGACATAGTGGAACAATATAATTATGTATTTGATTTTAGGCCAACTAAAAAACTATAATATCAAATTCAAGCAATGCAAATAAAGAATGCAAACAAACTACACTGGCAAAACAAATTTAACTTCTAAAGTACCTAGTCATAAATGAGACTAGCCTTGTCAAAACGTTTACATGCTTTCTACACTCATAGAAGATATTTTAAAACAAAAGGCTAAACAAATAAAACAGATATGATCCAGATTAACACACAAATTATTAGAAGTTGGATGAATCTATAATAAATAAATAACCAATTTTCTCTTAATAAGACTGTTTTGCATAGTAAAAGTTTTCAGCTAGTTCCAGATCCTCCCAACATTATAGGGTAACTTAAATCTCATTTGAAAGACAGGTAGTTAACTTATCCTCAAGTAAATGAATACTGAAAGTAATTTGTCATTTAACTCAGTTTCAACCTGGAGAGACGAGAAAGCAGTTCATAACTTCTAATATTATTTATTGTCAATAGGATTGGACAATAAATTGCATAAAGTGTCAAAGTTCAATATAGTTCTAACATTAAAGGAGCTTATAGGAATTGAAGTTTTATTTTTTTTATAGGAATTGAAGGCCTCGTTAAAAAAAACCCTTCTTGATTAAAGGAGCTTATAGAGAAGCTCCTTAATCAACGGAAGGAGAAAAAGAGTGCCTTAAGATTTCATTAACCAAAAGAAATTACATAAGATACAACCAGATAAACACCCCCAACATAACCAAAAAACCAAAAAACACCCGAAGACACCCCTAAAAAACAGAACAAGCTCAGCCTAAACCATCAAAGGTACTAACACAGTCTTAATTTTGGCTGAGCTGTAAACCAATCTAGCAACAACAAAGAAAAATTAATCAGATGGCAAATAATACCATGTCACAGTCGAACTAGGTACAACTTATACAATAGCTTCAATTATCAATATAACCAGTAAAAATATCTGAAACAACAAAAGGAAAAAAGAGTAAAATCCCATGAGCAGAAGACTTTCCTCCTAAAATGCAAGTATAAGAAAGAAAAATGACGGAGAACTGAAATTGCTCTACTGCGAACAGATAGTGCTAGAAGCTAACCTCAAAAAGATTGATCTCTTCATCAGGAGCATACCCTGTCATTTGTTTATAATTTGGACAAATTTTTATTGGCTTGCAAACACTTTTCACAAACCTTCCAACATGGCTAATAGAACAAAAAGATAACCTAAATAAGATTTCACGTAATTATCTAAAAGACAAGGGGTAATAAATAACATGAGACAATGTACCGAAGCTCTTCTTTCTCAGGATCATAGTGCTTGAAGAAAAGTAAAATATCTTCCTTTTTCTTACCGGTCATAAATCCTAAACAATTATGTTAACATCAAGATGTAAATAAAAGAGAATCTCAAACATTTATCAAGGGTAAAGACACAAAAACAAAAGGTCTGGTATTAGCAAGATTCATAAGAACTTGCCTAAAAAATCTAGTAAAAACAACCAGTTTCAAACCTCGCTAACATGCCATGTCAAGGGAAGATAAGCAATTCTACAATTTATAATTGTGAACCTTAACGTCTATCCCTAACTTCTATTTCTTCCTACTAAAACAATAGAACTTTTTGCACTCGAAAACTTTTAGAACCAAATTGGGCCTGTCTGTCGAGATCTATTAATATTAGCTTTGGGTGTTAGAATGAATATCATGAATGAAAATATCATTTGACAGCAAGTTCAAGCATCAAAGAAGAAACGTGTTGCTTAAAAAAAGCTAAACCAGATTATCAGTCCAAGCTCAACTTCCAGGAACAAGGGAAGCTTATTAGATACCTCCCTCAAGGTTCCAACCTCTAGTGAGGAAGAGACACTTAGGCAAGGAGTTAGATCCTTGTTGAACTTAAAAAAGAGCATATTTTTCTTATTCTGTATTTTTCAAAGACAGATGGTTAAACCCAAAACTATGAAGAATAAGGGCTGAAGAAAAATCTAGAAACAAATACTCCTCAAACAAGACTTTCGAACCATTAATTAATAGTGAGAAACATTACAGATTGTGTTTCCTCCAAAGGTGCCAATGGTCAATTCCGACGGTAGGTATAATTTTGATGTTTGGCCCACAACCAGAATTGCTGGAATTGCACTGGTACACCAAATTCTCTAGCAACTTTGTTTGCACATTGAAACATATCAGCAACAAAATCATAACATGGACAACCAAACATAACAACAATGTATCGAATAAAAAAGAAAAAGAAGATTGAAAATAAACATCATTAAAAAAGTAGTATCCAAGAGAAAAACAGAAAAATGAGAGTACCAATTTGATAAAGAAACCAATTTCCAAAAAGCAAATACATATAACCATTAGCATCAATTAACACAAAGGAAAACAAAATAGTTTTCTTTTTTTTCGTACCTTAAACACATTGACTTTATCATGGTCCATTAGATCAAAATATATATCCTTGTCAATCTGCTCTGCAAGATCATCATCTCGTGCAACCTAGAACAGTCATATAGCTATAAGAATTACACTCAACAATGCTAAAATCATTATCTAAATTAATGCCTCAAGCAACAACCTTTATGATAGTGTAAAGGTGTGCTCTACCTTATCTTTCCTTTGTTGCTTGTTCTTTCCTCCATCTCATCGAACATTTCATATTAGATTCTCAGAAAGGGAACTCAAATAATTCTTAAGACAACATAGACTACTCAAACTACGCTTGATATGAGCTTTCTAAGAAGCTCATTTGTCATTGCTCTTGATAAATCAACCAAGAGACAATCATATTAAAGAACATTGTTTTCTTCAAGCCAAACTCGAAAACCATTCTATTCAGTTCGTTGTTATACTCTTAGTTGACAAACTGCAACAAATCATATTACTCAATATCTTTGGGACCATTGGTACCATAAAACTGACGATCAAGCCTAGTTGGGAGCACCTTACCCTAAGATGTTGTATATAGACCATCGTGTATGCATTTTAATATTTGGTAAATCTAGGAGTATTATTGAATCCTGGATTTGTCTGTGGTAACTGTCCAATCACAAGGAAATTCCATTAAAATTGAAACCTCAATTATACATATAATTTAAAGCTGAAAGGATAATTACGAAAAATTATTTTTTTTTAAAAAAAAGTTGTTCAACAAAAGGTACCTCTTCCCCACCATATCGCTCCTCTAATACAATTTCCATATCTTCTTTGGTTTTCATCATCAAATTTAAACCTGAAAAACACACAAATTAAATACAATAACCATATAAAAGAAGTATTCACCAATCTAGGTTCCTAGGCAAAACTGGCATATGTAAGCTGTGAAGACAATACCTTCAAAACAATCAGCATTGGCTAATTTAATAATCATGCAACAACTTAAGAATTTGACAGTTGATTCATTTTTCCAAAAACCTATCTGACTTTTTGCTTAGAACATTATGCCTCAATTTGACTGAAGCAGTTGGTAAAAATTCAATGTGATTTATACTATAATACTTGACTACTACACCATCAAATCTGTCAATTGTTGATCCACCAAGAAAGACTTCAAAACATCATCAAATCTTGGCTACACATAGGCTCTGCCCATCAAGGCCACTTACGATGCTTCAGAAGATGATCCATATCATTGATCAGAAAGAGTCAATACCTTCAAAACAATCAGCATTGGCTAATTTACTAATCATGCAACAACCTAAGAATTTAACAGTTGATTCATTTTTCCAAAAACCTATCTGACTTTTTGCTTAGAAGAACATTATGCCTCAATTTGAAGGATTCCAAACACTTCTAGCAGGAAGAATCTTAAGATGATTTGCTGCCCTACGATAGTAATACAACATTCCACGACTATCAAGGACAAGAAATCGAGGATAACTTAAAATCCTCTTTACGACTTTCCTTTCGCGACTGCTTTACTGCCTCTATCATTTTATGTGAACTTCTACCTATTGCATTTATACCCGAGCATCTGCTCTCTCTGTTAACCAGCCTGCTCTAAGAGTAGTATTATTGAATCCTGGATTTGTCTGTGGTAACTGTCCAATAATAAGGAAATTCCATTAAAATTGAAACCTCAAGGATACATATAATTTAAAGCTGAAAGGCTGATTACGGAATATTCTTCTTTTCATCAAATTTATACCTGAAAAACACACAAATTGAATACAGTAACCATATAAAGGAAGTAACACTTTCATCACTATGGGCTCCTAGGCAAACCTGTGAAGACACAACCTTCAAAACAATCAGTATTGGCCAATTTGAATAATCATGCAGCAATTTAAGAATTTAACTGTTGATTCATTTTTCCAAAAAACTTATTAAAAACCTATCTGAGTTTTTGCTTAGAAGAACATTTTGCATCAATTTGACTAACCAGTTGGTAAAAATTCAATGTGATTTACACTACAATACTTGACTACTACCACCAAATCTGTCAATCAAAAACTGGCTACACATAGGCTCCGACCATCAGGGCCACTTGTATATATTTAGCCATTTATAAAATTTCAAAATGTGAAATTTCTGCAAAAATAATCTGTAGGTTTTCAATGAACAAGCATACAATTACGCCCTAAGATGCTACAGAAGATGATCCATACCACTGATCAATAAGAGTCGGTCTGATATAGTAGATTACCAGGCGAGTACTCCAGATGCACCAAGGAGCATAAACATTAACGACTAAAACTGGATACCTGGAAAAAAATCAAATCAAGTAAATAGAGGTATCACCAAAATTGGAATTTAGCAAAGAAAGACCCATGATGAACACATAATACTCAAAACTGAATCGCTTGACAATTTGAATTAATCCGCTTACTGTTGTGAATTGTTCGTTTGGTTTTTTATTAAAAAAACACGTCATTCAGAAGTAATCAGACAGACCATACCATTGGACATTAAAGCAAACTTGAAAGGAAATGATTCAAACCTTGACAATCTTTCAAAACATTGGAGCTGGTAGTCGGTAATCCTGCGTTCTATAATAATGGTATCACCGAAAATATCTGGCTTAAAAGAATCAATTCCTTCATTTTTAACATCCACTTGAACAATAGAATAACTGAGAATTAAAAGCAAAAGAATCAAACAGATTACCCATAACTAAACCAAACAATTAAAAGCAAAAGAAGAAGAAGAATAAACCTGCAGCCAGATTTTATAAATTCCTTCAACTTCAAAGCCCTTCTCTGCCGAGCGCTATACATAAAACAGTTAGTATCGCGCTCTGTCGTGCAATTAACCTTATATGAGACGAGGAAAGAATAGCATAACACGCCTAAGTTCTAATACCATGTTAAGCATCCAACCTAAAACCAATTGATGATAAGTGAACATACCAACATGAATATAAAACAAAGAAAACCGAAAACTTGATGGATGTGGGATAGCACCACCTGAACAAATAAAGGAAGTAAATAAATATTAAAAAGTAGAAAAGGTCTGCACACAAATTTAGCACATTATTTTTTACCTTCTTATCATCTTCGATGTAAAATCTTGAAGTTTTTTTCTCTATCTCCCTCTTCCTACTCTTGCTCTGATCAATATCTTATTTAATATTTGATACATGACTTTCAAACTCCTTAATTTGATCATCAAAAGAACCACAAAGACGGCCAATTCTAAGGTTCTTCTTTATAGAGAGAACTGTCTGAACTGAACCTTGTGAAAACCTGAGAAATTAATAGAACACCCAAGGAAATGAAAATCGATGTTTAGCAGGTGGGGAAGAGAACAAGCAAAGAAAGCATCCAAATTACAGTGTCTTCTAACCATTTGTTATAAACATGTTTCAGCATAACTACATCTGGATAGAATTGATGGGCACAGGTCCCATCCAACAACATGGAATTTTAAGTAATCAAATGATCATAAATTCTTAAATTCAAGCTTTACAATTACATTCAGATTGAATTCAAGAAGAGAACAATCTTAGATTTGAGAAGTGAACAAAATTCTTCAGGCAGAACTTGACAAGCATAAACATAAAGAAAACAAAATAAAAAATATAATAAAAGATTAGAGATCTTAGATTTGTGCCTTTCAGAACTAGTACAACTTGAAATCCATCTAAACAATGTAATTAGATTCACAAACCAAATTCAATTCTCTCTCTCTTAAAAATTGGTCCCTATAAAGACAATATTGAACATACCAAGTAACATTTTTAGAAAGGATAAGACATGAAACAATATATAAAATTAGTTCTCGACTTACATTTTAAACCCATCTAAGGTGAAAACCTCCAACAAGTTCTGTATTCTTCGATCAAATGCAACAGCCCTTCCCCTGTTGTAATCTTCGACCTCTCAGCTCTACCCTGAGAATACAGAAAATGTTAGTGCTACACATAAGCCTGCAGCAATAGCTTCTTAAGAGAAAGCGCAAGCATGAAAAATATTCATGGACCAAGCTCATTGCCTCTTGCTAAACTAACCAACCAGTAACCACTGCATTGGATTATGATAAAGGAAAATTATAAAAGAAAAGAAATAGGCAGAGAAGGTAGTTAAAAAGTAAATTTCCTAATAGCAGGATTTAGATTGGAAATTCATGATGAAAACATGAAATTACCACATCTACCAAAACATTGAAAACAGTAGGATTATCAACCTACAAAGAAAGCAGAACCAAATATCAAGGAAATTGTATTGAAACATCAGTACTATGAAAAGAGGCTTTTTTTAAATTAAAAAAAAAAAAGAATTCTCATCCTTTCACCTTGGTCTCGAAAACCTAATTATAACAGTCAGAAAGTAATTATATCTCGCCTTCTTTGTGCATTTTCTAAGAGAACTAGCATCCTGAGAATTTGTCACAATGAATCAATTCAGCAACTTTCCAATAGCTTGTTCAACAGAAAGAGCCCATGTATCACCATTGACTGATGTCTGTCTGCAACACAATAACCACAAAACTAGCAATAGTTTCCAGAAAGTCGTCAAGAATTACTTAATATGGAAACAGTGATACCTATGGTTGTACTTATATAAAAAAAACTAAAAATGGAGAAACTTTCATAGGAAAAAGCCTCTGGAATCAGAAGAGATCTATGTGCAGACTAAAAACAATTTCTAAGTGATTTTTTCAAAAAAACAAAAAAGAAAAAGAAGCTTCAATACTCATGCGAGCAAATGTTCTTATACTGTAAAAATCCCTAAATTGCCTATACCATTAACAAAGAGATCTAGAGAAAGAAATATGAAAAGCATTCAGCATTCTGTAGCCAACACCAAATGAACAAGCCGATCTTATATTATCAAATAAAGATTTAGTTGCTCAGTTCCTAGGCGTAAGAAGTTTGCTCAAAATTTTTTGTAGTAATTTTCCATCACTTATCACATGAGCACCAATTGGACCTATAGGTGGCACAGTAAATGCAAGGCGATGCCTCTCAATTTAACGTAGAAGACGAAGCACTCCATCCCCACCAAAAGCTGTAACCAGTCCAAGAAAAGAAAATCAAGTTCAAAGTTGTCCTTAAAATATTTAGGGGAACCAAAAAGCACAGCATTCTCATGTTATTCATGTAAACTAAATAAATAAAAAAGAAACCAAGAGTTGCCCAGACCCTGTTGGCTTGATGTAGATGAAGCTCACGAATTTGATGATCAATCTCACGGTGCTTTGTTTCATGGTACTTAATCTATAAAAGGGAAAATGGATCAGTGATGTGAAGGTCTTCAAGACGAAATTATTTCTATAGGCTAAGAGAAATAAATCCTGAAATTACAAGAACTAAATCTATAAAGAAAAATTGCAACAAAGTCAATTTACATATGTTAAAACTACTCTCCACACAAATTGCACATGCAAAAAAAATTGTTTGTATGTTTTTTATATGATAAAAACCACGTCATTCAGAAGTAATCAGACAGAAGAATATCTAGAATCAATAATTTAACCTGAGAATGTCCCATAATCTTGGAATGTTATATTGTTGGACCTTTTATTTCTCATGATCACTTATCCTCTAAAACCTTTTAACAAGTGCAAAGAAAAACAACAATAAAATCAATTTACATATGTCAAAACTATTCTCCACACAAATTGCACATGCAAAAAGGGGCAAGAAAGGGAAAACTTACAGTGACATTGGCTTCTACATCTTGGTGATTAATGAATCATTCAACTTGTCATGGCTTCTACCAAGAAAATGTATGAGTCGCTTGACATCACTTAATACCAGAGGTGAAACTGTTTTACTGAAAGAAAGATGGTGTATGACATGAGACATGTTCATTCCAGTAGCATCAAAAGAATTGGCTCCTGAACGAGCAGAGATGATAAGGTTGCCAGGAACCTGCAAGGTGCAACTCAAGTAATACTTTCAGCTCCTCATTTATCTCAAGGTTAAACATAAATGATTCGACAGACTAATTATATGCCAAATAATATGTACAATTGTCGGTCTAATCTAATATTATAATTATCACCTTCTTTGCACGCACGTATCCTTCAATTCTGCATCCTCCCGTCAGCGGTTCTGATCGTTCTCCTGCAGAATAGAAGTGGCCAATTCTTCCATCATCTGGAAGAAACAGACAGCAGCATTAGGTCATGTATGCACCTTTATCTTATAGGATTTCTGTAACAGATCTATAAACTCAAATGGCCAGTTCAAAACTAATTTAGTCATACCTTAACCAGGGTTTCTGTATCACGATCTCCATAATAAGATTCGTGTTCGTGGTGTCCATGGGATTCCCTGAAACACTTACAGGTCAGAGAACAAGGTGAGTCTGTATTGCACAGATCATAAAGTTCAATGGTACTGAATAGCCTAAAGGAAAGTTCAGAGAAGAAGATGAACTAATGGCTTCTATACCTGTAAAAAGAAAATGATCTAAACGTATCTGAAATGTGCATTCAGCACTAATAATGGAGGCTCTTGTACTGCAAATGACTCATAGAATAAACAGAACCACATAAATCTAAGATGTTATAACTACTAACCTTGAAGTGTCTCGCATAAAATCATATTCAAATCGTTTAAGCTGAAGTTGAAGGAC
This sequence comes from Hibiscus syriacus, assembly GCF_006381635.1. Lineage (NCBI taxonomy): Eukaryota > Viridiplantae > Streptophyta > Magnoliopsida > Malvales > Malvaceae > Hibiscus > Hibiscus syriacus. The sequence continues at coordinate 1,262,447 of NW_024062618.1, read as the reverse complement.
TGGAGGGAAATCAGTGAACAAGCCCTTCTTAGCATCCTGAAATAACATCATCCAAAATCAAAATGAAGTCATTTAAATGGGAAAAGATGCGACATGCAATCAGATATGATGCCGAACACAATACCATAAAAACAATTTAATGCTTAGGTCAACTGAAATTGTTAAAGCCATTCAATACTACAAAACACAACATTTTGCTACAATGAACCACACATTTTGTTCATGCTGTTAAAATAGCTTATGCAGCTCTTGTACTAACGAACACTGATCTAACTGAAAGCAAAGTTACAACATATTATTACCTGCAATATTGCACTCTCGGACTGCACTAACAAGCACAAAACACATTACTGTGGTCAATTCCAAATAATAATCCTAGTCGACACAATATTTTTGGCCCGTAAATCCTGCAGTTGGTTGATCCCAGCAATAATAAAAATATATAGATACAAATTAACCCATAATGATAAACACAGGCGACATCTAAGTCATAGCTGCAAGGTGTAATTCTTGGTTTGAGAAATTATCCTGAAACAAAACCTCAAATCTCACTGGTCGCGTCAACTTTGATTGTCGATGTATGCAGATTCACTGTGTGACGTGCAACAGATTTTTCATCATGAATGCCACCATGATGATGAGAACAAGAAATCCATCAACCCAATAATCCAGATCCACTCTCAGAGCTATTTTGCTGACCGGAAAACTGACGGCAAGACACCTATTAATATACCAAGAAGAATCATAAGAGCATAATAAAGTGTTGATAACAAACAACACTTCAAGCAATACTTTTCAACGTTTTTCCCAAAGCAGGGAGCATGGAGCAGGAAGCACGAAGAATCTTAAGATGATTTGCTGCCCTACGGTAGTAATACAACATTCCACGGCTATCAAGGACAAAAAATCTTCTTTTCCAGTCCCCTCTCAAACTTGATGAATGTTTTGACAGAAAGCCTTGTCGAATGGTTTGAACCTGTAGGAATATCCAAAGCTTCAAATGCAGATATACAGTACATAGATGCAAAAGCATCACTCGGAATAATAAAATGTCACAAAAAGAAATCGAGGATAACTTAATATCTTCTTTAAGACTTTCCTTTCGCAGCAGACTGCTTTACTGCCTCCATCATTTTATGTGAATTTCTACCTATTGCATTTATACCCGAGCATCTGCTCTCTCTGTTAACCAGCCTGTTCTAGGAGTAGTATTATTGAATCCTGGATTTGCCTGTGGTAACTGTCCAATAACAAGGAAATTCCATTAAAATTGAAACCTCAAGGATACATATAATTTAAAGCTGAAAGACTGATTACGGAATATTCTTCTTTAAAAAAATGTTAAACAAAAGGTTACTCTTCCCCACCATATTGCTCGTCTAATGCCTTTTTCATATCTTCTTCGGTTACTTTTTCATCATCAAATTTATACCTGAAAAACACAAAAGTTGAATACAGTAACCATATAAAGGAAGTAATACTTTCATCACTCTGGGCTCCTAGGCAAACCAGAAATATGTAAGCTGTGAAGACACTACCTTCAAAAAAATCAGCATTGGCCAATTTGAATAATCATGCAGCAATTTAAGAATTTAACTGTTGATTCATTTTTCAAAAAACTTATTAAAAACCTATCTGAGTTTTTGCTTAGAAGAACATTATGCATCAATTTGACTAACCAGTTGGTAAAAATCCAATGTGATTTACACTACAATACTTGACTACTACCACCAAATCTGTCAATCAAAAACTGGCTACACATAGGCTCCGACCATCAGGGCCACTTGTATATATTTAGCCATTTATAAAATTTCAAAATGTGAAATTTCTGCAAAAATAATCTGTAGGTTTTCAATGAACAAGCATACAATTACGCCCTAAGATGCTACAGAAGATGATCCATACCACTGATCAAAAAGAGTCGGTCTGATATAGTAGATTACCAGGTGAGTACTCCGGAAGCACCAAGGAGCATAAAAATTAACGACTAAACCTGGATACCTGGAAAAAATCAAATCAAGTAAATAGAGGTATCACCAAAATTGGCATTTAGCAAAGAAAGACCCATGATGAACACATAATACTCAAAACTGAATCGCTTGAAAATTTGAATTAATCTGCTTACTGATGTGAAAAATTGTTCGTTTGGTTTTTTCTTTAAAAAAACACGTCATTCAGAAGTAATCAGACAGACCATACCATTGGACATTAAAGCAAACTTAAAAGGAAATGATTCAAACCTTGACAATCTTTCAAAACATTGGAGCTGGTAGAGTCAGTAATCCTGCGTTCTATAATAATGGTATCACCGAAAATATCTGGCTTACAAGAATCAATTCCTTCATTTTTAATATCCACTTGAACAATAGAATAACTGAGAATTAAGATAGATATCAGATATATCAAACAGATTACCCATCACTAAACCAAACAATTAAAAGTAAAAGAAGAAGAAGAAGAATAAACCTGCAGCCAGTTTTTATAAATTCCTTCAACTTCGAAGCCCTTTGAGTTTCTCTGCCGAACGCTATACATACAACTGTTAGTATCGCGCTCTTCCTCCTAAGGGCACAAAAACCTAAACAAATAAACATGTCGCTCGTATCATATTCCAAGAAAATTATTAACATGAATCAAATATATATATATATCAGTTAGTATCGCGCTCTTCCTCCTAAGGACACAAAAAACCAAACAAATAAGCATGTCGCTCGTATCATATTCCAAGAAAATTATTAATATGAAACAAATATATATATATAAAAGAGAGAGAGAGAGAGAGAGAGATGAGATACGTACTTCCGTTTTGACCGGTAATGAAATTAACCCACTCGCCGAGTTATATTTCAAGATTAGTATGGCACATATAGTTCTGCACCTTAATCTTCTAATAGTACCCGCCCCGGATCTTTGAGCGCCACCGGAGAAAACCCGAGAACTACCCATGGTTGTATACTAGGGTTTAGCGATCACCAATCGCAATTCGCAAGAAACGAAAAAATTGAAGCTCTGGAAAGAGATCGTACAAAGAGACTTCGGGAGTGATTAAGGCGGGAAAGAAAAAGTAGTACAAGGCGATACTCGTCTCTACTTAACAATGAAGTAACCCTGACCCAACGGATATATTTATAGATGCATCAATCAATTATAACCGTTGGGTTTTTTAGATTTTAAGTCGGTGTAATTGAAGATGGGCCTGTAATTGAGCCCTAAACTTTTTTTAACAACAATGAGCTCAATTTTAGACACGAATTAAACGATATCGATAATAAAGTAATTATTGTAATTTTTTTAGGTATTGGATTCGAGCATCATGAATGTTAAGAATGTAAACGTTCAATTTCAAAAGGTTAAGAATTATCCTTAAATGAATATCACATTATACTTATCTTATATTAGTTAAAAAATAATGGACTCAACCCAAATGGAAAGAAAGATATGCATGAAAACTCTCTTTTTTTATATAATCAAATAAAATAAATAAAATTTTCAGATTTAAATTTGAAATTTAATATCAATAAAGATATTTTTTTTACTTTTTTAGGCATAATGACAAAAATAATACCTAACGTTTGATTATATGATCATTTTGTCTCTTAACATTTCATTTTGAGATAAAAATCCTTACATAGATGAAAATTATTGGTAAACAAACGGTCAATACATGAAACTAACTACATGTACAAGTGGACAAAATACTGACGTGGCGTATCCATATCATCATGCCACGTTATCAAAAAATATCATGTGTATGAAAACATATCATTTCAAGATATCAACAATATGGCACGTCATCATATCACATCAGTATTTTTATTTTTTTAAATTTATTTTATATGATTATTTTTAATTACATTAATTATAACCAATAAAACGATAACAAATGTCATCATATGATTGGTTTAAGAATAAAAATAGAGGAAATCAAAATTTGCAAATTACTAAGTATTGAACTTGAGTCTTGTAGATAGAGATGTAAACAATCATAGTGTTCGATGAATTGTTTGTGAACCGTTCGTATAATGTTCATTTATGTTTGTTTATTAAGCTAAATAAACGAGTATGAACAAAAATTTTATGTTCGATTAATAAACGAATGAACACGAACAGAGGTGTGTTTGATTCATTTATGTTGTGTTATGTTCAGTTTTGTGTTCTCATATTGATGTACTAATTACTGATAGTAGTACGAGTGTTACTTGGAGATGCATAGACTTTTATGGAGCACTAGAGGAGGCTCGAAGGACCGACTCCTAGAACTTGTTGAGACAACTTAGTAATTATCCAGGTATCTCATGGATGGTGATTGGTGATTTTAATAAGATTATGTTCTCTTTCGAAAATGAGGGTGCATAGTCTGATCCAAGAGGCAAATAAGGGTTGTCTGTGATATAATTGATGATTGTGGGATCCTAGATATAGGTTTCTATGGCTCTTGGATTACCTGGGAACGTGGGAGAAGAGCTAAAAGTAATATTAGAGAACGACTTAACAGAGAATTGGCGTGTAATTTGTGGATGCAATCTTTCCCGGACTATTCTTTAACGCACCTTTTGCATGCTTTCTCTAACATTGTCCACTACTAGTAGACACTACAGCAAGGAGAATTATTCCACGAAGATGATACTTTAAATTCGACGCTTCATGGCTGCTTGAGGACTCTTGTGAGGAAGAGGTAATTTGACTTTGGACAACGGCTGAAGGCTCTGCCTCGAAAAACTAAGCAGTGTTAGCCGCGGCCTTGATACTTGGTTCAAGAATATTTGTTGCTACAAGCGATTAATAACTAAGAAGCTACAAAATCGTTTAGTGAAATTGATTGAATTAACGCCAACTGATGATGTTTTAGGGGAAATCGTGGACACAAAACTCCAATTAAATTTGGAAGCCGGCATACAGAAGATGTATCAGGAACAGAGAGCGCGAGCGAATTGGCTGAAGCATGGTGATAATAACACAAGTTTTTTCCCATAGATTTGCTTCGCAATGGAGACGGATAAATAAAATTCTCCATTTATAGACCGAGAATGGGGAATGGGTCGATAGTGATGACGATATACGACGATTATGAGAAACTTAATTAAGCTGGTAAAGCTTGTAGTCACTCGGATGAAAACACAAATGGATTTCAGAGATATGCATAGAATTCATACTAATAATACCATGCCAATATTTCAATATTAAAGTAGGTTTAGGAAATGGAAACGCACCAGAAGATCCACCCAAGCACTAGCACCAACAAGGACAGAGAATCCCAGAAGCACCTAAAAGAAATACAAAGAAATGAAGCAATTATAACTCTGCAACTAGGCAAAGTATGATAAAACCCAAAAATGCAGAAAGAATACTAAACTATTTCCCGATGAGAAATTCACCGTAACCACATTTTTCTTTGTTTCTTCGAAACTAGTAAGTTCATTGAAATAGATGAAACATGCTCAAGAAGAATAAGAAAAAGGGGATGGAAATAATAAAAGCACTCACCCAGGGCAAGTAAGCTGCCGTAAAGGTAAAAAGACCCAGAAAACTCATAGACAGATGATTCACGTCGTTACCCTTTGGAAATATCAATATTCGCCTACGAAATTCAAAACCAAGAGTATGGATATCGCCAAAAAATCTTGGGGGGGGGGGGGGGGAAAGGTAATTACTATGAACGAGGGAGCGAAAATTCAAAACCAAGAGTATGGATATCGCCAAAACAGAAAATCTTGGGGGGGGGGGGGGGAAGGTAATTACTATGAACGAGGGAGCGAGCAATGTACCATTTAAAACCATCAAGGATAAAATTTTCTGAACAGTGCTTCCTTTTGTGTAATCTAGAGAAGTTATCAATTTTCAAAGTTAATCTTGATGGAGGAGTAACTTTCACCGGTTGATTTTTAACGGTATTTACAGTCTGAATTTGAGAAACAACTAACAAATTGAGACATAAAATTACAAAAACTGTAAAAAAAAATCAAATAGTTCTTCCAATGATGCCCACAAGAAACAAGAATCAATATTTTGGGAACTTGCATTGACGTAAGGTATTCAAAGAGTAAATTTCTCAAAATAATTATTTTCCAGGAAAATAGTACTTTTTATGAGCTGGTCATTGTTAGTCAACTCATAGAGTGTTATAAACATTTTCTCATCTTCTTGTTGTTGGAAAAAGAAAAGAGTAATCAAGAAATTTTCAACAATAACTAAATCAGAAGTATCTCAATCTATAAAAATAAATAAAGATAAAGGAAATAAACCTTAAAGAAATTCCAAATGCATAAAATTAATGAAAACGAAAGCAATTGAAAAGAAAAGAGAAAGATAGAAAGAGAGTACATTCATGGGTAAAGGGGTACTGACAGTCATGGTTGCGAAATTGAGAGGTAAATTTGAAAGTTGTGAAAATAAGAGGAAAATTTTCTTTTTCTTATTTTTGAGGGATTCTAATTGTATGGGGTGATTTTATACTACTCTGAGGAGCGGTTATCAGAGATTTTAATTTTGTACCGTTATAACACATACAAGAGTAAATATAAAATTGTATTGTTATAACACTTGTATGTGTAATAAATTCTTTGAAACATTTAAATGCTTCGTTTACTTAGCTTAGAAGTTTCAAGGATAAAGTTAATAGGGGAAACATTCTCAGGAAAAGAGTACCTTCTATGGGATGGTCATTGTCAGTCAAATCATAGAGTGGCACAAGCATATGGGATGATCATTGTCAGTCAAATCATAAAGTGGCACAAGCATATCATCATCTTTTTGTTGCTGGAAAAATAAAAGAGTAATCAATCAAATTTCAACAATAACTAAATCAGAAACAACTCAATCCATAAAAAAATTAAAAATCGAAGATAAAGGAAAAAAACTCTAAAGAAATTTCAAATGCGTAAAATTAGTCAAAAGGAAAACAATTGAAAAGAAAAGAGAAAGATAGAAAGAGAGTACACCCATAGGTGAAATGGGTACTGACAGTCATGGCTACGGAATTGAGAGGTAAACTGGGAAGTTGTGAAAGTAAGAGGGAAGATTTCTTTCTTTCTTTTTTATTTTGGAGGGATTCTGATTGTATGGGGGTGATTTTATATTACTATGAGTACCTTTCATGGGCTGGTCATTGTCGGTCAAATCATAGAGTGACACAAGCATTTTCTCATCTTCTTGTTGATGGAAAAAAAGAGTAATCAAGAAAATTTCAACAATAACTAAATCAGAAGCAGTCAAATCCATAAAAAATAAAAATTGAAGATAAAGGAAATAAACCTTAAAGAAATTCCAAATACATAAATTAGTCAAAAGGAAAGCAATTGAAAAGAAAAGAGAAAGATAGAAAGAGACTACATCCATGGGTGAAAGGGGTATTGACAGTCATTATTGCGGAATTGAGAGGTAAACTGGGAAGTTGTGAAAATAAGAGGGAAGATTTAATTTTCTTGTTTTGGAGGGATTCTAATTGTATGGGGGTGATTTTATACTACTCTAAGGAGAGGCTGTTAGAAATTTTAATTTTGTACCGTTATAACACATGCATGTGTAAATATAAAATTGTACCGTTATAACATTTGCATGTGTAAATATAAAATTGTACCGTTATAACACTTTCACCGTTGCACATGTAGATATAAACTTGATCTTTTTTAGGGGGGAAATAAATTCTTTGAAGCATCCAAATGCTTCGTTTACTTAGCTTAGAAGTTTAAAATCGATACCCATTTCGACTCTACCTCGTTCATTAGTATAACCTCAACGGGCATGGTAGGTTGATTTTTGATTTGTTCTTCGCTTCTCGATGGGAGAGAAAGATGTTTGGTTCAATGAGATTTTGTTGATCTATTTTATTTTTTTTAGTGTGGATCATACTAGGAATTTCAGTTAGTTTTACTTTTAGAAAAGAAAAATATTGATGGTTAATTAACTATAAAAAATGATTAATTTAAAAAAATAACAAAAATAATTAAAGGCATAATTAAAAGTTGATATATATTGTAGACACCCGTTTTTGTTTAGGTTCTCGTTATTTATTATTATTATTATTATTATTATTATTATTAACAATTTATATTTATTTTATAGGCTCAAGATAGCAGCCCACCAGGTAACCTACCCGAAGCCCAACAAATACACAAACCTAGCCCACTCAGCAGACCTAGTGAATCTTGATGAAGGAGGAACCTTCACTGGTTGATTTTTCACAGTATTTGCAGTCCGAGTTTGAGATACAACTAACAAATTGAGATGTAAAATTACAATAATTACAAAAAAATCAAACACCCCAAGAAATAAGAACAATATTTTGGGAACTTGCATTGACGTAAGGTATTCAAAGAGTAAACGTCTCAAAATGATTATTTTCTAGGAAAAGAGTATATTCCATGGACTGGTAATTGTCGGTCAAATCATAAAGTGGGACAAGCATTTCCTCATCTTCTTATTGTTGGAAAAAGAAAAGACTAATCAAGAAAATTTCAATAATAACTAAATCAGAAGCAGTCTAATCCATAAAAAATAAAAATTGAAGATAAAGAAAAAACCTTAAAGAAATTTCAAATGCATAAAATTAGTCAAGAGGAAATCAATTGAAAAGAAAAGAGAAAAATAGAAAGAGAGTACACTCACGGGTGAAGGGGGCATTGACAGTCATGGTTGTGAAATTGAGAGGTAAACTGGGAAGTTGTGAAAATAAGAGGGAAGATTTCTTTTTCTTGTTTTAGAGGGATTCTAATTGTATGGGGGTGATTTTATACTACTCTGAGGAGAGGCTGTCAGATATTTTAATTTTGTACTGTTATAACACATGCATGTGTAAATGTAAAATTGTACCGTTATAACACGTGCATGTGTAAATATAAAATTGTACCTTTATAACACTTGCACCGTTGCACTTGTAAATATAAAATTGATCTTTTTTAGGGGGAAAATAAATTCTTTGAAGCATCCAAATGCTCCGTTTACTTAGCTTAGAAGTTTAAAATCGATACCCATTTCGACTCTACCTCGTTCATCAGTATAACCTCAACGGGCATGGTAGGTTGATTTTTGATTTGTTCTTCGCTTCTCGATGGGAGAGAAAGAAGCTTGGTTCAATGGGATTTTGTTGATCTATTTTGTTTTTTTTGGGAGTGTGGATCATACTAGGAATTTCAGGTAGTTTTACTTTTAGAAAAGAAAAATATTGATGGTTAATTACTTGTTAATTAACTATAAAAAAATTAATTTTAAAAAATTAACAACAATAATTAAAGGCATAATTTAAAATTGATAAATATTCTTGTATTATAAATTTAAAAATAAATCGATTCGAATTGGGTGATCAAAATGGAACAAAAACTTAAGTTTAGTGATGATTTCGAAGAAAAAAATAGTTTACTGACCAAAATGAAACCACAAAAATAATTAAGTGATTAAATATGTAATTTACCCAGATGATCGAAATTTAATCAAATTTTCGAGGGAATTTAATCAAAATTATATAACGTGGTTAATCAAAATTTCATTTCTTAACGGTCACCTTTTGAAACTTTTATTGGTAATTACCATGTTAGATTATAAAATCCCTACAGTGAAGTTATTTATTACAAGAGAGAATTTAATCAAAATTATATAACGTGGTTAATCAAATGAAATCTTAATGCATTTTGATCGTGCTGCACACACATACTGCTGCTATATAATGGTCTGCTTATTTCCTTCCTTTGTAATAAAATATATATATATATATATATATTTATTTATTATTTCTCATGTCTATTTATTTATGTTTTTTATGATTTTTTTTATATTTATAGGAACTAAATCTAAAAAATGGATAGTACAAGGATTTTTCAAATAGAATTTTCCCTATTTCAAAGATAGTATTGGTTGAACCCTTGCAAAACCTATGAAAAATCAAAGACATTCATAAGTTTTCCAAAGAACCGCCTGTTTTCTTGTCTTACCATTCGGAAAAGTAATACTTTATCAATGGGGATTTACAGGTCTCTACAAACCCTAATTACCAAAAACCCTAACAAATCCCGAACCTTTTTGACCGCCGCATCGACGAATTCAAGTACAACAACTTTTCAGTTGTTAATTAATTTTTGCAGTTATTAATTCACTGAGTTAATTGTAGGATGATGTAAATGAAATGTACGGTCTTACGTTTATGGGATTAGCCATCTCTGATGCGCCTGATTGGGTATGGATTCTCTGGATTTTTTCATGTGTCATTGGAAACTAAGTCATTTTTCTTCATTTTTTGTAAAATATAATGAAAAATTTTAAGCTTTTTTAAAAAATAATTTCTATTGTTCCCTCCCCCCAGTTGGATGGATATGTAGCTAGAAAGATGAAGATCAATTCAGTAGTGGGTTCTTATCTTGATCCTCTAGCTGACAAGGTAAATGACTGATGCCACTTTACTTCTTTATAGGTTCTTGTGACTTTGCTTGTGAGTTTCATTTTACAAGTTGTTTATCTTGATCTTGTTGGTATAGGTTCTTATCGGATGTGTTGCTTTGTCGATGATACATGACGATCTTTTGCACCGTAAGTTTAATCCGCATTTGTTTAGATCATCTTCAATTCTCTGGTTATTGGTAGTAGGTGTAGCCGTGTAGGTGTGATATTGAGGACTTGACATGTTTTAATCGATACTGTCTTACTCTCCTTACATTCATAAGCAGTTGTGCAATCTTGCAAATACATGGGCTTTCCTCTGTTGAATGCTGAAAATTTTCGTTGTCGAACTAAATGTATAAGATTTTTTACTAGTTTTCCGTAGCTTATCGCTTCTGTGTAACAAGGATAATTTGGAATTATCATACTGGATGCTTATAGTTATAGATTATATCAGCAGTTTTTTTCTAGTATCGTGATTTCCGTTTCATCTACCTTTAATATGGGGGGTTGCGAAAGTTTAGAGTTGTAGTTATCTGTGTATGTTATTTGATCTTTAAATTTTTACACGCATAAAAGTACTATGTTATCTGCAAATATTTGGTGATGCCTATCTTATTAGTTTTCTTTTCTGTAAAGTTGGACTTGTCTGACTTGCGAGACGTTGCCCTCATTGGTGGTGCAGTGTACCCAAAAAATGTGGGCCTGAACCTAGACTCCAGGGATCCTCGGTTAAACTCGCGCCTTTTAAACATCCTTAATACTAAACACTTAGAGCCTGTGAAGATTTTGAATGTAGATCGTTTCTGTAGACTAAAAACAAATTAAAAAGACCGGATAATAGTTGAATGCAAGTCAAAAGTTAAGAGGGTTTAGCTTAAATAATCACATTTTGTCATTGTTCCAGATATTATTGCCTTTAAACATGCCTTGATTTGTTTTTTATATGTCGGTGTTCTACAACATTCACCTTATAAAGCAAGCAATTGCAGCCTGCTGATCTTCTGCCTTGTGGCCATAATTGGAGAGCTACACTCAACTTCATCTCCAAAGAATTGTGCACTTTCCACCCTATAAAGAAACAGAATTAGGGTTCACCAAGCAACTAAAACAAGAAAAACACAGAGTTCTGCAAGGAAAAGGGGTAAAACATTAATTTTGTGAGTAAATTTTACCAAAAGCACCCGGTCTAGGTATAAATTACTAATATCTCTGGATCCGCATAAATGTAGGAAGACCTATATACATAGCTAACGCAAACCAAGATATATTGTTCATAATTAGCATGTAAGCTTGAACATTTTTCTACGAAATGGTGAACCACACTTTTTTATGCATTTAACGTGTCAAAGCAGAGATCAAACCGTCCAAGGTAAGCTCCATTGGTCTAGTTTCGCGGAGGGAAGACTAATTAATCCCTGTGAAGTTCCTCTGCAGGTGGTGGAGCAAATCTCACATTTGCAGGCTGTGCTACCACTCCATCCTCATCTGCAAACAGTGCTTTGATGAGAGATGGGGTTTTTAAGGGTCTTCGACCGGTCGTTCAGGGATATACATCTTCGAGAAAATAGTATGCATGACCGGCTATCATTCCCTGGATAAATAAAATATTTAGTAGACAAAGAAAGGGGCAAAAATTAAGATATAAGAACAAGGGGCAGTCTATAGAACCACTGCATAAATTATTAAGAACTCTCATGGTCCTTATACAGCAGATGAGACCAAGCAATTTTCTTCCTCACATCAGGACACTTTTCCACACTAATCACATCAAGACCTCTCCAACAGTGATAATGATATACGACGATTATGAAAAACTTAATTAAGCTGGTAAAGCTTGTAGTCACTCGGATGAACACACAAATGAATTTCAGATATATGCATAGAATTCATACTAATAATACCATGCCAATATTTTAACATTAAAGTAGGTTTAGGAAATGGAAACGCACCAGAAGATCCACCCAAGCACTGGCACCAACAAGGACAGAGAATCCCAGAAGCACCTAAAAGACATACAAAGAAACGAAGCAATTATAACTCTACAACTAGGCAAAGTATGATAAAACCCAAAAATGCATAAAGAAGACTAAACTCTTTCCCGATGAGAAATTCACCGTAACCACGTTTTTCCTTTGTTTTTTCTAAACTTGTAAGTTCATTGAAATAGATGAAACATGCTCAAGAAGAATAAGAAAAAGGGGATGGAAATAATAAAAGCACTCACCCAGGGCAAGTAAGCTGCCGTAAAGGTAAAAAGACCCAGAAAACTCATATGTATAAAAGGATTCTGCTTGCTCCACACATAAACCTACAGGTTGTAGATGAATTCCAAAATGGCTATCAGAAAACATAAACACCGAATAAAACGTGTTTTGCATGTAACCGAGCACAGAGGGCTTACCATCATGAGTGCAATGAATTGCTTAGAAATATGATTCTCGCAAATGATGCCGACAGATAAGGTATCATTCCACCAATAAGCACAATGCCAGTTAAGACAGAAGCTTAAAAAAAAGCATGTAAACAAAATTTGCAGTCCTTCCCCTAAAAGTGTTCTATTAAGGAGTTTGCAGTACCGAGCAAGAAAGAACATGTGAAACAAGAAATCCAAATCTGGCATATAAAGGGATACCATGTTAAAGGTGCTAATCGATTTGAGAGTACCATATTCAATCATAATCACAGAGACATTTTCAGATAAGCAATACTAATCATAAAGATGTTCAATGCCTTTCATGGTGTAAACTCCAAAAGAAAGTAAAATAACGAAGGGTGGTATAGAATTGATTTTTGTCCTTAAAACCTAATTCCTTTCACTTTTATCTATACTGATTCTATTCAAGCTTTTAAAACAACAAGAATAGACAACTGCATTTCCATACTTTCACTAAAAAATTGGAAACATAATAGTGCCGGCTCTTGTTGTTTCAGCAGGAATATGTATACATATTGAGCAAAAACATCCATGGCATTTTCATAACATCGGTCCACGGCATAACAAACCAGATATATCATAACATTCAGACATAAAAGCACATGGAAGTTACCCATCTTGCGGAACTATAGGAAGTTAGTAACGAGGCGCCAGATTTGATAATGTTTAACCACAAGCTTAGGGTTCAAGTACAGATTATAAGGTGATATTATCTGCAAAGAAAATCAGATTAGCACAACAATGCAAACACGTTCTAATTGCTATCAAAATCAAGATGGGATAATAAATCATACATTGCCTATTATAAAAAAAAAAATCAACTTTGCCTGCCCAAATTCCTAACTTTCTTGAAACATGAATGAAAACCCGTGGATCAAATCCAAAGTGAATCAATAAATTTCATTAAATTGAGATAAACACGGATCAAAATAACCCATACTAACCATACCCATTTGCATATAAACTTTAAAAAAAGTGTCCAAATCATTGAAGATTGAAACTCAACAATCAATATCATTGACCAGATTGAAAAAATAAATAAATCCAAAAAAAAAAAAAAAAGAGAGGCATACTTCGAGAGAGCAACCAATAGTGATAACAAAAGCAGCTTTGCGATAAGAGCGAGTGATGACCAGCATCTGCTTATACCATTCTTCAATGGCTTGAGCCATTTTTTTTAGTTTTACAAAATAAAAGAGAGCTCTTTTTTAAATTTCTATAATAATACAAAAGAACAAAAATAATCGAAAGGCTAATTCGATCAAATTGTTTAATTGATTTCCACTTTGTTTTAGGGTTTTGAAGATCGAAACAGATTCTTTTTCCCCTTTCAGATAAACGAGATCTTTTTGAACGAAGCAAGAAGAAGAAACGGATTGCGAAAGGGCATAGAACATTTAAGGGTAAACTGCATAATTCATCACTCAAGATCTAAATTTAAAATCAAATCTTAAAATCATATAGCCAAATCATAAATCTTTAAATTAAAATCCTACCACACCTTCACCTTCGACGCAACACATCCCTACCGTACCTCTCATTTTTGTCTTATCTTCAATCATAAAACACAAAAAAATGAACCAAATTTGATGTTTTTCTCTTTTCCGTTTCATAGTTTCCTTCATTTTTCTTGCTTTTAAATTCTTGATAAAATAGCGTTGGTCTGATTGACACAACTTGCAAAACAACACCCTTTTCACAATTTCTGCATTTTGGCTCTCCAATCAAACCCTTATAGTTCGACGTAGATATGCCAAGATAAGCCCCAATTGAAACGAACAAAGCGAAAGTCAAAATCACAGCAACGTTGAGACATATCACGATTTTACTTAAAGAATCCAAGGATCAAAGATTGAAGAAATCTGTTCTCGACTGTGTCATTTATTACAATGTCATTATGGAATACGATGTTCCAATCGCCATCAATGATGTTGTTAAAGATGACCCTAAATTTGATGTGCAGAGTTTTAATGATGCGGCCAATGAAATTTTGACTTGTGAGAAGAGATTCGAGAATCAGCTTAAAATCTCGCTTGAAGGAGATAATAAGGTTGTGTATGATTTATCAGTTATGGTTTCTTCGATCGTTGCATCGTTTCTCTGAATCTGAGTGGCTTCACCTGTAGACGGGGAAGTAGAACTGTCATGTGAGGGTGGGGGCAGGGGTTTATGGTTTGAGTATATTTTTTAGGGTTTAGTCTTGGGATTAAGGGATTATTTATGATTTTTAATTTTAGTTTTTTATTATAATTGTTTGTGGCAAAAGATATTAATATAATACGTCATGTCATATAAAAATAATAATAAAATATGAGTAATTCAAAAGTTAAATTATTAAATTAAAAAATTTAAAATTTTAGTGATCTAAATAGGAGTGAAAAATAATTAAACAAATAATGATGTAATTTACCCAATATTTAATAGCGGTAGTGTTTTGTTGAATGACAAATGCAACGCGAATCAGAAAGCGCGTGGCGGATAGGAAGCACTCGAAATGCTTTTGGTTGGGATTAATGAGTCGTTGTGGAAGGCAATAGTCTATCATGAAAAAAAGGTTCCACTCCACGATAGTAGTATATGATATATTTTTAGTTTAAATAAAATTTATGAAAATTCAGAGTCATTTGGCTGTTAAGAAGTTTTACGAAGAAGAAGCAAAATCTAAAGTATTTTCCGGCGGCGAAAGTGTCTGAAAGCTTTCCAACAGATCAGCTATCATCATTCAATCATCAGTGCGTGGATGGATAACAATGAGAAAAACTTGGGAGACAATTGTTATGATCTAAGTGAGCGTGCCTTATTTTACAATTTTTTTTTTTTGTATTTTCTGACTCCTTATTAGGGACAGACATGGGCTAGACCCACTCCAATCTTATATGATTGTGTCGGTTTTTTGTCTAAAGGATAAAATCAACTCGAATTTGGGATGAAAAATTTTATATGTATGAATAATTACAATAATACTATATATATATTCAATTTGATCTCTATTTTACCTAATAAAAATAAAAAAAGTTATATATAAATGTATTGGATCGGATCTTATGTGAATTTACTCTTAAAATCGAGTTAGGTGTCAAGTCGGTGAAACATTCCTAAACCTAAATCGGATCGGATGGAGTGATAGAATACTCAAGTCAAGTTCTGGTTGATAAAAAATTTGACTCACCCGATCATGCCATCCTTACACATGTGCATGTATTCTTGAACGATGCAGTATCCTGTCTCGTTATATCGACCGTCTTAAATCATGACAAATGAAATCTATGTTATCTGGACTCTGGCACGAGTATTGTATGCGACTCATATAAAGGACCCCTAGTAATGAGCGAAAGGCTAGTTTGATGGGCTAAAATGAGATTGAATCTACATACTAATGTCAACTCTTAAATTGCCATACAGCCCATTCTCTGAAATGCTGTGAAGAACTTGAGACCGAGGGTGCAATCGGCATTCTACTGAAAACAGATTCGCTCAGATTTGCTCAGCCAGTCGAAGCATCCCCGATCAGGAGGTTCTAAAGCATGCACTCTCAACACTCAAAAACCTTGCTCGTTATCCACATATTCTTGAACCAACTCTCAACACTCAAGATAATGCTACATATTATGTTTCTTTTGTTTCTGATTTGCCTATAATTTATATATTTACAGGAACAAGGAAGAAGGTTACTTTATTGCTTCCTAGATCTTGAAGAAGATATGTTCGAATCCGAAAGGTGTGAAAGCTGTACACAGGTTCCCTGCTCTTTTGAAGAGAGTACACATTCTTGTTGAAGAACTTAAAAGGAGATTGAAAACTGAAAAAAGGTTGGATTCTTTAACCATTAAACATTTGTTTCCTTTCTAAACCCTTTTTACCACAACTTAAGTTGTGTCCCTTTCCTGCAGGAATCCTCGTACTGTTTCCCTAAAAGAGATCACAGATAGAAGATTGAAGGAGGCAGTCCAACTGCTTAAACAGATAACAAATTGTTATTGAATCTGTCTGCAAAAGTCCATATTGAAAATGTGATGGGTGCATGATCCGTTCAAGATTCAGATTCTATTCAATGAAATGAAAATGATTTGAATTGTGGAAGATGCACACTGTATATAAAGCTGCAACCAGTGAGCATGTCTTCATTTCATCTTGAAACTGGTACGTACCAACGGGCAAGCATAACTTCATTTT
Organism: Hibiscus syriacus; assembly: GCF_006381635.1. Taxonomy (NCBI): domain Eukaryota; kingdom Viridiplantae; phylum Streptophyta; class Magnoliopsida; order Malvales; family Malvaceae; genus Hibiscus; species Hibiscus syriacus. The sequence goes on along the minus strand of NW_024062618.1, from coordinate 1,245,472 downwards.
ATCTTAAAACTGTGCAAATATGTTTTTCACAAACATAAAAAGAGTACTTTGCTTGAATTCTAGTGCAGAATCAAAAAGCCCAGATGGAAAAGTTTTATACAAACTTAAGTATACAATAAACTTTGCATAAAGGACTTCAATCTGGTTTCTTCAAGTTCAGACAATTATCTGCTGCTTGACTGAATAACTCCTGAACCTGTTTCAATTCCTTCTCTGGAAACAAAAACAAGGAAACGTTGTATGGATAGTTAAGACAAAACCTTTCTTCGGAGTTATAGTCTAGAATCCAGATCCACAGCCTAAACTCGGGAACTCAATTCTCCGGGTCGTATTTATATGGTAAACTTCCAAGACAGATAAGTTGAAGCAACGTATACAGCAGTTGAAGCAACGTTTACAGCAGTTGAAAACAAACTAAAAAACTTGGGGAAGGACCGACACTAAGCTAACATCCTCCTCCTTACATATATACATCACAAAAAGGCAGAATATAAGCACACTTAGCAACTATTCTAGTTGTCCAATCTAATCCAGAAGCAGCCTAGGTCTTAAATATGTACTACACATACAAGTTAGTAGTTTCGTAATTATCTTTCCCTTTCTCTTTGTTCATTAAGGAGGCACAAATTGGGAGAAAAGTCACTCTGTTACCATCTCCTTAGAACATGGAAGATGCTTGCATTGCCAGGGCTATTCATTTTTTTATTGAAGTACTCCGGATAAAGGTTCGATACCCGTATCCGACACTCACAATCATGTTAGAATAAAAAAGGATGGGGGGAAATGTACCAGCAGCCTCCAGTTGCTTCTGAAGTTCTTGACCCACGGCATCATTTTCAGCCTGGAAGACAAATGAAGAAAACAAAAATGACAATCAAAAGAAAGAAATTCCAACATGAAATTCAGAAACGAATAAACAATTGGAAACTCTTTATACTTGGAGTTCATCAATCCTTCTAAGCTGAGCTTCTTCACCTCCCTCCGAAGGCGGAAGCGCAGCAACCAACGCATCAAACTGTGGCAAAAAGAAGAAGAAAATACCAGAAACAATAATCATTAACATTCCCACACAAGATCTAATCATTGAATTACGCATTCTGACCTGTTTAGCGGCCTTGACAAAAGCGGCACTCATAAGCTTAGGTTGTTCGGCGAAATTGTTTGGGTCCTCGGTGGGATTGGGAGGTGGTTCTGGGTAATTAGGGGAGAGTCTGACGGGTGGAGCATCTCGTTGCAGTGTACCGAAAGTGTTGAAAGCTAGGGCTGCTATTGAATTCACTTGTTCTTGTAATTGGGAAATGATATCCATCTTCTTCAAGAGAAAACCCCGATCTTATGCAAAGGTTTTGCGGATGTTAACTTCAATAAATTTGGTCTTGAGGCTTCGAAAACTGTTTGAATCTGAAAACCCAGAGACAGGAGAAAACTTTGAATTTTGAGTGGGGAAATCAATTAAAATAGACAGAGAGGGGGAGTCATTTGGGCTGAGGTTTCAACTTCCATAAAAATTTTCTGATCTTGGCCCAATGAAATTATGTGTAATACAAGCACTTATAATTTTTAGGGAAAATAATCTCAGTGACCGAAAATATCTTATAATATACGATTTTTACCAATTTTTTTTTGATTTGCCAAAATGATCAACTAAATCGCAATGCGATCGATAATTCGCAACGCGATCTCCGGTATCGCAAATCAGTTTCCATATTCGCAACGCGATTCTACTATCGCATTGCGATTTTTTAAATTTGCATTGCGATTTTTTAAATTCGCGTTGCGATTTTCCGACTATCGCAATGCGAATATGTAAATCGCAATGTGATTCTGACTATCGCAACGAGATTATGACTATCGCAACGCGATTCTGACTGTCGCAACACTGAATTTCAAATTCGCAACAGGTTTTAGTTTTCGCAACACAAATGTTTTGGGTATATAACTACCCAACAGAAGCAACTCATAACCTAAATCCCTAAATCGCAACTCATTCCATCTCCATCTATCACTCTCTCCAACGACATCCATTCTTATATCCAACGACATCCTTCCCCATCCGGCAACATGTTTTAGTTTCGCAGCTAGTTTGTTTAGTAAATTAATTTACAATAATGAAATCATCTAATGTTGATCATGTTTGGATAGATTTGTGTTTTGGAGGGTCATGGGAGAATGTTCATGGTGTTTTACAATATATGCCTTTACCCATGAATCTTCAACTAAAATTGTCATTAAAAAAATTAACTTATGAAACTCTAATGTTACGTGTTGCAAATAAATTGAATTTAGAGCCCTTAAGTGGATTTAGGTTATCTTATCAGAGAAAATGTAAAGTTTATTTGTTAACCGACAATGAAGATGTTGAATGATTCATTGCTTACATTAGTGTTTCGCAAGATGATATTACATTGTATGTTGTTGAACCTAGAAGTAGTGAAGTTGGGTCAGTAGCGGGTAGTAATCAACTAAGTTTTTCAACCCCAGTTTATGGTGCTCAAAATTTAATGGTTCCACCACAATTTCACCACCAAGGAAATTTTGTTTCACCACATTTCCAATACCAAACACAATCTCAAAACCCACAACCTTTCCCTAATCCAAATCCCAATCAACTTTCAGCAGCAAATTCCGGTTTTCGTATTAACCAGTTAGACGATGATGAGCCAACAGAAAAAATTGTGAGTACTAGTCGGTATTCGAAATTTGATCTTGGTCAATACCCGGACTTTGATCTTGGTCAATACTCGGATTTTGATGATGTTTTAGAAGAAGAAACAGACCCTGTGTGTAATGATTTTGATATTGGTCAATACCCAAATTTTGATGATGAAACAGCCGCTGCCGAGGAAGATGTTATTGATGATAATGAGGAGGAAGTTAAGACTGTGAATGAACATGTTGAACATTCATTCTGTAATTCATATAACCCTGAAGAAGAAAAAGAAGAAGAAGAAATCCCCGAAGAAAAGTCCCCGAAGAAAATGCTACGGGAGTATAACTGGAATATGCCAAAATTATTTCAGATACTGGAAGATGAGTTGGTAAAAATAGCAGTTGATTGATACACAAAAATTATTCGTATCAAGAAAGATGATTATTTTGATACAAAGGAAGACTTGAAGATAGCTTTGTATACGAAATGTGTGGAAGATGGCTATCAACTAAAAGTTAACAAATCAAGCAAAGATCGTTTCGAAACAAGGTGTATGATTGACAAAAACTGTATGTGGCGTATGATTGCAAAGAGGATAAAAGATTGCGAAATGTTTCAAGTTAGGACTTTTATTGATAAACATACATGTTCAAGAACCTAAGTGTTTCCTCACCATAGACAGGCAAACAAAAAGGTGTTGGGTGGTTTTCTGGTTGAGTTAATGTTTTTGAATGGCATGGTATATCGGGGACATGAAATTATGACTGACATGAATACTCGGTTCAAGATTAGTATCTCATATTCTCAAGCTTGGAGAGCCAAATGTTATGCCTTGGAATTGTCGAGGGGGTCGCCAGAAGCATCGTTTGCCCAACTGTCGGCTTATTGTCACAATTTAAAGCTGAAAAATCCTGAGTCGGTAACTCATATCAAAACAGATAGAGATGGATGCTTTGAGTTGCTGTTTATCGCCATTGGTGCTGCGGTTAGTAAATCAATATAATTTTGTTGACTCATTTTTGTTAGTTACATGCATTTCACATTTAAATGATTATATTTCTTGTGTATATGATTTTATAGATTCGTTCGTTTATTACTTGCATGCACCCAGTTATTATAGTTGACGAAGAACATTTAAAAGGTCGATACCTTGGAGTAAACTTATTAGCAGTAGCCATGGATGCTAACAATGGGATACTGCCAATAGCTTACGGGGTTGGAAAATCTGAAACCTCTGATTCATAGATATGGTTTATGGGGCATATCAGGGATTGCATAGGTCCTATTAGCAATCTGACAATTATAACCGATAGGGCAAACTCAATTGACAACGCTGTTAGAAGGTGTTTCCCAGATGCTTTTCATGGACTTTGTGGTGTTCATTTATATAGAAATCTAAAATCAATGTCTGCTGGTATAAAAAATCACAAATGAACATACTGGAAGGCTGTAAAAGCTTATCGGGAAGTGGATTTTAATAAGCATATAAATTGTTTAAGATGTGTTTTGCCTCAGTGTGCTCAAACACTAGAAGATGTCGGGTTTGAAAGATAGTCAAGAGTACATCAACTTGGAGCAAGATATGGTTTCATGACGTCTAATAGTGCAGAATCAATCAACGCTCTAAGTCGTCATTCCCAGAAATTACCCATTACTATGTTAATGGAGTTTTTTCGAGCCTCTATTCAACAGTGGTACTACAAGAAAAGAAACCATGCATGTATTATTTCTTTAAATTCGTAACTTATCATATATTTTACTAAGTATTATTTATTTAAATTTATAGGAACATTGGAACATCGTGTTACACCATTGACTGAAAAAAAGATAACGAAACGTGTTGTGAAGTCAACGTCATGGAGAGTTGAACCATGTTCAAACACTTTGTTTTAAGTACTGGATAATAATTTAAATGGGCTTGTCGATCTAAATACAAAGACGTGTAGTTGTATGAAATGGCAAACATCTAGTTATCCGTGTGGGCATGTTATAAAAGTTGCTCTTCATCTAAACCAAGATGATTCAAGCACATACACTATGGATTACTACACTACAAAAGTATATCGACAGACTTATGCCGAGATTATCTACCCTATTCCACATCCTTCTGAGTGGGACATACCAGATGACTTACAAACAGTTTTGCCACCAGCCATGGACAGAAGGCTACCTGGCCGACCAAAAAGTCATGATCGTATACCGTCTAAGGGTGAAGAGAAGAAGAGATCGACATGTAGTCGGTGCAAGGAAAGTGGTCATATAAGGTTGACATGTGGATCACCAGTCACAACCGGCTTCACCTTTTGGGACTATTAACTTAGGTGATTTTTAAATGCAAACGTTGTATTATGTGTAAACTTTTAACATTTTCAGTTAGGCATGTATTAGTAACTTGAGTTTGAACATTGCTATGATCTATTCAGTTGTTATCACTTATTACACATTCATTTGAATATCGCAACGCGAATTTGACTATTATGTGTATTTTATGTGTAAACTTTTAACATTTTCAGTTAGGCATGTACTAGTAACTTGAGTTTGAACATTGCTATGATATGTTTAGTTGTTATCACTTATTACACATTCATTTGAATATCGTAACGCGAATTTGACTATCGCAACGCGAATTTGATTATCGCAACTCAAAAATCACAACGCGAATTTGACTATCGCAACACGAATATGACTATAGCAACGCAAAAATCGCAACGCGAATTTGTCTATCTCAACGCGAATTTGACTATCGCAACGCGAATTTGATTATCGCAACGGGTATTTGACTATCGCAACGAGAAAATCGCAAAGCGTATTAGACTATCGCAACGCGAATTGACTTTCGCGTTGCGATTTTGTCTTTCGTATTGCAATTTTGAGTTTAGCGTTGCGAAAGTGTACCTCCAACAGGTCTTTTGCCTTCAATATGATGCATATTGAAATCAACAAATCAACTTTTACATTTCAATCAATTAAACAAGCACAAATAAGAATTATTTACACATCAATATTAAACAAATAAACTTTTACAAATCAATTTTTATAAATCAATTAAACAAGCAAAAAATGATAATAATTCTTATTTTCCTCATCAATTAAACAAATCAGACTTCTAAGAATCAATTAAACAATCAAAAAAAGTGTACCCCAGACAATTGTTTATGAACCCATATATCAATTTTACGCAGCTCACTTCAGGATTAACCTGCAGAAACCAAACATTTGCTCAAATAACACTTTCTACACATCTAAAACCAACAAAAATCAAATTATTATTGAATTCTAGGTACTTAACAACACTCTCATTTGACTTACAAATTGTTTATGAACACTTTCATAATGCGGATGCAGGTAGGCAGCGTCTCGCATATATCGCTCTAGCCATAAAATGCCGAAACCACAAGCCTACTGCACCTCTATCTCTATCGGTGAGAGGTAGAAACTGTGTACTTCCTATCGTCAAACGCTCCAAGCATATGCATACGAGAGGACCATAATCCCCTCTGGCTTCCGGTGTTTGTTGTGGCGCGGTCTCGTCTCTGATAACTGTAACATTGAACTTATTTGGCTTCTTGTTTCCAGAATAAGCCCAATAATTAATCGCATCCAATAATTTAGCCAAATGAGAGCTCCATCCCTTAATAATATCTCTCAAATCAGATAATGATATGTAATTTATCATGCTGTCATATACTATTGTCTTTAGGGATGAGAGATGAAGCTCGACGAGAAGCAATGAGTACGTTCCAAAACAGGAATAAACACATGCATCGAAATGTAATAATTCAAATTGCGCACTTATTTATGAACACCTTTAAAATATTTAAACAAATAAATACTAACCTTATCGACCTCCCACCATGCAGGATAAAGTTTAGCTTGTCCATTAGCCAACATATATGATTCCTGTTCGTTGATTCTTCAAGTGAACTACGTGAAAAGATGTCGGCATAATTGTATATCGCGTATTTTTTTCTTCAATTTCCTTATTATTAGAAGACGTGACACTCATGCATCAATATGCTGTTTTACAAAAAAAGACATATATTAGTGAATTACATAAATTTAAAAAAAATTAATCAAAATGAAATATAAGACTTACCCCCCATCGAAATAGCCATTGTCTTCAACCCCTAATAACATACCCCACCAAGACCGTTCAATCAACAAATGCATATCATCGTTGAGTTTGTATATGTCAGCGTAAAACCCTTGGCTCCGCTCATGTAGATAAAAATCAACTGCGGTCTTAGCCCAAAGGGTATTATCCAGATTTGTTTTCGGTAGTTGTTTCCTCTCCACTTCATCTGCCGGAATGGTACTGGCCGATAACTTATACGAAAGCCAACAGTCATCCATCATGTCTGGCACGTGAGGGGGTTTCTCAATAATTCGATATATTATGCCGTGTGAATCGGGATCTAGAATGTTGGGAGGGACCTCTTCAACGATTACAGTGGCCTCTTGAACGGTGGGAGGGGACTCTTGAGGGATGATAGGGGCCTCTTGAACGATAGGGGAGGCCTCTTGAACGATGGCATATGAGCTTTTTCTTACAGATTCTTCGCACTATTGGGGTGAATGGAGACGTAATGGCACGTGCACGCCGTCTGATGTGTGAACTCCGTTTTACAAGAAAAACCCGACGTAGAGCATCCACCTTAGCGGGCCTCTAAAAATAAATTAATACATAAATCAGTAAATAAACATATATGATATTAAACAGTGAAAACAAAGACAAATATATTTCAAACTTGCACGGTATTCACCCAAGTCATTATTCTATCATTGTTCACAAAATGCATCAGATAACATTCCAGAAGTAATCATTTATATAAGCATTTAAAAGGACAACATATAGGTTTAGTGCAGGTTCAATGACAACATAAAGAGTAGTAGTTTATTCTTGAAACTTAAATTTTCAACATTGTGAAGTTAGTATTTGTCTTTGTCTTTTGGTTGAAGTAATACAATTCATTCAAGTTTCAATTTGCAGAAGAAGAATAGAATATGAAACTTAAAATCGCAACACGAAAATGACTATCGCAGCGCGAATTTGACTATCACAACGAGAGAATCGCAATGTGATTTTCATTTCGCATTGCGATTATTTCGTTGCGATAGTAAAATTCGCGTTGCGATAGTTATTTTCGCGTTGCGAAAGTAAACTATTCTTCTTCTACAAATTGAAACTTGAATGGATTGCATTACTTCAACCAAAAGACAACCCAAAACAAATACTAACTTCACAGGGTTAAGGAATAAACAGTTTAACAGTATTGGCAGCAACCGAATGAATTTACTAAGCAATCCATTCAAGTTTCAATTTGCAGAAGAATATTAGTTTACTTTCGCAACACGAAAATGACTATCGCAACGCGGAAATGACTATCACAACGAGAGAATCGCAATGCAATTTTCATTTCGCATTGCGATTCTTTCGTTGCAATAGTCATTTTCACGTTGCGAAAGTAAACTATTCTTATTTTCGCGTTGCGAAAGTAAACTATTCTTCTTTCGTTGCAATAGTCATTTTCGCGTTGCGAAAGTAAATTTTCAAATTGAAAGAATAAACAGTTTAGCAGTATTGGCAGCAACCGAATGAATTTACTAAGCAATCTAAGTGAAATGGTTTATCTAAGTGAAATGGTTAATCTAAGTGAAATTACGAGTAAATTTATCATCAAGTTAAATATGAAAAATATTAAACTTACCTCGTTGCGTAGAGTATGAACCTCATTCTGCAACGATGCTTCCATCTCATGTAGAGCGGCTACCTCACCACGTAAAGTAGACACCTCAACACGCAATGCACCATTGTCATCGCGTAAGGTACCGACCTCCTCACGCAAGGCATTGACCTCATCACGTAACTCCCCTAACTCATCCCGTGGAGGTGGAGGTGGAGAACAGGGAGATAAACGTCGTGGCATCTTTGTCGGTCGCCTATCATGAGGTGACGGTGGAGAAGAGGCTCGATGATGTGACAGAATATGTGATGGCTTTCATTGTGGAGGTGTATAGTCGGGTCGATCAGGTGATGGCTCTCTGGGTGAGGTGATGGCTCTCGAAGTGGAGACTGCGCTCATCATCCATGCCATCAAAAAAACGCTTACTAGCTTTCCACCAATCAGTGGCAAGCTCAGCTTCCGCGGGTGTCAGCCTCTGTAATGGAGTGTTGGCCTCCTAACAATATAAAAGCTCAAACAAAGTTAAACTTGTACTAGTAATAACTTGTTTATAAACATATGGTAGTATTTGTGTTAACTTACATTATTTATTGTCGTATACAGTAGTAAATCTTCCCATTGCTGCAAGGTCCGTTTCCTCTTCCAGGAAATAACCCTAGGAATATCATTAGAAGTTTTTAATGCATATGTCTGCATGGCGGGAAAGGCCTCAAATATCCAAATCTACAAACAATATAATAACAAACATTAGTAATTGTTAAATAATTAATTATAATTTTGGAAACATTATATAAAAATTCTTACCTTAAAGGCCCAAATAAAGCCTGAAAAAGTGTATTTGGAACCATCGCCACACAAACTTTTTCGATCATCAAAGGCAGACGACAACTTATTCTATGTAGCTTTCCATAGATACGAACCCCACGGAAACAGGTTCCATGTATTTAGGTCCTCTACCAATTTAATTAGATCATTAGAAATAGGTTGTCTGGCCTCTCTGCCTAAAAAGTCGGCATGCAAAAGTATTAGAAGGCATACTCGGACAACATCGACGTCATCCATCCGAGTAAAACCATCTTTCTTATTCAATAATCTCGTCAAGTCTTCCACGTGTAAATTCGGCTTCTCCATTGACAGCTCAGGAAAAACTCGGGATAACCATGATAGGCGGGTAATATGTCTAGTGTACCGACCTACATCATCGTGTCCGAAGCGTAGACCGGTGATTAAGCAAAACTCCTCCCGCCCAAAACACGTATACGCCGGTGGAAAATCAAACCATATCTCTTCATCACGACGTTGTATAGTCTCTGGTAGATCGCTAGTCATGGTTTGAAGAAACATATGGGTCTACATAGCATCTCCACCCGGATGTTGTACTTTCAGCCATGGCTCGAAGCAAGTATCCTCAAATATTTTTCTTTGTGCAAGTGAAAGCTTCGACGCAATTGTTTTAGCCAGCTTACTTTATTTCTTAAGGTCAATTGAGCCGAATAAAAGTTCTACAAAAACAATAAACATACCAAGTTAGATATACCAAAAACTACACTGCAAAGATATACCAAGAACAATAAACATAAAGAGTAGTAGTTTATTCTTCAAACTTAAATTTGCAACACTGTGATTTTAGTATTTTTCTTTGTTTTTTTGTTGAAGTAATGCAATTCATTCAAGTTTCAATTTGCAGAAGAAGAATAGTTTCTGAAACTTAAAATCGCAACACGAAAATGAAAATCGCAACACGAAAATGAAAATCGCAACACGAAAATGACTATCGCAACGCGAATTTGACTATCGCAACGTGAAATGAAAATCGCAACGCGAAACTAAAATTGCATTGCGATTATGTCGTTGCGATTTTCATTTCGCGTTGCGATTCTCGGTTTCAAATACTAAAATTAAAACTTGAATGGATTGCATTACTTCAACCAAAAGACAAAACAAAGACAAATACTAAATTCACAGGGTTTAAAGACTAAACAGTTTAGCAGTATTGGCAGCAATCGAATGAATTTAATAAGCAATATAAATGAAATGGTTAATCTATTATTGAAATTACCAGTAAACTTATCATCAATTTCAATATGAAAAACCTAATAATAATGCAAAAATTTTAAAATAAAAATAATTAAAAAAACTATTCATCGGTGGTTGATTTGGTTGATTTTCCATTTCTGACTGTGAATGATTGTGAGGGTGGCTCTAAGAGATGGAGGTAGACGGATTTCGCCGGAGATGGAGACTGATTTCGTCGAAGATGGGGACGGATGTCGCCTTAGAGAGTGAGAGATGGAGATGAGACTGAGTTGTGATTTAGGGTTTTAGGTTATGAGTTGTGATTACGGGATATACTGTGGACGGTTCAGTGTTATGATATATTAATATTCATGTTTGGAATTTGAAAAAAATACGCGTTGCGATAATAATGGCGCTTTGAAAATCGCATTGCGATAGTCAGCATCGCGTTGAGATAGTCAGCATCGCGTTGCGATAGTCAGAATCTCGTTGCGATAGTCATAATCGCGTTGCGATAGTCATAATCGCATTGCGATTTACATATTCGCATTGCGATAGTCGGAAAATCGCAACACGAATTTAAAAAATCGCAATGCGATAGTCAGAATCGCATTGCGAATCTGGAAACTGATTTGCGATACCGGAGATCACGTTGCGAATTATCGATCGCATTGCGATTTAGTTGGTCATTTTGGCAAATCTAAAAAAATTGGTTAAAATCGTATATTATAAGGTATTTTCGGTCACTAAGGTTATTTTCTCTAATTTTTAATATAATAATAAATTTAATTTGATGCTTATATTTTTTTATCAATTTAATTTTTTAAAATAAATTTACCCGTTTTGGGAGTTATTTTCTTATGATAATTGAGTTTTGATCTGAAGTGAAAGGAGACAGGTTTCCGGCGGATCTGAATTGACCTGATATAGTAATATTAAAAATATTTTTATTTATTTTAAATTCGATTTTAAAAATTAATTGAAAATCTAGCCAAACAAAGTCTAAAATAATTTTAAATTTATCATATCTTTTTTAAAATAAAAAATTAATTGAATTAACTATTAATTTAGTAACATAAAATTAAAATAAATTGTGATTTAATTCCTTACATACTAATTTTTTACATATATATTTTTATCAAAATTTAACGAATAGTCTATAGATACAGATACAAAAAAAAAAAATTTAGTAATTATTTAGGGACAAGACAGATTCTCCCGACTCAAACTTGATCAAGCTTAATAAAATATTACATTAAATTACACATTTACTAACTCAATTATCACTTTTATTCCATTTTGGTCACCTAAATATTCTTTGTTTTAAATTCATACTTAAACTTACATTTTAGTTTCATTTTGATCATCTACCATTATCAAATTAACAGTGATACTTACATGTCATCGTAAGATTATATCACATCATCAATAAAAAATTTAAAAAATATCACGCTAACAATTTTATATGGAAAATGAAACTAAAACGTAATGTTATGTATAATTTTAAAATAAAAAATAATTAAGTGACTGAAACAAAATAAAAATAATAGTTAAGGTACTAACCGTGTAATTAAAAAAAACTAAACTTAAAATCCAAATTTCATATTAAAAAAGTCAAGTGTGGATCAAAACCCATTGGCCACACGTTTTCTTTGCGATGCCTAGTTTTGATTGCTAACTTTGCCATCTAACAGAAGCATGAGAATGAAGTAGAAATGACCTTGCAACATGGAGATGACCTTGAATGTTTACAAATGGGATAGGAATATCTTTTCTTTTGTACATCTTAGCATGTGGAGCCACATCGTTTGCACCAGTAACAGGGAGCAACTGCCCCCGGTAGAAAAACAACACCTCTTAGATGCACATTGGTATCAGATACCTTAACATTAAGAAGATACCTGGCATCAAATGATCCTTCTACGACACCAGAAACCATCTAACCTAAAATGTCAGTAGAGGTGGGGTTACCTATCCACATACTTTGTTTGTTTCTGTTCAGATTCAGTTTTGGGTGTCACAGGTGTGTTGCCACCTTGAACACTCTCGTCCTCATATGGACGCCCACGCTTCAGTTTCGCACGGGGTCTGCAGAGGAAGATAAGCTAGCTCCTTGATTCCTGAAGCTCATCCTGCAAAGATGGATGAACAACTCATATTGTCGTTTCATAACTCCTTTTGCAATAGTTTACATGCAATTAGAAAAGAATTAGAACTATGAAGTCTGATCATCAATAACCACACAAGAACTGAGTGCATTAGAAAAACGGTATAAATCCATAGTTGATCAAGATACTACTTTTTCTATACTAGTTAACCATATTTCACACTAATCAAAGTATAACAAACTATATCAAGAACATAATACAGCCATTGATGCAATAGGCAAGTGTTCTTGGAGTAGACTCGGTTCTGATCTAAAAAATTCTGATATCGATATGTTCTCAATGCCATATAGAAATTATAGTTGTGTTTGAATTTTCATAAGTGCTCAATACTAGAAATGGGCTATTCAATGAAAGAGCTATCGATGATGAACTAAGACATGCATGCCGCAAAGATCATCTATGTAATGGTTAGATTCAAGAACAAGCCCGATGGATATACATCCGATTATGACATGTCTCGTCATCTTGATATCTTCACATCAAAGGTTCTCAAATATTTGGTCAGCTAAGCAGACAATACACATTCATGATAGATGCTGCTAACGCTTCCAAGTTTCTCTTGCTACAAACAAATTATTTCGGAAGGAAAGCTCGTAAAACAAGAGCATGGACCCTTCTTCCCATCACTAATAGAGCAAACACGAAACCCCGAAAAACACCGAAACCAATCTACAAAATATGGGGAAAATCACAAATAATAACCAAGGATAAATCAGACAGCTCTAAAGGTCGTGCATGTAAAACAGTGCACACCAGCTTCTACGTTTTAAGCGGGCAGCCTTCCCATTTACAACAAGACCACATTATCTTGGAATAAAAGTAGCCCAAATATGGAGAAAATTTGGGGCTAAAGCATATAACATCAGGCATTTAAAAAACCCTAGAATTCTAAAGTAAAAAATGGTGCAATGGATACAAATATTAAAGAAAATGGCGTCCTGTTTTAACAATCCAAAGAGGTTGACGGATCTGATGCTTTCAGCTAAGTTATGAACTAACCCAAAATCCCATATATGAATCTCTTACTCAACCAATAATCATTAAAAAAAAAACCTAATCAGTTATGCTTATTTCACAAATTTTTTATCAGCAAAAACTGTTAACGCAATGGTTTATTTTAAAGAAAAGGTACAGTTTTTACATTGGAGGACAGAAAAGGAAAAGAAAAAAGGATAAGGTACCTTTGACTTGTAGGAGATTCCGAATTACCTGAGAGAAAAAATGGTGATGAGGAATAAATGAAACCCAGAATTTACTGATTCCATTTATTATTTTCTACCAAGATTTTGTTTGGTTCGTGGATAGTGTAATCTGCGTGGAACACGACCAAACGAAGAATGGGCCTGAAATGGGCTAATTGATAAGCTGAAAACATAAAAAATTAATACACACCTGGTGGGACTCGAACCCACAATCGTCTGATTAGAAGTCAGACACCTTATCCATTAGGCCACAGGTGCTTTGTTGTTTACTATGAGTTAGTATAATTTTTTTTCATATTATACATATAAAAGTGATCAAAATCCTACTCAACTATAAAAAATCTAAATTCGAATTAAACTATATAGAGTCTGAATAACTTAACTTTTTTATTAATTAATGAATTTATTTTTAAATTTGAGTAGAATAATTTAACTCTGAGTGATATTATATATTATATAAAAGAAAATACGAAGGAATATACATATATATATCTTACATTATTATAGAAAATCGTTTAAATTAGAATTAAATAATACCATAAGATTATAAATATTTATAAATTAAATTTAAATAAATACTTGAACAACTAGACTTAAAAAATTTTTTGAATAAAATTTGAATTATAAAATAAGATTCATTAACTCAAATAATTTAAAGTTTTCTCAACTTGATTCGATCAAATATTAGTGAGTTGTTTCCAATAATATTTTGAACCAACTCATGAATTGAAGCTCACAGGTCATGTTGGATAATACCTAGGGAGTGTAAATCCGGGTACCCGGAACATCAGGGTCAGTGATTTCTCGGCCCATGTCCCGACCCAGATATTCTGGGTACCCGGATTTTGTGGGTACCCGAATACCCGGATTTTTTTTCCAAATTATTAAATAAAACAAAAACAAAAACACAAAATTATTAAACCATCCAAGCACATAAAAATAAACTCAACAGACCTTCAAATTCATAATTTTAATGAATGCAGTCAATCAAACATGCTTTACTTCAAATCACTGATGATTTCTTAGAAGATTGGAGTAAAACAAAAACAAATCGACGTTGAGATTATGAAAATATTAAGGAAGTGAATAAATTACACTCAATATCGCTTCAGGAGAGAAACTGCTTTGTAAGATTTTTCGTTGATGTAAGAAAATGAAAGAATGTTACTAAACGAATCAAATTCATCGGGTAACCAAGGAAATATGATGTTAAGGTGCACTAGAAGTTGAAGATCTGAATTTAATATCCATTACATGATGTTAAAATTTCCCAATTACACAAACCACATAATTCCAACATAGCAAGAAAAAAAACTAATTTACCGCGCTGCAGATGAACAATATCAGACCAGGAGTACAAGAAAGTTTTAGAAGACAACCAAAGTTCAAACTTAGGTTGACTAAATAAACTACAACGGATTTTTGCTATTCAACTCATTCTCTTCATTCTTCTCAATAATGGTCAATATTGTTTTAGAAATAACTTGGAATCCAAAATCTTTTAGAAACTTCAGATCCTTCGGAAGTATTTAAATTCAGTCATGCAAATAAACATGAAAAAACAGATCCGGGTAACCTGCATCGTAGCCATTTTTAGTTAATATATAAAAAAAACTTAACCGGGTATTCGAGTAACCGGATACCCGGAAAATGAAAATTTTTGACCCGGGCCCGACCCGGAAAGTGTCGGGTCAACCGGGTCGGGTAATTTTGCACACCCCTAATAATACATGATAATGTTAAGTTGTTTGAGTTTTTGTGGAACTTCCCAGCTTGTTGATCATATAAATTAATTTACTAGTTATATTTAATGATATTTATTTTAAATTATATTTTTCAACTAATAATTGATCATATTCGACACTTTCCGACACTTGAGCCCTCCCTAGAGGATGTCTGTACTTCCAGGAACGAGCAGAAAATCTTATGTTAAGAAGATATATTTCTAAAATTCTAAGAAGATATATTTCTAAAATTCTAAGAAGAAAACATATTATCAATTTAGAAAAACAAAGAAAATAACTAAAATATATACTAATTTGAAATTATTAGGAGACTACTACCCACCCCTTAGTCCGTCCCTACACTATGACATCGTGCCTACGTCTTATGATCTAAGCAACAAAGATAACTGAAACGAAGCTTGTTGAATCAATCCGACATGTCTACATGCCATAGCTCTCAAGGAGTGGAGTAAAATTCTCATAAAATCTCTAATCAAAAGTTACATGGTATGATCAATTACTTGTATAGATACAAGTTTCTTTTTACAAAATATTATTACAGACAACATGCAAGAATCGTCAATTAATATGATCAGATACATGAACTTGAGTCGGTATACCTGGTTGAGCATCGCCACTGATTAAACTTTCCAGTAACAGGGGATCGTGACCGTATCACTGTAAAACTTGGTTAGAGAAGACTGATATTATATCATTCAGTTATGGATAAAGATTGAATCGGCCTCGAAAAACTAGAACTGTAAGAGCATCATTATGGTCATCGAAGAAGCAATGAGAAGATAAACCGCGGCGTATTTATTGTAAAGACCTGCATAAGAGAGAACGGCTATTGAGCGAGAGAGAGGCAAAGACCATAATTAAAGTTTGATGAGTTTGAGTTTTAACTTTATTCAAAGATTATTCTGTCAACCCTACGTTCGACCAACATGGCTTAGCGACTCAATATCAATTAAACAATTAGAGTCTGCTCGTCTCAAAGCGATTACAGTTATTTGAGTAAATCAGTGCATTTGTTGCTGCAGGTAGTGCAGGGATTCTTACAGCAGCATGCCAAAAATCCAGGTGAAATAAATAATCGTGACAAGAAAGAAAGAAGTATCACAGTAATATGAAATCGGTTTATAATACGGACTACCATTTGAGAGTACATACTTTTATTGCATGATGAAGCTGGCAAAAGTGATGGATTTGGCCACGGAGCTGGAATATTATCATTCAGATCACAAATGAAACTGATTCCAGAGAACTTGTCGAATGTTGCATCAGAGGGCAAGCTTGGAAGGAGGCATCCAGATACTAAAAGCAGATGAACAAAAAATACATGTTAGAAAATCTAGGTGTCGCAACCGTCTTTCGGTTGGGCCCCGGAATTGGGCTTCGACTTAAAAAATGTGGATTGGAGTCGCCACCGATCATTTATTTAAGAATAAATAGGTTGATCGGATACCTTATTTCTTACCTGATCTGCGTCTTTCCAAAGATGTGTCGGGTTCGGGAGTCGGTTACAGTCAAGGAAGGATTAGCACCCTTGAACTGCCCTTTCGGTACTACGTAATTTCCAGTTGTCTTTGATTAAGAAAATTATAAGTTTAAATTAAAAGATAAAATAATGATCCAAAATTACTTACCTTTGACGGATTTACAAATATACCTTTTAAAAGTCAAAATATGGGTTAGAAGAGATGAATAAATGATAAATAACGTAAAACAAATAAAATAAGGAGATTAAGAAAGAAATAAAGTAAATATAAAATGAATAGAATATATAAAATAAAAAATACAATAACACTAATATATACATAGCAAACAACTAAATAAAAATAAAATGATAATGCAAATAAATAAATAAAACAAGTAAAAGAATATAAAAACATAAAATATAGGATAAAGATAAAAAGAAAATAGATAAATAAATGAGTAAAATATATAAAAAAGTAAAAGCATATATATATAAGTAAAATAATAATAATAAAAAAAAATCAAAAGTAATATATATATTTATACATGTAAAATAGGAAATATATAAATATATATATATATATAATAACACTAAAAAAAACATATATACATATATAATAAAATTAATAGAAGTAACATGCATATATAACAAGAATAATAAAGTAGGAAAAAAATGATTTAGGGGGTGAATTAAATATTTAAAAAAAATGAACACGTCTCGGGGGTAGATCTAGGTTCGAAACTTCGAAACCCCACCCCTTTTTGGTTATATGTGCAACCCACGTTTTGGGTTATTCGAACCAAATCTCAAGAAAAATAACGTGCACATGCGAGAAATGAACGAACCAATGTAAAAAAGATGCTACCTTTTATTTCCTTTTCGAATCGTTAACAATAGCTTTGTCTTTGTATTTTCCGTGCTTTCCTCTGTGTTTTGTGTGTAAATCGTGTGTTACAATAATGAGTTACAATGGCTATTTATAGTGCTTGTGGATCCTATCTTGAGGAGTTTAAATCATAGTAGAACTCTATCCTATTTTTAGGAGTTTAAATCCTAGCAAAATTTTATCATATTTTTAGGAGTTTGAATCCTAGTAGGACGAAAATGTGTGTTGACAGCTGCCCCTCTTTGCCCATAGTCGTGTAACGGGGATAGGGCGAAGATTAAAAGACACATTTTTCGTTCGGTGGAGTTGAAAATTGACTCTTATATTTCAATAACTCCCCGTCGAATTGAGTTACGGATGACTCCTTCGTCGTGAAGCCGAGTTCATCTTGAAATGATATGAAATTGAAACCGTAGTTCGAAATTTGAATCAGCACGTGGCTTCTCGTTGCCATTCGGTCTTCTTCTCGGTTTAAAGACCTTCGATCGGAATCGAACTAACAAATCTTCATTGACAGATAGCTTTTGCTTGAAAATGGTTGCTTGTCACTAAAGCACGGTTAACCCAGGTCCTCTTCTCGACTTGAAAACCTTGACTGCAACCGGAAAGTAGTGTGATTGATGTGTCATCGAGCTGAATGGAATCGAACTCGACAATTTTGATGGCAGATAACCCTTCTAGCCTTGAGTTATGCTGTAAATGATGTGCCTTGGAGCTGAGCGTAGTCGAACTCGAAGGTCTTTGTTGACAAATACTCCTTCTTTGAGTTGGATATCCTTCATCGTGAAGTTGAAATCCAATCTAAAGATGGAAGATGCTTGTATGCACGATTCCCTTCGTCGTGAAGTTGAAACCGCGGGTGGCCCTCTCGTCATGAAGTTGAGCCTGAAATTGGATATCCTTCATCGTGAAGTTGAAATCCATGTAAGTAGCATTGTTCTGAGTCCAATATCCTCCGTCATGAAGTTGAAATTGGCTCTGGAACCTGGAAATTATTTGTTGACAACCAGCCGTCCCTTCGTTGTGAAGTTGAACTTGTGTTGTCTCGAGTTCAATATCCTTCGCTGTGAAGTTGAAATTGACTCTGAATGAAATTTTGTTGATAATCAGCCGCCCCTTCGTCGTGAAGTTGAGCTTGTGTTGCCTTGGGTTCAAGATCCTTCGTTGAGAAGTTAAAATTGGCTCTGAAATTGGGAAGTTGTTTATTGACAACCAGCGGTCACTTCGTCGTGAAGTTGAACTTGCGTTGTCTTGAGTCCAATATCCTACGCTGTGAAGTTGAAATTGGCTCTGAAATTGGAAAATTATTTGTTGACAACCAGCGGTCCCTTCATCGTGAAGTTGAACTTGCGTTTTCTGGAGTCCAATATCCTTCATTGTGAAGTTGAAATTGGCTCTGAAATTGAGAAGTTGTTTGTTGACAACCAGCGGTCCCTTCGTCGTGAAGTTGAACTTGCGTTGTCTGGAGTCCAAAATCCTTCGTTGTGAAGTTGAAATTGGCTCTGAAATTGAGAAATTGTTTGTTGACAACCAGCGATCCCTTCATTGTGAAGTTGAACTTGCGTTGTCTGGAGTCCAATATCCTTCGCTGTGAAGTTGAAATTGGCTCTGAAATTGGGAAGTTGTTTATTGACAACCAGCGGTCCCTTCGTCGTGAAGTTGAACTTGCGTTGTCTGGAGTCCAATATCCTTCGTTGTGAAGTTGAAATTGGCTCTGAAATTGAGAAGTTGTTTGTTGACAACCAGCGGTCCCTTCGTCGTGAAGTTGAACTTGCGTTGTCTGGAGTCCAATATCCTTCGCTGTGAAGTTGAAATTGGCTCTGAAATTCGAAAGTTGTTTATTGACAACCAGCGGTCCCTTCGTCGTGAAGTTGAACTTGTGTTGTCTGGAGTCCAATATCCTTTGTTGTGAAGTTGAAATTGGATCTAAAATTGGGAAATTGTTTATTGACAACCAACGGTCCATTCGTTGTGAAGTTGAACTTGCGTTGTCTGGAGTCCAATATCTTTCGCTGTGAAGTTGAAATTGGCTCCGAAATTGGAAAATTGTTGTTGACAACCAGTCGTCCCTTCGTTGTGAAGTTGAACTTGTGTTGTCTTGAGTGGCACGATATCCTCCGTCGTGGATTTGAAATCGTGGATGTTTGGCTTCGAGCTAGATATCCTTCGTTGTGAAGTTGAAATCTACTCTCGAGCAAATTGTGAGTTCGAGAGAAACTTTCAATCTGTCGAGTTGGTCGAAGTGTAGCTTCTTACTGCTGAGTTAAGCAACAAACATGAATCTTTAAAGGTGCTTTTGAATCGAGTATCATTCGTCTTGAAGTCGAAACTTGACTCTAAAAGCTGCAAAAAATTATGTATGTGGAAAATGATAAATATGATGCTCTAAAATGTATGCATAAGATGCATGTAACATGAATTGGTTATATTTTATCTCCTGAAAAAGGTCTGATAATTTGCATTAGGATGTTGAATCCCCAAATGATGCCCCAATATCCAAAATACCCAAATATTTGATATTGAATCTTCAAAGATGCCCCAAATGTTCCTCATTTCTTGCTTCAGCATTGATTCTGAGCATGAGTTTTGTGTCTAAAAGTCACATGTCATTTACCAAGATTCACTCTAGAGAGACTGTCTTGTTTGAAAAAAATGTTTTTCTTTCTCTTTTATTTTCAAAGTTATGAAAATATCAATTAAAAGAGTTTTGAAAAATGTTTGATCCAAAGTTTTGAAAATATTGTCACTTTCACGGTTTTACAATTGAGACGAATCATAAACTAGAGTTCTTCGGATATCAAGGAATTAATTATACTGTTAATCCTTCATTGAATTATAGCTATTTGACAAGTGCCAAGATCAAAGCTATTTTTGGGAAGTGGTTAAGTAAGGAAAGGATAAAAAAGTCTCAGGTTATTGTGTTTGGTCAAAGGTTTGGCATTTGATGCTCAAAGGTTTGATGGGGTATCTTACATGCTCCTCTACTAGAAGTGTTCTCTGACTCCCAACCTTAGTGGTCACACTTGGATTGTGCGATGCCGTATCAAGGAACTTGTGTGATCGCCTCAATTGCACAATTTTTATATTCGAGCCGTCTTTTCAGGTTTTTAACTCGAACCCTCCTTTGGTTTCAAGACGTTATTCAGGATTTACGTCTTGAACCCCCCTTTGTTATTTTTCTATACCATGCATTAATTACATTGTTTTTTTGCAAACAAAGATTAATCTTGATGGGCGGGATGAAATCTGAAGATAGTCTATTCTGTTTAGAAATCCATGTATGATTAGAATGGACTTTTAAGGCACGTAATGTAGGTCAGGGCTCATGGTTATGAAAGAAAAGGATAAATAGGCCCAAACAAGTGTTACAGGGTTTTGAACCAAGGATCAATTCATTTTGATGCCTTTAATCTTGTCTTGCTCAAAATGTCTCTTTCTCTTGATGCTCTATGATCTTCGAGTGAAGTGATTCAGTGATTCGAGAGTGATTGTGCTTGATCAATCTCATAGTTTGAAGCTTGATGTGCCATTTATCTTTAGGGAATCTTTGCATGTGATTTTTATCCCTTTTTCTTTTTGATTTTTGTTCTTTCTTTTTTCTTTTTTTTCTTTTGTTTCTTCTTTTGCTTCTTTTTTTTCTTGATTGGATCTTCGCACTTGCCATTTGGTCCACCTTTGGATTGATGTCTTCACTCATGTGAGCAGATTTCTTCCACCTTGCCCCCCAGTGTGGAGGGTGATCCTTGGTTAGGGTTGAATCAGAAGAAAAAAATACTATAGTCTCAAAAGGGGACACAAGGGATATATATTTTCTCCTGTTGTGAAGGGATAAAGAAAGAAAGCCATTCATCATTTCATACATGTAAGTCTTCACAGAAGAGGTATCCCCAGGGGGATAGATTTTAAGGATTAGTTCTATTCACATGAAAACAATGTAGTTAATGCATGATAGAATTATTTCGGATGAATTATTTCAGATGAATTCTTCTTCTTTTTTCCCCCAGATGTCTCAAGGTTCAAGCTCCCCGCGAGATGCCCCAAGTTGTGTCTTTAGAATAACGCTCATGTTCAGATGAACAACTCAATGCCTTGGGTTTTAATGGTATTAAAATGTCAATTTTGAGTCCAAAAAGACAGTGGTGTGATTTTATTGACTCAAAGAAAGGTATGAGTGTATCGAAAAGATAAAGGCAATGTTCAAGAATTTGGTCTTTGTGGTAATGACCATGAGTTATTTTGGGTAAATAATCGAGGTATTTTATTTTGGGGTTTGAGTCAGGATAAGAAAGGTCTAATCTTGTCACACGTCAAAAATCTATAATTCTTGAAGAATTAAAAGAATCCTTAATTCATTTAATATTCGAAGAACTAAAGATTAAAATGTATTCAATTGCTCCACCTTAGAAAGTAGCATAAATTAAATCCTTTAAAAGATTAAGCAAACATGAAAGATCAAAGACGTGTTCAAACAAAACAATCCTCTAAGTGCAAATGGTATATACCATGCCCCATTCTTTGGCAAGCGCCTTACAGTTTTCAGAGGAATATTTGGGGCTTCTTATGTGGTAACAGCTAACAGCTTCAACATCGTAGCCCTTAGAATATGGGGATTCTTTTCTTAGATCATCTTGGCAGGCTTTGTCCTACCATCAGCTGATCAGGCTCTTTAATGTTACAATCTTACTTCCATGTGGTTAAATCCACTTCATCGAGTCCTTCATGACTTAATTTCATGTTTGTGAAAATGCTTAAAAATGTAGATGAAGATGCAAAAAGGCAAAAATGCAAGAATGCAAGAATGCATGAAATGTTCGAGGCATTGATCCAGAAAAGTGTCTATTATTATAAATAATCTTTACTTAGACAAAAATGTTTTATCTTGTAAGAGACATAAAAACGATCAAAGGTATATTCAGACTAAATCCTCTAGACCCCAAACAGCTTCTAGTAGGTTGACAAGTCTTCTGTCTTCATCTGTCACTGGTTGTATGCCTTTTCGGACCATTCCAGTTTCCCTTGCCAGGCCGTGTAGATGATGAGCTGCCTTCTGTACTTTATCCAGGAAGTCTCGGATGACTGCATCTCTGGCCTTCACCCTTTGTTGTGCTTGCTCCCAACGGAAACGCCACTGTAAACATCCATCGAAGGGCACTATCTGAAGCTTGCTTGCTTGTTTCTTGAACCCATCTACAATAGCTTCTAACTCAGCTATTGTTTTGCCATCTCTCTCATGTTGTTTCTCCATATCAGCCATCCGGATTCTCAAGCATTGGTTTTGATGCTGACTGCCTGCTAAGCGCGTCTGGGCAGTCTTCATCTGTTCCTTCCAAGCTCTCTCATTCCAGTATTTAGAAGTCAATTTCAACTTGGAGTTATCCTTGACTTTATCTTGATACCCCTTTCTCAAGTCTTCGAGCTCTAAACATACTCTTTTTTGTTCTCTTTCTAGTTTGTCTGCTCGATCTTTCTGAGAGTCGGCATATAGATTCCACTGATAGCGCTCAGCCTCAAGTTCCTTTATCCTCTTCCCCAGCTCATTGTTCACAGCTTCAAACTCTGTTTTGGCTATCTCAAGTCCAGAAGGGACATGTCTGAGATGCTCCTCCATGGTCCGTGTGTCCTCACAGTTTGGCACCGGGGTGTTGTCGTTTTTTTGCAATCTTCGCCACTCTAAATAGTCTGGGGTAAGCATGTCTTTATCAGCCACAATATCCATCCGTAACACTTTCTTCCATGAATTGACAATCTCTTTGATCCTCTTCTTATAACTTTCATCGTGATACTCAAACTCTGATTTAGTTAGTCCACATGTTGTTGGGACAAACTGACGTGCCCCATAATGTCTAAGTGCTAATAATGGAGCATACCCAACTGCATCCCAAAGTTCAGGTAAGGTCATAGTGTCAGAGTCCCCACATTGGAAAAGAACGTCACTGAGGAACAACCAGGGGGCTCTCCAAGTAATATCTCGGTCTTGATAGATGAGTGAAGACTTTCATCCACTTCTCTTTTGAAGTTCCTTCATGTCATTTCATGGTGATAAACTCTCTCAAATGTGAATACGTAGTGCTAAATCGGCGGTAGGCAACCCCATTAGTCTTCCAGAAGTGGCTGTGAATCCAGACTTGAAGGAGCTGAAAACATCCAATGAATCTACCTCCGCCAGCTCTTCGGCAATGGTTGAGAGACCGAAAGGTCTCGGCTAAGATGGTTGGTGCTGGGTTGACCTGTTTCGGAAGTTGCTCAAACAGTTCCAATACGGCTGCGTCAATACATCCCAAAATCTTTGGAAAGATGATCAAGCCATACAGACCTAGTGCAAAAAATGTCTATAGTATTCCATTCATCAGGGTGGTCATTCATTAGTTTCCTTATGTGGATCCTCTCAATTCCCTGCCCGTTACCTTTGTTTCGGAGTCGGTCAGTCACCCACTTTTCATCAACTCCTGCAATCTTAGCAGTCTGTTCTTGAAAGACTAACTCTTGATGTAGGTACCATGTCTTTCAAGAGTTTAATGCTCCAGTTTAATGCTTTCACAGTACAATAGTGTAGTATACTCCTCGATGGTAGGTACCATGTCCTCCTGGTTAAAAGTGAAGCAATTGTATCCCGGGTTCCAGAATCGAACCAAGGCTCTGATTAAGGGCTCATCGGTCTTAACATGAAGCAAAAGTGCAATGTCACCATATCGCTGACTGAATTTCTATTTCCAATCATTCTTCTAACTGCCAGATGTCCCGAAGCTCTTACACGTCGTTCTGCTTTAGGCTAATAGAGGAGTAGCTAACCAGTTCTGACACATAGCTTCCTTGAAGACTGTCTCCCTTTTCCTTCTGAATCTTCTCGGACCATAGTCGTACGTCGGGGTTTTTAATCTCTTGTATTACAACACCTTTATCCATTAATTCAGATTATTTTGTGTAACAAACACCTTTTTATAGATCAATGGCTTCTTGTTATGATGCAAATGATGAAAACAAAATAAAAGAGGACAAAATAAAAAAAAAATTAGTGAGGTAAATCAAAATAATAAAATGAAAAATCATACCCCACATGATATCTACCCGAACATGTTTAGTATTCCTACTCGGACATGATCTCTATCCCGCATGCTAATTTCAAACAAATCCTAACCGCATATTTGTCTAGTTCGCATGCTTTAAACATAAAGTAAAGCATGAAATAATTCTGGCATCCTAGGGTTTGAAAAGAGGTTTTGGGGAAGGCTCTAATTCTTCAAAGTCACCCGGTTTAGGTGCTAAACAACGGTACCCGAGTTCTCCTTGCTGGTGCCCCATTGGGCGTGCCAGACCCTTAGTCCTAAACCCATCACAGGCTCGTGTGGACTAAGTTAAACTCGAGAGGACACATTTCCTTATGTCTATGCGGAGAATAAATTCACACGAAGACATAAGGTATATGAATCCCGAAGGCTACTTGCTAGGCATATGCGGTGAATAAATTCACACGAATGCGTTGCTTTCACCCCCACTTAAAACGGGTTCGGAGCTCGAGTTTAGAGCCTTAGATGAAAAAAGACTTTAAGGGCTGAAATCATTGAGAAAACGGTTAGTACAACTATTTACTCGAAAAAATATAATCAAAAGTAAGCAATAAAGATCGAAATGTTACCTTAAAATTTAAACTTACCCTTTTTGTTAAAAAAACAACTGAAAAATACCTTAGCCTGACTCACTTGAAAGTCCCCAGCGGAGTCGTCAAGCTGTTGCAACCGTCTTTCGGTTGGGCCCCGGAATTGGGCTTCGACTTGAAAAATGTGGATTGGAGTCACCACCGATCATTTATTTAAGAATAAATAGGTTGATCGGATACCTTATTTCTTACCTGATCTGCGTCTTTCCAAAGATGTGTCGGGTTCGGGAGTCAGTTACAGTCAAGGAAGGATTAGCACCCTTGAACTGCCCTTTCGGTACTGCGTAATTTCCAGTTGTCTTTGATTAAGAAAATTATAAGTTTAAATTAAAAGATAAAATAATGATCCAAAATTACTTACCTTTGACGGATTTACAAATATACCCTTTAAAAGTCAAAATATGGGTTAGAAGAGATGAATATATGATAAATAACGTAAAACAAATAAAATAAGGAGATTAAGAAAGAAATAAAGTAAATATAAAATGAATAGAATATATAAAATAAAAAATACAATAACACTAATATATACATAGCAAACAACTAAATAAAAATAAAATGATAATACAAAATAAATAAATAAAACAAGTAAAAGAATATAAAAACATAAAATATAGGATAAAGATAAAAAGAAAATAGATAAACAAATGAGTAAAATATATAAAAAAGTAAAAGCATATATATATAAGTAAAATAATAATAAAAAAAATCAAAAGTAATATACGTATTTATACATGTAAAATAGGAAATATATAAATATATATATATATATATATATATATATATATATATATAATAACACTAAAAAAACATATATACATATATAATAAAATTAATAGAAAGTAACATGCATATATAACAAGAATAATAAAGTAGGAAAAAAATGATTTAGGGGGGTGAATTAAATATTTAAAAAAAATGAACACGCCTCGGGGTAGATCTAGGTTCGAAACTTCGAAACCCCACTCCTTTTTGGTTATATGCGCAACCCACGTTTTGGGTTATTCGAACCAAATCTCAAGAAAAATAACGTGCACATGCGAGAAATGAACGAACCAATGTAAAAAAGATGATACCTTTTATTTCCTTTTCGAATCGTTTATAATAGCTTTGCCTTTGTATTTTCCGTGCTTTCTTCTGTGTTTTGTGTGTAAATCGTGTGTTACAATAGTGAGTTACAATGACTATTTATAGTGCTTGTGGATCCTATCTTTAAGAGTTTAAATCATAGTAGAACTCTATCCCATTTTTAGGAGTTTGAATCCTAGCAAAATTTTATCATATTTTTAGGAGTTTGAATCTTAGTAGGACGAAAAAGTGTGTTGACACTAGGCCATATGAGCCATGTTAAAGAAATACTAAGTAACAATTAGAATGATAGAGATGTTGGAGTACTTTAAAGTGCATGAAATAGGAACAAATTTCCGGTATCTAAAAGCAAAATTATGCAGCCAATTATGAATGGAGTAAGCATCTTACCCTGATTTCCAACTGTTCCATACAAGTTGGTAACAGTGTCAAAATCGATCATGGAGTGTTAGTACCAATTCAAAATTGTCACTTAAAGATCAGTTCGTTTTGCTCATTACAGGTACATCAAAATACAAAACCAACCTTGAAGGGAGAAATCTTTGAGGCTTATGTGACATAGGCTATAAACATTTTTGGTGATATTGTATTTCTGTAGCTTCAACCCGAGGGAGGTAGAACAATCCAAAGCTTGTAAGTTGGTGACATGGGTCTGCTTTTGCAAGTGAGAGACATAGCTATCCATGGCATCACAGCATGTTGTTGGGTTACTTATTCCATTTCCACAGCTGTTCGCAACATGCTTCATATTCGGGAAAACAAGAGGGCAAACTGAAGCAGAAGACAACATAAGAAAAAGAACTTAAATATGTAGTAAAAGGCGTTGGAAAAACTCCTATGCTACTCGATATCCAAAGGGATGCTCTTATATGAATTAATCAGATGGCAAGAGGTGAATCCTAATCTTATTATATAACATGTTAATTAGGGAAAATTCGAAACTCGCCTTTGTTAACATTGCAATTGGTTAGTCCTCTAAGAATTTCCTTTGCATGAAAAGGGTCAAGTTTACTCGCCAACCATCGAAGGACAACAGTTTTACAATCATTTACCCTCGTCGAGTGCTCAGGTAAAACACGGGGCCCATCCATGCTCAAAGGATCAGAAGCTTTCGGTGCAAGCCTTGTTGCAGCATCCGATATGGCACCTTGACAAACTTGGTCACAACATTCTTTCACTGGATCGATCTTTTCACATGAAGCAAGAAGCTCATACGAATTTACAGTGTTCTCAAACTCATCATCTTTTACTGGGTAATACGCTTCGGAGAGGTTTGATGGATGAATTGAGCAAACCTGCTTGAGATTTTTACCAACACCCTGGCCTTCTAAGACTTGCTCAATATCTGAGAGACAAGGCTTGGCAAGGGTCCTGTTTAAAGCAGTGGTGGATGCACTTGGCCCCTATATTTTGGAAAAGTGGTTAAATTTAGATTAATGTGTTTAGGAAAAAAGAAAAAAAATATAATTTTTGCATACCCATTATTTTTAAGAAAAGAAAATTAAAATTTTAGACATACATTCTTAAATTTCTGGATCCACCACTGGTTTAAAGCAAGCACACCAGTCTCTTTACTTAATTGATCAACAAGTATCACGAGGGTTGCATGTAGCTGCGGACAACATATTACATTTGCCAATAATGGAGCAAATGCAGCCCAACAATCGATTGAGGTCATGGTCATCAAATTTTGCGCAGCAGTGAAATTTAACATGCAGAGTCCTACAATAGGCCATGTGCAAAATATAATTAGACACTTAAATCCCAACTGTTTTCAGATTCCAATTTGCCCAACTATGTAAAAAGTACCTGATAGTTTCTGGATAGTACTATTTGTGAAGGGTGTCAATGGGGAGGGAGCAAGAAGAGGAAGAAATGGCTGAGGAGATGCACTCGGAGTAATTTCAAGTAAAAAAGCATCAGCTCCCCTCTATGTTAACATATAACTTTTAAGATGATCTGTTGGGGGTGGAAAAACATTCGCGGAAGCCTGAAATGAGAGCAAGGAAAAACATACCATACTCTTTAGCAAGATAACCCGACGAATAAAATGTAAACTTTTGAGTTTTCCACACATGATATAAGTACAGATTCGTCTACGACATCCAACAACAAAAAGGAAAGAAAGCGATAAAAATCTGATAGGTGGTTTATTTAGCTATTATTTTATATTTAATTTGCTCATTAATTGTTATTTTCTGTCACTAATTTATTCGTTTAAATTCACTTTTTGTGGATGACAATAAATTCTAAAAATAACACTAAAAGGACGAAATTCTACATGATTTTTATTTTATTTTTGGAGTCAATATTGAATTAGTGGATATGACTCTAGGCATGAAGCATTTGATGTGGTGTTGAGTCAACAAATTTCAGAAGGTCCAATCAGCGCTTCTAGAATGACGAATTGATTAGCCGTGTTTTTGAAATTTAAATTTGAAATTATCTCTTATTTTTTAAATTCAATTTGAATATTTTCAAGAATTATCTTCAGGAACTGATTAGCTTGTTGGTTTGGATGTTGTTCTGGTTTAAAGTTGGGAGGAAGAATCGGCTATTAGCAAGTTTGACTTCCTGTGAACACACTTAACGGCGGTCCGCTAAGCGAAATTGATATCAGGCTCGATTCTCATTAAGATAACATAGTCAGAGTTGGGTTTCTCCAAAATTTTAAAACAGAGTTGGCGCTGACGACTATAGTCATAGTTAGTTTACATAAGGACTGAAATTCAAAGATAACTTTTAGATTATCGATTTACAAGAGAGAGAAACAAGTTATAGGAGTTTAACCTTATAGACTGTAAGCGACAATAATTTAAAGTAAAAATCTATTTCGATGATCGGTTGGAATTGAGGCAAAGCCAAAGCTTGAGGTTGTTTTTATCATAAGTAAATTTTTATCTTTATTTATTTATTTTATTTTATAATTTTTCAAAATAAAACCCCCATCTTATCTTTTATCCAAATTCAAAATCAGAATACCTACTATATCAAAAACTCTAAAATCTCTGTAGACCGACTTTTACTTCTCTTTACTACTCTTTTTATTTATTTATTTATTTTTTTAAAAATAAATTTATTTCAAGTAAAACAATGTCTGTCAAAATATAACAAAACATATTCAAGACTAGAGAATTGCTACACCTTAAACTATTGCTTTGTTTTGGTCACAATATCAATGATAAGACGTCTCATGTTTGTTCCTCGTATGTCAAGCTATAATGGTTCCCACTTTTCCCCCACCTATCTATTTTTACTCATTCTAACATCAATAGAAGCCATTTACAAATTAGTCGAGGGATCTCAAACACCTTCATGGTCAACCTCCCTGTCAATGTCTAAGGAGGAATACCAAAATCAAGATCAATACATTTCTAACCACTAGTTTTGCTAAAGTACCTCAAATGGTGTTCTAAAATAGCTATATCCTTGTTCAAGAAGCAATCATTATGAATGCTTAAACAATTTTTTTTAAGAGAATGTAAACAATTTTAAGAATTATATGTGGTAAACAATTATAAGAATTATATGTGGTAAACAATTACAAAAACTCATATTGGCATGTATTCATCAGCAAAATAAATCACTGCCGAACAGTTTAACTAGTGCAAACATTTAACCTCAACCAGTGATTACGTTACTAAATTGCTTTAGTGACGCATCGTAACGGTTGTCAAGCACTGACATCGTACCGGTTGTCAAGGTTACCACAACTACACCGGTGATTTAAAAACATAATTATTTTTAAGAAATAAATCACACCATACCATTCACAACAGCAATTTAGTACTAGTCAACCACACACTACCATTCCATTTCATTTTCCTTTTATCATATTAATAGAGTGGCTAAACCCAATAGCATTATATCACATTTAACATAGACAACAAATCATTCCAGCTTTGAAATGCTAAAAGTGTATCAAAGTAATAATAATGCAAGGAAGGAGAGGTTCCATAAGTTAAAACAGCTCTCGCAGCACTTTAACTAGAAACTACAGTGATATTTTTTACCGAGAAGAATCAATTTCCCTATGTTCAAAAATAGAAAGCAAAACAATGATCCAAGCACCCCAATTCTTAAAATTAACATATCAGGCTAAAATAAACCAAACCCAAAGAAGGAAACAAGTTGAAAACATCACCCACAGGCAAGAAACATAAACAGCTCGAGGAGTAACATGGTGAGACTGTGCTTGAGAGACACCCCGGCACTCATAATCTTCTTTTTTCACTTAAAATATGGTTTGCCAAAACAAGGAAGAAAAACAAAGACCAAACAATGGATAAGAAGCTAGGGAAGCGTGGGAATGTGAAGAACAAAAGGAAGAAGACATGCGAAAGAGAAGAAGAAGAAGAAGAGAGGCGCCAGGAATGAGCTTCCAATGAGTGGTGGACACGAACAAAGAGGAAAAAATGAACAAAAAGAAAGCAGTAGGGAAGAATAAGTAATGAAAATAGCTGTCCTCTGGAGGGAGAGGAGACCCTACAATCGAATTAAATTCAATACTTACCTACTACTCTTTCAGTGCATTAACGCAATCTATTGCCTTTTTTTTCCCGAACTTTGTTTATTAAGGCATTTTTGACACGTGTGAGGACGGTGTTGATGTGTGAATGATGTATGTTGTGGTCCGACACGTGTCTATGTTCGTTGAGAATTTCTAATTTATTATTTTTTTAGAAAACGAATTTTTAATTTATTTTATTATTCATTTATTTTTGTATCGAGACAAACTGATTTGAGAAGATATTACAAGTAAATTTATTTGGAAGGAGCATTAAAAAATTGAATTTCTTTTGTTTGGAGTGGTATAATTTTTTTTTATTAGAGTGAATGTTATTTGTTGATAACATCATCTATTTCTTAATTACTTCATTGGAAGTTGTGGTTGTTGTCCTGAAAAAAATATGTTTTTAAAATTGTTGATGAAATTAAATTTTTTATATAGACCGTTGATGATTTATTCTTTTTAATTTTAGATAAAAAATTGTTATTTATGAAAAAATTATAATTGAGACTCTCTTTTTTATGGTGACTGAGAAGTATTTATAGGGATCTCGACTGACGGTTATTTGTAGCTCAATAAACTAGATATATTTGATCGTGATATTTTGAATTTTGTTCTTATAAATCACGTAGATCTGTCAGAAGTCTTGTTTAGAGATTTTGTTTATACATTATGACTAATTCGATTTTTACGGGTATGTCAAAAGTCTTATCTAGAAGTCTTATTTGTATATTGAAATTAATTAGTAGATTTATGTTAAAAGAATATAGATTCCTTGAAAAAATTTAGTGAATATCTATATGAAGATTTTGAGAGGCGAGGAGTTAATTGTTTCTAAAAATATTTTTTGAAAATAACGGAAATCAATTCCTTTAACTGAAAATTATATATTAATTAATCTTACAATTCCAAAACAAATTCTCAAAAAAAAAAATGAAAAACCTATTAACAAAACTCAATAAAAAGAAAAAAAATGGGTTTTTGGAGAAGAAATGAAGAACAAATAAATTGCCAAATAAGTAAAAGGAAGAGTACAAGATAATTTATTTCAGAAAAAAAACGTGAATTTTGTGACGGGCTGATGGAGTTATCACAAGAAAGCAGTGGAGCGGTTTTGGCGAGGAAGATATTCGGTAGTGGAGAAAGATATATAGCGCCAACAAAATGGGTGATAGTCACGATAGATCGAGTATTCAATCTATTTTATTTTTAATGTTAAAATTTAATTTTTTTTAATCTTATTTATGAAGATAGTATTTTTTTAATAGACTTAAGTGATTATAATATATTATTTATTTAAAAAATTTCTTGATTAATAATGTACACATATCACGCATATACAATTATTTGAACTTAAAATTTTAAGAGAAAATCATTCTCTTTAATCATTTGAACCGCTTATGTATTCTATTCATAATGATAGTTAAAACGGATGAATGATGATAGATTCATTAGATAATACGAGTTTATCCGACATTGTAACATATGACACTCTCACTAATAATTATTGTGGGCGTGGTAATAACGATAAGACATTGCTCTGTTCTTCGAGATGAGGAAGGTAGGCTGGTAGGGAGGTTAGTAAACACAGTAACTTACAACACATTGATGAGCTTTCTTTGCAACTGTGGGTGCGTTCTAACAAACAAAAGAACTAATGAAGAGAATGATTCTAGAGGGCCTGACTCTGTTATATACATGACGCCCATTACCTTTTCTGCTAAAGTTTGTAACCCAGATGAAGTCATTGAATTGCATAACTAGTTGATTCCTTAAAGGGTGTGGTTCATTACAGACCAATATACCAAGCTCATTAGCTGTGTTTGCTCCATGAAGTCTATTCTTTTTCTCATCAGGTGAAGGATGACAATAGATGCTTTTACTTCGAACCTTGTTAACAAGATTAAATGGATTATGGCAGTTGTAGTTGGTTCACTTCTTATGATTTAGATGGAGAGTTGCACTCGATAGTAAAATAACTATTAGATCGAAGTATTTTGTCCTCATTAGGAGGTAGAGTTGTGGAAAATAAAGGTGAGGTAGCTTCATTTAGGTCGTATTTTATCTCTCGATCATGCTCGATAAATTTTATTATGAATCTTTAGTGCATGTGTCAGTCCTAAGAATGTAATGGTTATTCGTAGGTTAGTAGACTAAGTGGATACAAACATGTGACGGTAGATTTGATTATGGTAGATCATGTAGATCTGTCAGAAGTTATATTAGTTAGTCGAGATTTTTAGAAATCCGACGATTGTGGGATATAAAAATGATATATACAGAAGATTTTAATGGAATATAACGTATCGAGATATAACATTTAGATATTTTTTTATATTTTTCAAAATTTCTTTAGTATAGCATAGTTGAAAATATTTTAGAGTTCACTAACAACTGTGGTGCACGAGAATAACATGTACGAAGGACCTTTGACATATACAACAAACCTTTATCACACATCCAAGTAAATATTTGTAGCCATTGTTGAAAGAGTATAGGAACCCATGGAGTGGTATATGCGTAAGGACCTTATCAAGTTAAGATACAAAACACAACCACTCAGAGGTAGCCACTTCAAATGGGGCCCCATCAAGATGTAAATGGTGAAAAAGAAAAAAAATGATCAATGAATCAGAAAGTTTCAAAATACTTATCTCGAAACCTCATCCGTTCCCTCCTTTTCCCTCCTCTGATTTCCCTCTGATTTCCACCGTACCAGAAGAAAACCACTCTCCAACACAGAAAGATAAGACTTTGCAAAAGAAAAATCAAATACAAAGCCAATCCCTTGTAGGAAAAGAACCTCTCTCTTCTTGCAAGGAATCCTTTGTTCCCCATGTCTTTCTCAAATCTGACAATGTGGGTGTCTTCAAAACCTTCTATTTCCGACACTTCTTCACTCTCCTTCCGTTCTTTCGTCTCCCCTTTTCAGCTCCCGTCTCAAAGTTCATCTTCCATTAACCCTTCAAGGTCATCTTCATCTTCAACCACGGTTCACTGTGGTCTCCGTGAGCTTAGGGACCGTATCGATTCCGTCAAGAACACGCAGAAGATCACCGAAGCGATGAAGCTCGTGGCTGCTGCTAAAGTCAGGAGAGCACAAGAAGCTGTTGTCAATGGCAGACCTTTCTCCGAATCTCTGGTTGAAGCCCTTTACAACATCAATGAACAGCTCCAGACCGAAGACGTCGATGTTCCTCTTACCAGCATCAGGCCTGTCAAAAAAGTTGCCTTGGTTGTCGTCACTGGTGATCGTGGTCTTTGTGGAGGTTTCAACAATTCTATCCTCGAGAAAGCCGAAGCAAGGATTGCTGAATTGAAGCAACTTGGACTCGATTATACCATAATCAGTGTGGGGAAAAAGGTAATTCGTATTTCATTCGCCGGCCTTATATCCTGTGGACAGGTTCCTGGAAGGTAGTAATCTCCCTACAGCTAAAGAAGCTCAGGCGATTGCAGATGATGTATTTTCACTCTTTGTCAGTGAAGAAGTCGATAAAGTCGAGCTTTTATACACGAAATTCGTATCGTTGGTTAAGTCCGATCCGGTGATCCATACTTTGCTTCCACTGTCGCCAAAGGGAGAAATCTGTGATGTCAATGGTGTTTGCGTTGATGCAGCAGAGGATGAGTTATTCAGGTTGACAACCAATGAAGGGAAACTGACAGTCGAGAGAGATGTCATCAGAACCCAAACCGCCGATTTCTCTCCGATTTTGCAGTTCGAGCAGGATCCGGTGCAGATTCTGGATGCTTTGTTGCCTCTTTATCTCAACAGCCAGGTTTTGAGGGCTTTGCAGGAATCATTAGCCAGTGAGCTTGCAGCTAGGATGAGTGCCATGAGCAGTGCAACTGATAATGCACAGGAACTGAAAAAGACCTTGTCTATCGTCTACAACCGGCAGCGTCAAGCGAAAATCACCGGGGAGATATTGGAGATCGTTGCCGGTGCCAATGCTTTGGTCTGATCAACTCGTGCTTTGTTTCGCCGTCGATTCTGTGTCGTTGTAGGTATTAAAAAGAAGTAATTTCCTTATTCATTCGTATATACTTGTTTAAGAACAATCATGCTGATAAGATCCCTTTCTCCTCTTTTTTGCGTTGTAATTCTCAAATGCTTATTAACTCCATGCAGAATGAGACCTGCAATGTGTTTTTGGAATTGACAAATAAGAGTATTTACCCATCTTTGTATGTTGTTTTCCCCTTACAAGTATCATACTTGTCCGGTCGCCGGAGATATATATTGCATGCAATAGATCATATTGGACTCTTCACTTTATAAGGTAGCTTTCATGGGTGGACTCGGGTTTCGGCTGCCGAGTACTTTACCGGTGCCGACTCCGAGTACTAGCAATTAAGCTGCCTACGCCAGAAAATCAAAATGATCTGCGGTTTATTCAGACAAAAGCAACAAAAACAGAACACATGATCTTGCATAAAGCCTAGTTGGCAAACGGATGATTGGTGTTAAGCAGTGTGACGGTTTTACGTGGTTTATTCATGTATACATGATAGTTCTGTAAATATAAAAAAAGGAAGATAAACAAGATGCAGGAGATGTTGTAGTTTTATAATTGGAGAGAGATTCCTCTTCAACTTTACACGACATTACACGACAATTTATATAAATATTCTTAATATTATTTCAGCTTTATAATGACAATGATTATTTGTAAACAGATAAAGTAAGTATATTTAACCAATGACAAAATTGATAATAGTCACGTGGGTTTGCCCAAGATAAGTCAGCAGCCACAGATGCCTTAGCCCAAGATGCTGCGTGCATGCATGCTTCACATACTACAAATTTCTAACGTCCATTTGGATTTATAATACTATAAATCAAGTTAATGATACGATGGAGACAAGACGAAGGAATGCTTTTGTCATGTCTATGAGTTGCTTCAAGATGCATGAGATTAATGTTCGAAAAATAATGGAGAAGAGAAAAAGGTTAAGAACTTTGATACATGATTAAACAGTTTTCTTCCAGTTTTCATGATACTTTCAAGATATATTACGGCTAAAAACTTTCTAACTAAAATAATAAAAATATCATATAAAGTAAAATACATTTAACCTAAATCTAATAGATTTTGATTTGATTCTATAGAATTGAGTTTTTTTATATAGATTTAACTTCGAATTTGGTTGAGTCAAATTTTTTAATGATAATGTCAAATCAAATTTAGATTTAGGATAAAATATATTTGATTTGACATACTATAATCGATATTTATACATTTAAAGATAATTATTATAATATTTCTTTATATTTTTTTAATTATGTCTTTATTTTATATAATAAATATATTATTTATATCATATCAAATCGAGTAAAGATACAAAATTTTATTTCTAAAATCAAATAAGATAAACCAAAAACTCGGTCGTACCAGAACCATGAACCATCACCATCCCAACCTAAATCCTAATACTTCAAATTCCTGTGTTGAAAGGCGGTGCAAATGAGTTGGTAAAAGCCATGATCCTTAAAATGGTAAAATTTGAGTTTAAGCTCTTTAAAATTCAAGATATTTAAATTATGATAATAACAAAATTATATTTTAATCTTTTAAGATTTTATAATTTACTTATACCTACCAGAAAAGCTCATGGCTTCGTCCTTCCATATGTTTAGCGATAATTAAACAAAATTTTCAATCATCCTAAAATACGATGGCCACAGTTTACTAAACTAAAGTAGGATTCAAATTCTGATATTATAATCTTAAGAAACGTGACTTAGAATACAGAAACAGATACTTTGAATCGTCTTTAAAAAAATTATATTTGATTTCGACCTATAAATATACATAATATATATATATATATATATATATATTAATGGACTTTGGAAAGTGTCAAATAAGCCTTAAAGAAGATAAAGGATATTGTCAACTACCCAAATCAATTGGTCAAAAAAAGTGGTACGTATAAGTAACCGATACACACAAAAAGTTCAAATTGCATTGATTAAATCAATGTAACGTACCAAACGAAGGTTTCTCTCTTGAATTTCAATTTCCAACCAAAAGAAAAACAAAAACAAAAGTACACACAAAAATATATATAATCAGTACACCTTGAAAATATCCCAGAAAGCTCTAGTTTTCTTCTATGGGTTTTCTTCAAGCCACCAAGCATGCAGCACTCCACATCGGCTAATAGAACTTCAAAACCCTGCACTCAATATATATATATATACATATATGTTGCTGGTTAAAGTGGACTTAGGCTTACCTTGTATCTCTGGCAATGGTTACGTGATATTGGCACGGCTCAATCAGATAACATAACTCTCCGCTTTTAGAATGATGCTCTCGAATTGAACCGCACCAATATCTCGATGACGTTCTTCCTTTGTTATACATATGCGATACTGAAGAATTACAAGTACGAAAAGATAGGCACCAACAATGTACATATGTTTGTATATGTTCACCTTCAACTTCAATGGATGATAAGAAATGATGAACAAAGAAGAGGCTCTAAGTGTAAAAGAAAGCTTTCCAATAGACTCGCAACTTGTACAAATTAAGGCACATAAAAATCCAGTTTCAATGTAAAGAAGGAGAAACATTGATGAAGGAGGAGATTTAAGGGTTTAGAGAAAAAGAGGGACACACACCAAATGAAAAGGAGAGAGATATATAAGCAAAGGGATCAAGGGGCCAGGCCTAAAAGGACGGTGGGGAAATGGTAGAGCATTGAATTTGCCAACAACCCAACAACAAACAAGGAGTGGGTATAATAAATATAAGGCTTAATACCTAAAATTACCCCTTCACTTTAATAAAAATTTACTTTAGTCCTTTTACTTTTTTCAATCAGTTTGACCTCTTAATTTTCAATTCATTATGACTTTAGCCCTTCGACGTTTTTTTTCTAAACAAGTCACGTTGTGCAATCAAGCTCTAACTCTAACATTTGAAATAAATGTGACATAAACTGATTGGGTTGCATTATCATTTTTTAAAGGAAACCACCTTGGGATTAAAGTGATAATGAATTGAAAGTTGAGAGGTTAAACTAACTCAAAAATAATAAAAAGTCAAAAAAAATTACACTAAAATAGAGGGGCTAAAGTAGGTATTAAGCCTAAATACAAAGTTGGGAGAGACAAAATAGGGGAAAGTTCTTATTGAAACAAACCCTTGAGCTTTCAATTTTGCATTTATGAGGTGGAAGGGCCTTGTTGTTGGTGTGCTGCCAACACCATTTGAACTTCAAAAGAAAAAAGATAATAAAGTCTTTGGTTGGTGAACTTAAATTTTTAGGTAAAATACATCAATTGTTATTGATTTATTATTATTATTTATTTCATAATTGAATTATTTTTAGTTAAATTATCATTAATATTATTTTTTATTTTGATCATTACTTATTAAAAAATAATGATAATATAGGGATGGATTTTTAAAAATTTTATTTTTCACGTCATTTTCTCTCTTTCCATCAACAATTTGGATCAGACAAAAGTAAAAAAAAAATAATGAATCAAAGAGAGAGGACTCGAATTCGAATATATGATCTTTACAACAAAATTATTTTTAACATAAACACTAAGCTAGGTTAGATATTTGTTAGAATTCCTTCAAAAAATATTTAAATTAAACTCTATCATCACCTAAAAATTAATATTTAAATTAAACCATGTCATCATCTCAAAATTAAATCTACATATTTTTAAAGAGGATAAAACTTGGGGCTTTAATAAAAAAATGTTCAATCTTTAACCACTAAAAAATTATGTAATTATTAATTTATTATAATTTCAACTGAACTAATATTTAACTTGAATTATTATTAAAATTGAAATCACACTAAAATTATTTTCCAACTTTACTTTGGAATAAAATTTAATTAAATAACTATTTATTTTTTTATAAAATTAATATTAAATCATTTCAAATTTTGAATTTATAATATTTATTTAAGATAGAATGTAAATTTTAAATTTTTTAGATTTAAATTTATTGTTTTAATTTTTAGATTATTTACAAATCATGACATGAGTTTTTAAATCAAAAGGGAAAAAAAGAGCACCATTAACAAAGGGTAAAGAAACAAAGATTGACCCCCATGGTCCCTAAAAGGATAATGAATGTATCCCATTATGTTAGATTTGGATTCAATTGCTCTTTAGGTCCTTTTCGTTTTGAAGTTAAGTGAATTAAATCTTGTCCCCTCATTTTTTGGTTATAATTTCTTTTTAGGTCCTTTTAGTCTTGAGATTAGGTAAATTAAGTCTCGGTCTATCATTTTTTTATTTAAATACATTTTTACGTCCCTTTCAATTTAAGATTAAATAAATTAGATTCTAACCCACTCTATTTTAAATTTTAAATTTTAAATTTTAAATTTTAAATTGATGGCTTAACAATTTGACTCTCATAGTTCTTATTTATATTTGACTAATAAAGTTTTGTTCCCCTCATAGTAATTGTTTTAAAATTAATTGTACTAAGCCTTGACCCTCACGTTTCTAATTTAATTACTGGGACCCTATCAGTTTCGAAATTAAACATCTTTACCCACTATGATTTCATCCAAGTTCATCTCTCTCTCTCTCTCTCTCTCTATATATCCCCATGTGAATTAATGTATTCATCTCTAACACCCCCATCTTTTACAGCAAAAAGGAGGAGAAGGCCCACTTTAATGTAGGTTTTCACGTGAAAAATCTAATAATGTACTAAACCCTACAATACAGTTACATACATAATTATGGCGATTTTTTCCAAAAATCATCGGTGATCGGTATATATATTGATCTAACATCGGTCAGATTATATTTTTTGATCTAACACTCGTAGCAGTAAAGCGCGTCCCCTGAACCGCGCTATATACTGATTTGGCGCCACGTGAAGTATAGAGCACCCCCTGTACCGCGCTATACGCTGATTGTTATTTAACGCGGTATATAATAATTACATATAACGCGGTGCATGTACCTCACCTTATATGTTTATAAATATCTCCCTTTCTCGCATCTCTCCTCACATCTCCTCGCATCTCTCCTTTCTTATAAATTAATACAACAATTCCGTCAACGAGTAATAATTTTGGCAATCTTCTTATATTTGATTTAGAAGTTCGTGCGATTTTTCGTTATAAGGTAATTTTGGTTATAATTTTTAATTATACTTATTGTTTATTATCATTATTTGAAAAATATTATACTAATTATTTTTAATTAATTTTTATGTTTGTAAAATTGAAAAGCGGAAGCATACGTCGAAATAGTTTTACGGTGCAGGCAATAATATAAAATTATAATATTTAAATTATTTACGTTGATGTGTAAAAAAAAATTTGTGTTATATTTTCGTTCATATATAATTTATTTAATCATGTTTGTTTAAGTTTTTTTTTTGCATATATATTGCCGACTTTTAAACTCAAAGAATGGCGCGACTTTCAGCTATTGTTTATTATGATGGTGAAATTCGAGAAGATGAAACCGGCGTTGTTTTCGTATCAAATGAGCATGTTAAAATATCATTCAAGGGAAACATAACTCTTGAGAAGCTGATAACGAAGATTTCGAGGAAGATTCATGTTGGAAGTAACAGAAGAATGTCGTCGTTGCAGTACATATTTCCAACATCATTATTGCCATTAACTTATACAGCGTTCGAACTTTCAAACAATGATAATGTTCAAATGATTGTTGAAGCTCAAAGTAATTATTCAGACGCCGCTATTGAGATGTATGATTTTGTTCAAGTGCGTGCTGTTTGGGGTCAATCTTTAAGCTCACACTATGGGCTGGCTGACAAGTTGATCAGTGACAGCCCGACTACAGTAATGTAATGATTTTAATGCCATAATGGGGAGACATTCATCCGCAACTCCTTATGATATGTACGGCGGTGGGTCCACGAACAATCCGTATGGCAACACCGAGTCCAGTTCTAGGGGAAGGCATTCATCTGCAAATTTCTTTGACCATATGGAGATGTCATCGACACAACCATCTGTGCAGTTTCCATTTGACTCGATGGCTTCAAGCTCCAGGGGGAGGCATTCGACTACAAGCTTTTTCGATCTCAATGTCGATATGCCTTCCAGTTCAAGGGGAAGGCGTGCAAGTAGTAGTAGTTTCTTCGACCTAAATGTGGAGAGTATGGAGGAACCATCATCTCCACCAGAAGAACCGCTTCGTGAGCCTAGTGCGGATGGTGCTGAGACTGGACTATTCATTCACCCATAATCACCGCAATTCAACACCGATGATGATGTTCCAGGAAATGTGGCACAACTGACCCTCCTGCACACATGTATGAAGCTGATTATGGTGCAATGTACGGGCCAGAATTTGCGGATATGCCTCATCTCGGTGACTATGGATATTACTCATCAATAAATAATGGTGAGTTATCTTTAGGCATTGAGTTTTCAAGCAAAGAAGAAGCGATGATGGCTATCAAAAATTACAATATCCGTAATTCTGTTCAGTCCAGAGTTAACCGA
Organism: Hibiscus syriacus; assembly: GCF_006381635.1. Taxonomy (NCBI): domain Eukaryota; kingdom Viridiplantae; phylum Streptophyta; class Magnoliopsida; order Malvales; family Malvaceae; genus Hibiscus; species Hibiscus syriacus. Next base: position 1,203,927 of record NW_024062618.1, on the reverse strand, counting down.
TCGATGACCAAAAAATATATATGCTACTGTGCCCGACGCGAAAATGGATGCAATTGGATAGTTCGCGTATCGAAAATGAAGAGGAAAAACAACATATGAGAACTAACAGTATACAACGGTCCTTACACATGTTGTGCTGGAGGGGTCAACCAAGATCATCCCAACTTGGACTCTGAAGTGATATGCCAAGCCATCATGCCCATGGTAAAAGCAAGCTCTCATATAGTTGTTGCAGTGTTGATTTCAGCTATACAATCGCAGTATGGATACACCGTCTCCTATAAAAAAGCTTGGTTGGCAAAACAAAATGCCATTGTCAAACTTCATGGCGAATGAGATGCATCTTACAACGAATTTCCAGGTTGGTTTAGGCTGGTGCGGACGTTGAATCCTGGGATAATTGTGGACTTCGAAACCTCCTATGCATACCATAATGATCGAGTTCTTCGCGATCGATGCCAATTCTACTGAGTTTTTTGGAGTTACCCACAGTGCGTTAATGCTGCCAAATACTGCAAGCCTGTGGTCCAGATCGACGAGACTTTCTTGTATGGAAAATACAAGTAAGTTTTATTATTGGCAGTTGTCTAAGATGGCAATCGCAACATTCTTCCAGTTGCTTTTGCTATTGTCGAAGGAGAAGATACAGATTCTTGGGGTTTTTTCCTCTGAAATTTATGTGCACATGTTATCACAAGGGAAAAAATCTGTGTCATTTCAGATAGCGGAGTTGGGATCAAAGCAGCAATGGAGTCTTTGGGTCCAATGTGGCAACTACCCTTTGTCCAACATAGGTATTGTCTCCGACACATTGCTGCGAACTATCATGGAAGGTACAAGAAGAATGATGAGCGTCAATTAATTGTGCGCATGAGTAAGTGAAAGCAAGTTAGTAAATTATACATTTTTTGATCATTTTAATTTTGCAAAGAAAGCAAGTTAGTAAGTTATACATTTTTTGATCAGGTTACGAACTACTTCCTCGAACGTTTGAATCAATGCTTCAAGATTTGCGGGCGAAGAACGAGGAAGGATACGATTACATCAGCCTCATCGATAAAGAAATGTGGATGAACGCATATGATGGTGGATATCGATATTGACACATGACGACCAACTTGGCTGAGGCAATCAATTCAACCTTAAAGGGTGCACGTCACTTACCTGTAGCGGCTTTGGTAAAAACTACATGTTTTTGTTTGGGGGCGCTTTTTGCGAAGCTCGGGGGACAAGCTCAAACCTGGATTGAAGGCGGTCATGTCTATCACCCTAGATTAGTTGCAGATCTATAGAAAAAAATTGTTGCATCAAATGGAATGTCTGTAACAGCTCTCAAGAAGGCATGAAATTTCGTGTCACAGAGTTGTGACCTCTTCAAGGGATTGAAGCTGTGTCGTTAAGAGTAAATCTAAGGGACAGAACGTGCGACTGCGGGTTTTTTCAAGCTCTGAAGTATCTATGCTCTCATGTGATAGCAGCTTGCTCGCATACACGTCAAGACTATAACCATTTTGTAGATCCCGTATACCTACTATCTGAAGTTTTTAAGGTATACGAATTTGAGTTTCCCCCATAGGTAATGACAAAGACCCTGATGAGGTTCAAGATTGGCTTCCGATTGTACCAATCTGAGTTTATTGAGGAGCGTGGTCGTCCAAAATCCAATCGAATTCATTGCGATAGGATATTCGAGAAGATCTAGACAATACAGAAGATGTGGCTATTGTAGAAACCCGACACTAGAAAAACATGTCCACTTCTGTTGTCATCAAGTAACAATTGATGAGGAAATGATGTATTTGTTTATCAAATAATAATTCTTGTATTTTAATTTTCATTTACTTCAAGTTAATGTCATTCGATAATCGCTGATGAAGATTAAAAAAACGAACACAATCATTAAATTTTATCAAACTAATAACAATTTGGAATTTAAATACAACAAACTTACAATAAGAATTAAATGGTAAATGATAACCAAATTATAATAACTGATATTAAATGGTAATAAACAAAATTAACTGAAATATATTAAAAAAAATTCCAACAAATTTAACAAAATAAAGTAAGTATTAAATGGGAAATAATAAAAAATTACAATTAAACAAAATAAAGTAAATACAAATATATTAAAAAAAAATCTATCGATGCCTGCGTCGCGAATGTGTTCTGTAGGGCGGTGGTTGTCGGTCTCGAGGATGATTTCTTCGTATCAATGGTTCTGACTCCTCGCTGTCATCATCGTCATCGTCGTCACCATCGTCATCGTCGTCATCGTCGTCGTCCTGAGCAGGTACATTAGATTGATGAGGAGCTGATGACGATGAAGCACCTCCATAGAATAAGGACCCTGGAGGTGTATGACTAACTATCCTACCGGCCTGCGAAAACTGGGAAAACCCAGACATCGCTGAGTGTGAAAACTATACAGGAGGTGTCTGTGCTGCGGCCATGGGTGATGAGGCTGAACCCGCCAAATATCCAGTATATGAACCCCAAGTCGGATCTATAAACATAGACCCATAATAGCCTCCAGGAGGGGTCATCTGTGACGGTGGCAGTGGCGGTGGCGGGGTCATAAAACCAGGTGAAGGCGGCGGCGCATCTGGTAATAGAAAGGCGATGGCGGCATCATATATGGTTGCGGTGGCTGATGGGAAGGTCCTGCTGGTGCAGCTGAGGATGAACCGGAAGCACCTGCTCTCCGTCCATGAGTCGGGGGATGATGGTGCTGTGTCGGTGAACGTCTCTGTCGACGTCGTGGAAAGATATGCCCTCGTGCATCCTCGGGAAGTAGAAAAGGTTTTTCGTTACTGTTGAACCACTCATAATAATCCTCAGGATACATCAAGAGGTCATCAAAAATGGGCTCTCTACGGGGAAGGCGCCGATGTCGATCCTCCCACAACACGACCCACCCATGATGCCTTACCAGCCAATCTGTATTTGTTTTGCCGCGTCTATCTAAGTTATGCAACTCGTCCATATTGCGAGGTGCTTCCGAAATTGGTTGAAAACAACCAAACTGCCGGAGCACGCGATCAGTGGAGTGCCACTCGACGGTCGCATAACAGATCAGAAGGACCATCGCCATCCAAACATCTGATGGACCCCTCAACTTAGGTGGGATCACCGCCCTCACATCATCAGTAGAATATGGCACCCATTCAAACTAAAACAAATAATATATAATTTTTATCAAAATAATAATCTATTTATATAACTATAATCTAAAATCGATTTTTAAACATTAAAATTCATACCTGTGTGTCAGCCTTCTGATCGATTAGCACCCTAATTTTTTCTAAATCATCAGGTAGCTCCTGATGATTTTTCCTATCAGTAGACCACCTATTCAAGGAAAAAAATTTGTTATACGCTGTATAAAATTATTAATATACAAAATTAGTAATATAATTACCTCAGAAGTAGTGAAAATACGAATGGATTCTTCACAACAGGACATAAAAAGGGCAATCGATACTATGACCAAGACAACAACAACAGGAGACATCCGCCGATAGCATTACGTATGTAGTCAGTGGCTCCATACATCTCCCTGTACAGCAAAGCCAAAACTGCCGAGCCCCAACTGAATGATCCGGCGAGACGAAAGTCGCTAAGATGTCGCAACCACATGCAGTGAACTAGGTTGCGCGATTTGTCTGGCATCAGTAACCCTCCTATCAACTACAGTATGCATGCCCGTGCATACATCTTAACCTCATCCTCAGAGGCGTCTGCGCTCAACTCCCGAAAATTGACATCTAACCAATTTAACGGTATCCTACCTCCGATAAAATTTTCCGGGACACGTCCTAGACTATCCCGACACAAAGTAGTCTAAGAACCTGAAGCTATCCCCGATATCACATCTCCATCCACCGGAAGCCCCAGGTGCATAAAAACATCCTCAAGCGTGATCGTGCACTCTCTGCACGGAAGATGGAATGTGTGGGTCTCCGGCCTCCATCGCTCTACTAAGGCAGAAATCAGGTCTGGCTCTATCTTACAGTGACCCTGATATCTACCTATGTAACCGAATCCAACCTCTACTAAATACGGCAAGACACGACTGGGTATCACTAACTTAAGATTCCTAATAAAAGGATCTAATACACGGTCATTCTCCTAAAAATAAATAATTACAAAAATTAATTCTTACTCTAATAATCATGCATTAAATAAATCAACTAATTATTACTAATAATTTAAATTAAATTAAAACGTTAAAATGTTACCGTATCAGCAAAGTGTCAAGATATTTAATTCTTAATCTAATAATCATGCATTAAATAAATCAACTAATTATTACTAATAATTTAAATTAAATTAAAACGTTAAAATGTTACCGTATTAGCAAAGTATCGAGATATTTAATTCTTAATCTAATAATAATGTATTAAATAAATCAACTAAATATTACTAATAATTTAAATTAAATTACAACGTTAAAATGTTACCGTATCAGCAAAGTGTAGAGATATATGATTTCCATCCGAGCGAAGTAGACTGTCTTCCATTATATATCTGCAAAAGAATTATATTAGTAAAATATTAAATAAAGTAAATGCATAATAGTAAAAATATTATAAAATATACCTTAAAAAGATAGAGTATTTGAGAGAAATTTAGAGAATTTGAGAGAATTTGGTGTGATAAAAGTGATTGAGGATGAGGGTATTTATAGAGAGGATGAGGACGTTAAAGGATGGGTATTTAGGGGTATAGTGCCCTTGAACCGCGCTATACCCCACGTGTCAGATACCCAGGTATAGCGCGGATCAGGGGGCGCGTTATACCCACATGGCGTCAGATCATCGTATATCGCAGGGCAGGGGGCGCGCTATATCCACGTGGCGCCAAATCAGCGTATAGCGCGATTCAGGGGGCGCGTTTTACTACTACGAGTGTTAGATCAAAAAATATAATCTGACTAGTATTAAATCGATAAATATACAGATCACCAGTGATTTATTGGAAAAATTGCCCATATTTATATATAAAAAGTTATGATCTCCTTTTCTCGTTTGGAGTTTTGAGAATTTAAGAACCAGCTAGCTCTCACATAGACATTAAACAAGAACCAATACATAACTAGAAACGAAGTACTTAAAGTTACTGATACTTGAAGATCACGGCACAGATATGGTAGGCCGGTGAGAGCTTGAAAGAAGTCAGTACTTTTTTTCTGTCAACAAAGTGACATAATAATTACTCCGGCCTTTGTTCCTTGGCCGTGATTAAGAACCATTTCCTTTCAAGCTACACGCAGCCGAGGATGTATTTTTAAGTACGTGTTCACTTTAAAATTTAAATTTTATTTAATTATTTATTTATTTAATTAATTGTGTTCACTCTAAAATTTTATGTTATTTATATATGTGGACACCCTAAAAACATTTCCTCAAATATAATTTTAGATCTGCCTCTGGCTCAACATACGTTTTTCTTTTCCTCTTACTGCAAGAGCACTTGTTCATCATCTAGTGCTTGATGATGATGGGTTGGGAACTAAGCCATTTGCTTGCATGCAATTCGTGAGCGGAATTAAAGACTTGTTGCACGCGCAAAAGGTTGGTGTTGCAGTGAGATTGCTTGCAGTAAAACTGTGCAGGAGGTAATTAAATGGGGATACCTAATCAACCAGTGGCTCTCACTGTGCTACTTGGTTTCTGGTTTTTATTTGCAGCTTGTCTTGTCTCCCATCTTAATGCTTGTTGGCTGATTTTGCAGAGAGATAAGAACAAGAGTTAATAATTGATCAGAAAATTTTATCTTACTTTATTTAATCTTTTTAATTAAGAAGAGTGGTATTACATTCTTAAAATAAATATTAAAATTTGAATTCACACAAAGTAAAACAATATAAACATCACTCTATCAATCTTTTTTTTTTCAAAATCAAAGTATGTTTTTAAATTTTCACTTATCTATTTTAATAAACAATCATATTGAATTTTATTTCGTTCAATATCAACAAGCACCAGTGGTCTAGGGGTAGAAGAGTATCCTGCCACGGTATAGACCCGTGTTCGATTCTCGGCTGGTGCAACCTTGAAGCAGTGATGAAAGCTGCGCCCGAATGAAGAGCAGGGTTCTTCACTGTCATCTGATTTCAAGATGGACACAACAGCAATTTTTTTCTTTCTTCCAACGTTTGGCTTTTTGTCTTCACCAATAATCTACCATGCAAACTCTGGTAAAATATCTTTGTACGTCCTTCTTTTACCATGCTTGCAGTACCATACAAGACGACAACAGTGCCTCTGAGCTTCAACTTTTACTTTTTTTTTTGTCAATTTCCTTGAAAAGCAAATCAATGCAACTTTCTCGCAGTTTTAAAACCCCCCTCATCAAAACACTCCAAATATTCAATCTTTATTGGCTTCTACATCGTTTACCCACTTTTCCCATTACCTCGACTCACATTTCCCTCTTGTAGAAGCCTGCAAATCCGCAAATGAAAATTGCGGGTCTGGTTTTCTATGTTAGTTGAAAAACTGATGTGATTACTCGAAATGTTTCTATAACTGGATATGATAGAACTAAGCAATATGATCAAATGAGTAAGCTTTTTGATGAGATGGAGAAGAATGTAGTGGTTCCTTCTTCTGTTACTTCGGTTTCTATGCTGTCAGCTTGTTCTAAATTAAGAGATTCGGTGATCGGCAAGCGGGTTCACAAGTGTATCTGAAGGTGTGAGATAGATCCTAAGTTGATTCTGGCAAACGCTTTGATGGATATGTATGCAGCTTGTGGTGAAATGGATGTAACCGTTGGGATTTTTGATAGGTTTAAAACAAGGGATGTGATTTCATGGACTAGTATAGTTTCATGGTGTATAAATAAGTGACACGTTATTTGGCACCAAAAAGGATAAGTTCAGAGGCGCTGTGTGTCGTCTTGAAAAGTCACTTATACCTTAAATATACATGCAGTACATGCTAAGTATATGCACTGAACATACTAACGGCTAAGGCGTGTGCGGCTAAGCTAGGTGACGGGGGTTTGAAACCCCTCAGTCACCTAATCCTTTTTCTTTTGGGGTGTCAAGAGAGTATGAGAAAATTATGGGCTAGTTCCTGAATTTTCCAAACTTTCAAAATTAACCCCAAATTTTCAGAAACTTTCATTTTGGTCCTTTAATTAAATTAAATAAATTATTTATTATTTTTAGAATAAATTTGGGGTGTGACATATATGTTGTGCGTACCGATACATAGCATTAAAAATAGGATTTTTAAGGGTATGTACTTGTTAAAAATCGGGGAAAACATGTATGAAATACACAAATAGCATCCAAAGTGCCCACGTATCAGTACACTAAATAATAAGTATCGGTACATCAAATATAGTAGTATCGATACTTGTGGTGTATCGATACGTTAGTGACACACTGGATTTGACTTAATTATAGCGTATCGATACGTATGGTGTACTATACCAGTACAGATGATACACGTTGTGATTTTGACATAATTGTACCATCTTAATACACATATTTTCGTATCCATACAAATTTGAATATGTTTCAAATAAGTTTCATATTCGTATTTGACACTCGTACAATACCAAAAATTATTTGGATTGGATATTTGTTTCATTTAAACTATACTATCGTTAATATTAAAACCAAATGGATATTTGTTTCATTTAAACTATACTATCGTTAATATTAAAAATGAAAAGTAATATCACTATTTCAAGTAAGAGTATTGATACTTGTAATGGGAAGAAAATAAAAAAAAACATACTAAACATCGTAATTGCAAATAAGATAAAAGTAAAGTAATTTCTAACCAACATCATACAATATGAAAGATTAAAACTTAACAATATTTTGTGTATATACTTAGTATGTCTTGCATGTATATATAGAAAAATATAACTAAACTAAATCTCCCGATGGACACAGAAAATGACAACCAAAACCGTCATACATCATGCGGTAGTTGATTCACATTTTTAATATGTTATTGAGGCACGCTCAGACATAGTCATGTTTATCATGAGAGTAAAAAATTATAGAAAATGACATTAGTAATCGTAACAACAACAAAACAGTCTTTCAAGTCAACGAATAACTAATAAAACTAATTATTAAATATTATCAATATATCAATATAGATAAAAAGAAAGAGTAATAACTATTATATTTGATATTTAATTACCTCAGGTTTTTGGGCGAGACCACACACTATCAATCCTTATTTGGTTGTAATCCAAAATTATTGGATCTTTTTCCATATTTTTCAATTCATTAGTATATGCAACATGCAAAAACAATATTATTAACATACATAACAACAAATAGTAATCACTATTATATTTCAAATTTAATTTTCTCGGATTTGTCGTCTTTGTTATATGTGTCGGGCATGTATCCAATTAATTTTGATATTCAAAGTACATCAGTATGCCTCGTATACTGGTCAAAAAGTTCGTTTGGACAAGGTTAAGAGGTTTATGCAAGTATAACGTGACATCTTCATCACATGAAACATGTGTCGGGTTGGAAGATGAACCTTAGCGCTTTGTTCTCTTGGGTTTTCTTCTTCCTGTTTCAAGAACTATATGTCGCCAATTCCAAGCGTCTCTCTGCTTTTATCGGTTATCTTTTTACATCCAACTTTCACCTTTTGCAATTTGAGACTCAATTTTGTAAATTGATCTTTAACCTCATTGAAAGTTTTAAATGTTTGTGATGCACGTTGACATATAATCATACTGTAAGGTATGGCTCATAAATATACCGGTAAAGAGGATAGGGTTTTCTATTATAAATAGAGATGTAACCTAAACCTATTATCATTGAATAAAAATTTTCTAGCGCCGCCTAGGCACCGAGGACGTAAGCACATTGCCGAACCTCGTTAAAATTATTGTGTTCTTTCGTTTACTTTGCCCGATTTATCAACACATACAATAAGAGGCTAGAGTGGAATATCTAGCTTGTATTGTTGTTGGATTATTATCTTCAACATCTGTATTCTTATTGTCTAATCCAACATTTTTCTTCACATAAATAGTTCATCGTTTCATTATACATCCTTGAGGCATTTGTTTTACCTTTACATAATTCAATACGGTAAACATATGACGACATGGAAAACCAACAGACTCCAACTTCATACAACAACAGTGCATAGTATCATGCATGATATCTTTAAGTACAAGATAAAACTTCTCCTTTTCAACATGTTGTAACTAATAACACATGCACTCATTTGTATTTCCATTTTTAACCACATAATAACCATCGTAAAATATTTCTTTGCACAGTGTAGCAAAAAAATTTCTCGTATATACTTGGGCTACATTACATTTTAAACTTACCAACACACCTTCACAATACGGTTGTTCGTCAACTGTTTTGTAGTCCTGATGACCTTCTGTTGAGTTAATCGATTGACGGAATCAGCCAAGAGGGGGTGAATTGGCAATAAAAATTTGGTGAAAGCTTTTGTAGAAAATTGAAAGTAATTGCACAACGATTTACAATGGTTCGACTTTCTCAACCAAAGTCTACGTCCACTACCTTAGCTATCCACACTAAGGATTTTCCAACAAATTCACTAATTTGTTCTTTCTTTTGAGGCCAAAGAGATAACCTTACAACACCCTCAAGAATATACCACAATTCTTGAGAACACTCTTTTCTCAAAGAGAATATTACAAATTTGCAAACTTACAAGAAAAACCTCACAAGGTAAATATGTTTGCACAATTCTAGAACAAAGAAAGAACACTCAAGAATAAATACAATTGAGCACAATAAGTGTTCTTGAAAGCAAAATGAATATATAATGAAAAATAGGCTTGAAATGCTCAAACTTGAGGTTTGATGCTTTCTATTTGATTCTCTCTTGATTCTAGTTGCTTGATATTTCTTGTTGTTGATCAATGGCTTCTAAGCTTGTTTAAATACACCTTAAATCACTTTTGAACGTTGGGGATCATTAATGAAGTTATTGGAGCCGTTTAAGTGTGAAAACAATTAATATTTCTGCTTGGAGCGTGGGGGGAATCGGTACCCCCTCCTGGGGAATCGGTTCCCTAAATGTAAAATTCAAATATTCGACCGTTGAACAGTGGGGGGAATCGATACCCCCTGGGGGGAATCGGTTCCCTCCGAGCATACTGGAATTTCTCGGAGCAAAACCATTCATGGGGAATCGGTACCCCCTTGGGGGGGAATCGGTTCCCTCTGGACAAATTGTAATTTTTGGCTTTGAAACGGTTCGAAATACTTTGTAAAATTGTTTTGAAATTATTTTAAGATTAAAACTTAATTTTACACTTTAGTAAGGATTTAAAATGAACTTTGAAATACTTTGAGTATTATTTTGATATTCGATTTAATATATCGAATATGCTTAGAAAAATCATTTTCAAAATTAAAATTCTTTTAATTTAATTTGTTATATCGAAACAATAAAATGTTTTCAACAATCTCCCCCTTTTTGATATAACAAAACATTTTAAGATTTTCTAATTTCAAAATGAATTTTGATTTTGAAAAATACTACTCCCCCTTACTTTAACACTTCTATCCTTTAAAACATTTAACGCTTCTCCCCCCTTTTTGTTAAATCAAAAAGATATTTTAAAAGAATTTAAACAAGGTTTTGAAAAGTAATTAGCCAATTGATTATAAATATAGCTTAAGTTGCTAAGAACACAATCAAGAGAAACGTTAGCCATTAGTTTCATAATCAATATTCATAAACATGTAATGGATAATTGGTAATTTATGTCTAAAGATGCAAAATAAACACGAAATCCAAATCAAATGTATTAAACATAAGTTCGAACAACAAAAAATAAACAATCCAAAAGCATTCAAAATGTTTTAACAATAATGCAAATATCCAAGTTCAATCCAAACAAGCAAAGCAAAGATCAAAGTTCAAGCATCCGTAGGAGGATCGGGAGGAGGGAAATGAGCTCGCATAGCTGCCATTTCATGAGTGAGTGCATTAATACGAGCGTTGGTTGCTTCATTGTTTGCACACATCTCCCGGAGAATTTCCAATTGTTGAGCTCCCATTGTGGATAAATGAGACTCTATAGAAGTAAAGCGTGAATCTATGGTAGCATATCGAAAAGAGAATGTCTACATAAAATATTGAGAATATAGAGGAATTTGACTCGTTTGTTGTGCTTGCTCCTCCTCGGGCTGCTCAGGCTCATCTTCGGCTTCATCGATATCTCGCATTAATTGTTCAATATCAGGATCGTCATCAACTGCCGGTGGAGCTTGTGAAGAACTAGCTCCCGGAGTATGCTCAGTGCTTCGAACCCATTCACCAGTTTGCTTATCCTTAATCCATCCCGATCTCATTAAGGAAAGGAGATTGATTTGTTTCTTTAGGGGAAAAGAGGCATCTAGACCAACTCTAAGCTCTGCTTTAGAAAATAGATTACTCAGAATGCAACCGTAAACTAGAGAATAACAAAGTTTCTTATTTGGAACTTGGTTTACGGTTTCAACAATTTCAGCAAAAATAATCTCAGGAAGATTTATTTTAATATTGTTTTGGAAACAATGTAACCACCAAATATCTAAAGCACGAAGAGTAGAGTAACGACCTCCGGATGGTCGAAACCACCAAGTGATCATTAGATGAAGAAAACGGTCATGAAGATCTAAGACACTCGCACTAGCCCTTCTTTTATAACGAGATCCTAAAATTTGTTTTTCATTAGATAAACCATTATTATCTAATCCTAATGCATTAGCAATGTAAGCCAAATCAAGATGAAAGTATTGTCCTAGAAGATAAGAACGAACTGCTATTGTTTTGGTTTCAGCTTGATTTTTAATACACACGGTATTAGAATAAAAGATACGAACAAGTTGATGAAAAACTTGAGGTTCAAGGTTACAAAGTTTATCAAATTTCCACTCTCGTAGGAGAGGGAGATATCTAAAATTGATATCAATCATAGCCTGAAGAGATGGGATACATTCTTCCCTAATTTTGTAAGAGTCAAAATATTGATAATACCAAAAATAATGATTTCTAGGACCAGGATGATTGAAGCACGAGTTTTTGATAGTCATATTTGGATCAATGGGATTCGGATTATAAATTGGAGGGATAGGTGGAGGATTTGGAGGTGGGTTGGATTGACGGTTTGAGTGACTAGATGATGACCTAGCACGTTTAGGATTAGACATGGTTTAGGAAATCGGAATAGAATGGATAACCTGCAATTTAGAAAACACATGTATGCAATTCAATCAATCCCAAAACTCAATTGAGTTCTCAATATTTCAAGGTTAAAATAAAATCCTAAAGGGCAAAGTTTTGAAAAACTATTGAAAATAATGTTTGAAAAACCATAGTATGTATAGTTTACATGTAAATAATATAACTAAATCAAAAACCATCAATTTTAAAATTAATTAAAGATTTTCGTTTTTTTAATTTCGAAAATTCAAAAATTAATAGAAAATTTGTGAGATTTTGATGAAATTAGTTGTAAAAATTTAGTTTCTAAACATTAATAATTAATGCTCGATCACTATTTCTATCGAGAACTAATTGAAACTAGTCCTATGTTCAAAATCAATAAAATAGAGAGTTTAGAAAAAATTACCTTGAAAGATGAGATTGAGAGGATTTTGATGTTGTTTGTACGATTTTAATGATGCTAGCAGGTTTAGGAGATGATATTTGAAGAGAATTCCGCTTAAAAACGTTGTTTTGAGGCAAAGTGGAGATTTGAAAGATGGAGAGAGTGATAGGTGGCAAAGGAAGAAAAAGAGAGAGTTTGAGAAAAATACAAGGGTTCTGCCCGATAAAACCAGAACCCTCATGGGGTATCGATTCCCCTAGGGGGAATCGGTTCCCCTTCAAGGGGGTATCGATTCCCTCTACCCTATAATTCAAAAATCTGTATTTTAAACACTCAAAATGCTAAATTAATCTTCTCTAGTGGTATTGACAACTCATATATCAAAAATTAATTATGTTCAATCAATCAAATTAATCCTTAAAATTTATTTGAACATATAATCAATTTTTCACAAAGAATCATAAACCCCCTAACTAATAGCAAAGAATGCAATCAAAATTTATTATAAGTTTTTTTAATTTATTATTATTAAAAGTGCTAAAATTATTTTTAAACACTAAGTGAAGATAGGTCAGTTAAACCTAATTCTCTCCTAAGTGTCCAAAAACGTTCATTGTCTAAAGGTTTTGTAAAGATATCTGCTAATTGATGCAAAGTATCAACAAATTCTAGAACTACATATTCCTTAGTGACATGGTCTCTAATGAAGTGATGTCTTATTTCAATGTGCTTAGTTCTAGAGTGTTGGATGGGATTTTTAGTGAGACAAATAGCACTAGTATTGTCACACTTGATAGGAATGGTACATACTTCAATTCCATAATTAAAAAGTTGTTGTTTCATCCATAAAACTTGTGCGCAACAACTACCAGCTGAAATGTATTTCGCTTCAGTGGTAGATAATGCAACACAATTTTGTTTCTTTGAAAACCAAGAAATCAACATATTTCTAAGGAATTGGCAAGTATCGGAGGTGCTTTTCCTATCTAATTTGCATCCTCCATAATCCGCATCACAAAAAGCATGCAAGCTAAAGCTAGAGTCTCTAGGATACCAAAGTCCTAAACTAGGAGTGTCCTTAAGGTATCTAAAGATTCTCTTAACAGCTAGTAAATGTGATTCCTTAGGGCATGATTGAAATCTAACACATAAGCAAACACTAAACATAATGTATGGTCTACTTGCAGTTAGATAAAGTAAAGATCCAATCATTGACCTATATAATTTAACATCTACACATTTACCTCCTTCATCTAAGTCAAGCTTTGTTGAAGAGCTCATTGGAGTGTCATGAGGCTTGTCATTTTCCAGTCCAAATTTCTTGAGCATATCTTTGACGTACTTAGCTTGATTGATGAAGATACCATCTTTTCTTTGCTTGATTTGGAGTCCCAAGAAAAATAAGAGCTCCCCCATCATGCTCATTTCGAATTCGCTTTGCATTAGCTTAGAAAATTCTTGGCATAGAACATCATTAGTAGAACCAAATATTATATCATCAACATAAATTTGAACTACTAATAAATCTTTACCTTTATGCTTTAAAAACAATGTAGTGTCAACCTTCCCTTTTGAAAAACCTTTTTCAATTAAAAAGTTTGACAATCTTTCATACCAAGCTCTAGGAGCTTGTTTTAAGCCATAAAGTGCTTTTGTCAATTTAAGAACATGATCCGGAAATTTTGAATCTTCAAAACCTGGAGGTTGTTCCACATACACTTCTTCTTTTATAAAACCATTTAAAAATGCACTTTTAACATGAATTTGATATAATTTAAATTCATGAAAACATGCAAATGCTAATAACATTCTAATTGCTTCCATCCTAGCTACGGGAGCGTATGTTTCATCATAGTCTATGCCCTCTTCTTGAGTATACCCTTGAGGAACGAGTCTAGCCTTGTCTCTCACTATATTACCACTCTCATCAATATTATTCCTAAATACCCATCTAGTACCTACAGTAGATTTATTACTAGGCCTTTCAACTAATGTCCATACTTTACTACTTCTCTCAAATTGATTTAACTCTTTTTGCATAGCCATAATCCAATGTTCATCATTTAATGCTTATTTAATGTTCTTAGTCTCTATGCATGAAATAAATGCAACATAATTACAAATATTTCTAAGAGAAGATCGAGTTGTTACCCCTTTGGATGGATCACCTATAATTTCACCATCATTGACATAATTGTACTCTAAGATACTTCCCTTTCTTCAATGGTTGGATTCTCGAAAGGATCATGAGTTTCCTCATCTTTCGTTTCTTCCTTTGATGATGATTCTCCAACGTCATTTCTAACGTCATTTGTATTTATAATACCTACATCATCATTAACACAAGAATCCTTCCTCGGAAGGAGATTATCATCGAAAACAACATGTATAGACTCTTCTACACTAAAGTTCTTTTATTAATACTCGATAAGCTTTAGAATTTAAGGAATAACCCAGAAAAATTCCTTCATCACTTTTAGCATCGAATTTGCCAAGGTTTTCTTTACCGTTGTTTAAAACAAAACATTTACATCTAAAAGGATGAAAATAGCTAATATTAGGCTTTTTTTTGAAAATTTCATATGGAGTTTTCTTTAAAATTGGCCTAATCATTACTCGATTTACAAAATAACAAGCGGTATTTGTGGCTTCTGCCCAAAAATATTTTGATAAATTATTTTCACAAAGCATGGTTCTAGCCATTTATTCTAAAGTTTGATTTTTACTCTCAACAACTCCGTTTTGTTGAGGGGTTCTAGGTGCTGAAAAATTATGGCTAATACCATTAGAATTACAAAACTCATTAAATCCAAGATTTTCAAATTCAGTGCCATGATCACTTCTAACACTAGTGATAGAGTAACCTTTTTCGTTTTGGATTACTTTTGAAAATGTGATGAAATTTTCTAATGCTTCATCTTTAGTACTTAAGAATAGAACCCAGTATATCTAGAATAGTCATCTACCAAGACAAATGCATATTGTTTTCCACCCAAGCTAGTAGTCCTAGTTGGCCCAAAAAGATCTATATGATCAATGTAATATTTTACTAGTTGACACATCATTATGGATTTAAAAGAAACTCGCTTTTGTTTTCCTTTAGCACAAACATCACATATTTTATCATTATCAAATTTTAGTTTAGGCAGCCCTCGAACCAATTCTCCTTGAACTAACCGTTGTAAAACACTCATACTAGCATGTCCTAGTTTCCTATGCCATAACCAACTATCATGCTCATTCTTAGCAACTAGGCACAAATTAGTCATATTAATAGAATCTAAATGCACCATGTATGTGTTTCCTATTCTATGACCAACAAGCATAACCCGATTAGATGCAATGTCAATGACTTTACAACCATTAATTTCAACATGACATTGAATCCCTATCGCATAATTGACTAATACTTAATAGATTATCTTTAATCCATTCATAATAACACATTTTTAATTTGTATGGAAGAGGTATTACCAATAGTACCAATACCTTCAATGTGACCTTTTGAATTATCACCAAAGTTACCAATAGTACCAATACCTTCAATGTGACCTTTTGAATTATCACCAAAGTCAATTCTCCTCCATTTTTGGCGTTAAACTCTATGAACCGGCTTTTGTCTCCAGTCATGTGTCTCGAGCACCACTATCAGGTACCATGAATTTGGATTTGTTTCCCGTGCCTTGTAGCAATGCTCCTTTTCCTACAAACATAGATTAATTTCTAATTTTTGGTACCCAAATTCTTTTGGGTCCATATCATTAGTTTCTAAAATCCTTGTCCCCTTTGGTATCCATTTATGAAGGACATCCTTATCTTTAGTAGTAATGAATTCTTTAGGAACCCATATACTCCTAACAATTTTACCATTCAGGTTCGTTGAGGACTTCTATGATTGTAGCTTCTAAAACTTTTCTAACAAAGTTGGATTTTGAATTCTCACCTTTTTCAAAACTTTTTGTTCCAACCTTAAAAGAAGTTTTAAGATCATCAATCTTCTTTTGATGAACATCATGAACTTTTGAAAGTAAGTTATGCAAATCAGTATTTTTCTTTTCAAAATTATTAATTTTGATTTGCAATTCTTTGATCTTACTTTCAAGCTCATTGTTGGTCTTGGATATAAGACTATTTTCGTTTTTCAATTTTGAAATATCATTTTTATATTTTGAAAATAGAGTCTTATAATCCGAAGTCAACCCATTATAATCCTCTAATAACTCATCATAAGATAATTCATCCAAATCGAATGAGTTAGAGGTTACCTTAGAATCATCCCCGATAGCCATCAAGCACAAGTTTGCAACTTCTTGTTCCTCTTCATCGAAACCTTCTTCATCGCTCCATGTAGCTACATGAGCCTTGTGCTTCTTTTTGGATTGACCATTTTTCTTTAATATTGGGCAATCATATTTGACATGCCCCGGTTTTTTGCATTCATAGCGAATGATCGGGCCTTTCTCCTTCGATTCAGTTTTGAAGCCTTCATGACGTTTGAATTTTCTTCCTCGGTTGGGTATCATCAACTTTCCGATTAGTTCTTCAAGAGTTAAAGACGTTAGATCCTTAGACTCGATGATTACCATCTTCTTTGATTGCCACGATTTTGGAAGAGAGTAGACTAACTTCCTTACAAGCTTTTCATTTGAAATTATCTCTCCATATGATTTGAGACCATTGATAATCGTTGAAAATCTATCCGTCATAGCTTTGATATCTTCATTTTGGTTTCATCCTAAAATTTTCAAAGCTATGCTTTAGAATACTAATTTTAGATTTATTTAACTCATCGGTACCTTCATGAGTGACTTGAATTTTGTCCCATATTTCTTTGATGGTTGTACAAGATGAAACTCTTTCGTATTCATCTGGTCCAATAGCATAAAATATGATATGGATGGCTTTGGAGTTGAGCTGGAACATTCTTGTCTCTCCTTCACTCCACAATCTTGGATGAGTGAGAGACTTGATGTATCATTCTTCTATGACATTCCATGCTCTTATGTCACTTGCTTGAATGAAGTACATCATCGTATTTTTCCAATAGGCATAGTTAGCTCCATTGAAGAAAGGAGGCTTGTCGACGTGCATCGAATTGAAACCGGAGTCGAAATTTGAAGTGGAGGTCATTGATGACTTTGATTATCTACGCAACTCTTCCTGAATTGACTCAAGAGGTGATTAAACCTTCAAATGAGTCAGGCTCTGATGCCAATTGTTGAGTTAATCGATTGACAGAATTGGCCAAGAGGGGGTGAATTGGCAATAAAAATTTGGTGGGAGCTTTTGCAGAAAATTGAAAGTAATTGCACAGCGATTTACAGTGGTTCAACTTTCTCAACCAAAGTTTACATCCACTACCTTAGCTATCCACACTAAGGATTTTCCAACAAATTCACTAATTTGTTCTTTCTTTTGAGGCCAAAGAGATAACCTTACAACTCCCTCAAGAATATACCCCAATTCTTGAGAACACTCTTTTCTCAAAGAGAAGATTACAAATTTGCAAACTTACAAGAAAAACCTCACAAGGTAAATATGTTTGCACAATTCTAGAACAAAGAAAGAACACTCAAGAATAAATACAATTGAGCACAATAAGTGTTCTTGAAAGCAAAATGAATATTGAATGAAAAATAGGCTTGAAATGCTTAAACTTGAGGTTTGATGCTTTCTCTTTGATTCTCTCTTTGATTCTAGTTGCTTGATATTTCTTATTGTTGATCAATGGATTCTAAGCTTGTTTAAATACACCTTGAATCACTTCTGAACGTTGGGGATCATTAATAAAGTTATTGGAGACGTTTAAGTGTGAAAACAATTAATATTTCTGCTTGGAGCGTGGAGGGAATCGGTTCCCTAAATGTAAAATTCAAATATTCGACCGTTGAACAGTGGGGGGAATCGGTTCCCTCCGAGCATACTGGAATTTCTCAGAGCAAAACCATTCAGGGGGAATCGGTTCCCTCTGGACAAACTGTAATTTTTGGCATTGAAACGGTTCGAAATACTTTGTAAAATTGTTTTGAAATTATTTTAAGATTAAAACTTAATTTTACACTTTAGTAAGGATTTAAAATGAACTTTGAAATACTTTGAGTAATATTTTGATATTCGATTTAATATATCGAATATGCTTAGAAAAATCATTTTCAAACTTAAAATTCTTTTAATTTAATTTGTTATATCGAAACAACAAAATGTTTTCAACACCTTCCTCCCATCGTAGAGATTATAGTTTTCGATGATAATTCTCAACAAACCGATACAACATTACATTTCTGTCCAACCAAGTTTTCAATGTTCTATTCTTTGACTCGCTTCGTTGGTAGTCCTCATTGTTACACATGAAAATATAAATATATACTAATTTTCTCAAATACAGTAAATAAATATAATATAATATAATATAATATATAATTAATGTTATATGCATAAAAATATCATTGCAAATATGCTTCTGCCCATTTCTCTTTATCTTCATACAATTCATGAAC
Organism: Hibiscus syriacus; assembly: GCF_006381635.1. Classification (NCBI taxonomy): domain Eukaryota; kingdom Viridiplantae; phylum Streptophyta; class Magnoliopsida; order Malvales; family Malvaceae; genus Hibiscus; species Hibiscus syriacus. The sequence continues at coordinate 1,184,842 of NW_024062618.1, read as the reverse complement.
CCATCTCCTTCCTTCAACTTTGTGCTGTCTACTAATTCTTTCCAAGCCCTTTCAAAATCGGATTTAGCTCTACACTTGTCAGCGTATCTCAAAAACTATCGAGAAAACTGTGATTATCATTAGACTGTATGTTCCTCATGATATGCCATAAATACGATTTATGTTTTGCCCCGAGTACTTCAACAATTGTATTTGTCATGGCCTTATCTCTATCAGTAATAATAGTAAGAGGTCTGTGGCCATCTCCCACTTCAATCAATTGTTGTATCACCCACACATAGGTATCCTCTTTCTCATTCACAACTAATGTACATCTTAATGGCACTGTACTTCGATGATGATTAACACTAACCAAAACAACGAACGGCTTATTGTATGTGTTGCATTTGCAAGTCGTATCAAATGCAAGAACATGCCCGAATTATTTATAGTCTACACATGATATACCATCAGCCCAATATAACTTCTCTAAATTTCTAAATTCATCCCTCATGTGTCTCACAAAAAAGAATGGGTCATATTCTTCCATTTAAATACCCCATCACCGTTTTAGCATCACCATCTTGCACTTTTTCTCGTTTGATTCTAGATATATAGTTGTACAAATCCTTCGAAAGAAATCCAACATTCTCAATTGAACCAGCTTCACTTACGAAATTTCGCATCATCTTACTTTGACCAATTCAAGAGTTGTGCATGCTCTTAAACTTAACTTGGTATTACCCATTAATTTTTCGGAATGACCTACAAAATAAATCATTAAATAACATTAAATATAAATATAAATATATATAAGATATTATATAAAAATTTAGTTTTGGATGAATAACATACATGATGTAAGCAAATTGTGTTGGCTAAGCCATTTCATGGTTATGTTCTACATGGAATTTAGCAACTTTCCAATATTGATCCGTCCGTCCAATTTGAATCTAATAAATGCTTCACATCCAACTCGGATGATCGGTCGTTGTTCACGTTTTCTATTTGGATGGTTATTCCACATATCCTCTTTATATCCCTCCTTACGTCACAACATTTTATTTGTAACTATGTGACCACCATTTCGACTTTTCACTGTCTGGTCAACTCGAACTCCAAAAGCTTTTTCCTTTGCATAGATATGATAAAATTCCACGCAATCATCTAAAGTCTTCTACTTCAGCATATGCATATTATTATCATCGTAATCTTTTAGTTCCTTCTCAATCTTATCTTCTCAAGATGAGTATACAATTGAATTCACTGTCAACGTAATTTGGAGGGTATCTTCAGATCGATATTGAAAAAATCTATTTTTTTGAAAAAATAAACAAAAACAACACTAACAAGATGGTAAATGACATTATAATTGCAATAATATAACATAGCACAAAGTAAGCATATCGTACTGATACCCTATGATAGAGTATCGATACGCATAATAAAATCAAAAACATTATACAATCATCGTACCGATCCACATAGGGTACCGGTACACAGGATCCAGGGTATCGGTATAGATATTGGGAAAGAAATTGGGAATTCGATATTGAATTTCAAAAATACGATTCTAACGTAGAAATTAGGGTTCAATTATTCTAATTGAAGTTTTAATTTAGTGAATATGGTACTTAATCTGATAATTAGGGTTTTTTAATTATACTAATTGAAAATTTAGGCTTGGGGTTATGGTTAGGGTTCATAAATTGATGAGTTAGGGAAAGATGATAAGATGGAGGCAGCAGCACGCCGGCATCCACTGCCACTGCCATTTGAGGCGCTGATAGTCGGGGAGACCCCACCCATCAATGATTGCTTGGTCGAAAGCACAAATACGAAACAAAATAAAATTAATAAAACTCGCCTTAATGAATTGGTTGCGCGAACGTAGGTGAACAACATGCACGTCGATAGAGATGAACGGAAAATACTCACTCGCCGACGAAAGACGATATCAGTGACAACGACGATAGGGGTGGCAGTGACGACGACAGTGGCTTACAAGATATTGAAATGAACTAGGGTTTATAAATTTCCCAAATTTATATTTGATCTAATTTGATTAAAATAAAATTATAAAAAATTAATTTTTTAGAAATAATTTATTTTAATTAAATTACATTTTAATTTTCAATTTAATTATAATTATACGTTTAATACTTTATAATTTAATGTTTTATAATTTAGTTTAATGGTGCTCATCATTTATCGTGCTCGTCCATGCTCGCCAAGCGTACTGACATCATCCTTTTATTTTACTTATTATTTCATTTGTATTTTTATTAAAATAATATATTTAATGTAATCAGAATAAGTGACAAATCCATATGTATTTTCGGAGTGGATACACACATATATTAACTATATAAAATTTTTGTACGAAATCAGTACAAATAAAATATTAAATAAGCAAAATAGTAAAATAAGTAATTATTTAAAAAATTATAAATTTTAATCTCCACCTTCACGTTTTAGTGGATCTAGCACTGATTGGAACAAATTAAGTGTAATAAAGAATATAAAAATAAAAAAGTCATAAAAAAACAAGAAAATCCGATTGAGACTACTGACGCAGATTGAATAATTTAAACTTTGGCTAACTTAACTATCAAGTAAAGAGACTCAACAAGTCAACGTAGAATTTGCAACTTCAACTTTTGCTTGGCGACCACGCAGAACAGCATCCGCTTCCTTTCCAAGAAAGTTCATCGGAGGAAAATGCACCATTTACCAACAACATGATTTCTTATATATATATATATATATATAAAAGACAGTAAGACTCCACCAGCATCTCGTAACCCCAACGACACAGCAAAAGCCATACAGAAAACAAGAAATATTTCCAGTCCTCGAAATTCATCTTCAACCTCAAGCTAAAACCCGGATTTCCATGGCTACCTTAACAAGCTTCCTGGCTTGCTTTTCTGGTACTAGTAAAGTAGACGATGATAGTCCACCAAAATCAAGCCAAGTTAAAGCTACAGACGAAGCTAAACCAAAGCAAAACGACACCAAGAAAAGGCCACCGATTCCGATGAGTTATTTCCCCATTGGAACCAGATTTAGTCTCTTGTGAATCCTTACAACTTGAAACGCTGCATGGTTTAATGGATCTTGTTTCGTTGGGGGAATTGATGTCCATGTTGAGTTATTGTGTGATTCTTTCATTTAGGAGGAGGAAAGGAATTGAAAGTTTGGAATTTAGCACAGGGTAGCTTCTATGTGAATAGTTATATATGTATATAATATATTTGTATTATAACATATTAGAGTTATTTTTGTATTTTTTTAATATTTTTCATCACAATTCTCCATCGGTTTACATGTAAACTCTAATTTTTATATTATAATATATTTTTATATTTTTTATATAATTAGATATCTAAATTTATGTAATGCAATATACTCTAATTCGATGCGGGCTTGGTTCCCAATGTTTTGAGTTGAACCTAATCCATAAACAGTTTTGTTTACAGAATTTGTATATTATAGGTAATTTTTTTCAAATTTCAAGATGAATAAAATATAGTATAGATCGGTCACTTCTTAGTTCTTATAGAATCATATTAGTTCTATAGCTTCGAACTCTGTTGCTGTGGGTTTAAGTTGATAACCGGTCATTGTTCGAAGGTTGTGACGGAAGAATTTGCCGTGATTTATTGGGGCTTCGGTGAGCTCGTAACGAGCCTGAATCGGAATAATAGCACGGTGCCTCCACCGGTGATTCTTTCTTCCAGCAGCATTGCATTTTCTAAGCGACTAGAAAATACTCGATCAAAGTATGTGCTACAGCCCAGGATTATAGGCAACCAGGCCACTCACGCGAACTCCCAGGGCTTATGTCCCTTTTAGGTGGATGCGACGAGCCGAGATCTTCGAGCAAGCACTTCGAAGCGGCACAGAATCTATTGTGCAAGTCCGGGAAGGTGAGTTCTTTTAATTATTTAACAATAAACATTTATATCTTTTACATAAACAGAGTTCGAATTCAGAATCTCAAAAAATAATCATAAATTCTTCAATTAATAAAATCAATTGATTCGTAGATTCTTATTAAATTTTAAATTCATAGAATTAAATCTGCTGAATCGTTACTGTAAATTTTGGAAGGTTATGTGTCCATTTCCAGGTTGTCATCATTAACTTACCTTTTTCATTTTTTTATTTAGTCATCTATGTTCGATTTATTAATATATAAAGTTGAATTAAACATCGTACTATTATCTAATTCCAATGTAACTTGTTGCCAACGTTCTTATTCCCAACTACCTCTTTTTTCCTAGTATACTCAAGTTCTTTGAATTGCTTACCTGTACGTTACTTTGATTTTTTTTTTCCACTTCAACCCCGCCCTTAAAACCCCAGTTGAAAACAAGAAAAAAGTTTGGGTTTTTATTTCTTATTTTCTTTGTTTGAGTATTTTTGTGTTATTTGGGGTCCATTGATTCTTTAACCTGCATTCTCCTTTAACGGTGTCTTACAGTGTTTTTCATTTCTTCATTGAAAGATTGAAGCTTTGTCCCTTCTGTTCTTTTCATAGAACATTAACATTGACCGTGGTTCAGCTTCAATTTCGCTTTCTTTTTCAATGGCGTTGAGGTGTGTTCCAATTGTTTTTTGCCCTCACAAGCCTCTTCATTGGGTATCAGATTTGGGGTCTAGCAGAGGTAGGATTGTGTTGGATTTGAGGTTTTCCAAATTGAAATGCCTTGCTTTGGGTGCTGAAGATGACAAGCCTGGGGCCAAGAAAACTCTCACTTGGAAGATTAATGAAGATGGGACCACAGTCTCCAGGGCGTTTCACAAGGGCTTGCGTCTTCTTCCTAGTAAGCTAACTCGGTTTTAGTGCTTTGAACTGATATTTGGTTTTAATCCCTTTTAAAATTGTCTTCCTGCAGTTTTATTGAGTGAGATTGTAGAGATGCTTTGTTGTGTTAATTAGCATTAATCAAAGTTCAAGTGACTTGGAAATCTATTTTAATTGAGGTTGAAAAGAATCCTGATATATGTTGAGGGCAATGTAGATTACTCCTCTTTGCTGTTGTGATGTTTATAGCTATATCAATGGTTCTACTTTGAATGAGTTCGATCCTTAGAGGCAGCTGCTTTCAATGAATTTGAATGAGTGGTAAATGGAACATTCATCAGGAAGGATGATGCTTCATTTAATATATAGAATGCCATTTATGAGGTCAATTGTATTCGGTGTGGGTTGTTTGAATGTGCTTCGAGGATATATAACCATTGAAAAGATAGAAGATGGTTGCTATTTTCTCCTGCATGGAACCAGTGCTCTGGACAATTAGATCCCATAGAAATCCAAAATGAAATCCGTTGCATGGCAGTTAACATTTACTTTGTCGTTGGCGATCGATGCTGATCTTTAATTATGTTCTTTTCAAGCTGAATCAGGCATCTCTTGCTTTTACGAGCTACTCAGGTTACACGTGTAGGCATGAGTAGGAGAAATGTTCTTTTTTGGAACTTTTCGAGTATCATGCATAATGGGAAGCTACTCACGTGGACAAACTTGAGGTGTTCTAGACGTGTTGATACGGAATGTAACCATTAAACGATTTAGGTAGGTCGATATCGGTTGATACTATGGATTTTAATTAGGTTGGATTGTCTACTGGTATGATCTAGTGATTTTCTTAAGTTGTAAATATGTGGTTTAGATGTCCAAAAGGTGCTAGAGGAAATACATTGATTGTTAGCTAGCACTATAAATTTATTTCCAGTTTTCTTGTATTATTCTTTTTTAAGGTGTTGTGTTTATCTTTTAATGACTCGGACAGTTACATGGTTTTTCTCGATGCAATTTCTAAGATTGAATATATAACTGCTCTGTAGAACCGCTGTCCATAACCAATCTATCTCCATTTCCTGCTAATGGTTCAAATGTGAGGATTGCTTATCAGGTCTGAAATCTATTTATTCTTTTACTGAACTCCATTGTGTTTCTTGCTATGCTTATACGGTTATACCAGTCGTTACATATTGTAGGGAAACCCGGGTGCATATTGTGAGTAGGGATGGCAACGGGCCGGGTTCGGGCTGGGTATTGGGCCCCCATCCCGTCCCCGTTTAAAAAACCCGTACCCGTCCTCGCTTAGAAAACCGCAGGGATTTAAACGGTTATTTAAACGGGTATCGGGCCGGGTATATATATTTAAATTAAATATATAAATATTATATATATTTTTTAATTTAAATTAAATTTATTAATATTATATATATATAATAATTATTTTTAATATTTATCGGGGCGGGTATTACTAAACCCGTCCCCGTTTAACATAAACGGTTTTTCTCCGTCCCCGTTTAACATAAATGGTTTTCCCCGTCTCCGTTTAATTCGGTTTTCCCGTCAGGTTCGGGTTTTTTTGCCATCCCTAATTGTGAGGGTGCTGCTCTTAAAGCATACCCCAATTGTGAGATAGTGCCATGCGACCAATTTGAATCAGCCTTCAATGTCCGGATGATAAGTACTTTATTGGTATTTTTTTACTGCATGAACTATACTAAAACATGTCCGTTACATTGTTGCATTCTTTTAACGGGTAGTTGAACTTTGGTTGGTGGATAAAGCAATTCTCCCCATTGAGAATTCTGTCGGTGGTAGCATACACCGTAATTATGACTTACTCCTCCGGCATAGGCTACACATCGTAAGGGAGGTACAGTTGGTTGTTAATCACTGCCTCTTGGCATTGCCTGGTGTCACGATGCAGGAAGTCAAGCGTGTTTTCAGTCATGACCAGGTTGATCATGTTCATATCACGATATCATTTTATTTTCTTGTTTGTTCTGGAAGTCGCCAAATCTTAGCATGTAAAATATATTATCGCTTAGGAATGTGCTTTATCGAATATGCAAACTTCATGCTGAGGTTGGTCATTTAGATTCTTGAAGTTTTAGTTTTGCTATCAATATCCTCATTTTCAGGCACTTGCTCAATGTGAGATGACCCTTACCAACTTAGGCATTATTAGAGTTAGTGCTGATGATTCTGCTGGTGCTGCTCAGGTACTTTCGAGATCATCTTGTGCTAATTCAATTTCCTCGAGTCGTGTCTTGTTCATTTCTTGTTATTTTATTGTTCTTGATGTTCTACGTACTATGATACTGGAGCAGATGGTTGCTTTGAGTGGCAAAAGGGATATAGGCGCAATAGCAAGTGCTAGAGCAGCTGCATTATATGGGCTTGACATTCTTGCAGATAAAATCCAGGTAAAAGATCTTCAGTATTCTTATCCCTCTTTAATGCCACATCGATTCCTCGAAGAAGTTGAATGCTGGCTAGACACATTTCTTTCTTTTGTTGATTTACTTCCTCTCGTACATCAGGACGAGGATGATAACATTACCAGGTATTTGGTACTTGCAAGAAAACCCATAATTCCCAGAACGGACAGGGTTTATAAGGTATACCTCCTTGAACTCGGTCATTTATTCAATTAATGTATCTCTTTCGTTGATAATCTTTCGACTTTCCAGACCAGTGTAGTTTTTACTCTAGAAGAAGGTCCAGGCATGCTATTAAAAGCCTTGGCGGTGTTCTCTCTAAGGGATATTAATCTGACAAAGGTAACTTTAGCAGAGTGTTCATCTTTGTCTTATCATTATCAGAGACGATTCTGATTGTTGTCTTGCCTCTTGGAGCAATTTTCAGATGGAGAGTCGACTACAAAAAGGTCGTCCTCTAAGGGTCGTCGACGATTCTAACAGAGGGAGTGCCATGTAAGTGTTGTATACTCGTATTCAGATAAAGAAAGCAAAGCACATTTTTCTTGACAGAGATTATCATAACAAGTAATTAAATTAATGCTATTAATCCGGTTGATGCGTGGTATCAGGTACTTTGACTATCTTTTCTACATCGACTTTGAAGCTTCTATGGCTGAACTGCGTGCCCAAAATGCATTGGAACATTTACAGGTCAGTCGTTTCGCAGTCTTTTATTACGTCTCTCTTAACTAGCATGATTTGCATAGCTCCGTTCCTTTCCCTTGATTCACGCAGAGTGAATCTGAAGATGAATTGTGTGCTCTTTGGCAGGAATATGTCGGATTTCTCCGAGTCCTCAATTTCTATCCGATGGATATAATTCTATAGATGGATATCTCCAAAACTCAGTAGGTTTTGTCATCATATACCTCATTTTTCTTTCAAACCTGCAACGATGGTGACGGTTCAACCCACAGGCTATGCATTTACATGTAAAGTTGGATGGAAAGTTGGCCGGAAATCGTCGGAAGGTTGACTTATTATCGAAAGTTTCTTCGACATGAACTATTTTTCTTTCTTTCATTTCATTTTTAGCTCTTTTGTCCTCATAGGTTTTCGTCACCCTCCTAAAGGAAGTGGTGTGCAACGTTGTGAAATTTTAAACATGAGAGACAATGCAAAGTCACAGTGATATCAATGTATCTCCTCTTAACCTTTGAAACTCAACTTTGGTTGCTAGATTTCTTACAATTATTATTTTTACTATTATTCCCAATCATCCAACAAAAAAAGGGATTTTTATCGTATCTGACGAGAAGTGGAGATGCCCGAGATGGATTCACCACGATTTAGATATCTATTGGTATCAGGGATAACAACGGGCCAGTCGAGTAGGGTTTTCTTTTGATTCGAAATTGAGTTTGATATGCTTTTGATAAAACTTGATTCTCGAATCTAAACAAAATATAATGACTTTAATTTGATTAAAAATTTAGTTAAAAATTCGATTTAATAAAATAAATATTTAACTTTTCACATTTTATCTAAATCAAAATTAATTAAATAAAATTTAATGCAACATCATGCTACCATTTTTTTTTATCAAAATTTGATTAACAATGTATAAATATAAAATAATAATTTTATTATTATTTTGGATCAAATTCTCACTAACTCTGCATTTCAAGGCTTTTTTTTCCGTAATCAATTTACCACCAGTAGTATGTACGGGTAAAATAGAACAGATTTAGCTTATCCAAAAAGATATGAACATGAGGGAAAGCACCTCGGAAGAAAGAATCCCATGTGGATAAGCAACAATATTGATTAGTTATTTATATTTGTTACTACCCACAAAATCAATTGCCAAGCTTTGTAACGGAAGCTTGTGATTCGAGGAGGGGCATTGAGATGATGGAACTGTTGAAAATACATGCCATCGAAAGTATCAAGCAAGTTGGCATGAATAGTCAAACAATATTAATGCACCGAAAGTTTGTTTGGTTTTTAGTTGAATTTGGACAATGGTAAAATCTCAATTTTAGTCATTGTAATTTAGGATATTTACAAATTAGTCCTTAAGCTTCAACTATAAATACCCTAGCTCATTTAGCTTCAAAACCATCCCAAAACATTCTAGTTTTCTTCCAATACTAGAGAGAATTTTGAGAGTTTCTTGAGAGTTGTTTTCTCATTTTTATCAAGAGAGAATTATCATTGTTTTCTCCTTGGTAGATCGAGAGAAGTTGTAATTCATATTTTCTCATAGTGAAATTCTTCTACCGTTGCCCGTGGTTTTTATCCTATATTATTTAGGGGTTTTCCACGTAAATTTTGTGTCTCTTTTATCTTCATTTTTATTTTCTCAAATTATCAGTTGCGATTTTTGCTCTATCCGATAGCCTTTTTTGCAATAATTGGTATCAGAGTCAGATTTGAGTGTGTAATATCTGTTTATTGTCTTTGTGGTTACTACCAAAAGGTGGATCCTCCAACATAAGAAAGTAAGAAGGTATTACTCATTCGTTGAAGGTTCTAGAGAACTATTCACAATAGTGAAATAGTGGGAGCTATCCATAATAGAAGCTATGACAACGAAATTTGATATTGAAAAATTCAATGGGAGAAATTTCTCACTGTGGAAATTGAAGATGAAGGTCATCCTGAGGAAAGACGGTTGTCTAGCAGCTATCAGTGAAAGGCCGGTAGATTTCACAGATGATAACAAATGGATCAAGATGGATGGGAATGCTATGACAAACTTTCATCTAGCATTAACAGATGAAGTATTGTCAAGCATCGAGGAGAAGAAGACAACTAAGGATGTAACATCCCAAATCAGGGTCAGTGACTAAATTGCAAATTTTGAAAACTATATGCTCGGTTTCGAAACAAGTTAAAAGTTCAAGGATTTAAATAGAAAAATTTTAGTGTTAGATTAAATGGTAATTTTTGGAAAGTTTGAAGGGTATAATGGTAATTCCATAAGAAAGATTTTTATTTCTCCTTTATATAGGAGGTGGCACATGGAAATGGATGAAAAATAGAAAAGTCTGGAGACTTTGGTTCAACCTTCTTATTCTTCTCTTCCCGTAAGCTCCATGGCAAAGGTAAGTTTAATTTCAACTGGTTAATTCTTGAGTTTTAAACTTAATTTGATTCTTGGGTTCTTCTCTTCCCGTAAGCTCCATGGCAAAGGTAAGTTAATTTCAACTGGTTAATTCTTGAGTTTTAAATTAATTTTGATTCTTGGGGTGATAAGAAAGATTATTTAGAGATTAAAGCATGTTGAAACTGCAAAATGAATGAGTTATGAAGGATTAAATGTGAAGAGTTTTTAAGTGAATTTTTGAAATAGAAGGAGTTATTATATTGTGAAGTTGAATTTGACTTGTCAATGGTTAAATTAGAGATTTGGAGTGATAGAATTGGATTAGAACATATAGAAAATTTGGTATGATCTTGAATGCTATGTGGAGGAGTGAATTTTTAAGTTAAAGAGGTACTGAATGAAAATTAATTAGTTTAGTATGTATGAAAGTTAGGAATATAAAGGTAGTGAATATGAAGTGTTGAGCTGAAAATGAAGTGATTTTCGAGCTCAACATGTGATTCTGGGCTAGGGGAATTGGTACCAATTCAAGGGGAACCGATACCCCTCAAACGAACCAGAATTTACAGAATGTCATGGGGAACCGATACCCCCACAGGAGGGAACCGATTCCCCCCTAATGAAGAAAAGAATATTGGCCCCCCTAATGAAGAAAAGAATATTGGTTTATTAAGTTCGTTTAAGTGTTAGTATCGAATTACAAGATGTAGGTATCTAATAATTGTCTTGAAAATGTATAATTATGTAGATTCAGAGCCTGAACGAGTTCCAGAATCATTGTCAAGTAAGATTGATAAAAGGGAAAGTTAAGAGATTTGTATTGACTAGTGAGGCCAGGTGAGTGTATACTAGTAACATGTAGTGTTTAATGGAAATAAGACTTGCGATGAGTCAATTTCCTAGAATGTGAAGTCATGAACATGATTATGTGTTTTATGATATATGTGATTATATGTATTACATTAATTGTATGTATGCATGACTAAAGATATTGATATGCTTTATATTTATTATATGATTTGTGTAAAACACTATTATGTAATAATAGAATAACATGAAATAAGTTGTATGATAAAGACATAAGGACTGAAATGAATATGTGAAATAAGTTACAAGTTAATGAATCATGACATATATATATATATATATATATATATATATATGAATATAAGATAACCAAGTATAAGTCATATTATATGGTATAAGTGATTACATGAGAAAGTTTAAGAGACTCTACGATAGTATAAATTTGAGGGCATAAACATAAGTAATGATACATAAGTTTTATGGGAAGATTTATATACTTAAAGAAACTACAATTTATGAATTATAAAGTGAAGAATTACAAAACTTTATGAAAGAGTTTAGGTAACTCATTATATGATACAATTAGAGCATTGCTATGCAAATTATATTAAAGAGTATATATGAGTATATGAGTAAGTTTATAGGTTATTGATAGGACATAAGTTATAAATGTATGATAATATGAAAAAGTGAACTAAGTTTAATGATGTTGAACCGTATGAGTAGAAGTTATGTGATGATAAGTCCATGATTACATGATTACAAGATATGATACTTGACATGAGATATGAAAGAGAAAGTGTATGTCATATGAAATATTATATGATTATGTGATTATATGGAAAAGAATACATTATATGTGATAAGCTTTGTGATATGTGATCATATGAAAATGTTCTACGCGTAAGTGAATCATGTGTCTATATGTATATGTGATATGTGATTTATATGACAATGAGCTATGTGAAAGAACTATGAGACTATGTGTACATGTGAATGTATGTTAACATAAATATTAATGCCCATGTTATGTGTCTTGAGAGCTTGGGGTTATAGTTGATGCCAAGATTCGAGGGTCTACGCGGTCCTTCGGGATATATATATTCTTGGAACATGTGTGAAGTCTTGTGAGACATACTTGATCCCTAGTATATGTATATGATTCTTAAGGAATGATATGTGGTCTTTATGGACATTTTTATATGGCACTATGGTGCAATTCTACGCGGTACTCCGGTGCAATTCTACATGGCACTTCGGTGCAATTATACGAGCTGTGGTGACAGCATTAGTGTACAACCTCTATAGACTCACATATATGGTCTCACATGTGTACATGGGCTAATAAAGGAAATAATATAAAGAACCTTGCATGATAGTATGTGATTGGTTTGTAATTTTTATGGTGTGAAGTGATTATATGTGATATGATGATGTGTATATAGCTTGGTTAAGAGGAATTGATGCAAGATATGACAAAAAGATAAAGAATGAAAATAAGACTATAAAGAGATAATAATAAATACCTTACATATGATTTACATGTTTTGTGCTATGAAACCTGTTATAGAATATGTGAATGATGTGTGTGTACAAGTAGATAGTGGTTGTATGACAGAATGTATGATTTTGTATGATATAATAAGTATAGATTATGAATGCATTAGTAGTGGTCATATGTTTTTTATGCCTCACTAAGTCATCGACTTAGCGTGTGAGTGTTTCACACGTAGGTTCCGGAAAGCTAGAAGAAAAGTGAAGAGGAGCAAGACTGGTCAGTTACTTCTTACCGAAGATCAGATCAAAAAAGATGTTTTGAATTAGATGTATTATGTATATTGAATATAGTTGGCATGTACTAATTGATTGAGTTAAACAAACCGCTGTGACTTTAATGAAAGTTTTAAATTTTCTCGAGTTTTGTCATGAGTCAAAGTTTGAAAAGTCAATGTGACACCTCGAACTCATATCCGGGTCGGGTACGGGTTGGGGTGTTACAAAGGAGATATGGGATCATCTCACCAAACTGTACGAGGCCACATCGTTGCACAATAAAATTTTCCTTAAGAGGAAATTATACACTCTCCGGATGTCGGAATCTACTTCAGTGATGGAGCACTTAAACACGCCGAACACTTTATTTTCTCAGCTTACATCCCTAAGATGTACAATAGGAGAACAAGAATGTGTTGGACTTCTACTTTAAAGTCTACCTGATTCATATGATCAACTTATCATCAACTTGACAAACAGTAATGTTACTAGTCTAGTCTTCGATGACGTTACAACTGTTGTTCTACAAGAAGAAAATCGGTGCAAGAACAAGGAAGACAGATAAGTAAATCTGCAACAAGCAGAAGCGTTAACAACAATGAGAGGGAGATCAACAAAACGTGACCAAAGTAGCAGTCACAAATATGGTAGATCAAAGTCGAGAACCAAAAAGAATTTAAAGTGCTACAACTGTGGAAAGAAGGGTCACTTGAAAAAGGATTGTTGGAGTCTAAATAAAAACTCCAATCCACAAGGTAATACCAAAAACACTTCAGATGATGGAGATGCTCTATGCAGATATATGGCTCATTGATTCGGGAGCAACATATCACATGACCTCAAGAAGAGAATGGTTCCATCATTATGAACCTGTCTCAGGAGGATCTGTGTATAGTTGCAATGATCATGCCTTAAAGATTGTTGGCGTGGGAACCATCAAATTGAAGATTGTATGATGGAACAATTAAAGTTATTCGAGATGTACGACATGTGAAAGGCCTGAAGAAAAATTTATTATCATACGGATTGTTGGATAATAATGCAAGCAAGATTAAAACACATAAATGAATCATAAAGGTGTTCCGTGGAGCGTTTGTGGTGCTAAAAGGCGAAAAGATAGCAGTAAACTTGTACATGTTGAAGGGAGAGACTTTACTAGAAGCAGAAGCCTCTGTTTCCTCATGTAGTTCAGATTCTGCAATGCTATGGCATCAGAAACTTGGACACATGTCAGAACAAGGAATGAAAATCCTTGTGGAGAAAAAGCTACTTCCGGGCTTAACAAAAGTATCACTTACTTCGTGTGAGCATTGCATAACAAGTAAGTAGCACCGGTTGAAATTCAACACATCAAATTCTAGAGGCAAAAGTGTTATAGAATTGGTTCACTCTGACGTATGGCAAGCACCAGTTACATCCCTAGGTGGAGCAAAGTACTTTGTCTCATTTATTGATGACTACTCCAGGAGATGTTGGGTGTAAACTATTAAGAAGAAGTCAGATGTGTTTTCAATTTTCAAAAACTTCAAAGCGCGGGTGGAACTTGATTCTGGAAATAAGATCAAGTGTTTCAGAACAGATAATGGAGGAGAATACACAAGCGAAGAATTTGATGACTTTTGCAGGAAAGAAGGCATCAAAAAATAGTTCACAGTGGCGAACACTCCTCAACAAAATAGAGTGACAGAGCGGATGAACAGAACCTTGTTAGAAAGAACAAGAGCAATGTTGAGGGATGCAGGCCTAGAAAAAATATTATGGGTAGAAGCAGTCAATATCGCCTGTTATTTGGTGAATCGAGCTCCATCAACTGCAATAGAGCTAAAGACACCAATGGAGGTGTGGACTGGTAAACCAGCTGATTATTCAAACCTCCATGTATTTAGAAGTATTGTGTATGTGATGTACAACTCCCAAGAAATTTCAAAGCTATTTCCAAAATCCAGGAAATGCAAATTCTTGGGATATGCTGATGGTGTAAAGGGGTATCGCTTATGGGATCTCACTGCCCGTAAAGTGATCATTAGCAGGGATGTTATCTTTGTAGAAGATAAGCTATAAAGAAAAAAAGAAAATGGTAGCGCTGAAAAGTCAGAGACTATACAGATACATATGGAAAAGGATGTTGAACAAAGAGATTCTTCTAAAGAAGAACCAACATATGATGAACAAGAACCAAAGAGTTCTGAAGCTCCAACAACTCGTCAATCAGATCGTGTGAGAAGACGTCCCAATTGGCACTCAGATTATGTTATAGAAGGAAATGTTGCATACTGTCTTTTAACAGAGGACGGTGAACCATCAACATACCATGAGGCAATAAACAACTCAGATGCTTCACTGTGGATGATGGAGATGCAAGAAGAAATTGAAGCCCTTTTTAAAAATAATACATGGGACCTTGTGTCACTACCACAAGGAAGGAAGCCAATTGGTAACAAATGGGTCTTCAAAAACAAGCGAAATGGTGACGATCAAGTTGAGAGGTATCGTGCAAGACTGATGATCAAATGATATGCTCAAAAAGAAGGTATTGATTTCAATGAAATATTTTATCCTGTGGTTTGACTAACAATAGTTCGAGTAGTTTTGGCAATGTGTGCTACATTGAATTTACATCTAGAGCAGCTAGATGTTAAAACAACTTTTCTTCATGGAAATCTTGAAGAAGAGATTTACATGCTTCATCCTGAAGGTTTTGAAGAAAAAGAAAAGAAGAACTTAGTTTGCAGGTTGAACAAATCTCTGTACGGTCTAAAGCAGACGAGGTGTTGGTATAAGAGATTTGTTCCTTCATTATGTGCCTTGGATACAACAGACTTAATCAGACCCTTGTGCTTATTTCAGAGGTCTGGCGATAACGATTTTGTTATATTGTTGTTGTATGTGGATGACATGTTGGTTGCAGAACCCAATAAAGATCATATTAAAGAATTGAAGGCACAACTGGCTAGGAAATTTGAAATGAAGGACTTGGGATCAGAAAACAAGATTCTAGGGATGCAAATTCACCGAGACAGAAGCAATAGGAAGATTTGGCTTTCACAAAAGAATTACTAGAAAAAGATCTTGTCACGATTCAACATGCATGATTGTAAGCCAATTTTTACCCCTCTTCCTATTAACTTCAAATTATCCTCCAGTATGAGTCCTAGCAGTGAAGAAGAGAGGATGAAGATGTCTCGAGTACCGTATGCATCAGCAGTGGGAAGTTTAATGTTTGCTATGATATGCACAAGACCAAACATTGCACAAGCAGTGGGAGTGGTTAGTCAGTACATGGAAAATCCAAGCAAAGAGCATTGGAATACAGTAAAGAGGATCCTGAGATACATCAAAGGGACCTCAAATATTGCATTATGTTACGGATGATTAAACTTATTTATCAATGGGTATGTTGATTATGAATATGCAGTGGATTTGGATAAAAGCAAATCTACTACAGGATATGTGTTTAAAGTTGCTGGTGGAGCTGTAAGCTGAGTTTCAAAATTACAGTCAGTTGTGGCTACATCCACAACAGAAGCAGAATATGTAGCAGCTACACAAGCCAGTAAAGAAGCAATTTGGTTGAAGATGCTATTGGAGGAGCTTGGGCACAATCAATAGTATGTATATCTATTTTGTGACAGTCAAAGCACCTTGCATCTAGCAAGGAATCCAGCATTTCATTCAAGGACAAAGCACATACGTGTTCATTACCATTTCATTCTTGAAAAAGTGGAAGAAGGGACGATAGATATGCAGAAGATCCATACCAAAGATAACATAGCATATTTCATGACGAAGGCAATCAATGCTGATAAATTTACCTGGTGTCGATCCTTCTGTGTCCTGACAGAAACGTAAGCAACATGAAGGTACAAGGTAGAAAAAATGGTGTGAAGATATGATTGTTCCAATCAAATCTTCAAGTGAGAGATTGTTGAAAATACATGCCACCGAAAGTGCCAAGCAAGTTGGCATGAATAGTCAAACAATATTAATGCACCGAAAGTTTGTTTGGTTTTTAGTTGAATTTGGACAATGGTAAAATCTCAATTTTAGTCATTGTAATTTAGAGTATTTACAAATTAGTCCTTAAGCTTCAACTATAAATACCCTAGCTCATTTAGCTTCAAAACCATCTCAAATCATTCTAGCTTTCTTCCAATACTAGAGAGAATTTTGAGAGTTTCTTGAGATTTGTTTTCTCATTTTTATCAATAGAGAATTATCATTGTTTTCTCCTTGAGAGATCGAGAGAAGTTGTCATTCCTATTTTCTCATAGTGAAATTCTTCTACCGTTGCCCGAGGTTTTTTACCCTATATTATTTAGGGGTTTTCCACGTAAATTTTATCTCTTTTATCTTCATTTTTATTTTCTCAAATTATCAGTTGCGATTTTTGTTCTATCCGATAGCCGTCTTTCGTAACAGGAACATGAGTTTGACTCCTTGAGTCGGATCTTATGTGGATTGTGTCGCAAACATAACGTCCCCGTTCTGTCGCTGTATCGCGGTACTTTGAATGGGACAATTCCCAAAGATATTATATCATTCACTTGGTTCTAATATCCGCACGCTTAAACTTCACTTGATTGTAGGAGAAGGTTGTTTACACCACGATTACTCCACGAGCTAGTTCAGGACTGAACTGACGTTAACTGAATCATCATCTTTTCTTTTTGCCAACTCTTTTTAATGTTTGGTCTGTAGAGGACCGAATATGACTGTCCCACCCCTAAAAATATTTATAGAAAAGCTTTTACCTTTTTTTTTCCTTTTCAAATTGATTAGTCACTATGCTGCTCAAACCCCCTAAGGCTCCTTCCCTCTCACTTGTTTACTTTATTAAATGATTCTGCACTTGATCCTCTTTCAGGAACCCAGCAGTGTTGATAAAACTATGGAAATTGATAAGCATATAGGATTATGTTGATTGCTGATGTACGTACACTCGTTGAACATGCACGAGTCGAGACTCAGGTACAATACTTATTACTGTTGTTACACTTTGATATGAATTCATGTGTTACATTCACACAGAACCACAGATTTTCATATGGTGAACCATTGACAGTTGAGTCCACAACACAAGCTCTTTGTGATCTGGGTCCTTGGATTTGGTGAAAGAGATGAAGAATCAATGGTATACCTGCATATCTTTTCTGCATAGTTGTAGCTATTTTAATTTCTTTTGTTGTGCTGCTTTTTGCTCTTCTTGACAAGTAATAAAGGGAGGAGGGTACATTATGGTATCATACACATGACATGGCTTCCATGCTCCAACCTATTTGATCCAAGGCTGCATTGTAACGAATTGGTTAAATTCATTCTCAGTTACTTCCAACTTCTTTTTTGCAAATATATACATATATATATATATATATATTAAATTTAGTGAGAATTGAAATTTTTTAAAGTTTAGTAAGCAAAATAAAAAAGAGTAAAATTCAGTGATGAAATTTGTAATTTACCCTTATTTTAAACCTAATATTTTATGCATAATATTATTTTCACTAAAAATATTATTTACCAAAGTTCTTTAAACTGTCATTAGTTATATACAAATATTATTTTAGGTATTAATTTTTTTAAAAGATAATATTTGGATAAAAAAAGGCCCCTGATCCAAAACTCAAATTTCATTAACAAAAATTGACCTATCAAATCGGATCTTTTTCATCCCTAATATCTAGGGAGGATGGATTACACGTCTTTTGAAGTTGGACACTTGAATACATAAATATGAAAACAATCACATAAATTAATCTACAAACTTAATTCCATTAAAATTGTATATACTCAACTAGATAAACTTACCTAAGTACCAAGTTCGGAGGACAAAACATTCATCAACCATAAAAAAAAAAGGTTATAAAAGGATGAACACCATTAATCTGACCATTTTAAAGGCAAATTCAGTCGATAATAATCAACTGAGTAGAGAACATACAAGAACCGACGACAGATACGAATGGGAAATGGTTCAGATTGCATAACACCAACCATATTTAAACACACATATTTGCTCGCTCGTACAACTAGATAGTGATTTATTCATATAGTAGCATTACTCTGCTTACTGCCTACTTGAGTTCCTTAAGGAAGTCTTCATTGTCAACCAGGACCTGCAGACACAAAGCATAACCATATTTATAAGCTTGTCATCATTCCTCTAACACAAAGAAAAATGTAATATTCGGTTTTTGGTTTATCTACAGGTTGATGCAGGTTCGGGTCCTTTTCTCGCTTTAAAACTGTTCTATAAAAACACTTAAAATGCCCCCTAAACATAGCAGAGATTGGTGAAGTGGGTAAAAGCTTACAGTTTTCCAGCCATCGGGGTCTAGGAAAGAGGTAATTTTAGTGTTGATTCCGGGGAGTGGCCCTGGTTTTCGAGTAACCTTTCCACCAAGCTCTTGAATAACATGTTCCACAACCTCACCACTTTTGTACACGTCATCAGTACTAATAGCAATCTGGAATGGGGGCAATAATCACCCAAAAAAGGGCATTGGAATCAATACTAACATAGACTTTTGTTGCAAGATATAGCCACGTAGAAATGAGTTGAAAAATGACCTGTGCATATGCATTTCCCTTGGTATATATTCAGTCACTCCATAATTGTAAGTCAACTCAAGAACAGTAGTTTCGTGTTCCTCTGCATACCCCATCATGGCAATGGAGTACTGTTTGCACGCAACAAAAATGAGAGAGTTTAGTAAGCTTCTTCCATGGCTAAAGGATAACTTTCATATCTCGAGCTAGGGGTGTTCATTTTTCCGTTTTAACTGAATTAACCGATCGAACCGAATTAATTCGGTCGGGAACGGTTAACATTTTTTTCAATATTCGGTTAACAGTTAATTCGGTTTGAATCGGTTAACTAACCGAATTAACCGAAATTATTAAATATGAAATATATTATATATATTAAATACATATTTTAAGCTCAAACTCATTAAGAATTAAAGACTCAATTATTTTATAACCACACTAAACTCATTAACTTATCAATACCTAATTAAAGTTTTAACCCAAATAAAAAAATACTTCTATTATATTCAAAGTGATTTAATTAAAAAAATTATAATTTTTTTAAAAAAAATTCAGTTAATTCGATTAACCGGCCGAAATAACCAAACTTTGTTCGGTTAATATTTTCAAAAAAAAATCGGTTCGATTAACGGTTAAAGAAAAAAAGTTCGATTAATTCGGTTAATGGAAATTCAGTTCGGTCGGTGGTCAAATTAACTGTTTGAACACCCCTATCTCGAGCTAATAATCTAACCAGAAGAATCCATGTAGGACAGAATTTACCTTGTATTCAGGCCTGTCAACCTTCTTTACAAGCTTCATTCCCAAGGCCTGCAAAAGAAGCGAACAGATAGCGCAAGGAAATAACTAACTCGTCTAAAATTTAAAATAAAAAAAAAACAGTTCGGAGAAATGACAGCAAGTAGTCAGCATTAGGTCCAATAACAGTTTATGATCATGATTATTCTCCGATAAATAAAACTTCCATTTAAGTGATTCATGCACCAAAAGCACAATGAATTTGTTGTTCCAATTGAAAAAGAAGATTTGTCAGAGAAAAATATCCAAGAAATTTTTTTACTTCGCATTACCTTTTCATAGAATTTGACAGAGCGGTCTAAATCCCCAACGCGAAGCATTATTTGACAGAGTGGCTCAGGAGTAGAAGCTCTTTGGATGAGCTCAAAAATATAACCGTCAGGATCCTTCACAAAAGCAATGACAGAGGTTCCACCTTTGACCGGACCAGGCTCTCTAGTAATGTCGCCACCCTTAGCACGGATGTCCTCAACCATTTTGTACACCTAAAATACAAACCAAAATAGATATCTACATTTGCAATGAATATTTTTGCCTGAGTACCGTAATAAGTTCAAAACTTACATCAGGAGTTGCAATTGCAAAATGCCCAAAACCAGTACCAATATCATATGAAGTTACTCCATAATCTGTACACAATAACAAGAGATCTTAAATCTTAGAAACCAAACTAAAAAAAATGAAAGGTCCTCTGCTATTATCAGTATAAACTCTTTAGCTACCCCAAAGGTACACACTTGGATTAACAACAGTGAAATATGCCACAACAGAGATTGAAGATCTATAAGATATATTGAACAAAAAGGAATCAAAATGTTAACTGTTCGATTAAAAGAACGTACTGTATGTTAACTCGACAACGAAATGAGACTCCTCTGGGCCAAACCCAAGGAAGGCATTGGAGTATTTCTCTTCAGGAACATCTCTTTTCCTCAACAATTTCATCCCAAAACACTCAGTGTAGAACCTAAATACAAATTTGTATTAGAAAATATGCAAATCCAAAGCATCCAAAGTAAAACTCCAAACCATTAGTTAAAGCCAATTTCGAGTACGATCTAGACGGCCCAATCGCGTTCCTAAAAAAGAACCATAATTACTTGATGGTACGATCGAGATCTCCAACACGGTACACGGCGTGAAGGAACCGACGCTTATCTTTCTTCGGCCATTCCAACAACTCACTGCTGGGAACTGCAGCTGAACCCTCAGCCATCTTTGTACAAATCTGATTCCTCTGTAATCATTCACAAAGTCAACCAAATAGATCAAAAAACACTTGATAAAAGCTACCTTTTCATTTCAATTTTCAAATTTTTAATTGAAGATCAAACTAAAGATTGAAAATTCATTACAAAGACGGATCACAACAAAAAATAAATCAGATTACTGGAAATAAGAGCTTAAACAGAAATTGATTTAGACCCAAATCTAGAAGGAAAAAAAAACAAATTTGGATCCAAGAGCTTACCGGAAATCACTAGACAGAAGGAGAGAGTGAGTGACAATAACTTGAACCAGACACACTGCCAGGTGACAGCATTGGGACAGATTTATAATCTTTTTAATCTTCATTTTTCACTAACATGACTCGACAGTTACCAAGTGATTATTTGACTGACAAACACGTCTCGGAGTAGTTGCAACAAACGAATCATATATGTGCTTCTCGTCTTGCAAGGAACACCTGCTGTTGTTTTAAATCAAACGATTTGGTGGAATATCTTTCGAGTTTTTCACGTGGGAAAATACATTTTTATATTCCTGTAATATTTATTTATGTTTTAAATCAATATAATATTAGAGAAATTATTTTTTAATCATTCATGTCATATTTATTTATGTTTATTTATTAAGTTAAATAAATTATAATAAATAAAATTTTTATATTAATTCAATAATCGAATTAATACAAATATATTTGTTTGGTGATTTATATTCACAAATAAACTTAATTATTGACTCGTTTATAAACTCGTTTACTTAGTTCTTTTTTTCCTTTTATTTTTTATATTTTAAATATTAATGAAGATATAGCTAAATTGAATATAATGTGAACTTCAGAGTTTAAGTTGTAAAGTTTTAAGAAATTAAGGATTGATAGTGTATTTTTACAGTTTATAAATAATTTGACCGTATTGATTGCTTTTTTTTGTTTATTGATACCGTTTATAAAATGTGAAATTACACTACTAATCCTTAATTTCAAATAACATAGTCAAATTATTAAGAGCGTAACTTTATAATTGATATCTACAAAATGTTATTAAGAACATAACTTTTTAGGTTTGACATGTTGTAATCTAAAATGTTATATTATTTATAATATTTTTTATTATAAGCCATAAACACTCACAGGATAACTTTTTAGTTGTAACCGAAAATGTTATAAATTTATATAATATTTTAGGCTGATCATGATAATATTTTAAATTAAAATCGTCTTAAATTAATCTTAAATTAAGTTATAGCATCGCAAAACTATCTATTTTTCTAACAACATTTGATAATTTAAATTAATTTCTCCAACAATGAGTTTTTAATGGGTTAATTTCAAATCCTTATATTTTTATTAAAGAACTTTATAAATACTATTATTTAAAAATAAAAATTTAAAAAGGAGAAGGATATTATTATCTATAAAAAGGGTAGGACCTTTTTATTTATACCTTTGGACTACCCTAATTGATCTAAATTATTCTCCCATATACGGGGTCATAATATTTGCTATAATTTAAACCTTTCCTTAAATCTCTCAAAATAATTATTATTTTAACACAATCTTAAAAACAACTTAAATAATAAAAATAAAAATAAACAAAAAAAGTAAGAAATTTAAAATTCCACATGTAGATATTTTTGGTCTAATAAATTGTTTTGCCTCGCTTTTAGTCATTTTAGTTTTTTTTTTTTAAAAATCGTCTCTTTTAATTATCGAATTTATAACTTTTTTATGAAGTTGAACCGATTGGTGAATAAATTAAATTTTTTTACATCTTTCATATTTTAATTTTTACAATTTTTTATTTTAAATTTTTGTTTTATTTTATACTCAAGATGACAACATAACTGATGCAAGCACCAACACTCAAGATCAAGTTTCTAGATGTGATAGGGTGTCCTTCTTACAAGGTTCAATTACGTGAGCGAAGACGAGACGACTTAAATCCTAATTACACACGGAGGTACAAAGCTTTTTGAGCAAGGGTCTATAATCTCACTTGAAGAAGGAAGATTATCAAGAAATCTAATTTCAACCTCGGTTGTTCGATGTTGAAAACTTGAAGGTTCAAGACATCAACAATTGTTCAAGATCATGTGTTGAGAGTAAATTTCGACGGGTCACATTTATGAGTATAAACGGATCACAAGTTGCTGTAAATGGCCCATTATCAACCCGAGTTGACTCGATCTCTATGAATTTTATTTGTTGTTCTTATATTTTTTTGACGCCTACATCTTTGTAAAACAACTTGAATCCTTTTAACATTTTTTTGATAAATTTGGGGTGAATATAAAATAGTATCTATTCAAAGACTCTCAATCATTTGACAATGAATATTCATATCCTGGCATACGTTGTGCTCGAACCCGACCTAAAGGGATAACAACAAATTCCTTAACCACCGAAGTTGTTTAGTTCGTACAAATCCTTTTAATATTAAATACTCATTGAGTATATTTTTACTAGTGTTTTTACTTGCATCTTTCCGAAGTTGTTTCAACACATTTCTTACATCTTTCGTTTATCAATCTTCAAAAAATTTGTATCTTCGAGCACAGACCTTCAAATCAACTACAATGCATAGACAACACTCAAACAAACTCACGTGACTTGTCATGACGTAATGCAATAAGTAACAACTAGATTTACCTAGTTTGATAGTCTACAAATAGTCAAAATAGACTTATGACTAACACCCACTAAAAAACATTATAAATACCCAAACCAAGATTGAAATAAGGACCGAAACGTTTACCATCCTTATGTCATCTCTTTCATCTTCTATGTGCAACCATTTTTTCTACGAGAATGTTAGTCGAGGTGACTCCTTTATTGGTTGTAACTTTTTACCCAATTTAAAAGAGTTGAAGAGGTAAATTGTTAAACGATCAACGAGATAAATTCATGTATATCAATAATTTATAATAATATTTTAAATAAACAATATATTTGTTACCAAATTGATAATTAACGATGTTGTGTGTAATTTACCCTTTTTCTATATTGCATTCTCAGAAGACACGGTTAAAGAATTGCCGGATTTGTGTAGACCTCGAGAAAGTTGAGCGTATGAATCTTTAATAACGCAAAATCAAGACATCTGACAGGTTATACCTGTGCAAATTGTAATAACAAAAGCATTAAAGCATAAAACCAAACAAGGGAAGATTAACGAAGACACCACCATTTTAGACAATGGTGGCCCAACATTTGACAGTGGGGGGTGCGGGCGTTTCTGGTTTAGGCTCGTGACTACACTGCCTGTTATGGTAGTGGTACAATAGATGCTCTGTTTTTTTTGTTGTCCTCTTCTCCATTTCTGTCACATTTTTGCATTGTTGTTGTCTCGTATTTTGGATCTTTCTTCCAAGCTCAAGTATGCAGGGAGCACTTTTAACATTGTGATGAGTCTTTCACAGAGTATTTTTTTTAAAAATTTACTTTCTTTATAAAATTTTATATTCGTTCATGATTTTAACCTGAATTTATATTCATTCGCAAACAGAAAAAATGTTTGTAGGAATTTGAAAAATATAAATTTGTAGATAAATAAAATAAATATTATAAATTGATACAATATAAAATTTTAATTATTTATTATAAAATATGATAAATATTATAAAACTAATTTTATAAAAATATATAAATAATTATTTAATCATTTTTTTCATTCTCAAATGCACTGATGTTAGTGAAAACAGAACAAATTTTGAACCTAACTTAATACCGAATGTTTGGTTAAGGTATCAGAATTGAATCTTACATTCAACTAAAATCATTTATTTTATGATGATAGTGTAATACAAGTTAAACAAAAATTTTGAGAAAAATATTACAAATAATATGTCTAATCCAGTGGTTAGGTTAGGCGTCTGAGTCTAGGCCTGTAAATGAACTAAACGTTCAGCGAACCGTTCATGAACCGTGCGGCGGGAAGTTCGTTTATGTGCGTTTATTTATTAAATGAACGAACATGAACAAGATTTTATGTTCGTTTAATTAAATGAACGAACATGAACATAGGTCTCGTTCGTTCATTTACGTTCGTGAACGTTCGGTTATGTTCGTTTATGTTCATTCATTTATGTTTAACCCAATCTTCTTAAATCAATTTTGGTGACCAATATGTAAGTATCTTAAAAATATTAATTAATCTGATATTCTGATGATCAACTCCATAATTAACCCAATTTTATTTGGAGATTAAATCCAATATGTTAACCCGTGAGACACCTAGCACCTATATTCATTCCCTTTTTTTTTCTCAAACCCTAGTGTTCACTGGAAAGTGGAGACGATCATTGAAAGCTTCAAAACAAGTTATATTATAGTGCAATCTGAAGTTTGACATGTATGTTTTCATCTCTTTCTCTGTTTTATTTGACTTAATAGTTAATATGTAAAGTTATTGCGGGTATCTTCACATCTAAAACTCAAAAAAACATTATACTTCTTTCTAGAAATAGATGGGAAGATAAAGGTAACAATCAGAAGCATATGAGCATCAGTAAAGAGAAAAGTATATAAAATTTTCCAGAAAACAAAACAAAGGTTTCTATGTAATTTCTGAAAAAGAGTGTAATAGCGGAAGTAATGGGTTTTCCAAGAAGAACCCATTAATAAGTAGAAAATACACTTTGATAATGAACTTTTGTTTTCATAGTTCTTGACCTTTAGTTGTGGAGTAGACTTTAGGTACGTTAAAATTTTGAATGGTGGTTTAGTAATAATATCAGTTACGATATGCAGTATCGAAGGGATTTCGGATCTATGTTATTGTCTTGTAGTCCAATTTGTACCATTCGAAATCTTCATGCTGTTAAATTTTCTACTATGCTTTTGGAAAGGACCATTATTAACAAACTTCACTAAAGTCTGACATTGATATCACAAAATTTTTAACCGGCGAATTTATTAGAATAACGTAGTGGAAAATGATTGTTCATATGTAATCATGTACCACTAAGATAAATGTTATAGCGTTAAATTAAAGTCGTGTGAATCATTTAATATCTTTATAAGATAGATCGGAATATTTGATATCTTCAAACATTTCATCACTGTTAATCAGCTCTTACGCTATTTATCACTGTAGATTTGGTTGATTTGTATTGTCGACTATTTTTCATGAAAAAACAATGGAATGTAGGGTCTCCAACGTTTATGTTCGCGTTCAATTATGTTCGTGTTCGTTTATGTTCGTGTTCGTGTTCGTTTATGTTCGTTTATTTATTAAATGAACGAATATGAACAAGTTATATTCCTTAATAAACGAACATGAACAAAAAAAATTTTGTTTGCTTATGTTCGTGTTCGTTTAAGTTCGTTTATTTATTAAATGAACAAACATGAACATACATCCGTTCGTGTGCGTTCGGTTCATTTACAGGCCTACGTCTGACCCTATTTTCAAGGAGTCATGCTTTGGACATCATTTAATTAGTAAAAAAATCATTAAAATATCGTTAACTTATTGATGATAAAGAGAAAATGATAGAAAGAATTAAAAATATGCAAAAGTGTCATATTATGGACATGTTAGCATTAACCATGAGTGGTAAAAAAAACGAACAATGTTAAGTATAATTCTAAAAATAATAATTTAATGACCAAACTAGAAATAAAATAAGAAGTGAGTGACTAAATAAATAATTTATCCTAATAACAACATCAAACTCACAAAGACCCCGTCAATGTACGATCTTGCCATCCCCAGCTTGCATTTTCCTTCAAAAAAAAAAGTCCACATGGCATCATATTGCTTGTCACTTTTGTCCTGAGGTAATTGACATGGTCACCAACTCATCAACGTGTAAGAAAAAGCCACAGTTCACTTGTCGGCTCTAAAGGGTATTGCAGTAAATCAATGTGTGAATTATGGTAAGCAAAGGAAGATCACCTGTTAAACCCCACTGAATCTCAGAATTTGTTTGATCTTTTTGATAAAAAGTTGGTACCTTTCTTTCTACTTACTGCGGAAAATCTCTCTTAAGTCAATCCTAAGCGCACCGAACAGGAATCCCACATCGGATAATGTTAGGATTTGTAGCGGATACCGAAACAGAGGAGGCAGAAACAAAGCTTAAGCTCCTCCTTCAATGGTGAACTCTAAGCTTAGTGCTGTTTTTATCACCGTTGTTTTCATCTACTTCACAGTTCCTTCAACAGGTAATGTCTGGAAAAAAACCCCAAGTTGGAGAAACCATTGTTTTCTTAGGTTTTGTAGTTGTCTTCTTATTTTTTGCAGCAAATCAAGAACAAGACAAAGAACCGTTTGTGGGAGTTAACATAGGAACGGATGTTTCAAATCTGCTGTCTGCAAAGGATTTGGTTTCGTTCTTGCAGGTGCAGAAAATCTCACACGTTCGACTCTATGATGCAAATCCGAATATACTCAAAGAATTAGCAAACACAAAGATTAGGGTCATCATCAGTGTGCCAAATAACCAGCTTTTGGCCATAGGTTCATCCAACACCACGGCGGCTTCTTGGATCAACCGAAACGTCGTCGATTATTACCCCGAAACGCTCATCACTCATATCGGCGTCGGGGATGAGGTTTTGACGACAGTACCGTCTTCGGCTCCTTTGCTGCTGGCTGCAATTCAGTCTCTTTACAGTGCTTTAGTGGCTGCAAATTTGCATACTCAAGTCAAGGTTTCAACACCACATGCAGCTTCTATTGTTCTCGATAGTTTCCCTCCTTCTCAGGCTTACTTTAACCAAAGCTTGATTTATGTTATGGCACCTTTGCTTCAGTTCTTATCAAAAACTGGATCTCCATTGATGATGAATCTTTATCCTTATTATGTGTTTATGGAGAATAAAGGTGTGGTTCCACTTGATAATTCGTTGTTTAAGCCTTTGACGCCGTCGAAAGAGATGGTCGATCCGAATACTTTGTTGCACTACACCAATGTGCTTGATGCAATGATTGATGCTGCTTATGTTTCCATGAAAAACTTGAATGTTACTGATGTTCCAGTGCTTGTTACCGAGAGCGGTTGGCCTTCGAAGGGGGATTCGAAAGAACCTTATGCTACTATCGATAATGCGGATACGTATAATTCGAATCTTATTAATCATGTTATAGATCACAGTGGAACCCCTCTGCATCCGGAAATCACTTCCAGTGTGTTCATATATGAGTTGTTCAATGAGGACTTGAGGTCGCCCCTGGTGTCCGAGGCGAGTTGGGGGTTGTTTTATTCGAATTCGACGACGGTGTATTTGCTTCATGTGTCCGGGAGTGGGACCTTTTTGGCTAACGATACGACCAATCAGACTTATTGTATTGCAATGGACGGGTTCGATTTGAAGACGTTGCAGGCGGCTTTGGACTGGGCTTGTGGTCCTGGGAGGGCGAATTGCAGCGAGATTCAACCGGGGGAGAGCTGCTACCAGCCTAATAATGTGAAAAATCATGCTTGTTATGCTTTTGATAGCTATTATCAAAAGGAAGGGAAAGCTCCTGGGTCCTGTGACTTTAAGGGTGTTGCAATGATAACTGCCACTGATCCAAGTAAGTGTTTATCCCAATCATTCCTCAAAAGAAAATTGCATTCAACTTTTCTTGTTGGCTTGTAGCCATAGGTGGTTCAATCTTTTCCTTTGATCAAGGCTCTTAGAACATTATCCGGACATCGTAGTCTAAAAGAATTGCGCATTTACCATTGACTAGAACGACGTATTAGTCAATCAAGTGCAGAGTTCTAGCACTTTGCAGGTTGTTTAGTTCCTCAAATGTGTTATGAACTTGCATTTCTTTGCACCAGAAAGTTGCATAACCCCAAATATTTAGGCTTTAGAGTATGGAATAATTGCATTTCCAAGTTAGAATTCATGTAGGGATGCTCACTGGGAAAAAGGGTCGGGTCTTTTGTGATTGAAAGGTGAAAAAGGGTGTGGAAAAACAGTTTCTTTTTTGAGAAGGAACTATTATATCATTTTCGGCCCTGCTTCTGTAACGCACTTCACCACACGCCACTACCGCACTAGGCCATCGACTCATCTGCGTGTCCAGATTTCCTCAACAACAGGCTTTCTACTTGCATACATGCTAGCAATCATCTTCTATTATCGTACGAATCCAACATGTTTTTTTTCCTTTATGAATTTGTGGGGTATATTTGCAGGTCATGGGAGTTGTGTCTTTCCAGGAAGGTGAGTCACTCCAGCCATTCTAAACACTCTAGTTCACATTTTGGTTAAACAAATTGCATAACGTTCATAACATAGAATTTTCAATTCCGGCTTTGCAGTAAGAAGGTAGTCTACAAGACGAGAGCGGTCGTAAACTCTACAGAAGTAAGCAGTGGAGCCGAAAGGCTAAAACTCTTTCCTTTCCACACCAGCCAAATACCTGCAACCACAATAGCTTTCTGTATTTCGTTGTTCATTCCTTTGATAAGGAAGAAAACGAACCAATGTATCATTATTTAGCATCGAATTCGCCGGGGAGAAGAGGAGCCCTTGTTGAATGAATCTGTTGATTGAGAGTTGGCATTATATGTTATTGAAACAATGATTGTGAAGGCTAGGAATTAGCAGAAAGTGTGATGATAGTGCAGCATGCAATCAATAAAGTAGGAGCAGTGGGATCAATTTTGGGCACTTTTTGTTGTTGCCAACATCAATACATCATGAGACTTTGTTGGAACAAAAACAACTTTTTAGTGAATCTAAATGCTTTGTATTTGTTTCTGAATAGTTTTGTGTTTATTATGTTAGAGATTACGATACCATATCGATACGGTATCGGTGCTCAATTTACGTAGGTCTCATACCAGCAATGTTTTAAGTTACCCCCACAGGACTTGGACATAGTACCAAGCACCGACCGTTTCTCCATGGTTTAGGAGCGTTTCCAACTTTATACTTTTGGATTAGGCCAGTTAGTGTAGGGTATTTGTGCCTAACAAGGTTGGAAAGGGAAGGAAAAGATTAGAAGAAAATGATGTTTCTTTACCACTATGAAAAAGCATCTCGTTAATTAATGATCTTTCTTTAATCTAATCTATTGAGAGAAAGTTAGGCATAATATTAAAATTAACCTCACATGTTTATTAAAATGGTTATTTTAGTTTTCTTTTTTTTGGAGTATTTTGACTTTAACTGAAGGCGAAAAATAAATCATGTAGTTAACGCTCTAAAATATGGAGTTTTTTACCTAGAAAAGATATGGTGAACTGCAGGCTTTGAAGCACGATAATTTCCCAGAAATGTCTGGGTTTGGTTTATTTTTCCCGGAGGATTTACCACTAACATCTTGGAAGCATCCTACGATTATATAACCTTCAGAAGAGGAAGCGATTCCAAATTTTTAGTACTTGGCGAAGCTTATCGATTCCTCCTTCCACTGTCGTTTAATGGAATCATCATCCATAATCCCATGAAACTTTTCTCGAACCAAGCATGAAAATTGGGCAAAATTTCAATATTTTTCCTAGGAATTTTCTTATTCATATATGGGAATAATTGGAATTGAACATAGCACAAACAATAAGACAACAGCATGTTCATGTAATGTCATGTCAGTTAATAGAAGATCCAAGACATTGGTATTTTGATTGCAGAGGTTAAAGTGTAAATTTTGATCTTTAGGATGATGGCTTGTAATATTTTGTTGGTACAAAAGACATTTTTGTGACAACTCCATCATAGGCCTTCCTCCTTACCAAAATCTAAGCTTTGGTGCCTGCCTTGTGTAATCCGGATTTCACATATACCATTTGTATGTTCTTCTTCAGGCATGGACTGAACTCTCCGCTCGGGAATTCGCCTGATCGAAGGACCCTCTGCTAGTTATTCCATGTCATTGCCATGTGGCCCATGTTAGTCCAGCTTCGACCGGTGTTATATGTTGTTCTACGTCATTGCCATATAAATATAACCCGTCTTCGAGTCGGAGACTGTCTCGAGCTCCGAGTCCTGTCAACCTTACCTTCCCTTTGGATTTCTCCAAGATTGCTTCAGCAAGATCCACAGCATTTTCTGAAGGAACCTAGATTTCAAATCCGTCCTCACTGGTGTACCTGAAAAATCGACTTGCCAACCAAATCATTACTCTTTGAATAACAAGAAGAAACGAAATCGAGTGTTACCCTGTCCAAGTGAGATAACATGTTGCACCATTGATATCCATTGAAGAACCGGGGCAGCAAGAGGACCCTGTGACAGAAAGAAACATATGACTGTTTAAATGCTACACTCTCAATAACCAGCAAATCCGTGCTAGCTGACCAACAATCACCGGAAAATTGCTTGAGGCAAAACGACCAGAGACGTAAAATTCAAAGGCTCTAGCGATTAACCTGGAGAGCTAGAAGAGATCTCTCATCATGGATGTGCCGCAAGACATCCCTGCCTTTGGTCTTGAATGCCTTCATATGCTCTTCAATGTGAGCCAGATCCTTATCCCTGCAGCCTGCATTCACAACCAGGTATATTTATGATTATCCTTCACTTCGGTAATCACAGAATCGTCGATTGCCCCACCCTTCTCATTCGTAAAGACGGTTAGAGTTCCGGTTCCGGGGACAAGGCCAGTTACATCAGCAATGACAAGCTTTTCAACTTTCAAGGAATGGAACACAGTCCTTTCCCTTAAGGCTCAGCCCACGGGAAACATTAAAGAGTCCACCATTCACCCTGCAATTCACGGTTGACTCCATAATCGAGTCCTTGTACTGAATCAGCATGCTCCATTGGGCGAACGAGACCATCTTACCGCCATTAGCAACATGGAAATCATAAAGAAGAGTCTTTTTCAGATCAGCCTCCGATGCAAAGTACCGACGTGCTACGACCTTCTTGTCAGCCCGAGCAAGACACGGCTAATCGATTGCACGAGTAGCCAAAAACTTCCCCTCATCTTCTAAAGCTGAAAAATCTGATGAAAGAATAAGAATGTTGAGAAAGACAATACGGTAATACTAAGAACAACATTCACTTGCCACTATCTCGACAGCATTATTGAACGAAGTCCTTCTCAGAGCATTCGAATTCGAAGGAGAAAAGTGATTCTAACAGTATTGAGCCTATATGGGGTTCAACGACACAGAATCTAATGAATCGATGTTACAAATCCAACACCAAATTACAAACTAAAACACCAAATGGATTTCTTGACAGATGATAACCCGATAAACGATCTAATATCACTAAATCATCATTGAAGCATCCACTAGAGACATTCAAAACAAATAATCCGACCATATACGATGAGAACCACGACTAACTCGACTTAAAAAGCATATTCAATAGACACTAATCGGCTCGAATTTCATAAATTTGGCTCCATTAAAAAATTCAAATAGAGTTTGAGTTATAAAATAAGACTCATCAACTAGACTAACTTGACTTTTTTAAATCAATTTAACTCGACTCGGTCGAATACTCAGCCCTAGCATGAATACATCTTTATCCTATCTTACGTAAAAAATCAATATTAGATATTAGGGTAGAATTTAAGCCCAAAATAAATTAAAGATGTGATTTTTATTGGGAACTTGGAAGTTGAGGGTCTTGATGAGTGATTTAGCCATTATTCAAAGCATGATCTTCAGGTTTTGTAATGGGACTTTGTTTGGATGTGAATATAAACGGGACATGAGCAGAATGACATTGTTGCATATCTAACCCGTAAACATTTTATTTCTTCATAATATTATTTTTTTATCAAATAATTAATCTTATAAATAAAATAATAGAAATTAGAGTTAATGTAAATTAAATAAACGCAGACTTGAAATCGTCTGAGATCTTGTAGCCGCAAACCTTATAATTTTAACTTGATCCAGTAGAGTAATATGCTAAACTTTTCCAGACCTTGACTAGAAAAATAGAACATTTACATTGTTATTTTTTCATAAGCACGTTTCAGATACTTTCAAAGATCAACAATCTTAGTAGTTTCGATGAAGTTTAATATTATTGGCATGGGAATGTTAGGATTTTGCAGATTTTTTAAAATCCCAGAACGGCTATCGATTCCACAAAGAACGAATGGATTTACATTAAAAATGCTTAACCACGGGTTAGATATGGTTTAGGGTTCTTCGTTCTACGCAGCAGTTTTGGCATTTTGGGAATAGTTCTACGCAGAGTTTTGACATGTTATACATTAGCTAAGACAAGAAGACAACCTTGGTTTGTCCCAATGCTGTTGTCTGTTTGAAGATATGTCGTTGAAAGTCAGCGAATCAAGCCCCCTGCTGGTGACTTGACTCGGCCATCTGATCTTGTTCATACCTTCAAGCTTCAACGACTACACCGATATATATATATATATGGTCTCTGGAAACCTTCAAACTTCGGTCCGATCGAGTTTGTTAAAATTAGCAGCTGTTTATTAGTCAAGGTCATCACACAAATCTTTCACAGTAAGCAACTTACCACTGTGGAAGGGAGCTTTTTCTTCTCGATAAGTCCTCAACACCCGCTCTCTTACAAGAAAATCGTCCACCAACAACCCTATCTCCAAACTAAAAGAACTAAACTGTCAACGATTGACTAGACGAATTTGTTCCATCAACAACGTGCTCTCTTACAAGAAATCCGTTCTTCTTCAAATCGAATTCGCTTTAGTTAAACCTTTCGGATTGAAAAGCCAAAGAAACAGCCATGGCAGGTCTTGAAGTTTCAAGCAGCATGTTGTTTTCAAAGAGTAATTTGCCTTCGTTGTGTTGTCGTCGGGGAATAGTCGGCTCGACCCTTAGCGCGCCGAGGGTCCATCTATGTCCAGTCTTTCTCCCGAAGCTCTCTAGCAGAGATTTGGCCGATGAACTCGCAAGAGAACCGGTTACCCGATTGCTAGACAGACAAAAAATTCATCTGATCGTCAAGTGATTGCCAAGCTTTATGCAATCATGGAGGCAGTTGCGGATAGGGTGGAGATGCATAACAACGTAGGAGATCAGCGTGATAATTGGAACCGACTCCTTTCGACTTCCATCAATACGATGACTTTAGCTGGCGCCACCATGGCCGGACTAGCCGCCACAATTGCTGCAGAAGGGGCTCCTTTTACGGCACTCAAGCTATCCTCCATTGTGCTTTACGTTGCAGCCATGGGGTTGTTGCTGGTTATGAACAAGATTCAACCATCCCAACTCGCGGAAGAAAAAAGAAATGCATCGAGATTGTTCAAGCAGCTTTATTTTCAGATTCAAACAATGTTGTCTCTTGGCAAACCAGATATCAGTGACGTTAATGAAGCAATGGGGAAAGTTTTAGCACTCGACAAGGCATATCCACTTCCTTTAATGGGTTCCATGCTTGAAAAATTCCCTTCGGAAGTTGAACCAGCAAGGTGGTGGCCAAAACAAAGGCAAAAGCAAGTGTTTTTCGGGGAAAATATGGAGGGAAACAATGGCTGGAACAGAAAGCTAGAGGAAGAAATGAAGCAAATTGTTAAAATTTTGAAGAAGAAAGATTTGGCCGAGTACATTGATTTGTGCACCAAAGCACTGAAACTTAACAAAATGTTGGCAACATCTGGTCCCTTATTGACCCTTTTAGGGGTGTTGGGGTCTTCCTGTATGAGCACTACCCACTGCTCGTGGCCAGTGATGATCGGAGTCATAGCAGGCGCGATGGCTTCTGTAGTGAACACGGTGGAAATATATTGACACGTGTTTGTCATTTTCTGATTAAATGGTTAATTTATTATATTAAATTAAAATTAAGACCAAATTAATTGAATGAATAAATATTAAAGATCAAATATGTAATTATATTAAATTTATAATTAAAACCACTTAAATTTTTATAGGATTATATTTCTAAAATTAAAAACATAGTGGTTATATCCATACTGATCTTATAGTAAAATGGTCATTTGAGTCATGTACGCTTTAAAAAATTATGTTAAACGTATTTTCAAAAGACGCTTTTGATAGAAAATGTCATATATCGATGTGACATAAATTGATCAGAACTTTTAATGTTTGAGTCAAAATAATAAAAGGAAAAAATATAAGGGACCTTGTAGAAAATAACCCAAAAACCTTTAACATAAAATTCTACGATGCTCACGAGAACCGCGGTCCTCCTTCATTATTGAAAAACTGATCTGATTTGTGCTTTACGGTGTTGGGTTCCATTGTTACTGAAAAAAAGAAGAAGCTTGCTTTACGCTCTTAATTTTGATCCTTTTGTGGGTTTCCAGTAAAAGGAAATAGCGTTTAAAGATGTTCCAGTTGTTGTTTATTGTTATATTCGTAGAGATGGTGGTGATCGTCTCATTATCCTTCAAAACTCCGTTAAGGAAGCTGATATTGCTGATTCTGGATCGGGTCAAGAGGGGAAGTGGTCCGGTGGTAGTGAAGACGGTGGCCGGAACAGTGGCCGTTGTGATGTTGTCGTACGTTTACAGCATGATGATGATCAAGAAGCGTTGGATCGAGGATGGAAACGTTTCTCAGACCGACGAGATTCTCATGGCCAAAAACCTCCTCGAAACTACTCTCATGGGTAATTTAATTCTTTCTCACTTCGAATTTATTGGAACCCTAACCCTAAAATTCACTTATATTCGGGATTTCAATGTGTTTTGTGTAATGTCATATGAAATTCTGAATTAATTTCGAAATTATTATGATTGAGCTTATTGTTTGAACTTTGTTACCAAAAATGGCTCTCTCAATTGATTTTCGAATCAATTTGTACAATCTCAATCAGAGAATGCTAGCTATCCCATTCATTAACACTTACATATAGTTTATTTTTAAGTTATTGAGTAAAACAGACAATGGTTTACGTTCTGATAAATTATATTCCGCTACTGCTAAATGAAATGGAGAAGATTGCTCTATTGAATTAC
This sequence comes from Hibiscus syriacus, assembly GCF_006381635.1. Classification (NCBI taxonomy): domain Eukaryota; kingdom Viridiplantae; phylum Streptophyta; class Magnoliopsida; order Malvales; family Malvaceae; genus Hibiscus; species Hibiscus syriacus. Next base: position 1,148,542 of record NW_024062618.1, on the reverse strand, counting down.
ATTTCATATAAGTGGAGATTTGAATTTCATTCCTCGTACCTGACCGATTTGTTCTAAAAAGAATCCTGGTTCTAAATTCCAAGACTAAACACCCTTTTAATTTTTATCCAATTTCCAAAATGTATACATTGTTTTTCTTGATGTTATGGTTATTTACTTCTCATATTAATTCCCAAAAGTTGCCATTGTAGGCTGTATGGTTATTAGGATATGAGCTCCAAATACATGGAAAAACTTTAAAAAATCTAACTATATCCGTGTTGGATAAATACTCGTATTCGACACTCGCACCCGAGTTCGAGTGATGTAGATTGTAGGCTTCATAATTCAGCTTGAACTTGATTGGGGCAGTCTCTGACTTCCTTTAGGTCTGATGAACTTTGTGTTTGTAATGGTGGGTTAACATTTTTTTTGCAGGGGGGTTGCTGTTCCATGCATATATTATAGACAAATTACACCATTATATTAAAGAACTCCGTATAAGAAGGAAGACGATGGAGACTGCCAAGAAACAAGGTCAGGGATTTGAAGATGCAGGTCGGTCGGGAACAGACAAAGTTACAGCCTTGCAGGAAGAAATAGCCACTCTGAGGGCAAGGATTAGGCAGCTGGAATCTGACTAGAGCTTGTCACATGCAAGTGGTAAGAAGAACGAAATACCAAAGGAATTTGAGCATCTCTTGCAGTTTCATTAGCTTTTTTCAAATAAAGTTTCCGCAGGAGTCTTGTAATGGAGTTTGTTTGTTGCAGTTTAGTTTCAGTTCATGAATTATGCCGAACAGAGTAATATGTTGAATGAATCAATGGATGAGTTTTGATATTTGATCCGAACAAAATGTTTGATACTCGAGTTACATTCGAATATTGTTTTCAGAATATGATCCTTCAAATATCTTCTAAAATACATGGGAAATCTTTATATTCCTGTCAGACACATACTTGTATTCAATACCGTATTCATGTACAAGTGAATTGGATTTATTTCGGGACTCGAGCAGCTGATTTCAAAGTTATTGAAAAACACAGCATGGATCATCGTGTTGTGCAATAGCTGGTCGGCGTTGGCAGCAGTGAGCATCGTTAAGCCAAAAAAAATATTCATGTTCAAGTGAATTGGATTTATTTCGGGACTCGAGCAGCTGATTTCAAAGTTATTGAAAAACACAGCATGGGATCATCGTGTTGTGCAATAGCTGATCGGCGTTGGCAGCAGTGAGCATCGTTAAGCCAAGCCAGAAGAGACATTACTGATAACACAAGCATTAGCAAAGTTGCAACATGAGATTTCACCTCTTGTGCGTATTGAACAGCAGCCAAGGCAATGAAGGTTAATGGGAACGAGTATGCCCACCATGCAACATTGAATTTCCTCATAGATTTCTGGAAAAGAAATGGCCTGCACCCCTTTAAAAATCAACCACTGTAAAAATCATTACATATATACGTGTGTGTGTGTTTAAAGTTGTTTGCGGTGAATTTACCAGAGAAATGAAGAGGAACAAGGAGAAGAAAAACATCTTCGATGTGTTGTCGAAAGCTCCTGAAATGGAGTTCCAAGCAAAACTAGCCATGCTCGGAGCAGCAAAGAACAAGAAGAACGTTGGTCGTAAAATCACTGGAAGGGAATTCGGACCTGACAAGCGTTGATAGAGAGTAACAAAGAGTACCAAATAGTGAACTATACCAAGTGACCACATACAAACAGTACTCTCTTTCCACCCCATCTCCGCTGCAGCTCTAGCTGTGACCAAGTTCCCAATCACCGATATCTGGCTAGTCGGGTTTGCCATTACCAACAGAAACCGTTTCTCCGTCGTGAACCATTGTCCGTATATCTTAATATCGAGCACTGCCAAAGGAAACAATAAAGGTCTAACAGAGAATCAGAGAAAGAAAGCTAGTATTCGGAGGGAGAACCGGTGCAGATTGAAGCAAAACAAGCCATGAGATCCAAGGAGCATACAGATAGTTAACTCCGCTACGGTGCAAGGACTCCGCCTTAACCAACTGAAAGTGAAAGTACACCGGAGAACGTACACGAAAGACGGTGAAACCTGTGTTAAAACAGCCAGACACCATAGCAGCAAACAAACTGTTGGTGGGACCTTGCCAAAAACATGCGAGAAGACATCCGGAGAAACCCCATCTGGTCGGATCAGAATCTTTCATAACAAAGCTTGGCTTCCAAGAGAAAGGCTTATCCTAAAATACCCTCACTCAAAAGGCGCATGGCAGCTCCCCTTGAGAACTTCCTGGTGAATAAAAAGCAAGGAACGAATGTAGAGTTAACTCGACACCACTCTGTCCGGGATTCACTCTCGTAGTATATATGGTCGATGTCCTGTTCGAATAATCAGAGTAGTTGGAATTGTTGAGATACAAGGTGTGGATTAATGGACCATGAAAATATGTCAATTTAGACAATAAAGAACTATGCAAAACTGAGCAACATAAAGATCAGAATATGACTATCAAAAAGCAAATGCATAAAGTAGAACACATTGATTTCAAATGTAACACATTCATAAAAATCATGTACGAATTACAAAAATTGAAGAGATTAATTTCACTTATCAAGAATATGGTTAGAGGATAACCATTAGAAAGCAAAGAAAACCCAGAAAATAGTTCGGGAAAAGAGAACATGCAAGAATGAGATATACTGATTCATTCTTACCGCAAACAATGTTGGCACGTAATGTTCATCTGGGATACAATTATGCTGTTTTTGAAGTTTCTGCACAGTCAAAAGTAAGTCATCAATCACATTGAAGAAAGCGGATTCTCGGTCACAATTCAATATCTGAAAGAACACTGGACTGTATTTGCAAAACACTAGAAAATATGACACCTATGGGAATAAGATCTCACTACTAAATCAATGTTATAGCCCCTGAATCGACTATCAAAACTGATAAAAAGGCTCCTATTAATCAACATCATTGCATTCATTTTGGGAATTGAACTCTTACAATATTCAGCCTTCCTTTACCGGTGTCCACAGGAGGGCGTCGCTGCAAACCAATAAGTAAATTTAAGTTTCAGATTGCCATTCCATATGATCCAATATCTTATCCTAGCAACATGCCAAATAAAGGGGGGATATCTCTAAAAAGACATAATTTGTGGATAGGAATATTTTACAACAATGAGGAGAAAATTGATGGAAAGTAAACACATAACATGCTATAATCAACAGCACACCTTGCAGAATTTCTTAAAGACCGGAAGAAAAACCTCATCATCTACGACGACTTCGGCATGGCTCCTTAACAAAAGAATGGTTTTGATCCCTTGCGTTATTGGTCCGTTTGTTTTTATTCCTTCAGTCTTTAACTCATTAATCCTTTAACAGAAGTTTAATTTAACGGTAGTTAACGGTCAAAGGACTAAAATCGAATAGATCGATAACATAATCAAACTAATGATTAAAATCGAACGGACCGAATACATAAGAGATCATCCATATAGTTTACCCAAACAACAAAATAGGCATTTCAATTTTCAAACTTCAGAGCTCGTGTTGTATGATTTCATACATGAAACATCCGCCTCTGTACTCTTTTATATGAATTTTAGTTTATGGAAATAAGTTTATTTTGTCGGCATTAAGTGATTTATTGTTTTTAATTTGGATAAGGAATCGTGGTCGATGAAATAATGATCATTGACCGGTGTTTCTTTGTGACAAATGAACTTATAAGGAAGAATATGGAAGTAGAGGAGGTGAAGTGGTGTCGTCCCCCTCCTCGATCATGGAGGAAAGGTATTTGTAGTGGCCCTTGTTCATAGTGTCAATCATAAAGTCTATGACTACTCATAAGTCGATAGGTTAAAAAGATCTGATTGTTAGATTTTGAATTTCGCTTTGGTAGATCATATGAGCCTGTCAGAAGTTTAATTTATGCACTGTACTTGATTCGGGATGCTCATGTACCTGAAGAATATAGGTTCCTTGAAAGTTCCAATATTCTTTTATCTAGAAGTCTTGATGGACAAAAAGTTAATAACTTCCGAAGGTGACCTCTGTAGCTATAATAATTTGTAATGTGGGTGCATAAGGCGAAAGCAACAAGGCAAAATCAGTATACGGATCTGTCGTATGTATAGCTAAAGAGAAAATGTCGAGCGGCATTTGCTCAAAGAATAAAACCTTATATGCTGCAGTAATGAACTCCATCATTGCAGAAATTCCAGTATTGAACCTTGTTCCTTCAATTTCATCTGTCAACTAGTTAAAAAAACATAACCAATCATCTGTCAGGAGAGCAAACCAGGAATCTTAGGTTTCAATACTCATGTTACTTGTGCACTCTTAAATTGATAAAATACACGTTTGGATCAAACTGAAAAAACATGATCCGATCTGGAGAAATTTGTGAACATAAAGGCATAATGAATTGCACATTAAGAGCATACTTCTTTGCAGATAATGCAACATTTACACAGTTAATCAGATGTCCAGATGATAAAAACCGAAGTGTAGATATGACCTTAGCTATGCATTTATGAAGTGCACGAAGCTGTTCCGTTGTAGGTTCCTCATCAGCAACCACTGTTCCATCTCTGAAAGCAGCATGATGCAATGGTGTGCCAACAATCAGCCTCCAAGTTCTTCCTAAAAATCGATGGACTCCTTCAATTCCAGTAGTTTACATATAGTCAGGATGATCCTACTATTGACAACTGCATAAAGAGTCACTATAAAATCTATCGACTATAATCGAGAGACGGAATACAACCTTCGATAAAACCATCTCACCCTTATTCATCTCTGTTCTACCTCATTACGGAGACAAACTAAACTAAATAAATCGCTTACAGGCTTCACAACCTATTTGTCTTAAACTCTTACTGCATCTCTACAGAAGCTTTCAGCCATCACAACAGTATTACCCCAGCACAATTTGGGAATAGTATCTGAAAGACGAGCAATCTTTATGTTTAGGTTCTATATATGATAGATTCGGTCCTATTCTAGCCCAAAACAATCAGAATTAATACAATAATAGCAATCCCGAGTAAAACATTCAAGAAGACACTCATTTTTCATCCAATAAATCAGCATTCAAAAGAAAATACATGAAGAAATGTTCAATGGCGCTATATAAACAGTTCTACATGTTAAGTGACCCACTGCTACCGCAATAAGAGAGCAAAAGAAGAGTGCGAGGAACTGGTCGAAGAGGAAATAGAATCGAGATAGGGATAAACTGATTGCTTCTTTTAACTTGGGCCGTAACATTTGATTTTGTAAAGAAATTTATGGGCTAACGACTGTTAGGTTGTTCTCTTTTTCTAATATATATATATGAAGCCCATTTTAGCCGGAAGTGTAATTTCCAACGTAGATGCCGAGTATTAGCAGGGAAGGACATGAGGTGGATCGGATCAGATTTTTGACGACTCAAATATGATCTAGGTAATTGTTTTTTCCTTTTTACTCATATATGAACTGATTGGATTTTAAGGAGGTTTTACCTTAATCGAAACTCGCACACTCAATCAGAGACAAATATGTATAATTCTTATTTTAATTAGTTAAAATAGTGACCTAATTAAAAAAACATATAGAGATATTATTACAATTATCCATAAATGTATAAAAAAGATTATACTATTATCTCGAATCAAATATTTTTACCCCAACCTTAAATCAATCAGACTCAATCTTATCCTTTAAAAAAATTCGTCTCAATCTAACTCGAACTCAAATTTAAAAAAGATCCTATCATTTTAGAACAAAATCCGCCAGATTCAGATGCAATATCATCCCCATGTATTGGTTATAAAATTCGTCGGCAGTTGTCGATAATTTCAAAATAGGAAATAAAAAAAATATATAAAAATAAATTGAATAAAATATAAATTAGAATAAAATAAATTTATTTTACCTAAAAACATATGTATTTATGTGTTAGAGACATATATTAATATAAATACGAGCCGATAATTGTTGTAGTCTACAAGGACGAACGTATAATTTTATGTTAAGACCGAGTGAATTTATAAAATTTTAAGGAGATAAAATCAAACTTCCAAAAACAAATTAAAAAAAATCTAAAATATATGATTTTGAAATACGCGACATCCCATCTACTTCACTCAATCTATCCCTAGTTATAGGTGTAAATTTTTGCACTCAAAAGTTGTTCTTGTACAACCTTAATGCGAAACACGCAACAACATAATCAGTGTTGTTTTAGTTTCAAAAAGCTTTAAAATTTCAGACAAAACCCCAATGGAGAAGGGTACTAAATTGGTCCTAATCAGATGCATGAAACCTGCTTTCAGAAGAACCTTAATTTTATAATCCAATGGCCAGCTTTTATTTACCTTATACAATAATATGATCCTCATGTGAGTCTACTTGTAATCCATGTATCTTACTTATAATTCTAGAAGATGACAAACATACGAAGTACACATAATTTGACCACCGCTTGCATTCTTTGCTTCTTCCCATATTGAGATGGCTCGAAGAGGGTTGACAGCAGTCGTATTTTTGTTTCTTTCGAAATTCTAGATTTTTATTTAATTTAAGTATTTTTATATTTTTATTTATATTCTTAAAATTTTAATATATCATCTTAAAAATCCGTACCTTCTAATATAAAACCGTGTGTTTGTCTATGTTCTCATATGCGGGTATAAGGATGATAATCTGATCAGAATCCAATGGATTTAGATTCAACTCAACTTAACACGACGCGAGATATTTATATAAAATTCGGGGCAAAATTGGTTTTGCAAAACATGAGATCTGGTTCAATTTTATGGTGAAAAATCTTTGATTCAACCTTACACGAGATAATTATATAACTTTTTTCTACATATTTAGAAATAATAGCAAAAATAATTTGTTATATGCATATTAGATCGGATATGAATTTTTACTTCAAAAATTTAGTTTTAATAGGATCTCCTTAAAACTCAGATTAAATTTTTGTGTAAGAATATATTTTTCAAATCAGATCATATTGATAAAATCTGACCTAACCCAGTTTGTTTTAAACCGTATATATTTATATATTGCGGACAATAAGCTTCCTATTCATGCTACGTCGTAGACATTGATAATTTAACAATGCAAACTGCAAAAATAACTTCTATCAAGCACCAAATCAAACAGTAAGCTTCCTATTCATGGTTCGATGGCGCTTGCATGGGAAGGTTATTCATAAGATTGATTCTGTCAACAGTCATTTGAGTACTGCTTGGAGATTATTATAGGATTTTCCATAAGATTGTTATGGAACTGGGTTTTTGTTTGTTTTGAGTGGCTTGGCTGCTGTTAGTAATTCTTTGGGAGATTATGTATTCATTGTAGTATTTGTTTTTCTGGATAAAAAAAGATGCATTTATCTATATAAAAAAATAGAAATAGTATCAGATGATATCTTTCTTTAGTTTTTCTTGAAATAATGCAATTTTTTTAAGATCCAGGGGTGGACCGAAGAGTGGTCAAGGATCAGATCGAATTTTTTTGATCTATTCGAATATAATTTGAATACAATCCTCTTTTATTTATCAGTTAACTCAATCTAGATTTAACGAAGATTTATCCTACTTAAAATTCAATTCGACTTTGAAGGTAGAAATTTGTATCTGATTCGATCTAATATATATATTTCTTATTTTTATTAAATAAAATAGAGACCTAACTAAAAAAATATAAATAGATAGGTATAATAGTAATTATCTTCAAATATATAAAGAATGATTATACTATTATTCATAGTCGGGTCAAATATTTTCACCATAAATTTAAATTTAATTCGACTCAAACTCAATTTTTTTTTTAAAATCAAGTTCATCGGAATTAATATAGTTCGTGTCAAATATTCATCCAAAAGACAATTATATCTTAAAATCTTCAAATTCTTATTGTTTAAGCCTTTTTTATAATCTAATTTTATATTGTCAAATATTTAAAATTTTATACCTTAATATCAAATTTTAGGTCTGTCTCTAACAAGGTCAATGATTAATTCATTTAATTTTATTTAATACTAATTTATTGATGAATTATTATTGGAAAAGCCAAAACTGAAATAGCTGGAGGTTCCTTTCAATCATCAACGCCCATAAAAGGTGATTCAAAAAGCGGCTTTTTTACCCCATTGACACCGTTTATTTTTATTTTTACTTTTCTAACACCGTTCGACCAATATTTCCAAAACTAGCACCCTTTCTGCTGAGTTGGCAAAGGCGCGTCCCCGGGGGCGCGCTTTACCCGTGTTTTCGCTGAGTTGGATGCCACGTGTGAAAGGCGCGTCCCCGGGGACGCCTTTGCCATATCAGCAGACACGTGTGGAAGGCGCATCCCCGGGGACGCGCCTTCCATAAATGTCATTAATGCCCCCATCCGTTTTTCCTAACTACCCCCCTCCCCTCCCTATATAAACCCCCTCAACCCTCACTCATTCTTCACACCAAAATCATCTTCTCCTCTCTTATATAACTCAAATTCTCCAACTATTTGAGTTTTAAATTTGTTATTAGTGGTAAGAATTTATTTATGTTAGTATTTTTTTAAATAGTTATTATTTTTATATTAATATATTTATGTAAATTTATTTTATTATTAAAATAATATTTATATAATTATTATTTATTTAGAATTATTAATTTTTTGCTAATTATATTGTTTTGTCTACAGTTATAATGGAAAACGAAATGCTGTTGCGATTGGATAATGATCATATCTCCAGACATTTTAGCGATATGGTAATATTTTTTATAATGTTAATATTTAAATTTATTTTATTTAAAGTTATTATGAATTTATATTAATTTTTACTTTTTATAATATATATTATTTAGGATCTGATCCTTTTTATAATATATTATTAGGATGCTGATCGTATTTTAGAAACTTTTATTAAAAATCCCTACCCACCGGAACGTATTTTGCCATCATTTGGCTTCTGCTGGGTTCGGGTATATTGCAACAATTATAGGCGGTTGCAAACTCGAACCTGTCCTAATTTCTGCACTGATTGAGGTGGAGGCCCGAGACACACACTTTTCACCTTCCATGTGGAGAGGCAACAATTACGTTGGAGGATGTCTCTATGCATCTGGGGTTCCCGTCGACGGAAATATGATGTGTGGTATGGCGGATGGTGATTGGCAATCAATGTGCATTGATTATCTTGGAGCTGCTCCGCCAGAGTTTAATGGAGGTAGAATAGCTTATCTTGGTTGAAAGCTAATTTTGAGGTTTTTAAATGAAAATGCTTCAGAGGATCAAGCAAGGCATGTGCTCGGGCATATTTCTACGAATAATTGGAGGAATATTGATGCCCGACAAATCTCGCAACCAGGTGCATGTATGTGGTTGCGGCATCTGATCGATTTTGATGAAGCTGGAAGATATAGTTGGGGTGCTGCAGTTTTGGCATTTCTCTTTAGAGAAATGTGTCGGGCGACGATTATAAGAAAACTGCTATCGGTGGATGTCTGCTTCTACAATCATGGCGTGGTTCCGCATGCCTTCTTATGCCGATCGTGAATGAACCATAGTATCCCCTTATTGTTGAGGTAATTTTCGAACTAAATTTTGATTTAAATATTTTCAATTAAATAGGGTGATATTTAGTTTATATTATTTCATAGGTGGTCGATGAAAAAAAGGACCATAAAAGTATACCTACTGTTTTAGAGGAAATTCGTTTACTTATTGATACGAAAGCTGGGTCTGAGGTATGTTTTTAAATTTGTTAATTATTAATATTAATTTAAAAGTTAGATATAATTAGAATATTTTATTTTTGAATTGTATATTTATATTTCAGTTTCAGTGGATACCTTATGCGAGCGATGAAGTGAAAGCTTGCATCCCACCCCACCTTAGAGGGTCATTAGAGGTATGGATATCGGTTACCTCTTATATGTTATGCTATTATTGAGTGGCATCCAGTTGATCGCGTGCTCCGTCAGTATGGTTGTACGCATATTTCCTGAAGCTCCTAGAAATTTAGACGACGTGCATAACATAGATAGACGGGGAAAGAAGATGTTAACTGGGTGTGAGACACAGAGATTGGATTGCGCTTTGGGAGAACCGATATACACTGTTGGCCCCTCGACAATATTACGCTGAAACTGGTCATTTACGGATAACTATATGGACTGGTTTAATGAAAATGGGAAGCCGTTTCTACTTTCGGCGGAAGCACGAGGGGTTAACATTCCTAGCGCCGAGAAAGACGTCAACCGTCTCAATATCATCGTCCCCCGACGCGTGGACGGAGAGAAGGCGCTACGGTTCTGCATCAGTCCCACCACAACATCCTTATTCGTCGATGCCGCAGGGGTACATGCCCAGCCCTCCACTTCATATGCCAAGCCCACCAGTTTATATGCCATCTCCGCAGGGTTACATTCCGAGCCCGCAGGGTTACATTCCTAGCCCGCCAGGTTACATGCCTAGCCCGCCAGGTTACATGCCTAGCCCGCCAGTTACATGCCTAACCCGCAGGGTTTTATACCATATGGAGTGCATATACGACTATTTTAATGATCCAGCATATGCTTCATATGCATCTATTTGGCTGGTGGTGCTTCTCCCGCAGACACCTCAATCTTCATCTGGATCACATACATCGATGCCAATGTTTCCACAGTTTCCACAGTTCCCGGGAGCGGTGGGATTGTTACTAGCACTCCTCCAGGGTCGTTATTTTATACAGCCCCTTCAGCGCATGCACCAAATGAAAATGCTGCTGATGATGATAGTGAAGATGAGGAGACTGAAGAACACGTTCCACGAAGAAATCCTCCACGAAATAGGCAACCACCGCCATGTGGAACTCATTCGAGACGACGACATCGGTGATCCAGTTATATTTAATGTTATTTAAATAATTAAATTTCAGAATTTTATGTAATTTGGTTATGTTATTTAAATGTTTCATGGTTGTTACATACATATTTTTTTATGTTATTTTTTATTCACATTTAACACTAAATGTTTGATAAATGTTTTTTAAAATACAAATTATATTTTTCGAAATTTAAAATAAAATAAAATAATATTATTCAAATTTAAATTTAAAATATAAATTATAGTATTCGAAATTTAACATTAAATTTCAACTTAATTCCAATTGTATTCGAAATTAAAAGTTATATTCCAATTATAGTTCACAATATTTAAATTGAAATTAAAGGACTCCATACATATGATTTTATCATTAACATATATTAAAACGTATACATTAAATCAACTTATTTTGAGTTCATCGATCGACGTAATCAACCAAGAGGGGGGTGAATTGGCAATTTATTCAATGTCACATTTCAATGATCATTCCATACAATTTCAATGTCACAATCAACTTATCACTTCACATTTATTCAATTTATCAATAACATTTTATCTAATTTATTCAAACTTCACATACGTTTTAATTTAAGTTATTCTTAACTTGTTGAACATTCAAAGAAGTTAAATTTAAGTTATTCCCCGAGGGACATGAGTGACATAATAGGGCAATGATAATATTCTCTGACGAAATAATGGAAGGCGCGTCCCCGGGAACGCGCCTTCACGTGAATAGTGAAATAATAGGTACTGATATATCTAGTGTCCCCGAGGGACATGAATGACATAATAGGGCATGATAATATTCTCTGACGAAATGGAAGGCGCGCCCCCGGGAACGCGCCTTCACGTGAATAGTGAAATAGTAGGTACTGATATATCTAGTGTCCCCGAGGGACATGAATGACATAATAGGGCAATGATAATATTCTCTGACGAAATAATGGAAGCGCGCCCCGGGAACGCGCCTTCACGTGAATAGTGAACCGATTATAGAAACTATTATATGCAACGTATTATAAACTTTCAAAACAAACTTCAGTTCACAATCTTTCAAATTCTCAAATTCCCAAACTCTAAATTCTCAAATTCTCTGAAAATGAGTCGTCTTTCTGCTGTTGTTTTGTATGATGAGATTAAGGAAGCTGAAGAGGGGGTTGTTTTTGAGTCAGATCATTATATCCCCTTAACCTTGAAGAGAAACTCACAATTGAGGAGTTAATCATAAAAATTTCGTTAAAGATTCGTGTAGCAGGCCAGAGAAGACTATCTTCACTTCAATACAGATTTCCTACTGAACTTTTTCCGCTCACGTATACATCATTTCAGCTTTCAAACGATGATGATGTTTCTATGATGGTTGATGCTCATATGGGGAGTTCACAATCTCTTATTGAAATGTATGCCACTTTTATTGAGGTTCGTGTAACTCGTGTCTCTCATATTCCTCTCACTTTGGCATTGCATATCAAACTGATCAAGTTGATAGCCCGACACACTTATCTGTAATGATTACACATCATTAATGGCGGATCCAACGCCATATACCATGCCATCAAGTTCAATAAGGCATTCATCTGCAACTGCTTGTGATCTCAACCCACGTGGCTTCACCAATAATCCATATGGCAACATCTCTTCTACTTCAGGGGCAGACATTCATCTGCCAATGTTTTCGACTTACATATGGAAATGCCAACGAGACGACAGTCTATTCACATCCCACATGATACAATGGCCTCAAGTTCAAGGGGAGGACGCAAGCGGGAACTTATTTGACCTCAACATTGGATTATCGGAGGAACCCTCATCTCCACCAAAGAACCTCTTCGGAGCCAGGTGCAGATGGTGCTGAAACGGGATTATTCGTTGAACCTGACTCACCACAGTTTAACGTACATTCTGATGATGACGAGGATGACGTTCCGATAAATACAACACCAGCCGAACTTCCTGCACATATGTATGAGGCTGATTATGATGCAATGTATGAGCCTGAATTTCCAGATCTTCCTGATGTTGGAAACTATGGACTTCAATCATCAGTGACGGTAATTTACATATTGGAATGGAGTTCGCATCGAAGGAGGAAGCAATGATGGCAATAAAGAGTTACAATATTCGTAACTCAGTTCAGTCCCGAGTTGATCGATCTAACACGGAGAAATATGTCTGCTACTGCGTCCAACGTCACAACGGATGTCAATGGATGGTCCTGTATCAAAGAGGAAGAGGAAGAACAACTTATGGGAACTAACCAGATACAACGGTCCTCATACATGTTGTGCAACAGTATAAACCAGGATCATCCCAACTTGGACTCCAACATTATTTGTCAAGCAATCATGCCCATTGTGAAGCAAAGCTCTCATATAGCTGTTGCAGTGTTGATTTCTGCTATACAGTCCCAATATGGGTACACTGTCTCATATAAAAAAGCGTGGTTGGCAAAACAGAATGCCATTTGCAAACTTCATGGCGAATGGGATTCCTCTTACAACGAGCTGCCCAGTTGGTTTCATGTTGTGCAAAGACTTAATCCCGGGACAATTGTTGAGTTCGAAACTCAACATCATTACGTGAATGATCGAATGGTTCGCGATCGCTGCTAATTTTACCGAGTCTTTTGGACTTACCCCCAGTGTATTAATGCAGTCAAGTACTGTAAACCAATTGTCCAAATTGATGGTACTTTCTTGTATGGGAAATACAAGCAAGTTTTATTATTGGCTGTGGTCCAAGATGGAAACCGCAATATTCTTCCTGTTGCGTTTGCCCTCGTTCAAGGAGAAGACACTGAGTCTTGGGCTTTTTTCCTTAAAAATTTACGTTTACATGTTGTCACCAGGGAACGAGTATGCATTATTTCAGACCGAGGAGCCGGGATAAAGCAGCAATGGACTCTTTGGGTACAATGTATAGACCTCCACATGTTCAACATCGTTATTGTGTCCGTCATATTGCTGCAAACTATTACGGAAAATACAAGAAGAACGATGAACGTCATTTAGTCGTGCGGATGGGTATGTTACTTTTTCCCAATTTTTCTATCAATTTCTTATTACTTATTTATACTTCATATTAACTATTACATATCCTAATGACTTATGTTACGAACTCTTACCTCAAAGGTTTGAGTCGATGCTACAAGAGCTGTTTGGCAAAAATAAGAAGGGGTGCGAGTACATTATGGACATCAGCAAAGAAATGTGGACAAATGCATATGACGGGGGTATCGCTATGGTCATATGACAACAAACTTGGCTGAAGCAATAAATTCAACCTTAAAGGGGGCGCGTCATTTACCAGTCACGGCGTTGGTCAAAACGACTTATTTTCGTTTGGGTCAACTCTTTGCAAAACTCGGTGGACAAGCTCTTACTTGGATGCAAAACGGACATATTTACCACCCAAGACTAGTAGCCGATTTAGAAAAAAAATGGCTACATCAAATGGGATGTTAGTTACAAATTTTTCTCGCACCCGTGAATTGTTTCGTGTAACCGAAATGCCACGTCCGCTGCAAGGGATTGAAGCTAACTCTTTCAGAGTTAATCTGCAAGAGAGGTGCGATTGTGGTTTCTTTCAAGCACTCAAATATCCATGCTCTCATGTCATTGCTGCTTGCTCACATTCGCATTTGGACTACAAAAATTATGTTGATCCCGTATACCAACTTTCACAAGTTTTCAAGGTATATGAATTTGAGTTTCCGCCCATAGGAAACGAAAGAGACCCAAATGAGATTCAAACTTGGCTTACAATTGTCCCAGATCCATTGCTATTGAGGGACTCAGGTCGTCCAAAATCTACTAGAATACATTGTGATATGGATATTCGGGAGAAGTCAACAGAACAAAAACGATGTGGGCATTGTAGAAACATCGGGCACAATAGAAAAAAATGTCCAGCTCTGTTATCATATAACCGTTAACTCTTATGTAATTAAAGTTTTTAAATGAATGTTTTTATTTCTAATAATTTAATGTTATTGCATTTATATAATTTGTCAATGTATGTACACCTAAATAAATTTTTTTAACTTTTAAATACATAAATATATTTAATATATTATTTATATAATATTTAATATTATTAGTTATAATTTTTACATTATAATCGAAACATTTTACATAATATAATCGAAACATTTTACATAATAATATTATTAATTTATAATAATAATAAATAAACTATTTATTATAAAACAAAATGTCTGCTGAGTTGGCAAAGGCGCGTCCCCGGGGACGCGCCTTTCACGTGGCATCCAACTCAGCGAAACACGGGTAAAGCGCGCCCCCGGGGACGCGCCTTTGCCAACTCAGCAGAAAGGGTGCTAGTTTTGGAAATATTGGTCGAACGGTGTTAGAAGAGTAAAAATAAAAACAAACGGTGTGGGGGTAAAATCGCCTCAAAAAGCTCCCCAAAGTCAAAAAAGAAAAAAAGAAAGGGGGAGGTCTTCCATTTCATGAGTTCACAAAAGGACACTTTAGTCATTTTCAAAGAACAGCGAAGTCTCAATTTGCTTGGGGGGGTCAGCCAGGCTCTTTCTATTGGTCTGGTCCCTCCTGCCTGTGTCTTTCCATGCCCTAAAATTGGAACATCACTGTATATTCACATTGTTCATTTCCAACATCAAACCAATCACCTTTCACTATCAATCATATTTTTCACATTTCTTTAAATTTTCCGAACTCGAATATAAATTTTATAATTTTTAATCATTTAATTAATAAATATTCCTTTCTTCATACTAAGTAAAGATTATATGTAAATTAACCCAACTATAACAGTAATCTAACATGTCTAGATGAGCCTTTGTTGGAATGGAAAAGGATTGATTTTAGCTGTGGTATTATCAAAGCTTTTATTGGTTTTCAGAGCTACCTGCTATGAAAATGAAGGTAAAGGGGTCCAGAACATGACAATCATGACGAGTTTCATACTCAATTCACGAGTAAAACATTTGGTATTCACCAAGTAACAAAAGGAATTGATCCAACACAAGATTTGAATTAAACAATTTTCAGGAAACAAAGATATCAAAGCAGTTTGAAAAAGAAAAGGAAAAAGCAAAGGATTTTCCTTTACTTAATTCCAATTCTCAACACTGAAACGTGTTGAAAGCAGTCTTTAAAAGTTAAAGAACAAAAGCAGAGGATCGAACCTATAATTTGACAGTGAAAGGAACCTGAGGCAAGTGGGAAAATGTCAATACCTTGCTTGCCTACTCTGTCTAAACCCAACCATTTTTTTATGTGTGTTTTTTATTTTATTCTATTTAAAAAGTATTGATTTTTCCTCCAAATTTTACTGCCCACTCTTCTTGTGCCATTTTTGACCGACACCCTTGTAATAAAAATACACAATCTCTCTTCATTACTAGGCTGCTTCCCCCAAGCTTTGGATCTCTTTCTCTTTCTCTTTCTTTCTCTTGCTTTAATGGCGATGTCTTGAATCACTGAGTCTTCCAAAAACTATTGCTGCTCCTCATTTTCTTCCTTGTTCTTCCTCTTCTCCAGTTGTGCTTTGAGTGCCTATTCTTATGGTTGTCTATCATGTGCTTCACCTCAACTGATCCCAAAATCACCTGCAACAACAACTACTACAAGACTAAAAGAACCCAAAAAAAAGTATAACCAAAAAAGAAAAAAAGAAGAAGCTACCGATGGGTTACTGCAACAGGCATTTTTCTCTTTCTATGACTCGTTTGCTGCTCAACGAGTTAGTCTTACTCGGTTTGATCTTTGCTTCTACTCCAGCTCAATGCACCACAGATCCTACAGATGGTATTTCTTGTTTTCCATTTTGTTTTTTTCTTTTTCTAATTGTTTAGCATTGGTGATTTGGTTGTTTGATGTGGTTGCTAAGTCTTTTTTTTTTTTTTTTACTTTTTACGCTTAGATGTGAGTGAGATTAGTAAAGATAAGATCTTTGACTATTCTGCATTTTCTTTTGCTTGGAAAGCTTGAATCTTTTGTGCTGTGTTGTTTATTTCTCGAGAAAAAAAATGTCAGTAAAATTAAGGGAAAATCTATTTGCTTTTATTCCTAGGGGATCATTGAATGGAGGGTTTAATCAATTAGTTCAATCTAATCTTTATTTAATTCATTAATGTTTGGAACCTGGAGATGTCTTATGAAGTTGTTTCCTTTGATTCTTTTGGACAGTTCAAGCACTTCAGGTTATGTACACTTCATTGAACAGTCCTTCACAGTTAACAAATTGGAAAGCTAATAGTGATGATCCATGTGGAGAGTCATGGAAAGGGGTTACCTGCGAGGGCTCGGCCGTCGTTTCCCTGTAGGAGTTTATATATATATATATATATATATATTTGAATATAGCTACTTATCTTTTCAGAAATTTGTAGTTTTGATCGGTTTATGTTTCGGTTAACGAGTGCTTGTTATTGTTTACAACAGTGATATTTCTGGGTTAGGACTTTCTGGAACCATGGGATACTTACTCACCAATCTTATGTCATTGAGAACACTGTAAGATTACTCCAATTCTTCGATGTTGATCCGTCGTTAATCTCTCATTCAGATTGTAACTCATTATTGATCAGCTAATTAGTTCATTGGCTTTTTTTTAGTGATTTGAGTAACAACAACATGCATGATACGATCCCATACCAGTTGCCGCCGAATCTTACGAGCCTGTAACTCTCTGATTCATGGTTGTTTCCGTTGTTTTCATTCCTTTAATTGCTTGATCTTAAGATGTTTATTGCATGATGATGCAGGAATCTTGCTGGTAACAACTTCAGTGGGAATCTTCCTTATTCCATTTCTAGTATGATTAGTCTTACTTACCTGTGAGTAACATGTCTCGAAGCTGTGATGTTTTGTTTACTCACCGCATAATCGAGTAGCAAATCAGAACTTTCTTTCATTACGTAATTCTAAATCGTTGGTTACAGGAATGTAAGCCGTAATTCGCTTTCCCTGTATGTTGAAGACGTTTTTGCTAATCTTTCCAGGCTTGGGACCTTGTAAGTGAACTTAACTTTACATGATTATCGTTTCTAAGTTGTTCCTTGTTGCTTTAGTCTTCCGCTTATTGATGCCTGGTTCAAATCCTAAATTTTCGATTTTAGTTATAGGTGTAAATTCGGGTACCTTGTTAATGCAGGGATCTTTCCTTCAACAATTTTAGTGGGGATCTTCCTATGTCATTTAGCTCATTGAGCAATCTTTCTACACTGTAAGTGTTACATCATTAAGAGTAAAAACGAAACGGAAAACTGGTGATATTCGTGCAGCTTCTTGACCAAGTGATATGCATTGTCTGAATTTGTGGCAGGTATTTGCAGAACAATCAATTTACCGGTTCGCTTAATGTTCTTTCGGGTTTACCTTTGACGACTCTGTAAGTTACTTCTCTCATACCACACTTGGATTTTTACTCTTTTTCAGTCTGTTCTTATGCACCCTCGATTCGTTACAGAAATGTTGCAAAGAACCATGTCAGTGGATCGATTCCTCGAGAGCTTTTTTCAGTCCCAACTTTTATGTAAGGCTCAATATAGTATTGCTTTCTGAATCTAGTTTGTGCAAAATTTGAAATTTGTTTGTAAAAAAAACTGAAACAGATACGATGGCAACTCCTTTGCCGATGGGCCTGCACCTCCTTCACCACCTGGTGGATCTCATAATAAACGAAATCCTCGATCTGGAGCTCGTTCATCCCCGGCTTCTGATGGTCAATCATCAGATTCTGATAACGGACTGTCAGCTGGAATTATTGCAGGGATAGTTCTTGGCTCTTTTTTACTACTTGTCCTTGCAGTACTTGCTCTTATTTTCTGCATCCGCAGAAACAAAGGAAAGGTGAACGGTGCAAGACCTTCAAGGGAAAATCTTTCGGTTAGCACCGGTAACGGTAGGTTTTCGGCTTCGTTTTTCTGTTTTCAAGGAGTACTTAAGAAAACTGTTTTCTTTTGTTACAACATTTGATTGCATAATCCTCATTGAAAATGTGGTGCTACATTCATTAGGAATTGAATCTGTTTCTAATGATTAGACTCGAGTAACCAATGGACAGCTTCTTTCTTTGCAGTACATACCGAGATGCAAGAACAGAGGGTGAAAAATGTCGTTGCCGTCGTAGATTTGAAACCCCTACCAGCAGAACCAGTAGCGGTCGAGAGGATATCCAAAAACGGATCTTTAAACAGAATGAAGTCGCCCATCACTGCTACATCATATACGGTCTCTTCTTTACAAACAGCAACTAATAGTTTTAGTCAAGAATATCTCATCGGTGAAGGCTCACTCGGTCGTGTTTACAAGGCAGAGTTTCCGAACGGAAAGGTAACTACAATAAATGTTTAATATGGAAGTTCTCTCAAGCAAAAGAACCCCATGCCAGATAACTTGTGACATAATGCAAGAATTTTCAGAATGATCACTTACTCCTTTAATCTTGTTCGATGTAGACAATGGCTATTAAAAAAATTGACAACGCGGCATTATCATTACAAGAGGAAGACAATTTTCTAGAAGCCGTTTCCAGTATGTCCCGGTTGAGGCATCCCAATATTGTTACATTGGTTGGATTCTGCGCAGAGCATGGACAGCGTCTTCTGGTATATGAATATATAGGAACCAATAGTAGTCTTCATGATATGCTGCACTTTTCCGACGATGGTAGTAGGAATCTAAGTTGGAATGCACGTGTTAGAGTGGCACTCGGCACTGCCCGAGCTTTAGAGTATGTTATATGTGTATTGTTTTCTCAAGTCTATCTCATACGTGTTGCGAGTATTTGTCTGCTTGGTTGCATATGATCATTTCTGATGAAGCTGTTGTTGTCAGATACTTGCACGAAGTGTGCTTGCCATCGGTTGTACATAGAAATTTCAAGTCCGCAAACATCTTACTTGATGAAGAGCTCAATCCTCACTTGTCGGACCGTGGCTTGGCTACTCTTACACCAAATACCGAACGTCAGGTAAGAAACAAAGTCGCTCTCGCTGTCTGAATAGAAGTTTAATTCTAGCTCCTAACTATTTTTTGGTTCAATTTAATATTGTGCAGGTTTCAACACAGATGGTTGGTTCATTTGGTTATAGTGCTCCCGAGTTTGCGCTGTCCGGAGTATATACTGTAAAGAGTGATGTATACAGTTTCGGGGTGGTGATGTTGGAGCTACTGACTGGTCGGAAAACCACTCGACAGGTAAAATTCCATTTCCGGTTTCCAACCAGTAGATTATGATCTCTAGAAGTTGGCATTGTTACATGCTTTGTCTCTCTGTCCCAAGCAAATATTTCATAAGGTGTACGACTGTATTATGCATTTTTTAGTTCAAGGCCGAGATCCGAGCAATCACTCGTCAGATGGGCCACGCCTCAACTACATGATATAGATGCCCTGGCAAAAATGGTAGATCCTGCGCTCAATGGCATGTACCCTGCGAAATCTCTCTCACGCTTTGCTGATATCATCGCTCTCTGCGTTCAGGTAAAGCTATTTACAAATGCTTTGGACAGTCTGGATTAAGTTAACATGAGTAGTTTTGTAGGGTAAAAGAAAAGAAAATTGCCAATTATGAAATTTTCTTCTATGCAGCCGGAACCGGAGTTTCGCCCCCCCATGTCGGAGGTTGTGCAAGCTTTAGTGAGGTTAGTGCAAAGGGCTAGCGTAGTCAAAAGGCGATCGAGCGATGACTCGGGCATTGGGTATAAAACTCCAGAGCATGAGATTATCGACATGTCATCTTGAGTGTCGGGTTGAGATCGGAAGCTTGAAACTGACACCTCGTGATCCATGTTCGCCAAAATGCTTAGGTTCGAGATGACGAAAAGAGCAGACAACTTGAAGCGAAAAAGATCCACGAGAGAATCAAAATCAAGAAATGGAAAAGAAAAGGTTCTGCAATTATTTCACACATGCAAACACACAGTTGTATTATTGGATATCATGATGCACATTCACGTTTTGCATCTTTACAATAAGAAAAATAAAGTTTTCTGTAGCTCATTCAGAGTACATAGCATTCCTTTGTCTTGTCATGTTTTCATGTTTAGTATAGTCCTAGTATTGATTAAACAGTTGAAACCGGTCAGTTTTTCGATGTCCAAATCTTGGGTTCCATCTGGGGCTATAGTAAACCAAGGTGGATGCAAGGTAATTGTTGTCCCGTTTGGTGGTATCGCTAAGCCTACATAAGTCTCTGGTTTGGTTGCTACGTTCTTGAAACTCCGTCGTACTGTCAGCGATCTTCTTAATGCAGATATCGTCACCGACGGTATGTTCAAGTTAGCCGGGTGGCCAAGCGACTGACTGCACCATGCTCCAGTGGCAACTCTGATTGCAAAGCGATCAATGTTTGGCATTGAACACAAAAACCTGATATAATCTTCAAATTCTGTTTCATGATAACATGATGAAGAACTAAGTTAAATATGTTCGTCAAGCTTGATGATGGAATTTGGAAGTGAAAAATGTTTACCTGATGACAAGACTAATCCCGGATCCATGGCATGACTTGGAACAACAAAGCCGGCACCAAAATCAAAATTATTAGCTGCATTCGAGCTCCCAACTTCAAATCCTTCAGCCATTATAACCTGACCATTTTTATCAAACTTGGTGGCCGTGGTCGACATCGCCGATGCAATCATCGAAGGCGTCCAGGAAGGATACTTCTGCTTAATTAGTGCTGCAATTCCGGCAATATGAGGTGCAGCCATGCTTGAACCAGATATCAGAGCGAAATTATAGCCTATATAAATAGTTTCAAGGCCAATCAACTCTTTGTTTCCAAACGATTAGTAAGAAGGTTGACATGATCATTTTAGTTTGTTACCGGTTAGAATCGGGTCGAGGGCACTCAAGGGGCTCCAGGCTGCCCAAATTTCATGTCCCGGGGCGAGAATATCAGGTTTAAGTACATCGGCAGGGTTCCGGTCAATGTCGATAAAATCGGGTCCCCTTGCTGAGAATCTGCTAACAATGGGTGCTTGGCCACCAAACGAAGCAAATCTACCGTCTTGTATCGCAGCTCGCGCATTGAACTGTGTCACAAAGCCTCTTTCATCCCTTAATGTTTGCTGTTCATAATATTGAGATAGAATCTACAAACAAACATAATATTTGTGTAAGAACTGGTTGTTGACAATGGGAAAATTTGCCTGTTGTAGAATGATAAACCTGTTTTACCTTAGCATCTGCGACTTTTGTGACCAAAGTGCCAGAAACAGAATAAGGAATCGGTTGGCCAATGAAATCACCATAACTTGGATTTGCAACGAGAACGAATCCTGCGAATCCAAGAACTCTTGCGGTGTCGATAATGGCGGTTAACGTGGATGTATCGTTATAGAAACCAGCTGAGAAAGTGCATATAACAATACTACCCCTCACTATGTTCGGGTCAAAAGCTTCCGGATACTGGCACTCGTCGACGTACGGCGGAGTCCTAGCGAATGTCCCACTTAAATTGATTGCATCCTTTGCCAACACTAGCTTATACAGTAATGATCCATTGCCAAAAGTTGGAGCTAGCAAAGACAACATATATGTATATATATGTCACTGTCAGTTTTAAGGTTTTTAGAACAAATCACTGCTGGTACAAGAATGCATTACCTGATAACCCCACACCAGAAATATTTAGATCATTTCCTAAGAGAAGAGAACCGATGTATCGTCGGTCTGTCCTCGAAGCTGCTGCACCAACAGACCAAGGGCTGTAAGACAACACCGTCGAAGGACCAGGACCTGAATTTCCAGCAGCCTGTACCACAAAAACCCCAGCTCTTCGTGCAAATAACATGGCTATGTCGAAAAAGCTCAAGAATGTGACAGTATCTTGTGGTGGTTCATCCGGTCCGATCGACAAATTTAAGATATCCACTCCATCTGCTACTGCCTGTGGTGTTCCCAGCTCAAATTATATTAGAAACTTGCATGAAAGTTGTGCATTGTTGTATTAGAAACTGATGTAGATATCAGAGCCCTACTTGATCAATAGCTGCAACTACATCCGCAATTGTTCCTACTGTAGGGTAGACAGCCTTATAAACAGCAACTCTATTTCCGAAAACGACAAAGAACCCAATGTTCAATATCATTACTACAATTATCTCATAATAATGAGTTAAGCAAAACGGACCTTGCTCGTGGTGCCATCCCACTGGCTCGTCCATAATAGAAGCTGTTAACCACCACAGGGACCCCGGCGTTTCCGGCTGCAGTCGATGCTACGTGGCTGATCCGAAGAACACATTGTCTCCAGCGTTACAAACCAATATACATAAACATGAAGTTAATATGTTACCTTATTTGTTTCATACACTTACCTTCCATGGCCTACTGCATCAGCCGGTGATGGGATATCTATCGTAGCATTAAGCGGAGAGAGAGCTTGAGCTCCGGCTATGAAAAACCTCGCGGAAACTATCTTACCATTGCATGAAAACGATGGGAATTGAGGACCAGTCTCACATGCACCATAAAAATGAGAGATGTTGGACGTTAAAGGATTGAGTATGTCATAAGCAAAGCTTGGGTGAAAAGGGTTAATCCCCGTGTCTACGAAACCGATTACGATCCCATCTCCTGCGTTTTGATCGCCTCCTTCTTGAGTCCACACGGTTTGCGATAACCCTAAGAACTGAGGAGTGTAAGTAGTCATCACTTTGGTTCTTCTATCTCCTTCAACCAACTTCACTCCCGGAGCATGTTGTAGTTTCTTAGCCTGAAAATTTCATGGCGATTACAGTATGAGAGAATGAAACAATGGGTAAAACACTAAAACGAAGTACTAGGAAACAACCTGGGATGGTGTTGTGTGGACAGCAAAGCCATTAAGAACATGTTTGAAGCTGTATAACTTGTTATAGCTTCCCTTATCTAGAGTTCTTTGAAGAACTTGATCATGAGAATCGACCAACTTCTTTGCATGATCTTTGGAAGCTTCACTAATCATTCAATATTGAAAACAAACAGTGTTAAACTACAATTTTGAACATCAGAATTCCAACATTATAGTACTAAGATGATTTGTCACCTGTTGGTATCGAATTTTCTTCCATGAAATGCTACTGGTTCTCCTTCCATTAAAATCAAATATATCGATCTCTCTTCTACAACATATGCAATCGAACTCATCACTAGAAGGTGGAAGAGAAGGAGAAGAACGACACCGTTTGCCATGTTTGTGCAAGGGAATGAATGATTTCAAGGAGTCTTGCGTGTTTAAATATAAAAGGAAATAGTAAGTGTATAACATATGGTTATCTTCCACATTGTTAACGTGACTAAAGCTGTTTCCTTTTATGAATTGCAGCCCCACATGAAGAATTGTGACAGTTACCTTCAGTTTTCCTGCTTGGATTCAAATTAAATCTGGTGTTAATTAAGATTAAATCAGGTTGTTCATGTTTTGCCAACGCTCTTTCACACCTTATCTTAAAACTCTGGAAAAAATGCTTTTCTCGAGTTCCCTGCATGTCATAGTACTCACGCAACAACTCGATCGAGTGTAAAGGACGGATAAGCACTCTGAAAATTTTAAATTATTATATATTTTAGATATTTTTTATTGATAATTTATTTTTTTTCACTTTGTATCTTATGTAAAGACTCCGGTAGCGTCTTTATATTGGAATCTGCAATAGTAGTCTTAGCCCCAACGTTCTAAGCTTAATATAGTTGTTGGAAGGTATGAACAATGCACTTTCCTTCAATGGTTTGGTTTGAACACCCTGCAGGTCATAGTGGCCGGACAAAATTTTCAGGCTAAGAAACTACAACTCCATATCAGACAAATAATTTTAAACCCCTGTTTTTTATATTCGCTTGATCATCAAATCACAACTTTGAGATTATTTGAAGGAGCTTTTAATTCATGAAATATAAAATTATCTTTAAGAATAAAATTATTTTATATAATATTCGAGAATGTTACGATATATTATTTAATTTAGTACAGAAATAAATAATAATAATAATACTTAATTATTAGAATATAAAATTATTTTTTTAAAATGATGTTAATAATTTCACACTCCGTACAACTGAATAAGAAAAATAAAAGAACAGAAGCGATTAGATAGAAAGAAAAGTTGGATTTACAAATAAGTCAACAAATTGAAGCATAAAAAGGAAGCGCGTTACATATTTAAGATATATGTGAACACGAAACGACATCTTGATAGGGATTCAGGAAAACAAAAAACAGTCCAAAATAAGTAAACGATATCATATATATATCTTGATAAGAGTCGAAACTTAATCAATACACATTACATAGAATAAATAGTCTCAAAGTGCATATCAACATAGAATAATATAACATAAAACTATACTCCAAATTTCATTATATCACAGTTTTCTTGCAAATAAATGCATTAGTAGCCTTCAAACTTCTTGCCAGCAGCAGAAATGAAGGCACAAGAATTTTGACCCTTCACAGAAGAGTCTGTGAGAGATCCATAGGAAAGGGATTGGCCAACACATTGTCCATATAATAGTGCCGATGTGTGCCATCCTTTACCACAAACTGCATATCTTCTGATGGTTTCCAGTGCCTTTTCCTTTGATTGATGAACCAGTTGTTTATCTGCTTCTGATCCAGACCGGTCGACTCGGCCAACGCAAGCTTTTGTGACTCCTGTTGGCATGTTCGGTTAACAGAGAAAGGAGATGAAATTTGGAATAAGTTCTGTGACGTATACTTACTGATGGGTAAGGCCATTTGTAATGTCCACTCCACCAGTCCAGCAGCTGTTGCCTGGCTTCCTTAGGCAGCTTCCCTTTCTTCCTCTTTTTCATGAACTCCTGTTTCAGACTGCCTAAATATCCGCTGTATTTCCGCAGTAACTGACCTTTAAGTTCTCAATCTTCGGCGAGGGGATCGATGGAATTGTTATTCACATCAACATCTTCCTCGGATGCTACATTCCTGTCAATACCCTCTCCACAAGCTGAATATAAATGAATAGTAAGCAATCTAGAATAATGTCTCCTAGTTGCTCAAAACAAAAGGGGGCAGCATATTGCCAAATCAATCAAGTTCATAGATTTCTACACACACCAAGGTTGCTACACACGGTGTTACTTGTATGCATCATGTTAAACACACACACATTGACTTACGAGACCGCAAAAGCTCGAGAATTCTCGGGAGATAATGAAGCCTGCTCTGCTTTCGAGTTATACCAGCAAACTAAGCCATGAAGATGAACAATACTTTACATGTAACACAATTTGAATTGATCAACATTAAGGTTCAAGAATTTCTAGACACACTGGCCCATACAAAGGGGAAAAAGAACCGAGTAGACTTCAATCGATCAGATGTCTATAAAGCGAATTTTGCCATGCTTTATCTAGAGATTTGGGGTTCTCTGTAGGCATTCATTTCCTTTAAATAAACACCTAAACTAAGCTACTATAATTAATTTTCGTTTTAACCGAAATCCTTATATGGTACAAGATAATAGCAATCGGAGCACGTTCAAATACAAAGAAGCCGGCATCACCAGAATTGAATAACTCGTGGAATTTTATACTGATGCCTTCAACAAAGTCATCATCGGAAAATGTATGAGATGAAAGTACCAAGGTTGAAAACAAAACATGTAAGAGCAGCGCCAACCCTAAGTCACTTGCAGATGACTTGTATGATGTATCTGAATGCTAATCAAACTACTCCAAACGCCAGATTAAACCTAAATGCAAGTCCATAAAATAGAAAACTCAAGAAAATGTATCAAAAATAGAACACGACATCAC
Organism: Hibiscus syriacus; assembly: GCF_006381635.1. Classification (NCBI taxonomy): domain Eukaryota; kingdom Viridiplantae; phylum Streptophyta; class Magnoliopsida; order Malvales; family Malvaceae; genus Hibiscus; species Hibiscus syriacus. Next base: position 1,121,959 of record NW_024062618.1, on the reverse strand, counting down.
TGAGAAATTGTATCGGCACCCTACTCAAGAAACTCAGTCCCCATTGCCCTTCCAATTTAATACCCTAAACAAAATCCATCTGCAACCCTCGTTTAATCGAGCCCTAAATTCTCAAAAGTTCTGATTATTCTCTTTGACATCATGATTATGGTCTTTGAACAATACCTTTCAGTTTTCTAAGCACTTCAGTACCTTTGAATCTCAATATCATGTAGGCTAGCCCTAAAAAGCTGCAACGCATATATATTTTCATTGTTTTTTTCATCACTTATTTCATTTTCTTAATCCGCATCAAGAAGATGAATAAGAACACTTACATATCAGATATGAAAGGATGCAGCAGAAATTTTGAAGAGCATTTAACAGGAAAAAGCACAAAGAGAGGAAGATGTAAAAAAGAAAAAGGAATGAATGAAATTTGTTTTTGTTAATTATTAATGAAACATGTCCCATGATCCATAGACATGCATGTTGTTTTTAAAATATAATATTACAAATAATCAAATTTGGGAGGGGTAGAGAGCATTATCACCAGAAATTGGAGAGGAAACTGTGAGGGCTTTGAACTGACACTCAACACTTTGGAGAAAAAGCATGGCTTACTTGAAGGGTTTAGAGAGCTCCTGCTCGTATTTAGTCAGCATCTCACAATAAGCCTCCATGAACTGGTCATGTGCTGGGTCCTCGCCTATGCAGCCGATCCTTGCAGGACCCGTAGTGGCGGCGGACGCGCATGCTTCTTCCAACCTAGCCACAACTTCAGGCGGCGCTCCTACCTGATTGGTTTTGTTAAAGTTAATGCTGCTTCCATTAGAGGGGGGAAAAAGCAAGAAACTTGAGACTCGTGTCCCCATCATACGTATTTCCTACTCACAAAGAATACGGGACGTCTCGCTTTCAATACAGAAAAGCACTAGCAAAACAAATGAGAAACTAGATTGACGATGCGTTTATAAAAGCTTCCGCTATTTAGTTTAGTTTAGGTTTCAGTTTCCACATTTTGGCAATTGACATAGGCGGCCAAGACACGATGGTAGTGAGGATGAGCCAGGATCTTGGCCTTGATAGAAGAGCTGCCATCGTTGTTCCACTCCATGAAATAACATCCAGTATTGCTGTTGATGATGTTTGTTGCTGGTGTTGTGATGATCGTCTATAATCATATTCATAGGTGATGATTGTTCTGAATCGTTAATATTTGCTCATTATTTTTTTAATTTTGTGGATTTATTGCTGTTGATTTGGTCGTGTTGTGCTTGTTTTCATGTTACTTTTCAGAATTAGTGATAAAACGAGTGAATTCTGTATTTTTTTTTTATTTGATCATGGCTGGAGACATGGACACGACTCTGGGCACGATGTGGTCTGACGTGGCAGTTTCTAGAAGGTCCAGTCAGCAGCGGTTTCTAGAAGACTTCGTCTGTACGCCTTCTGGAAGATTGACTAGCAGAGTTGCATTAGGAGATTAGTTTAAGTTTGAATTTAAATTTAAAAACAATTATCTTTTGTATTATTTTATTATTTTATTTGTTTATCATTTAGGTTTTGAGAGGCTATAAATACTCACTTGGGGTAAGCTTAAACTCATCATCCAGATTACATTCTTCTTTTCTCTCTTGTTTTATTTAAGTTTTTTATTTTTCAAAGTTTTTATTTCTTCTTTATTTTTCAAGTTTTGTTTTTATGCTAAGTATGACTTTTGTCATACTTAGCTAAGTTTTTCATAAGCCGAGAGCTGTCGCGATGATTCAATTCCAACGGGAGAATTGAAACGGTCCCTTAATATCTTCGGAATATCTCTCTCAATCTTTGCGCTTATTTTTTAAAATCAAAACAGTTTTCAAAATCAAAGATAGACTTTGGTCAAGAGGTTGTTACGATTAAATGTGTGGGAGGAAGATTCGGCTTATAGTAAGCAAATTCGACTTCATGAGAACACATTTGGCGAGATAGCTTCGCCAAGAGGGAATTGAGATTGAAATTATCGTTTGTTGAAGCAATAATCCGAGTCGGTCGCCACGAACTTAAACAGTAATTGATCTACGACAATTGATGTTGATAGAATCAATTCCCGAAGCCGGAATCAAATGTTGCCTTGGGTATTCGGTATACAAGATAGAGTCACAGGGATAGCCCTTGTAGACAAAGTAACCGACGTGAATCCCGAAGAGAAAATCTTATTCGATGATCTAAAAGAAATTGAGTCAAAGCGAAGCTTGAGGCTATTTTTACCGTATTTATTCACAACCTTTATTCTCTTATTATTTTTTTATTTAAATTGCTTTTATTTATTTATATCATTTTAATCTCATAATACAAACCTTTATTTTTTACTATTTTCGCTTGGTTAGAACCATTCAAACATTAAATTATGATTTTCTAAGTCCATGAGGATTCAACCCTTATTTTTCTATACTACGTATTTCTTTTATTTATTGATTGAGAATAAGAAATTTATTTTGACACCGAAACGACAGTTGTCAAATTGGCGCCATTGCCGGGGACTTCGCCAAAGTTACTAATTTTTTGTTTGCTTTTGATTTATAACCAGGACTAATCCGGGCACATTAGTGGAGTACAACCTGGAGATCGAAGCTGAAGCTAGGAGACTCCATGCACAAACACTTCGGGAAAGGAGACACCAAACAAATCCAGAAGAAGAATCAAATTCAGGTAATACAAATTCGATGGCCGAACCTACTATTCGAGAGTTAGCCGCGACACCCACTGAACAAGGATCTATGTGCATCGATTTTCCCCAAGGTGAAACTCCGTACCAATTGAAAACCGGCCTTATTCATCTCCTCCCTATATTTCGCGGATTGCCAAACGAGAATCCACACCAACATCTCAAGGAATTTCACATGGTCTGCTCCAGCATGACACCACAGGGAGTAACCGATGACCAAATAAAACTTAGAGCTTTCCTTTTTTCCTTAGCCGATTCGGCTAAAGAGTGGTTATTTTATCTACCTCCTAATTCTGTAACTACATGGGCTCACATGACTCGTCTTTTTTTGATAGGTTTTTCCCTGTGGCAAAAGTAAGTGAACTACGCAGAAGAATACTTGGAATAAAGCAATTTGATGGAGAATCACTCTACGACTACTGGGAGCGGTTTAAGAAGTTATGTTCTAGTTGCCCACAACATGGGTTAACCGAACAAACACTCCTTCAATACTTTTATGAAGGATTATCTCCCCTGGAAATGAAGATGATCGATGCAGCCAGCGGTGGAGCCTTGGTGAATATGACTCCTACTGAGGCAAGAGACTTAATATCGACGATGGCTGCAAATTCCCAACAGTTCCGCGCAAATAATGAACCTTCTCGAAGGGTTCATGAGATAAGTTCATATTCCTTAGAAAATAAAATAGACAAGTTAACTGAAGTCGTAAACTCTCTTGTTGTAGGAAAGACATGACAAAACCGATTATGTGGAATATGTGCATTACCTGATCATCCGACAGACGGTTGTCCATTGATTCAAGATGACGCATCATCTCAAGTTAATGCAGTCGGAAACTTTCCGGGACCTCCCCAAAGAGCTTATAATTCTTACGGTAATACATACAACCCATGATGGAGGGATCATCCGAACTTCAGTTATGCTCAGAACCTGAGATCGAATCAAGGCTATCAAGCGAGACCTCCACCATCGCAACAACCGTAGAAGTCATCATTAGAATCGATTGTCGAGAGGTTAGCACTATCTTAGGAAAAATTCCAGACTCGAACTGAAGCCCACTTCCAAGAGATGGACAAACAGATAAGCCAACTGACTCAAGCCGTGGGGAGATTAGAGTCACAAAAGAGGCTATCATCACAAAATAAGCCGAATCATATAGAGAATGTTAGCGACATCACCCTCCGAAGCGGTATAATTGTTGAATAACCAGATCCAAAGGAAGTAAGCGCATGATCCCAGAAGAAAGAAGAAAATTCGAACTACAGGAGAAAGAAGCAGCAGTTGACACATAATCCCGAGAAAATAATGAAGATGAATCGAAAATTAATTCTGCACCATCTCCCTATGACATTCCGCCTCTGTTTCATGAAAGATTCATTAAAAGAGACAAGCAATCAGAGGAGAGGAAAATCTTGGATGTATTACGGAAAGTGGAAATAAATATTCCGCTTCTTGATATAATCCAGAGTACCGAGGTATGCCAGATACCTTAAAGATCTCTGCACTAATAAAAGACGAATGACCAGAAACGAGAAGGTAAATTTGGGAGAGCATGTCTCAGCTATTTTCCAACGAAAGTTACCACTGAAACTGAAAGACCAAGGTATGTTCGCAATACCTTGTAAAATTGGTAAAATTAGGATTAAGCAAGCCATGTGCGATCTAGGTGCCTCTATCAATGTAATGTGCCTCTCTCCGTCTATAATTTAATTTCCACCGAGCCTTTGAAGGAGACGAGAGTTACACTTCAGCTCGCCGACAAATCAATTATTTGTCCTGAAGGACTCATAGAAAATGTTCTAATAGAGGTAGAAGAATTAAATTTTCCCTGTTGATTTTTATGTGATTGATATGGAAAATGATCGTAGCCACATTGGTTCTGAAATCCTCCTCGGTCGTCCCTTTCTAAGCACGACAAATACAAAAATTGACGTTCGAAGCGGTATTCTTACTATGGAGTTCGACGGTGAGATCATAAAATTTAATGTTTATAAAGCAATAAGATATCCGAATAATGTGCATAGTATCAATTTTGTTGGCGTTACTGAGCTTGTTGATGATTAATCTAACTTTTTTGATGATTTATATAGGAAATCGGATGATAAAAAAGACGACATAAGGGAGTGGAAAAATATTTCAGTTGTTGAACTAGATTTGATCTTAACTCCTTTAAACACTGAAGATTTACCTTCTCTTTTGCAGGCACCAAAAATTATGTCAAGGAATCATTTAAAGAAATCAGTTTTTGGTAAAAAAGATGTTTGGATGGACATTCTTTTTAATTTGGGAAAAATCCGAAGAAATCTTGATGAGAATTTTCGAATTTCTCATAAGAAATTTCTTAGTTGGAAAAAGCGAATGAAGTGGAAGAGTCTGTCACGGAACCTGTAGTCTGAATCAGGTCGTCGAGCCAATGACGTTAAACAAAAGCGCTTCATGGGAGGCAACCCATTGTTTTCAATTGCGTTATATTTTTTTATATTTTTTTATTTTTCTTCGGTCAAGCATGTTTAATTTAATTTTTATTATTTTTTTTGCAGGAATCGAATATTTTTATTCAAACTTAAACGATGAGGATTTACGAAATTATGATTCGAACATTGCTGATTTCGGAGTATATTGAGCAGTAAAAAGTCGAGCAAAGCAGAAAAAAAGGGGAACTCAGCTGTGCGCCCCGTTTCATTAAACACGCACGTTAGTAAATTCCAAGGGAGAGCTCGGCGCACGTTAGCCAAACCCAAAATTATTTTCCCCCTATTTTGATTCCTCTGCCGCCCACCTTCTCCCATTCCCCTTTTTACTATATCGTGGCCCCCACCTTATCCCATCAATCCATTCTTTTTCAATTTTCACCACTCATTATCCTAAAAAATAACATCCACTTTGACTCAAACTCAAACACCCCTCCCCTCCCACGCACGACACTACCAAACTAAACCCAATTAAACCAAACTTCTAATCTTCATCTCTTCATACCCGATCGCCCCCCAACGCACGAACCCTCCCCCTCCTTCTCCTCACCGCCGGCGGTTTCAATGAAGAACTCGTTCTGTTCATGCTAACGTGCTTCAAACCGTCCACTCCTCTCCACTCCACGATGGTGCGCACAAGAAACCAGTAGGGCGACGCCACAGCTCGTTCACCCGAGTGATTCAGACTCCCTTCCGTCGCCACCTGCTCCTCTCTCTCGCATCCACGCCTGTCAAATTTTCTGTCGTGATTGATGCATTCGACGACATCGGAAAATACTTCGGAGGTAAATTCTGATCATATTTTCATTCAACTATTACTAATGTACCATCCGATTTATGGTTTTACAGAGGATTTCAAAGCCGATTTTCCGCCAACGACACAACCTAACCATGCTTCTAGTTCATGACATCAAATCCAATTTTGCCTCCCACCATGGTTGTGGTCGACATTAAATCCGGGGAGTACTCTATTCCTTCTCTTGCACTTTAATTTTAATTTTTCATTTTGAGGCATAACGCTTTAAATGAAGGGGAGTAGAGTGTATGATTGAATTTCATTTCGCTTGTCTTTATGCTTTGAATCTAGTATGTGTTGGTTGAATTGGTCAGAAATTTCATTGATTGTTTTTGTCTTGTTGAAAATTTTTGGAATGCTATGATTGTTTGGGAACACATGATTGTTTATGTTAGGATATTCTTGATAGCGAATAACATGAATTGTAATAAGTTGGTGTTTTTGTGATACTCCATGATTTTGTTGGTTGAAATGTGATTAAATCAGAGCATGAAAACAATTTGGTGAGATTTGAGCCTTTACAAGCATATCATTTTCGCTCTCATTTTGTTTGATTGAGTGTGTTGAATTTGGAATTGGTATTCTAGAACCTGCATGTTAAATACTGTCGAGATTACACATGAACATGATACTTAAAAATGATTTGGGCACCTTAGGATTAACCATTCTGTTTCCCCACTAAATAGCTTACCCATGCATTTTTCCCCTTAGTTAACCACTATTGAGCATATTCCCGCTTCTTTGTTTTCACCATGTTCATAAACCTGAGCCTTTTTTTATTTTATCAATCTTTTCTACCTTTTTCAGGGCAAGTGAATAATTTTACCATTATGTTCTCCATCGAAAACAAATGTTGAAAAAAAATATAGCAGTTCGAAAAAAAAATTGTTCGAAAGAAAAAGAAAAAAAAGACATGAAAGAAAAAATAGAAAACAAAACAATAAAAGTGTGAAAAAGAAAAAATGCATTACGACGAGAAAATTGTTGTTTAATATGTCGTCTTTTTATCTTGTTGTGCTTAATGTTTTGATGGAGTTGAGATTATTATTTGTTAGTTCCTTGCCTTGAATTTTAGCCATATTTTTAGCCTTTTCCCCACCTTTACCTAAGTCCCGTTACAACCAATAAAAGACCCTTTGATTTATACATTTTGTTCTCATTAGTAGTGGAGATTTGATTTACTTGCAGGCTTATGGTAATACCGTGTCAATTCTGACATTGAGCGTTTCTTTACCCCAAACACATTGAGTGATTTGAGTGAATCCCGGTAAGGTGTTGAGTTATGAGCATTGAGATTAATGAATGATTGAATATTACAATTGCACTTGACTTGTTCCAATTGGTGATATTCAATTGATTGATTTCTTGACTTGAATAGTTATTGTGGTCCCTACCTTGCTTCCATAAATGTGAAACTTGACAAAAGAACGTTTAATGAAGTTTTTGACTGATTTGGTTAATCATACTTGAGGACAAGCATGAGATAAGTGAGGGGGAATTTGATGAGTGTTCAGGAATCGTTAATATTTGCTCGTTATTTCTTCGGTTTTGTGGATTTATTACTGCTGATTTGGTCGTGTTGTGTTTGTTTTCGTGCATGTCCTTAATTTCCAGAATTAGTGATAAAACGGGTGAATTCTGTATTTTTTTATTATTTGGTCATGGCTGGAGACATGGGCACGACGCGGTCTGACGTGGCAGTTTTTAGAAGGTCCAGTCAGCAGCGGTTTCTAGAAGACTTCGTCCGCACGCCTTCTGGAAGATTGACGAGCAGAGTTGCATTAGGAGACTAGTTTAAGTTTGAATTTAAATTTAAAAACAATTATCTTTTGTATTATTTTATTATTTTCTTTGTTTATCCTTTAAGCTTTGAGAGGCTATAAATACCCACTTGGGGTAAGCCTAAACTCATCATCCATATTACATTCTTCTTTTCTCTCTTGTTTTATTTAAGCTTTTTATTTTTCAAAGTTTTTATTTCTTCTTTATTTTTCAAGTTTTTTTTATGCTAAGTATGACTTTTGTCATGCTTAGCTAAGCTTTTCATAAGCCGAGAGTTGTCGCGATAATTCAATTCTAACGGGAGAATTGAAGCGGTCCCTCAATATCTTCGGAATATCTCTCTCAATCTTTGCGCTTATTTTTCAAAATCAAAACAGTTTTCAAAATCAAAGATCGACTTTGGTCAAGAGGTTGTTGCGATTAAATGTGTGAGAGGAAGATTCGGCTTATAGAAAGCAAATTCGACTTCCTGGGAACACACTTGGCGAGATGGCTTCGTCAAGAGGAAATTGAGATCGGAATTATCGTTTGTTGAAGCAACAATCCGAGTCGGTCGCCACGAACTTAAACGGTAATTGATCTACGACAATTGATGTTGATAGAATCAATTCCCGAAGCCGGAATCAAAGGTTGTCTTGGGTATTCGGTATACAAGATAGAGTCACGGGGATAGTCCTTGTAGACAGAGTAACCGACGTGAATCCCGAAGAGAAAATCTTATTCGATGATCTAAAGGAAATTGAGTCAAAGCGAAGCTTGAGGCTATTTTTACCGTATTTATTCACAAACTTTATTCTCTTATTTTTTTTTATTTAAATTGCTTTTATTTATTTTTACCATTTTAATCTCATATTACAAACCTTTTTTTTTACTATTTTCGCCTGGTTAGAACCATTCAAACATTAAATTGTGATTTTCTAAGTCCCTGAGGATTCGACCCTTATTTTTCTATACTACTTATTTCTTTTATTTATTGATTGAGAATAAAAAATTTATTTTGACACCAAAACGACAGTTATCATAGGAGAACCACTGCTGCTATTGTGGTTCTGGTCTTGATTGTTAGAGTGAGGTAGAGGAAGAAATAAGGATCCTGATGAATCTGTATTATGATGATGATGGTGATGAGAAGTCATGGGATGATGCAACATCGACATAGGACACAACACATTACCATTGTGTCCAAAAGCCATCATGCAAGAAGTGCTATTGGAACCACCTTCCATTATCTCTCCCAGTATCTTATCTTTCTTCCTTTTCTTTCTCTTTCGTACGCAATTTATTCTCTCCTTTGCCCTAAAGATTGTTTATATCTCAAGAACTCTCCCGAGATTCATGCTACAAAGAAACAGGCTTTTCATAGGAAAACACCTAAATAGTGGTAGCAGCAGCAGCAAGCAGTGAGTGAATTTCTGGCAAAGCCTGCTCATATTTCCTTTGGAAAATGGGAGTTTTTTTGTTTGTTTATCTTCCAAGTCATTAACAGAAGAGCATTAGTTCTCTCGAGCTTTTTTTGCACTTTGTTTGGACGACAAGAAAGAGAGAGAAAATATGGCATTCAAAGTTTCATGGCACTACTACTATTATGCAGATGACTGCCTGTGTGGGCTGTGTATGCAAAGCTTTACCTTCCCGATGGAGAACTCCCCAACCCTCTTTTCCTTGCACTGCTAACTGGTGCATACTGCCATTACGGGCAAACAACAAAGAGAGAAGAGAGAGAGGGAGAGATTAGACGTTTATAAATCGTTTTCTTATCTTTCACTCCATGTATTACGAGAAGGAAACATAATAAATACAACAATGGAAGAAAAGAAACGATCAAATGGAGGAAGGCCACAAGGCAAACAAGTGGGAAAAAGGTTTATGGGGGCACGAAATCATCAATCAATTCATTAACAACTCTTCTTCTTCTTCAACAAACTCTCGTTTAAAGATTATAATTTATTTAATCTAAAAATTTAAATGATAAAGGACAAAGGGAGTGAAGGTGAACACTCATTGTTAGTCTCAGTCATAGCATCTAATCCGCAATTATTCAGAAAAGAAGAAGAAAAAAGTTGGCTTTAACTACAAAAGCTGATCAACCAAGTTCGACAGTCCGAATGTCTCTCTCTCTCTCCACCAAAGCTTTCATATCTTGTAAGGTGGAAATAAATACGGTTAAATTAATAATATAAATCTTTTTAAAGATAAAAAATAAAATTTTATGATGGATAAAATTAATAAAATAAATAAATAGTTAAAGAAATTTTAGATTTCAGATAAGGTATATGTTCCCCCTATGAAAGTAGTAGACCCATTGCAGAATGAATTGAACATTTTCTAAATAATTGATAAACCATTTATATAATATTGATTTATATTCATTTACTAAATTAAATATATGTTTATTAATAAAAATTTAATGCTCATTTAATAGATGAATAATTTTAAATAAAAGTATGTTAAATTTATTTATATTCACAAATAATTTGTTTAAAAACTCATTTGTAAATGTTATAAGCTAATTTATTCAGTTTTTTATTTTAAATATTAATGAAAGTAGATATTAAATTGAATACATGATAAATTTTAGAGTTTAAACTATAAAATTTAAAGATTAATAGCATAATTTAACTATTAATCTTTAGCTTATAAATAAAATATAGAAATAAACAAACAAATATAAATAAATATATTTAGAAATACTAAACAAATTAAACATAAATAAACATAATATTAAAATTTTTAACAAACATATATACATATATAATCTTATACGTTAAAGTTTGATTCATTTACACTTCTAATCTCTTGTGCACATACACCATGGGGGTTTCATGAGAGACGGCTCCAATCAAGCTTCAACAAATTGTCTCCCTGTGAGGCCTTCCTAACTCGGGTGTTGCCCCTTTGCATTCGCCCTGATAACACTGCAAACCCTTTTCTATTATGCTATATGCTCATCTTACTCTCAGAATTGGTTTTCTCTCTGCCATATGGCTACTAGGGTTCCATGATACCCCACTAATGTCTTCTTTTAGTAACTCTTTTCGAATGCGTAGAATAATGCAAATACATAACGGACACTTCCCTTGATTCTTTGTGCAAATATGTGCACCAGCACTCTCATCTTTCAAGTATAATTGTTATTCAAGGGAAATTTAGGTACACAATAAAGCACGCTTGTCCTGTCGTGTTGCAGAAAATTCTTTCATCATGTATAACTAGAAATCAATGAACATTAACCCTAAATGACTAAACCCCAAATAGCAACAATGAACACAAGTCTATGAAGATTGATGAGAAAAACACCAACATGTAATGGAACATAACAGATTTATTACACACAACATCGGTTCCACTCGATTAATAATAATATTAACCCCACAACAAAGACAAAGGAAAACAGTTGATAGGGTTTGTGTCCACGATATTAGTGGTATCTTTGCTGTAAAAGCCAATAAACGTCTTCGGGTATTCTCTGATTCGATTCTTAGGATGGAGCTGGCCGGGCTGGAGATGGTCAAGGCGATGGAAGCTTCTAGGTGTGAGTCAGAGAAACGGAGGGCGGAATCGGAGACAGAATTGGCTCGGATGATGTTGCGAACTCAGTCCCAGATCGCTTCGTTTGTCGTTGGAGATGGAGATAACAGAAAAAGGAAGCGTGGAGCTGATGGCGCGTCAAGGGACTCCTCTGTTAGGTAAAAATAAAGTCTTTATCTTTTTAACTTTTTATTGCCCAAAATTTTGAATTAGTCCTTTATTTATTAATCTTTTATTTGATTTTTCTAATACTATAATTAGGGGTGTGCAAAAATATTCGATCTGTTGATTTGATGATCCGATCCAAAAATGTAAATATTTTCGGATAATTCAAATCAAATATCTGAAAAAAATTTCATATAATCAAAACAAATAGGATAAATTACAATTTCGGATTATCCGAAGATTTGAAGAAAAAATGGGTCTTTAGATTTTATATAGCATATAGTCCAATAAATGAGTAACCCATTAACACATTAAAGATTTAACCCAATAAAAATTAAGATATTTAATTATTTATTATGTATGAATAATTAAATATATATAAAAATATAATATAAGTATCAAATAAGTTGTATAAAGTAAAAAATAAAATTAAAAACTATTTTTTTGTCAAATTAAATTTTACATTCGAATATGTATCGCTATTTTAACTAATCAAAAGTTCGAATATCAAATTTTTTTATCGGATCAAATTCAATATCTGAATTTGCACGCCCTAGCTATAATATTGATAATTTGATAAAATGGAACTTTAAAAAAAAAATTAGTACATTTGACAAACATGTAAATTTACTGATTATTTATAGATTTTTTTACTGAACATTATTGATTACATTCAAACACGACTAATTAAAAAAAATATTCTATACATAAATTATGTAAAATTTAAACTACATAATCTTATCTATTTGAATGCTGTGTTTTATTTCAGATTGATGGTTTATTATTATAGGGCTTAGGGTTATAGTTTAGGGTTAAGTTTAGATTTTAACATTTTTTAAAATTTAAAATTTAAATAGGCAAAATTAAGAATACCAAATAATTTCCCTTTAAAAATCCATATTATCACTTCAACAATAAGTTACTGTAGATATGATCAATTTAGACACAATAATAGTATTAAAAGAAGAGGCTCAATTATTCCAAATTAAATCCTAAATTTTCAACATAGGACTAAAATCGTAATTAGACAAGGTGCTTTGCTGCTAAGCTTGTTGCAGTGCAGCTTACTCTTCTGAAGTTTCACTACAATTAATGAAATAATCTTTGGTTTATCTATCAAAGTTGGTGGTGACGATAAAGCTGCCATCTATATCTATGTAATGTACTAATAATTATATTAAATGATAAATCTATGAATGGCAGATAATTACCATAATTGTCTCTACATAATCACCTACACTGCTGCTGTTGATCGCGAAGATAACAAATCTAACTGAGGTTTCTGCTTACCACGGCTATGGTCTTGGTTTCTCTGCTCTGCCGTGCTGCATAGAGCCTTTCTTCGGTTCATGGCACTTTTAATGTATTCCTCCAAGGGTGGGAGGGGTGGTGGTTTTTTGTCATTCTTTGCTTGTCCTCGAATTAGCTGCCGAAACCATGAATGAATGTAAATACTGCATGGTATATTTTAATCGAGACATATTTGATACTTGCAGTTTGATAACTAATACCTTTGATGCCCATGACCGCTCTGCTTGTTGGCATGCATCCCGGATGTCCCTACCAGACATACTGGATATGTTGATAGGCAATCCTCAGTTGATTATGATTTAAACGATGCATATAGAACAAAATATATGTAATCTACTTTTAAGAAATTAAGATCACAAAATGTTGGACTTACTCATCGGTGACTCGAGCAAGTTCAGCTAACTCTGCTTCTGTAAGGTGTTTGGCATACTGAGCTGCTATTGCCTGCCGATTGTGCTCATCAGGAAGACCGAAGACAATCATTGAATCAAAACGACTGCAAACACAAATGTGCGATTCAGAAACACTTCATTGGCTTATGAAACGATTAGCCTCTTCGAAAGGGACAGAGACTGCATCTTTGTTACCTAATCAATGCAGGATCAAGATCTTGCTTTCTATTTGTGGCAGCAATGACAACCACTTTCTTGTCCTGTTCGAATCCATCAATCTGTAAAAACAATAATACATTTTCATTAATGGCACCGTACCTGCACTCTATCAGATATTGCAATATTTTCAGGTAAAGGACATTGCATGCTGAAATTACGAGCAAAGAAACTCCTAAAACCTAAAACAAAAAAGTTAGGGTTTTTAACAAGCTAGCTAAGAGGCGCATTTTCATTAGAAACCAAAACCACATGAAAATCCACTTTAACCTGTCGCAATAGCACCGACAAAATTCGACGTGTAGCTTCATGAATTTCACCACCACGAGCAGTGGCAAAAGAATCAACCTGAAATAGAGGCCGTCTTGTCAACAATCTAATACAAATGAAATGCAAACTGATGATGGTAAAAACAAGGAAAACAGTGGTCCATATAAACGGGAAGGCTTTGTTGATTAATCATTACTTGCTTCATTTACCTCATCTAAAAATATGATAGCACCATCGGGGAGCTGATTGGCAAGAGAGAATACTTGCCCCAGTAAGCGTTCACTTTCACCATAGTACTTTGACACGACAATCTCTAGTGGCACATACAGCAATGGGACACCCTGAAAAGCATGAGCATGCTTCAGATCATTACAGATTTGAATAAAACAATCTCCGGTAGAAACTATCTTATTTATATGACTTATTCTACAAAGAATAAAGTGAACTATACTAAGCAACAAAACAATTTTAATATGTAATTAAAAATCATGTTATAACCATTAATGTTCTAGATAGGAAAATTGCTGCTCACCGCCTGATTAGCAATAACACGAGCACAAGATGTCTTCCCTGTACCTGAAATATGTAAATTTTGACATAAACATCAGTTCAAAATTGTGTTTCCAGGAACATGAGTCAATGTTTCTTTCTGGGTTGAAAAGCAAACCTGGAGGTCCTTCAAAGAGCACAGCTCTGGGTCTATTAGACTCAAATTTTTGGCGAGTTCCACGTGCAATATCATCATATACTTGAGGGCTATTTAGAGCCAACAAAATTGTATCTTCTATTTCTCTAACAAAATGAGTAGTTGTATGCGAAGAATATAAATTTTACAGAACACTGTCTCTGCATAATCTATGTTTGATTGAAAACGGAAAAACAAAGGATATTGAGTCTTTTACATACTGTTTTTGTTGATCATATCCAGCAATATTGTCCCATGATATCTCACTGTATGATTTATACTGATGTGGCTCATCAAGCCCATAAATTCTTACCCCCATGGCCTCCAGGCTAGAGATTGATTTTTGTGCAGGCATCTGTGCAGAACCGTCCCTCGGTTTGTTTACCAAGGTGCTACTTTGTGCAAACCTTCCACCAGCTAGTTCTAAGGCAGAGACCAAAGCATCAAGCTCCTTCTGATTCAAACTTCCTTGTTTTATAAACTCAATTTCCTATGATATTTTGCATGATAAAACAGTTACTCTGTGAAGCATTAAGAAAATAACGCAATCTCACTCATACTAAAACATTGTCAGAAGCTGTAAGAAATTAAGACCAACCGCTTTGTCAGAGCTTATTAGTGAACGGAAAATGAGGATGCATAAATCCCTTTCGTCTCCACTTCTATATACTGAATGCCCCTCGTTTACTCCAGTTTCCTTCTGTTTGACCAGTGGATTAAGAGTCAGCTGCCAGGCAACTGAACTGAAACAATAAAAAGGTTGGAACTTCACATGATTTTAATGCCAACATAAATGCAGCTTTAGATGAGGTTTGAAAAGAACTTTATCATTGACAACCTGTCCCATGCACGCAGTAGCCCATCTGAACCACCACCATGCTCTTCAACCTTCAGTCCAAGATGTGAAACAAGGTTTGCAATCAACTGTGCAACTTCACAACCAGGAGGAATCTGGAACTTGATTGTAACCTAAAGCAAGTGTACTCCTATTAAAAAAACTTGAGCTGAGCATAAATATCATGAATCCAGTTATACATACATAACCAATTTACAGATGACAATTAGCAGTTAAACATGCTTTCAGAAAATGAACTACTTAATTTAACCCAGAAAAGAACACTATAAATCATCAGGAAGAACAAACAGATCATTAGGATCATCGCCGTGAACCTCCACTTCTAATCCATGAATGAGGCTACAGCATCCAAGAGAAAAAGAAAAAGAAATAAACTGAAACAAAATGAAACAACCTTTTGGCCCTTGACAGCAACAGTAAACCGAGGATAAGAACCATATCTAATTCCTTTATCTTTAAGCCTCTGTTCAATTCGCTGCCTCTCTTTCTTGGCAGTTTCCTCAAGGTTGACATGACTTGCAGGAGGTTCTGATGGAAGAGGAGGTTTGGAGGAGACCTGCAAAAAACTAGTTTCACTTCAAAATCAATTCAAATAATAAAGCTCCAATCCATCATAACAAGTGTAAGCTTATGGTACACGTTTGGAGAAACACTTTTGTTAGTATTGAGCAAGACATGACATAGTCTAAGGTGCTTAAATCATAACAAATATAATAGGTGAAAGAGGAGACAAAAATAGAAACTCTGGAAAACATTAGCATCGGATACCAAGAAGTAATAAATATCACAAACCTCATCAGCATCAGCATACGCCGTCTCTATCATTCCTGCTCCAAGCAAACCAGCTAAGAGAGCAGGAAGTATAGAGTATGAACCTGAAACAGAAGCCACCAACCTTAGCTTCTGGACATCTGATCCGAAAGTAAAATTTGATCTCCGAGGGAAACCTGCATATACCCGAAAATAAGAACTCGAGTCGAAAAGATCAAAACGGAAAGTGTTTCCCACAATGATATAAACACTATATCTCCTAATCCCATAGTTCAAAGCTTCACTAACAGTCAACAGCCCACGAATCAACAAAGAAGCATCAAAATTATACACAAAAACAAAATTTTCTCGAAATAACCAAATTTAGAAAAATGATCCATTGGAGAAAAATGATAATCATCGTATAACCAATCAAATTTTTACGAAGAAGCTTCCATTCAACTAAATTCCAAACATCAATTTCATTCCATAAATTCCAAAAACAAATAGAAGAAACTTACGGTGGTAGAGAGGAGGAAGGAGATGACGTGAGGGCGCAGCTGAAGGGGTTAGGGCTTTGGGAGAGGCGATCTTTCGCCATGAAGGAGCAGTAATTCTGAGAAGTCTCTTCAAAATTGCCATCCGAGAAAAGGTAAAGTATTCGCTTGGAATCTATAGAGTCTTCACCCTCCTGTTTATTTAAAACCCTAAAACCTAAAAACAGTGAATTGTGTTTGTTGAGGTGAAAGGTAAGGAGATGAGAAAATTCTCCCGCAAAACTAAAAGGGAAAACGAATTAATAACAGTTTCGCCCCCTGTACAATATAAAAATTCATAATTTCGTACTTCAAGAAATGTTTTTTTAGTGGAAAGAAGCAAACTAAGCAATTACATTAAACCTTTACGCACAGGTAAGGGGGGGGCACCAATATCTCTATCTAAAATACGAAACAGTTGTGTTGAGAACGATGAAAAAACACTAATTGATCCATTTGAGGAGAAGTCCATCTTAATAATGAAATTCGCTGCAATAGTGTTTCACGATCAATTTTCTGAAATTCTATGAATCAAAAGTTGGTATAAAGATCAGTAATCGTCCTCACCAAAGTGAAAGAAATAGATTCAGATAGAGGCGAAAACAACTTATAAGTATTTTCACTATCTGTTTGCACCATCAAACGTTAAAACCCATGATCCTGTGCAAGATTTAAATCTTCCATAATTCAACTTTTAGCACCGATGAGTGTTGGATTTGCTTATTGAAAGTCGACAAATTAGAACTAGAGGAATCACGAAATAGATCACCAAGTTAAAGGCGAGACGGTTCCATCCGCGTTCATACAAACCCAATTTATTCTCTAAGTTAACTTTATATGCTTAAATAATTTTTCACTCAAAATAGCTACTTAACTTTTCATCCGTTAAAATCATTTAATTGAAACATGTTGTATTTATACTTTTTGAAATAAAATACTATTTAAAGAACCATTTTTTAAAAAGAAAATTAATACTCCTAATTTTCCCGCGCAACCCTCCCTTCGTCCCTAGTTCATAAAGATATGAACGTGCAAATCCTCCCTTCATCCCCTGTTGTCGTCTGATTATGAACGTCTCATCGCACCGATAATTTATAAATTAAGAATTTTATAAATTGAGAATTAGAACTTAGGATTATAAAGTTGAAGATTTAAGATTTTGGGGATTTAGAGATTATGGTGACGATAAAGATTACGGTTAATCACTGGATGGATGAGAATAGATATGTGATCATTTCGCGACGACGACAATGATAGGTGCCAACTGATGATGATGACTAAAATTAAAATTTAAAATTAAAGAAATATTATCAATTTATAATAAAATCAGTCTTTAAAATTTTAATTAATTTCTGTTTTAACCATTGATGTTACGGTCACTAACTAGGTAATGGTCATTTAACCTGGCATTTTCTTTAATAAAGAAATATTATCAAATAAAATCAGGGATGAACACAATGGCCCCTTGCCTTTGATGGTTTAAATATGTTTTAGACTACTGGTAGTTTTAAAATTAATTGAATTAAGTCTTGATTTTAGAATTGAAGTTTTGACGGTTTAATTATTTTTTAAAACGTAATTTATTTTAAAATTAAACAATTTATCCCCATAGAATATGACGACATATATTATCATCTTATTAATAATGAAAATGCTCGTAAACTATGATGTGCCAGTAATAAGTTTTGTACTAGGGATCTATAGGAAATCCAACCTCTAACCATTACATCAAGTTAAATACTTATTTTATTACTGGAAAATTATAATATTTGGAGCAAATCTAGTCAAAATTAATCATAAATTTTAAATTATATTATAAGAATGTATTTATAAAATTAACCAAAATATATTAATTTTATTTATAATTTATATTACAAAATTAAAATTTTAATGAAAAAAAAGTAAAATGATAATAATATTATATTAATTACTAAATTTTAAGATATAATAAATATATTCTTATAATATTTATATTTTAATTATAATAATTATATATTATAAAATAAATATTATTAATTTTAACATAAATATTATTTTTTATCAATAATATAATAAGACCTTAGCTTGCTACAATGATTAACTATTATTATTATTTTATATTTACCGTTATTTTCCACTAATAAGATGATAAAATGTGTATTCATCTAATTGAAATGTATTAAAGTATTAAATAAAATGTCACGTCAACTACCATAACGTACCATGTCATATAGTCGTTACCTAGATAACAAACGTTAATGATTCAAACCATTTTAATATTTTACATAATTTATTAATTAAAATGGTTTACTAAATATTTGTTTGTCAAAAAGATATAATTTCTTAATTCGATGATTCAATTGGATAAAAATAGCACAAGCTAATAAAATAATAGATCAACTAAAAGACATTTTGATATAAAATAAACTTACCCAATAATGTTCTTAAAGTTTATTTGACAATATAAATCATAACATTTTGTTTTGTTTTATTTCAAATAAACGCTTTTTAGATGATTAACTAATAATCAATTATTAGTCAATTTTTTTACATGACGTAACAATTTTAAGGACAAAGTTGAAGAAACAAAAAATACCGGGGGATTTTTATAGTATTGTTTATTTTTTATTCTTAATTTATAATTTTATTTTAAACGCGTAACCTCATTATAGTATTATCTGTTTGTACAAAACAATGTTATTTTAATAATTACAAAATATAAAATTATAATTATATATAATGATAAGATTTTTTTTTTTACTTTTAAATATTATTATGTTATTGAACTTATAATTAGTTAGCATTACATTTGTTATTTACGAATTCAAACTTAATAACTAGTAAAAGACTTATGAGATTATAAATAAGAACATCATGAATCATATTCCAATATTTTTCAAATTTGTTTATCTTGATAGCAAATTTTTTATTATATTATTATTAAACCTATTATCGATTAGAATGTAATGTGTTCTGTACAACTTTAAAATTAATAAATATTAGATTTTATTACATTTACAATGTGTATGATAAATGATTTGTTATTGTTAGACGGAGATGGAGGTACATGGAGAGTAGGAGTGGGATCTCTCAAAATTTTTGATCTAATAATATTTTAGGTCTTATTAATTTAAATTAAACAAAATTATTTTTTATATTAAATACCTAACAAAACCCTATTATTTTAAATTTAGATAATTTACTCTCTCAATATTTGATGGTAACTCGATCTAGGGTAAGTATCTTCTTCTACCGCAGTAGTTTTACCAACAACATCCAATTCTTTCCTATTTAGGAACAACAATTTCCAATCAAGTGCTGATCTAATGGTAAACTATGACATATCAAAAAAAATTAACTTTTAATTTTTATTGGGATTCAATGAGATTGAAAGATTCTGTGACAAATTTGAACCGAAAGAAAGAGAACAAGAGTAGTTTGATGATATTTTCAATCAAAGAAATCATTAAATGACAATGGAAATGACGATAAAAAGAGGAGTGATGGTCGTCAGACTTAAGATTTTTTAATGTGTCACATGATCTTTTTTTGAGAGAAGCTATAAAAAATAACCGTAACGGAAACAAATTAAAAATTTAGTGACGGTAATGTAAGTTTAAAAGTTCAGTAATAAAAATGATAATATATTAAAAATTTAGTAATCATATTAAAAATTTAGTAATCATATGAATAGTTTACCCTTTAGCAAACATAGAAGTGAAAGTGTGAAACTTAGCCTCAATCACTAACAGGGAGGAAGCTGTGCTTCGTTCAAGGGGCACTGTCCCTATTTTTTATTATTATTATTATTATTATTATATATAATAGTTATTTAAACTCCTAATTTTAATTTAATTTGATTTTGTTCTTTCTAATTTTTATTGTTATTTATATTTTGTCTAAGTTCCCTTCTCTAATATTGCAAATAACTAGCACAATGTACCTGCACACGCTTGGGACTTCGAAGCTCAAATTTAGCATTTGTGCTTATAGAACTCGAAGCCAATGGTTTCGAGATCAGAACAGAGTTCTCGACGGTGAGATTTTCAGCATCGATCGTCTGCGTTATTTCCTCAATCTTAACCAATGGCAATTGACCACTCAACAGCAATGGAAACAGACCCGGGAACGATGTGTACATGCAGAAAAATCAAGATCCGCCATAGATGAATGGATTTCATGGTTCCTTTTTGTTGAAATAGAGAATTTACGCGAGAATCCATTTGCCATCGAGCAGAGGCAAAGACTCGGTCGGTGCTGGTGTTGGGTTCTGCGACTCGAGCTGAGTTATAAGCTCAACGATCTCAGCTCTGGTCTCACTCGTTGCGTTCAACCCACGATCGGTCCCGTAAAAAGAATTCATCAAAGCTTTCTTCCAGCTCTCGATTTCCGGATTCTTTAGGGTTCTCTTCCTCTGCCACCGCCTTCTGGCTCCTTCTCCCATTGTTCATAGAACGCTGCACGGACCTGGAAAACGGGTCTTGCCCGGATTATTTTGGGTCGAAATCTGAGATTTCAGAGGCGGAAGTGAAGGTTTTGAGGTGAATTTTGGGTGTTGTACGGTTTCTAAGATGAATTTGCATGGGAAGTTAACAGATTGAGGGAGTGTAAGCCATAGTTGAGTTTGGAAGCTGTAAAATTATTGGGGGTTCGTAGTACAAAATGATGGATTATAATGCGAAAATATAACCACCACCAAACTACACTTGCCGTTGTACTGAAATTGGTTATGGCGATATATAACCTAAAGCAACAAATTCATTATTAGGCTTCTCCCTTAGTATTTTTGGGTAATAATATTCATTTAAAAATTATTAATAAAATTAATATTAAAAATGATTTTCTTTTATAAAAATATTTAAAAATGATTTTCTTTTATAAAAATAAATAAATTTTATTGTATTTTCAGAAGGTACGTTTAAAAGAAATGTCTTTATTGACGTGACAGAAGATTCAGCTGTAAATTTTAATTTTGATTTTTGTATTTTATATTAGATTGTGTTCTTGCTCGTGTTTGATTAGAACATTTAATATATTTTTTTTGGCTCATATAACTACATGTATTCAACGTAGACCGTACATGTTTTTTAATTTACAATTTACAATTTTTTAATCATGTTTGCAACCAGTTAGATGTGTAAGTGAATCGAAACTATATATATATATATATATATATATATATATATATAAAGATATTTATGTTCAATCGTGTTCGTTTAATTTTTCAGTATCATGTTTATGTTCGTTTATTTATTTTTGAATGTGTTCATATTTGTTCGTTTAACATTCACGAATAAGTTTATTTAATGTTCATTAATAGGTTCATTTAACGTTTGTGAATAAATTTTTTTAACGTTAGTTTAATGTTCGGCAATCAACATTCACATTTTTATCTTTTTATTTGTAAATTAAAGAAAATGGTGAACTTACGTCACTATACCTTAAATTTTTTAGGCTTCACAATTTCAACTTTAAAATTCACTTTATGTTCAATTTAGTCCCTACTTTCACCAATAATTATAATATAAAAAATAAAAGGATAAAGAGAACCGCGTAAACGAGATTATTCATAAACATAAACGAACCGAACACGCATTTGTTCATATTCTTTTTGGGCAAGTTGTTTGTGACGTGTAATTATCCAAGAAAAAAAGCAGGAAAACCTGCTATAATCAACAAAGTGCTCAAAGCAAAAACAAGAACACCCTACAAAATAATACCCCAACTAGCACAGAGGCTCTTATTTACATCATCCCTATTATCTATATCCTTATGAACACGTTTAGCTCTCACAATCTCACAAATATTATCAAGTATCACATGCCAATCTCTAGTAAGACCCACAAATTGTCTGCAATTCCTCTCTTCCCAAATACAATAAATAATAGCATTCCTAGCTATCCTAAGGATAAAGGAACTTAAAGACTTAATCTTAAGATATAATAATAGCATTCCTCTCTTCCCAAGTACAGTAAATAATATTCGCAAACTCCAAATATAGTTGATTTTCTTCTCAGCTTGTCAAAAGTCCAACTCTTTTAAGACATAAGCTTAATCCACGCAACCCAAAGAGACCTCTCCCCCATCGGGATTTTTCGAACATATTTATTCATATTAGTTCGTTTGTTAAATGAACAATTTTTTTTACTTATACTCATTTATTTAATTTAATAAATAAATATAAATAAACATGTACGTTCAGTTGACAAAGACTTTGTCAAACACTATCTTCATAGTATTGTCTTTTAAATTTTTAAAGAGCGTAGAGTCTAATTTTATTAAGAGCCGTGTGTATACGCTCTCCGTACATAGTGAGGGATTATTATGATGTGAAGTTTTAAAATTTTGAGGATAAATAGCTTAGTCGAGTTGAAATGTTCCTCAATCGTCATCGTCTCCGTCGAGTTTAACCACTTTGCCCAAGCAGGCACATGACCTCTGAGTTTCTTCTACTATACCTTCAACGTTTCATCAAACATCCAAACCAAATCAAGCAAACCCATTCCCTGCTGATCACCGGCGGTCACCTCCTCAACACCCAGCAAAGCCAATACACTTCTTCAAAATGGAAAACAACCCTCCTTTACAACACCTTAATAAGAGCCTATCTCGGCATAATCCCATCACTTTCCCTTACACTCTTCACCCTCATGCTCCGTTATCAAGCATCCCCCAATGCCCACACTTTCACTTCCCTTTTCAAAGCCGCATCTACGTCTCTCTCCTTAGCCACACTCACTTGCTCACCCCTCCATGCCCAAGCACTAAACCGTGGCGTATTGTCTGACCCGTTCGTGCAAACATCATTGTCCGTCTGTAAGCTGAACTCGGTGGTTTATGCAATGCGTGTAAAGTGTTTGAAGAAATGTTTGACCCTTGCATTGTCGCGTGTAATGCGATGCTCGATGCTTTTGGGAGAAATGGTGAGATGGGTTCCGCGCTTTTCTTTTTTAACTGCATGATTGAAAAGGATGTGGTGTCTTGGACAAGTGTTATGAATGGTTTTCTTAGGCGTAAACAGTTTGTAAAGGGGTTTTGGGCTTTTGAGAAAATGATGGATTTTTCAGTGAAACCGAATGAGGCTACTTATGTTAACGTACTCTCTTGTTGTGCTAATTTAGAAGAACGAAGTGGATTTTACCTAGGGAGACAGATACATGGTTATATTTTCAGAAACGAAGTTGTTATGACTATTTTCATAGGGACATCATTGATTGATTTCTATGGAAAGAAAGGGCATTTAGAGATTGCTTTTGGAGTATTTAATCAAATGTTGGATAGAGAGGTTTGTACTTGGAATGCAATGATCTCTTCACTTGCATGTAATGGCAGAGAAAAGGAGGCATTGAACTTGTTTGAGAAGATGAAAGTGGCTGGAGTGTATCCGAATGAGGTTACATTCGTTGCTGTTCTTACAGCATGTGCTCGTACCAAGAGAGTCGAGTTGGGTTCGGAACTCTTTCGATCGATGCAGAGTCAATATAGCATTGTGCCGATAATGGAACACTATGAGTGTATGGTAGATCTTTTAGGCAGAGCAGGGCTTTTAACTCAAGCAACCGAGTTCGTTAACAGTATGCCATTTCAACCCGATGCATTGGTGTTGGGCGCGCTTTTAGGCGCTTGTAAGATTCACGGGGCCTTCGAACTCGGAAATGAAGTTGGGAGAAGGTTGCTTGAGTTGCAGCCACGACATTATGGTCTCTATGTAGCATTATATACCATAAATGCTGATAAGGAGAGCTGACTTGAGGAAAGCGATGGTAGAAGCTGGTATTAAAAAAGTTCCAGCTTATAGCTTCATCTGATTCCTTGTGAATATTAATAGTCAATAATAATTAAAATATTAGAGATTTCATTATTTGATTTCAACTTTAGATTAGATTAGGGATGACCACGCGATGAAACGGGCTGATTTTTAGTCGCCTTTCTATCCCGTCCCGTCCCAAATATATTTAATTTTTTTCCGTCCCCATTTTTACACTAAAAATTCAACCCTAACTCGATGCGATCCGAATATATTAATATTTTAAAATAATTAAAATAACATATTTTATAATAATTTACTATATTCTTAACAATTAAAGAAAATATTTTAACATTATAAAAATAAAAATTCTTAAAATTTTAAATATATATTATATATATATAAGAATAAAAATGATAATTTATATAAGGTCGAATCATATCGTTGATTTTCTATCATAAACCCGATCCTGCCTGCCCCGAAATTAGTTATTATATAATCCGTCCTACCCCAAACTCGATTTAAAAAATTTTATAGAATTGGATCGGGTTGGAACTCGTTCGGAACTAGTTACATTCAGATATTTTAACAATCCCTATCTTTGATTGAACAATCAAATGTTCCGTAATAAAAAAAGTTGTCTTTCTTATTCGAATAGGAATTTACAATAAAGATTAAAGATGCAAACAAATCAGTATGATGAGATTTACATATGAAAGACAGATGAAACTCTTGCTTGCTTGACTTCTTTTTAGCCCTACTCGGATGTATATTATTGAAATTTTGTTTGACATTATATATATGATTAAGATCTAGTTATACAATATAAAACTCTTTAGTTTTATATATTTTATACAAAATTAAGATCGTTAGATGAGTGCAAATAGATGATTGAGATTGATTCTTTGTTTTTTCTCCAACGAATATCTTCTCATTTCCTACTATTGATTTCAGTCATCTATTTTCACTCATCCAACGGTCCTAAATCTACTAAATGTGAATAGAATGATTAACACATGATTTTATGTTAAGGTGAACTTGTAAAATTTTAGAAAAGATAAATACATATTATCAATAGTAAATATAAAAAAAATATCTAAACTAAATGAGAATATGAAATTTTTAACGAGAGTCAACCTCTTTGGTTCATCCCTGGTTAAGACCACCTTTGACAATCCACCAGGGTGGCTTCTACCGACTGTATTTTTCAATTGATTCTAAATCCTATCGCGTGTCTGGTTTGTATTTATTTTGGTGAATTACTTTGAGTTCAGGTAATTATTTGATATTTATCGTGATTGATTCTAATATATATTAGAGTAAAATATCTCCCATGTTAATTATGTGTTCAATAACAAGCGGGTCATTTTTTAGAATATTATAATTTAGTCACTTAATTAAAATATTGTTACAAACAATATTATAACAATGAAATGACATGTTTCTAGCAATACTTTAATTGAGTGTTATCTCTATATATTAAAAAAAACACTTATTTGTTACCAAATACATAATTAGGTGATATTAGATATAATTTACCTTATAAATAACACAAATATAAATAATATTGAGAGTTTGTCCTAACCTTAAAGGATTATTATTTGATACATTAGTAGTGGAGTTTTTTTATAAGTGATTTTTGCTAATATTTTTTTACTAATACTAATAGTAATTTATATTCTACCTTTTCATCTATTAATATGAACGCGTATTGTGAAGACTCACTACGGAACAAGTATCTCATTCTATTAGATTTTTACAAATATTTTTTTTATTAAATAGAAAGTATTACATTTCAAGACAAATATTAGGATTCAAATCCACATAAAATAATACGATATAAATATCTTTGACTATTGGATCAGTTAATAGATCTCTCTACAAATAATTTTAATTCATCATTAAATATGATTAGTTATTTATTTAAATATTAATTAAAGTCGCATTATAATAAATAAAAGTAATGAAAAATATATATCATCAATATGTATTTATGCAAATAGAAAGTTGTTACTCTTATTAGAAAATGGAAATATCTAAAATTACAATGAAAGACTTACAACCATAAGCGTAAAGCAAACACATAATTATGATAATTTTTTTAATTAATCATTGGTATTTGATCTATTGACCGACTAATCCAGATCGGGTACTGCAGAGACGAGGGCGACCCTGCCAACCCAGTTTACTCTATTTGCAAACGTCGGGATTTGGACCTATGACCTTGTTTAAGGGATCTAGTGCCTCATCCCACTAGACCAACTGGGATCATATAAGGACCACACAAGGAAAAAGTTAAAAATTCATCTAAAAACTCGAACGAAATATCAAAACAAACAGATATGACTGCATCGGTAAATGAACCATATCATGGGACGAATCTATTAAAAGACCACCGACAATCAGAAATTAGAGTCGAGCATCGTGAGATAATTATCTCTGAACTCTAACTGCTTATTAAAATCTAATATAACGATCCCAAACAGAGAATATCAATATAATAATAAATAAAACACCATCTTAATCAATTAAGACGATATCAAGTTTAACTTAAAAATTTTAAATAAAAACAACCCTCAAACGATGGATAAAAAATTTGAAAACATATTGAGAGACAAAAAAATATATGCTACAAAAATAAAGAAATGCATGTCATCTAATAGACTTATTAAAAACTAAAATATACAGAAAAAGTAAAAAAAAATCATCTGCTGACAATCAACCCTTAGATTAATGCCACATGAAGATGAAAAAGGGAAGCGAGCAAGCGAGGTTAAAAAATTTAGAGAGAGTTTGACATACATCAATATGTTAAATAACTATATTGGTTTAAATTAATATAAAAATTCTTATAATTCAAAAGGTTGGATCACTTGCTTCTGCAATCTTAACTTTTTGCACAACGCAAGCTATTTAAGTTGGAGCCTTTTAAGGCTTTAGCTTTAATGACGAAATTAAACTAAGTAATCATGTTTATGCATATATAGTCCTCATTTACACCCTTTATTTGTTTGTATGTTTCATCATCTTCTTCTTCTATTTTGTACTTGTTCCTTCTTGTGGCAACTTGAAAAGGAAAGCCTTTTTCTGACTCAGAGGAGCTGACTATTTATTAGGCTCCAAAAACTGCAAAATAAACACTTGTTTTTTGCCGCAAGAGGTGAGAGATTCTCTCTCTTCATTGCTCGTGGGGACTTCCATGGATGATTGATTCCCCCATTCTTTTACCATCTTCACAGCATTTTTCTAGCTAATTGTTTTCTGGGTTTTCTTTGCATTTGCAATATCCTTGTTAATAAGAAAATGAGTCAACTCGGTGTAGATAAGGAGAGGAGGAGGAGGAGTTTCAAAGAACGGCTGGGATTCAAAGTCATGGGGTGTTGTTGTGGGTCCAACTGGGGATTCGGGTCAACGACCATGAACCTCAGAGACGAAGATGAACTTGAAACGGAAGAACAAGTTCGTAATCCGGATCCAGGTTGCGTCAACCCGGCTCTGGTTTCGTCGGGCATGAACCTAGCGGCGGCTTTAGCAGCGGAGCGACATTTCCGGGCATCGCATGAACCGCAAGGATCGCCGGGGACGCCACTGAGGGTGTCGTTGATGAGGCTGTTGGAGGAGGCAGAGGAGGAGGAGAAAGAGAAGGAGAAAGGGAGGAGCGTGGAAATAGGGAGTGATTCGACATGCTGCGTGTGCATGGGGAGGAAGAAAGGTGTAGCGTTTATCCCATGTGGACACACTTTTTACAGGGTTTGTTCGAGGGAATTGTGGTGGAATCGAGGGTCTTGTCCCCTCTGCAACCGTTCGATCCTCGAGATTCTTGACATTTTCTGATCATCATTGGTCCTCCTCTATTCTTGATGATTATGATGATGATGCTAATGTCTGATCAATACTGAACATCATGATGACGAAGGTGCTTCGAGATCATAAGATATTGGAGAAAGAAAGGGAATTAATTGGTTAAACTTCATAACAGGTCCACGAATTTGTGAATTTAGTTTTTACTATTAGCTGATCATTTCAAAAGACATATGTTATAGGAATATTTTTCATACGATTTGACCAAATTATTTTTGTTATAGGAATATTTGGAATTATCTTCCTATTCTCTATTATTTGAATAATGTTTAGTTCTTAAAAAATATACAGTAATTTCCTGCTTATTTTTTGAGGAATTATTTTATTAATGTTGATTTTTAAGTGAAAATGTTAATATTTTGTATAACTGAATGGTTATAATTTATACAAATAATTATGATAAAAAGAATTAGAATATAATTATATTATATATATTAAATAGTTAAAACTTTGAATTATTATATTTCTATATAATTACGTTGTATTGTTCAAACACACTCATAATAATTAATATTAAACTAATAATGTTAATATATATTATTTTCATACACGGGTGATAAAATTTAATATATAAAAACATATATTTGTTCTTGTATTAGATGATATGCCTAAAGCATATTTATAGTATTGAAAACAATTGATTGAGATACTAATAAGAGTGTATAATGATAAAATATATTGTATTCATAAAATGAGAATTTAAATTCAAATCTTAATTTTTTTTTGCCAGGGGTAATAATTATAAATCTTAAATATAAACTATAATAATTAATTGATGTAAGATTCGGACATTTGATTCGAGCTACTTCTTCAAGCTATAAATAATAATAACAATAACAATAATCATTAATAATCCACAATGAACCTATCAACCCATTTTCCCTCTATCACACGTTCAAGCTAGTTTCACAACACACAGGGAAAGATGCAATGTATCAATTTCCATATTATGGAAGTTACCCTTCAGGCTACAAGTACAAGAACTTTAATCGTTCCTCGACTTTTTGCCGTCAGCAGCGTCGGCCTATCGCTCTTCCAACATACCGCGTTAGCTGATGAAGTCAGATCCAACATCCTCATCGGCATCAGCCACTTCGGAACCAAATCGATGCCAAGCTGCAGGGTTAGATATAACCTGCAAGAGTAAATATAACTTGGATTATAAATTGGTTTGATGCCAAAACACTATATTCTCCCATATGTTTTATTAACAGACCTTGTGATAAACAAATACATCATTCGTTTCGCTGCCGCAGCCAATGTACTCGTTATTTACCGTAAGACCCACGAAATTCTTCTCGTTGGTGCATGTGACCTTTAAACGTGCGCAACTGACACAATATAGAACACTCGGTCAGATGGTAACTACAAAGTCGCATGCCGTGTAACTTATATGGTAAACTTACAGGCAAATTTTCTTTTACATCCCATAAGCGCAGAGTGCTGTCAGTAGATGCAGAAGCCAATTCATTGTTGGACAAAAATTTCACATATGAAACAGCTTTCTTGTGTCCACCAAATACATACAGGGGTTGGCTGATATTTCTCAAGTCATAATAGTGAATGTGATGATCGGCGGAACCGACCTGCAAGAATTCAAAAACCTCAAACTTAAATAAACCCTTCTTTGTTCATGATCTTCTGAAATTTATGCAAGTATGTTTGTTAATGGAAAACAATAAAAAAAGTTGAATTTATTTAACCAAGGCATACCGCCACATGAACGCTGGATCCAGGATTGTACTTGACAGAACAAATGTTTGCTCAATTTAACCCTTTGATGCAGATATGTTAGTTTATTTTGGTAAGTGAAAGTGAGTGATGATAGGTTTGGAATTCGAATTGCTTTTCGTTTTTTCAGTTGCTCAATATCAGTACTTGGAATCATTTGTATTATATTTGATAATCTGTTTAATAAATCAAACAATGTCATCTCGAATTTTGAACGGTATTGACATAATAATCCTCGCGAAAATCTATAATTCCATATATACTTGATGTACACAGGTTAAAATTTATTATATACACTAAAATATACTCATGGATCTTCACAAAGACAACATATTCTATATAGCTTCAACCGCCGTCGACCCAGAACGTCGAGGCATACTGATCCGAAGTATAGATTATCCTTTGATTAGTAAGCGATTTTGAACTTCCTCTTTAAGTGTTATATGTCTTGATTTCTACCACATTTGCATGGATGCAAGTAACGTTGGCATTGTGATACTTCAACTTTTCCCATCCTAACAATACTTTTTTTAAAAAAAAATTAGCATGGAGTGATTACAAGAATAGTATATGTTCAAAATCATTCTTAATCTTCGACAATGCACTCACACTTGTAGACGGAACTGCTCGAACCCAAAACCTCAAAGAATAATAACACTCTCTTTAACCATTGAAGTTGCTTGATGAGTTCTCCGTCCTTAGAATATTTAGGTGTCGTGCCATCCGATTGCGAAATAAAAACTAGGATAGATAGCGACGTGTCTACACAAGGACAACATTGTTATTTTGATTAGCGAGCACGAGTCGAGCAAAATTTTAACGAGTTTAACGAACAGCGAATTGAGTAAAGTAAAAAAAATATTTTAATGAGCACATGTCAAACACTACTATACTCACAATTGACTTGCTCAATAAGCACCCTACTTAAGAGATACCCTAAGCTAAAGGTCTGAAAGTTCAAAGTTCTTTTTTGATTTAGAGTAGGACCGAATCTTAATTAATTAATAAGAAAAGTACCAGTTACAACTAAATTAATTAGCCATATGATACAAGAATATCCGTGGGGACCACGGTACAAGATTCATAAACAATGAAGCTCAGCGGATGACATATGAAAGCAACATGATATCATGCATTAACTGTAGCCAACATCATGCTTTTTTTTTTCTTCTAAATCAATGGCAGTAATATCTGGACATAATCGAACTATGAGAGGGACTGACTTGTCTAATTTAAAAAAAGAGACCTTTTAAGAATATAAACCCAAAAATTCAGAGGCAAAGCTTAATTTGGCTAAACTATGCTCATGCAGTCATGCTATGAATTTGTGCTTGTTTGCTCTACCCAACTCTCCTCTTAACATTGTCGTAACCGGTTTTCGTTCAGGTACTAATTTTTTATTTGGTAGGAAAAGTGATGTTAATAAATGGTTTTAAAATGTTTTGGGAGTCGCCATCGGCCTTTTGGGTCAGGTAGGCCGAATACATAAAAATTATCTTTTAAAAGAGTTTTTAAGAAAACATCAGTTAAAAGATAAACTGGTCTGCGTTTTAACAAAAAATTCGTTTTTTTTAATAATAAAAAATGATTCGTGGTCGATTACGTTTGGAGAAGGATTAGCACCCCCACAATGCCCAAAATTGGTACTTATTAATTATAAATTGTCTCTATTATTGAAAATTTAAAAATTCAAAAATATATTTAATTCATAATCTTGTTATTTCAAACTTATTAATATAATATATTAATATCTATATTTTTAAATAAGATATTTATTTAGAAATATCAGAAAATGACTTCTAGGTGCTTTAAGACAGCTCATTTCTTAATATTTAAAAAATAAATAAATAATAATAAAATATTTATCTAAAGATAATTAAAATATATATAATTTATAAAAGTAAGATAAAATATTTATTTATCTAAAAATATCAAAAAATAGACATCCAGTTGCTTTAAGACTGTCCTTTCTTAATATTGAAAAATAAATAAATATTAAAATATGATTTTTTAAAAAGTAATTTATGTAAAATTAAATTAGGATTTAATATATATATAAAGTAAAAGTAAGTAAATAAGTATTATTTATTATTATATATATTTATATGGCTATATAATAATAATAACAATAATATTTAAATATATAAAAATGTAAAATTAAGACATAAATAAACAATAATAAAATTAGAACTATATATTTAAAAGCAATAAAACTTTATAATAAATGAAAATATTTAAAATTAGTGACTAAATTATAATCTAATAAAATTAAATACCTAATTCATAATTAATTATTTAAAATTACAGGGATTAAACATATTATTTTACCCATTTATTAATTTGGTGACTAAAATAAAATTATATTAAATTAGTACATTAAATTAAAATAAATTAAAACATGTTGTTCGGGATTAAAATATTAAGTAACAAAATTACAAGGACTAAACATATTATTTATCCTAAAATATATAAATATTGGCATGGGCTAAATTATAAATTAATAAAATTAGAAGACCGAATTAAAACTTATTAAAATTGATTTCAGTGACTAAATCGTAAAGATTACAAACTATAAACACTGCGGACATAATTGGACGATCCGCTAAATTACGCATATACCCTTCATCAAAATGGCGTCGTTTTGATTAGGGTATATTAACCCTATAACCGGCCCTCTTGGGCAAATATTTCTCATTTCTTCCTTCTTTCTCTCTCTCTAAAAGAGAGAATTAAACATTCTCTCTCGCCTCTCTCTAAAACTGAGAGAGAGAACCGATCGGCAGCCGCGCTCTAGCGCCTGCCACCATCGCCTGCCACCGCCAACGGTGGCCGAAAATTTACAATTTACCCCAAATCAAAGCTCCAATTACCCTAAAGCCCGATCTAAGGTTATTTTGGCCTAAAAACTTACCAAACGTCGTAGATCTAGAATTGTTCCCTTCGACGGTTTGGTTCTCCGGTGGTTTGTGGGGGGTTCCGATGAACAGAGTAAGTTTATCTTCGTCTCTCTTTTTTTTTCTCTTATTTTTTCTCTTATTTGTATTGTTTGGTGCTTATTCTTGCTTGCTCTGTTTCCCCGTGTCCGTTGGTTGCTTCCTCCCCTTTTCTTCTCTGCATGAGATGGCCGTTTATAGGCCTCGTCAGTGTTTTCTTCGGACCAGTTAAAGGAATGGCACTCGGTGAGTCACCGAACTATAGCAACGTGGACAAGGCAGCTGGTTTCTGGAGGCTTCAGCGTGTCAGCAGGGCGTTGGATCACCCAGTGCTGGAAGCTGCTGGAAATGATGCGTGGAGGGGCTACTGGATGGAGGGGGCTGCTCGGGTAAAAATTTAGTGTCTACAAACATCATTGGGAAAAACCAACAGATTACCACAATAATTTCCGAATAAACACAAGGTTTTCATATTCGATCCTTGTCAGTCGTTCCTGATTATGTCTTTCATAATTTCAGAATCCAGGAGAAATTTCTTTCGAGATTTATCCACCTCAATCAGCTATAGGCCATACATTTACTCTGAAACTCTAACTAGAAATATCAGACTCATATATACCATTTCATTCAAAAACACAAAAACTAAGTCAAGTAAGCAGAATCAGTAAGTCATAAATGTAAATAATAGAGCTTACAGTTGCATACATGGACTCTTCCTCTTCAAACTTGTTCTGGAAAAGTCTTGCCTCTAAATTTTTAGGTACAAGGTTTCCCGGTCCGACCTTCCACTAGAGAAGAACGTCGTCTTTTTCCTTGGTTTTCTTAGAAACGGCGATATTTAAGCCCTCTGCACCACCACCATATGTAACTGAAACCTTGATAAATGAAATGAAATATTGAACTGAACTTGCATTATACTCAGTAATGACTATTTTCTATACAGTAGTGTGGTAAAGGCTATGACTCTTAACGAGGCTATATGTCACAAATGCAATGCTGATTAACCAGCATTCAACTTCTTGAAACCGACCAAAGATACTCATCTTTGTGTGCTTTGGAAGGGGAGACTTGAAAGATATGAGATCGCTGCAGAAGGTGCACATATAACTGGAATTTGAGACCTTATTTATGTTGGCACCATGGTACACTCATTCAGTTAACTCGGTAAACTATGGACCAAATGTACCTATGAAGCATCTAAGCATAGTGGCATTTAAGTTCCACTTCAATCTATAATGAAGCCCTAAGCTGAAATACCAAACGTAAAGAATGTATAAACAATATTCAGTGAAGGATATACGAGACGAAAATGAATGAATTTTGTACAACGGGTATTCAGCTTTACCAACGGTCACAAATTCAATTTCTTTATCCGTAGTCAAAAGGCAAATTTATCGGGGAAGAATGGTAGTTAGTTAAGATATTGATAAAACTACAATATTGATCCATTTTTTTATATATTTGGTCCCTGGAGAGATTCAGATTTGTTGTTGGTCCACAACTACCATTCCTGTGTCTCCTGCGGGAACCTTCCTTTCTTGCTTAGACCAACAGTTCACCATCTCTTTTTCTCTATCAAAGAAACCATCTTTTTTTAAGGAACAGAGAACCCCTTTGCTTTTCCCTGTTGAGTGACAATGGTTAATATGATAGTACTGAAGGTGGTGATGGTGATGGTTATAATGGCACCCGGCCTTGGACTGAAACGGATCGGAGCACAACCGCATCAGCACGTGGTCGGAGATGACCGTGGGTGGGACCCTTCCTCCGACATCGCTACTTGGTCCTCCGGTCGAAGCTTCAGGGTCGGAGACAAAATCTGTAAGTTGATATATGTTATGTATGTGATACGTATAAATGTGTTAAAAATTTAGTCTACAAGTTTCGAAGAATTTATATCATATTCATGTTAACATTTAACGTTCGGAGCTAGTAGATGGGTTGATGGATGGATACTTGAGGACTGTATCATATTCATTTAGTCTACATGTGTAATCAATATTGATACTTAGGATTAAATTAAAATATTTTGAAGTTTGGAACTACTTTAGAATTTTAACCATAAATTTGGAGTGTTTTGTGAATTAGCCTCCCCTTAAGCACTCTTCGTTTGTTATAAAGAAGAGTAAAAAGAATTATGGACGAAGAGCGGAGAAAGAAGAGAAAGATCGATTAGAATGGTTGTTTCTTGGCTAAAGTGTGTCAGGTCAGTGGTTAACGTGTCATGTTAATTTTCTGCCACCCACAGTAAAAATTGTTAAAATCATTTATAATAAATCAATAATATTAATAATAAAATCGTTAATTTTGAAACATCATTTGGAAAAATACAAATTTATTCAAACATGAGTGACAATTTCAGTAGTTTACCCTATTATAAATGTTTGTACAGGGTTCGCCTACTCTGCAGCACAGGAGAGCATCGTGGAGCTGAAGAGCGAGGATGAATACGAGTCGTGCGATGTGCAGAACCCCATAAGGATGTATTCGGACGGCTTAGAGAGCATCGAATTGGTTGAGGAAGGGATTCGGTACTTCGTTAGCAGCAAGCCTGAGAGCTGCAAAAGGGGTCTAAAGCTACACGTGGAGGTGATGCCTTTAGGGAACCCCGACACAGAAATACCCAAAATGGTGGCGTCAGAGAACTCCGTTTTGGCCGACGCCGTCGCGCCGACAACCCCTTCTGGATCGAAGCAGCTTTATGGGAACTTCATGTTGTTATTCATTGGGCTATGGCTCGGCACTTGTATAGCTATTTAGTTATGAGTTTTGGCTGTTTTCATCGTTTTTTTTTTGTGGGTAATGTTTGCCTTCAGCTTTGTAAGCATAAAGTCGACTTCATAATAGTAATAAATTTAAATTTTAGAGTTCGAATAGTTTTTGAGTATTCATATCATTTTGACTTTAGATTTTGAAAAATGACATTATAAAAACTTTTTATTTTACATCAAATTAATACCTTAGTTTTTTTGGTTCAATTTAATACTATAGCTCGAATTGAAAACAAGAAAACTAAAGATTTTTTTTTTATTTATCTACCGTTGTTAAAGACTATTGTGAAAATATAATCAAATATGTTCACAAACATTATTATTAATATTCTTTGTTTCTCTCTTCATCTTCGGATTTCTATCTAATGATCCGAGATGTAATCCTGGACGAGAAGAATAAAAATAAAAAAAACAAGAGTTCCTTGCTTCAATTTTAGAAAGAAAAAATAACCTCAGTGACCAAAAATCCTAGTTAATATACGATTTTGACCAATTTTTTTTGGATTTGCAAAAATGACCAACAAAATCGCAATGCGATCTCTAATTCGCATTGCGATCTCTACTATCGTAAATTCGCGTTGCGATAGTTGAACAAGGGGGACTCTCGCGCGCCGCCGCCGCCGTCCGTCTCGTCTCGGGTCGTGGTAATACGTGTCTTCGACATGTCCGCGCGGATACTATCTTTTTAGAGAAAATTCTTAAGAAACAAAATCTTTTTTTTTAACTATCACAACGAATTTTCGCAACGAATTTAGAAAATCGCAACGACAACTGTAGACTGTCGCAACGCGAAATGAAAAATCGCAACGCGATTTTCAACTATCGCAACGCGAATTTACGATAGTGGAGATCGCAATACGAATTAGAGATCGCATTGCAATTTTGTTAGTCATTTTCGTAAATTCAAAAAAAAAAAATTAAAATCGTATATTATCTGAGATTTTTAATCATTGAAGTTATTTTCTCTTTTAGAAATGGTATGAGAATTTAATCTATTCGACTGTAAAAACCGAAACGGAAAGAAAGGGATTCGAACCCTCGGTACGAATATCTCGCACAACGGATTGACAATCAAACGCTTTAGTCCACTCAGCAATCTCTCCTAATTGAGAAAAGATAATTACCATGTTACAAAACGCAATAAGAAATGCTCAAAAGAAGTCCTTTTTTACTTTGTTATATATAGATTCTTAATTTTATTATTATTATATAGATATATATTCATGAAAATATAATTAAATATGTCAGAAATCATTAAAAATCTATTGTGAATATTTAAAATAAAAGGATAGAGTGTAGACTCCGACATAATGGTAAGGGCACCTACGCCTACGTGAGAATGTTTTGGCGTTCGAAACTGGAAAACTCCAGGAAAATCCATGTAGGTATACAATGTCTCCAGGTACCGTCTTAAATTTCATATAGAAAGAAGCTTTGCTTACAATGATGATGGACCAGATACTCTTCTTTATCACCTCTTGTTTCTGGCTATCTTTGCCACTTGCAAAATCCATTTCCAGGAAGAGGAAGATACGTTTTTCCCTCTTAGTTGAAGAACAAAGCATAAGAAAATTTTATTAAAGTACAACTTTTAAACATTGTGATTGAATAATTACTTTTCTCTCAACACAACGTAGTTATTAGGTCCATTCGTCTTTTGTATCTTAGAAATTCGCCGCAGAATGTCTGCAAAAGCCTTCTTGTCCTGCATCGAAGAGATTTATCTACTCAAGTAACGAATGCGTAAAACAAATTACATATATCTCGAGGTGTTTTCTAGATTGATCTGTTTATCCAATGGGTCTATCTTGCCTTCTTGGTTATGCAGGACCCATTTCTACGATGCTAAAACTGTTTCGTTCTTCAGAGAATATGGATCCATAAAAACATAATAACTAAAGTAACTATACACATTTCTGATACCTATAATAAGTAGAGCTAAAAGATCAGGTGACAATAGATCAGGAAACACAGCAAATGATATTAAAACAAACAAAACAGGAAGGGCAAAAGGATTATAGAAGTATACCTCTGGAGTTTTTAGCCTAGCTTTAAATTTAGCCACAAGATCGGATGTTGTTACAGGTGCCTTTTGTAGTAACACGGCTCTGATTTCTTCTTCAGTTACAGGTCCAGCAGCTGATGCTGAACCTGCTTTCGAAGATGATCCACCTGCAGCTGATGTTGATCCAGATTTTGCAGAAGATGATGTACCTTTGGAAGGAACGCTTCCTTTGGAAGCAGTTGTATTTTCCTCTTTCACAGATGCTTTCGAGTCCTGCTCCTCAAAAAAGTACATAATAAGCTGACAATTAAAACATAATTCTTCTTAAAAATATCTACGTGTGCAAAGAGGCAAGATTAGGAGCTTTGGTAACATACATGTTCTGATTTAACCTTCTTCACAGGGATCCCATTAGATCCTTTTGTATCGTCACCACTGGCTTTTCTCTTTCCCTTCGATGACTTAGATGAAGCTGGGGTTCCCCGAGCAGAAGCTGCAGGTGCTGGTTTCACTGGACTGTTGTTAGCAGGTTCTTCTTTAGGTGCATCCTTCTGTTTAGGAGCTGGTACAGGATTAAAATTCATATCATCTTCCACCTGAAAAAGAAAATTAAAAATTATCGGCATAAGCATAATTGGAATAGACAGCACAGAAGATTCATGAAAAGTCAAGCGGAAACTAGTTAATTCTGTCTTACCAAAGAGGAGATCACACATGCATGATAACTACAGAAAATGATCAAGCAGAACGATGATATAAAATAAAGGCAAGATCAATAAATCGTGTTAGCTTTGTTAGGTAGAAATGTATTACAATAAGCTTATTAGGTATCCTAGAAGCTTACATCATCGTCGTCGTCGTCGTCGTCGTCGTCGTCATCTTCTGCATCTGATTCATTACGCCCACTAGCTTTGCCTAATAGCTTCTTCAACTCTTTCCCAGACTTACTCAGTCCTCCTCCTTCCTGCTCTTCATCCTCCTCATCTTCGTCCTGCAAGAAAACAGACAAACGTTTACCCAGTTCAAAGGAGGTCAAATTCTAGTCATGGCGTTGTTTGATAAATGATAAAATACCACCCCCATCAATAGAAGAAATTGTTTTAGTGGGAAGACAAATGCAACCAGATAGTAGCAGAACTTTGCTCTGGATACATACTAAACAATCCAAATGATTCTTATTTGCAGAAAACTCAGTGAAAGTAAGATCAGTCTATCACCAAAGGTAAGCAAACTCTAAAACCTAAAAAAAATGTAATAAAATGTATATTATACAATTTCTAGAAACTGGAAATTTATATTTATCTTTTTTGCATTCTTCTGCAAAATGAGGGAGCTTCTTTTAGGTTTCTATAAGATGGTCTCACAATTACTTCTGATTATTAAAATACCGCATTCCTGTTAACCCACCGTTATGAAAAAGATCTATGCATCAGTCTTTGAATAGAGAAAAATAAAAATAAAAATTTAGGTTGAACGATGTCCCATCCAGTACAAACTAAAAAGTTGCTAAGGTCTGAAGTTAAGTTTATTATCTTGGTGAACTTATGAGGTTTAAAACTACTTTTATATGAGACAAACAAGATCCTAAGAACGCAATGCTAGTCTAAGCTTGCAAGTTTGATAAACGTGACAAAAATACCTCCTTGATTTCCGGAGGAGCAGGAACTTCAGGAGCCAAATCCCTTTCCTCCGGATCATTACCAACAGCTTCATCATCATCAGTGAATATTTCTTCATGCTCCCAATCGTCACCTAAACAAAATGCATGTTAATGAACCACAAATTCTAGTAAAAAGGGACAATCTAGAGACCTTCAGTGTTAGATGTGTGTTTATGTGCATGCATGTGCGCAATATCAAGAAAAGTATTAGCATATGCCTTCAGGTAGCTATGTTATTGAAATTATATTTTGGGAAGAAAATATGTTCAGATGAATCCCATCCATAAAGTACATACAGCAAAGCCTCAAACCTGACAGTACAAATATGCATTTGAGGGAAAGCCACATCCCAAAGATATAGAAATAGGTGTCACCCCTTATCTCAATAGGTATTTTATACTAATTCTATGTTAATTTCATTAATAACAGACCAATTAAAACGCGAGCATTATAAAAGCTCACCCTTCTCAATATCGTCATCATCCATATCAAGATCACCTCCCCTTGGACCTTCTTCATCATCATCACCACTTTTTTTGTTGAGTCCAAGCCTATTCTTCCTGGCTACTTCCTCTTCTTCATCTTCTTCTCCTCTATCTGATACATGGCCTTCCTCCTCCTCACCAGCTGACTTTTTACGTCCCTTCCCCCCAGCAGCAGTACTCTCTTTTTCATCAATCTTCTCCACTTCACCAAATGCAGCAGCACCATTATTTGCAGCTTTCATCATCCATCTCTCATATCCATCTGCCGTCTTCCTCCTGTTCTTCATTTTTTCTTCCGCTTCTTCCAGTGTAAGTTGTTTATATTGTGCAACCTTGTTAAAATTGTACCTGTCAAAGAGTACCAGAATTTTCAGAAAAGGCATCTAAAAATATTCAAATATACCGATATTTTTACTGCAAAGTGCATTGAGTGGAGGAAACAGTGATGAGCAGTAAAAACAAATAATAATATAAGTCACCCGTACCAAGAACCAGCTGGAATAGCTACAAATTCCTTTCCTTGCATCATAAGCAGGTAATAAGTTGCAGACTGTGAACCTTCACGCTGACCTTGATACTGAGCCTGACCTGTTTCATCCTCCAATAACCAAGGCTTGTTCTTATATTTCTCCTAAAAAAATACGAGCCAACAAAAATAATGATGGTCAGCATCAAAGTAAATATGGCCACCATTGAACCAATCCAAGCAAAAGGAAAAACTTCCCTCCTTAGAATATGAAAATTTTACTTGCTATATTCTTTGTAATTATCAATTTTGGTTGTGAACACAGCTAAACAATGCTTCAGTCTACATTTTGCTCCTATTTTTACAGCAATTATATTGCATGCCAACATTAAAAATATTACGGGTCTACCTCTTAAGTCCAAAAAGAATTCCATAAAATTTTCTTTAAACACACACTCACCAATGTTCTCAACCTTTTTGTGTTTTTAAAGAATTGGAGTATGCAGGCACTATATAATTTAGTTATCCCGTTTAAAAGTGAAAGCTAAAGAGCATGCAAGCAACAGCTGAAAAAGGATAAATCTAATACCCGCATAGCATCGCTAAGTTGGCGTCCTTGTAACCCATCCTTTTGCATAGACCATCTGTTCTCAGCATTTTTCTTCTTTGAAAAATTGGGCAACCCAGTCATAAACCTACCAATAAAGTAGGTCTTGTCGGTGCTAGGACTTGCTCTAACGTTGTATTCCTAAAATCCAATCAACATAAATCCAAAAAATTACGTTTAAGAATTAACCCATACACTATAAAACCATTATCGGAACATCAATAGAGTAAAAAGACGTGAAGATTGGAAAACGAACTCGAATCAAGCGGGTGACAATGGCGCCACATTCGAAGCATTTGCCTTGGTTCTCGGCCATGGTTTTGCCACAAGAGACGCAAAGGGTCATGTGCTTGCAGTTACTGCCGTACAAATCTTGGGAAGATCCGCAGCCGCTGCATGTTGGCTTCAGCATCAGATCAAAAGACATCTTCGTTCCCTCCTTCCTTCGCCTCCAATAGAGCTCTAGGGTTTTAAGCGAATGTTGCAAAAGCAAAATTTGAACAACAACGAGATTACACGCGCTGCTCTTCCGCTGGTTGTAATTGAAATCTTTTGAGAGATTTAAGAGATTGAAATTTCAATCGATGAAGCGAAGCAGGAAAAAATTTGATTTTGGGAGATATAAAGGGAAAAATCTTGTTGCGTTTTCCTAACGATAATCGCAGCGTACACGTGTCCTTTTACTTAACAATAATCGCAGCTTACACGTGTCCGTTTACGTAACGATAATCGTAGCGTACACGTGTTTCTTGAACCAAACGGGCCTAAAGGTAACGTATATAAACTGTCTCTCATTATGAGAAATAGTATTATTGAGTTATTAAATTATTAAAAATTATTAAATGATCGTATAATTATTTATATATTTTATATTTAATATTTTTATTTAAAAGATTATAATAATTTGAAATTGATTGAACATATGATAGTCGTTTAAGATTTTAATATCAGATCTTATTATATTATAGTCAATATGTTAATGTATAAATTAAATTGTGGTTAATTTTTTAATAATAAATAATAAATTTAAAACATATAAATAATCTTATGATATTTTATAATTTTTAATAGTATGAATATTTTATAATAATTTTTAATAATAAAAAACTTAATAGAATAATACCTCGTAATCGAAGATTAGTTGTGTACTTTTCCTATTATGAAATAAAGAGATTTAAATTTAAAAAGGCAAATTGGAACTATAACGAGCCACAATTACCGACAAGCTACCTACGATTTGCGACCATCGGCAGAGCAAAAATGGAAGCACAATGGAGAGACAAGAAGCTTTACCCTCTAC
This sequence comes from Hibiscus syriacus, assembly GCF_006381635.1. Classification (NCBI taxonomy): domain Eukaryota; kingdom Viridiplantae; phylum Streptophyta; class Magnoliopsida; order Malvales; family Malvaceae; genus Hibiscus; species Hibiscus syriacus. Next base: position 1,079,967 of record NW_024062618.1, on the reverse strand, counting down.
TGGGCATACTTTTACTTTCAATCTTTCTCTACTTCAACTTGGCGATAATCCCATCACTTTCCCAATTCTATGGCAATCCCAGATGGGTTTTGTATCTGCAAACTGCACCCATTTCATCATCGTCAACGATGGCGCCTCCGCAGAGAACCAGTCAACGCTCTACGTCAACGGCTGGAACTCTTATTGGCTAATGCAGGAGAGCGTGTGGGCTGGTCCGTCGAGGTCGAGGGTGTCGAAGATGCTCAAGAGAGGGGCGGAAATGGGGTTGACTGTTTGCAGAACTTGGGCTTTCAACGACTGCCATGGGCCTAATGCCTTGCAGATATCTCCCGGTGTCTTTAACGAAAGAGTCTTTCGGGTGAGTTTATAATCCCGTTAGCTTATTTATAGAATACCCTTTTGTTTATTTTGTTTAATTTTTGTTATATTGCATTGAATTGTGATAGGGATTGGATTATGTGATTGTTGAAGCAAGGAAACATGGGATTAGGTTGATACTGAGTTTGGTGAATAATTTAAATAACTTTGGTGGGAAAGCTCAGTATGTGAGATGGGCACAAGAAGCTGGAAGTAATGTTTCTTCTTCAACCGATTCATTTTTTTCAGACCCAATAATTAAAGATTACTACAAGGCTTATGTCAAGGTACTTTACCACGGCCCTTGGCTATATTCTTCAAAGCTCTTATAAGATAAATGCACCGTAGTGAATTGAAGGGTAGCTTGATGTTAATTGAGATCGAGTCATGGAATCTGTTCTTTAGAAGAAATTAGCCTTAGGTGAAACTAAGGTTGAGTCCTTGGCATTTATAACTTTCTATCCGATAGGTCAAGTAAGAAGATAATGGTATGAACACTGTCAGCAGTGGAAGCACTTGGAAAGAAAGTGACCTGCAAGAATTGTTCTATGAATGTCCACTACGTTAGGTCAACTGAAATATTTGATTGGAGGATAAGAAAGTTATCGACTTTACACACGACAGTCAACATGTGTGCTTCTTGTTTGGCTGCAACAATCAATCCAATCAACTGTGGATTTTTTATGTGCATTTTACAGGCTATTTTACAAGAAAGAATTCCTTGAGTGGTGTTAAGTATGTTGATGAACCATCAATATTTGCTTGGGAGCTGATGAATGAGCCTCGGTGTGCATCCAATTCGTCTGCTCACATTCTTCAGGTGAACTAATAGAACATGCTGTTTTGTTATTGTGTTACCATGTGTTTCTGATCTTCTGGCCTGAAGACCTGATGAATAGTTCAGACTTAGAGACTTCTTCATTGTCCTTTCTTATCTCTAAAAATTAGTAGTGTTACTATTTCTGTTATGTTAAATATTTTGATATCTATAGAGCTTGAGAATTTTCTGCACTTTCTTATTATTGTTTTCTTAGGCCGGAATTTCCGTATTCTAAATTTATATATTTGTGTGTGATTCACAGCTGTTTTTTTTTCTTTCTAATTTCTGCTTTATTAATAATATTCCATGGAATACAGGCATGGCTTACTGAGATGGCTGCTTTCGTCAAGAGTCTGGATCAAAAACATTACTGTTGGACTTGAAGGCTTTTATGGCCTCAATACAACTAAGGGACTGGAAGTAAATCCTGGGGAATGGGCAGCCTCACTTGGATCGGAATTTATACGGAACTCGGCAATTAAGAACATTGACTTTGCTTCAGTTCATGCTTACCCTGATAGCTGGTTGTTAAATTTTACTTTCAGTATGTTATGATAATGTCTTATGAATATCATGTCACAATTGTCTGAAAATGTTTTCTAAGTTACCAGCCACGATTGCTATCCATTATCTGATTCGGTCTACTTAGGCCAATGGAAAAAATGATTATGCCTTATAACCAAATTTCAACCCTGTGGACAAAAAATATCATGTCTGTAGAAGTTGATCAGAGCATGGTTCTTGCATTTGAACTATTTCTACATCTTAGATGCATAGCTGACGGTGATGGATGAAAATGGTGTCATAGACCACCAAAGTGCTTATTTCATTTATCATTTTTATCTTCTATTCTATTTATAAATGTCAACATTGATCACTTTATGACTTATGATGCTTTTGTTTTGTTGTAGGATTCCCCATCATGATATGGTAGCAAAGGCTCGTTTTCTTTCCCAGTGGGTAGATGCTCATATTAGTGACGGGGATCGGTTGCTTAAAAAATCGGTTCTCTTCACAGAAGTTGGATCCTTGGTGCATGCAAACAATCAAGGAGTAGCTGACAAGGATATTCTTCTAAAGACTGTGTATGATAAAATCTATGAGTCGGCAAAGAAGAGACAAGCCGGGGCAGGGGCCTTAATTTGGCAATTTCTAGTCGAAGGAGTGGAGGGATACGGTGATAGATTTTCCTTTGTAGCATGGGATAATCCATCCACCTACAAACTGATACTAAAGCAATCATGTAGGCTTCAAAGCATTTTCGGGAAGAGCATCCGGAAACTCAATAATGACCTATGCTCGAGTCAACAGCCTTGACAACAGTTGATTGAAGGTTAGGAATTGAAACATTTAGATTCATTCATTCAAGCAATATGTGTGTAGAAAATCGATTCTTTGCTAGTTAGTTGCCATGCTTACCTGATGTTTTTGAGCAGCTACTTGTTTCCCCTTGAAAATACTTCTGTAAAGTGTGTAAATAATGCATCTTCAATACACCATCTGCCATTCATAGTCTTTGTACAACATTATATAATTCGAAATAATATATTACCACCAAACGACGTCTACCGAACTCCAATTGTAATGAACAATTTTCTCAGAAAACTCACAATAATTTTCCCCTAGAATCTTTGAACCTGGAAAGAACAGTAACGTTCTTTACAAACTTGCTTAGAACCATGTACTCTTCAAGCGTCCTCTCATCAGCACTGCACAGTAGAAGTGGTGGGAAGAAGAGCCAGAAGCCCATAAACAAAACGAATCCAACCGGCGCAGAAACCACCCTAGGGAACCGCCACTTCCCCCAACCGCCTTTGTCACAGCAATCTCTGGTGTCAAACACACTCCATGGAAAAGAAAGAACCACGTGGTTTCCTGTGTCGGCCATATCAGTCCCGTGTAATAGAAAATCAGCTCGTTCATCACGCTCGATACGACAAAAGTCCTGAAAACAGTGGGAATCGGAGCCCACTTACGACTGACGATACATGCAGCCATGTCATGTGCAGGCCCGTACACCGTCGATAATAGAATACTCGTCGCCATAATGTTCCATCTCCTGCCCCAGACATCTTGCAGTGAGGTGGAAAGTTACGGTTCGTTGAACTGTTTCTCCAGCTAGAGACCCAGCATGGCTCGAGCCATGGGTGCCACCAATGCTAGGACTATATCCCGAACATACATGTGAAAAGAATATAGAACAACATGATTGTGGGGTAGGCATACATACGAAGCAACAAGGCAAAAAGTAGAATCTTGATTGCATAGTTTGTGATTGCTTGCTGGCCATTTTGTGCATTTAGAGGCGGGTTTTGTTGGATTTTGATGGACAACCAAGCAATAGCAAGAAAGGCAGGTAAAGAGGGAGATTGGCGATAAAGGGCCCTTTCCAAAGGCGAAAAACAAGAACTTGAAGCTAGAAAGTCAAGTGATGTAGAAAGCAACGATGCTTCCGAGATGTAGGGAAAGATATATTGAGTGGAATATTGCATCTGCAATTCATATTCTATGTATATGTTTATATAGTTCAGAAATAATCAGATTTAAACAGAATGGAACGATGTTTTTGTTGTTTCCATTACAAGCTCTTTTGGGACTGCTTTGGTTTATTCTATTTCATAGGAAACGCACTACAATCTTTGAAACTTGAAAGTGCTGAAGGTTAATGCAGTAACATTCTTAAGAAACGTACCTAGAACCGCATACTCTTCAAGCGCCCTCTCATTGATCTTGCACTGTAGAAGCGGTGGGAAGAAGAGCCAGGAGGCGGTTATTACGAGGAATCCGATCGTCAACGGTGTAGAAACCACCCTTGGCAATAACCACTTCCCAAATACCTTCTTCAGCACAACCTCTACCGTCAACCATGCACCATGGACGGGAAAGAACCACGTGATTTCCCACGTCGGCTGTTCACGTGCCAGGTAGTAAAAAATCAGCTCATGCAAGATGCCCGACACGAAAAAAGTCCCAAAAACCGCGGGAAGTGGAGCCCATCTACGATCAATGAAACGTGCAGCCGTGTTACGGATAGGTTCATACACTGTTGCTTGTAGAATGCTCGTTGTCATCATGTTCCATCTCCTGCCCCAGAAATCTTGCATTGAGGTGGAAAGGTACGGTTCATTGAACTGTTTCTCTAGCTCGAGACCCAACAGGGCTCGAGCCATGGTTGCGGCCAGTGCTAGGACTGTCTCCAGGAGAACATACATGTGAAAAGAATATAGAGCCAATATGATTGTGAGGTGGATATGGTCACTGTAGTCATATATACGAAGCAACAAGGCAAAAAGCAGAATCTTGACAGCATAGTTTGTGATCGTTTGATGGCCATTTTGTGCATTTAAAGGCGGGTTTTGTCGGATTTTGATTGGCAAACAAGCAATAACAAGAAAGATAGGTAAAGAGAGAGACGGGGATGACAAAGGGCCTTTTCCGAAGGCGAAGAGCAAGAGCTTGAAGCTAGCAAGCCAAGTGATGAAGAAAGAAGTGACGAATCCGAGATGTACGGAGAAGATTTCGAGCGGAATGTAAAGAAATAGGCAAATAACTGGTAGAAAACAAAGAAGCCTTGCAGTTCCTTTAGGGATGATCTTGGTTTTACCTATGGAGTAACAGTAATATAGAGAAAAGATGGTGTAGAGCCAAAGGTTGATGAAGTTGTTCATCTCTTTCTCTGCTATTATGCTTGATTAACAAACTAAAATGGTTCATAATCCCTTTTAGTAGGATTAAGAGATCATTTATAACAATCATATTTACCCGTTAAGCATTTAATTTTTGGAGTGTTAAAGTTGGCAGTGGCACAGATTAAGCAAAATGGATTTCCTTGCACGCTTGGGTTTAACCATAATCAAAGCTTGATTGAATCCCATACGATAGTGGAAAGTGAAACCACAAAAACACAGAGGGATTTGCGTACAGCATGCCATCCATCGATATCAGTTGATAGAATATCCCATCTTACTGTTGTTCGAATATCTGCATATAGGCTTCAGAAAATGCGACCATTTGAAGGAGTGTTTCAGAAACACTATGAAAAAAAATGCCAAGGGAAAAATTCTAACCAATTTAAAATTCGTCATAACTCACCTATGTAAATAAATTATTTCTTCACAAAATTGTGACTTGGTTATAGTTTTCGGCTTAATTATTTTTCCATTATAAATTTTGTTTATTTTAATAAAAATATATATATTAATTTAATTTGTGATAAAACAATTATTCCGTCCAAAATAAAAAAATAACTACTTCACATCACATTTAACTTACAACTACCCATCTCCATTTTCAATCCCTATACATAAATATTAATCATATCTAATTAAAACTTATTAATTATCTCAACCCTAAAACCAAGTATAAACAATTACTATTTTAACAAAATTTTCAATCCTCTCATTTCCATTGCAGTTTGTCATCCCCTACGACCAGAAATCCTGTCCCCCTATTTGTTCCCCTTCAATACTTTTCGTACACGTGTCAGTTCTACCTTTTCAGTAAAACTCATGTAAAAAGGAATTATTTCTTTCCTATTTTACTTCAGCTTCTACTTCCAAATCAGCTCATGCAAGATGCCCGAAACGAAAAATGTCCCTAAAACAGGAGGAAGTGGAGCCCATCTACGATCAATGAAACGGGCAGCCATGTTACGGACAGGTTCATACACTGTTGCTTGCAGAATGCTCGTTGCCATAATGTTCCATCTCCTGCCCCATAAATCTTGCATTCAGGTGGAAAGGTACGGTTCGTTGAACTGTTTCTCTAGCTCGAGACCCAACAGGGCTCGAGCCATGGTTGCCAACAGTGCTAGGACAATATCCATGAAAACATAAACGTGAAAAGAATATAGAACCAACATGACTGTGAGGTGGATATGGTCGCTGTAGTCATATAAGCCAAGCAACAAGACAAAGTAGAATCATGATTGCATAGTTTGTGATTGTTTGATGGCCATTTCGTGCATTTAAAGACAGGTTTTGTCGGATTTTGATGGGCAAACAAGCTATAGCAAGAAAGGTAGGTAAAGGGCCTTTGCCGAAAGCGAAAAGCAAGAGCTTGTAGCTAGCAAGCCAAGTGATGAAGAAAGCAACGATGCATCTGAGATGTACGGTGGAAAATTCAAGTGGAATGTAAAGAAATAGGCAAACAACTGGTAGAAAACAAAGAAGCCTTGCAGCTGCTTTAGGGATGACCTTGGTTTTAACTATGGAGTAACAGTAGCATTGAGAAAAGAAGATGTAGTGCCAAAGGTTGATGTAGTTAATCATCTCTTTCTCTGAGATTATGTTTGCTTATCAAACTAAAATGGTTCATAATCTCATTTAATTGGACTAAGAGAACATTTATAATAATCTTGCCGAGTATCTACCCATTAAACATTTAAATTTTAGCGTGTTAAAGTTGGCAGTGGCACAACTGTATGTATCTTTTTGTTTAGTAATAAATCTTCGGGCACTCTTTTCCTCCTTCCCATGACCATTGAGGTTTTAGGAGCTTGATGGTTATGAAGGGGATTTTTAATGCGGCCCTATTCTTATAAAAAAAAAAAGTTGGCAGTGGCACACATTAGGCAAAACGAATTTCCTTGCACGCTTGGGTTTAACCATAATTAAAGCTTGATTAAAAACTGGGATCAGCAATTTCTTAGTTCTCACCAAAATATAAAAATAGAAAGGGATTTGTAACCTTATACAGCATCGCTATCAGTTGATCGAATATCCCATCCTACTGTTGCTGTTCGAATATCTGCATATAGGCTTCAGATAATGCGACCATCTGAGGGAGTGTTTCAGAAACATGGAGATCTTGCATCTCATACCTGTGAAATGTAGATTTGGATGCATCATTCACTCTTTGTAGAATTTCAGTCGCTAAATGAGAAAAAAAAAGAAAGTTACCATAGTTCTTCCGATTTCCGCTGTACAAAGATCCTGTAGAACCCTTCATCAGGCTTACCGTCATGAACGATGTTAGCAATTAAATCATACTTGGTACGTATTTTTTGGTTCTCTTTGGTTGGTGCAGGCAGAGGAATGTAGTCCTTCAACTCGAGGTTTTTCACAGGAAAGTTCACTGCAAAAGAGAAACATTAAGGTGGTATAAAGTAACAAAAACCTGGTCCAAACCAAACCAGATACTGGGTGATCTAACTCTAACACATCCAAGAACAAAAAAAACTCACCCAATGTTGGGTTCTTTTCTCTGAAGAAATTATTCTTAGTAAACCGGCGCACGTGAAGTATCAAGTATTGTGGCAATTTGGTGACTCGATATCTCATCCTTGCTGGAGGACGAACAGTAGTCGTTACTGTCTCACCATCAAACTTCTTCAGTATATTAAACAAAGGAACCTAAAACAATATTCATAAATGAAATTAATTTAGACGCATTAAAAGCATCACATATAACTTCCCCGGTCGGATGCCAGAATGGAAGGGGAAAATGCCCACAAAGCATGAAAAATACCTGAGGTATTATATTTTTCTCCATTACATCTTTGAAAAGTGGTGGTTCTGGCAAATCCAATCCAAGCATCAGAAAGGACATTCTGTATGTTTCAGTCGCAACATTGTTATTATTCTCAATTGCACCATCCATAATCTTTATAGCTCCGTTCTGGTCCTCACCACTTTCTTTCTTCTCACTGATAGCTTTGCCCTGAGTTTCTTTCACAACCTCCAGTTCCCCCTATTAATATCAATGTGTAAAATAAGCACAAAAACTTCTGCTAAACATGAAATAACGAGTGCAAGGTTTTAATTAGAACCTGAAAGCACTTATGGATGATACTGCTACTTTTCTTTGAACTTCTAAGATCTGCATGCAGTGTGTTAAGAAGCCAAGACATGAATTCAACTGGTTCACTCTGCACACCTATACGAAACCGTTTTTTACTGGCTTTCATAACTGCCTGTAGAAACTCATGAGGGCTCACCTGTTGAAACAAGAGATTTGGAAAAACATAAATCCAATGTGTTCCAGAACAATAATCTTGCAATCATAAAAGTATGATCTAACCTGTCCTTTAAAGTTTCGAGCATGCCAAATCTTTCTGGTGAGTTCCCCAAATCGATGAACAAGTTGAGATCTAGAGTGCTTGTAATTCTCAGGGATAAGGAAGAAGTTTCTTAAGGGGGTAACTCTCATTAAAGATTGAATGGTGACATTGACAAAATCGGTCTTTTGAATATTATTCAGCCCCACCTGAAGATTAGCACAAAAAGGAGGTCATATTAACACAAAATGGAATTTTTTAAAAAACTTATCATAAATGAGCGCCCTTCAATTTGAGAAGAGAGGTTATTACCATCCCTGGGAGGTAATCAGAACCATCAAGTGCCCTAGACCATTGCTTGTTCTTGTCAAGTTGCTCAAGTTGTTCTCTCGAAAACCTGCAAATATGGAGCCCAACCAAAACAAGGAAAAAAGTGTAAGGGCTTTGAAGTCTAGACATTTTTTTACCATAGGAAAAATGAAAAACTGAAAGCAAACAATTTGCAAATATCAACTAGTAAAAGTTAATGTAAATAATTTAACTTTTGAGCTAAAAGCTCTAATGGGGGGAAAAGAAACTTTTTGGATAATCCACAGAAAAGTACAAGCACATTCTGCATACAAGCTAGATATCCAAAAGTTATATAACGCCCAATGCAATCAAGTGAAATATGAGCAAACCTTGGGTTTAGAACATAGCGTATATCGTCCAAAGATGGGTCATTAATTTCATACCCATCAGGGAGACAGTACACCTTCTCTGTTCGAAGATTGATGTAGACATGATGCCCAGCTTCTAGACTATGAGTATATGCATGGGATTTCTTCCCTCTTCCTTGGAAATACTTCCCACAGACCAGGCATGCATAAACATTCAAATTCGACAAAGAGACCGAACAAAACTTCTCAAAATCAAAATCCAGCACCTGTAAAACAGAATACAATAAGTAATTGGAAAATTACAGTCATTCAAATTTTAGCAATTAAAATTAAGTTATTTACCTGGCGATTAACAGTATCAAGGTAAGGGCAGTCTCTACGCACTTCAACCTGGCGATTTGGCCTCCGAAGAATTGATCCTTGCCCAAGTGGATCATCATCATCTTCTTCTTCCTCTTCACTTTCAACTCTTTTACCATCTTCTTCTCCACCGCCAGTGGGATTCAATGCCCTCCTTTCATCATCATCATCATTATAAGGAACAAGTGGCCCTTCAGCAGGTGAAGATGGTGAATCCACAACCCTCTGTCGTTTCAAGTCCCGTTCCCCGTCTACACTATCACTATATTCCCTTTTTGCTTTCATCTTTCCTCCTTCACTCTCGGTTTCTGCTCTTAAAACAGAGTAGCTTACATCAATTAAAATAAAATCGCCTATAATCTTCAACAGCAATTGTTTACATAAAATAAAAGATACAAAAAACTATTCATTTAGATGCTGAGGAAGAAAAAAGCAAAACTCGCAGCCAACTATCTAGGGTTCTTATTGAGTACCCCAAAAAGATCATAGCAGCAAAACAAAGAAATTAGAAAGTTCCTTTACTCTTTTCTTCTCTAATTCGTATTTTATTGAAACGAGAGCGATATTCAACCGTCCAATCAATAAATGCGTTAAAGGGGAGATGGGTTAAGGAGATTAAACCATGGGTATCAAGGTTTCTCAAGCAAAATAATATCAGCAACGAAAACATACCATATTATAAATTTCATTTTTTAACAAAAAAAAACTATAAGAAGTGAGTTCGACGATGAACCTGAAAGAGATTTTCTACTTAAAGGGAAAAAAAGCTCGAGTTAAATCATTCACTGCGAATTGTTTCCGGTCTGCGACTATTCAAGGACACGACGACAGGAGAAAAGAGTAACTTAGTTTCGGGTACCGAACTTCAAAGGCGGTAAGATCCGGCGTTCAGCGAACCTTAGATTATCCAATCCACAACCCTAAAATACAGATTAGGCGGAAGGTGTTAGAAGCTTAGACCTGTTTGAAATTGGGCTTCAATTTGTGCTTCATCTGTTTGTTTAGGGATTGGATTTTGGGCACCTCTAAAATCTCAATCCAAATAGATTGTTTAAAATTATAAATAAAAGTAGTTCGGTTTGAACTAAATTCGGGTTAAATAGATTTTTTTTTTCAAATTAATTTTTCTAGTCCAATATTTTTTCTATTTAAATTCTCTTTAATTTCTGACTAACTTTTGGACTTGGGACGTGTAACCCGACTCATAATATGCTCTAACTTCATCCAAATGAAACCATTTGAAAAGAAAAAGAAGAGAAACAAAGCAAAACTTGTTCATTGTGACAACAAAAAAGAAAGGTAAAGGTGATGCTGTGTCTCAACTTCATCTTCCACAGTGAAAGTGAAAGGGCAAAACAAAAACATGCAATTATGGAACGAACCCATCATTAAAGTTTCAACTTTTCAATGTCTGGTTCAACTCCAATTACAGTTATATAAAGCTTTAACCAACATAATACAACATTAGCATTGTAGTGATTCAACTCAGAACGAAGGTCAAGACATGCTTCATTCCTACTGAGTCAATGTCTAACTGCAACTCGTATTTCATTGCCATTCTTTACGTGTGTCAAAACTGTAGTTGATCTCCAAGTAGCACTCGTTGTCATCATCGGTGAACTGCAAACATGGGGACTAAATTTAAGAAGTCTGAAAGAATAGAGACTGGATACATAATTATACCTACATGTTACATTTAACATAGCATTGGTTCAATTACTACCTTACTCCTAGAAGAGTAGTTTTGTAACACCCCAATTTAAGGGCTAAAATTTAAGAAATTATAAAGTATTAGATTTAATTGGTATTTTGGGAATAAAATTGAGGATTAAATTGACAAATTTCAAAGTTGGCAGACAGTTTTATAAAGTGCAGGAAATTCAGTGGCTAAACTCATAGTTTAACCATTTTTATTTAAGAGACAATTATAATTCTCATTTTTCCTCTCCCCGGTCAACGACTTTGATCTCCGATCTACTCACTGTCCGGCCTCCGTTCGACGAACCGAAACCACCATCGTGTTCATGGTCGACCGATGAACAAAAACCTTCAAACTTTTCATCGTGAATCATCGTCGTTTGTCGTTAATTTCAATCGGAAGTATCATCGGTTTTAACTCAATTTGCGTTAGTTTTCCGTCGATCCAGTCATCCGTTTTCGACACCTCCCACACCATCGTGTTCCTTGCATTGTTCCGAGTCCACCAGTGTCCTCCGTGTCTTCGTCGTTGTCAGCGCGTGGAGCGGTGAGAAAGTTAAAGCTTCCAACGTTTCAGAATCGAGCTCTCCACCGTTCAAAATTGTGAACCGAGCTTGGTAAGTGTCTCAAAATGCCATAAAATAATTTTTAGAATTTTTTTTGGGATTTATAGGGGCTCCGAGTACGTCGCACGTGCCTCCCCTAAGCGTGGAGATTGTTCTGCACCGGTTAACAGGAAAAAAATTGGGTTGTAATATCCCAAAATCAGGGTTAATGACTAAAATGGAATTTTTAAAACTTTGGAGTATGATTTCAAAAGATTGTAAAATGCAGGAACTTATTTGTAAATAATTTTTAGGGATCGTTGGTAATTATTAAATGAAGTAAAGGGTAAAATGGTCATTTGACAAGGAAGATTTTTATTTTTCCTTATAAGATAAGGAAACCACGTGGGAAGAGGGAAAAGAAAGTTCTAGAGTTCTCTTCATCTTCTTTCTCTCCATCGTGAACCAAGGTTGCAAAGGTAAGTCCTTTTGTTATATAATTTCTTGTTGAAATCAAGGTTTGTTTGTGATCATTAGATGATAATTAAGCTTAAAAAAAACTTAAATCATCTTAAAAGCAAAAGATAGTGGAGTTAGAATAGATTAAAGATTAATAGTTTTCAAATGAAATCTTGGAATAGAGTTCATTACTCAGATTGGAAGATAAATTTGACTTGTCATCAACTTAATTAAGAGACATAAAGTGATGGAATTGAATTTAGAACATATTAAAAAATTGGTATGATTATTGATTTCTATATGGAGAAAAGAATTTTGAGATTTAAAGGGTGATAAAGGAGTAGAAATGAGTTTAAGTATGTATATGAGAATTAAGAATATGGTAGAAGATGAAATATGAAGTGTTTAAGTAGAATTGGAGAGATTTTCGTGCTAAAATGACATTTTTGGGCTATGTGCATTGATGCACATTCAATGTGTACCAATGCATCAAGGGTATTTCCATAAATTGTTCAGTGTGTATCGATGCACATGAAGTGCATCGATGCACCCATTAAAAATGGAAACATCGAATGTAATTAGTTCATCGATGCATAAGGAGTGCATCGATGCACTCCCTTAAAATTAAAACATTGAAGGTGATCTGTGTATCGATGCATGGGTAGTGTATCGATGCACATGTTAAAGAATGCATCGATACACTATAGAATGTATCGATGCACTTTAAGGGGAAAATAGAATTATACCTTTCTTTTGGTTTAAGAAATGATAGATTAGAATATATCAATTGGATACTGATATGTATCCATGTATGATTATATAGATATCGAGCACGAACAAGTTCCGGAATGATTATCAAGTTAAGATTCGATAGAAAGAAAGGAAATCATAAAAGTGGATTGGAACTTAGTGAGGCCCAGGTGAGTGCATATTAGTTAGTCTATGGTGATAAATGGAAACAAGACTTGCGACAAATCTATTTCCTATATTAGAATGCATGAATATATGATTATACGTATATGAATGACATGAATTGAATGTATGCATGATTATATGTGTTAATATGCTTTTGAATATAATGATATGAGAAGTATGTGTTATGTGACTGCATGAGAAAGATATGAGCCATATGACATGATATATGTGAACGTGAGAAAACAAGGTATAAGATATGAGCTATGTGATCCTATGAGAATATGAAAAGAAGCTATGTGACTATATGTATATGTGAAAGAAGCTATGAGCTTATATGACATGTAATATGAAAGCGTATATATGAAATGATATAAGTGAAAATGCCCATATTATATGATACGATAGCTATAGGTATAGTTGGCATGCCAAGAGTCGAGGGTCTACGCGGTCCTTCGGGACATACAGTGATCCTTCGGGATATTTCATAGTGGTCATTCGAGACAAATTTCATAGCTCCTAGTGGGATCCCATACAAGCTGTGGTGACAACATAATGCACAACCTCAATAGACTCACATATCTATAGTTCTCACAGATGTACATGAACTAATAAATAGATAATAGAAATAAATTTGATATGATTGTTATGTAATTGTGTGTTTGAATATGAGTGTAATGGTTGTATGTATTGCATATGTTATTATCTAGGTTAAAAATTGTGTTAGTTTGATATGTTGGAATATATGAGATTATAATGAACTTATATGATATGTTTCAAGTAATTACATGAGAAATGTTATGAATTCCATAAGTATAGGTATATGTAATAAAATGATGGATTATAGGATTATATGAATAAAATAGTTATGATTGTATAGTGGGAATACACTTTGTAGATGAACTAGTATACTAGAATTATACTTGGAAATGAGAATTTAGATAAATTAATGGATATAAATAAATAGTACATCAAATAGAGAATATATATATATATATATATATATATATATATATGTTGTATAGAAAATTCCATATGTTTCAATGAAATGATTATTTAAAAATGATTCAATTCTTAAGTGATATAAAACATAGTACAGAGATCTATGAAATGAAATCATATGAGAACATTATAGAAATTAAAATTATAATAGGTTATGATAATATGTTTATGTGGCAAATTGTGTGAAAAAAATGAACTAATAGAATATAAAGAATTAGTACACAAAGATATGATATAGAATATGTAGCAAGAGTCTATGAGTATATGCTAAATAGAAGTAAATTGAAATAATAAATAAGATAGATGACTATAGTATATATATTATACGACTAAGAATTATGAAAAAGGGAATGAGTTAAATGATAACAAGTGAATATGTTATAAGCTGAGTAAGGCAAAATAAATGATTATATGAACATGAAACAGTACACAATACTATATGATACGATGATATAATTTTATGTACATATTTGTTGCATGAATGTGTATATGAGATTTTATGATTTGATTGTATAAATTATGCATTAATTGTTAAGAGTTATAATTACCTTATACGTTTTATATGCCTCACTAAGTCATCGACTTAGCGTGTGAGTGTTTTACACGTAGGTTTCTGGAAGCAAATAGAGAAGCAAAGCAGCGATAGTCAAGGCAAAACAGGTCAGCCTCTTCTTTCCTATGATCAGATCAGAAAAGAGTTTAGAATTATTTGTATTTGGTTATTGGAAATAGTTGGCATGTAATTAATGTTTTGAATTATATACGCTCTGATCAGTTTTGAAGATATTTTTATTTTAATGATATGAATTATGAACTTATATTGAATAAAAGTGGAATTTTTTTATATTGGTATACAAATATAAGTTTTGAAAAGTTAATGTGACACCTCGGACTCGGATGCGAGTTGGGGGTATTACACGGGTGCTAGTTTTGTAAATATTTTTAAAATAGTTTCTAATATGTAACTAATTTCTATTAGGGTGATATTTGTGTAAAACAGTTGAACGTTGACCGTCGTTGACTACCGTTGACCATAACTTTGACTGGCATTGACTGACCATTAAACGACCGTTGACTTTTTTCGAATATATCTATCCTGACATTTTTCGACATCCTGAATCCAAATCTGAAGTCTGTTTCACCAAATTCGAACCCGATAAGCTGCTTTTCACTGATTTATTACCTGATTCGATCCGTTAGGGGCGTTCGAATGAAATTTTTATGGTCGATCAGTATGACATGAAGATCGAGGTAATACATTACTACCTCTTTATGCTTTATAGAACATGTTGAAAATGGAAAAATGCATGGATGTATATGATTGGACTATTATGCCTGTTTGTTTATGGATAGATTCAAATCGAATATGTTTTAAGCGATAAATTATGAGAATACTTCAATTAGGTAAAATTATGAAAATACCCTTATGTTGTAAAAAGACAAGAATTGACCATGGAAGTTGGATAAGAAGTTGTAAAGGCATATTGATCTGATGAAACTGCTGATGTGCATAAGAAATACTAGTTTTGCTTAGGAAATTTGGATAACCGGTTTTTAACCCCAAGAGGGTTTATGCAAGATACTAGAAGTATGTTAATGAATCATTTCGAGATCAGAGAATGTTCGGGAAAACAATTAACCATATGATCTCTAAATTATGATTATTTTCGTTAAAAGTTAATACCGAAATTATTTGGGTTAAGAAATTACGAAAATGCCATTGAAAGGTAAAAATAGTCCAAGTTGACCCTGAATGAGAAAATATTTTGCGGATTCGTATTTAACTCGATAAATTATTGATTTAAATGTTAAAATTTTGTCTTTGTATAGAAAATTCCTGATAACCTGATTGTAACTTCTGAGAAGGCAATGGACCTGAAAATTTCCTAGTTAAGAATAATTTATCGATAGTGCTCTTTTGACAGAATTATACGAAATGACTAAAATAAATTATAAGTTTAAATTCAGTAATAAGATCGAACGGAAGGAAATGATTGTAATACACTGGATCTATAAAATTATTAGAATACCCCTAGAATGTAAATGGCCCAATAATATCAACATGCTCAAGAATGATTGGTTATCTTTGAGCTCTAAAATGAATAGAATAAAATTAAACACCAAAATACCCTTATGGCCTAGACTAAGTAAATGTTTTGGATTAATTAAGGAATCCAATTAAATATGGGTGTTGTACTACCCTTAAAAGTTATGGAACACAACTTAAGTGAGTTGATCAACCTTAATGATATGTCAGTACCTGATCTGCACATATATTACTTGAATGAGTGTTCGTCAACTCAAGTTTGGCTCGATGATAATTTTGGAAGTATTCAGCTCAATTCAACTCTAGATCCCATTCAGCACTAAGAGTTGGATATTTGTTCGACAAATAAACAATGAAGACCGAACTGAACTAAACAAAAGTACAACATGTATCTGAAATTCAGAGATGTCCAAATTAATCTGGAAAACTCAACTGGAATGGATTTGACTGCTAAATGAACTAGGTAACCTTAATGACTGAGGATTTAGTAAGTGATTTAGATAAGTCTGGAAACTCTGATGAGTTTATATAGTGTACAATTACTATGGGTTATGAACAAAAAATCAAGTACGTTAGCATTTCATGATATCGTTGAAGTGTGGAAATGAAATAAAGACCCTTGGAAGACCCATTCAACGATGACTCCAAAGATGATATATGGACATTAATTATTGTTATTAAAGAGTGAATATCTGAAGGACAAAGAATGAACGGTCAACAGGTATTAGTTCTGGGAGTTATTCAACTTGAGTTATTTTGATAATCCGATAGATCGACACAGACTGTAAATGCCTTGAACCTTCATTTCTTCCTTATCAGCTCAAGTCTCATTCTGAATAATTGATGATTCCGCCAGTTATTGAAATCTTCCAATAGTGATTCTAAATTTTGATATTCTATCAGTATACTAAAGATCTGTGTTTCTCTGTCTTCCAAGATTATACAGTATCTCTTAATAATATCTGTAAACACTAGTGTGTTCCCTAATCACATAAATATTTTATCTGATTTTCGACTTGAATTTTGTTTTGATACATGACCTGAATTCTGTTCTGATTTCTGATATAGATTATGTTATGATATCTGATCTGAATTCTGTTTTGATTTATGATATCTCCGTTTACTGACGAATAAATTTTTTATATGGGGGGTTTATTGTAGGAGGAAGTATATCTGCAAGCTTCTCGACTGTGTGCTCAGGGCCTTACTGGTTGTACGGGGTGTATGGTTCCGGGGAACCTACACAAACAGATTGTGAAATGATGGGGGTATATATATGTTTTAAAAGATCTGTATCTTTTTACTGGTTTTACGGGAACACACTAGATAACCTATTTTGATCTCCTGAACTTAGTCATTTGAAATACTTATCTTAACTGAAAGCTCATTGTCCGTTACCCCTGAATTATCAGTAGGATCTTAGCTCAGCATAAAATCTGTAGATATCTGAACCAATAAGGAAATATATGTTTATCTGTATCTGCACGTTCTTCAGCATCATCTAGTAGTTCTGTATTACTGAGCTTTTCGAAGCTCACTCTATTACTCACCATTGCAGGTTAAAAGAATTGTACCAATGCACCTATCGATATCAATAAAGAAGTTCTTTCGGCATTGCTTGCAGAGTATGATACATGTGATTATGGGACATATAATTATATTTTGTTTTATATACGAGTCTGAAATTCTGTTTTATTTCTGCGTACTGATAAATCATTTTATAAGTTACATATTTTTATAAAAACTTTAAATTTTCCGCTATTTTTATAATGGGTCGCTCCGGTGGCCCTAATTTGACACTCCAGATCGGATCGGGTTAACCATATCGATATGAGGTGGTTACATTTAGTGGTATCAAAGCTTAGGTTTGAGTCAAAATTTTTAAGATATATCGGCCGGTCGAATTTCAAAAAGATGCCTCATCAGAAATGCCCCTAGACTACAATCGTACTTCTCTGAGCCAGAACTCTAAGGTTGAGTCCTTATCTGTAACGAGCAAACCTAAGTTTTCTATCCGTTATGACTCTACCATTTTATAAAGGAATACCAGTAAAGTCTGTCTAAATTCTGTAAAGTACCTCACGAGCCATGTGAAAGTTACTTATCCGAGAAACTCTGACTCGATTTCAGAAATGAAATAGGGATATGATACTGCTCTATGAGCATATTCTCGTAACCAAGACTGAATTGATTCCTCAAGGAAATTTTCGTTCGAATTCATTTAATGAAATGAGGAAAAGTTATGATAAGAATATATGCTCAAATGGTTAAGAATTAATAGAGTATCGGTACTTCTGTAAAAGCTACTGAAAGATATGAAAGAACTGATGGAGGGTTCATTTCTGCAATTATGTGACATGAATGAATTTCGAGGACGAATTTTTTTTAAGGATGGGAGAATTGTAACACCTCAATTTAAGGGCTAAAATTTAAGAAATTATAAAGTATTGGATTTAATTGGTATTTTGGGAAGAAAATTGAGGATTAAATTGAAAATTTTCAAAGTTGGCAAATCGTTTTATAAAGTGCATGGAATTCAGTGGTTAAACTCATATTTTAACCATTTTTATTTAATAGATAATTATAAGTCTCTTCCCCATGTATTTCTGCAAAAAAAATTCTCATTTTTCCTCTCCCTAGTCAACGACTTTGATATCCGATCTACTCACCGTCCAGCCTCTGTTTGACGAACCGAAACCACCATCGTGTTCGTGGTCGACCAATGAACAAAAACCCTCAAACCTTTCGTCGTGAATCGTCGTCATTTGTCCTTAATTTCAGTTGGAAGTATCGTCGGTTTTAACTAAATTTTCGTTGGTTTTCCGTCGATCCGACCATCCGTTTTCGACACCTCCCACACCATCGTGTTCCTCGCATCGTTGCAAGCCCATCGGTGTCCTCCATGTCTCCATCGTCGCCGGTGAGTGGAGGGTGAGAAAGTCAAAGCTTTCAATGTTTCGGAATCGAGCTCTCCACCGTTCAAAATTGTGAACCGAGCTAGGTAAGTGTCTCAAAATGCCATAAAATAATTTCTAGAAATTTTTTCGGGATTTATAAGGGCTCTGAGTACGCCGCACGAGCCTCCCCCTGCGCGTGGAGTTTGTTCTGCACCGATTAACAGAAAAAAAACTCGGGTGCTAGTTTTGAAAATATTTTTAAAATGGTTCCTAATATGTAATTAATTTTTGTTAGGGTGATATTTGTGTAAAACCATTGACTGTTGACCGTCGTTGACCATAACTTTGACCGGCATTGACCGACCATTAAACGACCGTTGACTTTTTCTGGGTATACATATCCTGATGTTTTTCGACGTCCTAAATCCAAATCTGAAGTTAGTTTCACCAAATTCGAACCCGGTAAGCTATTTTTTACTGATTTATTACCCGGTTCGATCTATTTTTTGCAATTAATCTCCTTTTCTGATGTAATTTTTGTTGATATGTATTTAAGGAATTATTGGATGTTGATTTTAAGATTGGGGCATTCGAATGGAATTTTTATGGTTGATCAGTATGACATGGAAATCGAGGTAATACATTACTATCTCTTTATGCTTTATAGAACATGTTGAAATGAAAAAATGCATGGATGTATATGATTGGACTATTATGCCTGTTTGTTTATGGATGGATTCGAATCGAATATGTTTTAAGCGATAAATTATGAGAATACTTCGATTAGGTAAAATTACGAAAATACCCTTATGTTGTAAAAAGACAAGAATTGACCATGGAAGTTGGATAAGAAGTTGTAAAAACATATTGATCTGATGAAACTAATGATGTGCATAAGAAATATTAGTTTTGCTTAGGAAATTTGAATAACCGATTTTTAACCCCAAGAGGGTTTATGCAAGATACTAGAAGTCTGTTAAGGAATCATTTCGAGATCAGAGAATGTTCGGGAAAGTAATTAACCATAGGATCTCTAAATTATGGTTATTTTTGTTAAGAGTTAATACCGAAATTATTTTGGTTAAGAAATTACGAAAATGCCCTTGAAAGGTAAAAATAGTCCAAGTTGACCCTGAATGAGAAAATATTTTGAGGATTCGTATTTAACTCGATAAATTATTGATTTAAATGTTAAGATTCTGTCTTTGTACAAAAAAATTCATGATAACCTGATTGTAACTTCTGAGAAGGCAATGGACCTGAAAATCTCCGAGTTAAGAATAATTTATCGATAGTGCTCTTTTGACAGAATTGTACAAAATGACTGAAATAAATGATAAGTTTAAATTCGATAATAAGATTGGATGGAAGGAAATGATTGTAATACACTGAATCTGTAAAATGACCAGAATACCCCTAGAATGGAAATGACCCAAGAATATCAACAAGCTCAGGAATGATTGGTTATCCTAGAGCTATGAAATAAATGGAATAAAATTAAACACCAAAATACCCTTATGGCCTAGACTAAGTAAATGTTTTGGATTAATTAAGGAATCCAAGTAAATATGGGTGTTGTACTACCGTTAAAAGTTATGGAACACAACTTAAGTGAGTTGATCAACCTTAATGATATGTCAGTACCTGATCTGCACAGATATTACTTGAATGAGTGTTCGTCTACTCAAGTTTGGATCGATGATAATTTTGGAAGTATTCAGCTCAGCTCAACTCTAGATCGCATTCAACACTGAGAATTAGATATTTGTTCGACAAATCAACCACGAAGACCGAACTAAACTGAACGAAAGTACAATATGTATATGAAATTCAGAGACATCCAAATTAATATGGAAAACTCCGAAATAACTGGAATGGACTTGACTGCTAAATAAACTAGGTAATCTCAATAACTGATGATTTAATAAGTGATTTGGATAAGTCTGGAAACTTCGATGAGTTTACATAGTGTACAATTACTATAGGTTATGAACCAAAAATCAAGTACGTCAGTATTTCATGATATCGTTGAAGTGTGGAAATGAAATAAAGACCATTGGAAGACCCATTCAGCGATGACTCCAAAGATTATATATGGACATTAATTGTTGTTATTAAAGAGTGAATATCTGAAGGACAAAGAATGAACTGGTCAACAGGTATTAGTTCTGAGAGTTGTTCAGCTTGAGTTATTTCGATAATCCGATAGATCGGTATAGACTGTAAATGTTCTGAACCTTCATTTCTTTATTATCAGCTCAAGTCTCATTCTGAATAATTGATGATTCCGTCAGTTATTGAACTCTTCCAATAATGATTCTAAATTCTGATATTCTATCAGTATACTAAAGATCCGTGTTTATCTGTCTGTCAAGATTATCCAGTATCTCTGAATAATATCTGTAAACACTAGTGTCTTCCCTAATCACATAAATTTTTTATCTGATTTCCAACTTGAATTATGTTCTGATACATGACCTGAATTTGTTCTGATTTCTGATATGGATTCTGTTAAGATATATGATCTAAATTCTGTTTTGATTTCTGATATATCCGTTTACTGACGGAGAAATGTTTTATATGGGGCGTTTATTGTAGAAGGAAGTATATATGCAGGCTTTTCGGTTGTGTGCTTAGGGTCTTACTGGTTGTGTGGGGTGTATGGTTCCGGGGAACCTACACATACAGATTGTGAAATGATGGGGGTATATATATATATATATGTTTTAAAAGATATATATCATTTTACTGGTTTTACGGGAACACACTAGATAACCTATTATGATCTCCTGAACTTATTCATCCGAAATACTTATCTGAACTGAAAGCTCATTGTCTGTTACCCCTGAATTATCAATGGGATCTCCGCTCAACATAAATCTGTAGATATCTGAACCAATAAGGAAATATATGTTTATCTGTATCTGCACGTTCTTTAGCATCATATGGTAGTTCTGTATTACTAAGTTTTCCGAAGCTCATTCTATTACTCACCATAGCAGGTTAAAAGAATTGTACCAGTACACCTATCGACATCAATAAAGAAGTTCTCCCGGCGTTGCTTGCAGAGTATGATACATGTGATTAGGGGGCATGTAATTGTATTTTGTTTTATATACGAGTCTGAAAATCTGATTTATTTCTATGTACTGATAAATCATTTTATAAGTTACATGTTTTAATAAAAGTTTTAAATTTTCCTCTATTTTTACAGTGGGTCGCTCCGGTGGCCCTAATGTGACACTCCAGATCGGATCGGGTTAACCGCATCGGTCTGAAGGGGTTACAAGTTTCCTCTAGCAAACATGCCACTGGGAGTTGTTTCTTCACATATTTCACGTGTAAAGCTCTGCCTTGGGACTGAAGATACCCATCATCTCTTTTGCGCTGTAGACTGTTACGATAATTCTTTGTTCGTGAAGAACATAATCTTTCAAATGAGCAAGATAGATAGTGTTTTGGATTAACGGATTACCTTTAACACCGGTTTTCCATATGGTGATAGTGTACTTGAGACCAGATACGAGGTTGTTGCTCACTCGGAATGTGAATTGCAGGTTGTACTTGCTACCTTCTTTTAAGGTAAACCATAAACCTTTGGGGCTTTCCTTCTCCGGGATCGAAAATAGTATATCCGGTCGACCGGGCGCAAGGCTCGGGATCTTAACATCAGATTCCAGATTTTCTGTACCATCAAAAGACAATAGAAGATAATGTCAGGATACACAAATTGATCTTGCATTATGTTCTTAGCTATGCTGGGCCTAGAACCAAGGCAGACTGAAACCGGAGGATCTCGTCAGTGGACAAACATGGTGAATTCCCGACGCTCACTAATGAACACCTAGACCCTCAGATGCTCGTTGGTTGCATCGGGATCGATGTCAGATCTCTCACACGACAACTTACCTATTAATCATATCTCGAACCATGTGTTGAGGTGACTCTCCCACACAAGAGACTTGTATTGTATGGTGAGGGCTCGACCATGAAATGTATAAATGAAAGAGAAGACAGAAGGTGTAAGAGAACTCAAACCTCCAATGGACATGAAAACCAGAGTCCCAAGAAGTTGTTCTTTTCAGCTCATCAAGCTCTCATCTTCTTGAAAATCTTCAAATTCCACCAGAAACCAGACAACATAAGACATTAAAAATGTTTCAAAGAAAAGAAACTGAATGAGAGAAACTAAAATAAACCTTATCCTTTTCGAGTTGTTCAAGGGTGCGCCGAGGGCCTAACACGAGCTTCCTCCCTTCACCATTATCATCATCATCAACAACAACTTCAGTTAGACAAAGAGAACTCTCGGCTTCATTTGTATAGATTTTAGGGTGATGTTCTTCGAGGTTACCTTCATTCGAAGCCATTTTCGTCTCGGAAACTTCCCTATCATCTCTCCCTTCCTCGTCAAACCCCATCTTCCAGGAACCTAAATCATCACCAAACACCAAAGACAAGGGTTTCAAATCGCGGTCGCGGTCGCGTTTTCGGTTATTTCGGATTTACCGTTGCAGACGCTATTGCGGCCGTCGCGGGTAACTCAGACGGCGGCGAAACTACTATATCGCGGCCGAAATCGCGGTCGCGGACCGTTTTTTAAAACCCTACCAAAGACATTAAGAAAAAAATGAAAAAATAGGATTGAAAGATGTTATTTTGGGGTCAAAAGAATCCCAGAAAAGTAAAAAAGAGAAACCATATATCAAGAAAAAAACACCAAGAATCGGGGGTATGATTGATGCCTTGTTCACCCTTTTATTGTCGTTGTAATGATTGAAGAGAAGGCAAAAAGAAAAGAGAAAAGATGTTGGTTCAACTTCTTGCCGAAAATGGTCATCTTTGGTCCAACCACTACCACCACCAACATATTCTCTTGAACATTTGATTATTAATACTATAGACTCGTCTCTCATAAATGTTTGCATTACCACTAATGTTAGTCTCTTCATTGTCAACTACTCAAGCACATAAATAATGTGTATTAATTCAACCATTTGATAGTTAGAACTAGTACATGAAATATTAAGATTCTCACTTGTCAAGGTTAATTCAACTTATTCTTAATTGAATGTTTCATCAAGATTCGAACAAAAAAATTTCAGAAGTCAACGTTTGAGTCAGACTATTGGACTAATTTTCTCATATTGAATCATTGATAATGGTAGGTCTTCACAATTATTTTAGATAAGTTACGTTTGTCAATGTTATCATCATTATGTTTACTTATTTTTGTTAGTGTTAACGGAGAATGGAGACAATGATAGCAGTGATTGCATGCAGGTCATTGCTTTGCCACCGTCCTACTCGCATCTCACTCCACTCCATTTGCCATTACCAACTCATTTCTGTGTTGATTTATACCTTACAAACCATCCCTAAGAATACTTTACTACTAGACAATGCTGTAATATCTCAAAAGAGCCAACACCAAAAGAGGAGCCGGCAGCTGCACCTGTAGCAGCCGATCCGGTTGCAACATCAGATGCTCCGCCAGCTGTGGAGAGTGCAGCTCCCGAAGCCGAAGTCGATGCCAAGGAAGTCGTAGAAGAAGAAATCAAGGTTGAAGAGGAAGCAAAGCAAGGAGTAGCAACGAAGGAGGACAAAGTAGAGACTACATGATCAGCAGATACTGCAGCGGCGGAGGAGGAGAAGCCGACTGAGGAAAAGAGGGATGAAAAAGCTTAAGTCCCTGTAGAGAATGAAAGTTGAGGAATAGAGAGACCACATACACAAAAGGTGGCATAGCTCAAAAGGAGCTTCATTTTCATAGCTTAGTTTGTATAGTCATTATTATCATTTATAATAACTAAGCAGGATTTGGGATGATGGTGGTTTTCTTGCTATTATTTTTCTTTATTTGGGGTTTGATACTGGTATTAAACATGTCGTACAAATTGGCATGCTAGGGGAAGAGACTACAGGTTTTACGTATTAAGTTGTATGGTTGTATGCATGTATATGTTTTGGTTCCAAGAAAGTTACGATGACGAGTTTGATATTTGGGGTGATGAGATGAGTACCTCTATATTTGCATAATAAAGGCATATTTTTGGTTTAATCACTGCCTCTTAATTTTTTTAAGAATTAATTGCACTAAATGTCCTCAAACTATGATCCATATTCTAAATTGATCCATAAACTTTTGAACATTCCAATTTCATCCTTAAACTATGACCCTCATTCTATATCAATCCTCAAACTTTTGAACAATTTTGGGAGATATTATAGATACATTCAAGAGTTTGGAGACCAATTTAAAACAATAGTAATAGCTCGGGGATGAATTTTAAGATGTTCAAAAGATCAAATGAGGACAGTTTGAAGATGAAATTGAAATGTTTAAAAAGACCAATTCAAAATGAAGATGAAAGTGATCAATCCTTCCAGTCTTGCCCCCCGCCTTATTCATGCAATGCCATAAACCTATACAATATAGTTGTTCCAAAGAAAGGAAGAAAGAGAAGCAATGACATCTCAAGAAGGAATGACAATTTAACTACTTGACCTTCTTACATAGTCTAATGGCAAAGCGGATGACAATTATCCTACGAACCTGTACAGAGCTGAGTACCAATGTTTATGTATGTCAAAAACCCTTTTTTACACCCCAAATGCAAATGTACTCATGTTTTTACTACCAGTTACCGAAGCTGCAGCCGACATGTTCCTGAGTAATGAAATAAAGTCGTTTTTGCATTTCAGCCTTGGAGGGATACGGCGGGAAACACAACCGGTAAAAGCAGGTATGAGAAGAAGGGAGACGCTCATGGGGCTCCGAGGACTTGTAAACATAGAGCTGAGAGGCTAAACCACGGAAACCTTCAACTGGAAGATGCTTCAAGGAGGTCCAGAAGAAAAGAAGTACCTTTCTTTGCTCTGCTGACATTTCCCTAACAATCTGCAATATTGTTGGAAAAAAAAGTGAATTATCAGGTGGAAATTCGAAAGGCGTATAGGATGAGTATAGCCCAAA
Source organism: Hibiscus syriacus (assembly GCF_006381635.1). NCBI lineage: Eukaryota > Viridiplantae > Streptophyta > Magnoliopsida > Malvales > Malvaceae > Hibiscus > Hibiscus syriacus. The sequence goes on along the minus strand of NW_024062618.1, from coordinate 1,054,238 downwards.
TAATCTGATACAACTAATTATGCATTCTCCAAGCAGACAAAAGCTAAATACTAAAACAATAATCAACCAATAATTCCATCATCGTCAGGAACATTTTTCCATGGCAGAAGAATCATGCACCATCTACTTCTTGAGGTTTGGCTCATAAACATAGAGAGCATTGCGGTTTTGCAATCACTATTCTAGATCAGTTCAGAGTTTTATATACAAGATGTAAGAAACTACTGGCAGTATGCATACCCAGATTATGATTTACGAGAAATCAAGCCATCAAAGAGGCAGTGCAGAAGTGATGAGTGGGGATGCAATTTTCTAACTAGTAGTGGTACCGTAGCTGACAATGCCTTTCATTTAAAATATATTCACCCTTGTTCCACAGAATCCCTGTTTTTAAAGCAAGACTACAAATATGTGATAAGGAGCATATAAATATATATATACATCAAGACCTTAGCATGATTTAAATACAATCATGTGTGCTCTAAAATATAATCATCATTGTTCCATGAATCCCTGTTCTTCAAACCAGACTACGAATGTGGCAAGGAGCATGCAAAACAAATAGAAAGAAATAGATTCTCTTCTCTTCTATTTTTTATTGAAAAAAAAAGGATATCAAGACCTTAGCATGATTTCAATAATATCTTGTGTCCCATACCTCCCAAAACCAGGTTATTTGAGGATCATTTTCTGTGTAGCCGTTGTACTCGGTATGTGCCTTCCAGTCTTCAACACAAATGGGACTTTCACTTCCATATAGCATCCAATCAAGGTCCTCGAGCTCTAAACTTTGGAAAAAGAGCTTCTGGAGCCTTGAGTTAGAAAGAATATGGCCAAAACCTTGGGAAAATTGGTCTACCTGTTCAGAAATAGATGTTACAAAGCGATCCCGAATAAGAAGATTAACATATTCCTGCCTATTCTTGCTATTTACAACAAGGTTTTTCCCACCATCACAAAGCTCAACAAGTCTCCTGGATCCCAACTCCTCAACTTCTCTGACAAATGTCAGTCCTAAAACATCTGAATCAATAAAATCAGCATCCATCTCTAGAATCTGCTTGCAGCTGCTATACAAGCATGGATCTGCCTCTCGTATATCTTCCACTGATATATGCATTCCAGCCAGTTGTCGGAAAAATACACGATCGAAGACGACACCTACTTGCACTTTATGCATCAATGCTAATGCAATCACACGGCCAGCAAATCTGAAATACTCAAGGTGCAAAGGATCCACCCTAGATGCTGCATAAAGAAGAAAACACATAAGCAACATATACCCCAGCAGGGGTACAAAAAGAAGGAAAACCACATAACTCATAACGTATAATACATTTTTTTCAGACAAGGTAATAAAATCAGGATCTAAATAAAGGGAAAGATAAAGAACCAAATGATAATATTTATTAGATGTAGCAGTGTAATAATCTTGACACCATTACAACCAATAATCTAGTAATCCAAATGATAATAATCATGCCTAAACTCATAACAACTCCTAGGATATTTATAATAAATAGTCTTGACTATTATTTGCTGAAAAACAAAGCTAAATTAGGGGATAATGAATAACATAAAAAAGCTGAAGTTATGGAAACATGGAAGACATGCAAGTGGTTAAGGTAAGACTTGAAACTCCTCCTTATCCTCATATAGATCATGTGAATTGTTTAGGCCAAGTAGTTGAGAAAGTTGGACTTGGTCTTCGACTATCTGCTCCTTATAGTGTGATTTGATATATACTTGAAAGGAAAAGGAAAGGAAAAAGAATATTGCCACTCAATAACAGCTTGCTAAATAACTGATTTGATGACCTAATGATTTTAGTTTAACAAAAATATGTCCAGACCAGATCAGGATTTCTCTGGTTTATTCTAAAATCAATTTAGTATCATTAAAAAATTTGAAATTTAAACCTTAACATTTGTAATCTTAGGTTATGAATATCAAAATATTTTCTTATGAAGTAGTTCAAGTAATGATAAACAAGAAATTAAACAATGCAAGCTCAAGGATGGAAAGCTATATTTTATCGTTGATAATAAAAGGGCATTGCATGAGAAGTGACTTAAGTGGAAATTTAGAGGCAATGAGCATATTGAAGTAGATGGCATCTCGATATGAGACACAAGTCTCATGGAACATGTATAACCGGGTATTTGATAATGATTTGAACATAGGTATGTTAAAGTAGATGTCTCTGAAATTCTTGAAGGAGATTATCAATAGGATGGGGCGAAGAAGTATTCAGTCCTTCCAACGAGAAGAACGAGGTCATTTAGTAGCGGCAAAAATCATGTAATTTTGACGTGAATGGAATTGAGTGGGAAAAGATTAGCGAAAGCTTGTTGAGGACTGCTAGAAGCTCATCAACTTCTTCGGTTTCAATGTCTTCAGCCTCCTCAGGAGGCGCTCTTCCATAATGGAATACGCAAGCGCAAGTATGAGAAGAGTGAGTTAAGCGCTCACTTGATCAGGGGAAACCCTAGTGTGCCTAGATGTGCTTTTTTATAAGGCAGTAGGCATATAAAAGCCTGCCAAAAGCCTGCCTGATTGAAGTTCTTGTTAATTTCTTTTACGTTTCACATTTTACATTAGATAGACATTTACAAGTAAGAAAGGGTAGTATCAAAGTCTACAGTAATCAATATTTCAGCATTCAACAACTAAGCATTAGCCAAAAGGAAATCATGCATATTGACAGACAAAATTGCATGTTTTGTAGATAAACTAGACCACACTTTACAGTTTATTATACACACACGCACATATATATATATAGACACATACATAAAATTCTAGATATGCATATTGTGTTTTACTGCTGCTGCTGGAGCTTTAATTATTATTTTTTAGTAATATTTATTACTTATAATTTATAAGAAGTTAAGGATGGCTAAGATTATAAGATATCTTAGGGTTTCAATCTAAGGCTAAGACTATTACTTATCTTTAAGCCTTAAGGTTTAAATCTAGGGCTAGGACAGTAACTTTATAGTTAACCCTAGTATAAATAAGTAGTAAAATATTTACAGCCACAGTTTTCATATTATTTTCCTTAATTAATCGAAAGAAACTAGAAGTTATTATAAACCTACGTTTCCAAAAGTTCCATCTTCTTTCTTACTTGTTTGCTCAGCCTCAGCCCTAATTCTATTTATTCACCGTTGTTTTCCCTTTAAACATATCAACTTCACTTAGGCAAGTGCTATTTTTACGCCTTGCAAGTAAGGCAATAGAAGGGTTTTAGATCCTAGAGTGCACCTTATACCCTTGACAATACTGTTTACACCAAACGGCTAAAAAACACAAATTTTATACAAATCTAACAACTGCATTTGTGGCATTAACTATTACTTGTAATTATTTCATCTTTCACAATAAGCTTTGAGAAAAAACCCATATCTCTTGCACAACAAGGACACAGAAATATATTATCTTGAGGCAGGATGGCAAGTAAAAGAAGTTTAGAATTTCAGAGGAATCTTACCAGGATTAGGAAAAAATCTTCTACAATCATTTGAGCAAGGCACAAAAAGGGCATTCTCTGGATTAAATATAGCCTGGCATACCAAGAAAAACCACTCCCTCAGTACGCCAGGGCCAGTAGCTTCTTCGTTTTTAAATTCCATGAATATGCCAGCATGCAGTGATTCAGGGTCAGCACGAGCAATGTACTCGAATGATTCTGACAATAACTGAGACCTGTCAATGAGCATCTCATGCAATTCCTCGTAATCTTCTTTTACTTCAGGAAACATCATCATGGCCAAATGCCTCCTGGATTCAAAATCAGTGGCATCCTTGTGCTCAAGTAGCCACAGGTTATCATCATTTCGCTTTGCAATCCTAATAATTAAGGCACACAACGAAGATTTACTATTCCTCAAAACCATCCAAAACTGCTCTTCAGCACCCAGATAAAGTTTTGAGATTCCATTCAGTTCCTTTAAAATGGCAAGATACTGAGACCACCACTCTGTATGAAGAAATTCACCTTCACTGCTTCCACTTGCAGCAAGGCTTTCCCCCACTCTGATAAGACATCTTTCCATTTTAGCCAACAAATCACTAAATACAGCATGAAGAAACTCCATTGCCTCCCCATAGGGAGGATTGCTGAGATCCTTCTTTTGCCACTCAACTGATATGGGAATCCGGTACCCCACTCGCTCAAGAATGGTTGACCGCAAAGGGTTCAAGAATGCTGTGAAATCCCTCACGTCACTCAACAACGGTCCCCCACTAGAATGCACACTAGATTCCAAGTCCCTAGATAGCTTATCAGCCAACTCACTAACAAAAGGGATGATGTCTTGCAAGGCAATCAACCCTTTAACCTCTGACAGCATTAAACCCCTGGAAGTACCAACACTTTCCAACAACACCCCAAGTGCACCCCGGCACGACTCATACAAATTATCCTCATTAACGAACTTCCTTAGTAACTTGCAGAACTCTAACACTATGGGTGCACAATAAGAATGCAAATGCTTTGATAATACACTCCTACATGAAGTTAAGAAATGTCTTATTGAAGCATCAGCACACTGCTTATTACTATTAATCGGAGACATATAAAGCATTACCAATGCAGCAGGAGCCGAAGAAGCCATAAATATCTGCAAGTGAGCGGTAGCCGAGTCGTTATTGTCCTTTGGAGTAATAGTAAAAAAGTTGATCAAGCAGTCTTTGATACGTTTCGTCGAGGAAGGGACTGCTTCTCCTCGGCAAAGGCGGCAAATCAGGGAGATCATATCATCCATTACCTGCCAGGTTTGCGGGTGATCAGTCGACCGCATACGACCGACCAGTTGTAGTCCGGCGTCATTTTGGATGGCGCAATCAGCTAGGGTTTGCTCCCACTGGAGCTGTTTCCCGCCATAAATTAACCGCTGCTCGATCACCGGAATTCCTGTCATAACCTGAATCCTCTGGTGAAGGGATTTCACAGTGTCCTCCGAATTAGACTGGACGACAATGGTTTTACCTTCTGAGATCATCCGGACGAAGAATTGAAGGCGGGAAGAGGAACACCCGGCAGACGAGGAAGAGGCAACATCGGAGGAGGAAGAAGGGCGGGAATCGACGAAGGAGGCGGAGGAGAAAGAAGAAGCCGGCGCTTTAGACGAGTGATGAACGGCTGTGATTAGGTGCGCGCCTTGATGGGTATGATCGTCTTTTCGCATCCTGACGGGGACTAAAGTACCCTCCCCATCGTCTTCCTGGTCGTCATCGAAAGCAAAGGCGTAATCGTCGAACTTACGTTTAGAAGAAAGACGGTGGTAATCGTAGCCGTTGGGGAGTTCATCAACGGCGGTGGATTGGAATAGAGACATTGGACGGTGGAAGCCCCCAGCCTGCTACGGTGGGGGAGAACATATAAAGTAGAAATATATAATATAAACAATTAAAAAAAACTGTTCTAGCCAAAAGAGAGAGAAAATTGAAAAATTGAAAAACCCTTAATGGCTTTGTGAAGAGAGTGAAAGGAGGAAATTAAAAAGGAAAGAAATTGAATGTCGATGATCGTCTCCCTCCTCGCCTATAACACTTTGCTTACAAACAGCCGTCATCGCCTAAGCTGCAGAGCTGTAACTTTACGCTATCCTTATTATTTTTAATTTAAATTAACTTTTAAGTAAATTACAAATTTAACAATTAAATTATTTTATCACTCTTATTTTATTCACTGTATTTTAAAAAAATTCCATTTATCACTTGATTTTATATTTTGATTTTTTTTGGTCATTCTATTGTTTTCTCCATGACTGTATGATGATATGATATTTTTATTATTTTTTATTATTAATTAATATTTTATATATATATTTTATTATTCCACCTATATGTCGCTTTTTTATTATTTTTAATTAATATTATTTATATATTTTTAGCAGTGGAGCTGCTACAGTTGTAGCGACGTTGCTAATGTTAGAGGAGTTGGTTTCACGCTAAAAAATTCATTTCCCTCACATTTTTTAATGATTCTCTTTTTTCCTGACATGGAATTTTAATAATTTAAAAATCATTTAATTAATGCGGTTATAAATTAACAGTGGAGCGATAAAAAACTAATATACAAAATTAAGTGATTAAATTATAAAATTTTATAAGTATGGTGAGTAAAATATGAGTAATAAGATAATTAAGTTGCTAAATTTGTAATTTACCCTTTATTTTTCTGTTTTATTTTTATATAATTACCAAAATAGTATTGCTGGAAGTTATCCGATGCTGGCGGTCGCCCCACTATTCATGGTATGGTGGTGAACCTGATGGTAAGTAGTGTGGGTGTATGGTCCAATGTGAATTAACAAAATTAATTTCGATATTTTTCCCTAAATATATATTAATTTTTAATTAATTAAAGATTATTCTTAATCAGTGTATAATGATTTACACATACAATTTCATATATGAAATATTTATTAATTATTAATATATTTTAGAAGTTGAAAATTTTATTATTCATGGAGTTTTTAAAATAAAATTATTAAAAATAACATATACACGGTTAATTATGAGAAAAATGATGTAATAAAAAATCATGGTTAACTGTTAAAATAAATATTTTTTTATTAATATGGGTAAGTACAAGAAAATATCTATTGAAAGATAATTTTACCGTTTGATATTAAACGTTCATATCATTGATATTCATAGTTTTCAAACGTATAACCTCAATGAATAATAACAATTATTTTACTATTGAAATTGTTTGGTTAAAAAATAATAATTTATAAAATTAATAAGTAGATAATTTATATAAAATTAATAATATTATTATTCTATTGTTAAAATAAATATGTTTTATAAAGTTAATATATTATTATTCTATTATTAACTTGTAGATAATTTATAATATGAAGAGTTTTATTAAAGTATTGGATAAAGTACATTGTAATTCTAGGATATTATTTTGTTAATTTTCTCAATTAAAAACTATAAATTGATTACATGATTATAAAATGTTACTTTATCGAGTCTCTTAACTATTAAAAGTTATAAAATAATCATTTAACTATTCATATATTTCAAGCTCATCCTTTTCTATTAAAAAATTAACGACCTTATGAGTTGGACATTAACATGTTGACTGGGATTAATGATGGGCATGGGTCGGGTCGGGTCGAATTTTCTGTCAACTTGACCCGACCCAAAATAATACGTTTATTAAAAATATTATTTTTATTCAATAAAAATAGGGATTTAGTTGAAAAAATACATAGAGGGGCATTATTATAATTATCCATAAATATAAAGGTAAAATCATATGTTTTTCTCATGTCGGGTCGGGTCGGTATTTTTCACCATAAACTTGAATCCAACCCGATACGAACACAACTTCTAAAAAACCAACCTGACCCAACTCGAGCCCAATTTTTTTTTTAAAAAATATGACATGATCGAGTCTGAACCCATCGGATAAGGGTCTCATGCACATTCCTAACTGAGATATGATAAAACACGATCTCAAAACTGTTTGAGGTGTATTTTGTAGATCGAATCTTTATTTACATTATGTCGTCGAGCAAATGTTTGAAAGTAACAACGATGTCAATAGACATCATTAAAATATATGTTTACCATATCTAAGTCAAAAGATTAACATCGATTTTTTAACAAATAATGACGAGTTTAAAATATATGAATAGTCATGTGACCATTTCGTAACTTTTAATAGTATGAGACTCAACAAAGTAACGTCCTATAATTGAGAAATCATTTTGTAACCTTTAATAGTCGACGGATTCAACAAAGCAACATCCTATAATCACGGATCATTTGTGTACTTTATCCTAACATTTTTTATTCTTTAGGAGTCTTTCTAAAAACAATTGTATTGAAAACAAAGAAGCTGGTCATATAAAGTATAGGAAAATTTATTTCTTCAACTAGAGTATTTGTTACGGCAAATGATAATAAATGTTTGAACCACACGATAACTTTTTAAAGATGTTTGGATCACTCGACAATTTTAAAAAATAAGATGTCTTCTAAGGCTTTATGAATAATTGACGACGTTCTAAAAATCATAAAACAATTTAAATATTTTTTAAAATTTATTGTGTATTTCATACGAATTCCATAAATCATCGTTGAGCTCATACACCTACTTTTTTGTTTTTGGTTATCCTTTAAGTTCCAAAACTTCGTTTTGAATAATCTGGATCGACCCACTTCACACATATGACTTTGATGGATACATAGATACAACTTCTACCTGATATTGTAACAAACATCTTAATAAAAAATAATAATTTTTATATACCTTATATAGCCATTTTCTTTCTTACACATTATTGAATCAATTCTACATTGGGCTATTGGAATTCATTTCCCACCTACGTCCTCTTCATACCTTTTTTTGGACTCACTCGGGCAGCAAGTTTATGACTTTAATAGTCTTTCATATATACGAGCATGTACATTTGGTTTAGTTTTATTATACATCCTTAAATTATAATCTAAATTTTAAATTAATCTTAAAAGTTTATAGCATTAAAATTAAATATTTAAAATATTATTATCATATCAATCAAATCTCTTATTAATTTTGAATGAAATGTAATCTTAAATCTAATATGAAGCATGTCACATGTACCTATTAGACGAACCTGTCATAAATATGTATCAATAATTTGATTATTGTATTTCCAAAATACTCCGAAGTTTAAAATATAAAATGTGAGAAATATAAGTCACCAAATAGATAGTTTGCCCTTTTATGTATAAAAGTAATTACTTGCCGGCTTTGTTGCAGTTTCCTAGTTACCCTAAACCGCGTGAATTGAATTCAGGAATTACTTTTTAGGCATAATACCATAATTAACCTCAAATTTTATTAAAATAATTATTTTAACCCTTCATTTTCTTATAATATTTTCACCAACATTTTATTTTAGGATAAAAAGATTCCTAACATTCGATCGAATAGTTATTTTAACTCTTATTATTTTTTCTAAAATATTTTAACTCTCAACATTTATTTTACGGTAAAAATATTATTATTTTAAAATGTTAATTGTTTGTTAACTAATAATTAGAAAGAAAAAAACTATGAGAAAGACATGTTTTACTCCGAAATAAATTTGGTCTTTAAAATGCTATAAACTATAAAATTTGAAGGAAATATGATTTAATTTACAAATTTTACAATTGAATGTTCTTAAAAACTAATTAAACCAGCAAAATTAAAGGTGAAGACATAATTTTATTTTAAAACTAAATGGGTCTTTAAAATAACTAAATGGGTCTTTAAAAATAATTAACCATCACAGTTTGGGAGGGACAATTGCCCCTCCCACCTACAATGTAAGTTCATCCCTTTTAACAGTTTCAACAAATAAAACGTAAAGGGCCAAAACGTTGGAAACCTGCTTTTTAGTTCCTATTATTATTCTTGGATGATGGGACGACTTGGTCACGGCCTACTTTGTCCCATCCCATTCCTCAATTACTCATATTAACACAGTAAATTTTTATAACAGACGAGCATCTTTATATATTAATCAAAGGTTTATTGTTTCTCAAACAATTCTTCTGTTTTAAACAACAGCACTTCACCGAAAAGAACCAGCAACACAACTATGTTGCAGAAACCTGGGAGACAGAGAGACGCTAAGAGAATTGGAATTCAAATCTTGTCTCTTCCAAAAGCGTTTCACCACTTCAACGTCTACGAAGCAGTTGAATCTACAAGGAGGCATACTGAGGCGTGCCAAGTGCACATTCATCAGTGTTTTTGAATCACCTTCGGAGACAGTAAGAGAATGACGGACTTTTAGTTAACTTCAGTACATTCCACTCCGAAAGACCTGTGCAACATCCTGATTGATATTTAGAGCTAGTTAGAGTTGACGAGGTTCAAGGAGAATGCTTAAACCATTATCATATTAATTCAACTACGAAAACCGCCAGAAACTGAAGTTTTCTATGCAACTATGAGATGCATCACGCAGAAGAAAGAACCCTTGAACTCATATTGTTGATAGTTACAACAGAAGAGCACTTCATTTTTCACAATGAGTTTAAAGAAAAGGCGTTTGCTTGCAAGCACATCAACAGCCAGACTGAAACTAGGGATAAAATATTGCATCACAAAAACTATTAAATCAGCTTGTCTTCAAAGATTTTGTTGAAAAAGATGCATAAAGGTAAATCAGCTTGATAGAGAAGAAAATTATAAATTATAAATCAACTGGTTTGCATGGAGACCTCTATGTTTCAATAAAGTTGATGCATAACTTACTCAATTGCTCTCTTATGACAACTTCAGCCGGGAAGCTGAGACAAAAAATCCTACAGAAACTCGTGCTCTTCAGTTATCTTTACTAAACAATCTTGATTCCGACAACAAACATAAAGCAAACATGTAACAGTCCAGAACTAAGTTCAATTCAACCAACAGTGCCGAAATCATTGTACCTTTTCTACTACTACTTACCTTTTACCTACTTTTTTCACTTCACTATAACACTAACTTGAACCCTTCCGATAGGAAACCATCCCTGAAACCCCAGAAAAGATCCATTAGACTAAGTTGCACCAAAGTAATCATAATGCCATTAACATACAACAGCTTGCATAATGAGGCACAATTTGTCCATACTTTAGCATGCAATGCCAATGATAAAGTCTCACCGCCTAGTAATCGTAATGTATTTATATAGAACTAGTTGCATAATGAGGCACTATTTGTCTATACTTTAGCATGTTAGTGCCAATGGCATATTTTTTTTAGATTCAAACCAACAACGTTCATAGTTTTCACAAAACAGCATCATGTAAAACAAGAAACTTAGATACGTTAGAGTTACTTACATCTTCTTGATATCTCCATCGTCCTTTCCGTTCTGCTGCCTTTTGTCGACATTAAGCAAAACAAGGCTTTGCAAGCAAACCTCAGTTTCATAAGAAAGGGGCATACCAGGGACCCAGACATCATCAGCTTTCCGCTTCACCAAATCATACCAAAAAAGATTTATGTTATCATGTTCCAACAAAACTTGATTACCACTCCTAGAGTAAGCCAGAGGCTTCAAAAACCTCAAAGGACCAATCACGTCTTCTCTATCAAGAGAAAATAGAATAGTCCAAGACTCCTTAACCCTATATTCCTTCATCACCCAAACATCAACTCGAGCATCACCATGATTAGCTACCACACATAAACATCCCCCCAAAACCTCAACATTCAATTGAAATATATCATCTACGTACTCAGGTTGAGGCACTACATTATAACTTTCAGCAGCTAAATCCAAAGCAACGATCATATTTGTCACGAAAAGATCAACCTTTTGAGTCAGAACCCAGTGTAAAGCACCCCCAGCAAAGACCCCATTAGCACTTGGAAACGAAGAAACACAAGGGATATCTTGAATTTTTCTCCACCTGTTTCTCTTCAAGCTGAAAACTTTAACCTCTGTTTCTAAAGGCTTATCACCGTCAGCCCTCTCAAGCTGAATGATTTTAACCACTTTGTAATCATCTTTAATCGGGTCGTGCCCGAATCCGCAAACGTAGCCCTTGCAAGATCCGAGGTAAGGTAAGACTAGGTACTTTCTAGTGGAAGGGTTCCAAATAGCCATGTCTTCGACTATGTTACGGATGCAAAGCAAACCGTTGCAAGAACCCAAGATCTCGACGCCGTGGTTGTAACTCATCAAAGGGTGTTCGAGCTTGGCGAAAGGGCTGAGGGAAGAGAGATCGGCGGCGTGGAGATCGGTGTTTTTGAGGATCAGAGTGTGGTTTATGCGGGTCCTGAGGGAGCGGCTGAGGTGGAGGTTGATGAAATCAGGATCGTCGATCAAAGATCGCCATAGCTTCGAGACGGATCGTAAGCGTAGAAGATGCTTAACAGGTAATCGGCTGAGGATGTCGGCGATTAAGTCGTGTGAGACCATCGTTTCCTTTATTTCGGCACCGATTCCAAAGAGTCAAGAGACTGGTAGAAATGAAAGGAAAGGGATAATGATTCTTTTTTCTGCCCCAATTTACATGGTGATAATTAAGGTGGCATTTTAGCTTTTTATGGTCTAATTGTAGATAGTCCCGTCATTTTTTTTAATTTTAACAAATTTAGTCTTCTAATATTATTTTATCAAAAATTATCTTGTAATTTTCGAAATACTCTAACACATAAATACAGTTGAACATCGTAAATCTTTATGTTTGTGTAATTTTTTTTTATCGTAAATAAATATTATTTTTAGAGGTCTTAAATTTAAGTAGTTATATTTGTAAGATGTATACACATTATTAACAATTAAAAAAATTAAACATATATTACTTTATAATTACCTTTAATTATTTAAAAAACATTTTATTAAAATATTGTTTTTGTTCTTCTTTAAAGTAAGCAAAGAAATTTTAAAAATACAATTTTTTGCCGTACCTCTTCTGAATCTCCTCTATATAATAATACTTTATAATTTTTCTATGATAGAAGTCTCGAAAAAATATCTCCAAAGGACATGCTCTTAAAAGTCTGACGTCTCTCAAAAAGTCATGACCTCTAACATGTTTATGTAACTTAGCACAGTTAAATGTACACTATGACGATCATATCTTTGAAAACTACACTCTACGAGTAGTCATATAATTATATGTTTAACTTCAATTTTAATTATCACTATAAAATATTCTGATTAAGATAAAATATTTAAACATCGATCAACCATAAAAAAACATCGATTTTTTACCTAAATTAAAATGAATAAACAATCCACTTATTTTTATCAACAATGTCATATTAAAATAATTTTAATAACATATACTTAATAATATATAATTTCATTCAAAATCCCTATTTTTTCCTCCTTTTTCTTGTGTTGTCCTCAATCTTTTTTCTTCTTCATCTTTGGAACCAACAGCGAAATTAATCTTAGTATTGATTGTCGACTGTCGATATTTATGGTCTTTCTTTATTTTATAATGTCGTATTATTTTTTTTCTTATTTTTAATTTTAATAACTATATCTTTATGACACATTTTCTTCTGTCTTTATAGCACATTTCATTTGTCTTTTGGCATGTTTTCAGTCATTTGATCGTTATTTTCGTTTATCCTTTTATTTGGGGTTGGATTTGATATCGTTACGTCTGATCAAGATGGAGTTGATTTGTTATTATGGTGATCTTCCCTATTTTGGACTCTTAGATCGGATTTGGATAAGTGTTTTGCATTCATGGGTAGTTTTCTCACTTCGCTCGATTCTGATTTGTGATTTGTTGGTGATCTTTTAATAGTTTGATTCCCTTTTGTGATTCATTTATCTATGTAATCAGATATGCTCATTCTACCTTTTATTATAGTTTATTTGGTTATGTTTTTAACATTTTCCTTATATGATCCTTATGCAATATTAGGTTGCTAGTTTATTGTGTTAATGATTATAAAAAAATATTTTAATTACATATTCCAGTTTACGGTTATAACCGTAAACATTCATTATAATTTAGATTTTTTTAATTTTTTAATAAAACTATCAAATTTTATCCTGTAAAAAAACTACACTCATGATATAATTAAACATTCATAAAATTTTTACATCCACCATATTTGTAATATACCTTAAAATAAAACAAAACAATAAAAGAAAACGAAGAGCAACAAAAGCTTAAACGTCTCTCATCCATCAAAAATCCAATGGGTCTGCAATCCCTTCAATGAAAACATCATCCGCCAGTTGTTGAACTTTCAACAGCACATGGGCTGCTTGAAATTAGCAGCAAGCAGCCAGCTGCTTGAAAAAAAAAATGGGGCTGCAAAATTTTTTATTATTTTGTAATAGGGATAATTATAAAATTGAGTTATTGAACTTTAGGGTATTTTCAAAGATTAGTCCCTAAGCTTCAACTATAAATACCCTAGTTCATTTAGGTTCAAAATTATCCCAAATCATTTCTTTCTCCCAATACTATAGAGTTTTCTTGTGAGTAATAAGTGTTTTGTAAACACCTGTAAATTTTCTCTCTTAGTAAAAGATTTGCAGCAGTCCGGAGACGTAGGCAAAATTGGTTGAACTCCGTTATCAATTTCAGGTATTATTTTTTCGCTTTTATTTCGCTTTCTCACTAATATGGTTATAGGGAAATTACTCGTACTTGTTTACTTCTCTACAACTGGTAATCAGAGCTTTTGGTTGTGAATTTTGTCAAGTTTTTTGTGAGGTTACTATTTATATGAATAGTAAATTTCGTGAATAGTAAAAATTTTGTCGACGATAAGAGTTTGTCGACGAAGGTGTTATAATACACGGTAGTTAGCAAGAAATTGTCAAAAACGATCCAAACGTAGCCATATTCGAGTGGGAGCGATGGCTGCAGACGAAGGTAAGGTGAAAATTGAAAAGTTCGATGGTGCGAACTTTAGCTTTTGGAAGATACAGATTGAAGATTTTTTGTACCAGAAAAATCTATATCAACCTCTCTCAAGAAAGCAACCAGAGGGCATGAAGAATAAATACTGGGCTCTTCTCGACAGACAAGCCCTCGGAGTTATTCGATTGACGTTATCCCGAAATGTTGCTTTCAACATAGCAAAGGAAAAGACCACGACGGGTCTTATGGCGGCTCTCTCCAGTATGTATGAGAAGTCATCGGCCTCAAACAAAGTTCACTTGATGAGGCGATTATTCAATTTGCGGATGGCGGAAGGGGCATCAGTGGCTCAACACCTAAATGAACTCAACACTATCACAACTCAGTTGAGTTCCGTGGAAATTGAGTTCGATGATGAAGTTCGAGCTTTAATTCTCTTATCATCTCTACCAAATAGTTGGAATGCTACTATTACAGCAGTCAGCAGCTCGTCGGGAAACAACAAATTAAAATTTGACGATGTTCGGGATCTGGTATTGAGCGAAGAAATTCAACGGAGAGAATCGGGTGAAGCATCAACCTCCTCAGCCTTGCACACGGAGTCTAGAGGGAGAACTTCAGAAAGAAATTCAAATTGTGGCAGATCCAAATCCATAAGAGGAAAATCAAGAACGGGAAAGAAAGATTTTACCTGTTATAACTGCGGCAAGAAGGGTCACTTTAAAAAAGATTGTCGAGCACCGAAGAAAAATACCGGCGTACAGGAATTGACCAACGTGACAGAGGAGACAGTTGATGCCATGATTCTAAGCGTCAACAGTCCGATTGAATCATGGATCTTGGATTCAGGGGCATCTTTTCACTCCACCCCATGCCGAAAAATTATGGAGAACTATGTCAGTGGTGATTTTGGGAAGGTTCATCTAGCTGATAATGAAACCTTGAAGATTGTCGGAAAAGGAGACATCCGACTAAAGCTGCCAAACCATACCACCTGGAAGCTGACAGGAGTGAGACATTTTCCTGGTCTCAAAAGAAATTTGATTTCTGTAGGACAGGTTGATGGAGAAGGTTATAGTACAACCTTTTCAGGCTGTGAATGGAAGATTACCAAAGGAGCACTTGTCATTGCTCGTGGTAAGAAGATTGGTACTCTCTATGTAACCTCAAACTTAGAGAATATCATTATTGCAGCAGATGCTGATGGAAAATTAAACCTATGGCACCAAAGGCTTGGCCATATGAGCGAGAAAGGGATGAAAACACTTTTGTCAAAAGGGAAGCTGCCGGATCTAAAGAGTGTAGATATCGGACTATGCGAGGATTGCATCTTTGGCAAACAAAAGAAAGTCAGGTTTGCAAAGATTGGCAAGACACCCAAGGCAGAAAAGTTAGAGTTGGTTCATACTGATGTATGGGGACCATCTCCAGTTCCATCCCTTGTAGGCTCATTATATTATGTCACCTTCATCGATGATTCTACAAGGAAGGTGTGGGTTTATTTTCTGAAGAAGAAATCAGAAGTCTTTGATACCTTCAAAAAAATGGAAAGTCGTGGTGGAAAATGAGACTGGTTTGAAAGTCAAGCGGTTGAGGTATGATAATGGAGGAGAGTATAAAAATAGAAGATTCAGAGATTTCTGCACAAATAATGGGATAAAGATGGAGACAACAGCTCCCATGACACCGCAGCAGAATGGCGTAGCAGAGCACATGAACAGAACTTTGAATGAACATACCAGAAGCACGAGGATACATGCCAGACTGCCCAAATTTCTATGGGCTGAAGCTATCAACACTGCAGCTTACCTGATCAACCGTGGGCCCTCAGTTCCTTTGAATGGCAGAATAACAGAGGAAGTTTGGAGCAAGAAAGAAATAAACCTTTCACACTTAAGAGTGTTTGGTTGTATTTTTTATGTACACATAGATTATGCTGAAAGAAGTAAACTTGATTCCAAGTCCAACAAATGTGTCTTTGTTGGTTATGGTGGTGATGAGTTCGGTTACCGGTTTTGGGACTACGGAAATCGAAAGATCATCAGAAGCAGAGATGTCATTTTCAATGAGAATGTGATGTACAAAGACATGTCAATTTTAGAATCAAGTAGCTCCAATACCGAAGCTGAAACAACGAAATTTGCTGAGTTCGAGGAGATTTCTAGAAATGATGTTCAAATCAATCCTGAAGCAGTTCAAGAAGAACCAGGCACACCAGAACTGAGACGCTCCTCCAAAATTCCTAAACCTACCCAACGGTATTCTCCATCTTTGCACTATTTGTTGCTGACTGACAATGGTGAACCAGAGTGCTATGATGAAGCAATGCAAGTGGGAGTTTTCCATGAAAGATGAGATGGACTCGCTTATGTCAAATCAGACGTGGGAATTATCTGAATTACCACCAGGCAAGAAAGCACTCCATAACAAGTGGATTTACAGGATCAAAGAAAAACACGATGGGAGCAAACGCTACAAAGCAAGATTGGTTGTCAAAGGTTTTCAGCAAAAAGAAGGTATTTACTACAATGAAATTTTCTCTTCAGTTGTGAAACTGTATACAATCAGACTAGTGTTGAAAATTGTAGCTGCGGAGAATTTACATCTTGAGCAGTTAGATGTAAAGACAGCTTTCCTTCATGGTGATTTGGAGGAAGAAATCTATACGAGGCAGCCAGAAGGCTTCATAGAGGCAAACAAGAAAAACCTGGTATGCAGGTTGAAGAAGAGCTTGTATGGTTTAAAACAAGCTCCTAGACAGTGGTACAAAAAGTTCGATAGTTTCATGAGTAGCAGTGGTTTTACCAGATGCCAAGCATATCATTGTTGCTACATCAAGAGGTTCAACAAAAGCTTCATTATTTT
This sequence comes from Hibiscus syriacus, assembly GCF_006381635.1. Classification (NCBI taxonomy): domain Eukaryota; kingdom Viridiplantae; phylum Streptophyta; class Magnoliopsida; order Malvales; family Malvaceae; genus Hibiscus; species Hibiscus syriacus. Next base: position 1,037,039 of record NW_024062618.1, on the reverse strand, counting down.
ATTATTGTACGTTGATGACATGCTCGTTGCAGGTTCAGACATGTAAGAGATTATAAACTTGAAACAAAAATTGTTGAAGCGGTTTGCTATGAAGGATATGGGTGCTGCGAAGCAGATTCTTGGGATGAGGTCTAAGAGAGACACAAAGTCAGGGACTTTGATGTTATCACAGGCTGAGTACATCAACAAAGTACTCTACATGTTCAACATACAAGATGCTAAACCAGTAAGTACACCTTTAGGTGTTCATTTTAAACTCTCCAAAGAACAATCACCAAAGACGGAAATGTTTCTCAACTACAGAAGATAATTGCTCTTTCCACAGCTGAAGCAGAATATGTCGTTGTTACGGAAGCTAGCAAGGAGATGGTCTGGCTCCAAAGTTTCTTGGAAGAGTTAGGCAAGAAACAAGAAAACAATGTCTTGTATTGCGACAGTCAAAGTGCTATCCATCTAGCAAATAATCCGTCTTTTCATTCCATGATGAAGCACATACAATTGCGATATCATTTTATCCGGTCTCTTCTGGAAGATGGAATTTTGAAACTTGAAAAGATTAGGGGAGCTCAAAATCCGGCAGACATGTTGACAAAAACGGTGACTACAGATAAACTGAAGTTGTGTTCAGCTTCAGTTGGCATGCTAGATTAAAAAACCAGAAATGCTGCTGCATTGATCAAGGTATGAAGACAGATTAAAATCGATCTTCAAGTGAGAGATTGTTTAACTTTCAACAGAACATGGGTTGCTTGAAATTAACAGCAAGCAGTCAGCTGCTTGAAAAAATTGGGGATGCTAAATTTTTTATTATTTTGTAATAGGAATAATTACAAAATTGAGTCATTGAACTTTAGGGTATTTTCAAAGATTAGTCCCTAAGCTTCAACTATAAATACCCTAGCTCATTTAGCTTCAAAATCATCCCAAATCATCCCAAATAATTCTTTCTCCAAATACTAGAGAGTTTTATTATGAGTAGTGAGTGTTTTGTAAACACCTGTAAATTTTCTCTCTTAGTAAAAGATCTGCAACAGTCCGGAGAAGTAGGCAAAATTGGATGAACTTCGTTATCAATTTCGGGTATTATTTTTCCTTTTTATTTCGCTTTCTCACTAATCTGGTTATAGAAAAATTACTCGTACTTATTTATTTCCCAACACCAACGAAGAGCAAATTCAAAGGAGGAAGTTGGGGTTTTCCGACTGAAATGTTGCGTATGCCCCAACTCGGAGTACAAATCGGAGGGAGAGCAGTCACGATGGTTCAAGGAAATGACGATTTGATGTAGTGATATTAAGAACCCTAAGTGGCGCGTCTCAAATTTGGTCCTCGTCACGTCCAAGTCCCTCCGCCGCCATTGCATGAGTCGTTTTCTTGTCATTTCTAGGGGTGAAACTTAATCGACGTACAATGAATTTTTTCGAGATGTCCTAGGTAATCTGTCGAATTTCTGTTAAGTCTTCTTCTTCATATTTAAGCTTAGCTTTCTACATTAACAAATTGGAACTCCAGATCACCAGCAAACAGGAAACCTTAATTTTTAGAACGGAGTTAATATAAATTAATCATAAGAATATGTCATGTGATGACCATCTATATCATTAGAAGATTATTATTATTTGATAATTTAGGGTAATTATCAGTTCAAATATAATCTTCAACTGTTTGACACTGGATGCTCACACCCCTTATATTTATGATACTTTAATTTAAAATTTTAATAAATAACAACCATTCATTTACTATCGAGATTGCTTAAAAATCATATTTAAAATAAAAATTTCATAAACTCGACTCATATAAATTGAAAAAAACAACTCATCAAGTAGTTTTAGCGGTTAAAGAGAGTGTTATTCTCTCTAGAGCTCATGTATGAGCAACAATATTTATAGGCTGTGATGCATTACCCGTAATTAAAAAGATTATGTATAAATATTATTTTATAATTAATTCATACTATTTTAAAAATTACTAAAAGAATTATATATTTAAATTTTACTTTACTATTCAAATATTTTCATATATTTATTTACAAGGAAATCAATTAATATCCTATATTTAAGTTGTGAATTAAATGTTACATACCCATATTCCGGTATAATTTTACATATGGAAAGTTTATTATAAAAACAATAGTATTTTCAAATTGTAAAAACGGAAAGCCTATCTTCCAGCAAAGATAATATTTCAGTAAGATTATTACCAGGTTTGGAAACCACGAATGACGGTTTCATGTTTATCCCCTTTGGAGTTTCCTTTTATGTGCGATTCTCTTTAAAAGTGCATACTGTATGAACAAACTCGTTTTTGTTCTTAGTTTTCGTTGAGAGAGAGAAGAATGGTGGAAGGTGGTATTGTGAAACCAGACAGGACAGAGTTCAACGACTGCTGGAAAACAACATGGGAGACACCTTATATTATGCGTCTTGCACTTTCGGCTGGGATTGGAGGGCTGCTCTTTGGCTACGATACAGGTAAATATTCGAGTCAGATCGTGTCAAGTCAGACCCTGAAACGAGAGTAAACGTTTCTTTATCCACAAGATTTAAACTGAGACTTTAAGAATATGATATTAAAAGCCATTGTATTTGTTGGGTGTACTCTAGGGGTTATCTCTGGTGCACTGCTTTATATCCGTGAGGAATTCCAAGAAGTTGAAAAGAAAACATGGCTACAGGTTTTGAATTTTTGAACCTTTTTTGTGTGTGCTGCGTTGATTTGATTATGGTTTCTTTGTTTCATTAATTCAACCAAGTGGTGGTTTTTTTTGCAGGAAGTCATAGTGAGTATGGCTGTAGCAGGTGCCATTTTCGGTGCTGCAATCGGAGGATGGATGAACGACTGGTTCGGGCGAAAGCTATCTATTTTGGTGGCCGATGCTTTCTTCTTTGTAGGTGCCATAGTCATGGCTTTGGCCCCAGCTCCATGGATGATCATTGTTGGAAGAATTTTTGTTGGTTTAGGAGTTGGAATGGCCTCAATGACTGCACCTCTTTATATCTCCGAAGCTTCACCGGCAAGAATTCGTGGTGCACTTGTTAGCACCAATGGTTTGCTTATCACAGGGGGGCAATTCCTTTCTTACCTAATCAATTTGGCTTTTACACATGTAAGTAATGATAATCACTGCACTTGAGACTTCTAAGTGCAAATATTATAACTACAATTGATTTTCATCGTCATCGTGTTTCAGGCTCCTGGAACTTGGCGTTGGATGCTCGGAGTTGCCGGATTGCCTGCGGTGGTTCAGTTTTTCTTGATGTTGTCACTGCCAGAGTCTCCTAGGTGGCTATACAGACGGGTTAGTGTCTTATCCAAATAAGTGACAGAGTTCAATGACATATTTAGTGCATCAACGACTTGAATATTACACTAAAATGTTTTGCAGAATAAAGTAGAAGAGGCAAGGTCCATCCTAGAGAAGATTTATCCGGCAGATGAAGTCGAAGCTGAACTAACCACATTGAAAAACTCCATCGAAGCCGAAGAAGCCGATGAGCAAACCATAGGAAACAACTTGACATCAAAGTTGAAAGGTGCACTCAGCAACGTTGTTGTCCGGAGGGGCCTATATGCTGGAGTAACAGTTCAAGTTGCCCAACAGTTTTCAGGCATCAACACAGTTATGTACTACAGTCCAACAATAGTTCAGTTAGCCGGATTTGCTTCTAACAAAACAGCATTGGCGCTTTCTTTGATCACATCCAGCCTCAATGCGATCGGTTCCATTGTTAGCATGGCTTTTGTCAACAGATATGGTAGGAGGAGAATGATGATCATCTCCATGTTTGGTATCATTACTTGCCTTGTGATTTTATCAGTTGTGTTCTTCCAAGCTGCCAGCCATGCTCCCAAAATTAGCCAATTTGAGTCCACACACTTCATTGCAAACGGTACGTGTCTGGATTACATTTCCGACCCTAATCCGACATCTTGGAACTGCATGTCTTGCTTGAAAGCCGATTGTGGGTTTTGTTCCAATGGAGCAAATGAAGTAAGTCCTTCGCTAACTGCATGAATGATGAATCCAACTTTAGTGAATAATCTTCTAAGTAGTCGGATCAATTTGTTCTTTTGTTCAGTATTCTCCAGGAGCATGCTTAGCAAAGACCACAGACCTGGAAAACTCATGCCACGGGCAACACCGTACTTGGTTCAAAGAAGGTTGCCCGAGCAAATTTGGGTTTGTAGCCGTCGTTTTCTTAGGACTGTACATCATTTCATTCTCGCCTGGTATGGGAACTGTCCCGTGGATCGTCAACTCGGAGATTTACCCATTGAAATACAGAGGAATCGGTGGAGGCATTGCTGCAGTTTTTAATTGGACCAGCAATCTCATTGTTAGCCTCACATTTTTAACACTAACGAAAGCTCTCGGTTCCTCCGGCACATTCCTCCTCTTTGCTGGCTATTGTGTCATCGGACTCGTTTTCATTTACTGGTTTGTGCCTGAAACCAAAGGGCTGCAATTTGAGGAAGTCGAGATGATGCTGAAGTCTGGTTTCAAGCCATTGGCATTCAAGAGCAAGAAAAATAGTCAACCAATCAACATAAGCTCGATTTGAAGCTAAATACGTTATTTAAGCTCAACTTGCTCAACTCAACCTTGTTCCATACAAACTTTTTAGTAAAATGTATACATTTGGATACTCAGCAAGTTTGATAACTCGAGCTCAACCAACTCGGAGAATCACCTAATCAAATTTGAATATTTTTAGAGTCAAACTTGAATAGTTTTACAAGCACAAGTGTCACATTAACACTGCACTCATTAACAATTACTCTACTAAAGTGCCTCTTATCATATTGGAAAAAAAGCAATGATTGCAAGTATTCTGTTTAACAAAACGTGCTTTAATATCTACAGAACATAAAACAAGATGGTGATGGAAATATATGTGTTTAAACTTGGGTCATGCCATTGATAATCTGGAGTTCTGTCAAGACTGAAGAAGACTTCTGATCGTGCTCGAAGGAATACTCTTTCTCATCTGTTTGAAAAATGGATCCAATCGGTAAACTTTTCGATCTGCTTCGGCTCTAAATATAAACCCCATGAGTCCATATGCAGGAATCAAAACAACAGATGAAGACATCGTTGAAATTTCTAAATGTCTCGCACAATAAAAGCTACCAACATTCTCATAAGATTAATACATGGACCCAAGTTGACCTTTCTATAAAATAAAATAAAAAACATGTTGATGGAATGTTTCAAAACATAAGTATGAATCAAAAGTTAGAGAATTGTCCAAGCTTTTTCTGCCAAATAGCAAAGTCCAGTTCTTAGGTCAATCGTATTGGACTTCCCAAGTCAACCTTTTGGGAGATCCGCAGTGAGAGAAGGATAAAAAAATACAAAGCTTCAAGGTTGCCTAAAACAAGGTTATAAAAAAGATTAAGTTAATTTCTTATCCAAAACAACATACAAGTCAACCAACAAAAGATTGAGCTCAGAAATAACACAAAAATACAAAACTCAACCTCAGTGAAGACATTTTGATTATAAAGCAAACTGAGTTGGTTACCTTCATAGATAAGAAGCCATTTAACTTCCTTAGCACTTTGTTCGTCTGTGTATATTTTCTTCATTTTGATTATAAGACCAATTTGAATCCTTTTGAAAGGAAATAATCCCTGAAAAAAAAAATGAACACAATGAACCACTGTTAAGCATTACCTCAGAGGGCATTGTGAGGTTAAACGCACTTGAAGTCTCGAATACATATTTTCCAAGTTGCTCAAACAGCAAAAGTGTCGATTGAACTAAGGAACAAGCAAGTTGGAGTTCCACCATTTTTACCTCTTCTTACAACTTTCGTTCTTCAGTTTCTCGAGTTCATTTTGCTTCTCGATTTGCAGTCTTTTCGGGTCATTGATTTGAATGAGGCTTCCTATATAAACCTCAGCACCAAATCTGCCCGGACTACCACCGATCTTCATACTCCGCATATTCTTCTTTTGTAGATCATACCAGACAAACTTTCGGCTATTAATCTCAAACAGAGCCTTATCAAGATCCTTGGAATAAGCTAATGGTTTTAGAAACGCTAAGGTGTTAATGGTTCTATTCCTTTGAACAGAAAGCAACAGAGTCCAAGATTCTTTTACCCTATATTCCTTCATAACCCAAACATCAATCTTCTCTTGGTTATAATTACAAACAGCACATAGGCGTCCATCCAAGACACCCACATCCAACAAATAGCTCTTATCAGCACAATTAGGTTGAGGTACTTCGATGAACTCCTCGGTTCCGAGATCAAAACCCACAATTGCATTCCTCATTCCGAATTCGATCCTCGGAGGCATCACCCAATGTAAAACCCCACCGGCCAGCACATCATAGCCTCGTCTATGCAAGAGATGGTAGAAAAATTGGAACATGAACCGAAGATAAAAAGGAAGCTTAGAGATTTTCCTCCAAAAGTCCTTTAAACTATAAACCTTAACCTCGTAATCAAAATAGTAACTTTCGTTCTCTTCATCGTCAGTTTTATTGAACGTCGCCATTCTCACGACCTTGTAATCGTTAGTTTTAACAGCCTGTCCGAACCCATAAAAAATATATCCAGATTTACAAGATTCACCTGACGGAGGATCGATTTCCGAAACGGGCAGTCGACGGAACTGCAGCGTGGACGGATTATAAAAGGCCAGATTTTTATCAGATAGACGGAATGCGAGGATTCCGTTACACGAACCAAACACTTCAGTCCCAGCTCCGCTACTCAAAGGGTAATCGAGAGGAACGGCGTTATCCAGGGAATCAAATTCCACGGAATAGAGATGCAAACCTTTGAGGAGGATGTTGAGATTCGATCTGGTCTTGATGGAACGGCTCAAATGATTCTTGATGAAATCAGGGTCGTCGATTAAAGAGCAGCATGTCTTCGACAAGGCCTTGAAACGCACCAATGACTTCACCGGGAGACGATTGAAGATATCGGTGATTACATCCATGGGAAGAGTAGACAATTTCAGGGTTTAGGGTTTACAGGGGTTTTCCTCGAGACTTTTGGGGTTTGTTTTTTTTGGGGGGGGGGGGGAAGAAAGAATCGATAACGTCGAGATGCGAACAGAGTGGAGTAACAGTAGTTGAACAAGTGGTTAAAGAAGGAAATGATAGCAATGGGTAATCTGCTTTATATGAAGACGTGTCCCACTGGAATCCCTTCAAATATTAAGGCAAAATGATACTTCGGCCCTTCGATGTTTATTTTTTTTTAAATTATTCTTTATTTGTTAGGTAATTTTAATTTTATTTAAAAAAATTAAATTATATCAATTTTTTAAATGATTCAAATCTTTATGTTTTAATATAAATATGGATTAAAACATTAAAATTTTAACAACATTAAACCTTTGTTCACACTAAACCTTTCATAATTTTGGGATCTCATGAAATCTTTGTTCACACTGTTAGTTTGTGTATGAGTGAGATATCTGTCGGCTTCGGCGACGACCATGACTACTATACCGGCCACGTTGGAGAGACCAGAATCTTCGGTTCCTTTGGAGAAAACATGTGTCGAAGAAGGGTAGAAACAAAGTGACACAGGAGTTACCCCATTCGATCATGGCCTTCATGTTACTATGCCTGAATCAGTGAGCCACAGTATTTCTACGAGTGACGCGACACAGGGGAATTCTGAAGACAGTAACAATGCAAATGTTTTACCAAAACCAATGGAAAGCAGCACTGCGAGATCATATGCAGCTACGTTGATTGGCGAGATTGTTAGCCAATCAAGCATTACTGTTTTGGGGGTGATGATGATGTTCTCCAGGAGCGGGGTGTACTGATAGTTGATAGAAGTGGTTCATATCCGGCCATCCGATTCTCTAATCGTGTCCATAATTCAATTGAATACAATATACGAAAGACGGTTATCGTTCGGCTCCTAAAACCATTGGATACAAGGCTCTGCTGAATAAACTTAAATTACTCTGGTAACCTCGGGAGCCATTTCAAATAGTTGATCTTGGTAATGATTATTTTCTAGTTCGATTGCAACAAGAAAGTGACTACACGAAAATTCTCATAGAAGGTTCTTGGGTGATTTTTTAGAGTTATCTGACAGTTCAGCCGTGGAGTAGGAATTTCAATACCTTGGATAGTAATCCTTCTTGGGTTATAATCTGGATTCGATTTCCGAGTCTTCCATATTGCTATTACACGAAATCATTATTTCGAAGGCTTGCGTCTGAGATTGAAAAAGTTATTAAGGTAAACTACAACATGAATGCTGGAGAACGGGACAAATTTGCACGCCTTGCGGTTATTGTTGACCTTAATAAATCACATTTGCTGTGCATTGAAATTGACGGATTTGTGCAACATTTGGAATATGGACTACAACACATTTGCTACAAATGCGGGGTATATGGCCACTCTCAAAACTCATGCGGCATTAATCCGGATGTAAATGACAAGCTGAAAGAGAATGAAACTAACAGACTCCTCAAACGGTCGATAACACCCATAATGGCGAGGATCTTTATAGCTCGTGGATAGTTGCGACCAGCCGAAAAAACGACCTTAAAAAATGCAAGGAGACAAGATTGATGAAGGTGGTGTGCCTAATAAAATTTCTATGTCCAATTATGGAGTCCTAAATCAAATTAATGAAGAGGGTGATGGTGAAAATGCTAATCCTAATGTCCAAAGAAGTGGAAGTGGAAGCTGTTGCGGAAGACGGCTATCGGATAGAGCAAAATCGCAACTGATAATTTGAGAAAATAAAATTGAAGATAAAAGAGACACAAAATTTACGTGGAAACCCCCTAAATAATATAGGGTAAAAACCACGGGCAACGGTAGAAGAATTTCACTATGAGAAAATAGGAATTACAACCTCTCTCGATCGACCAAGGAGAAAATAATTATAATTCTCTCTTGATAAAAAGGAGAAAACAACTCTCAAGAAACTCTCTAATATTCTCTCTAGTATTGGAAGAAAGCTAGAATGCTTTGGGATGGTTTTGAAGCTAAATGAGCTAGAGTATTTATAGTTGAAACTAAAGGACTAATCTTGTAAATACCCTAAAAGTACAATGACTAAATTAACATTTTTACCATTTGAAAATTCAACATTTTCAAGCTTAATAATTTTGATAGCCGCCCATGTCATAGCCGCCCATGTTTTGTTTCATTTCAACAATCTTCCACTTGAAGATTTGATTGGAACAATCATATCTTCACATCATTCTTTCTACCTTGTACCTTCATGTTGCTTACGTCTCTGATAGGCCACAAGAGGATCGACACCAAGTAAATTTGTCGGCATTGATCGCCTTCGTCATGAAATCTGCTATGTTGTCTTTGGTATGGATCTTCTGTATATCTACTGTCCTTTCTTCCACCTTTTCACGAATGAAATGGTATTGAACTCGTATGTGCTTTGTCTTTGAATGAAATGCTAGATTCCTTGCTAAATGCAAGGCGCTTTGACTGTCACAAAACAGAGAGACATACTCTTGATTGTGCCCAAGCTCCTCCAATAGCATCTTCAACCAAATTGCTTCTTTACTGGCTTGTGTAGCTGCTACATATTCTGCCTCTGTTGTAGATGTAGCCACAACTGACTGCAATTTTGAAACCCAGCTTACAGCTCCACCAGCAACTTTGAACACATATCCTGTAGTAGATTTGCTTTTATCCAAATCCCCTGCATAGTCAGAATCTACATACCCATTGATTAGTAAATTTGATCCTCCGTAACATAATGCAATATTTGAGGTCCCTTTGATGTACTCAGGATCCTCTTCACTGTATTCCAATGCTCTTTGCCTGGATTCACCATGTACCGACTAACCACTCCCACTGCTTGTGCAATGTCTGGTCTTGTGCATATCATAGCGAATATTAAACTTCCCACTGCTGATGCATACGGTACTCGAGACATCTCCATCCTCTCTTCTTCACTGCTAGGACTCATACTGGAGGATAATTTGAAGTTAATAGGAAGAGGGGTAGAAATTGGCTTACAATCTTGCATGCTAAATCGTGACAAGATTTTCTTCAAGTAATTCTTTTGTGAAAGCCAAATCTTCCTATTACTTCTGTCTCGGTGAATTTGCATCCCTAGAATCTTGTTTGTTGATCCCAAGTCCTTCATTTCAAATTCCCTAGCCAGTTGTGCCTTCAATTCTTCAATATGATCTTTGTTGAGTCCTGCAACCAACATGTCATCCACATACAACAACAATATAACAAAATCGTTATTACCAGACCTCTTGAAATAAGCACAAGGGTCTGCATTAAGTCTGTTGTATCCAAGGTACATAATGAAGGAATCAAATCTCTTATACCAACACCTCGGCGCCTGCTTTAGACCGTATAGAGATTTGTTCAACCTGCAAACCAAGTTCTTCTTTTCTTTTTCTTCAAAACCTTCAGGCTGGAGCATGTAAATCTCTTCTTCAAGATTTCCATGAAGAAAAGTTGTTTTAACATCTAGCTGCTCTAGATGTAAGTTCAATGTAGCACACATTGCCAAAACTACTCGAACTGTTGTTAGTCGAACCACATGAGAAAATATTTCATTGAAATCAATACCTTCTTTTTGAGCATATCCTTTGACCACCAGTCTTGCACGATACCTCTCTACTTGATAATCACTATTTCGCTTGATTTTGAAGACTCATTTGTTACCAATTGGCTTCCTTCCTTGTGGTAGTGGCACAAGGTCCCATGTATTATTTTTATGAAGGGCTTCGATTTCTTCTTGCATCGCCATCATCCACAGTGAAGCATCTGAGCTGTTTATTGCCTCCTGAAATGTTGATGACTCACCGTCCTCTGTTAAAAGGCAGTATGCAATATTACCTTCTATAACATAATCTGAGTGCCAATTGGGACGTCTTCTCACATGATTTGATTGACGAGTTGTTGGAGCTTCAGAACTCTCTGGTTCTTGTTCATCATGTGCTGGTTCTACTTCAGAAGAATCTCCTTGTTCAACCTCCTTTTCCACATGTATCTGAGTAGTCTCTGACTTTTCAGCGCTATCATCCTCTTCTTTTCTTTGTAGTTTATCCTCTACAAAGATAACATCCCTGCTGATGATCACTTTACGGGTAGTGGGATCCCACAAGCGATACCCCTTTACTCCATCAGCATACCCCAAGAATTTGCATTTCCTGGATTTTGGATCCAGCTTTGAAATTTCTTGGGAGTTGTACATCACGTACACGACACTTCCAAATACATGGAGGTTTGAATAATCAGCTGGTTTACCAGTCCACATCTCCATTGGTGTCTTCAGCTCTAATGCAGTTGATGGAGCTCGATTCACCAAATAACAGGCGGTATTGACTGCTTCTGCCCAGAATGATTTTTCTAGGCCTGCATCTCTCAACATTGCTCTTGTTCTTTCTAACAAGGTTCTGTTCATCCGCTCTGCCACTCCATTTTGTTGAGGAGTGTTCGCCACTGTGAACTGTCTTTTGATGCCTTCTTTCCTGCAAAAGTCATCAAATTCTTCGCTTGTGTATTCTCCTCCATTATCTGTTCTGAAACACTTGATCTTATTTCCAGAATCAAGTTCCACCCGCGCTTTGAAGTTTTTGAAAGTTGAAAACACGTCTGACTTCTTTTTAATAGGGTACACCCAACATCTCCTGGAGTAGTCATCAATAAAAGAGACAAAGTATTTTGCTCCGCCAAGGGATGTAACCGGTGCTTGCCATACATCAGAGTGAACCAATTCTAGAACACTTTTGCCTCTAGAATTTGATGTGTTGAATTTCAACCGGTGCTGCTTACTTGTTATGCAGTGCTCACACAAAGTAAGTGATACCTTTGTTAAGCCTGGAAGTAGTTTTTGCTCCACAAGGACTTTCATTCCTTGTTCTGACATGTGTCCAAGTTTCTGATGTCATAGCATTGCAGAATCTGAACTACATGAGGCAACAGAGGATTCTGCTTCTAGCAAAGTCTCTCCCTTCAGCATGTACAAGTTTGCTGCTATCTTTTCGCCTTTCAGCGCCACAAGCGCTCCACGGAACACCTTCATGATTCCTTTTTGTGTCTCAATCTTCCTTGCATTATTATCCAACAATCCGTAGGATAATAAATTTTTCTTCAGGCCCTTCACGTGTCGCACATCTCGAACAACTTTGATTGTTCCATCATACATCTTCAATTTGATGGTTCCCACGCCAACGATATCTAAGGCATGATCATTGCAACTATACACAGATCCTCCTGAGACAGGTTCATAATGATGGAACCATTCTCTTCTTGAGGTCATGTGATATGTTGCTCCCGAATCAATGAGCCATATATCTGTAAATCTTTTTCTGCCTTCCACGGTGGTTGACGCTTCACAGCATAGAGCATCTTCATCATCTGAAGTGTTTGCGGTATTGCCTTGTGGATTGGAGTTTTTATTGAGACTCCAACAATCCTTCTTCAAGTGACCCTTCTTTCCACAGTGGTAGCACTTTAAATTCTTATTTCTTCTCGACTTCGATCTACCATGTTTGTGACTGCTGCTTTGGCCACGTTCTGTTGATCTCTCTCTCATCGTTGTCAATGCCTCTGCTTGTTGCAGATTTACTTGTCTGTCTTCCTTGTTCTTGCGCCGATTTTCTTCTTGTAGAACAGCAGCTGCAACGTCATCGAAGACTAGACTGGTGACATTATTGTTTGTCAAGTTGATGATGAGTTGATCATACGAATCCGGTAGACTTTGAAGTAGAAGTTCAGTACGTTCGTGTTCTCCTATTTTACAGCTTAAGGATGTAAGCTGAGAAAATAAAGTGTTCAGTGTATTTAAGTGCTCCGTCACTGAAATTGATTCTGACATCCGGAGAGTGTACAATTTCCTCTTAAGGAAAATTTTATTGTGCAACGATGTGGCCTCGTACAATTTGGTGAGATGATCTCATATCTCCTTAGCTGTCTTCTTCTCCTCGATCCTTGACAATACTTCATCTGCTAATGCTAGATGAAAGTTTGCCATAGCATTTCCATCCATCTCGTTCCATTTGCTGTCATCTATGAAATCCACCGACCTTTCACTGATAACTGCTAGACAACTGTCTTTCCTCAGGATGGCCTTCATTATTAATTTCCACAATGAGAAATTTCTCCCATTGAATTTTTCAATATCAAATTTCGTTGCCATAACTTCTATTACGGATAGCTCCCACTATTTCACTATCGTGAATAGTTCTCTGGAACCTTCAAATAATGGGTAATACATTCTTACTTTCTTATGTTGGAGGATCCACCTTTTGGTGGCAACCACAAAGACAATAAACAGATATTACACACTCAAATCTGGCTCGGATACCAATTGTTGCGGAAGACGGCTATCAGATAGAGCAAAATCGCAACTGATAATTTGAGAAAATAAAATTGAAGATAAAAGAGACACAAAATTTACGTGGAAAACCCCTAAATAATATAGGGTAAAAACCACGGGCAATGGTAGAAGAATTTCATTACGAGAAAATAGGAATTACAACCTCTCTCGATCGACCAAGGAGAAAACAATGATAATTCTCTCTTGATAAAAAGGAGAAAACAACTCTCAAGAAACTCTCTAATATTCTCTCTAGTGTTGGAAGAAAGCTAGAATGCTTTGGGATGATTTTGAAGCTAAATGAGCTAGGGTATTTATAGTTGAAACTAAATGACTAATCTTGTAAATATCCTAAAAGTACAATGACTAAATTAACATTTTTACCATTTAAAAATTCAACATTTTCAAGCTTAATAATTTTGATAGCCGCCCATGTTTTGTTTCCTTTCAACAGAAGCAACACCCGCAGCTAGTGTGTTTGGAAATAGGAGGAAGGAAAAAGAGGTGGTTGCTTCAAATGTTACAGGAGAAGGACCAGACCTAGGTGCGATGAGAACAGCTTTGACTCCCAAGAAAATTTTGGAACGCAATTCTGCAATGGAACCTTTGCAATCCCGCAAAGTATTAAAAGAAGTGTCCTTGAACAATGACAGCGTTCGTGATGAGCTAATGATTGCAGATCAAGCTTTTCAATGTATTATCAAATAGACAAATATCCAGGGTGGTTCTCATAGCACGGTTTCTATTGATGATGTTACGCAAATTAAAAGAACCAACTCTCAAATCAGGGATGCAGCCAATAAAACAGGCATGGTGAAGGGTATTAAGGATCTTAATTCTAAGGTCCTGCGTGTTCAAAAGTTTCTTAATTACAAACTGTTGGGCAGACTTTTACTCTCCGAATGGTACAGTCAGCTACCATTATGATTGATTGGTTAGTTGAACTCAGTCATCCATGTATTCAAATATGAAATAATATGTTAATTTGTTTTAGTTCGTCGTCATTCCTTCATCGTTTTTTAATTGAATAGAAATAAAAGAGTACTATTGACGATTATTAGATTACGATAAATGATGACGTCTGATTCAAATAAAGATTTCGATTGTTATAGTGATTTTGAATTTTATTTATTTATTTTATTTCATGTTTAATTTTTTTGGGAGATAATCTTCAAAATTCTCTCTTTAATTTTTTTAAAATAAAATTTTCTCTTTAATTAATTATATTCTTAAGATTATATTTTTTTATTTCAATAAAATTTAAAATCATTCGTAAGCTTAAAAAACAAATACTATGTTTGTAATATAAATTTATTACCATTAATCATAACACAAATCGGGTATCAACCTGAGAACTTATCTCTCAAACAGATAGCTACAAAGCATCGGGTATACTTTCCACGTCAGCTTAAGCTTTATCAAGTAAATTAAATAATAAAAACATTTGTCACTTGTGAAATAGAGACAAAGTATCACTGCCAAATCCAGAAAATCATTCAAGTTCTTTGTTTCCCTTTAAAACGATGCTATCACAACTCAAACGTAATTTATGCGAGATAATTACAAATATTTATTAATATAGATGAATTAATCTAAAAACTCAAATTAAGATTATATTAAAAAGTAATTAAATAAATTTAATTAAAAGATAACATTAAATTCAGACCTTACGAAATACTACACTAGAAAAGAAATATACTAAAAAAAACTATCATTTTCATTTCTCACAAACAACGCTATTATATCATTTTTCAGTGGAAATAAAGAACAATTTGTTTTCTTGAATCAATCAAATGTTTGGCTGTCTTTTTACCATTTTGTGCCAATTGAAAACTCACGGCATCTCCCCAATTAATTAGGACATTTTCAGAAATTTTACATTAAACGTCAAATTATGATCTGAATCCCTCTACTATGCATGTCAAGATCACAAAGGGTTAAGGTAACTTATGGAATAAAGATATCCACATGGCTTTGTCGATGATTAATGATTTGGTTTATCGGCCATATCCACCCACTGCTTCTTAATGGTGCATATAAAAGAATAATAATATATTTATTAAATAATTATAATTTGTATCATTATCTGATTTATTAAAATATTTATTAGTCAATATCTAAATAGCTGCATGTGCCAAAACATAACGAGTGGAAAACGCAAATTTGCCCACAACTATCCTCTTCCCAAGTTTCAGATATAAAAGCAAGCCTTGTTTAACCCTCCATTTTCCACCGCTCTTAAATTCATATCCATCTCGGCGGAAAAATGTCCGCCGTCGATCACAATTCCGATTATCCCATAACCCCACTACTTCTACCTATCGACGATCCGGTAGAACCGTCATCGAGCTCACCCTTTCCTCTCAAATCCTTGGTCACACCAAAAACATTCTATGTCCTGTTAGGACCCATATTGTGTGCCATCATCTGTCTTTTTGTCAAGTTCGATGGTCCGGTTACTAGCCGGAATATGTTGGCTGTTCTAGCCTGGGTGTTTTCATGGTGGCTCACCGAGGCTGTGCCGATGCCGGTCACCTCGATAGCACCTCTATTCTTGTTCCCTCTCTTTGGAATATCCTCTGCAGATAGTGTTGCCCATTCTTATATGGATGATGTGATTGTCCTGGTTCTGGGTAGCTTCATACTTGTTCTCACCGTTGAACGTTACAATATTCATAGAAGATTAGCCTTAAATGTAAGTTATAATCCGATTTGATGTTCAAGTCATTTCCGGTTAGATTATTCTTTTATTTGAATTAAAATCAATGATACCAATAATGTTGCTGTCGTGTCTGGGTGAATTATTGTACGAATGGACATTATTCTCATCAAATAATGGTTATACGTGGGTCACGCAGATCACATCACGATTCTGCGGGGAACCCGTGAATCCACCTCTGCTTCTACTCGGCATCTGCGCCACCACATTCTTCGTCAGCATGTGGATGCACAACGTGGCGTGTGCCGTCATGATGATGCCGGTGGCCACCGGGATCCTACAGCGGCTCTCGACGGGCTCTACTCAATCAACCCATGTCCGCAACTTTTGTCGGGCTGTCATCCTCGGCGTCACGTACGCAGCACCCATCGGCGGGATGAGCACGCTCACCGGAACAGGCGTCACATTGATATTGGTGGCCATGTATAAGGGGTCCTACCCGGATGCCGATCCCATCGGTTACAACACGTGGTTTTTCTTTGGTTTTCCATTGGCCGTGTTGATTTTCTTAGCCTTGTGGGCGATTCTCTGTTTGCTGTATCTACGCAGGGGCTCTAGCCAGGCCCTCGCCCCTCACTTGGATAGAGCCCATCTCAAGAGAGAACTGGACTTATTAGGTACATTTCCGAATTTTTTCCGATTAATCAATGATCTAGAATGTAAATTAAGCTAATTAGAGTTATTTATTCGACATCAACAGGTCCAATGGCTTTTGCTGAGAAGATGGTTCTAGCAGTATTTGGGGTTAGTACATGTTAATAATGTATTCAAACTATAAGTTATTATTTCGAATATCTTTTCTCAAACCGTTAGTGCATGAAAGGAAAAAAAATTCGGACAAAGATAAAATGACCAAATATGCAGATGATGGTAGCTTTGTGGATGACCAGAAGTATAACAGAAGACATTCCAGGATGGGGAGTTCTCTTCCATGGCCGTGCAGGCGATGGAACCGTCAGTGTGAGTAATATAAACTTTAGTTTTAATTAAGGTTTAGTCACTCCACTATTCTTAAATTATTAGTTAGTTTAAACAGTTAACCGTCATATTTGATGGGATCAACTATAATCTTAAACCTTGTAGGTTCTCATGGCTACACTTTTGTTCGTAATCCCGAACAAGAAGCAAAAGGGAGAGGCATTGATGGAATGGAACGAATGCAAGAAGCTACCATGAAGCATTATTTTGTTACTAGGAGCTGGTTTCGCTGTAGCTGATGGCGTCCAGTCGAGTGGACTCGCCGATGTCTTATCAGGAACTCTAGATTTCCTTGAAGTGGTTCCTTATTTAGCTATCGCCCCTGCAGTCTGTTTAATTAGCGCCATAATCACCGAGTTCATAACATCGAACGATGCTACCGCGACCCTCTTGCTTCCACTTTTGATTCAAATGGCCAAAACCATGCGCGTCCATCCATTACTCCTTATGATTCCTGGCGCAATTGGGTCGCAATTCGCTTTCGTGCTTCCGACCGCAACTCCTTCGAATGTCGTCGGATTCACAACCGGGCATATAGACATTCCGAATATGGTCAAGACGGGGATACCGCTCAAGATTGTCGGCACTGTAATTTTATCGATATTAATGCCTACGCTTGGTAAACTGAGCCTTCCTTCTTCCGTCACGTTAGTTCCGTAATGAATTTGAGCAATAAATTTTGGTGGGTTTTATTAATTAGTCCATTTTTTGTATGATGGCAGGTGCTTTTGTTTTTGGAACAAACCAAGGTGTCCGATAGACGAAATGGGAAAGCATGATATGTATAGCGTATAGGTTCATCACAAGCTGTATATCACAGTGAGAATGATGTTGCAACGAAGTGATTAGCAATCACAATAGGTGTGGGGAGAATTCCCTTTGCCCTCTCGTCTTGCTGTATATTTAGTTCATTTGTATGAGTAGAAAACGATGTATATATATTGCTCATTTCATTCAACTTTGTATTTAATTCTTCTTTTTCTTTGATTTTTGTTTTGTTAACGACGACATTAATTTTAATATTGATTGTTAACCGTCGATGATTATTAATTATTTTTTTATATTATGTCTTTTATTTTCCTTTTTTCTTAAGATTTTTTTTCCAATTTTGAATAATAATCTCTATCATTGTGACACGAGTTTTTTCAATTATTGTGAAACAATCTTTATGGCTTTTGATACGTTTTCGCATACATTGACAGTCGTTTTGGTGGTCACACAAATGACATTTATTTTTTGATTGGTTTGTCAGAATAAAATATAATCAAATCCTCCCTTTGTTTAAAGATTGTTTGTCAATATAATTATAATTGTGCAACGAAGCAACTTGTCATATAATCTGGTTCGCTCACCACTCCTTTATCATTTCGTAAAGCATCTCGTTCGACATAGACAAGTAGTTTTTAGGAAGGTTATTGGATTCTTTTGATGTTGATAGTCATTCTCAAGTGAAAATTTCGTTTTTCTTCGTATCTTTAGATTTTATATTTTTGTTTTTGTATAACTTTTTAGTGATTATTATCCCATTTTTTTTCTATGTTTGAGTGTATTATAATTCTGATTTCTTTTATATTTTTATTAATAAAATCTAGTTATCATTGTTTTAAAAATTTAATAAAAGAATATAATAGTACATAATATATCCATAACCTATATGTTATTGATCTTGACAAGTGAGGAGTCCATTCCTTGAGACAACTCTATATAACCTATATGAGGAGTCAATCGTGAAAAGGGACCAAAAAAAATAGAACTGACATCAAAAACCAGAAATAAAAAACAGGCAGTAAATCAATTGTTTTGGAAAACAACCGAATCCACCGATATGGTATGATATTAATAAAAAAAGGGGAAATAAGTGATCTAATATTACTTAATTTAATGTATTGTATACTTAAATTAAATGTAAATCTAATTTAATTTAAATCGAACATGGATTGAATATAATCCGAATTTAAAATAACTTGGTCTGAACAACTGTTTGTCACCTCTAGGTAAAAGTTATAATTTCTCCAAGAGTAAAGTATAGTAATGGTCACTGAACTTTTCTAAAGCTTTCATTTAGATCCCTCAACTTTTAAAACTTGCAATACAGTCCTTCAACATTTAGTCCGTTTTCAATATGGTCCTCGACGTTACACTGTCGTTAGTACATTTGCAATATGGTCACTGAACTTTTTAGGCGCTTGCATTTAGGTCCCCCAACTTTTAAAACTTACAACACAGTCCTCAATTTCATTCTAAACCCCAAATTCCTTTTCGGTCTCGAATTTCCTTTTTCGATTCTCTCTTCTCATTTCCAATGTAACTTTTCAGTCGGGGATGCATAGGAAATTCTAATCTAACTTTGAATTATGTGGAGGTGTTGACTTGAATAAAAGTCCATTGAGAGAATACCCAACCAAGGGACTATCGGGACCATCAACGATTCAAGGTGTAATGTTAGATACAAGTCTTCTCCGGTTCTTAATAAAAACTTTTAGTACTCCTTATGAAAGATATTCAGTCCATCATAATATAAGTGAAAGAGGGTAATAAGCTAAATTTTTTTGATCTTCTTGTTTGGTTTTTCTTTAAATAAGGGAATTGGTTGTGAGTATTGACGTAGTGAAATCGCCAGACTCAATCCGAAAGACTGTTGGTACTAGTTTATTGGGAATTGTAATGATTCGACCTATGGTTTTCGGAGTCCTGTGAGTTCTTATTCTTTTTAATAAGTTCATGTCGATTATGACACTGATATATCGTGAACGAATTGGATTTTTTTACATGTTTTGGAAATTTTACAGTTGAATTGCATTGATTATAGCTTTAGAATACAATTTTGCATGCACGCAACTCGAAAGACATCATGACAGTGTATTATATTTGGAGCATCTATTTGACCCTGTCATGATGCCTTTCGAGTTGCAAAAGAGACTGACAGGTGAATGCGCTGTTTCAAAATTCATTATATTTGATCATCTGTTGGAAAATCTTTAACCACAAGGATCAAACGAATAAATTATTATATGCCATTTATACAAAATAATTCCAGTTTTGTTTGTGACTTTCAACAATGATACTTAGTTCATCTTAGTAGTTTTTGTCAACTCTGCATTTCTAATCCCATTTTTTTCTCACAAGCATTTCATCGAACATCTATGCTTCACCTGAGATAACATGTATCTAACATTAGACCTTGAATCGTTGATAGTCCCGATAGTCCCTTGGTCGGGTCTTCTCTCAATAAACTCTTATTCAAGTCAACACCTCCACGTAATTCAAAATTAGATTAGAATTTCCCATGCATCCCCGACTAAAAAGTTACGCTGGAAATGAGAAGAGGGAAACGAAAAAGAAAATTCGAGATCGAAAAGGAATTTGGGGTTTAGAATGAAATTGAGGACTGTGTTACAAGTTTTACAAGTTGGGGGACCTAAATGCAAGCGCCTGAAAAGTTCTATGACCATATTGCAAACGTACTAACGGCAGTATAACGTCGGTGACCATATTACAAACGAACTAAATGTTGGAGAGTTGTATTTCAAGTTTTAAAAGTTGAGTGACCTAAATAAAAGTTTTAAAAAAGTTCAGGGACCATTACTATTCTTTACCCTTTCTCTAAATGGTTGAATGATTAAAATATCAAAATTTTCAAAATACTATGATTTCAATAAGAGAATTAATCATTTCTTTGAAAATATCAATTCTCATATATTATATATATTTTTATATATTTTATTAATAATTTGTTTTTATTTTTTTTAATTTTATAAATTCACGTTTGTTAACCTAAATTTTTTTCATTAGTCTCTAATTATAATTATATGCAATTTCCTTCGTGTAAAGAATGGAGCACTAACTGAGTGTAGCATATTTCAAGGAAATTAAATGATAAAATTTAATTTAGTATATTATTAATTTAATATAAAATAAATATAATAATAAAAGTATTAAATAAAGCGACATCAGCTCACCTAATTTTCATTTGGGCCCACTACCGACCGCTCTCACTTTTCACTTGTAACGGGTTATAAGTGGGCAACAGCCAGCAATCTACAGTCTTTATCACCCGACTTCACGTGCTTGGATGCATGACTGCTAAGTGGGTGGGTAAAATTTATAAAGGGATAAGAGTAATCCCTTCAATACATACAAACTACAGACCCTGAAATTCTCCAACACAGCTCAGCGCTGGTCTACACCCTCAGATCATAATCTAACGTATGCGCTTAATTCATGCCGGCCGGTTCCACTTTTGTTCAGCTTCACCGCGTTTCAGAATAACCCTACCCCATGGCTCCACCGTAATTTCAATCCAATTCAAGGCGTTACCACTCGCAAAATGAAAACCCGGGTGCTACGTATCCCATTCACGAGATACATTAACCTCTCTCTCTATAAATACATCCACTTCAATTTCATATCCAAGCCCCAAAATTGACGCAATGCAGCAAACTTCACGTTCCTTGATTTTCTTACTTTCCCTCGTCTTCCTCTCTCTCATCTTCTCCGACGCCAGAAAGGCGAATCTCACCGGAGGATGGTCCCCGATCCAAAACATCTCGGATCCGCACGTGACTGAGATAGCGGAGTTCGCTGTCGGCGAGTATAACAATGAGTCAAAGGCTAGTTTAAAGTTGGAGAAGGTCGTCAAAGGAGAGACTCAGGTGGTTTCCGGGATGAACTACCGCCTGGCTCTGAAGGCCAAGGATGAAGCGACGGAGAAGACGTATGAGGCCGTCGTGTGGGAGAAGGCATGGCAGAATTACAAGAATCTTACATCCTTTAATCTCGTCAAGGGTTAGATTTGACTGATACTGTTCTATGACCAACCCCGATGTTTACTTAACTGAGTGGGGAATAAAAATTTAAGTAACCTATAATTATGTGTGTTTTGCGATGCATCTTGTTCCGAGATTTGAAATTAAGAATTTGATTTTGCTGTTTTTTTTCGTATATACAAACAAGAACAGAACTCACAAAATTTATAGGGTAAATTACCTGATTAGTATTTTTTAATTATTATTTTTATTCTATTTTAATCACCTAATTATGTTTTTAAAATCATACTTAACATTTAGTTTTAGTTTTAGTTTTATTTTAACCATCTACCATTTAAAAATTAACAACGAATGATATTGATGTGTCATTGTAAGATAATACCACATTTTCATCTAAAATTAAAAAATTAACAATGACGTTGATGTGTCATTATAATGATGGTGATCAAAATGAAACTAAAACGTAATATTACTTATGATTTTAAAAGAAAAAACAGTTGAATGAGCAAAATGAAATAAAAGTAATAATTTAGATACAAAATGTGTAGTTTAGCCAAATTTATATATAAATGGGTCTAAATGTGAAATTCGACTAAAATCCAATATATTTTAACTTAAGTTTTTAATTTGTTTTCAAATAATTTTAAGAAAAAGTAGAAAGATAATTAAATAAAATGCTAATTTAATTAATTTAATAGAAAATTAAAATAAATTTAATTTAGTACTATACTTTTAATGCCTTATAAGTTAAAAAGACAGAATTCAATTGTACAATTTAATTTTTTTTGGAAAATTGTTTTGGTTATTTTGATTATTAGATAAATAAAAATATATGATTACTATTAATAGTAATAAATGATAAGAAATTCACTTTAAAAAGAATGAGTTATATTTGTTTTATCATTGTAGGCCCTTGATAGATCCAAAGATTTATACTTATTTTTTATTAATATGATGTGATTATAAGATAATATATATTCGAAAGACTTTTTTGACAATGAATGTTAAACATTCCACAAACGTCATGTTCAAACATTAAACCTTTAAGATAACAATTATATCTTTAATCATTGAGATCGTTTGAGTTAGACTTATTCGTACAATAATTGTTTCAGTTCGTGCAATGATTTAGGTCGATTTTATTTATTGTTTAAACTAGATGATATATTTATTTTGAGAGAATTTTTTTATACATATAATATTAGTATAGAATATAATTTAAATATTTATATGTTACTAAACCTATATTTTTCTTTTAATTTAATCTTAAAAGTATGAATAAAAATTATTGATAACTCCCGATGATTTTATCGATCAATAACAAGATAATTTCTTTATTTTTACCATTTTGTTCACTAATTTTACGGTCAGTTTGCAGGAGAATATAACTGAGCTGGATAAATTGCAAGGAAACGACCAACAGTTCAGTAATCCATGTTAAAGGGAAATCCGAAACCGTTGGATAAATAGAAAGCATTTGAAACAATCAAATCGCAGGAAAATTCAGAAAATAAGCCAAATCGACCTAAACTCACAGCAATTGTTGAAACATATTCCAAAACAACTGGAGAAAAAATATCAGTGAAAAACTCGTGGATTTTTTTGGTGTGAAAGGATAGGAATTTGTGCGAGTAAGCCAGGCGGTGCGACGAGCAGTGCCTCCATTGCACAGAGGCTCAGGCAACCGGCAGCACAACGTGATCGTGGTACCACCACTTCTTCTACATCGAACCATTTCGATAATTCATCGTCTATCAGGATGAAGGGGCTTTTGAAATCCAAGCTGCGAACTCCAGCCGATATCGTGCCGCAAAAGCGTGATCTCCTCGGCTACGCCTCCCGCTCCACCGAGGGCCGTGATTCCAAGCAGGAAGAGAAGGTTCGTCACTGAAATATACATTTGATCTGGATTCGTCGGAATGTGATTTAGTTGCTATTGGAATTAAAATATGTATGATTTCTGTTGTGCCTGAGGAGTTATTTGATTTAAACGAAAGCAGCGCAATTTGTTCTTAGTTCTTTTGATGCAGATGGCAGAATTATTTAAAAATTTAGGGGAGTTTAAATGTATTCTCTATGGAAATAGCGAATCTGAATTCTGAGCCAGTCTCTGAAGCTTGTGCACAACTGACTGAAGAGTTCTTCAGAGAGAACACGCCGCGGCTCTTGATCACTTGTCTTCCTAAATTGAACTTGGAGGTAAATGTTTAGATGTGGAATTTTCCTTGGCAAGAGTTGTTGTTGCAGCACCTACAAGTTTATCCTGTTGTTGCTTGTATGATAATTTGACAAGTGGGTTCCTTTGCAGGCGAGGAAAGATACCACTCAAGTTGTTGCCAATTTGCAAAGGCAACGAGTGCATTCGCTGCTGATTGCTTCTGATTACATGGAGGCGAACTTGGATCTTTTGGATATTTTATTAGCAGGGTAAGTGGTAATCCTAAAAGGTTTATTACTTTCTTGTTTATAGGCTGGTCTTCAATAATTTAATTGTTTCTGGGATCTTTGTATCTGTGTTATCTAGTTTGGAGTTGGACCACTTAATGCTAGACTAAGATGATAAGTTACTGTCAGTTTTCAGTTTTTTGTTTTATTCTTTTGAATAAGCAAAAGATATTGTGGAAGCACTTCCGTTACTGGCTTCTTATTGATTTACTCACATGAGTGCCAAGCATTTGCTTGTTTACAATGGAGCTATAATCCTAATTTATGGATGATATCTGATTTATGCGATTCTTTGATTAGATTGTCAACTTGAGGTTTATGCTGTATCCATCATTTTATCACCAGGTTCTGATTCTTAAATGTTGTTTATTCAGTTATGACAACACAGAAATGGCTGTGGTGCAATGTTGAGAGACTGCATAAGGCATCAGATTGTTGCAAGGTGAGCATATTCAACTTTTTTTTTTTGGAAGGGGGTCATGTATGATCTTATTGAAATACGGAACCATACAAGACCGGGCGAGCCATGAGTCTCGTTAAAAAATATCCCTAATCTTAAATGGAGGAAAAAGAGTACATCAGGTTCGCCAAGAGATTACAAATTCGAACTAACATTTAAGTAGCCATGCCAACACAACATAACCCGGAAATAAACCCATGCCAAAACAACCGAACCAAAGATAAAATCATATGAGCAGATAAAATCATAAATCTACAAAAATAACATGGACTGCCCTCAAATGTCTCAAATCTAGAGCACAAGGTTAATTGGGATTAGGTATAAATAAATCAAATTGTAACTAATAAAATTGTGTTAGTGTTCATTTATTTATTTTTAAAGATGTTCGTAGTTCATTTAGTGTTCGTGAACATGCTCGTTTAACGTTCACAAATATTTTCGTTTATATGTTAATGAACATGTTCATTTTACGTTCGTTAACATATTTATTTAGTCTTCGTTTATATGTGCACGAATATGTTCATTTACAAGCTAAAAATAAAATTACACCACTAGTGCTTAAACTCCTTAAGCTTCATAATCTAAACTCCAAATTTCACCATGTATTCAATTTAGTCCATACATTCACCAATATTAAAAATATAAATAAATAAACAAGTTTCTAAACGAGTCATTAATCGAGCTTGTTCATGAACATAAACGAAGCGAACACGCCTATGTTCTTGTTTGTTTGTTTATTAAATGAACATAAATTTTTTGTTTATACTTGTTTATTTATTTTAGCAAACTAACACAAACGAACGTTATACGAATAGTTAACCAAACGCTATGCTCATTTACACTCCTAGTTGGTATAATTAATAAAAGTCGTTGTCCACAGTATACTTTATTGATTAGGCGCGTACACTCTTTAGATGAGGTTATTCAAATTCGGATATTTTAGATAGAATAATATTTCTTTTTACCACACATGCTCATAAGAAAAAAAGCTTAAGGACTAAGTTGTAAAATATTACGAAATTTAAGGATTAAGTTGTTTTATCCTTTTCTTAATGAGAGACCCAGTAGAGGAAGCAGTTGGGTTTGCTTTCACTTTCAGCTTGGATTTATTCAAAAATTAAAGCCAAAACCTATCATAATGAAGAATAAAACAACACATATGGTAGCGTAGATCGCACTTTTAATTTAATTTCAAACGTTAAAGATAGGTGTAATCCTGAAAATGTACGTTACTCCTAAGGTGGAAACCATAAAGAAATATAAAACAACACATAAAGAATGATATATTGTGATAAAGTATAAATCAATGTCTTAGAAGTAATTTCATCTAGATAGATGCAATCCCAAAATGTATGTTACTCCCAAGATTAATACAGTCTTTCAAATCTCGTACACTTAAAGAAAAGTGAAACCCACTTGTATTGATCTCTTAGAGATTTTTTTTTGAAAAAAAACAATTGAATCATCAAAATGCATGTTTTATTAGGGAAATAAACTCTCTTTTATACGAGTATCGGATAAATAAAATTATCAAATGATAACTATCGACTCCAACTATTTTCTAAATGCGGATAACCAACTCCCCATAATTGGTCTCCACTATTTACATTACCAGTAATGACTGTCGATGTTAAGAAGTATTTTCCCTATTCATGTAGGTGAGTAGAAGTACTGTAAATTCATAAATTAGATATAGTTGGCTTTGGCAATGGCATTCGCATTGGCTTTGGGTTGACTATTTAAAAGTAGTCAGATCATAACTTTAAAAGGTGTTAAATTCTTTTCCTTTTTATCTTTTTATATAATCCGATAAATAAAAAAATTAAAAAAAAACACTATTTAAGAATTAAACATAACAACAATAGATTTATATAAGATTCTCATAGAAATGCACTAATAATCATTTAATAACCAAGTGATTTTAGTGGTTAATAAATTGTTATTATTTTTAGATATCTTGAGTTCGAGTACGACGTCTGTAATAGTGTATGAGCGTTCATTGTTTAATGGTTGAGAATTTTTCGAACAGATATTACTTTATATTCACCCCACACTAATAAAAAAATAAACATGATAAAATTTAATATTTATTAAAAATATAAAATTAAACACAGATAAATCCGATAAGATACATACATTGATACAATACAAATAATCTTAACCAAATGATAATAGGCCACAATAACAAAATTGATGGATATAGTGTGTAAGTTGTATGAGTTACGGGTAGGGATAGATTAGGTTCTCCCTAAAATTTTAAATTTTTATATAATTTAATTATTTTTTATATATTTTTATTAATAATTTAATTTTAATTTTTTTATTTATTTTTTAATATAAAATTTTATATTCGTTTATCATTGCTAAGTACCTTAGCTGGTTTTGGGATGTGAACGATTATAGTTGCTTGCTTACACGGATATTCAACTTATAATTTGCGAAGAATCAACGCCGTACGCATTACCACTTGAAAACAACTACCGATGGAGCAACTTGCACGAACAGCTTATCATACCAAATATCATTCCCTCCTTCTGACGGATCACGGATGAATCCTTAATCCCCTGAAAATTTTAAAGTTTTATATATTTTAAATATCTTTTTATATTTTCTATTAAAAAATGTTTTTGTTCTCTTGATATTTTATAAGTTTATTCATCATAAAATTTCGTGTTCATTCCTATTCCATCAACAAATAATAAAAAATGATTGTAAATGTTAATTTGTAGAGATTTGTTGTGATCCATTATGTTCCTCCAAGTTAGGCAATGATTGAACAAAGGTAATGTCGAAATCATGTTGTTGTTAGCTGAGTATGTTAGGTTTTCAAAAACTGTATCAAAAGATGAAATCACATTGGTTATTTTAGACTAGGTAGTACTGAACACCTATAAATCATGTATTTATTTAACACCGGATTCAAAATTAAGTTCAAGAATCAATTACACAAGAAAAGATTAAAAATTCCACAAAACCTAAAATATTTATATCTAGTTAAAAAAACATATCGGTTCATTTTTTAATAAATGAAATATTTTACCATAAATATAATTTTTTTACACGAATCTTTCTTTTGTACCAAATTTTAACTTTTTTATTTTTGTTTTTTGAAAATTATATTCACTTTCTCATATTTTCCGCGCTCGAAGAGGTCTTACAATCATACTCAGGAAATTTATTGATGAGTCATAGAATTTAACACCACCCCGGAGATGTTACAAATGACGAAGACTTATTATCATAGCTGAGATTTTGAGCCAAACAATCTTTGTCTAAAATCTGTGTTTTAATGGATACGAAACTTGTGTCTTCCACCTGTTGATTTGATGTTTGCTTTTAGTGGAGACTTTATTATTACTATACAAAAGGTTTTCAAAGTGTCAAAACCCCACTTTCCTAATATGAAATAAATCTCTAATTTATGCATAAAAAGATTGTACTTAATAGATTTAAGGATAAAGTATATAAATGGTCCCTAATTATAGGATTCTATTTTATGAATCACTCGAATATTAAAAGTTATAAATGATATTCCAAATTATATGACATTGCTTTGTTGAGTCACTCGATTATTAAAAGTTATAAAATGATCACTCGATTATTCATATATTCTAAACTCCTTTTCTATTAATATCTGACGGTAGTCTGAACTAGACGTTAACATGTTGACTAGGATATGTTAAAATATGATCTCATAATCTCAAACGACTATCATAGCTCAGTCAATATACTAACATACAACTCAGACAACCATAAAATTTTTAACAAAAAAATGATGAGTTTAGAACATATGAATAGTCGGGTAACCATTTTGTAACTTTTAATACTCGGAGGACTCAACAAAGTAACACTCAATAGTCTGAGGATCATTTTATAACTTTTAATAACCAAATAGCACCCTATAATCGGGGATCATTTGTGTATTTTACTCTAGATTTAATTATGGTTGAAAATTTAAAATTTAAAATACATTAATACGAATATCAAATAGAATATAATAACTAAGGTATTTTCACTGTTGCCTATTAAAAGTATATTTTGAACCAACAATAAGTTGATCTAGTAGGATGAGATATTAGACTTTTTAAGTAAAATTTGGGGTTCAAGCATACTGAATTGAAAGGATCGTCTTTATCTATGTGGTACCCAATTCAAATCAATTAATTAATAAATCAAAAACTGGTATTTATAAAAAAATTAAAAGTATATTTTGAGCCATAAGCAATACTAAACAGATGACTTTTAGAGGGGAAAAAAAGTATTTGGAAAACGTTTTTCAACCCAAACGTTAAATTTCTCTCTTTTACGTTTGAAAAAAACACTTTTAGAGTTAAAATTATAGTTTTAACCTTCATTTGTTACCCCATGTTACATTTATCTTATAAATTATAATTATATAATTAATAAATTATGTATAGGTCCAAAACTTTAATATCATATTATGTCTATTTCTTAGATAGAAATTATTTTAAAATTTATATATTTTTACAAAACGCATAAAATTATTATATTTTTATGCTAATTTAGGTTGATATATTTTATATATTATAATATTCAAAATTTAAATATTATTTAAATATACATTTTTAAACTTACAACATCATATCTAAAATAATCCTTTATCTTTTCAAAAGCACATTTGCATATGAATATTAAACATTTGAATATTGAATCAAACTTTTCAAAAATACTTTTTAAATTCACTTTTACATCACAAACCTTAAATCCATAATTAACATATATTAGTATAAGGACTAATAAAAATTTGACCTAACTAAAAATACGAGATTAGACATTATTAGACATGAATTCAACTTGTTATTAGTTTTAATCTTTTACTTTTAATTTTACCACTTTTGTGGGATTAAGATTAAAGCTAGTTTGTCTGTCGGTCAATAATTGGCCAATATATCATTATCCATTGTGGATGAGGTTGAAAATAAAGTACATACGATAAATATAGGTTAAATTGCACAAATAGTTCTCCGACTAATTGATACTATTTTGTTGAGTTTCTCAACTATTAAAAATTACAAAATGATCATCTAATTCTAAGGAACTGCTTTGTTGAGTCCGTCAACTATTAAATGTTATATAATGGTCACTTGACTAATAATTATGTTTCAATCTCATTATTTTTCGTTAAAAATTAATTGTCGTCTAAGCTAGACTTTAACATTTTGACTGAGATATGATAGTCGTTTGAGATTATGATATTAAATTTTATCATATCTCAATCAATAAGTTAACGTCCAACTCATATTGTCGAACTTGGGACCTCAAGGAATAACATCAATTTATTTACCACTGAGGTCACTGGAGTTCGTGCCCCATACATATAATAGAATATTTAAAATAGAAGTTAATATTAAGAAATTAAATGAAAATATGAGTTAATATTTTTAAAAAGGACAACAATATACTATATATAAAAAAATGAAAACAATGGTTGTTTACTATTTTAAAAATAATAATAATTTAGTATTGAGCAAAACAAATAATTAAATACTGAATGATTTTGTTCATTTTTAAAAATAACTTGATATAATGTTATTAAAACATTATTATTAAATGTTACAACTTTAATTATAAAATAATTGGTCACCCCTACTTGTGCAAAATGCAACTTTATTCGTCAAATACGAGCAATGATGGTATCACACTTAGTTGACTTTCAACTAAAGTCCAAAGCCATCGACTTTGCTTACCATCACAACAAGGATACATCATTATTCATCATCATATTGTTATTGTTATTGTTATTATTAATATTTCGTTAACATGGTAACAATTTATATTTAGAGTAAAGTTAATAAATAATTCTTTGACTGTATTAAATTATTTTGTTGAGTCCCTCGACTATTAAAAGTTATAAAATAATTTATCAATTATAAGATGATGTTTTGTTGAGTCTCTGACTATTAAAAATTACAAAATGACCACCTCGATTATTCATTATGTTTCAAACTCTTTTTTTTTCAGTTAAAAAATTGACAACAGTCTGAGATGGACGTTAACATGTTGACTAAGATATGATAAAATTCGATCTCATAATCTCAAACAACGATCATATATCAGTTAGCATGTTAACGTCCAACTCGAACGACCACTAATCTTTTAATGGAAAAGGATTAGTTTGGAACATAATGAATAGTCAGGGTGACAAAATAACACCCTATAGTCAGAAGACGATTTTGTAACTTTTAATAGTCAGGGAACTCGACAAAATAATATCCTATAGTCAGTGGATCATTTGTATACTTTACCCTTCTATTTATTATACTATTACGCGTAATACCAAGCTACCTAAAATAAATATATTTGTACATTTTGCATCAACCAAGCGATCTTAGTGGTTAAAGAATTTGTTGTTATCCCGTAATGTCTCGGGTTCAATCACTGCATATACAGGGGTATGAGCGACAATTGTCAAATGATTGAGAATCTTTTAACATATATTATCTTGTATTCACCCTATATTTATCAACAATTTTTTTTATCATGGTTTCTTATTTCTCTCCTATCACATGGTAGTTAAAATCACACTATATCAATTAAATTAAAGATGAGTATTAAATTCGATATGAAAGATCTTAATTCGATTTTATAAGGTCATTCCTTTTTAAAATTTGAGTTTGAATTAGATTTTTAAAGGACAAGTCGGACCGAGTTCAATTTTAAGGTGAAAATATTTGACTGAAAATAACAATTTATTTGACATTATATTTTTAGGGATAATTGTTATAATGTCCCTCTATCTATATATATTTTTCAATTAGGTTCCTACTTAATAAAAATGAGAATATATTTATATTGGGTTGGACCAGATACAAATTTTTACTCTAAAATCATATCAGATTTCAGGTCGAGTTGAGACTCTAAGTCCAACTTAAGTGAAGAATAAAGAGGTATAATATTCGGGTTAAACTCGGATGGAAGAAAAACTCAATCTAACTCAACCTATATTCATTCTTAAATCAGATAATGATAACCTCTAAAGACTTTCCCTTGTCATGTTTGAGTGTACAAAAACATATATCTATCTGATTGTGTGAGGAGCTTAAAATTAACTTACGTGCCAGGTTTCCTTCTAAAATTATACTGAAAATGTATAGTCCGCAAATAAGACCTCAAACTCCATCATTATTTCAATAATATTAAGTTGTTTAACACTTGAATCAATTCCATCAGTGATTATCCTCTCATATTAATTATAATTTATATGAAAACTATCAAAATGATTATCTGTATTAAATAATTAAATACGATTTATCAATGTTAAGGAGAAGGACAATGACCATCTTTTCGATTATAATTATATTATAGTACAGAAGAGTAAGAGTGGTTAGGTTAGGGTGCTAAACATCCCAGTATTCCATGTCATGTTACATGATTAAGGGATAAAACCACATAATGTATACTGATAATTACACAATATTTTTTATGAATAGAGTTAGAATCTTGTCAAACGTCATTTGTATATTTATAAATTTTAAGAAACAATTTGTTATTAACATAACGACGAATAAAAATTTATTCCTTAACTTAAATTCAAGGTTTAAATTATAAAATTGATAATGCAATATATGAGTTTATATAAAATAAACAAATAGAATACTTATAATAGTTTCGATGGTATAAACAAATAGTAGGGTTGAGATATAATTTTTTAAAATTTCAAGTGATTACAATATAATATATGTTAAGAAATTCTTTGTTTTAGTCATTGACAATGTACATATATTCTACAGACATAACTACATTATAAACATAACTATTCGAACCTGAAATCTCTAAAGAGTAATATTTTCTTTAACTATTGAAATCGTATGATAGACCGTATGATAGGTTCAATAAGCTTTAAGATATTAGAGAGGGATTAGTTGAAAATAGACACATTAATGGCTCAAGTTTTAAGGTTGATTGGCTAATGGCTACGTAATCTTAAAGTTCTGCTTTATACATTAAAGTGTATAATTCTCCTGTCCCTTCTTAGGCGCTGCATATGATCCATCATTTACACCGTGACACCAGTTTTAGTGTTTTACTAGCAAATTAACGGAAATTTGTATCTTTAATATTTTATTTATTTCTTTAAGTTTTGTATTGTAAATTTATGTCTTCGTTTATTTCTCAAAATTAGTTTTATTAAATGATCATTATAAGATATTAAAGTATTAAAATATTAACTCTTTAGATGTTTCTTTATCAATATTAAGTAGATTTAGTAGAAAATCAACACGAGGAAAAGAAATTTGAGATGTAAATATTTTAACACCAATATTACTACGAATGAAAATCAATAATGAATGTCGATTGATTGATAACGATGACGAAAGAAATGAATTTTTTTTTTTGCAGAAAATGAAAAAAAAATACCTCCTTACGTCATTAATGGTTTAATGATACAATAAGTTAGTTGAATTCAAATTATATATATATATATATATATATATATATATATGATATGATATGATATTGTTACACAATGTAAAACTATTTTAGTTTTATCAGATTTAAGATCGTTGGATGAGTAAAAATATATGACTGAGATTAATATTAGAAAATGAAAAGATATTCATTAAAAAAACAAGGAGTCAATCTTATCCATCTATTTTCGTTCATCAAATGATTTTAAATATGTGTAAAATTAAAGAGTTTTACATTGTATAAGATCTTAAACCTATATATTTTTATACGTGTTTTACACAAATTTAAGACCGTTGAATGAGTGAAATTAGATGGTTGAGATTGACTTTTTTTCAGTGAAGATATTTTTTCCTACTATTAATCTCAGTCATATATTTTCTCTCATCTCACAGTCCTAAATTAGAGTAAAACAAAAATGGTTTTACATTATCTAACAGGATTATATCCTTTCTCCCTATCCCTCTACCTTTCTCTATCGGTGAAATTTTCTAAATCTATCCTCGAAGGAATCAGACATGATAATATTTCATCATCCAACTCAAGCAAAAGTTAATCAAATAAAATGGATACAAAGGAATACCTATAAAGTAAATCAATATGTTATCCCCATATATACGAATGAATCAACAATTGAAGCATATGAGGTTGTGTTACTCAGGGATACACGACAGAAGGAATTGCTTTATTTATAAAATTCACCTTCAACAAACGTATATTTCTTTTTTGTTTTCAATAATATTTTTTTTCTATTCTGAATAAAGTGTCTTTTTACTAAGATTGAGAGCGGTAAAGTAAATAAAGTAATATATATATATATATATATATAATAATCAAATTGCACGATCTTTGTAATAAGTAAATACTTCTTTTTCTTCTGAAGTTGTCGAAATTATTCGTAATATATATATATATATATGATAAATTCTAAATCGAATCTTAATTCTACCTGGAGCGGAGAGTAATCGAAATTCTAGGTAAAGGAAGGAGAGTGCTTCTAGTGGCTCTAAAACTCACGACCTAAGATAATATGAAATAATAAAGATGAACAACTTGCCCAATCGTTAAATGTGCTTGTTCATGTATTTAACCGTTTTAGATTTTAATGTGATATTTATTTATAATTTTTCTTAACTTTTAGCAACTCATATTGTGCTCAAATCTATATTAAAGAATAATAATAATTTTTTTAACTACTAAGACTCCTTAACAAATTCAAATATAAAATATTTTTGAATGGAAGACATTTAGGGATGAATAATGGTCGAGTTTTTGGTCAATCCGATCTGAAAAGTATACACCCTTCACCTGACTAGATCCGACCCGAAAAATATACACCCTTCATTTAACCTATTTTTTGAGATAAAATTCGAACTTGATCCGATCTAATCCGAAATAATATATTTATTAAAATTATTATTTTATCAAATAAAAATAAAGATTTAATTAAAATAAATAATATATAAAGATATTATTATAATTATCCGGTAAAATTATATTCTTTTTGTGTCACATCTTTTTTATTTTAAACCCGAATATGACTCTATATGAAATAACCTTAAAGCATTGGCAAAAGTAAAAAAGTGAAAACAAAAGTTACATCTAGGTGCAGCAGCACTTTTACCGCATTCCATTGGCTTTTCGTATGAATATGGCTGTCAGGCAGGTCCCCTGGCCAGTCGCCAGGAATTGAATTCATTAAAATAAAATACACTTTTTTAAAAAGCAACGAAATACACATGGCTTTGACCACCGTCATATCACCACATCAATCACCACAGTAGGTTTTCCAAAAACCAACCATCAATCTGATACAGTGGACCCAATGGAAATGACCTGACAAGACCACCTTCTTTTTATCTAGTCCGTCAATGGTTTCTTATTCACCGTCCGTAACAATAATTTCACCCAAAGCAGATACCGATAAGAAGGTTAAATTACGGTTTTGATCCCTTTGAAATTTAATCATTATACTTATTTTAGAGGTTAAAATATTGAATTGGATATTTTAAAATACTTTTTTTGGCTCTTCGATTGTAATATGTTGGATGAGGTGTTTTAGAAAAAAAAAAACAAATCACATAAATATTTTAGGGTAAAGTATGCTAGAAGTCGCCAAATTATATAAAATTGATATTTTTAATCAATTACCTTTCAAATGTTATAAAATGATTATTATATTTCACAAACGATTATAAAATAATTATTAAAATTAATCAAATTATTATGAAATTTCTTAAACTATTACAAAATAATCCTTAAATTTATTATTATTTTAACATTACAAAGATAATTTTTAATTGTTTAGGAAAACTAATGATTATTTATAAAATTATAAAAAATATTATCCAAAAAGATTAATTTTACATAGTTCAGTGGCATCTAGTGTATTTTATCTAATATTTAATCCAAATAGTTAATTGGATTAACAAATTGGACTAACTAATGATATTATCAAAGCATAGGGACTTAATACGGAATTAAACTATAATAGAGAGACCAAAATTAAAGTTTGACCCAGAAAGAGTTTAATAGCACCAGAGAGACAAAGCAAATCCAGCATTCATTTCCCAGTCCCACCGTCTTCCATGATTCCACTGATACTTTCCACCCTCTCAATATTGAAATGAAATTTCTCTTACAAACCAGAAGGGGGTCGCTTAATTTGAATTAATTGGTGTTTTATGAGTATTTAAAAATCGTTTATTGTTTGCTAAAAAAATGGTTTCGTTGGAAGATTCTCACTCGAATTCGAGCCGGTTTCCTCTGGGTCGAAACTTGTACACGCCCGGTTCACCTTCCACCACCAGAATCCACCGACACACCGGCCGTTCCATGCGTACGATTCGCTCCAATTTCTACCAAAGCGCTGACAACAGCTGCTCTTTCACCAGTGCGGTTCCCGAACGGTCTGGTTTTGTCTCCGAGAATCTCACTGAATCCGTTATCGACATGCGGCTCGGCGAACTTGTTGCCAAAGCTAAATCGGTTAAGTCCGAGTCAGAAAACGAGGAGTTTTTGGACATTTCTCAGGCCTTCAGTGATTTCTCCGCTTGTAGCAGCGATATCTCCGGTGAGTTGCAGCGACTTGCGAGCTTGCCGTCGCCGGAAAACATCTTGAAAGAGAGCAATGGTGGAACGGAAGCCAAGCCGGAACCGGAACCGTGTCACGGGTTTCTGCAGAGAGAGAAATTCTCGACGGAAATCATCGAGAGTATCTCGCCGGAGGATCTTCAACCGACGGTCAAAATCTGCATCGACAGCTTACAATCACCGTCCGTTGCGGTGAAGCGGTCGGCTGCTGCTAAGCTAAGGTTACTAGCGAAGAACCGCGTGGATAACCGTGCGTTAATTGGAGAGTCCGGCGCGATCCCTGCTCTGATTCCGCTCTTACGGAACAGCGATCCTTGGACTCAAGAGTACGCCGTGACTGCTTTGCTGAATCTGTCTCTTTTCGAAGCGAACAAAACCCTAATCATAAATGCTGGAGCTATAAAATCATTAGTGTATGTTCTCAAGACAGGCACCGAAACCTCCAAGCAAAACGCGGCGTGTGCGCTTCTGAGCTTAGCTTTGGTTGATGAAAACAAGGCTTCGATCGGAGCATGCGGTGCGATCCCGCCGCTGGTATCTCTTCTGATGACCGGATCCAACAGAGGCAAGAAAGATGCACTGACAACTCTTTATAAGCTCTGTTCAGCCAGGCAGAACAAAGAGAGGGCTGTGAGTGCAGGTGCAGTTAGGCCTTTGGTGGGGATGGTGAGTGAGCAAGGGACTGGCATGTCGGAGAAGGCAATGGTTGTTCTTAGTAGCTTGGCGGGAATCAAGGAAGGAAGGGAAGCTATTGTGGAGGAAGCTGGGATTGCAACACTTGTGGAGGCGATCGAAGATGGGTCCGTCAAGGGGAAGGAGTTCGCGGTGTTGACACTGTTGCAGTTGTGTGCCGATAACGTTAGGAATTGTGGTTTGCTTGTTAGGGAAGGTGGGATACCCCCTCTTGTGGCGCTTTCTCAGACCGGGAGTGTCAGGGCTAAGCATAAGGTAATTGCAATTGAATGCTTGATAAATTACTAGATAGTTGAACTTTGTTTCTAATGCTTGTCCAGTTTATAGTTTATTGAATTGCTTGATTGGTTAAGTAGCCTAACTTGGATGATCAGAACTGTGCAGCTCTGAGAGTAGATGAGTATTGTCGTGCATCCAAATATTAGATAACGCTTGCTTCTCTTCGAGAACTGACATGTTCGTTACGTCTTAATTTTGCAGGCGGAAACACTTCTTGGGTATCTAAGAGAACCAAGACAAGATGCTTCATCATCTAGTCCTTAGAGAAGGGAAGTTTAATTACTTGTAGAGGTAATCATACCTTGGTAAAAAAATTTCTTTTTGTATATAGGGAGTGTTTTAATGGTTTGTACAGTGTGGTTGAGAAATGATTGTGTCAGTAAAAAAAAGGAAGAAAACAAATTAGGGGAGGCTCAAGAGACTGACATGTGGATGTATGATTTTGAGTAGGTTTTGGGGGTTGTTTCCCCTCTTGTTTACATGTTCTGAAGGGTGGAATATTTGCTTGGCATTCGGATTAATTAGATTTGGGTTATTCTCCTTGTGTTTTGTTTAGGCGACCCAAATTCTATTTGCATAGTTTGTATTGACCGAATACTAATTGTCGGTTTTCTACATAATGAAAATGGACAGTCTTGTTGATGATATGCTCTAAAATCTTGTAGCTCAAACTTTATGCGATGGAAACAACCGTTAGGTTTCACGTGAAAGTTACCACATATCGTCCACCATTTTTTTGTACATTTTCATGATAATTTCTGTGCTGTGATAATTATGCTCTTGCTGGATATTCGAGCAAGCAATGTTATCGGAATCTGGTTTTTCTCTATGTTTCCCTCAAGTTTTCCGAGATGGCAATGTGGGAATTATGATATATGCATTATTGCTGGAAGCATTGAATGTAGAGCTTAAGGTGGATGGATATGGTGGCCATGGGTAGGGCCCGCGATGTGCACCTATTTGGTGTGAAGTAGTTAATATGCCCACCAACAGGTTCAAACCCCACCACATATTTGTATGTGTAGATTATCATAACTTTGCCTCTCTTTTCTTCTTTCTTCTGTTCTTATTACTCATGCATTAGCTGGCAGAGAAGAGGCATGGTTTGTCCTACAATGGCGGTTAAGGATTGATTCCCCCATGATGATTGTTCTCTTGTGCGTTGCCGTCTCAAATTTCCAATGATAAGCCAAAATTAAACTAGTAATGGCACGAAAGTATCTATGCGGTTGTCCATAATTTGCAAAGAAATGAAAGGAAAAGTTGGAAGAAATAACCCAGAAGAAGGGGAAGGATTCTCCTTGACCTATTTTGGATTCATTGAGCTCATGGAAACCAACTCTCGATTCGAATGGAGTAGAATATATCCTATGATCATGTTGATTAAACAGGCAAAGAGGAGACTTGAGTTTTAGTTTTGACGATTTTCTGCCTCTTTTAGAAAATGTGAACCGACGGAGACCGAGACGATCTCGTCATTGGTCGGAGATAAGTGACAACAATGATGGGTTTGAGGAGGCAAAAGAACTAAAGTAGGACACCCTTTAGTTTTATGAAACAAGGCAAATTTATGGGAATAATGCCTAATTTAAATAAAATTATAAGAAGAGCGTCCAGATAAAGGAGTGATTGCGGTCAGTTGATCAATTAAACTGCAGTAACATGATATCTATGGGTAGCTTCGAAATAAAACCCCACCAAACTGATAGATGATATGCCAGTGCTTAACTACAGTCCATTTGATTTCTCGAATACAAAAAAAAAAAAGAGAAAAAGATAACCAAGCTGTGGATTAATTGTTATGTTCTCCATTTCCTATGAGAATTAGAAATATTACTTTTAATTCGTGTCTCACAATAATACATAACAAATTGGGTCAAGTAGTGAACTATCCTATTAGAACAGCTTCCAGATTTGTACTTTTTTTTTGCTTGCAAAAATACTTTGAAAAATAGCTGCCAGAAATTTGAATATGCTATGACAACCATCTTCCCAATTGAACATGGTGTATAATTTTGTGGAAGGACAATTTCAATTTATGTACTTACGGTGTGGCCATTATGCTGTGGCTCAAATTGTGACAACTATGAGTAAACAGAACTTGAATCAATTTTTTTTCATAAACTTTTCTGGAAAGAATTTTAAATTCGAATCAACTTATAAAATAGAACTCGAACAACTCAATTTTTTAGTAATTAGTGTATTATTTTTCAAGTTTGAGTCAAATCCTTCACCTTTGTAAGATATATGTATATCCTATATGAAAAAGTTATGAAGAAATATATATGTATTGTATATGACTGTAGAAAATCTTTTAAATTGAAAATAAATAAGACTACTATATTAAAAGTATTTAATGATTCAACTCGATTTGAAAATTTTCAATTTGAATTATAAAATAAGACTTATTAACTCACATGATTAAATTTTTTTTAACTCGACTCGACCTTATCAACACTTACCCTTATGAACAACAATACAAATGAGCAGCCGATGAAGCTCAGGCGGTCAGCCCCCCCCCCCCCCCCCCTCAAACTATAGGATCGTAAAATTCGTTCTTTCATTTGCAAAGCTGATAAAGAATTATAATTTAGATGCAAGTTGATTAAATCTTAAATCGTAATTAGACATAAATTTTCTTGTACTTTTTTTTAACATTGTGAATTTTCTCTTATTTTACTCATGATTCTTTATGAAAGATTTTTTTTACATTAAGTTTCAGTGTTTTTTATTTTTTTATTATTATTCTATATTTGTTATTCTATATTTTTTTGATAAATTTGGAATGAATATAAATAGTATTTGTTCAAAGATTCAACAATTTGATAATGAACGTTTACACTCTTACTTACATATGAACACAACTCAATAGATAACAACAAATCACTTAATCACTAAGATTGTTTGATTCGTGTTTTATTATTATCTTATATTATTTGGGGTTATTTTCATTAGAGAAGACCCAGTAGAACCGAGATTTGATGAAATGGTGTTATCCGGGGTAATATGTTATCAAACTGTCGGCAGCCTATGCAGCAAGTGTATTACCAAGTTTTGATGTTTGTCCACCCTTCCTTTTCATTGTGACTAAACAAAATTCTGACTATCTATTTATTTACCCCGATGCTGTCACCCAATCAAACAATGTCAATGTTTTCTTGTCGGCAGTCGGCACGTACTTAAAACTTGCATTTAACCGCATGGAAGGCCCTTTCACCACAGGGCTCAGCCTGCTTCAGCAGCTAAAGTTCGTATGGGCGACGATGGGTCCTGCTCCTGCAACACAGCAGGCAGCACACCTAACTGCAAATAAGAAATCGATTGAATTTAGTGAAAAAAAAGAGAATATTGTTTTATCTAAAAATCTTGTCGAACAATTGTATTTAAAGATTATGTGTACGTTAACCGCAAACCCCCCCCCCCCAAACAAGAAAAAAAAAGCTTTGTAGATAAGGCACAATTTTGGCTGCCCTACCATTTAAGAACATTGTCAGTCAGCAAATACAAGGGTGGTGAAAGTTTCAAGGCAAAACCCAACATATATTCCATTTTCAATCACTTGGTTTAGTACTTGGTGAAACATTTTATTCACTTTTCTTATATATGTAAATTATTTTACTCATACAAAAAATCAAGGGACCAAAGTGCACTTTGTGCTATAATACAAAGACCTGATCACTACTTTTACCAATAAATAGATGTTTAGTGAGGTCCATAGCTTGCCCAAAAGAAGAGCCCGGTAAATTCACTGGGATGCTAAACCAGAGTAAATGCAAATCTGGGATTGTCTCTGCGCTTTGCTCCCTCACCAGATAAATCCTTTGAATTTATTTCTTTAAGCCATGACATCATCATTTAATCAGATCCATTATTAACCCTTTTATTTGATCGTAATTCCTGAGAGAAACAAATGAAAAAGAGGTGCAAGGAGCCGTCTGAATTTGTTTTTCTTATATAGCTGGTGAGTTCAATGACACACGATCTCTTTCTCTCCAGATTTTTAAACCCTTTGTTCTGTATTTATTGTTTGATGAGTTATTGAATTTTATTTGCGAATCTGTTTCTGGATCATTTCTCAATCACATTTTTGTTGTTGTTAACAATTTATTTTGTACGTTCTTTTAAGATTTTGAAGATATCAAGATCGATTTTTTTGGCTCTACGTTGTTTAATCATTTGGGTATTCAAGACTTGGTTGTAATGGTTTCAATGCTCTAGCTGTTCGATATGTGAACTTGGTTTCTAGTATTTTGAGTCAATTGCAAAATATAAAATTTAAATGGCAGTTTGCTTGGTGATTTAAGTTTCTAATGGCGTCTCTTTTATGGTAAACTTGAGCTTAGATTTGCCATGATTTGATCTCACTTTATGATCAAGATCATATTTGTTGAAATTGTTGAAGTGTCAATGTACTTGATATTAAATCTTCAGTTGACACCGGTCTCAGATTTGATCTTTCGACGAACTAGTCCAAAAAAACGAAATCGATTTACTTAGGTCTACAATTTATTTCCAGGTCAGAGTTCACTAGTTCTTGCAATCAGAGTTTCAGTGTTTGAGTGATTTTTTATGAGCTGTTTACATAGCAGTAAAAGTTTTTCAATCTTTAATTTTAACCCTTTAAAAGACTCTTCTATAAAAAAAATATAATATATGTATATGTAACCCTTTAAAGACTCTTCATACACAAGGATCGTGGATCGTCTTTTTATACTAGTCATCGGTATCGGTCGCAGGATTTGTTAATGGTTTTATTGTTTCTCTCTATTTTGAGTTGTTACTGCAGGAAACTTATCACTCGGGTATATTCACCTATTTTGCAGGATGGTGAGAGTGGAGTAGAATTTATTCATTTCTATTCAATTAACCCAATATATGCTTAACAAGAAAGGTATTTTCTCAGCTCTTTATTCCTACTTTAGCTTCCTTTTCCAGCTTACCTTTGTTCTTTTCTTGCCCAAACGGCTAAACCCGTTTCTTTTCTTGAACAGGATATATAAAGTTGGTGGTTCTTAGGTGATAACTTGAGTCCCCTGGAGAAGAAACTGAATGCCGAGAGCTTTTCGTTGTTGATACGATTGTATAGACTACAGAGTGACACTCCTTGGTGAAGATTGGAAAATGGCTTTTGTTACGGAGGACGAGAAAACTGAGGATTACCTTTTCAAGATTGTACTAGTTGGTGATTCAGCTGTTGGGAAATCGAATTTACTTGCAAGATTTGCTAGGAATGAATTCTACCCTAATTCAAAGTCAACCATAGGAGTAGAGTTTCAGACCCAGAAGATGGATATAAATGGGAAGGAAGTTAAGGCACAGGTCTGGGATACTGCTGGTCAAGAGCGCTTCAGGGCCGTTACATCTGCATATTACCGAGGTGCGGTTGGAGCTCTTCTTGTGTATGACATTAGCAGACGACAGACTTTCGATAGCATCGGCAGATGGCTAAATGAACTTCAAAGTAAGAACCTTGCAGAACTCATGCTTTTGTTGATTATAAATAAGATGTGTCAAAATGGGTTAATTTATCTTTCTTTGCAAGTGACTGTTGGCCATGTTGTTTCAAAATTTTGACAATATTATAGATATGTTGTTCTTGGCCGATGATGGCTAAGGATTGATTTGTGTGCCTTGTCATTTTGAACAGCTCACTCCGACATGAATGTAGTCACCATTTTAGTAGGCAACAAGTCGGACCTCAAGGAAGGCCGGGAAGTATCCACATCGGAAGGAAAGGCCTTGGCAGAGGCGCAGGGTTTATTTTTCATGGAGACTTCTGCACTCGATTCCTCCAATGTAGCGGCTGCATTTCAGACCATCGTTGAAGAGATCTACAGCATATTGAGCCGGAAAGTCATGATGTCTAACGAGAGCAAGAAGCAAGATGCGCCGTTGGATGGGAAGACTGTTGTTTTACGGGGGGAAGAGAACCAACAACCCGAAACAGAGGCCAAACAGGGTGGGTGCTGTTAAATCCTTTGCCCCATATTTTTTACGACTTCCGTCATCATCAAGTTTCCACTGAAGTTGCTGATATTTCTTCTTCTCCATACCTTCATTTATTGGTGCCGTTAAAATGTTTGTTTTAGTAACATTTGTTTTACTTGTTCATGATTTGCTTTATCATACGGTGGCTGCGACTTCTATGGATTATAGAATTAACAAAATGTAAATGAACTCAAGGGGGGATTGAAAGGAGAAGAACAGAAAAAAGAAATGAAATTCAAATGCTATAATTTCCTGCAGGACTTTCACTTTCTGCCTTTATGTTACATAATAAACCATATTTTTGCAGAATATCTTCTTGTTTTGTGCATATCCTTTATTTTTGAAAGCATGTAACACGATCCGGGTTCTAAAAACTCGCCTCCTCCGTAGTAGGACGCCTCAGGAAATATCGTAAACTATTAGCAAGAACCTGCCGAATTTCATGCGATGAAAACACTCATTAGAAGCGATTAGGACGTATATCCTACCGTACCTAAATGATTAATACTAATTTAATGTGCAATGTGTTAGTTGCAGTTTACCTGCTGCAGGGGCCTGCTGATAGCTTTACTCTTGTAGCTGACGTGAAACTTCATCTTTGCCAACAACCCCTATGTCTCGAAGGTAGAATTTTGAGAGAGAGCTAATATCGTCAAGCTAATACAAGATGATGACATACGGAAGAGAAAAAGATAATCGATCATCTCACCTCAGTGTCGAACTCCCCGGACTCAACCGTGATGTTGATGTCGGTGATGATTTTTACAAGATCCACCAGTAAACCCGGGCGATCGGCAGTCTCCATGTATAGCAAGCTGAATCAAATTTATTTACAAAATTAAATTGCATGGAATTGAAACAATTCTGCAAGCCAGAACGTATCGTCCCTTTCAGCAGAATCAAACAAGGGATGCGATTGCATTGACCACAACATTCGTTACCTACGACTGGGACCATCATCGTCGACTCTTATGTGCGTTGCAATGTCTACATCAACCTGAGGAATCCCAGCAAAGCAAAACTTAAACCGAGGGCCAAGATTATTGTGTAATATCATTCTCAGCCAATTACATTATGGACAATTCGTAATGTTTACGATCAGTTGCACCGGTCTTGGTCGCAAGCACGAAAATTATCCATTTGAATTACAACAAAAGTTAACGTAATAGTCTTCTTTGGGCAGCTGTAAAGCTCATTTCACCCAACATTCAACATAGGAAAATGCCTGAACTTTGCAAGAGGAATATACCTTTTCTTTTGGTGGCTCAACACCGAAAGTCGCACCCATTGCTAACTGGGAACTTGATTCCTGGACCACAAAGTAACATGTCAAACGGGGGAGATTTCTCATTAGGCTTTAGGAAAAAGGAAGAGGTGATTACAGGATGATACTCGAGTAAGTTGTTTATAATCGTCAAACGTATTGCCTCGAGCAGTTCCGGGTCTTCGACTTTTCTTCCAGTAGTACTACAGAAAAGTACCAACACCATATTAGTAATGTTGCATTGAAAATATATTATAACAACCGATATATAGCACTAGGTGATGCATAACCTCTTGCACATCATTCCATTCTCACATTCGTTTTATTTACGAAATGAAGACGAGTTAAAAGGCATACAACTTACGCCTTAGTGATGGCGAACTTGTTATGCTTCCCGGATGAATCCAGGTAGACATTTGCTTTAGCAACATTCAACCCAAGATTTCTAAGGGCATTCATCTGCAACTCATTCACTAAAAGTTAGAACATGCACATCAAATTCTTGGTGAAAATCCAAAACAGCCATAT
Source organism: Hibiscus syriacus (assembly GCF_006381635.1). NCBI lineage: Eukaryota > Viridiplantae > Streptophyta > Magnoliopsida > Malvales > Malvaceae > Hibiscus > Hibiscus syriacus. The sequence continues at coordinate 992,083 of NW_024062618.1, read as the reverse complement.
GAAAAACACATTTAAGTTATTTATACCGTATCCATAAGAGCTCCAAGCCGATCGCCAAAGGTTATTTCCACTACGGTGGCGTCCGGATCCGAGTCTTGGTCGATTATAACTTTGGGGGTTGGAACTGTCTCAGCGTCATCATTCTTCAAACAAACAACCATGGAGCATTAGCCAGCTAAAACATAGTTAAATTCAACCAAATATATCATTTTTTTCCTCCATACCTCCACAGCTGTGACTGATGGTGTTGCTCTTGGAATGATTCCCATCATGGAAGATGACAACCCAACACTGTGGTGCATTAAAAGTGAAGATCTATCAAATTGAAGATACGACAAAACCATTAAATTGCAGCTTTTTTTTTTCTCTCCATAAAACTGATTGATTCCCGTTGGATTTACAAATGCATCTTAAAGGGTTTCCCAAAACAACAATTTCAACACCCAGACAAGGAAATATCCGGATACTAAAAACAAAAACAAAGAAAAAAACACGACCAAAATTAAGCAATGAATTAGATTGAAGAAAGGCACCTTCTTTTCTCAAGAATGTTGGGTGGTGAGCAGACAGAGGAAGCAGGCCAAAAGTGGTTTCTGAGTTCAAAGATAGGAAATTTACACTTGTTTTTAGTGTTGGTTGTAAAGAATACACCATAATTAGCAGCAGAAGCCATAGCCACAGCCATTATAACAGAAGAGATGAGGAGATGAGAAAGAAGCAACAAAACTGAAGAAAAATAAATGTTAAAGGAGAAGAAGGTTCAAGGCTCTCATTTTATCCGCCATGAGAAGGTGAATGTGATTGTGATAGAGAAAGAGAACTCCCCATAGTTATAAATTTTGCTCCTTTTTATCTCTTTTATCTTTTTCTTCCTTCTACTTTATTGAATTGGTTACAGATCCTACTCATTCCTGTCTGCATATCAACTCTAACGTTGAAAGTTAAAACGAAGGGTTAATTCCATCACAAGTTCATTGTATTATGAGTAAATTTATAATTGGTTCACTATAATTTAAAGAAATCACAATCAAGTCATTCAATTAAACAATTGAATAAATTTTTATTGTTAATATATTTGTGCTCACCTTTACAAATATTTATGGATTTGTCACTTTCAATATTATTCTTCGTCAAAAGTTTTTTACTGTGATTACAATATAATTTTTATTCTAAATCTTTATTAATTATTAATAATACATACCTTCAAAAACAACGGCTTGAATTTAAATTCTCGATAAGAATAATTGTCCTTCTAACTAATTTATTTGATAATTACAATTTGTGAACAGAAGCAGAGTTGTCCTAAGTGACAAGTGTGATCATTTATGACCAACTCCCAGCATGCGAGAGAGGACCACTGGGTAGGTGAGGTGATGGCATGCACCCATGAAAGTGACCATAAATAACCATCTGGGTGATGCCAGATTAACCACACATTTCAATTTTAAAGATTCATTTTATCTTAGTATGTCAATGTTCATATTATTTACTTTTTTATTTCAATTGTAATAATGAACTCATACCTTAAAGCACGTATTTGAAATTATAATGAAGGAAAGTATCAAATGCCCAATATATATATATATATATATATATATATATGAAACCAAATTTTATACTGTTCTGTTCTGTGATTCAATTTTAAATTTTATTATGCCAAATTTTAAAGTATCAATTTTAAGATTGAAGTTCGGAGGCGCTGTTGTGTCGTTTTGAATATGACGATCGTGAAGAACCCTATATTCACTAGAAGCGCAGCATTCTTCCCTACTTCAGACCTATACCAGCCGGAATTCGAACTTGAGTCTGTATCTTGACAGGATACTATTCTACCACTAGACCACTTATACTTGTTGATTGATTGTAGAGAATGAAATTATATAACTTGATTTTATTTATATAGATTGGCCATTTTATACTTTCTTACATTGTCATTTCAATAAAATGTGATTCTTAAAAATACAAATTATGTCTGATATACATGAAAATACTAATTAAAATTTTACAAAAGTTAAATTAATATGTTTGATTCTCTAAATATTTTATAAAGAATACAATGGTATGTCTTAAAATTACATTCATAAAAAAATCATATTATTATTAACAAACATGTAATTTACCTTATTTATTTATTTTATCTTAAAATTAATATGGCTAATTATGAAATATTTAAATAAATTATAAAACTCGATTTTAATGTGATAGAATTTAAAATAAATATAAAATTAAATATATTTTATGATTTACTAATCAAAAGTATATAAATATTGTGAAAATGATAAAAAAAAGCTTACATTTATTTTCAACTTTTTCACCTACATAAAAGAATTACTTTCTCCTATTTAAAAGAATTGCATAAAATTTATGTTTTGAACGTACTAAATATTAAAAAGGAACGTGGATGAAATCAAATCAAATTTTTTATCAATTTGAACTCGAATTAAGTATTATATTTTCCCATCAATTATCTAACTTGAAATTTAATAAGATTTTTAAAATAAAATATATATCCAATTCAACCCAAATATATATAATTTTTATTTTTATTCAGTAAAATAATATTTTAATTAAAAAATATAAAAATATATTATTACAACTATACCTATATATATATAAAATATAGTTATACTATTATTTCATGTGACAGATTTTTCACACTAAACTCGAATTCAATTCAAACCCAAATTTTAAAAAGAAAAAAAATCGAATCAAAACCTATCGGTTCCGGATCACGTACCCATCCCTACTAACTAAATATAGAATCATTCCCTCATCAATTAAATTATCTAAAAAGTATGAATTCACGAGTCTTATTATTCTTGGCCTTGGGGATCCAAAAAGCTAGAATCAAGAGTTTCACAAGGTAAATTAAAATCAAACCAAATGTCTCATTACAATTTCAATCTACAAAGTAGAATAAACCCAGCAACCTCACTGGATAATAATATCAGCAGCACAACTCTAAATTAATATGAAAAGGAAAAGGTCATATGTATCCCACAACGATACATATTCTGTGTATACCCACAATTTGATTTTACATCTTAATCCCAGTAAAGAAAACCTGTATTGAAATTCAAAAATGAAAAATAATAAGACCCTCAATGCTCAAACCTTACATGAATTCTCTGCAACTGATCTCTTTATCAAGTTTTCATCAAACAAGGTGAACCAAATTAGCCCTCTGAATATGTAGAAATCCGGTCGTTAACCCGCCCTGCAGTACAATTTTCCTACAATTATCATTTTTTTCACATTGTAGCATCCTCCTCCTACGCTGCGATTCCTGGAGAAAGATGATGATCAAGGGGAGATGAGTACCGCAAAGAAAGCACCCGAATTGACGTTCAGTTTATCGACTTATCACTGATATATATAGGTTTGTTTTCATTACTAGTCTAGCATGCATGAAAAAATGGGGTACCTAGTTAAAACTAGTGTACATTCCCTGTATCTGTTGATGAGTGTTCTATCATCTTAAGTATGCAGAGCCGTTAATATGTACAAGCAAACAGAGAGATTATCTGACGGAAAAAGAAAGGATTGTAATGAAACAGTTGAATAGAAAAGAAATCGTCTTGCCTCTATCTGACTGCATATTGGTAACACCATAGCCCCCAATGTAACCAGCAGAGCTATTAGTCCTAACATCTGAAGTTGTGTTTCCCAGCCCAAAACCGTAGGAACTAGACCGCTCTAGTTCTAAGGGTGAAGGCAGCCAAGTGGAATCCCCATAAAGTGAACCATTGTCATCGATATCAGCATAAGCCCCGTTATAACCACCATTCGAAAAACCATGGGATGATACCTGTGCAGCACTGGCCCCGTTGTTTCTCTCATAACCTATTCCTCCTGATCCAACCCCAAAGTGTCCATTTCCATATCTGAGATTGCCGTTATTGTAAGCAAAAGCAGCTCCACCTTGGCCAGTAACAGGAGATGAATCCCAAAGTGGTCCAATGCTGCCGAAAGAACTCACCCCTGAATTCCCACTTCCAGAACCCATGATAGAATTCGAGTTTAGGAAGTTAGCAGCATGGTTAGGACTTCCGTTTCCCCACATATCTCGACCAGCTAAGTTTGAGATAGAACTATTTCCTCCACCACCCCCACCATACCCAAGGAGGCTAGCAAACCTGTCCGGCTTTCCATTAAATGAAGTGTTCAATCCCCAGCCGTAACTGAGGTTACAACTAAAGTTTGAGCTTCCTCCATAGCCTGGGCTCAAATTCGGCTCGAAACTCAGTCCCATACCATAACCAGGGCCCAATGGAGGAAATCCATCCCGACCAACAGTAACTGGACTAAATCTACCTTCCGCTCTAATACCATAACCTCCAATTGAACTAGCATTATAATTTTGCATGTAACCATTAAGGAAGCTATTGACTCTACTCAGACCAAAGTTATATCCGCCCAACTGGTTCGGAGTTGGCACCGGAGTTGATTCTTTGGGGACAGCCCGTTTGACCTCAACCATTTTTCCATTGAGTTCATGAAATGTTCGTTGCAAGACCTTATCCACGACATCCTCTGAATCATAAGTTATGAATCCAAAACCTCGTGGCCTCTGAGTATTGTGATCGTACATCACAACCACGTCTGTAATTGTACCAAACTGCTCAAAGTACCTCTTAAAGTCACTCTCGGTGACGGTGGATGCTAACCCTCCTACAAATATCTTTTTTGTTCGAGCAGGACCAGGTGATCCATGAATGCTAGCATTGCTTTTGTTTAGAACGTTACGGTCATCCCTAGGAACTGCCTTCTTTGCCTCAACCTGAAAGAGAAAATCTGAGTTCCTCAAGTGCACAAACTCCTTGAATCCTAATGTAAAAAGTTCAATTTTCCTGGAATTCGTTCAAGCAACTTAGAAAAATGATGTACAATATGCTCTTCTGCAATATGTAAATTGTAATTTTTGAAACGCTCTCTAGGTTCTTAACTTACAAAATCTCTTGGATGGTAAATTATTATCAATGGTGAACCTTTTCAAAATTAGAAAATGTGCCTTCTTAATGCAATTGTAACAAGAAAATTGTGCTATTTCTCAGCATCAATTACTTTCTTTTAAGATAAGCATTGATCCTCAACCGAATGTGGTACCCTACTCATGATTAAAACTGCAAACGAAAGCAGTTGACATTGACAATGTTCGGGACTCTATGGCCTACTTTTGCACTTGAAGGGGGAATGCATATTACCAGAATAGCTCCTACTCAATAGCAACATGTTGCCAAGCAAACCTCACAATGAACAACAATACACACACACGCGCGCGTATATATATATATATATATATATATATATATATATATATATATATATATATATTCATGAAATTACATCAGGACAGGAAACTTGCCAATTCTAAATCTTCGAATTGAATGTTATAATTCATGACATGAAAGAAAAGCAACGAAAGGGTATCCTTTTGAATTCATCATGTTATAAGACAGTTAAAAAGGAACTTACAGCTCTACCATCTATCATATGCTTTTCCATAACAACTCTTTCCGCAATAGCCAGGTCGGCGAACACAACAAACCCGAACCCTCGGGCACGACCGGTAGCTCGATCCTTCATTATCACAGCTTCCACAACTTCTCCAAAGGTCTGAAAATATTCCCTAAGACGTTCCTCATTTGTGTCCCAAGAAATCCCACCAATGAATAGCTTGCCAAGTTCCATTTCCATCCTAAACATAAATTCCAATACTCTTATTCAAGAAAAATAAAAATCAATTCCTTTTTTATAGATCAGCTAAATCAAATTCATAGATCAAGGTAATTAAGGATTGAACATCATGTCTTAAAGAACAATCCAACATAAAACATGGTAATGTAGAATAAACAAAAGGAAACAGGAACTATACCTTGTCTGAATACAGAAAATCAAAAAAAGCTTTGTCCTTTTTTTATATCAATATAAACAGAGATCGGGTGCTGTTGGATTCAATCGAAAAGCATGAGACAAATAACAGATTCGATCATCATCAATCGAACAAGAATCCAGGAATTCTAAAAAAAGGATCAAACTTTTATGAGAAATGAGATGAAACAGCAATACCCAGAAATGAAAAACAGAAGGAAACAAAGAATCAACCTTTGCTGGTTATGTTTTTTATTTAGTTTTTAACCCAGATGGGGAAAAGTAAGAGAATCTAAGATCTGAGGAGAAGCATAACAAGAAGAGAGAGGGGCTTAAAGGCCCTCCTCTCTCTCTCTCTCTCTCTCTCTCCCTTTGTGTTTTTGTTGCAGCTAATGTATCAATGGGGTGGAATTACATATACATATATATATATATATATATATACATGCGTGAATGAGTGAATCGAACAGAGAGGCATAGATGTGTGACTGAAATCGATTTGGATGAAAAATAGATTATATATATTTTTATTTTATTATTAAATTTATAGAGAAAGAGAGAAGTTCGGCTATCCATCCATGTAAGAAACTTACATTGGAATTCATGAACATGGACACTTTCTAAATTTGTGTATTTCGTTTGAAATTCCATTGTTTTTGCATTTAGTAAATCATTCGTTCATTACACCAAAACCAAAAAATAAAAATGTATTTTTTTAGTAACTCATTCATAAGTAAAACCCTCTTGTATTTTTATTTATATGTTTTGAAAGTCTTATATTCAATCATTATAATAATTATATATTTTTTAAAAATAAATAAATTTGAATAGGTATTCTTTGCAACCATTCTATATTATTTTAAAAACATCTATATTTAAAATGATTAAAATCAAAATAATGTAAAATTTAAAAATCTCATTATTAAAATTATTGATTTTAAACTGTCAATTACATTTCCTAAATTTAATTAAGTTCTGATCCTGAATAACGTAAGATATTCAAATTTTTCTATCAATTATTACATTATAAAATACTTAAGATCTAACTATGGAAAACTTCATTTAACTGTTGTATTGATAAAGATATAATCAAATTTGAAATATGTCATTGATAATGTAAAAATTAATATTTTGATATGTGATCCTCAAATCTAACATTATTTAAATATTTAATTTTTAAAATATTTAAATTTATTTTTTAAAACTTATATTCATTAAATAATTGAAGATAATATATACATAAAAGTTGCCACTTGACTTAACTCATGTTTGTATCAAATTTTAAAATCTTGATTGATTTATGTCACGAAAATATATCTTATGTCTCCCAAAACAACGTAACTTACATGTCATGTCATTTTTAAAAGAACATCAATACATGAATTAATCTAAAATTAATTTGATTTAATAAATATTTTTAAAGGTTATACTTTATTAAAAACGAAATGATTTTATTATCTTAATTATTAAATTTTTATAATTTAATGATTAAAATAATATTGTTTTGTTAAATCAAGAAGTTCGATACCTATGACAGTCTCTTCTATTCCTAATACTGAATCGAATTATGATTTATAAGATTAATAAACAAAAAGTTTTAAAATTATAATATATTTTTGGTGTTATGTGTGATTTTGGTTAACTATTTTTTTTCTGTTTCTTATTTTATTTTATAATTAAATACAGTAGAAATTAATTAGAAAGTTACTTGGCGTAGAGGCAAGGGATGAACCGTATCATCCACCAGATTTTGAATAGAAATTATAAATACTTAACATACACCTAAAGGGTTGAAAGATATTTTGTCAAAAACAAAAAAGAATATTATAATTAATTTAATATTTATCAATTTAATCATTATTTTTTATTAAAATTTAACATTCAATCTTTTGAAAAGAATTCTTATTATAACACTATTTCTGTTAACGATTTTTATATGACAATCCACGTGAATATTGTATTGACATGTCATTATTGTTTTACATATCATATTAACAAATATTTTAAAAATATATAAAAAATAAAAAATTAGCATGAATCACATATGCTATGTCGACGTTTTTAAAATTTTAATATTATACTTCATATTCATTGAAAACTAAATATATTGAGAATTAAAATTAACGTAAAAGAATGTAATTATATTAATATATTATATAAGTATTAAAGATTAAATTTATTATTACATGAAAAATTAAAATAATAAAAGGGTTAAATTTTGAATGAATACTGGTTTTTTTTACCAAATATTTGGTGAGTGAGAGTAATCACATGCATGACGTTACTGCCTTGCAAGACAAATCCATCACTTTCTTTTTTTGATAGTATATCATATAATTAATATTAAATGTATGTTTTAATTTGATTTAAATCACAATTAAAGATTTTTTTTATATATAAAAAAGAGTAATTTTCTTGAATAAATAAAACAATGATGATTTGGTGGTGGAATTCCGAATCCCATTCCTAACCACCTCCCCTACCGTAGAGGACGACGTCTCTTATTCATTTCCCAATGTCCAAACAAAGCCCGACTATCTCCATTTCCATTTTCCTTTGGACCTAAGGAACATCAATCTCATACATTAAACATTAAGTAAAAATTACAGATATACATATATAGTGCTCATGTTGATTCAAAAAACATATTAAATATATACATCATGTGTGTTTTTTATTTTATAACAAAATTTTGAATTTTTTTAATATTCATTTTGACATTGGCTAACACAAATATTAAAAATTATGATTAAATTTCACGTAATGTAAATAAAAATACGTATTGTCAAACGAACATTTTATAAAATATTAAAATATGTTATTTTCTTAAATGGTAAAATAAAATATTAGTATTTGCATAATTTTGGCTCTGTCCAAGGGAAAAACAAGTAAAATGTAATTAATAAGGATGATGCAATTAAGTTGGACCCGAAATATCTCGTTGGACAGCCAGCCTCCCAGCTAAGACTTTGCTTTAGGTTGAGCGTAATGCAGTAGTTGTATTATTAGACTACTACCATTTGCTACCCTCTTAATCTTTCTTTTATTAATAATAATTCCACTCTATATTTAAATTGCTATTTCTTTTGTCTCTTCCCAGCAAACTTGTGAGCATCGTTTACCAGATTATATTATAATTAGAGATAAGTATTTGATCGAATTCGGTTGAATGAAAAATGTTTAAGTTTATGTTCAGATATTAATGTAATTATTTATAATATTATGATATTAATTGTTTTCTTTTAAATGGTTTTATCTAACTGTATCTAATATACATGAATATTTTTCATATTTTTTATATGTGTAAGATTTATAACGCTATTTAATAAATGAAGCATATCTAAGAATGAATTTTGAGGATAAAAATTGATTAGTATAAAGGAGTTAAAGAATTTATGAGAAGAAAGAATTTGTAAAAAATAACAAAAGTAAGAACTAAATTGAAAAAAAAGAGAAAATTTATTATCAAAAAGAATAATTGAAGTAACATAATTTTTAGAAAATTATTGAGGAGCACATGGCTTAAATTTGGATAAAAATAAACTATAGAACAAAAGAAGAATTAGAGATCAAATCCCAAAACAATTAAACTACTCAACTAAAGACCAAAACAAATGCATTTTAACTTTCAGATTTTCAAAATTTGTTAATTTATGTTCAATTCAAACTTAAGACCTGTACTAAAAACTTAAATTTGATTGAATAACTCAATTTGAATAACTTGGAACTTTACTCCATATTATATTAGTCTTTGACATTTTCCATTTCTTATAATCATTCTAACAAGTGGCGATGCATGTTGCCACCCACTCTGAAATTTCTTGGAATTCGATTTTTTTCTTTAAAATTTGAAGTTTTCTTCTATTAATAGATGTTTGTTTAGCTTGTAATTTTATTGTGTCCACTTTAATACAAAATTTTCATATTATTAATATATGTGTATTTATCCTTAAAAAAAATTCTAAACCCTTGGTAATCCTAACATTTGTTCGATATAATGTAAATTAATTTGGTTTAGACCCTGTTTTGTGTATACATTTTCTTATTTTTATTTCATTTAATTTATAAAATTTGAAATACACAACTTTACTTAAAATTAGGTTTAAATGTACCATTGACTCCTAAACTATACTGTTTTTATCGAGTTACCTCTTAAAGTATTTTTCGGGACGTTTTGTCCCCTCAACTTTAAATCTTTACCTCATTGATCACTAAATTATACTGTTTTTAACAGAGTTAACGAAATGGGGAAAACGGGATAACAATTTAAAGTTAAGGGAACAAAATGTCTCGAAAAATATTTTAAGGGATAACTCGGTAAAAATGATATAGTTTAGGAACCAACGGTGCATTTAAGCCTTAAAATTATTCAATTCTTTACTATTCGATCGAAGATTATTGATGATTTTTAATTAATTAAGCAATGAGTAGACAGTGGATGGGGTTTTAGATAAATGAAACATGCATATATTATTATATAGTAACAAAGGAATATATATGATCATTACATTCACGTGGAAGAAGATAATTAATTAATGAAGGGGGTGTAATGGAGCTGGATTTTCCATTTCACCAAAGTCAAAGCTATACCAGGATCCATCTAGATCGGATGAACCTGTTTAGAACACATCTACATACGACTTACGCGTATATTAACAACTTCAGTATATTTGTAACCATAAGTAACCACTGTTTACAGGATGCAGAAGCTGATGAGAACCCAAGCAACATAAGTTCCTATCTTTGGTCTAATTCCACCAGGATCAAAGACGAAAATTCGTCCCAAATCAGAAGATATGCAAATCCGAATTTCGCCTCTCAATGCGGCATTTGGCTTCTCATCAGAAGCTGATTTTTTTAAACTTGAGAAAAGCACCAGACGAAGACTCCAGTTATCACGTAGGTGATGTAGATAAATGAAAATTCATTCGCTTCGATCTAAATTGTTAAGGCAAACAATGGAAGAAGGAAATCAAGAAAAAAAGGGTGCATTCTCAAAATAATTCAATAACAAGGAAGCAAAGGCTCTAGTACAATTCATTGGGAACTTGGAACTTAGACCTCTATGAATACAGCAGCAAGACAAAGAGACATGAGCAGAGGCAATCTGATTATTGAAAATCATTTAAATCATCCAAAATGTCTTTGATTATAGAAATAAGTCTATTTGTTGAATCCACATTTCTGGTACCGAGCGAGCTCACCATCATTAGGGAAGAATCCCATGAGTCGACCAGCAGAGTTCTGGTAGGCGTACATAAAACCACCCATCAGTCCTATCAGCCCTCCTGACCTTTCAGTCCCGGTTTTATACCTAAAATTCCTGAAAAGGGTTCAAAACCAAATTCCATTTGAATCAAATTCAGAGACCCAAATTGTATTTGAATGATGTTTAAGTTACCGGAGAGGTCGCCGACGGTGACGGAAACTCCAGTGATGGTAACGAAACGGAGGTAATCGAGGATATTGAAATTACCACAGACCTTGGTGAAGGGAGGATTCCGATCTAGAACCGGGTACTCTGGTTTAGCTGAAGCAGTGATGTCGGTGTCCATTTGTGATTGTTTGCTTCTTTCGATGATGCCGGTTGTTGCTCAACTTCGATGACTTCACTTAGATGGGGGAAACACAACAGAACAGAACAACCTGCAGCTGTTTGTGTTGTTTTGGGCCTGAAGCTGTGTGTTTTAGATTTGGTCTGTTTCTGCTGGGCTGCTAAATTCATCAATACATATATTATGTTGGGCTTACTGTCATCTTGTCTTGTCTTGTCTCGTCTCGGGACGACGATTCGGATTATGAATTCGGAATCAAATTATTTTAGCTGACCCTTATTCCCATATGTAATGGAGTAAGGGGAGGTAGGATAGTAGGTTGTGCTCTCAACGCCAGATTGAAAGCAGCTTCCGTGGGAGACCTCCAAATTATTAATTGTTCACCGTGGGACTCGATCACACGACCTCAAAATTAAGAACCTTGTACTCTACCAACTGAGCTGGAATCAAATCCGTTTTTTAAATCCAGATATTGTTAATTACTATAATGTTTGAATTCAGATGTTAAAATTACTATTCATTGTGGACTAAAATGGATGTTGATAGACATTCTCAATTTCCAAATATTTATTATCTGGATATATATTACTTACATGAATTACGGATTCAAATATTAGAAAGTTGTTATATCCATCACAAATTCTATTTTTCTTTTATTTTTTTATTTAATTCAAACTAAACATGATTCTTTCTCTATATATATTCATTCTCTATGTATGTGTTAGTCGAGGAATAAATATCAAAACGTGGACAAAGGGGTACAATTTAATATATATATATATATATATATATATATATATAAACATATCAATCGCACGCCTTGTCCATGAACCCATATCCCTATTCATTCCACCTAACATCAGTTCCGAAGATCGATGTTACTAAGGAATGAGAAAGAGATTAATTCAAATTTAATGATTTTTTATTATATCTTAAAGTATAAGATTTCAGAGAGTTTTTTAAATTTAAACAGGTTTATATTCAAGACAAATTCGAGGTGGAAAAACATGAATATCAAATCGGAATCAGATTAGAAAAGACTATCCCGTTCCATTGCAATCCGTTTCATTTTCTCAACTACAAAGACTATCGAATCGGGTTATATTTTTCTTAAAGATCAAGTTTTGCATTGGTCGGATTCGAGTTTAAAATAAAAAGTATTCGAATCGACCCGAGAATAATAGTATAATTGACTTTTAGGGATATTTGTTATAATATTTCTCTCTTTATATTTTTTAATTAATTATCTATTTTACTTAATAAAAATAAGAATATATATATATATATATATTTGTGTTGGGTGTAAATTTTTACTCTAAAACTCTAATTGAGTTTCGAGTCAAATAAATGTTCACCTAAACTCAAATCACATGGAAAAATATTATATTTGAATGCAAATTCTAAAAGACCAAAACTCAACTCGACCTACCCATCCCCATCCCTTCTTTTGCCCCGAAACTTCCACAGCCTCTGTCCACCCCATTTTATATTTTGAAAATACCCACCATGAAAGGCTCCAACATCTCTCGCAATCTCCAAAGCTAGAAAAGAAGCATTGGATTTGGGGGCAAGCTAAGATAGCCCTACAAGAGAGCATCCTTCAACCTATTGTTGCTCCAAACATGCCCTTCCAAATTCCAATCCATGTGCTTACCCTTCAACATTCTTTTGCACTCTTCTTCACGTACCCTAAACCAAAGGTCTCCCTCCCCCACCCTATATAGATTGTCCCATACAACCTTGTCCTCTTGGACTTTTGCTCCTCAGCTTCCGATTCTAATTCTCATTTAGAATTTCATCGAGCAACTACAAATGCATGCTTTAAAGTAATGAACCAAGCGACCAACACAATCAACCATCCCAACATCCTATATATAGACACACGTAAATGCCCTTCAAGGTTTCATTAAGGCTACAAATGGGAAGGGGAAGCATTGGTTCCCATGTCGTGTCGACACAATCGTCTTCCATCGCGTTGTTGCAAGAGAGGTTTAGGCAATTGGAGAAAATGAAAGAGCTGAGGGAAGAAAGGGAACTATTAAGAAAGCTGTTGGAGTCGTCTCCACCGCCATCGGGGTTGCTGTTGTTCCACTCGTTGACGGTTGCACCTCCTCGTCAAGTACCTAATCTATCACTCTGGTCTGACGGTTCACAGTCTCATGCAGCTGCTCTGAGTTCTGGTACCTTGGGGTGCGTGGAGACCCCTCTTTTTTCTCTGTTGCCGGCAGTTATGGGGACACCTTCGTTGACGTTTTCGATTGTGGTTCTCGAAAAATTCCGAGATTCGGACTATTATGATGACGTTGATACATCCCTTCATCTGTAACAAATGATACACCACTTGTGTTTGGTTTCCTGGTGTAGTATTAGGTTACAAAGGCAAGAGTTAGTAGTTGTTTAATTTCTAACAAGCCATAGAATAGTAATATTAGTGTTATTACTATGATACTGTCTACCAACTATTTCATATGGATAAAGACCCTATAAAAAATCTTAAGTTTCTCTCAATTTTGAAATCAAATAAATCAACCTTTCAAAGGAAAAGTAATTTAAACTTTGTTAATTTTTAAATGAACAATTAACAACAATAATCAAAACTTTAGTGTTTATCGTCAATTTAAAAATAATTTTGATGTTAATAATCTCTAGAGTAAATGGTTAAAAATTTTCAATTGAGCACGAACCAAAACGACTCCAATAATTAAGGAAATATTATTATTCCTTGAGGTAATGAGTTCAAATACTATGCATGTAGAAGATCAATTCATTTTATTATGTTATCTCTAATGAAGATACATGCAATAAAAGCATATGCTTATGATTAAATTCGGTAGGATATATATAGATTGAATAATCATGTATGCATTTATGGAAGATAAGAGTGCGGACCTTCACATTGATGCATATGTATGCACAAACATTTTGGCAAATGTTGTGGATAAAATTGAGTATGGCGTTGCTCACTAACCCAAAAGATCCTCGGTTTGATACGTACTTTTCTAGTTCTCACAATCCCTTTCCTCACCTTTTGTATGTATCACGGAAGATCTATGTCAGTACTTTTGGTTCTATTGCCCATAATTTTATGTACATTGTTAGACCAAAGGTATGGCTCATGCTATCTTCTTCCAAAGCTCACCTTCTCCTTCCTACAAATTATAATAGTTAAATTATCTCTAATTTTTCAATTCTCAAATCGAAGATATTTACGTTTAAACATACTTAAATTTATGATTTTGATCAAGAATGAAACTACTAAAATTATAATAGGAGTTACGTCTCTGAATTTTCCGATTTAATTATAGTTTTTAGTTCTTTCATACACCATGGAAAGCAAATACAATGTGCATAGAAGAAGAAAAAGGAGGAATGGGTGGTCTTTGAATTCAAGCCTATAGAGTGCAGCAGTGTGGAATTGAAGGCACTGTCCCTTACCCTCTTGGAACAACAAAAGCTCCTTCTAGTGTTGGCCATAGAATGGCCTTTAATGCAAAGGTACAGCACCATTAATTCCCGCTCGGCTGTGTGGTCTCAGTCAGTGTGCGTGTACACATGAGGTGGCTTTCCTTTTCCTCTATGTGTAGTCGCTTAAAATTTTACTATTTCATTACCATTTTAAATTTGTTAACATTCCTTAAAAGAAAATTGTTAATAGATTATTATTTGACACATAACGTAAAACTCAATTATTCTTTATTTTCTCAATATAAAATATATTTTGCTGCTCAAAATTTTTTTGAAACCCATTCTTTTATATATAGTAATAATATATATGCTAATTTTTTATATGAAAATTATATAATTAGCAAAGCTTAGCATAATATAACTTCTTAATTTCTAAATCAAAGGATTATTTTCAAATTTTATATAATTTCTTTTTATGATAATCGTAATTAGACATTTACATGGATCACATTTATATACAAGATTAACTTGTTTTATATTTGTTCAAATTCGATCCAGCTAAAAATATGAGTCTCAAATTTTATCTAAATTCGACCATGTCTTTAAAGGGTTAACCCAAACTCTTTTGAGTAAGTGCACTGACGTATTTACATGCAGTTAAGGATGGACACTTTAAATATTCTAATGTTAGGTATTTATTTTGTTGATTATACCCACTATTATTTTTTTTATTTTTTTATTTTGCATCCACCCCTAAAAAATATGTGTGCTCATTCTAAAAAAATTCTAGATCCGTCAGTACCGCCACTATATGTGCATTTTTTTACTAAAAATATTTATTTTATTTTATTTTAATTTAATATTTAATAATTATACAAACTTTTTATTTTATTAAAAATATATTTTACTCTTTTATACGTAAACAATTTAATACATAATTTTAATACTTACATTATAATATTATTTATTAATATGATTTTATTTTACATTTTTTGTTCTGCACATCCAGCCAAGCCTATTTAAGGAGGGGGTGGTTGTAGGCTGGCGGCCATGGTAATTAGTTCGGTCTACCGTGTACGTGCATTGTTCTTCAAGAGTTTTCTTCTTCCGGGTTGCTCTATATTTCTTCCTTCTCCGTTAGGGCGTCGGATTTCAGCCACACAAAAAACATGAGTTATTTGGGTGTGGGTGTTAATCCCGTTAATGTCCCCGTATACCACGACACTAATTTGAAGGTCATCGACAGAAGAGTGAGAGTTACAGAGCTGACCTTAAGGTTTTTGATATGTGGCCTGAGTGTTCTTGCAGCTGTTCTTGTGGGAACAGATACTCAGATCAAGGAAATCTTCACGATTCAAAAGAAAGCCAGATTTACAGAAATGAAAGCTCTCGTGTAAGACCCTTCTTCTTCTTTTTATCATCTTTGGTGTTATATTTTAACTGAGGTTTTTGGTGGTGGCCAATAGCATAGCTGCAGCCTACTCATTGGTACAAGCAGTGCGTTGCGTTGTGGGTATGGTGAGAGGAAGTGTCCTCTTCAATAAGCCTCTGGCTTTGGCTATTTTCTCTGGAGATCAGGTATGCTTTTCCTTCGCTAATATTCTCTTTGCATGCATCTCCCCAATACCATATATTATTATATAGAGAGAGAGACATGGATGGATAGAGAGAGATCGATCGGGTTGACTGCCCTTAAAAATTCAAATTCTCATATAATATAGGTAAATTCTTTGTATTTTCTATTTACATGTTTTCACCCCTCAAATTTTCTAAATTTGTCCTTCAAAATTTTAAAAGTTCATCCCTAGCATAAAATCTTGTTTCTGTCTTTATATAAAGGTAGTATATATTGATGTTGTGTATAATAACATACCATGTGTTTGCCTATACATATTAAAGATGACGTTGAATTATGTTGTTATTGATCGTCTTCTTTTATAATTCGATTAATTTTGAGGATAAATTAAGCAAATGAGCATAGTTAAGGAGATAAACTGAATATTGATATCTAAGTAGGTGGAATACATTGAAAGTGAACAACAATTATTTCATTCAAGTGGTAGAGAAAAGGGAAGAGAAACTGAAAAGAAAAGTCCAGGTTGATCACAACATTTGTTGTTGAGACAAGCTTTGAATGTTGATGTTAATGTATTCGGCAGCGTGGTAGGTACCACTGTGGCTGCTAAGCCTTTATATCAATGTATTGACAGTATTGCAACACTGGCAACAGTACGAGAAGTCAAGCAGCATGCAATAATGGAGGGGGAGATGCATATCATAAATGGAAAACAAACAACTAATACCTAATCGGTATAATATATATTTAAATTGTCATAATAAATAGGTTGGTCCTTTAGGGATTCATATAACAACGTGCATCTTTCTAAGCAAGTTTTCTAGGAGAAAAAAACGTTGGTCATTGATGCTGTTGCATGGAGATTATTGGTTAATCTCCTATTATTTACTTGTTAAATTCAAACTTCTTCTCATTGTTTGAACTCGACTCAGTTCAACTTGACTAAATTAAGTAACAATCCTGATTAAACCTTAACATTTTTCTCACTATTCGAATTTGGCTTGGCTCAAGAACAATCCTAATTAAACCTTAACAAGCTTCGGCATTTATATTTTTTATTTTGAAGGAGATCATAGATGGACCGAGTCCCATATAATTTATACATTTTTTTTATATTTTATATTCATGATATAATTTTGGATCTCTAAAATTTTATAATTTGGCACTTTCTAAATTGAGTGACCCTGAGATTATCTGTCGTGCGTGCCACACCTGAAATGAGCTGACATAGAGACACCAGTTTCTCTGGGGAAGCTCGGCACAAAATGCACTCAAACATTACACTAATCTGGACTGAGCAAGTATATATATGATGGTTCTTTTGCAGACCCTGGCATACTTGAACGTGGCGGCAGTTGGAGCTGCCGCGCAATCGGCAGCTTTTGCCAAGTTGGGGCAAACACAGCTTCAATGAATAGTGATATGCAACATGTACAGGAAATTCTGTAACCAAGTAGGTGAAGGAATAGCGGTGGCACTACTTGTTTGCATTTGCATGGTGGTCCTACCTTGTATCTCTGCATTTGGTCTGTTCCGGTTATATGGTGGCAATATGGCCAAGAATAACTCCTGTTGGTAGAATATGTGTGCCGAATTCTGCTTCTTTGTTTCACTTTTAAAGGGTAATTTCCAGTGATTTTGTGTTTGTCATATATATATATATATAATATAAGTTGATGATGATAAGACAGAAGTGGGTTCATCAGTTTTGGAATCCCATTGACAATAAATGAGGGCTTATTCTTTTTGCAGAAATTTGTTCTCATTAAAGCCGGTTAATTTTTCACGTGTAATTTCTCATGTTCCACTCCTCTGTAAGCAAGAAAGAGAGTAGGGTAAAATATATATTTTTGGAAATATTTTATTATATTTATTTAATTTAATATTTTTTAATTAATTTAAATAAAATAAAATACATATTGAATAAATTTATTCCAATTAAACTAAAAACTTGTTTACAATAAATTTATTTTTGATCCAGGATCGGATTTCGAACAAATGTCGACTTATGACTCGAACACAAGTCCTTTGTCACCACTTATGTGATTCTCTTCTTCGGTTCTTCCTCTAATTGAATCCCGATGACAATCTGTAACCGGCCATGCCATTGAACAATTGTGTATTTATTTCATGTAAGGTTCCGTTCCGGGACGAGTAATAGCCACCAACCCCATCAAATTCCTGCAGGAAGCTCATCCAAGCTAAGTATATTACCTCCCAAACACAGATGAACATTGGTAAGAATTTTTTAGAATATTCGTCGTCTACCTTGGATTTTGTCTTGACATAGTAAGGTGTTAAACATGGATTCAAATCTTCAAGGACCAAGTCACTTGGACTACCGGGAGCTGTTCGATCGCCAGAACTGAATTCCTGAAAGTTTCGGATTCCAATTATATTAGGTTAAGGTTAGGGTATAAATGAACAGAGCCTTCGGCTCATCATAAAATCTAAATTTCTTACCAAAGAATCAGAATGTTCATCTCCATCCAATATGCTACCATGCCGCTGGTGACAAGACTTATCTGCTTTCATCTGTTCAAAAGCATACGTTTAACTACAAGAATCCTTAGCTTATAATTGGATTGGTTTGTGTGGGATTATTATTACCTGATGAAGATCCAGGGCAAGGCATTGGAGTTGTTCTGTAAGAGAAGTGACCTGTCTTTGGAGAGTTGGGATCAGTTGTTTCGCTTGCGTCAGCTCCGAACCTTGCGTTTCTACAAGTTCTTGAAGCTGAGAATTCATGGCGTCGGGGAAAAGTACTGCACTTTTCAATGATTTGATTTCTTCTCTTTGTTTCAAGCATAAACCTTTCAGCTTCTCAGCCTGCAAAATACCATCTATATCAAATTTTAAGTTGAACCCGAAAATTTATCGTTAATTCAAACGTATCCAACTCGAACTTAAACTAATCTCAACCAAAATTGATCAGATTCTGAAACTGACGCAAATACCAAACAATCTAAACCCGAAACAACTCGAACTTTTATGATTCAAACTCGAACCAACTCGAGCCCAAAACAATTATATTAGCAATGAAATGATGAGATTGGCAGGGGGAAATGGGGTGACCTCTGTGTTCTTGTCTTGAAGCTGAAGCTTGAGCAAAGCAATCTCCTTCTCCAGCTCTTTATTTGCAGTCAAGAGCTCCCTCTCACTTCTCAAAACCATAGCCAACGTCCTAGTATTCCCTTTTACCTCCGTCAACGCTCTCCTCTCCTTATAGGCGGAGCCGTTCCCGAACAGCTTCCTCTGCAACGCTGTCAAAGCAGTTCCCTTTCTCGCGGTCTTCTTGAGATCCTCGGCCAGTACATCGGATGGAATGAAAAGCTGACCCATTGTCTTGTTTTTGGATTTATTGTGGACGAGTTTTTTCACCATGCTCGTCAAGTTGTGGTGAGTGGTGGTGGACTTGGTCTTGCTTCGGCAACCTTGGGTGACGTCCAAGGGGTTTGATTTGACAAGCGCTTTAGAGAAGGAGGGTTTTGGTTTGCCGGAAGAGCAACTGTTGAGGTCTATGGATGATGAGGTGGAAGAGCATGAATCGTACGACTTGTAGCGGGTCGCCATTTTTACAGGGGGAAATGTAGTTGGAGATTATGTAAGAGTTCCTTGCTCTGTTCTGGTTTATGTTTGGTGTTTCACTGATTTGAAAGGGTTTTGTCCTCATTGAATTTTGTCGGGGAACGAGAGATTTTGAATTTTGATTATGGACATGTGTTGATTTGGGTGTGCGGTGGTGTTTGAATTTTGAAGTGTATGGCATGCCAATGGCGCCACAATGCTTTATTCAACTAATGATGATTTGGAGCGTAAACGAGCCGAGTTGAGTATTGCTGAGTCGAAAATTTTGAAATAAAATTTGATTCGACTCGAAAATTCGCGAGTTTAAAATTTTTAAGTACGACTCGAACTCGAAATCCTGAACTGAAGCTCGTGAGCAGTTCGAAAAGGCTCGAAATGAAAAAAAAATCTTAAACTTAACTTAACTGAAACCTCAAACTATAACATAAACCTTAAATACATGAAAATTTACTGTATTTTAAAAAAAATCAATACATAAAAATTAATATTATTAATAATTTACTTTTTAAAAAAAATAATATCTTAATATATTATATTTTCGAGCTGCTCACGAGCTTTTCGAGTCGATCTCGAGTAGCTCGCGATCTGTCTCATTTCATTTACAGCCCTAATGATGATATGGACTCATTCATCTAATTAAGGTCAAGTGTTGGATAGTATAGAATAAATTTTTTTAAGTTTATAAGTATTGTTTTTTTTATTTTAATTTTTTTAGAAGCAACTAATTTTAATAAAAAAATATTTAAATTTACAATAAAATTTTACAACCACAAATGTAAGCAAAATATAAAATAAAAATATTTTCTTAACCACAAGAAAACTAGTCACTTAAGATCACATAAAGAATGTACAAGTAAAAGATTAAAAAACTTAACCAAATAAATTCGAACAAAAATTATTGAAATAGGATGAAGCTATTGAAAGACCACAAGAAAAATCGAGCGATGTGAAAAATACTATCCACGAACACAAATCGTGTATTCAAATCCAATCCGAGAGTCCAAAGCAGTGAATATCAACATAATAATAATTAAGCGCCATCTTTATCAGTCACGAAGATGTCAAATCCAACCATGAAAAAGATGATAAACGAAAATAAAAACCAAACGACCGAAAACGTGTCATAATTTATAAAGATAGAAGAAAAAGTGTCTTAAAGACATAAGAATACATAAAGGTAGAATTATTAAAAATAAAAAATAAAAAAAATATAAAGATACTCTATAATAAAGCAAAAGAAAAACAATGAATATCGACAGTCGACAATTAATATCAAGGTTGCTGCCACTGCCCATCACAGAGATAAATAATAAAAGAGACTAACGACAACTAAAAAAATAGAAAAAATAGTGAATACTCGTATAAATATTTAAAGTTATTTTAATCTATTTTTTAATTATATTAAATTAAATCAAATAAATTCATTTTATTTATTTATTTTTAAATAATATAAGATAATTATAAAATAATATCATATTTTTAACTTATTAATAATACATACATATCTTACAAGTATAATTACTTAAATTTAAGTTTTTCAAAAATAATATTTTTTATCATTTAAACCATTTAATCGATTTTATTTGAATTAATTTGGAATCAATAATATTTTATTCTAATTCATCGATAATCACACTCTAAGCAAACATCAAAACTCCGCCACCTAAACAAACATCAAAACAACATTACTGGCATAAACTGAACACAAAACGAAGCGTTTAATTAATTCCCAAATGGTGCACAACATTGATGCCGCATATTGTCGGTTAGTTTCAATAGTTAATCAATTAATAGTTTTTATTTAAAAATATTATTTTATTAAAATTAAATTATTAAAATATTTCAAAAAAAATTAATATCAAAATGATCATTCAATTAAATATTAAAAAATACAAATTATTTTTGACATTCTATCTATTAAAAATGTTCTAAACTCTAGAGACTTCAAATAATTTTTTTAAAATTTTAATAAATTAAACTTTACCCTCTAGATTTCATATTTAAATAATTAAAAAAATTTATATTTTTAATATTTAATAATCTAAACTCTCAATGTTTAATATTTGGATAAATGTATGATTTTAGTTATTCAAAACAAAATAATACAAATCAACGGCTCAACCTATACAACAAAATAAACAAATAAAATATTCAATTCTATACAAAGAATTCTATTGACAGAATTCCTCTCTTCCGCATATGATAAATAAAAGAATTTCAAGCAAATTGCAAAATAATAATAAAGAAGACGAGTAATGGTCTACGTAAGTTCCTAACTCTAGTTCTTTACAAATGACAAACCTGAATAACACTTAGGGTCTGTTTGTTTAGCTGTAATTGGTTTTCCAGAAAATGAATTACTGGAATTTGAATTACTGGAATTTGAATTACTGGAAAATGAATTACTGGAATTTGAATTCTGAAAAATGAATTACATTTCTGTAAAATGAATTACATTTCTGGAAAATTAATTACATTTCTGGAAAACATCTGGAAAACGTTTTATGATGTTTGGAAGATGTTATTTAAATATTTTTTCGGTATATTTTAGTGAAATAAAATTTTATAAATTATATTAATTATTTATTAAAGTAATAGTACTATATTATATTTTAAAAATATTAATTAGTATATTTTAATATCTTTACTAAAATATTATTGAAATATATAAATAATATTATTCATTATTAAATATATAAAAAAATTTATTATATATTATTAAAATAAAAATATAATATCTTATATTATTATAATATAATTGATTATTTTATATAATATTAAAAATATTATATTATATTATTATAAATATTAATAAATATATTTTAAATATTTTAATAATTAATATTTTGATGAAAATGATATTAAAATATTTTATTAATATTAAATTCATAAAATAAAATTATTTTGAGTATTTTTGCTTTGAAGTGAAAAGTTCGGAAAATGACTTACGGAAAATGAATCCGTAAGTCATTTTACAGAAAACACAAAGGAAATTCTGTTACTAGGAAAATGAATTACATTCCGGAAAACGAATTACGTGAAACAAACACGGGAAACGTTTTCCGGAAAACGAATTACGTGAAACAAACACGGGAAAACATTTTCCGGAAAACGAATTACGTGAAACAAACACGAAAATTCGAGGAAAACCAATTCCGTAATTCCAATTACGAAACAAACATACCCTTAATCATATAGTTTTGAAAAGAGAACAACCAAAAGTCAAGGTTCATTTCCATGAAGGGCACATCCAACGCTCAATATTTGATATTTGAATCATCCCTATTATTTTAAATTTCTTTTCAAATATATTTAAAGAATGCTTCTAGTCCTCATCGTGCAGATACAAAGCGACGAGAAATCCAACGTCAGATTATACTACTTTTCTTCATTATATAGAATTAATCAAACCCCCGCAAAGTCCTTAATTACTCTCTTAATACCAAGTAGAAGAACATTATACTCTAAAAAAAACATACCGTACGTATACATACATACACGCAAGACTGAGTCGTGACTCGAGGGGTGAGTTAGCAGCAGGCTACAGACGAGACAGATAGAGGGTAGCTAAAAGTATTAGAATATTCAAAGGAGAGGCCTTCGCCGGGACCAAGTGGCTCCCCATCATTAACAAGGCAATCGTCATAGGTTTGTCGCCTGAACACCGTGGGATTAATCAACTTCACCGAACTAAACCACCCACAGCTGACGTGAATGTTGGAGATGCTACAACCCGACACGCACACGTTCATTATCTGAACCGTGTACGTCGGGATCCCGTTCGGAAGCGGTGCCGTCGAGCCTTGGAATATCACGATGTCGTCCTTGGTGCACTCGTTGCCGATCCGATTGGCATCGCCGTCGTCTGCATGTGGTGTGTGCATTAATCAGAGTTTTTCGTTCAAAGTCAAAATGGTTAGATATAATTAAATGATATAATTTATGATCTGTGTCATACCAGTGGACTGCAGCAGCTTCCTAGCTATGGCAGATGTGTTTTTCTTGGAAAAGGCTACGTTTTTAATGCTTCCATGACTCGCTGCTTCCTCTTGTTGAATTGACGACTCCACTGCATTCATTTATCGATCGAGTCTTAATTCAATTATATATTTTGAAGATCGAATACATACATTTTTAAATATAATTATCTTCGATTTAGATTAACACACATGCATGTTAGTTTTGGAGGAGAAAATGCAGATTACCGAAGAAAAGCAGTATAAGCAGAGGCAAAAACCAAGACAGAAAGGTGACGCCGCCATTGCCGAGTATTGTCTGCTTAAGGCTTGCCGGAGCAGTTGTCATTGTCATTCAACAAGATGATTAGTTGCCGGACCTCTTTTGCATGCGTTTTGATCGAAGAAGAAGATGATGGCAAATACTGAGCTGGTAGCTGAGGTGCAGATGAATTTATAAGACCAACAAGCATAGAGCGTGAGGAGCTCACTAGTACCGGATTGCCCTCCCTTTCTTAGGGACTCTGCTACCACGTGTAAGAACTTCACTCTCATTTTTTTACCATCACAAATGTTATCATTGTTTTATACTATAAAAGTAATTTTATTCAATTCTCCAATAATATCTAAATTATAAAATATATATTTTTGTGTAATATAATTTCTAGTTAGATAATTAGAAATATATATTATTGATGTTATTATGCATAGATTAACTTTTTAATACGTAATCGTTAGAATTCGATAATTTTAAAAAAAATCTTGTAAGTTAGGATGCAGAGTAACAACAACGTCCTTTATGTACCAAAAAAAAAAAGAAAATGAGTTAATATATTCTATAATATTTTATAAATATTATAGGAGAACAATAGGTTGATATATGACACAATACATGTAAGAATATATTTACATCTTCAATATTTTAAGTTAGGATTATAATAGTAATATTTAATTAATATTAAGATTAAAAATGATTAAGTTAAAATATTAAAATATTTTACTTAATAAAAATAAAAGTTATATATATATATATATATAATCAAGTCAAATATCAAATCAAACGAAATTTCTTTAAATCTTAATAAGATTAAATAATGAGTGAATGAATACGATATTCAAACTTATTTTAAACATATCAAAAACAATAATCTGACTTATATCCATTCCTAATCAAAATCGACCCTGTAAACCCGAGTCTCTCACCAACGTATGGATGTTAGATGTAGATTACCATACACGTATTACAGCACCGTTCCCAAAACATACGTGCAAATGCGATATTAATGTAGGTAGAGACGTAGAGTCAAACTATCTTTGAGAAACGGGCTCAATATCCATATTGAGTCCTTCAATGATCATCCTTAATTAATGAACCTGCTAAACATCATAATCTTCATTAAGAGGGGTGTATTAACGCGTTAAACACACAACCTTTGATGTTTCCATCCATGATGGATTAAATGATTATCGAAGTGGGTGTCGTTGCAGGTTTTAAGACAACCTAATATTCGTGCAGGTGAATAACTCTCTTCGCATGCATGCAAACATTCCCAGGCAGTGACTTGACACTGCCACAAGATGCATGCATGCACGCACTTGATTAAAACTTTTCACTCTATCTAATTCTATGAAAAAATTAAAATAAAAAATCAGTAAATGCAGCCGATGCTTCTTCCATTCTTTTTCGATTGCCACAAGACAAAATAATTTCATGCAGTCAATACTTCAAATTTCAAACAATGGTAGCTGCTGTTCCTACAGTTCATTTATAATTGGGAACTTTGAAACTAATGCCAGACCTAATTATTAAACAACTTACTAGCTTATGTTAATGAACTGTCTTCTCTCGTTAGTTACAAAATATATTATATTAAAATGATTTTCAAATCATTAATCTTTTAAAATTTTTAAAATATTTTTTTAAAATCTATTAAAGATGCATGTACACTATATACACGAAACTACACAAATTTTATTTTTTTATAAAAATAATGTTATCTTTTATCATTAAAACAACTCAATAAAATTTGACATGTAGCCGCATTTTGGGATTGTATATACACCTTGGTTTTTTTGCATTTATATATATAGTTGATTGAGTTTTGGCAGGGATAAGGATGGATCAATGCATACCAATTTGACTTTTGAAGTTTGTTCCTCACCCTTCAATTTTCATGCCAACTGTTGTCATTTGGTCTAACTATGCACCTAGTCTCTGTATCCTTATAAAAAAGACATAATATTAAAATTATCTTCTAATATTTGACTGAATAGGTACTTTAACCTCTATTTTTTAATACCCTAGCCCTATATTAGAATATTAGAGTATTCCAATACCCTAAACATTTCATTTCAATTCAAAATGACTCATAGTTAGAAATTGACTAACAATCAATGTTTGTCGATTGTTAGTCGATGATGTGACATATTATATGTTTAAAGTATCGATGTGATACTATCACATGTACATAAGTTATGACTTTGCATGTGTTACATGTCTACATTAATGACATGACATGTCAACAAAAATATTTTATTTTTATTTATTGAATTGACATTTATCTTCAAATTTAACAAATGAAAATGAGAAGATTTTTATAGAAAAATTATTTTTGTTTTTATAAGGATAAATGAATTATCCTTATATTTGAAAGCTTCAATCTCAGTCATTAAACTCAATTAATCCAACAAACATATAATTTTTTTTATTGTGTAGGTAGATTCTAACTCATAAAATAATCTTATATGTATGTGTGTATATATGTGTGTGTGTGAGAGAGAGAGAGATATAGAGGGAATTAGAAACATGGCATTGAGAATAGATGGTTTCTGCATTCAGCATGTCATGTATTGAGGCACCGAAACGAGCCTAATAACTTGCAGTACTGCAAGAACATGGAATGCTACCAAAGTCGAGGAGTAGTCGCTCTGAGCTCGAAGGTCTCGTCCAACTGCGATCTGATGTTGTCTCGGAATGTGGAAACACGGCCACGTCGGGTTTTCAGATGCCGCTGCAGTATCCTCAGTACACAAAAGCAGATTACGAGAAGATGGAGGAGTGGAGAGTGGACGAGCTTCGAAGAGAGTAGGGGCTAAATTTAGACGGCTGCCATAGTAGGGTGGATGAGAAGAGAGCTTATGCAATGGGTGCATTCTTATGGCCTCATCAATATTGATCCTTGGTGTTTAAGGGGTACGTTGTATATCTTAATTAGAATAATTTAGACACAGCATCTCTGCCCTCTCAACTAGAGTTGATGTGTAACGCTTATAGGATAGCTTACTTTTTTTTTATTTAAACGGAAAAATGCAATCAAATATCTATAATAGAATTATAGACGACTAATGTTATCTGGTTTAAGAAATATGAAGAGTGTGTAAAAGAACTCGAGTAGAAGAACCTTAGAAAAAAAAGCCCTCTTCTAATTTGTACGAGAGACTTATGTAATGAACTTTAGTTTTAGTGTTAAGCTTAGGACATAATGGTTAGTCGTAGGCCATTTAGTCATACAAGCATAGCTATTAAATAATAAGTTTGGTTCTCATAGATCACGTGAACTGTCATATGGTAGATTTGGCTATGACAGATCGTGTTAGTTTTTAGATGGTAAATAATTTGACTTTAGCCTATCACGTAGGTTGTCAAAATTTATATCAATGGACTAGTTATCATTCAAAGGATTTGAAGTTTCGGAAGATAGTAACAAGCGATATAAAATTCTAAAGACTTTGAATATTCAGAAGATTTCAATGCTTGATAGGCAAAAAAAAAATGATTGGAAGATATGACTTCGAGAAAAGATACAGAGGTGGTATAACAATATATGTATACAAATATAAAAGAATAACAAATCCAACATCATAATGCACTGCTTTAGTGGGCATGAATGTACAGGTAGTGGGGCATAATTTGATATAGAGCCTAGAAGCTTCAAAGGAAGAAAGCATTATCCATTTACCCTTAAATTTCACCATCCTTCTACTATACCTATAGTCTCCCAAGAGTTTGCAGATCTTTCCTTTCGCTCATTTTGTGTTAAAAAAAGACAATCATAAACAACAAAGCGACCACCATGGATCAATACGAGAAGCCTGCAGAGACGAAGCTCAAAGCTGTAGGAAAATATCAGTTTCTTAAAAGCACATTGCAGATTGTTATATCGGTTGCGTTTCTATCCATTTTCCTTTCCCATTCTTCAAGCTTTGCCTACTCTTTGTTCCCTCATTCATTCAATGTTTATTTCTCCACTTTCCTTTTCTCATTATTCACCCACACACTCGAGAGGAAGTACATGTTCCTCTTCTGCAATGGAATCCTAGCGTTCATAGCCAAAAGCTCCGTCTCCGGCTGGTCGACGATATTGGCTAACTCAACCGACACGAAAGCTTCAGTTATCGACGGTGGCGTTCCTCTTGCAGTTGAAGTACCTGGAGAAGAACCCGAAGATGCTTATGGAGATGAAGTTGAGAAAGGGTCACTAGGAGGAAGAGGAGGAGAAGAAGAAAATGAAGCTTCTGTGACTGTGGAAGATGATGTCAATGGCGGCGAGGAAGACGAAGAAAGAGAGAAACGATGATCGGTGAAGCAAGAACAGCAAGAGGAGGTGCCGATTAGTATGAGCACGGAGGAGTTGAACAGGAAGATTGAAGAATTCATAAGGAAAATGGAGGAGGAAATCAGGATTGAAGCTCAACAACAACAAATGATTTTATCTAATTAATATATTTCGAAGGAAGAATATCAGATGTAGCATCTTATGATCAGATCATGTCACATGTGTACGTAATAACCGCATAAACTTTATTCAGAATAAAATAAAATTAATTATGATAGCTTTTAAATTATTATTTTTACCTTTTATTAATATTATATATCGAAAGAAATCATTTGCTGAGTTGAGTGGAAAACGCTAGAATGGACTAGACGGGAGATC
Source organism: Hibiscus syriacus (assembly GCF_006381635.1). NCBI lineage: Eukaryota > Viridiplantae > Streptophyta > Magnoliopsida > Malvales > Malvaceae > Hibiscus > Hibiscus syriacus. The sequence goes on along the minus strand of NW_024062618.1, from coordinate 963,198 downwards.
TTTACCTGCTAGAAAGTAAGTTTTTCTTAGTAGATATGTACTAAATTGACCAATTATTCGGTCATTATTAGCCCATTAGAGAACTTATAGTGATAAGTCACTAAAAGATTTAGTTTAATTTGAGGTTATTATTACTCATTCATCCTATAATTTGTATCTCATATTAATTATATATGTAATTTTAGGAGATATATTTGATCAAAGTAATATATGTTCGAAAAATTTTCAATCATTTAATAATAAACGTTGAAATACCTCATGAACATCCGATAAAATTAGAACGATACAGATTAGATTAACATGAAACATGTGCAAGGATGACAGACAAATCGAGACATGGTCCAAATTTTATTTATCCAAAAAAATGAACACTCTAACATCTCATTGTGTTTGGATTTGTGACCTCTAAGAATAATAATTATCTCTTTAACCACTAAAATTACTTAATTTATGCCTCAACAAGATATTAAGCAGAAGAAAATTACCACCAAATGAAGATGGCACGATGTTCCACGTGGCAAATTTTGTTGCTTCCGAAACTAAAATTTTATTAATTATTATTATTAAACTTTTAAAAATCATAAAATATCATTAATTTTATTAAATTATTATAAAATGATCATCGTAATGTTATAATAAATGTAATAATTCAATAAATTTAATAATAATTTTGTAACATATCAATAAAATTTAATGTTCATTTTATAAGATAAACTTAATGATTATTTTATAATTGAAAGTTTAACAATTAAAACGACTATTTTAGCATAGTTCAATTGACCTCGGGTATACTTCACCCATTAAGTGTATCGAAAGATATAAAAAGTACTAGCTAGCTACTCTATCCATGCCATGAACACCAAAATACAACTGGTAGCAGGAAGTGTTCAGTTTTGAAGGACAAAACAGAATCTATATCATAAACACTATCCATGTCTATCTATTTGTGTTTTGTCCTCTAATACTTTGTACAGTTTCAGAAAAAGACACTCCTCCCATGGGGATTCCCACAATCATGTGGCTACAAATCTATGCACCCTTCCATTTTCATTTCTTCGTCATTTGTCAAATATAGAGGACGACGATCTATGTACTCGTCCGAGGGCCCAAGGGACCCTCGGCCTGTACCTGCAAAGGCAGAGAAGTTATGGAGGAAAGGGATTATCTAGAAGGATCCCGCTGTGGTAGATGTTGTTGAGAAGCATTGCCATTGTTGCATCTGTCCTGCAAGTGGAGACAAATGGAACAATATGCATCCTAATGATTATCAATCATTCTGGTGTTGTTTATGTTATTAATTTAATAAAAGAATATATAAGATAATTAAATATTAAATAAAAATGATATATTTCCATAATAAAAATTTAAAAAATAATGAACATACCTGAATTAACTTCAACCATTAACCTGTTTTTTCTCCTGTTAGTGTTCTAAGCGTAGACAGCTCCTATCTCTGAGGGTCTCTTTTATAATATTTCCCATTTTGTAGCTCTTAACATCATCTTTTTCCTCTTCAAATCAATCTTTACACTTCCAATCCTTATATTTCTTTCCTTTAATGCCATTCAATCCCCAAGTTTAAGCTTCTTTAAATTTGTATGACATATTGCTCAATGTTTATGAATCCATAATTGTGTTGAGAATTTATATTCTAAAACCATGGCAGATGATGATGCTAGGCAGTCTTTGCTTTCATCCTTGAATGATTCACTAAAATCTCAACGAGACAAAGGCCCTTCATAGAAGAAGGTACCATTTCCGTTCGAAAGGTCCATCGGAGAAAAACTCCAACGAGAAAGAGAAGGAGCATCCATTTATAAACCTTGAACCAGTACGCGTGGCACGGGAGTTTAGGTTAAAGTACGTGCTAATGTTTTTGGGCGCTTATCTAGGTATAGGCACCTTTTGGTTTTAACTCATCGAGAATCAGATCGACGGCAAGAAAACGAATGGGATCGTCGATGCTGTTTACTTTTGTGTCGTGACGATGACCACTGTTGGGTACGGTGACCTAGTGCCCCATAGCTCATTGGCGAAGATACTCGTGTGCATTTATGCCTTCGTTGGTGCGGCTCTCGTCGGTTTAATCCTAAGTAATGCAGCGGATTACATTGCGGAAAAGCAGGGGATTTTGTTGGTAAAAGCCCTGCATATGAATGACAAGTTCAATACGGCTGAGGTACTTATGGATATCGACACCAACAAGGTCAAGTATAAGTTTCTGACGATCGTGGCACTACTCCTGGTGCTTATAATCGCCGGAATCGGGTTCTTGTTTCTCGTCGAAGGGATGGAATTCCTCGATGCGGTTTATTGTGTGTGCGCGACAATCACGACACTTGGATACGGGGATAAGAGCTTTTCGTCGCAAGAGGGACGTGTGTTTGCCATTTTGTGGATACTTACCGGTACGGTTTGCTTAGCTCAGTTCTTCCTCTACCTAGCCGAGCTGTACACCGAGAGAAGGCAGAGAGCACTGGTTAAGTGGGTTCTTAATAGAAATCTAACTGCTGGTGACCTTGAGGCAGCAGATTTGGATCATGATGAGATGGTTAGGTAAGCTAGCTAGGATCAACTTGCATAATGTATATTGCACATACATACATACATGCATGCATGCATGATGCTTATTTGTTTGTCAATTCTCTCTATGACAGTGCAGCAGAATTCATCTTATATAAGCTCAAGGAAATGAGAAAGATATGCCAGGAAGACATTGTAATGTTGATGGAGAAGTTCAAAGCTCTTGATGTTGATCACGCGGGAACTTTGACTTTGTCCTAACATGTAACAGGACCAAAAAAGCAACTAAAAATTCAGAAATATTTTTGAGGATCGGTATATATATATATATATATATTAACAACACAAAATATTTATATATAGGTGAATGCTATCAACAAAATGAATAATTAACATAAAAGAATTAGATTTCAGAATGTACACAAATTTTAATAATAACTGACCTTTGCTTGATTGTATTTACAAATTTATTGTACTTACTGACGAAGTTCCTTTTTACAGTTCCTTATGATTTTTGTAGGTTGAATTATGTTATTTAGTTTATGGATTAAAATATATAGGTTATGCATATAGTTCTTGTACTCTCTTTAGTTAATTTTAATCTCTGCATATTTTGAATTTTAAAATATTCATGTTATTTCAAACATTTAAATGATATATAGATAATGTAACAAAATTATATGATTTAAAATGGTGAAATTAAAAAACATTAACTAAAGTTATAATTTTAGGTTGATAAAATTTGATGTAATAGATTTTATGATTAATGTGTTAAGATTGAAATTTCCAAATTTAAAAGTACAAGGATTTAAAATAATCAAATTAAAATATAGTGACTAATTTTAGAACTTAATATAGGGACTAATACAAATTTTGACCTTTCCCTTTTCCAATTTACCAACTCTATCATTGTCGCTACAGTATAATTATGATTAGGATGGTCATGGGTTGGTTAAACTTTTTGTTGATCTGAATTCAATTTGATTATAATACTAATTTTTATGTCACCGATTTGATTCGGGTGTAGGAAGACTTAACTCAACTCGATTTTTGGGTAAAAATTAACATAGGATCTAACCCGACACAAATATATAGTTCTTATTTTTATTCGACAAAATAGGAACCTAATTGAAAAAATATATATAGATAAATGTATTATTATAATTATCCCTAAATATATAATAAATAACTATACTATTACCTCCGGTCATATTGAAGATTTTTCATTCTAAATCTAAACTTGACTCAATTTGATCTTATCATTCAAAAGTCTGACTCGATCTGAGCCCAAATTTTATCAAAAAATTGATCCTATATAGTCAGGTTGAAACCTATCGGATTTAATTGCAAATTAGAGGTAAGTATAAGTAATTTACTTAAGTGTTGATTAAAAAATAACATCTAAAGCAAACGATAAAAAAGCTGATCTCTTAAATAAAATTATTACTAACGACTCACTCTTATATGATCGAGTTAACAATAGGTTCGATGCCCCTTGCTTTTACATTTTGTAAGGGAAAGTAGAAGAAGAATTACAGCTTTTGTGCAAATCAATTCAAACGAGGAACCAGGCCGGCCCATGTCGTTGTTGTTCACTCAAATCTCCGAGGTTCCGCATCTGTATGCTCCGGCCGGGCAGCCGCAACATAGTCCAGTAGTCCTTCACCGGCCTTTTCACCGTGATCTTCTGTCGCTAACTGCGAAACACCACCAAAAGCCACAATCAGCACCAACAACACGGTCGTAGACGCAAAAAGAGGCCAAAAGTAGGCCAGAACGGTGAGCAGACTCGGGGCTGCATACGCTAGAACAGCGACGATCGATGAGGCGAGGATCGTTACGATGAAATGATATCTGTATTGGTTCAGCTTTTGTTGGATGTCCATTGGCTTCATTGCTATAAACAATAAGAAATCAAACAAGGGGAATTGTATTTGAGCATATGATGTATGTGGAATATATTAAGATTGCAGAGGGTGATGGCATTGAGACTTGGTGACTTGTTTTTTCTTGCAGAGATTCTTCTTTCTTTCTCTTTTTTTCCTAATATCTAATTTGGTTTTTAATCCTTAACTACGATAAAATTTTGGATTCAATCATTCTATTTTAATTTAACATAATTTGATCATCTATTTTTATAATATGTTATCAGTATGTCCAAATCGATAGCATCGTTGGTTGATATTGTTAAAATGATGATTGTTGTTTTTTAATCGTTATCCAATTACACAAACTGACAATTAACCATTCATATTCAATAAATAATAAATTTACATATGCTTAGAGTTGTCATATGTTAACATCTAAGATGATATGTATATGTACGAGTTGATTGATTAAAGGTATTTTAGAAAAAGAATATCTGTTATTATTTAATGATAACAATTAAAAATATTAATAATTCGAATTTATTTGGAAACGAAGTTAAAGAACAAGTAGAAGCCATGTCTCTCTTAGTTAAATGAAAATTTTGTATTTTTAACTCCTCTCGAAAGTTAATAATTCAACTTTAATCCTTTTAGCACTTGGTACAGTAGAAAATTTTATTTTTGGCCCCTTCCAAAAATTAATAATTCACTTTAAGTCATCTTAAAACAAATCTATTAATATTAGCCCCCAAAATTTTATAAATTTATCTTAGTCCCCTTGACATAAAGGTCTTGGCTTTGCCCTTGGACCAAGTAATAACATTATAAAAGTGCACACCAAACTGTGCTAAATTAAATGTATGAAGTCTCAAATTTTAATATAGTAAAAGGACAAAAATCATATTTAGACCAAATTAAACCCAATATCAACAAGTTTAAGATTAATAAAAGTAGGTCAATTATTCCATTCTTCTTTTTAAAGAATGAGGGCCGAGTGGTCCTATTGGAGGAAAACGTATGGTGTGTTTTGGAATTTATGCTCTTTCCACTTAGAGGATAGGGCTTGATCCAGTGGCCGCTGCTCTTTCATTGAAAGTAAGATTAAGATTAGATTCATATTTCAGAAAGAAAATTCATAAATCAAAAGATATTACATATTAAAATACATTCAAACTCATATTTTTTGTATATGTTATAAAAATAATAATATCAATTAAATTAAAATTCGATTCGAGATTTTTTTAGAAAGGGTTAGATGCTATGAAAGAAAGAAAAGTAGAGGGGCGTGGGTTGATTCCATTTCTACCTGGACACCACTGGTTTTGGTATATTCATTTTCTTTGGCTGATGGTTAAAGACAATGAAGGATGACTTTGTAGGAGGACAACTACTTACACTTGCTATGCTTCTCAAACTCTTGAAACTGGAGGCTTGTTAACCAACTCCCCTTAATTAACCTTCTCCCTTTCTATGCAAACTAGGGATGATAATTTGATGGGTTTTTATTTGAATTGATTTGATAAGATTGGTTTTTTTTTTAAAAAATGAAATCAAGTTCGGATTGAGTTTTGTAAAGGATTAGGTCGGGTCGAGTTAGGTCAAGTTTAAAGTGATTTTTTTTACTCAAACTGACTTGAAATAATAGTATATTTTATTTCTATATATTTAGGGATAATTGTTATAATATATCCTATGTATTTTTTAATTAAGCCCTAATTTGTCAAATTAAAATAAGAAAAAAAGTATATTCGTGTCAATTTGGATTGAATGTGAGTTTTTACACTATAATATATGTCAAATTTCAGGTGGATTAAATGATCAAAGACAATGTTGTTATCTCTTGAAGTTCTGAGTTAAAATAGTTGCGTCTGCAAGGTGTGTATATTCTCAATGACTAAGAAATTTTTTGAACAAATATTATCTTATAATCACCTCAGACTGTTTAAGAAAAAAAATATTTTATCTCATGTATAAAAAACATTTTTAATTAATTATCGGTCAATTTAATTAGATGAATTCATTCTCGTAATAATCCTATATGATAATCCAAATTAGCAGACCCAATAAAATCAGATGGACTACTAACCTTGAAGTTTAAATGTAGAACCAATAAAATTAGAATAACTTATGGGTGGATGGACTTAGGATGCGTAGGGGTCGGATTTTCGGTCAATTCAATTAAACTCGAAAATTTTATACCTTCACTTAAAATTTGATCCAACTTTTGAGATAAAATCTGACTCTAATTTGATCCGACCTAAAATAATATAAAACTATTAATTTTACTCAATAAAATAGAGACTTAATTGAAAAAAATATAAAGAGATATATTATTATAATTATCCCTAATATAAGGTATAATTATATTATTTTCGGGTCGGATTGGATAATTTTCACCTAAATCCGAATTCCACCTGACCTGAACTTATCCTCTAAAAAAACCTGATCCGACCCAAACTCGATTATTTAAAAAAATGCCCCAATTAAATCGGATTGAGTCGAAACATGTCGAATTTGAATCCCTGCTAATCCCTAGATGGTACAATTAGATATCGACATAAATCTAGTTGGGTTTGGTTTTTGGTTAATCCGACGAGATAAAAATCATATTTTTAATTAAAATTGGATTTTGATCCTAATTTAGAGTGATCTCACGAGACTCGAAATTTGACTCGTCTTTTGAGATAAAATTTGTATTTTATCCAACCCGACTCGGTAGAAATATATATATATATATAAATTTTATTAGATAAAATGTAGATCTAATTGAAAAAAATAGATATATTATTGTAATTATTGTTAAATATATAAAGTTTGGGTTAGGATCCATTTACACCTAGCGTAAAACTTTTAGTTTTATATCTTTTTAGGATTGTTGGATAAGAGGAAATCGAAGGATGAAATTAATTCCTTATTTTTTTCCGTAGTGAATATCTTCTCATTTCTCTTACTCTTACTCTTAATTTTTGATTTTCTCCATCCAAATATCTTAAAAAGACGTAGAACTATTTAGTTTTACACTATGTAATTAGATCCTAACCCATAAACTATTACTATATTATTTTTCAGGTCGAATATTTTTCACCTGATAAATTTAAGTCAAGTCGGAATCCATCAGGTTTAAATTGTGCGCTCATCTCTAGACAATATACAAGGAGCAGTCAAACAATAATTTACCAAACTAAAACCTATTCAAAATAGTAACAGAAAAGAGGGTTGGGAAGCTTAGGTTAATGGCAATGAACATCACTTTCAGAACAATTCAATTAAGGCATAATTAACATAAAAAAACCCTTAACCTTAAGCAAGGTTTGTGTGGCTTATTGGGTGTTGGTGGACTCTTCCCTTTGTCGTCTCTCTAATCACCACCACCAAGTCTTATCTTTACCGTCTCCAACTGGCTTATCCGCATCAACCCTTACAACCCTTTTATTTATTTATTGTTTCTTCAAATAGTAGAGTTAAATACTCCAAATGTCCTTGAATTATTACCTACGTTTCAAATTAGTGTTCGATTTTTAAAAATGTTTTAATTGTATCCTCAATCAATCAACTACTAGCTCAGTTTAAAATCTGTAGATCTAACATTAGGGGCATTTTTTGTTAACATCCTTACTAACAACAAAAGGATTTAATTTATATGATATTGATACTTTTGATGTTAGAACCTGTTGAAATTTGAAGACCAAATTAGAATTTGGATTATATACTAGTGACTCTGGTGGAATTGACCCTAAATAATAATGACATATGCACTTCCTTTTTTTTATCACTTTCAGATAAGGGTCATCAACACCTCATTAACTTGGTTCATTCAAACTGTGTGTTTGAGTGCCTTCCCACTAAGCTATGGAACCATACAAGAACAAGCCCTCGATTTCTGCAAAATTTAGCGCTTAAGGAATCCATTTTTTCCCCAAAGAAAGAGCTTTCCATCAACGTAGGACGGACCATGACAACCAAATCATAAATCTCAACCACTCTCTCATTGAATATCCATCGGTTTCGCACCCCGGGATTAGGGTTCTTAATACGCAAATAATATATAATTCCATACACTATCAATGAATCATATGATATGTTAAATTTCTTTTAGATTTATCTGTCATACACTAAGTTTGCAGCAAATGACACCAGCTAATACACTTTTGCTACATCGCATGTATACATACACGCACACATACATATACATATGATTCGGTTTAAGTGATAATTAATATTACATTTCATAAGAAAATAGATAAATAAAAGTAAAAGCAGTTATATTTATGATAATGAATGATTTAGAGAAAGGAAATTAGAAGTTGACATCATTGTCATGACAATGATGATGAGGAAGAATGAAAGCGATGGTTACTGTGTAAAACAATGAAATAATTAACCGGCTAGGCCGGCTTAGTCGCTTTCGGATCTTTGCTTAAGATTAAGGTAAGCTTTCCTCTCTTTGCGGTCAATTCCTTCAAGTAATGGACTCTCTCACTTTCTCTAACTAAAATACTAAATCCATTTGTGTGTGTATATATATATATATCTATATGTTATTCCTTAACAACCCCAAGTCTTGTGTTGTTATTGTTGCTGCTACTGCTGGTATCGTAAACACGATATCGAAAAAATGGTGTGTCATGAGGAATCATATGGAGGCCATGACCCTCACCCAAACCCGGTCGTGTTAGAGCTCACCCGGTTGCAGAACCAACTCAAAGGTTGTCTAATGATTTGTTTCTGAAACTGAACATGACATGTTATATGTTACTGACCATTGTGAATGTTGTTCCAGAAAAGGAAAGGGAGTTAGGTTCTGCACAGGATGAAATCAAAGCTCTGAAAGCAACTGAAGCATTGAATGATAAGGCCATACAAGAGGTAATCAAAATTTTCAATGTTATTATATTGGATTGATGTGCTTAATTAATGTTATTATATTGGATTAATGTACTTAATATTCAGCTCCAGAGTGAAGTTCAAAAGTTGGATGAGAAACATAAGGTCACTGAGAATGTCCTTGAATATAAGGTCAGTGCCTTTAGATTACTTGAGGTTGATATCTGTAATTCTGTTACATGTTTACTAAGGGTGCTGTGTTAATCGTATTCGATCGAAGAACCTCGAAATCAAGAGGTTGACGAACGAGAAGAAAGATGCATTGGCTGCGCAGTTTGCTGCCGAGGCAACTCTGAGAAGAGTGTATGCGAACCGAAAGGATGAAGATGATGTTTCGATTGGATCTGTCATTGCTCCACTGGAGGCAGAGATTAAAATGCACAAACACGAGATCGCGGTGCTTAGCGAGGATAAGAGGGCGTTGGAACGTCTCACCAAGTCGAAAGAGTCGGCTCTGCTCGAAGCGGAGAGGATTTTACGAAGTGCTCTAGAAAGGGCCTTAATAGTTGAGGAGGTTCAGAACCAGAACTTTGAGTTAAGGAGACAGATTGAGATTTGTCAGGTAAGAACCAAATTGACCGATTGAACACCCCACTCTCTACATTTGGTCGCTAATAACCGAATGATGCCGTGTACCTCAATGCAGGAGGAGAACAAAATCCTTGAGAAAACCAATCGCCAAAAGGTGTTAGAGGTCGAAAAGCTAAGCCAAACGATCAAGGAACTCGAAGAGGCGATTTTGGCTGGTGGGGCTGCAGCTAATTCTATCCGCGACTATCAGAGACAAATTTCCGAACTTAACGTATGTTCCATGGTTACAAGAACTATGGCAAATTGTTGTCCGTATAGTTATTAACCGAAACGAGTCGATTAATGCAGTATGAAAAGAGGACACTCGAAAGGGATCTTGCGAGAGTTAAAGTCTCGGCGAACCGTGTGGCGACCGTGGTGGCGAACGAGTGGAAGGATGAAAATGACAAAGTGATGCCTGTCAAGCAATGGCTTGAAGATAGGAGGCTGCTGCAGGTACATTCTTGGAAATTCTCCCACATCGTTTATTTATCGATCAACGAAACATGAAATTCGTGTGTTTGCAGGCGGAGATGCAGAGAGAGATTCAAGGACAAACTAGCAGTGGCAGAAAGAACAGCAAAAGCAGAAGCACAGCTTAAGGAGAAATTCAAGCTAAGGCTCAAGATATTAGAAGATGGCTTAAAGCATGTATCAAGTTTGTCACCTAAACCAGCCAAGTCGAGCAATATCTTTGGCCTTTTAACAAGCAGCAGTGGACTAAGGAAGAGGTCTACCTCGCAGCCAAGGGGTTCCACTGTAAGCACCTCTCCGTCGCAGCGGCCGAGCATAGAAATCGAAACAGCCAATGCCGGAATGAAACAAGGTGGCAGCTTGAAAAATAGGGCCGCACCAGAACAAAACATGGTAAGGAAAAATTTGTGGGCGTCTAGGTGTAAAGTTGCTGATAGTAGTGAAAAGGAAAATGCTGAAACGAAGGTAAACACGGATCGTAAAGACGGCGACACTGTGGATTGTGGTGCCGAAGATATGGTTTCGGGGTATCTGTACGATAGGCTTCAGAAGGAGGTGATCAATCTAAGGAAGTTTTGTGAGGCTAAAGAAAGCAATTTGAATGCTAAAGATGAAGAAATAAAGGTGACACTCTAGTACTTGTTCCCATGTTATGTATGTATGTATGTATATACGTATGAGTTCATGAAAGATGTGATTCTTTTTACAGATGCTGATGAAGAAGGTTGAAGCATTGTCAAGAGCCATGGAAGTGGAGTGTAAACGAGTGAAGAAAGAAGCAGTAGGTAAAGAAAAGAAGAATGGGTCAGCAAAAATGGAGGATACCAGAAAGATGAAAAGCATCAATAACTCCCCTAGAAAGATGAAAGATGAAACTCACACTGTTTGTTGAGAAGGGTAAGGCAAGCATCTTGAAGGTTGCCATGGATGGTGGAAGATGAAGGAAAATTGGGATTCAGTTGATTCGTTGTCCATGTCTAGGATATGATTGTTGGTGTAAATATTGAATTAAATTGTTTTGTTTTGTTTTCTGAAAATAGCTGGTTGGAAAAAATGATGTTTTGTGAATGATGAAATTGGGTTTGTTGATGGTAATCGTGAGTTGGAGATTTGACAACTGTAACATCCTGGCAATGCCCAGGATGATGAATAGTGTTTTTCTAATGCTTGATTTGGTTGTAAATGGGATGAATTTTTTCTTGTTTAATTGGATAAAAGGGTATAACATCAAGTTTTTTAACATTTTCAAAGCGCTAAACCATTAAAACCAACCTCTAAAAAATATTCGACTCTCTATACAGAGAGCTATTAACTGGATTCTCTCTACTTATGAGCAATCCTACCAGTCTACATCTTATTGTTTCCTTGATACAATGGACAATAGTCTCTTCTTACATATATCTTTTGTTGAAAAATTCGTAAATTCCTCCACCTCCGCACATTATAAATAAACGAATTCCACGCAATTTCCAAAACACATCATCATTGAACATCACTGAAAGTGCAAACTAATTTTGAGCTTGCTTTCGGTCGCTATCTACACGTCAATCGATTTCTCGATATATATAATTTTAAACATATATTAGTATTTCAACTAATATACTAAACTCAAATTTGCATAATATTCTAGAAATGCTATCGACGAAGTTCAATAAAAGTTTTAGTGACCCACTCGAGAACTAAATTTAATTCTATCAAATCCTTAAAATATCATTTATCAAAATAATTTCACTTAACTTTTCAACCATTCATTTTTAGTCACCATTCAACCTTTCTTTAAAACTAAACTAAACTCAACATTTCATTAACATTTAAATTAATCCTTTGGTGATCACTTAATCCAAATCAACCATCACATTTAACCAATTTCACAATACTTTCAAACAATACTTCAACATTGCCAAATTCTCTGTAACACCCCAACCCGTATTCGACCCGAATACGAGTCCGAGATGTCACATTGACTTTTAAAACAATATTCTTGTAAGATAGAAACACATTTGAACTTATATTAAGAAAATATGATAATATATTGTTGAATCATGTTTGTTATAACCAATTTAAGAAAATATATGTTTTTATGAACAGTAAAATATGGTATGAACATTGCCATGAACAGTATCATGAACAGTGCTACAGTGCACCGATGCACTAAAATTTCGAAGCAAAATTATGCATCGATGCACTGCTACAGTACTGCTATAGTATTTTCGTAAAAATATGTAGAAACTCGTAAAAATCTAAGCTTTAATCCGTATAAAATTTATCAATTACATATATGCATTTAAAACATTACAAAACTCAATCGTATGACTTTTCAAAACCGATTAGAACATATCGGATTTAATCATTTATTTACATGCCAACCACTTTCCTTATTATAAAATACATACTATATATTTCTTTTCTGATCTGATCTTTGGAAAGGAGGAATTGACTTGTCTTGCATAACTTTTATCAATCTTCCTCTTCTCGGAACCTACGCGTGAAACAATCACACGCTAAGTCGTTGACTTAGTGAGGCATATAAAACATATAATAAAAATCATAAAACTTTTCATATAACAGAGTGCATACTTGTACGTAAATCATCATTTTCATGATCTCTATTATTATCATTAACCCATTATTCATATGATCTTGTACTTATCACTTTGGTATATCATGTAACACATATATCATTTCACAAAGAAACACTCATAGCATCATATAATTCATGCAATTACCTTTGATAACCTTTTATAAGCCCATGTACATTATTGAGAACTTAAGGTATGTGAGTACATTGAGGTTATGGACTAATGTTGTCACCACAACTCGTATAAATGTCCCGAAAGACCTATCCATAGGTCATAAAGAACCTCGACAATTGTCCATAGGTCCCGAAAAACCTAGGTAAATTGTCCATATGTTCCTTAGAACATATGTATATTGTCCATATGTCCCGAAAGACATAAGTAATTATGTCCATATGTTCCGTAGATCATTTCGGGACATTTATACGGCATGCCAACTATACCCCTAGCTCTGATATCGAATAACATGGGCATTATCATTTATAACATTTCATATTACTTGTTATTTCTCTTCTGTCACATACCACATGTATGTGTAAGCATATATTCCATATTACATGTAATCACGTAGATCATTTCATATGGCTTATATCATTTCTCATTTGTTCATGTACGTATGTCATTTCTTGTTCGCATATGTTCATATATACATCACATAGCACGTAAAATAACATCTAAACTTATACATGTACTCATATACATACTTTCATATAGTCCATATATCACTGCCATATAACCTCTCTTACAATTTTACATAATCACTTATATCACATTAACTATATATTATTTTCATGTATTTACTTTCACATATACATATCATTTCATTATCCTTATTATTATTATTCTTATCATCACCTCTTTATTTATTTACATAAGCCACATAGCATTTACAATAACATATTCACTCATATAATCAAGCATATATACATTTCATGTCATTCATTTCATTTTCTGTATCCTTATCACATAGCTTATTTTATTTCTCAAGTTCCTATATATATATATATTATATATATATATATATATATATATCACATAACGCATAAAACAACATAACCAACATATCACATATACATGTAATTATGTAAATCATGTCATATACCATAATATTTTAAGAGTTACTTCTTACCATAGTAACTCCGTCAATGGCTCATCGCAAGTCAATGTTTGATCAATAACATAAGTACAATTTAAATTGCACTCACCTTAGCCTTGCTTTGATTCGATCCTAATTCTTTGATTGTTTCGGGAACACGTTTAGGCTCTGTATCTACATAAATATAATTTTCGAGACGATTATCAGAAGCCTAAATCTTATAACTTGATGTTAATAACTTAAGTTAGTTTAATTAACCAAAATTCCATTTTCCTTTAGGAGTGTATCGATGCACTATGGGTGCATCGGTAAACAAAATAGCTTTGAAATTCTCATGCATCGATGCACTCCTTAATGTTCGATGTACCTTCAAAATTTGTCTTAGTGCATCGGTACACATTCATAGTGTATCGATGCATCTATCAATTATAAATTGATTTTAATCCGAAAATTCCATAACTTTTCATTAAAATTCTTCATGTTTCATTCCCCTTTCTATTCTTAACTCAAGTACATATACTTAAACTAATTTCTACTCATTCAATACATCTTTAACCTTAAAATTCCATCTTTCATATGGAAATCAATAATCATACCAAATTTTCAAGATACTCTAAATTCAATTCTATCACTTCATATATCTTAATTAAGTTGATGATAAGTCAAATTTAGTTTCAAATTCAACTTATCAACTATTTTCCAAAAATTCACTTAAAAACTCATTTTCTTTAATCTTTCATTACTTCTTCATCTTTTGATTTTAAGATAACTTAAGTTTTCCTTAAACTTAGTTATCATCTAATGATCAAAACTCAACCTTTAAATCAACAAATAATCAACTAATTAGAAAACGTACTTTTGCAAGTTTGGCTTTCTTCTTCTCTCGTACATGAAGAAGAAGAAGATAAAATGGAGAAAATATCTCCTCATCCTTATCCCACCTACATATATATCATTTTTTTCATTTCCAAGTCAAATGACCATTTTGCCCTTTCATTCTTTTAATAATTACTACTAACTTTCAGGAAATATCTCCACATAAATCATTGAACTATTCAACGATTTTATTTTAATCATCAAATTCTAAAATTTTACAATTTAGTCACTAACCCGTAGTTTGGGATGTTACATTCTCATTTCATCATTAATCTTTCCAAAACTTGCAACTTGATCCCTATAAAAAATAAAAATTAGCTGACCTTATTCTCATATGTAATGGGGTAAGGGGGAGGTAGGATAGTAGGCTGCCCCCAACGCCAGGTTGAGAGCAGCTTCCGTGGGAGACCTTCGACAGACAGAATTATGAATTGCCCACCGTGGGACTCGATCCCACGACCACAAGGTTAAGAGCCTTGCGCTCTACCAACTGAGCTGGACAGACAATTCTTGCAACTTGATCCCTATGATTTATTTAAATTCTTAATCAACCCAATACAACATTCCATGTTAATCTAGATGCAACATTTCATCAATCCAACCATAATTTCCAGCATGGTACTTTAGTTTTCCAACAATTACCTATTAATCCTTCACTTTTCAAACCATGCAAAATAGTCCTTGAAACCCAACAAAGTTTCAATTTGATCCAAAACACAATTTCCAAGCATCTAAGATCATTCTAAACCATTCACATATCAAACTAACAAATTTTTAACATCTCTCCATAATACCCCATCATAGCCAAAACTTTCAATTAAGTCCCTCCTAATCATTTCCAATCAATTTGCAGACTTATTATACTTCCATAACACTCCTAAAGTTATATTACAACCTTATCTCAATTAAATTCAACTTTCTCTTCAACCACCATAAATACTCACTTCACCATTTACGCATGAAACATTGAAATACTTATATCAATTTGTAGAGAATTAAGTGTATAACAATTTCTTATTTCACACTTTAGTCCAAATTCTGACTAAAATTGATTAAAAATGAAAAATAAAAACTTTGCTCACCTTGGTTATGGAGTCACGGAAGAATGGAGAAGATGGGAGAAGAATTCTTGAGTTCTCCATACAAATATCTCTTAATTTATCTTAAAATTACTTTTAATTTTCATATTAGCCAAAAAGTCAAAATTACTTTTAATGAATCCTAATTTTACCACCATGCAATCCTTTTATCTCCATTTTAATATCATTAAATAAATATAAAAATATCATTTATCAATTTCCATATTCACCCTTCCAATTTTTCAAAAATTCAATTTAGTCACTAAATTTTACTATTCCACTCTAACATGGAAATTCGTCCAAATTACACTGATTCACATCAAATTATACTAATTAAAAATACCAATATAATTTTTCTAATCTCAAACTTCCTTCCTTCAAATTTTGTAGATTCGATCCAATTATCTGAATATTTTATTGGACTTTATCGCTTAATAAACTTTTATATCAATTTCAAATCAAAATTCTAAAACCCACTAAAATTATTTTCTTGGGCTGAACTACTCAATTACATACCCAAAATAAACTTTTGAAAATTTACATTTTTAGTCTCTAAACTTTTCAAATTTACACTTTGATCACCAAACTTTCAAATTTTACTTTTCAATCACCAGTCTAAAATTTGAGATATTACACAAGGACTTACCCTTAAGATGAGCAATCTCCCAAGCAAGCTCCTAACTCCAACTCCCCACTCTACATTGCAAATGGCAAGCCTGCAACACACTCAACCAATTTGTTTTAGAAAAAGTGCAGCCAAAGAAAATATGGTCCCTAGACTCAAGCTCATTACCACAGAGAACAAAAACAACATCCACATTAATACCAAAGGAAATCAACCTATCCTTCGTAGGCAATCTCTTAAAAATTATCATCCAAGAGATGATCGAGTGCTTTGGAATATGAAATTGTTATCAAACCAATCTATGCCACTCCACCTGCCCCTCCTCTGCCTAACATCCTTCCAAATCTCAACAATAATGAGGTTATGATCAAAAAAATCCAATTGCATTTTAGCCGCCCTTAATTTCAACAAGTCTTCTCCAAATTCAGCTACTCCCTACTTTCACACTCACCTTCCAAAAGGTAAATCTCTTAGGGGGTGTTTGGTTCAAGGATTATGTGATTCCCATGGGATGGGAATCTCACATTCCCATGTTTGGTTAGCCGGGAATCTCATTCCCGGTAATATTTTATTGTCAATAGTAGATTTTTTGGGATATATTATCGGGAATGTCATTACCTCCCTTCCCTTAGGTATTGTAACATTACCGGTCAAGGATTATGTGATTCCCATGGGATGGGAATCTCACATTCCCATGTTTGGTTAGCCGGGAATCTCATTCCCGGTAATATTTTATTGTCAATAGTAGATTTTTTGGGATATATTATCGGGAATGTCATTACCTCCCTTCCCTTAGGTATTGTAACATTACCGGCTTTTTGGATTAAAATGCCCTTAAATTTTAATTTTTTTTTCAAAAATATCATTCTTCTGTCATTGAATAATAAAAATTCTACGAAGGTTAAATTACAAATTTATCCTTAAATTATTTTAGATTTACAAAAAAAAAATCTATAATTTAAATTATATATGAAGTTCAGGGGTTAAAAAAAATTCACCCTTTCATTAAACCTTTTTTATATTTTTAATTTTGGAAAAAAAGTATATAAATATTATGAATTTAATTTTTTAAAGAAAATATATAAATATTTTACAATTTGTAATATTATACAAATATATAATAAGGACAATTTGGTCAAATATAATTCCAATAATCTTTTATTCCTTTAACCAAACACGGTAATCTTACATTCCTGCTAAACCAACCAAACACAAAATACAATATTCCCAGTAATCCTATTCCCTGGTAATCTTTTATTCCCAATGGTAATCTTACATTCCGTGAACCAAATGCACCCTTAAGGATAGAAAGAACTCTTTTATTGATTCAAAAGTCTGAAAACCTATGTTTTCCAGTTAATCATGATCGTTAGGTTCACATGGTCTGATAGAGTTAAATTTAGCGTCAAACATTAATATTTGTCAATCTTTTCAACCTATGAATAGTTATCATGATCTTAGATCTAACACTAACTCTAACTCTAAAAGTCGTTATAAAATTGCTCATATGAGATTGAGAGTAAATTGTCTATCATCTTAAACTGACCATCCGTCATGAAACCATTAATTACGACTCTTAACCCAGATCAAAAAGGATAAATCACTTATAATCATTGTAATCCAAGATTACTATCAACAATTTATCATTGAGATAGAACGTATTTAACTCAAAATTGTTCAATTAGAATCTTTTCATGGAGAAAGTAAACATTAAGATCAACATGTTTAGACTTCATATAAAAAAAACGGGAATAAATATCATGACTAACACTCGGATTATCACACCACACTATAGGCACATCATCAAGAGCAATTTACGTATCAATTAAAATAGCTTTGAGCCACATCAGAAGGTACAAAATTTGGCCATTAAAGGAAGACATAGTGAGGATGTGATAGTCGGAGATGAATGAAGTTTTAGACAAATCTGGAAAGGAAAAACAACGAAGAAAATAGTTCATCGTTCTTCTTACACTACCATCATGGATGGTTTTAAGTTGAAAAGAATTGGAATTCATTTGATTCCTTTTCTGTGTCTTGGATATAATTGTAACTGGATTAAATTGTTATACTAGTAATAGCTAGTCATCATCGCATGGTCGTTGTAATATAGTATTAAATATACCCGCCTGTCACGCGGGTGACCCGGGTACAATCCCCGGCCACGGCGCATATCATTTTTTCATTTCCCATTTCTCTTCTTTATATGGAAAGGAAAAAGTTTGTAAACTGACTAGTTTAAATTATAATAACTAACAAATTAAAATGCACAAATATTTGAATTTAGAAGGATAAAATTAGATGATTTTTATATCATGTAAAACTTTTACTATCACAACTACATAGTATGTCACAACGCAATACAAAATTGATTTGAATAAAAAATGTAATTTTTGATACAACAATTATCTTAAATAATGATAACTTTTAGTTCTCAAATTGTGTTATTTATAGAAAAAAAAACTTGAATGTAATGATAACTTTTACATAGTTTTCAAATTGTGTTATTTACTATTGTTTTTTTTTTTAAAAAAAAGAGAATATATGTCTCCGTAATGAAGATATATAATATTACAAAATTAATTTTTTTAATTTATCTTGTTGTTCTGAAATATAAATATCTAAAACCTTAAAAATTGATATTTATATTAATGGAGTAAATATACTGAGTTATTTTAGACATTAAAATATCTTGTAAAGCGAATGTATATGCGAAAAAGGGAAAATTGGAGTGTGGATTAGTAAGTGATTAAAGATTTAGTAGTGTCATATGACTTCTTATTATTTCAAGAAGGTATAAAGTTGAAGGATTATTATTGAGAATAACCAATGTCTGAAGTAAAGTTTTGCCATTGCCTGAAAGAAATAGTGGTGGTGATATAAATGAAAGTTGTTAAAAGAGAAGGAAAGATGTGAAAAAGTCCGACCTGCCGGATTCGAACCAGCGACCTAAGGATCACAGACCCAACTACAGTCCTCCGCTCTGCCAACTGAGCTAAGGTCGGATTTGACTGCATGATGGCATGTTAACAATATCTTTCGTATATTAAATCTGAAAGCAACTTCCATTTCCATCTGTGCAAATCCGATGACTTGAGGATATGACATGAATAAATGGCTGTGATAAAACTTTCTTTTGATTTTTTTATCTTTTTGATAAAATAAATATTCAGGGGGTTTGATTAATATACAATTTTTCCAAGATATAATTAATTAATTTAATTTAGTCCAATCAAAGACAAAATTAAATGCTGAAATGATAATGAATGCATTGGCAAAAGTGCAGCTTCACTTGCGAATTTTATTGTTAATATATAATATTTAAGGGAATTAATTAGTTAGTTAATTCATTCACATGAACCTAGCTTAATCCCCAAGCTCTTTTGTTTGCTAAGTCAGTAGCAACTTGAAAGAATAGACCATTTCGAGTGGTGGATGCTGACCACACCACCGACCACGGGAATGTTTATCATCTTATTATTTCATTTCATCTTATACAAAGTGCAATCCATTAAATATTTTATTAAATAAAATTAACGACCAATTAATTTAGTAGAATGGGAAATTAAATATTTTAAGTAAAATTATAAGTTTAATTTTTGATATTTACGAATAGAGTAAATCGAGTTGAAAAGGAAAAGATTATCTCATAATAACCTCTATAAATTTTGATTTAGAATAATTGTTTAATAAATCAACTACTGATAGTTAAATCAAAAAATACTTTATTAAATACAATTAATTTATACATATTCAATCTAAACTTTATTAAATACTGAATCCAACTACATGTATAAAGTTAGTCAAGTCACTTTCAATTATTGATTATTTTCGTCATGTGTATGTGTTGTTGTTGCTCACTTTCAATCTCTTTCTATAGTCACTTTTATGTCATATATTAGACTGATGCATGTATCTACTCACAATTTTGGTCATGTATTTGAAGTAAATTTTTTTTTTTAAATATATCTATTTGAACACCATCCCATATATTTAAATGATTTCACGCCTTGATGAGTTGTATATATAATTGTTCACTCTCAAATTCAAACTTTCTTTTAAGTAATTATTTATTTTATTGATTGCGTTTAATCTGAAATTTTATTTGTGTTTATCTCGCATAAAAAAATTTATATTACTAATATATTATGTCATATAGTCTCCAAACTTAAACCTTCAAATCTTAAAATCCAAACTAGACACGTAACATTATAATTTTATTTGTAAAATAATAATTTTAATTATTATTATTATTTATTTTAATATTTTATTTTGACGTCGTCTCTTCTAAATATACGCAGTAAACATGTAAAATCAAAATTTTACTAAGTAACTGAGATTTTAAATTCAAGCAATTATATTATATATATATATATATATATATATATATTTAATTAATTAAAATAATATTTTAAACAAATATTATTATCTAATGTGCCACATGAGACTTGAGACTATTTATAGAAAAAGATGAAGTTAAAGGTTGTAGATGACTACGTGGCTTAAAAATGAAGTAGGCTTATGGAAACCTTTTAACAACTTTGGAAGTCCTGATCTGGATTTCCAACATGGACGAAAGAAGACGAAAGGAAAAAGCAAATAATTGTGGGTGGAAACCATTCATTTATTATTTTAGCAAATAATTGTGGGTGGAAACCATTCATTTATTATTTTATATCTTTATTGGTAACAAACTTTTTCTATAACCCAACAATTGTCCACCACCCACCTCATTAATCAACACATGTACGTCGTTATTATCAGTGATGAAATTGACTCATGTGCCGCTTTTACATTACATGATTGAGCATCCGTTTGGGTTTTCGTCGCTAAAGCATTCACCCGGCCTCTTTGTGTAACAGTTGCTATACCCGCCCCAGCTGTCGTAGACTGGCCTACCGTAACTCTCGTAACATGCCACTGGTGGTGGAGGTGGTCCACCGTAATAGCAAGGTCCCCCTGGAATCCCATGATAACATTCCGAGCAACAGCATCCCGTAGGCGGATAAGCCATTGGCGGTGGAGGAATGGGTTCCGGAGGCTTTGGGGCCGGTGCTGGAGGTAGAGCTGGTGGTGGTGCCGGTTTCTCTGGTTCTTTTGGCTTTTCGGGTTCTTTAGGCTTCTCGGGTTCTTTCGGCTTCTCGGGCTCTTTAGGCTTCTCGGGTTCTTTCGGCTTTTCCGGTGCTTTGGGCTTCTCGGGTTCTTTCGGCTTTTCCGGTGCTTTGGGCTTCTCGGGTTCTTTCGGCTTTTCCGGTGCTTTGGGCTTCTCGGGTTCTTTCGGCTTTTCCGGTGCTTTGGGCTTCTCGGGCTCTTTCGGCTTTTCGGGAGCTTTGGGTTTTTCGGGCTCTTTCGGCTTTTCGGGTTCTTTCGGTTTCTCCGGTGCCGGTGGTTTCGGTGGTGGTTTGATCTCAATGCTCTTGATGGATCCGCAGCCCTTGCAACACAACTTGTCCCGGAGCCTCTCAGGATCGCAGCAGACCACCTTAATTGTCACCGTGTTAGCCTTAGTATCATAAATCTGGTCTCGGATTTCTATTGTTCGCAAAACCCATAATCAAAACATCAACTCAGATCATCAAGCAACTCAAACTAATTGGAAATTATTAAACACCAAACACGGAATCACAGAAATCAAAGAAGAGAAACTCACGAGGGAATTTACAGAGCACTTTCTTCACCTTCTTGTAGCATTTGGAGCACTGAAGGTCCACCTTCAGCACCATTATCACCATCTACATCCGTACACACAAACAACGACGAAAAAGAGAGTAAATAATTCCCTTATATCATCATTGGCAAACACAGAGGGTAAAGAACAATCACAAGATTCAGGTTCTGACATAGTAGAAAGAAAGAGAAAAAGAAGAAGGAATGATTATAATAATTTCCTTTACAAAAATGTGGCAGCCGCAAAAAATGCATTACAATTTACATAGAAATTACAAAGGGATGAGATTGAAATAACCTTCTCGGCCATAGCTTGGAACTGAGGAATCTGGAATCTGAAATCTGAACTCAACGATGAAATGATTTTGGGGAAGAGAGATGGAGGATTGAAGAGAGCCTTAAAATTGAAGCTTAAATCCATTAAAGGTAAGGCAGGCAGCCTAGACTAGGGAGTACACCAACCCAACCGGTCGTCGACACGTGGAATTTGTGTAGAATTTTATATGATTGCTGACTCTTCTTTATCTCTGCATGAGATGGCTGACGTTAATATGACACATAGTTTGATTTGAGTTTTTATATATACGTGGATTTATTTTATTCCTCTCTCTTTGTCAAATAGAATAGATATAAGGTCAAAAAAATAGATTAGATATAAATATAAAACACGATATAATTGTTAGTTAGTTGATTAATGTTTAAAAGAATTTAGTGATGTAATTATAGGTGGAGTAAAATTTTATTTTTATAGATGATTTGTATGTATAAATAGGATATCTTATCTATACATTTTTCATAAAATTCGATTCTCATTACCTCCTTAATAGAATTCATAATCTTATCTCCACTTTCAACTAAGTTACCAAAAACTCTTTTTTCCTCACCTCCGAGATAAAGTATATAAAAATATTTCAAACTTATTTAAGAACGAGGTAACAAAGAGATTTAATCTTAAGATGAGTAATTTAGTCCATGTATAAGTGTGACTTGTGATACGTTATAGTATCTCAAAATTTGGGGTCCACATATGAATCTATTCATGTACAATTTTTGTGTCCTAACAATATTTTTGTTCGAATGAAAAACAAATTTTCCGTTTGGCTCTCGGTAAAGTGACAGAAAAAGTTGTAAACGAAGATTTTGACAATATTTTTAATTGATTTCTATAACTCATTTCAGTAAAAAGATATCGTAGATCCCTCATAATTCTAAATTTAACAAATTAATCTTTATTACAAAATATTTTAGGAATCTCATATTAAAAGGTAAAACATAATCTGCACGTTGTTTGAGACGGGCTGAAGATGAGTAACGACTCCGCATCAACTCAAAACACTCTTATGCTTAACAAAAGCAAGTACTCAAAAAGAAAGATGGCCCCTAATTTCAACAGCAACACCACACAAGATGTAAAATTATTCCACATCAATTCTCATTCACACACGCCTACTTTTTGTTGCAACTTGCAAGTCTACCGAATATAGTTACTCAAGTAATAATTGCATGCTTAGGCACATGCATGAGAACCATACCAATTTGTGTCGTGCAACCTTGGCCCTTTTAAGCCTAATTTCAGACAACATCCAGCGTAGCAGCAAAAAAAAGAGGATAAGCCTCACTCCTTATCGAGAGATTTTCCTTAAATTCCAGCTCATGGGTCCTTTAGAGTGAAATAATTACACTAGTAACAACAATTTTAAACAAAAAGATTAACTATTTAATCATTATTATAAAGACAATTGATCCTAATTTTTCCCGATGTTTTGTGTTAATCAACCTTTGAAAGTCAATACTCCAACCAAGATGTAAGGAATTTCATTGAAAGTGAAAATCAATCGATGGGTAAAAAGTTAATCTTGCATAAAAATCTGAATCTATCATGGTATGTTAAAATTAAAACTAAAATATAACAAGCCAAGGTGGATGGGACATGTATCCACCTCACATGATTGTACACAAACCTGACATTCTTTGCTCACCAGTTCCCGCCGCTGCATCCTCCACAAGAAGAGCTGCCGCACCCTTTGCACGATGGCCAAGACCAGTTGCCGGCGATGCATCCACCACAAGAAGAGCTGCCGCACACTTTTCACAATAACCGAGACCAGTTGTCGCCACTGCATCCTCCACGAGAAGAGCTACCGCACCCTTTACATTGAGCCACGCCCGTGCAAACGGTACATTTCCAGCTGATCCAACCGTGACCCGAGCAGCCTTTGCACCCACTGCCTCCACACCAATTGCAACTCATTTTCTTCCCACAGTTGTCATTGCACGTCGTCAGTGGGAACGAAATGCACGTGCTCTGGATGCATGGAACTTCGGTGGAACTCCTTGCAAAGTATCCATACTATCTTACTCGTTTCGGGCTTAGTAGATGGTTTGGTTTCAGGCTTTTTAATCTCAATGCTTTTGATGGAACTGCCGGCTTTGCACCTTATCTTGGTTTTAATACAGTCGGGATCCCAGGATACTACCGTGATGGTCACTGAATTTTCTTTGTCGTCGAATTTCTGGTCTCTTATTTCTGTTCAATTACACCATTTTCATTTATATTCAGGCATAATACAAAAAAAATGCAAATTTAATCTTTATTTTTCTTTAAAACTAATCTTTAGGCTAATGGAATAGTTAGTTAATTAATAGTCAATACTTATCATTGTTGTAAGAGTCTTATAAATCCAAAGTGATAAAATAATACATGTCATATGTACATAAATGATGATATGAGATATATTATGTATACATAAGTAATGATGTGGCATATACTACATCATTATTTTGGACATATAATATTTGTCCTGTTAATGACAAGTATTGACAATTAGTCAATTAACTGTTAATATCCAATCAGGGATATTTTATCCAAATGAAACCTTAAAAAAAGAATAAAGATCAAAATAATTATTTTATCATATATTAAAAATAAATTTTGAGAGAGAGAGAGAGAGAGAGAGAGAAGAGTTCCATCAAACTTGCCCGGGAATTTGCAGAGCACTTTCTTGACCTTCTTGCAGCAGCGGTCGCAGTGGAGGTCAACTTTCAACACCATTTTTTTGGCCTGCAACAATATTGCTCTTATCAATAAATGAATAGACGTAAGATTTTATGTTGTGATCAACTTATAAAAGTTTAAAAAAGTATAAACAGATTATTATTAAAAATATAAAAAAATATTTAAAATATATGACAATTTAAAATTTTTAGAAGGTGTTGGAATCCTCTTTCGATCCATCCCTGGATGGCTGGATACATGGTTATCCGTATAATTTAGAGTTGGTGAAGTTAATACTTATAGAGTACCTCTGGCATAGCGTCTTCAACAGGCACCAAGTGAAACAGACTAATTAAGAGAGAAATTGAGAGTGTGCGTGACACAAAGCTGCTACGTTTAGTGTCTTAAATAGAGCAAAAGACTTCGACGTAGTCTATGCATGGTCGACGACCTATCACATCCATTCGACCCTACATATGTTTTGTTTTAATGATCAAGATTGTCATTTTATGTAATAAAATGTCCAACCTTTGGCGTTGAATTTTCTATGTCCAATTATTGGGTTTTCATATATATGTAAAATAGTATTAGTTGGATTGATTGACACACCATACCTTTCGTCCAGTTGACGAAAATAAGTGTAACTTGATTTTAATTGGACATAGCAGCATCCATGTTTTGGTATGGAAATGGTATCTTAAGGCGGTCCATCTAAGTAATTTGTCATGTGATCCTCGAGTGGGTGTGGTTGACACATCCATGCCATTAATTTAATCTATGGTCTTTATAGTTTTAGGATAATATAACATGATTGATAAATTATTATTATTGATAGGAAATATAGTGTTATGACGATTATAGACGGTTCATCTTTTTTTATTTGAATGAAGAACATCAGTAGTTGTTTTCGTGAGAAGATAATATGAAAATAATAATAAAAAATATAGAAATTTAGATTATGATGGTTTATGCATATTGCCTTAGTGCTGGTCTTAGATGTAGGATAACGATGATTATTGAAAAAATGATTAAAAGATTAAGAAGAAGTACACTAAAACGGTGTGATAATTAGAATATTAAATGGAGAGCTGTTCAAGAGATGACCATGTATCGTGGCTTTGTTGCTTAGCTCTAAGGGGGTGTTTGGTTTAGGTAATATGGGATTATCAGGGGAATGCAATGTCATTCTCCCGTTTAGTTGGCTAGTAATCTTATTCCCGGTAATCTTTTATTCCCAACAGTGGTATTTTTAGGGTATATTATCGGGAATGTGATTATCCCTTCCCTTAGATATTGTGGATTACCGGCATTTTGGACTAAAATGCCCTTAAATTTCTCTCTATAAAAAATATCATTCTTCTGTCATTGAATAATAAATGTTAACTTACAAATTTATCCTTAAACTATTTTAGATTTACCAAAAAAAAATCCATAATTAGAATTTTATATGAAGTTTAGGGGTTAAAATAAAATTTTACCCTTTCATTAAACCTATTTATCTTTTTAATTTGTAAAAAAAATATATAAATTTTATGAATTAAATTTTTAAAGAAAATATATAAATTAATTATAGTAATATTATAGTAGAATTCAACTTGTTAAAAAACAAATATATAATAAGGACAATTTGGTAAAATATACATTTCAATAATCTTTTATTCTTTTAACCAAACACTGCAATCTTACATTCCTGCTAAACGAATCAAACACAAAATACAACATTCTCAGTAATCTTATTCCTGCCGGTAATCATATTCTCACTGGTAATCTTACATTCTGTGAACCAAACACGTTTTAAGGAGCTTTAAGATCTCATATGGGGATGGGCTTTTAGCCCTTTAAGGAGTCCAAGTTTCTAAATGGGTTATTAGTTTGATCGTGTGAGATATAAGAAATTTTATGTATTTATATGATTTGTTATTTCTATGTTTATAGTATGATTGTTCAAAAATATTTGACCCAAATCAGTCCCTTTACCTGTACATTCTATAGAAAATATCAGATATTTTTCTTAAAGAAATAAAGTTCACGAGTTGGGCACCCGATCCTCTAGATGTTACGGGTTTATGGTTCGGGTAGGACCATTGTATTTCACTTAGGCGGATACCCAAAAACTAGGTTTTTCTTTTTTAATTAAATAATTACACTGAATTTATTTCATATTTGAATATTTAATTTCATAATTAGATCAGAATAATTTAAATGTATTCATATAATTAATTAATTTATCAGGTTTGAATAATCGAGTCAAATTAATCATGTAAATCAAATAAATTAAAATAATTTCAAATGTAAAAAATAAATAAACAAATTGGTCAAGGGTATCATGTGATCCGGTATGGTTATTTTGGATATTCGATATTCGTTAATTAAGATAAATATCATGATTTTTGTTATCCAAAGAATCAGATATCTATATATAATTATGAACACTCTTAATCTATAATGAATTAATGTTTTTTGGTCGATGAAGATACATAAAACCGGACCACGTACGGTAACCCAAATCTGACACACCATAGGTAAAGCAGTGTGGTTCGGCCAAATAGTAACCGGTAAGGTGTTTGAAACCAAAATATACCAAAAATGCCTGGCTTTAATCGATCACATTCACTTTGGATGAGCAGCTGATGATGATGCTTCTTAGCCATCACCTTTGATAGGGAGATCGAGGCTCACATCCTACCACTTTCTATGGTCACAGGTGAGTTTGTCGAGGAACGTGCACGCTTTTGCACTATAATGCCTAACTACAAAAAGAACTTTAATGAAATATAACTGCACCATTCATGCCATTCAATGTCAATGTGTATATTAATATAGAGAAAGGTACAATCCCATTAATTAGGCAGGTAAATGAATCGAACGAACATGAATAAGGGTATGTTCATGTTCGTTCGTTTAACTTTAACCGAACAAACAAATAAACACTAACAACTAAACGAGGAAAAAAATTGTGTCCATTCATTAAGGGATATAACTTGTTCGTGTTCATTTATATGTGTTCGTTAAAATTATAAACGAATGAACATAAAATGTAACTTTATTTTAAATCAAACAAAAATTCTTAAAAGAATATAAATAAATGAAGATAAATACAAATTTAATTAAACAAACGAACATAAATAAACTAATTACCAAATGTAAACGAATATAAATGAATGAATTACCGAACGTTCATGAACAAAAATGAACGAACGAGTCTTTTGTATGTGTTCGTTTATTCAATTAAACAAACGAAAAATCTGTTTATATACGTTCACTTAATAAAAAAACAAATATAAATGAACTTCCTGCTAAACGATTCACGAATGGTTCGCTGAACGTTTGGTTTGTTTACAAGCCTACCATTAATGGTGGCATCATGATAAAATTCACTTCTAACGTGTGATAAAATTATTATTTGTCTCTATTTTTTTAAGAAACTTTGGTCTAAAATATTTAACTTTGGGCTAAAATATCTCTAGTTGGATGAAAACTGCTAATTGACTAATTAATGATTAATGTTTGTTACTAACGTGGTAAGTTTTTATATATACAAATTGATAATATTATATATTTCATGTCATCACTTTGAACATACGGTATGTGTCCGGTCATCACTTTAGACTCATAAGATTTGTCACATCATCAATAAATATTGACCATTAGTCAACTAACGATTTTCATCTAATCAGAGTTATTCAAAATGAAAGGTTGAGAATAAAATGCTTTAGAAAAAGAGTATGAATAACAGTAATTATTTAATGAGACATTATTTTTTGACGTTATGTGTTAATTTATTAGTGTAATGGATTGGAAATATACATCCAATATGGAGGGATACACTTGTTGGTAGGTTGATTAGTTGGAGTTGGGAGCAACTGGTACATGCAGTGCGGCGTTGGGCATAAACAAGGTGGCTCCTTTGGAGGTCAACTACAAAGGAGGGACCAACATGAAGAAAGGGAAGGGTCCCTCCACAAACGGAAAACGATCGGTGCGCAGCCCTCCCTCCGCTGCTTCGTGGATTCACCTCGACCCTACCCTAAGTCTTCCTTCTACCCTACCACCGATCATGTTAACTATTGCATACTGAATAGCACCACCACAAAATACAACTCCATAATACTTATTATAAGGTAACATTTGTTCAAAAAAATTTATATCATTGGCAACATACATATCCTACGAATACAATTGTTTAAATTCATGACCTCGAGGGAGAATGGTACTCTCCCTATCCACTTAGGCAACTCAATAAGTTATACACTTTCATAATATATTTTTTTTATTAATTTAAGGTGATTACAAGTAGTATATGTTTTAAAGATTCTCAACCATGTGATAATTAAAGTTCAAATACCTTTGTCGTCTCTAGTGCTAAAACCTGAAACTCTTAAGAATAACAATTATCCCTTTAATCACTAAAGTAACTTAATTCTTGCTATACTTTCAAAGATATTAAATATTCATCTTTTTTGTATATTATATAATCCATATCATATGAAAAATAAATATAGTGTTTTAATAAATAAATAAATATGTTAAGATATTTATATGAACAAATTTAAGAGAGTGAACGGGAGAGATTAAATCGTTTAATTTCAAAATTAATAAAGATCTTAAAAACAATTAATCTAAAATTTGAATGAACAAATTTAATTTGACAAATATTTAAATTAGTATGAACTATGTTACCATTAAACAGAAAAACTTAGAGGGGGCATGAGCCCCTGACATGCCTTTAATAGCTCCATTCTTGGTTGTTTTAAAATTGCACTAAAATGTATCTATACGATAGTGTTGACTGTTGAGGGATTTTTTAATCATTCGAGAGAAGTTCGCAATATATTGTGCATCGGATAATAATTAGTCGAACATAAATACTATGAAAAAATATTGAATGTGTTGAGTTGAGGGATCTGTTGACGGTAGAATAAATCTCTCAATTAAACGAATTCAATCATTAAAATCTATACTCTGAAATAAAATATATTTAAATAAGTATACATGCAAATCAAGCAACTTCGGTAATAAAAAATTATTGTTATTTATTAAAGTCACATGTTAGAGCAATATGAATATTAAGGGTGTGAACATTCAATGTTTGAAAATTATATTCGAACAAATATTATCTTGTATTAACCTTAGATTAATCAATAATAATAATAATAATAATAATACATGTTACTAATATTATATATTAATCAAACCCATCAAGTGGTCTTAATGATCAAAGAAAATATTGTTCTCTTTAGAGGTATAGGTTCGAGTAGCTATGTATGTAGGGTATATGTATCAATAATTAAGAAAATTTTAAAATAAATATTACTTTATAATCTATTAAATTATTTTAAAACTAAATTATAAAAAAAAAATTACCCAAATCCGAACCGATGGGATCATATAAAAACTATATATATATTGTAAACATATGAGGAGAACTATATAGTGCGACGAATATATACAAGGTCGTGATTCGCAAGCAAAGAATGGAGCAATGGATGGTGGAGGTTTAAAGCATTGTTGGTTTTGTTGCAACTCTTTTTTTGAACTTCGAATTTGAGTTGTTAGATTGCTAATTTGCTACTCATATTATGAGCGCCACGTGTGTTTATCTCATCACGTGTTTTTGTTACTGCCAAGTGGCTCTCGCACTTTTACTAACAAGACATAACTCATAAGCAGGCCACACGCGTATTGTTCCGCGTGGCCACAAACTGTTGGGTAGTTAACGGCGTCGGAATGTACACCGAACTGAAATTAATGACGACGTTGTTGCTAGGTCAGCATCGTGGTGGGCGGTATCTGACGTGGAGGGTCAAGTGTGGGTCCGAACTTGAAAACCACATGTAAAAGCAACTTGGGTTTAGGACAGAAGGTGATGAATGTGTGTCAGACGCCGAATAGAACGTGATGTTCACACGCGAGGTAAAAGGAAACAATAAAGTTCATTTGTCCAAACCTTCCTCCACTATGGGAATGTCTCAGGAAAGACGGGTTAATATACGGCTAATATACAGCATTACCGGATACATTAAAATGTATTTAATAAATTCGGTTTAGCGGTACCTATTATGTTGACAACTAATGTTTTAGGTAGAAAATATGAAAAACTATTAAAAAATTTGGTAACCGGTAAACTTTGGTTATCGGTAAGTATCTATCCTTTTTATAAAAGTGTCCATACTTTTAACATATCAAGTAAATTTTACCGGTTTTGTCATAATGAATCTGGTTTTGTCATATTTTTACCTGTTATATTGTAAATTATCTATCCTTTTATAAAAGTGTCCATACTTATTTCACTGTGAAATATATTATTATTATCTTTAGTTAATATTGTTAAATTTAAAATCTAAATAATATTTATAAAATATCAAAACAATCAAATATTTTTGTGTAAATGAAATTATTAAATTAATATTGTAGGTGGAAAACATGAAACACTATTAAAAAAATTGAAACATAAATTACATAACTTTCAAAAAAGTATATCATTTTTATAAAAGTGTCCATACTTATTTCACTGTTGAAAACATATTTATTATATATTTGGTTAATATTGTTAAATTTAAATTCTAAATAATATTTATAAAATATCAAACAATCAAATAAATTTTGTGTAAATTAAATTATTAAATTAATATGTAGGTGGAAAACAAACACTATTAAATAAATTGAAACAAATTACATAACTTTAAAAGCAGTTATAAATCCTAAAAAGTGTCGATACTTTTAAAAAATATATCGATCCAAAACGATACCAGGTAAAAAATGATAAAACCGGTAACAAAATGATAAAACCGGTAAATTTAAAAGTGTCGATACGTTATATAAGGATCGACACTTTGTGAATTTAAAAAGAAGCAGTTATAGCGCCTATAATGTGTCGATACTTTAAAAAAAAATATATCGATCCACAACGATATAACATGTAAAAATAAAAACCGGTATCAAAATGATAAAACCGGTAAAATGATACCGGATATATTGAAAGTGTCGATACTTTCGTAAGTACGTGTAATAAAGTATCGACACTTTCAAAGAAATATGTAATTATCCTTTCGAAAGTATCGACACCTGACATAAAAGTATCGACACTTTTGTATTTGTATCGATTAAATATAATAACATATCCGATGAAAATATAAAGGCCATAGCTAAATATCCTCTGAAAAAAGATAGAACGGACGAGTTTTTGAAATCGAAGAGTAATTGTTGCTGCATTTCAGAAGGCGTTTCTAAAGCGAAGTTTGTTTGTTTGTTGCTGCAGTCGAATCGAAAAGTATGTTGTCGAAACCCTAATTTTTAATTATTACAGTAATCGCGATAGGGTTTTTATGTGTTGTTTGGGGTTTTGGAGTAAGGAAGCATTTGGGACCGATTGCAGGTAGAAATAGATATTCAAGGAAAAATATAAATGTCGATACTTTTATTAAATATTATAGGTAGAAATGATATTATAGGTTGTATAAATGTGCCGACACATTTTGGTGTGGCCATTCAAATTCTTTGAAGAAAACCGTTTTACCACAAGAGTAGTTATCTATATTTGTATATTGAAAAGTGTATGTAACAAAATAATTTGATTTGCGTAAACTGATATATGAAGGAAAAATGGAGTCAATGGTTGGAAAATTGTTGGTGGAGCAGATGACTTTGAAATTGAGGCCGAGACTCGAAAGCAACCAAAGGGTGGATATATGTACTTCTAGTAAATATCAATGTCTTTTGTTATTATTGTTGAAATGGTAATTGGATTAAAGTATCGATAAACTTTAAATTGATTACAAATTTTAAATGTTAACAGTATGGCCGAATGCAAAAGGATGAAGGGAGATGGCACACAGAGCGGTTCGGTATGTAAAATGAAATTGACATTGAGTAGTATAGTATTTAGTGTTAATGTATTGATTAAGAAACGTTTATGTTTAATATTAGGTGAAAAAATATGTGAGGTCCAAATGGAATTCAATGAGTGATGCTGAAAAGGAACCTTACATCACACAGTCAAGGAATGATAGTAAAGAATACAAAGAACGGAGGAAAGCACATGAAAATAAGGTATTCATTAAACTTGTAAATACGTTGATACAAAATATAAGAACTATAACATTATATATTGTTAAAAAATGTAGGAAGTGTCGACAAGATGCAGCATTAAAAGGGTGAATTTATTAATTAAACACCTTAAGGAGAAGGGTCAGTTGAATGTGCTGGGAGAAATAGGTTTTGGATCGTTGATCGGAGTAAGGGATCGACCTATTCGGAGGGAATTGTATCGATCCTTGATGGCACAATTTGACGTCAGTCAATGTATGGCTAAGTATGGTGATTATTCATTCCCTCTGGGGGTATCGACTGCTGCAGCCGTATTGGGGGTACAAAACAAAGGAAAAAGTGTTATAGAAGTCTGTAGGAGTAAGACTGGAAAGCACTTGCCTCCAAATATGGTTTGAATCATAAGGGACATATGCTGAAGTTGAAGAGGATATCAAAAGTGGATCTTACTGGGGGGATGAGCTGAAGGCCCGAGTTCTATTGTACCTTGTCGGGATATTTCTTTGTCCAACGGGTGATACGTCAACGAACAAGGAATATATGAAGCTCATTTGCGATGAAGGCTTGAAGGGTGAATTCAATTGGGCTGAATATATCCATTCGAGATTGATTGAATCAATCATCACCTTTAAAAAGGGCAGCCAGAGATACCTCAAAGGGTGCATAGCAATCTTAGAGGTAAATGAGTTGAATCACTTTTTTGTGTTTTTATATAAAAATATAAATTTTATTATAAATGCAGGTTGCACTGTTCGATTTTTGGTCGGGCTGTGAGGCAGTGCCGGCTTATGAAAGAACCGGAGTGGCACGCATCCGTGCATGGGGAAGGAAGAGGTGGTTAGAGTGATGGTGAAGTTGAAGTTGGATAGAGGGAAGAAGCAAGAAATGGTAATAAATGTAATTAAATAATATTAAGAATATAATCAATGTCTTACTATTGTAATTTAATTTTGAAGGTTATTGGCAAGGATGTAGAGGAGGCAGTGGAGGCAGAGGAGAAGAAAGGAGGGATGGTTGTATTGGGGGATGACGGTGAGTGGGACGACGGTGAAGCAAAACAGAGTAACTTCGACATTTTGATGTCTGAATTGGCTGATGTCAAAAAAATCCAATTTGAAATCATGCAAAGACAATCAAGAGTCGAAGAGAAACTTGATCAAGTCGTAGAGAAACTCGAGAGAGTCGAAGATACACTCGAGAGGCATAAGGGGGTAGTGGAAGGAAAAATAGATGGAGTGTGAAAGAAGTAGAGGTGTTGAGGGTGAAGTGGTGAAAGAAGTTGGGGTGTTAAGGGGTGATATTAAGATGGTGACGGGATAAAAATTTGAGGGAGTGGTGAAGGAGGTTGTGGATTGAGGAGTGAACTTACGGGGTGAAGGGGTGGTTGATAAATAATCGGATGAAGGAGCTCAATTGAAGGTGAAATAAAAGAGATGAAGAGCTATGTAGAAAAAGTACGATGAACTGAAAAAATATGAGAAGAAAAGAGGGAGGAGGAAGAGAAGAGATGGAAGAAATGAGGAGGAAGGAAGTCGATGTCATTTACACCGGAGAGTGTTATAGCAGCAGTTTTGGATTCGGAATGTCCTGCACCCCAGAAAGAAGCAGAAGGCAAGTTTAATAAAAGAATACTTAATTTGATTTTTATTATGTTGTTGTGACAAAAATTTGTATGCAAAATTGTAGGTTGAAAAAGCGGATATTCCAAGCGGAATTGATGACATCGAAGCTGCAATTTGTGATTATTTATGGAATAGCGAGTTAGAATCGGGGTAAGTGAAATATATGTTTTGTGAGTGATATTTAAATATTTCATGACAACATATTAATCCTAATGATTCATACAGATATTCTGTAATATCAATGGGAAATCAATTCGCTACTGTATACGACGTTGCAACGTTGAAGCCTACGGAATGGGTTGGCGGTGTGGTAAGTAGAAAGTAGAAATGTTAAAACTTATTGAATATTCTGATTGTGTAATTAATTTTGTTAGGTTATCGATTTGCTCGCCTGGACCATATGCTACGATTCTCAAAAGTCACTCCGGATGATTGGCTACCTTCCATACCTCTTAGTGGTGAGTTAAATTAATAAATATTGAAAAGTAGTGTTATAGACGGTAAATTAATAATGTTTGTTGCGTAATTACAGCAACAGGCGTTGGAAGCCAACAACAAGAAAGTGTTGAGAGTATTTCTACCTTCTGGGGTGTCATATTGGATAACTATGTGAAATTCACCGACTGTGAGAAGGTAACACCATACCAATTGCAAATGATGTTTTCGGATATAGAATGTTGAATTTTGTCAAATTGGGTGTGAAATTTGTTGCAGATCATGATCACAATAAACTACCATAATTCACATTGGTATCTGTTGGTGTTGGATATGGTAGATCATGTTGTAACAATATATGATAGTATGTTTACAACTGAAGCAGCTAGATTGGTATGTATGTATGTATGAAAGGACATTATGTAATATAATGCACAATTTTTTTGGTGCATAACTTCTTCTATTTTAATGCAGATTAAAATATTAGATTCTTATAATAAGAAACACATTTGGGTTGAGTCCTGTGGATCTCTAGGAAAGTATCCCTTGAAAAATTTTCAAATTTGTGGCATAAGAAGAATAAGCATTGAATGGGTATGAGATGTTATCACAAATAGAAAGCTTAATTTATGCATATTCATCATAATTGACATGTGGTTTTCAAATTTTGTAACATATATGATTGCGGCATGTATGTGATGATGTGGATGGAATCGATCGGTTCTACAGGGGCAACTGGTGATTTTGTAAGTCGATAGAAAAAATCGTTTGTGGTAAAATTGTTAAAAGTCGTATATTGAATGCTGTAGTTGACAATACTTAACGTTCTGACAATTGAATAGGTTCGTATATTGAATGCTGTAGTTGACAATACTTAACGTTCTGACAATTGAATAGGTTGTGGAGACTGGGATCGATCGCGAGTATTAAACGATCTCGTAAGCCACAATCAAAATGAACAAAGACAGGAGATAACAAAAGCTGCAATATTACATAAGAATAACAAAACGACAAAGCTCTAGGTATGACACAAATTTATTCATGCTTATGCGAATTTAATTTATTGTTAGTAAAATAGCACCTCTTAGTTTGATAATTGAGATTATTTATGTATGTCCTCAAAAAAGGCGGAAACATATGAGTGTTTGGAAAATTTGTTGAAGGCCTCTAATGTTCCGACTTCGTTAGAAACAACCCTTTTCCATCGGATTAATTTTGTTTGTCGGTACATTATTTAAACATTCTTGTGTATTTTATTTTGGTGTGATTATAGGGTGTGTATTTTCATTAATTATTCCATATTTGCTTCTATGTGTACATATACATTTGAGTGTCTATACTTTTTTAATATATTGTAAGTATCTATCCTTTTTATAAAAGTGTCTATACTTTTTCCACTGTGGAAAACATTAATTTAAGGTTATCTTTTGAGTGAGTTTTAAGATATTAATTTAGTAATTATAGGCGTCTAATGATTTTTTTTTTACGTTACGGTATATTATTATTAAATTAAAAATTCTTAATATTATTTTATAAAAATCAAAACAATCAACTAATTTTTTGTGCAAATGAAATTATTAAATTATTATAGGTGGAAAACATGAAACATACTTAAAAAATATTGAAACATAAATTACATATCTTAAAAAGTATCGATCCTTTTTATAAAAGTATGGACACTTTCAACATATTATAATAAAATAGGTAAATTTGCAATATAACCGGTATAAATATACGGTTTTATGCGCGAATAGGTCTACACAACCTATATCGACACTTTTTAATATTGTGTCGGTACTTTATGTCCTTGGAAGGAAAATGTGTCGATACGATTAAAAAAGTGTCGACATTTACACATCGGAACCCATAATTATAATGTAATAGATAATTTGTAATATAACATGTATAAATATACCGGTTGTATGAGCGAATAGGTCTACAACCTATACGACACTATTTAATATTGTGTCGGTACTTTATGTCCATATTGGAAGAAAAATGTGTCGATACGATTTAAAAAAGTGTCGACATTTACACATCGGAACCCATAATTATAATGTAATAGATAATTTTGTAATATAACAGGTATAAATATACCGGTTGTATGAGCGAATAGGTCTACAACCTATATCGACACTTTTAATATTGTGTCGGTACTTTATGTCCATATTGGAAGAAAAATGTGTCGATACGATTTAAAAAAGTGTCGACATTTACACATCGGAACCCATAATTATAATGTAATAGATAATTTTGTAATATAACCGGTATAAATATACCGGTTTTATGCGCGAATATGTCTACAACCTAAAATGTGTCGATACCATTAAAAAGTGTCGGTAATTTTATATGTACATACAATAGAGTCATGTTGATACTTACGATATATATATGGAGATCGTTGTCATTCCATTCCGTCTTCGAAAAAATCAGTTGATGTAGGCTGTGTGCTTGTACTCAAACTGAGCTTGACTTGAGGACATGTTAGTTTGTTATGCCCCTCACCGTTGCAGTACCCACATCGCTAATTTTCTTCTCGACCTTGTTCTTCGGCACTTCTTTCGCTTGCGTTGTTTTCGTTGAGGGTCACGAACATTGTTTACTACAATGCTCTGGTTGACTGAATGATTCAAACCAAACGAGTTTTCTAATTCTTCTATTAGTTTTTTCATCTCATCTCTTGCGGTTTTGAAAGACTCGTCTGTCTTTGATGCAATGTAGCATAACCTACTTGACGTTGAACGTAGAGCAGCGAACCTTGCCATTTGCATCACTTCTGGAGACACATTCAAATCAACATAGCTGGGTGCAGAAGCCTTCGCATCATTAGTCCACCTACTTTGAATCAAAGTCCCGGGCAAATATGTGTAGTCCAATTGCTTCAAAATGTGAAGTTGATGGCGACACGGAAGTCCAACGGTTCTCGAATTTTTTGCAGGAGCAAATTAGAGTTTTCTTACGAGAATCAAAACTAATTTCAAATTTCCTATTTTTTTCTGCGTACTTTGACAAAATATAATGTTGACATTCATCTGATAAGGACTTAATCTCTGCCTCAATCCGGTACAATGTCTCCCGTATAAGTTCATCTTGGAACAGACGAAAAGATTCGCGGGTAAAAATCGCAGCGG
The DNA here is from genome assembly GCF_006381635.1 of Hibiscus syriacus. Classification (NCBI taxonomy): domain Eukaryota; kingdom Viridiplantae; phylum Streptophyta; class Magnoliopsida; order Malvales; family Malvaceae; genus Hibiscus; species Hibiscus syriacus. The sequence goes on along the minus strand of NW_024062618.1, from coordinate 924,731 downwards.
CATGGCTTTCAAGGTCGACCAGTTTTGTGATCTGGAAGGGCTTAGTATGGAACTTAAGTAATCCGCTTTCAACTCGTTCATACGCATTCTACTAATTCCATCTTCAATTGCACGAAAAACTCTAAATATGTCTTCTTGTGTTTCAGTGCAATAGCTAGTGAAGCATTCATAGACTCGCACCTTTGTGTTGAGCGAATATTGGCAAAGAAATGACCGGTTAGATATGCTTGTGCCCATAAGTGTCGTGTATTTCCCTTCTCAATCACCCATGGATGCTTGTGGACGTTGAATTCTGAAACAATCGAACGCCATTGAATATCAAATTCCTTGGTTGTCCACCAGGAAGCCATGCATTTTGAGAATGCTGCTGTAAACTTTGGGTCACCAATGTTAGCTTGTGCATTGCGAGAAAGATGCCAAGAACATAATCTGTGCTTAGCATAAGGGATAACAGATTTGATAGCCCTCTGCATTGCCCTATCCCCATCGGTTACAACAGAAATAGGTGATTTATTCATCATGGCTTCTAAAAAATTCTGTAGCACCCACTCGAAAGATTGAGACGTCTCGTCAGCGATTATGGCAGTGGCAAACACAATTGTGTTATGGTGATGATTGACACCAACATAGGCATAATTGGTCGACCATATAAATTATCTTTGTACGTTGTGTCGAACGCAATTACATCACCGAAGCATGTGTAATCCGATCTCGATGTAGAATCCGACCAAATAAGATTATACAATGCCCCCGATTCGTCTACCGAGTATGTCATAAAAAACCCGGGATCATCATGTTTCTTATAATCAAAGTAGGCAATAAGCGCATTCACATCCCCATCGACGATTTCCTTTGTTTACCTCTTTGAAGTGCATTGTAGAGGTCTTTATGTGTAAATCCAACATTATGATAGCCCCCTGCCTGCTGCGTTAAATAGTTCATTACTTGTGACGTGCCAACACCGACCTCTTTCAATGTTGTTGCCTCATCGATATCAGCCTTACTTACAGCTCTATTAGAACGCATAAATGGTGTCATAGCAGATGTGCACAATGCATGATTATGTTTCTGATCAGACTTACTTATAACCCACTGATCGTTGTATTTGTTGCTGTAACTACGACTCTAGCCTTACATCCTGTTCTTGTGACTGGCGTATGAGCACGTTGGCGATCAACAGTATTGACTTTTGATACTCGAAACCCTTCTTTGGAACAACAAAATTCTTGTGTCTTCACATCCCCTTCCACGTCAAGCCGTATTGTTCCCTTACGTGCACTAAACCCATGTTCCCGTGCGAATCTCTTGTAAAAGTGCCAAGCTTGATCACGTGAACAGAAGAGCTGACCAACCAATCTGTCAGATTCATTAACATTATGTACTTCATGGCATTCCTCGGTTGGCTTAACATTGTCTACATCAGTATTATCCATGGCAAAAATTTTGTTGTGCAAGTTCAGTGCTCCAGGAGTTGATGGAGATGTAAGCAAAGGTTCATTTTGAATATGTTTCAGTCGTGCTGCTTTCACTATGATGTGGCATTGGTAGTGGTAGTTAAAGGGTGGGTACAACATTAAATTCGCAGTACATATTTAGGTATGTACAATAACTACAAGTATATAATGTAATAGGTATCGTTTATATAATGTAATAGGTAGCGCTTATATAATATATTGTAAAGTATCTATCCTTTTTATAAAAGTGTCCATACTTTTTTCACTGTGGAAAACATTAATTTAAGGTTATCTTTTGAGTGAGTTTTAAGATATTAATTTAGTAATTATAGGCGTCTAATGATTTATCATTGATATGAACATTGATATCATGTTCAGTTGTTATCATGTTCAGTTGATATGAACATTGATATGATATGTTCAGTTGTTATCATGTTGGGATTTTCTCGTTTTTGATTGCTTTGATAGTTGTTCTCTTGCTTCTTCAAGTGTCCTTAGCTTGTAATTTATAGCTTGGAATGTGTTTGATGTTGTATATATTATTATTAAATTAAAAACAATAAACATATATATTACATATTTATTATTATCTTTGGTTAATGTTGTTAAATTAAAAATTCTAAATAATATTTTATAAAATATCAAATAATCAAATAATTTTTTGTGCAAATGAAATTATTAAATTAATATTGTAGGTGGAAAACATGAAACACTATTAAAAAAAATTGAAACATAAATTACATAACTTTAAAAGAAGTATCGATCATTTTTATAAAAGGTATGGACACTTTCAATATAATAGGTAAAAATATGATGTAATAGGTAGCGCTTATAATGTAATAGGTATCGTTTATATAATGTAATAGGTAGTGGTTATTGTAAAGTGTCTATCCTTTTATAAAAGTGTCCATACTTTTTTCACTGTGGAAAACATTAATTTAAGGTTATCTTTTGAGTGAGTTTTAAGATTTTAATTTAGTAATTATAGGCGTCTAATGATTTATTTTTACGTTACGATATATATTTAATTATTAAATTAAAAATTCTAATAATATTTTATAAAATATCAAAAATCAAATAATTTTTTGTGCAAATGAAATTATTAAATTAATATTGTAGGTGGAAAACATGAAACACTATTAAAAAATTGAAACATAAATTACATAACTTTAAAGAAGTATCGATCCTTTTTATAAAAAGTATGGACACTTTCAATAATAGGTAAAATATGTAATAGGTAGCGCTTATATAATGTAATAGGTATCGTTTATATAATGTATAGGTAGTGGTTTATTGTAAAGTGTCTATCCTTTTTATAAAGTGTCCATACTTTTTTCACTGTTGAAAACATTAATTTAAGGTTATCTTTTGAGTGAGTTTTAAGATTTTAATTTAGTAATTATAGGCGTCTAATGATTTATTTTTTACGTTACGATATATTATTATTAATTAAAAATTCTAAATAATATTTTATAAAATATCAAATAATCAAATAATTTTTGTGCAAATGAAATTATTAAATTAATATTGTAGGTGGAAAACATGAAACACTATTCAAAAAATTGAAACATAAATTACATAACTTTAAAAGAAGTATCGATCATTTTTATAAAAAGTATGGACACTTTCAACATATTATAATAAAATAGGTAAATTTGCAATATAACCGGTATAAATATACCGGTTTACTTATAAATTAGGTAAATATAAGCACTACCTATTACATTATATAAGCGCTACCTAGTATGTTATTGTACTTTATAATATTTCCGGTTAAATGATATAACATAACCGGTATAAATTTTAACCGGTCACTTCTTTAACCGGTCACGCCGTATATTAGCCGTTTTTTAGGCGCCGCACCGCAGAACCCCCTCCACTAGCCTCAATTCCATTCATTTATCTTCTTAATTAAGCACGAATTAAATGAATTCAACGATAAATAATTTTTTTTTTTTAAGTTTTGTCATAAATTTCAAAAGTATAAGAGTTATCAAATAATTGAGAGTTATTTTTAAACATATATTATTTTATACTTATCTTATATTAATAAAAAAATTTAATTAATTAATTAATTTCTCTCTTTCATCTTCAATCGTTTTCTTTTTATTTTATTTTTGATAAATTTGGAGTGAGTACAAGATAGTATTTATTCAAAGACTTTTAATCATTTAACAATAAAAGTTTATACACCTAATATATGTGGTGCTCAAATCCAGGACCTCAAGGGATAACAATAAATCACTTAAACGTTAAAATCATTTGGTTCGTTTGAATTAATCATTTTAACATATCATATCATCTAAATAACACGATTTAACGATTCAATAATTAAATTACTACAAATCAATAAATTAAATGAGCTAATATAATTACTTTCTTAATTTCTATGATTAAAATTAAACAAACTCGAAATAAAAGTAATCGTTATGATAATATTGTGAAGTACAAGATTTAATCGATAAAAGATACCTCAAAGAGATTACATTCCAAAAACGACACGCTCGATATCAAAACAAAGAACTCAACACCACAATCAATCATATCATCCCAATGGACATCCAGAACAAAACAAAAAATCACACATAAGATTACCTATGTTTAGAAGAAAAAATGAGCCAATTTGTATTAGATTATAATTTTTTTAATTACCATACGAGCATAGAATGAAAAACATTGAAAAAATAATTTGTATGTATATAAGTACAGACATAAGATTATATTTTCTGAAGAATAAATTTATAAAATTTTAGAGGATAACAAATTTATAGTATTTGAGGGAAACGGAAATAGATTATCAAAAAAATATACAAAAAAACTAAAATATAGAAGAATTTGAAATTGTCAAGAGGACAACTACCCTGTCCATCCCCTCAATTCATCTCTCTGTGTATATATCAACTTCATTAATTAAATAAATAGAGAAGATTAAGGTAGAAATAATAAATTATATAGAATTAGAAGTATCAATCACATTAAACTATAAATTCTATAAGGATTAAAATGAAAAGTTGTGAAAAAATATAAGTTTATATCATCTTCAAGTCTTGATAGGCTTAAAAAAACATAATTTTATTATTGTATTCAAATTTTTAGAATTTGTGATTTGAGCTTTGTCTAGTTCAATTCAAAAAGTTTATAATATTACCCGTTCAATAAAACATAAATTAAAAGGAAAAACAATGGTATATATATGATGGATGCAAAGACTCTTGAATCGGACAACTAATATTATTATCTTTATATAATTATATACGTATATATTTAAAATTTGTTTCGATCAAAAATAATATTTTAAATTTAAGATATTCTCATATAATATTCTTGTAATTTACCACAACCATACTGATTTTTTCCCTCATTTCTCACCCTATAGTTTTTCTGTTTACAAATACATACATATATATATATATATATATATATATATATATATATTATTTTTAAAGTCATTATATCCGTAACATAACTAAATAACATACATAAATTTAAAAAAAAATGAGGGAGGCCGCTACCTCCCTCGGGTACGTCCCTCGAAATGATAGTAACCTGTGTAGGCTGAAACTAGACCGAACAACATAAGCTGCTGTCTGATGTTATTGTATTATTTAATACTAATAGTAATATTATTAGTGTGATATAGAACAACACAATTAGCTATCTTAACGGTAATGTAATAATAATAATTATGAGATTGGTTAGTTAATCCAATCTTCTGGTTTTTGGACAATGCCGCCATGCAGCTGTAAATTATGTTATCCCATCTTGTCTTCATCGTATGATCTGATTTTTAGTTTTGTCATTGTAGTATTACCTATTAATGTATTGTCCTAAAATAAATATACCCTATTCCTTCAACAATTTCATATACTCATGTCCAATTGGCATTTTTATGCATTCAACCTGCTTTCACTTAAAATCTTATATCTATAAATTTTTTGAATATTTTAGTAATAAAAATGAATATTATTTTCTATAAAAGTCTCGAGTTTAAACAGCTACGTTTATATGATGTATAAGCTTTGTGTCTTCTACGGAGAATAGCATTTCCTTTTATAATTAAGATCGTTCAATGAAACATTTTGTGCATACAATAATGTTCATAAGTATATTTATAAATAAGTTGTAAATATAAATTTAAATCCTTACATGTATATTATAACATGTCTTCATACATTTCATACACACCAAAGTGACCTGAAAATATATTGTTTCACTCAATTTCAAAAAAATATATGTCATTTATCAAAAATTTATAGATTAAGCGGTTAAAATCTCTATGTTAATATATTTCTCTCTCTCTTAAGTTGTGGTTCAATATTCATAAAGAACAATATTTTCTTTCCTCCTAAATAAAAATTGTTTAAATAAAATTTATATCATTTTTTATTTTATTTTGTAAAAAATAGAAAAATACGAAGAAAATATTTTTATTAAATATTTTGAGAATGATTTTTTTTAAAAAAAACGTGAAAATTAGAAAACAATAAAAAGTCGTTTTCATAATTACACTAAAATGTTTTGTAGGATCGAATAGTTAGAAAATGATAATTTTAATTTAATAAATTGACCCAGATTGAAATTTATTTAAATATAAAAGTATTCTTTAATAATAATAATAATAATAATATATATTAAATTTATGATCCTCATTTAAATCTATATAAATATACGCCATTTTATTTTATTTATTATATTCTTATGACAAGAAAATAAGTAACCAAATATATTTTCAGTATTTAATTTTTTTTTTATCAAATTTATTTTTAGATTTCCAAAAAAAATAAGGAAATGGAAAATGATGTTTTTAGAAGGAAATGGAAAAGCAAATCATTGGATAAGCAAATAAATTTTGTATTTAACAACGAGATCGTACTATTATTGATAAATTCAAAAAAAACATATTTGCTATCAACACTAATAGCATCCAAGATTCGAAAACACAACACCAGCAATGACCAATTTACAATTTTGCTATTACTCCCTATACTTTAATATTATAATTCAATCATTAATAGTGTTATTTTTTTTTTATCAAAGAAGCCACGTCTGCTTCTTTGATCTAAACACATTTAATGATCGAAAAATGTTTTCGAGCCAAAATAGTGCAATGATTAAATGTTTAACTATCAATCACTTGGAATAAAATGTCCAACCTAACCAAAGTTTTAAGTTCGAACCCTTGAAAATGCAATATTATTAAATATTTGATGAAACAATTTTTTCATCTTTGCGTTCCTACTTTACTCGGCAGAAATAATCTTTATTAGCTTGTTAAACGGATAGATAGAAGATATTGTTGTTCATGGAAAAGTATAGAACCGAAATTTGAATTTGCCTAAAGTATAAGGGCCACTATCATAATTATATCAAAAATAAAATTAAAAGAAAGACAAAATAACTTGAGTGACCGAAAATACCTTATAATATACGATTTTAACCAATTTTTTTGGATTTGCAAAAATAACCAACGAATTCACAACGCGATTTCAAATTCGTAACACAAACTCCAATTCCGCAACACAGTTTCCAAATTCGTAACACATAATTTGAAATTCGTAATACAGAATTTGAAATTCGTAACACAGAATTTGGAATTCGCAACACATAAGTCAAATTCGCAACTCGATTTTGACAATTTCGCAACACGAATTTCTTTTTCGCAACACGATTTCTAAATTCGCAACACGAATTTTAATTTCACAAAACAACTTTTATTTTCGCAACACAAATGTTTTGGGTATATAAACTACGCAGTAGCAGCAACTCATAACCTAAATCCCTAAATCGCAACTCAGTCCATCTCTCACTCTCTCCGGCAACATCCGTTCCTATATCCGACGACATCCTTCTCCATCTCTAATTTTTTTTTACATAATTTTATTTCTATATAATTTTTCAATGATTTCTCTCCCAAATTATCAACTATCAACTTAATAAAGGTATGTTTTTCTCTAAGTTAGTGATGATATATAGTTTATAGCTCGTTTGTTTAGTAAATTAATTTACAATTTGTAGAATGAAATCATCTAATGTTGATCATGTTTGGATAGATTTGTGTTATGGAGGGTCATGGGAGAATGTTAATGGTGTTTTACAATATATGTCTTTACCCATGAATCTTCAACTAAAACTGCCATTAAAAATCTTAACTTAACCGACAATGAAGATGTTGAACGATTCATTGCTTATATTAGTGTTTCGCAAGATGATGTTACATTGTAAGTTGTTTAACCTAGAAGTAGTGAAATTGGGTCAGTAACGGGTAGTAATCAACTAAGTTCTTCAACCCCAGTTTATAGTGCTCACAATGTACAACATTGTTATCAACCTCAAAATTTCATGGTTCCACCACAATTTCATCACCAAGAAAATGTTGTTTCACCACATTTTCAATACCAAACACAATATCAAACACAATCTCAAAATCCACAACTTTTCCCTAATCCAAATCCCAATCAACTTTCAGCACCAAATTCCGGTTTTCTTATTGACCAATTAGACGATGATGAGCCAACAAAAAAATGTGAATACTAGTCAGTATTCGAAATTTGATTTTTGTCAATACCCGGACTTTTATCTTGGTCAATACTCGGATTTTGATGATGTTTTAGAAGAAGAAACAGACCATGCTTGTAATGATTTTGATATTGGTCAATACCCACATTGAACGATGGGAGGTGGATCCTGAACGATGGGAGGAGCCTCTTGAACGATGAGAGGTGAATACTGAACAATGGGAGGTGGATCCTGAACAATGGTAGGTGGATCAAGCTTATTCTTATTCAGTCTTAAAACTATTGGGGTGAAAGGAGACGTAATGACATGTCCACGACATCTATTGCGTGAACCTCATCGTGTAAGAAAAACCAGACGTAAAGCACCTACCTCATCGGGCCGCTAAAAATAAATTAATACATAAATCAGTAAATAAATAAATAAATAATGTCGAAAAAATGTTATTTGCATTTTTAGTATAGTATTTCTTATAAAATTAAACAAACTTATCTCCTTGCGTAGAGTATGAACCTCATTCTACAACGATAGCACCTACCTCATCACGTAAAGCAGCTACCTCACCACGTAAAGCACCATTGTCATCACGTAAAACAGCTACCTCATCACGCCATGCACCATTGTCATCACGTAAAGCACCGACCTCATCACGTAAAGAACTGACCTCATCACGTAAAGCACCTAACTCATCCCATGGAGGTGGAGAACAGGGAGATAAATATCGTGCCATATTTTTCGGTCGCCTATCATGAGGTGATGGTAGAGAAGAGGCTCGATGATGTGATGGAATAGGTGATGGATCTCGGTGTCGAGGTATAGAGTCAACTAGAGGTGATGGCTCTCGGTGTCGAGGTGTAGAATCGGCTTGATAAGGTGATGGATCTCAGTGTCGAAGTGGAGAATCGACTCGATGAGGTGATGGATCTCGTTGTCGAAGTGAAGAATCGACTCGATGAAAAAGTGGCGGGTGCTCATCATTCGTCCCATCAAAAAACACCTACTAGCTTGCCACCAATCAGTGGCAACCTCAGCCTCTGTGGGTCTCAATGTCTGTAATGGATAGTTTGCCTCCTAACAATATAAAAGCCCAAACAAAGTCAAACGTCAACTAGTAATAATTTTTTTATATATGGTAGTATTTGTGTTAACTTACATCATTGATCGTCATATATGGTAGTAACTCTTCCCAATCCTAGAAATATCATTTGAATTCTTGATGGCATAAGTATGCATGTTGGGAAATGCCTCAAATATCCAAATCTATAATATAATACACAAACATTAATTTTAGTAATTGTTAAATAATTAATTTTGGAAACATTATATATAAATTCTTACCTTAAAGGCCCAAATAAAGCCTACCAAAGTGTATTTGGAACCATGCCCACGCAAACTACGGCAGTCCTCAAAGGGAGACGACAATTTTTTCTAAGTAGTTTTCCATAGATATGAACCCCACGAAAACACGTTACATGCATCTAGGTCATCTACCAATAATATTAAATATTTACAAATAGGATGTCTGCCCTCTTTGGCTAAAAAGCCGACATACAAAAGTAAAAAAGACATACTCGGACAACATCAAGGTCATCCATCCGAGTAAAACCATCTTTAAGAAGTAATCTTCTCAAATCGTCGATGTGTAAAGTGGTCTTCACCTTTGCCAGCTCAGGAAAAACCTGAAATAACCATGATGGGCGGACGATATGACCAGTGTACGGACCTAATTCATCATGTCGTCTGAAACGTAGACCAGTGACCAAGCAAAACTCCTCTCGCCCAAAACGTGAATACGCTGGTGGAAAATGAAACCATATCTCCTCATCGCCACGTTGTATCCCCTCGGATAGATCGTTAGTCATGGTCTGTAGAAACAAATGAGTCAACAAAACATCTCCACTTAGATGTTGTACTTTCAGCCATGGCCCGAAACAAGTATTCTCAAACAAATTTCTTTGGACATGTGTAAGTGTCGAAACAATTATAGTGGCTAGGCTTAATTTATTCCTCAAAGTCAATGTAGCAGAAAAAAAATTCCTAACAAAAACAATAAAAATACTAAGTTAGATATACTAATAATATACCAAAAACTACAAATGATACACAATAAACAGACATGATATTAAACAGGGAAAATGTAGCCAAATATGTTTCAAACTAGCCCGGTATTCGCCCAAGTCATTATTCTATCACAGTTCACAAAATGCATCAGATAACATTCCAGAAGTAAGCACTTATATAAACATTTAAAATGACAACATATAGGTTTAGTGCAGGTTCAAGGATAATATTTTAGAAGAGTAGTAGTTTATTCTTGAAACTTAAATTCGCAACACTGTGAAGTTAATATTTGTCTTTGTTTTTTGGTTGAAGTAATGCAATTCATTCAACCAAAAGACAAATATTAACTTCACAGGATTAAAGACTAAATTGTTTAGCAGTATTGGCAGCAACCGAATGAATTTACTAAGCAATCTAAGTGAAATGGCTAATCTATATATTGAAATTACGAGTGAATTTAACATCAATTTAAATATGAAAATGATTAATTATCTAATAATAATACAAAAATTTCAAAATAAAAATAATTTAAAAAATTAACCCTCGGTGGTTGATTTTCCATTTGTGGCCGTGAATGGTTGTGAGAGGGTGGCTGTGAGAGATAGAGGGGGTCGTCGGATATGGGGACGGATGTCGCCGTAGAGAGTGAGAGATGGAGATGAGACTGAGTTGCGATTTAGGAGTTTAGGTTATGAGTTGCGATTTACGGTACATACTATTTACATTTGTGTTGCGAAATTAATATTCATGTTTCGAATTCGAAAATCGAGTTGCGAAAATAAAATTCGCGTTGCGAAATTGAAACGCGCTTTGCGAATTATAAAATCTTGTTGTGAAAAGGACTCTTGTGTTGCGAATTTAAAAATCACGTTTCGAAAAAGAAATTCGTGTTGCGAATTTTACTTATGTGTTGCTAATTGTAAATCATGTTACGAATTTAAAAACTGTGTTGCGAAATTAGAGTTCATGTTACGAATTTGAAATCGCGTTGCGAATTCGTTGGTTATTTTTACAAATCCAAAAAAAAATTAGTTAAAATCATATATTATAAGGTATTTTCGGTCACTCAAGTTATTTTCTCTAAAATAAAAGAAGAGTCACCAACTAAGTACATAAAAGTCTATGAATTCATTATTTTTAGATAATTGCATAATTTCAAGTCCAGTCCTTCACTTTAGAAAAAAATACAAATAGATTAACGATTCTAATCACAAATACGTTTGAATAATTATAATCGAAATTAATATCATAAAACACAATTAAAATAATAATTGTAGTAAATTTAAAACGAATAAATTTAGACACATACTACATGCAATGAAACTAAAAACATAAAAAAAAAAATCTACAATTAACTCATACATGATAAATATAAACCAAAATAAATTTTAAAAAAATTATACATGAAATAACTTAAAATAAAATAAATTTAAAGACAATCCACGTATGATTTACACATACTACACGTGATTTACATATATTTATCTATAGTTTACACACGGTAAAACTTAAGCTAAAATAAATATAGAAATAATTTACACACGACACACATAATTTACATACGTTTATCCCTAATTTACATATAATAAAATTCAAATCAAAATAAATATGGAAATAATCCACACATGCAGCACATGATTTACACACGCTTATCTATAGTTTACCCGTGACGTAAATTTACTTTCTCAATTAATTAAACAAAATGGGCAATTTTGTCATATCATATCTCTCTTGTTCGCATGTCCCCACAGCACAGTATCTTGCCAATATTATACATGTATTTATCGTCACTTTTTCCAACATAAAAACCAGACCTTTGAGTTGAGACTTAAGACTTGGACTTCTTCTACACTACCCTGTCTTCTTGAATTACAGATAAGATATAGATATATTACTTACGCTACTGAATCTCTCACTCTCTCTTTAAAGTTTCAACCTTTTTTCCAACTTCAATGGCCAGCAAGACCCATACGGATCCAGAGAAACCAAATGGGGCGGAAACCATCGAGAACGACGACCGGAGTCCGGTGGAGGAGGTGGCGTTGGTGGTACCTGAAACCGATGACCCTTCCCTCCCCGTCATGACTTTCCGTGCTTGGTTCCTAGGTTTGACATCCTGCGTGCTCCTAATCTTCCTCAACACTTTCTTCACCTACCGTACGCAGCCACTCACCATCTCCGCAATCCTCATGCAAATCTCCGTCTTGCCCATTGGAAAGTTCATGGCCAGGACTCTTCCGACCACCGAGTACAGCCTTCTGGGGTGGCGGTTCAGCTTGAACCCCGGGCCGTTTAACATCAAGGAGCATGTCATTATCACCATCTTCGCCAATTGTGGGGTGTCTTTCGGTGGAGGTGATGCTTATTCCATTGGTGCCATAACAGTCATGAAGGCTTATTATAAGCAGAGCTTGAATTTCCTCTGTGGCGTCCTCATTGTCTTGACTACTCAGGTTATTTTCAAGTTATTTTAAAATTAATTTCGTTTACTGAATCTTGTTCTGACAACCATAATAAAGTTCATATGAAACATATATCGCATCTAAAATTAATATTCATACTGTTGATTATATGCAGATTTTGGGGTATGGGTGGGCTGGAATGCTAAGGAGGTACCTGGTTGATCCTGCAGAAATGTGGTGGCCATCAAACTTGGCTCAGGTGTCTCTGTTTAGGTCAGTGTTTTCACTCTATTACCCTTCTTTTTTTTTCATTCCATTATCATCTTTTTGTTGATTGGTCCATAGGAATTTTCTTGGAAGAGAAATTTTAAAATCTTGAAGAAAAGCTTCTCTTTTTTTTCACTTTTGGTAAAAACTTAATCATTTCAATTGCATGTGTGTTATGATTGGAAGATTTAACAGTACTATTGACCACTGGTTGTGTTTGATTATATTCTGACGGTAGTTTAACTTTTTTTAATCTTTTATTCTCAGAGCACTCCATGAAAGGGACGAGAAAAAGAAAGGATTGACTCGGATGCAATTTTTTCTAGCTGTAATGGTGGCAAGCTTTGTGTATTATGCTTTGCCAGGCTATTTATTCCCAATATTGACATTCTTCTCATGGGTGTGTTGGGCATGGCCACATAGTATCACGGCTCAGCAAATAGGGTCCGGATACCATGGACTCGGTGTTGGAGCTTTCACCCTTGATTGGGCTGGGATATCGGCTTACCATGGCAGTCCGCTGGTTGCCCCTTGGTCTTCGATCGTCAATGTGGGGGTCGGCTTTATCATGTTTATCTACATCATTGTTCCTATTTGTTATTGGAAGTATAACACCTTTGATGCTCAGAAATTCCCTATATTCTCTAATCAGTTGTTTACTTCCAGTGGGCATAAATACGATACAACTAAGATCTTGACACCGCAGTATCAGCTAAATATTCCTGCGTATAACAGTTATAGTAAACTCTACCTTAGCCCTCTTTTTGCCTTATCGATTGGATCAGGGTTCGCTCGGTTCACAGCGACCCTCACTCATGTGGCATTGTTTAATGGCAGGTATGGTTTATATGTTTCAAGACTTTTTTTGAGTAGTGCCATCACATAAAAAAAAAGAAGTCAACTCCGGGTTTGTTTTATGTAGGGATATTCTGAGGCAGAGCAGATCAGCAATGAAGAATGTGAAGTTGGACATCCATGGAAAGCTGATGAAAAAGTACAAACAAGTTCCTGAATGGTGGTTTCTCGTCTTATTAATCGGAAGTATGGCTCTGTCGCTTTTGATGTCCTTTGTATATAAGAAGGAGGTACAGCTGCCATGGTGGGGTATGTTGTTTGCCTTTGGTTTGGCATGGCTCGTCACACTCCCAATCGGAGTCATTCAGGCAACTACGAACCAGGTAACTATGCTATGCTGTTTGTTGCAGTTACTTACCTGCATGTAATGGCTACTCAATTAAGTGGTGTCTAACAACGTTTCCGCTTGTGGAGCTATGCAGCAACCTGGATATGACATTATAGCTCAGTTCATGATTGGTTATGTCTTGCCCGGAAAGCCCATTGCAAACCTGATTTTCAAGATTTATGGGCGGATCAGCACGATTCATGCTCTTTCTTTCTTGTCCGATCTCAAACTTGGGCACTACATGAAAATACCGCCTCGCTGCATGTACACAGCTCAGGTATGCTTTCGGCTTATGAGCTTTTAGTTCTAAAGATCTTAGACAACTTTCGAAACATTAATTAAGAGTAGTTGTTGTTATGTTTTCCCAGCTTGTGGGAACTGTAGTTGCAGGTATGGTCAACCTTGGAGTTGCTTGGTGGATGTTAGATAGCATTCAAGACATCTGTGATATTGAAGGAATACATCCTGATAGTCCATGGACTTGTCCTAAATACCGTGTCACGTTTGACGCCTCTGTTATCTGGGGCTTAATTGGACCAAAAAGGCTTTTCGGACCAGGAGGGATGTACCGTAACTTAGTTTGGTTGTTCCTCATCGGAGCGGTCTTGCCAGTTCCTGTTTGGGTGTTAAGCAAGATTTTCCCAGAAAAGAAATGGATCCCTTTGATTAACATACCAGTTATATCTTATGGTTTTGCCGGAATGCCTCCCGCAACTCCCACCAACATCGCGAGTTGGCTCGTCACTGGAACCATCTTCAACTACTTTGTTTTCAAGTATAACAAGCGGTGGTGGCAGAAATATAACTATGTTCTATCTGCTGCATTAGATGCCGGAACTGCTTTCATGGGTGTTTTACTGTTCTTCGCTTTGCAAAACGAGGGTCATAACTTGAAATGGTGGGGAACTGAGGTCGATCATTGTCCTCTCGCAAGCTGTCCGACTGCCCCAGGTATTTCGGTTGAAGGATGTCCGGTTTTCTAATAGACCAAATTGACCATATGCACAGCAACACAAAACAGGACGACGATGAATGAAGACTCGGAAATCGGAATGCAAAGCAGAAATGGTTTAGTTTTGTGAAAACATATTAAATTATAAACGTACGTACGTTGCAGAATTTTATTACATGATAGTCTATGCTGTAAAATAAAGCTTATGCTTTCCTTTTTTTTCAATCATCCTCTTCCTCTTATCATTTGAGAGGTGGTAGTTAATGTTTATCTTTGTGCCTGCTTGTCTGATATATAGCAGAAATTTGCATTTTGTTTTTGCTTCTGATATGGCTTGAATAATTGAAGCTATTAGTTCCTGCTATATGTGTGTGTGTGTACGTCACAAAAACATAATTTGCAAGAATCTTTATTCAATGATGGCTAACGTGATATGAATCAAGGAATTTTGTTTTATGAATTCTGCAAGTACCATAGAATTTTAGGAGCCGTACTGGCTATTAAGGTCATGAGTATTGAAGTACATATAGCTCTTTTCGTTGGAGAATGCAGATGAGGTTGTCACCGGAGAGAAGCCGGAATAGTTCCCATCTTTCTTTGCTAAGCATATGTCAACGTTGCATTTAAAGAGGTCGTGCTTCCAGACAAACGGCTGCGCTGCTTGTTCTTCAAATGGCATCCACTGCATAAAGTAGTAGAGGTGAACACTTGAGTATATAAACAGAATATTTGTAACCAAGTACTTACTGCTGTCTCTTCTTTGACTCCTCTAACTGCAGCTGCACAGAGATCTTCTCCCTAGAGATGACATTGAAATATATAACTGAACAAAGAGTAAATACATGAATAGCGGTATTATATCTACAGTGATTGTGATACGCATACCTCATTCGCAACCCCTGTGGGAACTTCCACACACCGGTCCCTAGAAATCATCCGATGTTCCCTTGAACCACCAGAACCTAAGATCAACAAAGCATATTGTATCATATTATAATTGCAGGCTGGTTTGAGCATGTGTTTCATATAAACCATCTGCAAGATACACGGAACTCGGAAAGTACCTCTCTGCTTTCGTTCATTACAAAAGCGCCAATGCCGACTAGATGCGAGACATTTGCTAGAAGAGTGTGTGGGCCACGAGGAATCCAATAAACAAGCATCAAGTAATTTGGTTCAACATGGTGATTCCAACATCCTTCCTGGAGAAGAAAAGGCATTTCAGTTATACATACAACTTCGATAATTGGGCTCTAAATGACAATAAATCACCTTGATGGCAGCTTCGACGATTACTCGGGTGCTGCCACCGTGCAACGGAAGCTCCAAGGAGAGAAGCAAAGAGGGAAGAGTCCATAGGTCGAGTCACGTCAGTGATCACTCATCCGTACCTGTCGTTCATTGCGTTGAGTAAGTTAAAATCTGGAGTTCCTTGTTCTTCATTTTCATTTACATTTGGAGTTGAGTTCATTGATGCTGACATGGTTGTTTCTCAATCTGGTTTCCGAACTTCGATAATTATGAATGAGGGTGAAATCACCATTCACCATACACATAACATGCACTGTTTTATCAACTTTTTCCTCAGACTCAAACCAACCTAGAAGATTGCGGTCCACACAAGTTAAGTTCAAAGTTCCCACATAAGGGGGGGGGGGATTTAAAGAATGGGAAACCAACTTCACATATGAAGTAGATCAGGTTTAGTGTGAACAATTACAGAGAGTAATAAGAAAACAAAGACAGAATTGAAGCTCTTTTTCTTACCCCCGGAAGAACACACATTCTGCTGGTGCTTGAGTATAGCAAGAATGAAAGAGGAAAGGGTGAAATGGGTGTACCTAGAGATGGCAACCAACCGGTTGGATTGGATGAAATTTTTAGTCAATCTGATTCGAAAGATATTTACCCTTTATACGAATATGTTTTGACTTGAAAAATATATATCTTTCACCCGACTTGACTCAAATGCCACATTTCTTCTACCCGAATCCAATCCAATCCGAAATTTTGGAGTATAAATCTGACTTGATCCGGCATAAAATAAGGACCTGATAAATCCGACTCAATCTGACATAAAATAAGGACCTAATTAAAAAAATTATATATAGAAAGAGTATTATAGTAACTATCCATATATATACACTATTACTTTTTGATAGGATCCGTTTGAAAGTTTTTCACTCTTCACCCGACCCCGCTCTACATAAAATTCAACTCGAATCTAATCCGATTTAATTTAAAAAAGAACGATTCTATCGAGCTAAATTAAATTAAAATATATTAATTTCGGATTAAATTATCATCCGTACGTGAAATGTTCTGCTGGGGATTTCGAATTATTGACCGGATTGGACCAAAACGGGCTGGTGGCTTCGAATTATTTGGATTTGAGTTTAGGTTGTTTGGGCCTTGGATTAATTTAAACTCCAAATCAATTTGAGTTCTAGACTCTAACTTTTTAGATTACTTTTATTAGATTCGAATCTAACATCTTCATTGAGCCCAAATAAAATTTAATACCCATTTAATTTTATTATATCTCAAACATAATATATTTATAATCTAAAGTGAAAGTAGACAAAGAATCGTTGTTATTCTTTGAGATTTGAAGTTCGAGCATCATGTATGTAGAGGTATAAACGTTCATTAAATGATTGAAAATAAATATTTTCTTATATTCACTTCTAATTTATAAAAAAATGCGATTAGATAACAAAATTAAATAATAATATCTAAAAAGGAAAGAAAAAGAAAATAATTCAAATGAATGATAGAAACCATAGATTTTATCTTATATCATAATAGATGAAAATAATAAAATTATTTAATTGACATATATGTAAGCATCAAAATAAATTAGGCAGATGTCCTTCTCAATATCTTATTAATATGCTATGCTACAATCTTTCTTTTCTTATTTTTAACACTTTTTCTGTTGTTTTGGATAATTAATTGCATAACCAACAATTACAAACTTTATTATCTTATTATTGGTATTTGACTATTTGGTCGCTGAACCAATTTCTTACTCTTTCTTTTTTTTTAATCTACTAGTTGATCGCACATATTCAATATTTTTTCTATTGAGATTGGTCATAAACTAGTGGTCAAATTATATTATAGGTAAAGTACACTGATGACCACTTAACTATTGTCAGATTTTATTTTGACCATTGATTTTTTTAATCTACTAGTGATCGCACATATTCAATTTTTTTCTATTGAGATTGGTCATAAACTAGTGGTCAAATTATATTATAGGTAAAGTACACTGATGACCACTTAACTATTGTCAGATTTTATTTTGACCATTGATTTAATCAATTAGATCATTCATTATTTAAATGCTTCAATCAAACCATCTACTGTTAACATTTAATGGAGTAAGTGATGTGGCAATTAAAATATTTTAATATAATTATACAGTTGGTCCATATTACTTATACATTTTTCAATTTGGTCCTAATTTTAATAAATTAAAATAAATTTAACCCTCGACAAAGGAAATCGAACCAACAACTCCATGGGTAATGTAGAAGGCACCAAACCATTGAACCAAGACAACCATTTCGTATAATTTAGACAACAAGTAATATATATCTCATATTTTAGTATGTAAATACCTTTAAATTCGTAATATTTTATATTCTTAACTTTTAAAAATATATTTTATTTTTATCTTAATTTATTAAATATATTTTATTCTTATATTAATATAAATATATATATATATATTCATTTATATTCATTTAAAAGTATATTTTATTTTTATCTTAACTTTTTAAAAATGTTTTTAGAACATCTTAACTTAAAATATATTTTATTCTTAAGTTAAATATATTTTTAAGTTAAGATATTTATATATATATATATATATATATATATATTAAAAGTTAAGATAATAATAAAATAGTTAATTAAGTGATCACTAGTGTATTTTATCCTTATATTAGTAGTCATGTACTTTACGTAAGTTTTGGATTCAGTTACATATTCCAATTTAAGTTTTATTTGATATTTTGTTGAAAAAAATTAATCAAATAAAAATTAATAATTCTGATTATTTGATTTTTCAAAATACATTTGATAGTCTAAAATGAAAAGCATCTTATAAGATAAGAAGTAGACAAATGTATATTTAAATTGATATTTCTTAAACAATTTAATTGTTTATAGTAAATTTCAAGTGTTAAATATATTTTGTAAATTAGATTAAGTATTAAGTTTTTCGTTTATGAGTTAATTAATTTTAGTCTTTATACTTTTTAAGTTTTGAAAATTTATTATTGGCTAGAAACGGAATTAAGATTCTAATTCAAAAGGGTAAAATATAATTAATCATATAAAATAAGGGGGAAATATAATTAACCATAAAAAAATGATTGGGGATAAAATTAAAATAAACTAAATTAGGAACTCTAATTTAAAATTTACGATCAAAAATTTAAATTTCGAAATGTAAATAAAGGGACTAAATTACAATTTCCCCAAAATAAAATGTCAAAAAGTTAGAACTGAAACGAGCAATCGCGGATGCAAAACGCAGGCGCAACGGCAGCGTTGAAACGAATCAAAAACAAAAGCTGCCAACGTTGAAAACTGAAAGGCTCTCTCCCTTTTCTTTCAATAGACTCAACCCCTCCTTGCTTCGGAAAATCAAGCCATAATTTCTCTTCTTCTTCCCCGTTTTAATTTTGTCAATTACGAATCTTTGCAAAAGAAAAAAGTTTCCCAAATTTGATCTTTAGCTTATTATACAATACGTGTCTTTGTAGCTGCTGTTTTTGATCTTATCTTCTTCTTCAGTTTTGAAACTTGATATTGTTTGAGCTCTTAATTTAGCAAATAATACTGGGAACTGCTTTTAGTTCTTCGTAAATGATAATTATTTGAGTTTGATTGACTTTTGCTTTCAATTTAGCAGCAGCCCTTGTGTGCTTTTCTAAACGATTTTAGCTTGGGAGAGTCGTGTATTTCTTTCTTTCTCCCAGAAATTGAAGAAATATAAATACTTTGGAAGAAGTGGAATATTGCTAGACATTGTTCTACTTTGGGTGTTCTTTTGTTTATATCAATGACAGAGAAACAGTGTTGATTGCTTGTCGGTGGGTGGGTTTTTCATAAAATTAAATATTATCAATCAAGGCTAAAGTTTGATTGGATTGAGGGAATTTGGAGAGGAAAAAATTCCCAAAATGAAGCTTATTGTGGGCGTAATGGAAGCAAGAAACATACCAGCCATGGATGTAAATGGGTTCAGTGATCCCTACGTGAAGCTTCAGCTTGGAAAACAGAGGTGCAAAACCAAAGTGGTGAAGAAGACATTGAATCCAAGTTGGGGTGAGGAATTTAGTTTCAAGGTGGAGGATTTGAATGAGGAGCTGCTAATCTCTGTCTTGGACGAGGATAAATACTTCAATGATGATTTTGTTGGTCACCTTAAAATCTCCGTTTCCCAGGTTTTCGATGCTCATAACAAATCTCTTGGCACCGCTTGGTATGCACTCCACCCTAAGAACAAGAAGTTGAAGAACAAGGATTGTGGTATGTTTTCTTTTTTGCTTTCTATTATTTGCATCTTTCATTTCTCAGAATCTGCAAAACCCCCTTTTTTATATGAGGATCATTGTACAAATGTCACTTTTGGTCCCCCCCCCCCACAAGTTCTTATCTAAGTAGTTTGAATCTAGGGTTCAAATATTCCAGTCCTGAAATACTTGTTTTAACTGGTTTGGGCTGACTGCAAGAATCTTTATCTATATACTTTTGTTTCAATTTTGGTTGTAGGTGAAATACTTTTAAATATATATTTTTCCATAAACAATTTGTTCTTGGACTCGAATTGTGACGGTGATCATGCATCGGCATTGAGGAAGCATGAAGACATGGCTACTAATGATCTTTCTAGGTCTTTTAGTGGTTCTTCAAACTCAACTTCTCCGCCGGTACAAGATGATAATGTGTCTTCCAAGGAAGAGAAATCATCTGCACAGAAATCCCTAGCAGGTCGAATCACTCAAATGTTTAATAGAAATGTTGACATTGCTCCTACTACCTCCAGTAGGGGTACTGATTTGACAGAGATACCTGAAATTTCAAGTGCTGATATTGTTGATAACAAGTCTGATGATCAGTCATCTTATTTTGAGGAAGCGATTGAAGCACTGTGCTCAAGAGATCAGGGAAGTGAAGTTCCAAGTAATTTACCTGGAGGAGTGCTTCTAGACCAATTGTATGTGATTGCACCGAAAGAACTAAACTCTCTGCTTTTCTCACCTGATTCAAATTTTCCTAGGTCAGTAGCAGAGTTGCAGGGATCTACAGATCTACAATTTGGGCCTTGGAAATTTGAGAATGGTGGTGAGAGCTTGCAAAGAATTTATTCTTACATCAGGGCTCCAACAAAATTAATTAAAGCTGTGAAAGCCACTGAAGAGCACACGTATATAAAAGCTGATGGGAAGACTTTTGCTGTTTTAGCAGTTGTTAGCACTCCTGATGTTATGTACGGGAGCACCTTCAAAACCGAAGTGTTGTACTGCATTACTCCTGGGCCTGAGCTCCCATCCGGAGAACAATCTTCCCATTTGTTGATTTCATGGCGAACGAACTTCTTGCAGAGCACCATGATGAAAAGTATGATAGAAAATGGAACCCGACAGGGTTTAAAGGAAAGCTTTGAGCATTTCACTACTCTACTGGAGCAGACTATTAAGCCAGTTGATCCAAAGGATATTGGGTTGAACAAAGAACAGCTTTTGGGATCATTGCAGGCTGAGCCCCAGTCAGATTGGAAGTTGGCATTGCAGTACTTGGCTAATTTTACCATGGCTTCCACAGTTTTGATGAGCTTATATGTAATAATCCATATCTGCCTAGCTGGACCTAGTACAATTCAAGGACTCGAATTTGTTGGGCTTGACTTGCCTGATTCAATTGGTGAATTGATTGTGTGTGCTGTTTTGGTTCTTCAAGGTGAAAGGGTGCTGCAGTTAATCTCACGCTACATGCATGCCAGAGCGCAGAAAGGTAATATTTACATTTAATAACTACTTTGCCCAGCTGGTGAGAAGAGTTGCCATGTCTTGTTTCTTGTGTCCGGACCTTTGATTTCCCTTTTCTTTTGTGTCTTCTAACAATAGGGAGTGATCATGGAGTGAAAGCACAAGGGGATGGATGGTTACTAACAGTTGCATTGATTGAGGGAAGTAATTTAGCTGCTGTAGATTCCAGCGGCTTCTGTGATCCATATGTGGTGTTCACTTGCAATGGGAAAACTAGAACAAGCTCAATCAAGTACCAGAAATCTGCCCCCCAGTGGAATGGTGAATTCAACATTGCTCTCTGTCTATGTTTGGGTTCAGTGTACATGTTTGCAGCTGCACTAGCATAGTCTTGAATAACGAGTCACTTTAATCAATTCTTGAGTATTGCTTTATGCAGAAATATTTGAATTCGATGCAATGAAAGAGCCTCCTTCTGTACTGGACGTAGAAGTTTTTGATTTTGACGGGCCTTTTGATGAACCTACATCTTTGGGACGCGTTGAGGTTAATTTTGTAAGATCTAATATATCTGATCTAGCTGATGTGTGGGTTCCTCTGCAAGGTAAGTTGGCTCAGGCATGCCAGTCTAAGCTGCACTTGAGAATTTTTGTGGAAAATACGAGAGGTGGAAATGTAGTTACAGAGTACTTAAAAAAGATGGAGAAAGAAGTGGGGAAGAAGGTAAATAGATAGTTATTCTTCTTTTAGCTTCAGTTGGCCAAGAATAAAATATTGTTGCCCATTCTTGTTATTTACTTGAGGCCAAATGCTCTATTTGCAGATAAATGTGAGGTCCCCTCAAACGAATTCAACCTTTCAGAAACTCTTCGGGCTTCCGCCAGAGGAATTCCTTATCAATGACTTTACCTGTCACTTGAAACGGAGAATGCCTCTGCAGGTTCTGTTTGTCAGGCTATATAATATTTTATAAAGCTCACTTTTGTTATGTTTACTATGAGTAATTAATATACTGTGTTTGCCCGTTTTTGTTAATCTTCGTTGTATCTATGCAGGGACGCTTGTTTTTGTCACCAAGAATAATTGGGTTTCATGCCAATTTATTCGGCCACCGGACGAAATTCTTCTTCCTCTGGGAAGACATTGAAGATATTCAAGTTTTCCCACCTTCTCTGGCATCAATGGGCAGTCCAGTTATTGTTGTGACTCTTCGTCCAGGAAGAGGAGTGGATGCTAGACACGGTGCAAAGACTCAAGACGAGGAAAGCCGGCTGAAGTTTCATTATCAGTCTTTTGTATCTTTCAACATAGCTCATCGGTAAAAGAGCAATCGATCTTCTGTGATTCCTGTTTTTATTTATTTTATGCTTTTATGTATCTTTTGATATGTTTATTAATTTCATTTTTTTATTGTCTAGAACAATCATGGCTTTGTGGAAAGCCAGAGCCTTGAGCCCAGAGCAGAAGGTGCAAATAGTTGAAGAAGAGTCTGAGTCAAAGGGCCTCCAATCTGATGAGAGTGGGTCTTTCTTAGTCCTTGAGGATGTCACTATGTCTGAAGTTTATTCGCGTGCTCTCCCTATTCCCGTAAGTCCTCCATTACTCTCCCTCTGTGAACCTATGGAACTAGTTTGCCGCATCATGCATGCTGTCATGAACATTTTTACTTCCCATGTTTGGTCGAGGTACTGTAGTCCTTTTGTTAAAGCTTATTAATGGAGTCCGAGTATGTAAATGTGGCATATGACCATTCATATGCATGAATTTTAGATATATTTTCTGTGATCAGATGGTGGTAATTGTTTTATTGGTTATTCAGATCGGCTTCATCATGGACTTATTCAGTGGTGGTGATTTGGAATATAAAGCTATGAAGAGAGCCGGCGGTCTTAACTATTCTTGCACTCCATGGGAGTCAGAAAAGGCTGATGTGTACGAGAGGCAAGTATATTACAGATTCGATAAGCGTGTATCTGGCTATAGAGGAGAGGTGACTAGTACGCAGCAGAAATCCCTTCTTCCAGATAAAAGCGGTTGGCTTATCGAAGGAAGTTATGACTCTCCACGGTGTTCCACTTGGGGACCATTTCAATGTATGAATGCCACGGAGAACATTTTATCAATTTTATCTTCATGTGTGAGGATTCCTCATTATTGACCCCTGAATTTTAAACTTCGAATATTTTGCAGCTTCACCTTAGATACCAAATTGAGGACTTGCACTCAAGAGCAAAGGGATGTCAGGTGCGAGTATTTTTCGGAATCGCGTGGTTGAAAAGCACAAAGCATGAAAAACGGATTGCCAACAACATCTTCTCAAATCTAGAAGGTCGTTTGAAGGTGATATTTGGTGTTGTCGAGAAGGAATATACCGCAAGATAGTGTGACTGGCATTGCTGAATGCTGATACAACTTCCGATTGACTGCATTCTTTGGTTTGTTTTCTTCGGTGCTTGTTATGTTTGTGAAATTAAAATTTATCCAGATTGGCAGTACAGCTGTGATCTGTACGAGTATCTCACTCAAAGTCGAACCGACACTTCTGCTCGAAAGCGAATGTGAAAACTGCTGGTTGGCAGTTTACTCGCATTTAACTTGTTTTTAGAATGTAGCAGAGTTTAATATTAGTAGCGACCGAAGCCCCTCATCGAAGCAGTCTGCCAAAGTTACAGCCTTCGTAAAATATAGGTGTGTTATGGCTGCTTTAACCATGCTCCGGCCGAAGATACCGCCTTTGTTCTTTGAACTGTTTCTGTAAGATTATTGATTATCGTTGTATTCTAACAATCGAAACGAATTGCGAAGAGAAACTGTTGTTTATCTACGAGCTGCTGTAATCATAATTTAAATGCAATAAAGGAATAAGAAATGATTTTTTATACAGTGTAAATTTGTCAAATGGAGGTGTAGGATTACTACTATACATATGCATATGGTGGTTGTTAAGTACAATTATTGACGAACAATAAGAATATGTCACGTCTCATTTCGAATCGAAACAGGATGGTTTCGGGGGTTTTTTTCATCACTACTGAGATTAAGGTGCCCACGCTGTAACCCAAAGTTACGAACTTTATTCATTTATCGCAGTCCCTTCATATGATATAAAATAAATCCAATTCCCAAAAATAAAATTGATTTAACTCTATGAAATTAGGAAACAGAGAAGAAAACATTTATCGCAGTCCCTTCATATGATATAAAATAAATCCAATTCCCAAAAATAAAATTGATTTAACTCTATGAAATTAGGAAACAGAGAAAGAAAACACCGGGAATAAATAG
Source organism: Hibiscus syriacus (assembly GCF_006381635.1). Taxonomy (NCBI): domain Eukaryota; kingdom Viridiplantae; phylum Streptophyta; class Magnoliopsida; order Malvales; family Malvaceae; genus Hibiscus; species Hibiscus syriacus. The sequence continues at coordinate 899,607 of NW_024062618.1, read as the reverse complement.
CGGTTGTGGATCACTTTTCCCTTCCCCTGCATAGCGCGCTGAAAGCAACGAACAAAGCTGCTTCTTTCTGGTTGTTGATTCGGCCTTTGGAAAGTGGAATTTGGTTTGGGTTTGCGCTCGATGATTGCGGCAGAGACAGAGTGAGAGTGTTGGATTTGTATATTGAATCTCGATTTGTTTGCCAATCTCTCCGTTATCGCTCTTTGCCCAAAGTTTAGTCTCTTTCTATCTCTCTATCTGCTATTTTTCAACTTCATCTCTATCTGTTTTCTTCCTTCTTTTTATGTATTTTGTTGTAGAATATTAGATCGTTTCTGTTCGGAGAAATATGAGATTTCGATTTCCTATTCATTTTCTTCAAAATCTAAACCAACCCATCTCTGTCGCCATCCCCAGTTTAACTCGATTTGATTCTTTTAATCGTGCGTAGCTTAGAATTTTGATGTGTTCTGTAGTGCTTCTATTACGTTACTCCAATGTTTATGGGGGCTTTTGAATTTAGGTTTTGCAGTTCTGTGAATGATCGAGGTGGAGTGGGTTACTGCTAAACTTGATGTCTACTGAATAAACCTGGGTAATATCATTGATAGGAGGAAAAGAAAATGTATGGGAGAGGTGGTCTTGAGAAATTCAGGAAAGCTCAATCTTTGGAACCCTTTTCGGTCTTGATAAATTCTGCCTCGAAAACTACGCCTGTTCAAGTTCAACAAAGTTTGCATTCTCAAAATGTGGCTGCTCAGCCTCAGCAGGAGGACCAAACTCAGGTTCAGCCAGCCACTCAGCTTGGTGGGGGACAATCTACCTGGATGCCTCCTGATTGGGCCATTGAACCTTTCCCTGGTGTCTATTATCTCGAAGTTCTGAAGGAAGGACAGGTGCTTGATCGCATTAAACTCGATAGGCGCAGGCATATCTTTGGAAGGCAACATCATACTTGCGATTTCGTGCTTGATCATCAGTCTGTTTCACGTCAGCATGCTGCTGTTGTTCCTCACAAGAATGGCAGGTCACTTCCTTTTCTATTTCTTTTATATTTGCTACTTCACTGAGATTACTAGTTGAAGTTTCGAATTGAAGTTGATTCTCTTCCGGTTGTTGCCTTTTATTTGTAGCCATTTGTAGACATCATAAGCTCTCTACTTATCTGAAATCGGATTTCACCTTTGTCCTTGGATATAGTATTGATTTATAAAGCTCTCTACTTACTTTCAAACCACATGTAACGTGTTAATCACCAGCTGTTACAATCTTAACAGCATATATGTAATCGATTTGGGGTCAGCACATGGAACATTTGTTGCAAATGAGCGATTGAAAAAATATACACCAGTTGAACTCGAAGTAGGGCAATCTTTGCGCTTTGCTGCATCAACAAGAACTTATATCTTACGGAAGAATAATGCAGCTCTATTTCCTCGTCCTCCACCTCCCGCTGAGGTAGATCTACCCCCAATGCCCGATCCTTCTGATGAAGAAGCTGTTGTTGCGTATAATACACTTATAAATCGTTATGGTCTGAGCAAATGTGATCTGCTGCCATATTCCAGTGCGTCTTCCATCTCATTAGCTGGAAAATAAGACAGCCCAGAGTCAGAGAGATGCGCCAAGAGAATGAGGAAACTAAAAGTGACCTTCAAGGATCAAGCTGGGAGAGAGCTGATCGAAGTTGTTGGAGTTTCAGATGGTGCAGATGTAGAAACCGAACCCGAGCCCCTTGGTGTTAAAGAAGGAAGTTTTGTTGGAAAATATGAATCTCTTGTACAGACAACCGTAATTCCAAAAGGTAAGGATCAATCATCCATAGAGGAAGAAAATGTTATTCAGAAAGGTGTGACCGATAAACTGCAGGAAGTCTTGGATAAGATAAAAAAACGCTCCTAAAGGTGGGATTTACGATGATCTTTACGGAGAATCTTTGTCCGAAAAAGTGGGTTCTTCCTGGGCGTACACTTCCGATATTTCGACCGGCAGACAAGGGTCATCTTGTCCTATGAAAGATGCTATTACAGGAAAGCATACTGATGTTTCAAGTGGAAGACCCGGAAGTAACACTGCCTCTAAGGATGATGATAGTGAAGATGATTTATTTGGTGACTACTGATCGAATGAATCTGAAATGCTAATGCAACTTGCATCGTTCTTCACACTTTGGTTCGACAAAATGACTGAAAATATGTTGTGTGAGGTAGCAAGCTATTGTTTTCATCTGAAGTTGGAGAAATTTTTGTTGTAGTTTATTGGGAAAATTTTCTTTGTACAGTGGAATGTTCAAACCCGACTACTGAGATTTGGAGATTTTAAGGACCATGTTGTCCCGGAAGAAAAACGAAAAGTAGTGGTAGCAAAATTTTGAATCCTGGTATGTTGTTCACTTGTGCTTGTTTTGTTCTTTTAGGTTTCTACTGGTGTTCTACTTGCAGGAAGGGGGGGTTATACAGTTGTTGGCTGCACATCATCTTCTTCCTCATGATGATGATAGTCATAGGCGTTCTATTGGTACTATTACAAGCGTACAATTTTGGGAGGAAGATGCAATTCAGTCTTATATTGATTTATGAAATCCACTTAAAATCTATAAAACAAATTCATTCTTTTTAAAAATTAAATAACTTAACAATGTTTGAGAGCAAGTTAAGATAATTATAGGCAAAATACAATAAAGAAATGTTAACGAAAACCCAATATATAGGGGTGTAAAAAGCTAACCCGACCTGTAAAACTGACTGAAACCGACTCGAGTCAAAACTGTTTTTGACCTGTACTGTGGCGATCCGAAACTGACTCGAGTCGGAACTGGTATTTACCTAAACCCGAGTTGGACCTGAAAATTGTGGATCTAAACCCGATTTGCACCCGACCTGAATACGACCTGAACCTAAATTGAACCGAAAATATGATACCCATACCCAAACTGCATCCGACTGATATAAATTCAAACCCGAAATTGACCTGGTAAATAACTGATATTACCCGACCTGTTTTCAACCTGATCTGTTATGAACCTGACATGTAATTGACTTAACCTGTAAATGATCCGACATGTTATTAAAGTGATATATGATATTGTCTTAACTTATAAGAAATAAGTTACAATTAATATAATTATATTATTTTAAATTTATAATAAACTTATGATAATTAAATTAATATGATTACTTTTTGAAATTTAGTTTTTATATTAATTATAATTTGTATATTATAAATTTGATTTTTATATTAATTTCAATTCTTTATATTATTTATAATTCTTATATTATAAGTTTTATTTATAATCACTAAATTAAATTTAAATATTGTCTTATTGAACATTATTTTATTAAATTATATAAATTGAGTTAAAATATTCATAAATCTAATTTACTTTTAATGTGAAAATTGATTAATAATTTAAGTATAACTTAACTTGAAATTTTAAGTATAACCTAATTTATTTTTTAGAGGGCAAACAATTTATATATAAGTTAACATGGATGTAAGAATTTTTTTTATTTTTTTAAAAAATACATATTATTCTCTTATACGAGTGTTGGTAACCACAATAACTTCTATATATTATTCTCACAACATTATCTCATAAATTCAACTTAAAAGAAACTACCGCCTACTATCACTAGACAAATTATTTATCATATTTTCTTTCATCTAAACAAATTGAACATAAATTAATGATTTTTCATTTTCTTATCTATATTAATAAATAACTATTTATCAAAAATATTTTTTAATTTTAAAATATATAAATTTTTATTTATAGAATGAGTTTGATTAAATTCTAGTGTATATATACGACAATAATAGCATAAATGTTGATGAGTCAAGTCACAATTCGAAATTTGTTTTATTCCCACTTGGTTAGGTTAGTCCAAAATCAATATTAATATTATAAAATATTTTTATTATTTGTGTTTCTTTCCTTTTTTTTCTAAAAGATAGTACTCTCAGCAGCTTCTGTTTTGATTCAATGGATCATAATCATAGGCATCACCGACTTTGATAAAGCGTCCCTTCACTCGCTTCCTCACATCAGCCCTTGTTTTGTGAGACGCATATCTCACTTGCTTCTCAAACCTATCAAGGGTGAAGTTTTAACATATAAATTCCTCCAGCATGTGGAATAACTAAAACTTAAAAGGCAAATAGATAAAGCCCAAAAGAAGGAAAACTATAAAGTGCGAGGGAAGAAGAACTCGAGGCATGTTTGTCTAATTAGTAAACAATGTGGTAGATCAATCCCAAACTAGACATTCAAAAGCAGGAGAGCAATTATAAGGAAGAACATATAAATTCCAGAATTTTATAAAGCAAGCACTAAAATCTCAAATGTACATTCTACATGGTTTAGGAGTGTCCACTTACTTCCGTGTCTTCTTCTTTTCCTTGTAACGCATGACAGCATTGCTTCGAGTTGATGATAGGAATGTGTTCTTAGTACATGGCGGAGACCAAGTAGGCTCTCCCATCAGAAGCACTGAAGCCCCACAGTCTTGGTAATCTCCAGCACTGATCTCTTTAGCAAGTCCAGAGAATGAGAGGCTTGAATTTCCGTAAACCACAGAATTGAATCGGTTTTATTGCTCATCATATAACACAAGATGCATTTCTGCATGTATGACAACATGGAGTTCTAGACCAATAAATCCAAAAGAGGGTATACACAACTTTAAAAAAAATTCATCTTTACAATAACATCTCAAATTAAAGGTAAGAAAAAGGTTAACCAGGATCGATCAACTAGATATGTCTATGAATTTCACCTTAACTTCAACCTTTAAGTCACTCAAACCTTCCAATTACTTTAGTGGTCAAAATACCGGTCAATTTCAATCAATGAGCTACATATCTAAACCATTTCTGAGCACCAAAAATCAAACAATAACAACAGAAGTAACAAAGTTTATTAATTGAACAACTAGACATACTATTTTAAAGATCTACTGATAAATTACAATGATAAGGGGGAAATAATAGAAAATATACCCTATGATCCTATTAACACATTCCATGTAAGCAAATACAACCAGAAATTCGAAACAATATATAAACAAACAATTAACACATTCATGTAAGCAAATACAACCAGAAATTCGAAACAAGATACAAATAACCAAACACGGACTCACCCATTGCATTTCGAGCATATCACATTACGGGAAAGAGAGTTTCTTTGAAGCCCCAAGGTAGAGGTCCTCTAGAGACACCTTAAGAGGATGGACTACATCCTCTCCCCGTCTCTGTCTTCTTCCTCGACTGTTACCACCTAATCATCAACAATAACACCATAATTCAACCATATCCCAATTCTACTAGTTTCACCAACGATTCTCAAAGTCCTTAACCAGTTATGATAAAATCCTCTCTCATCAGGTTCCATAAAGCAATCAAATAATCTTACATTATTTAAATAACATTATCACATACCAAATATTGAATACAAGGGATAATGAATCGAAAATCATTAAACAAATTAACAATGATTTTGAATACAACTAAAACGCTTACCGCCAAACGGGCTACCACCAAAGAAGGGGGAGAAGATGTCAAACGGGTCATGGGCGCCGGCACCACCGTCCATTCCTTCCTTGAGTGCATCCTCACCGTACTGATCATAAATCTCACGTTTTTCGGGATCGCTCAATACCTCATAAGCTTGAGCCAACTTTAAACTAACCAATCAAGCAAAAAAGCATAAAATAAAATAGCGAAATCAGCAATAAAATCACTTCACCCGTAATCAATCAAAGGAAACCCAGAAAATTTATATAAAAAAACACACAAGCACTGTATTTTTCAGGATCACCGCCTTGGCGTTTCGCTGGCTCGAAGGAGAAGCAAGAGCTCACTCGACCCATAGTTTCATTCCAAACTTCTCTTAGTTTGAGCTAGTAGATGGGACAATACGCTGTTAGACCGGGACTGAGATTTGACTATAAAGTAAAAAGGGTTTTACCAGATCGAAAGAATCCTGTAACAAACGGGATTGAATCCACTTCCTTGCTGTTAAATACGTCCCTCTTCTCTTTCTTCTCTCTTGCCGATTCCAAACTGCAAGAGGAGAGTCGCTCAGTCGACTAAAGCTAAAAGCTGAGTTGGAGCTTGACAATGCAGTTGATAAAATGGCCGGGAAGAGGCGGGATAAAAGAGGGAGGATTTGGATGCTGAGCGGGGAAGAAGAAATACCGAAAATAAAAGAGGGAGGATTTGGCGCCACAGTTGGGAGGGAGAAAACCCGCGTATTTTTTAACTTCATTTGATATTGTAACGTTGTCTTTTAGTTTTACATTTATTCAATTTAATCCAAATTTAATGATGTAATATATTAATTTAAGCTTCATATTTAAAATGTGTTCAATTTGATACTTATATATTTTCTAATTCTTTCAATTAATATATATGTTTATATTAATAAATTAATATATAGTTTATATATATTATATAGTTTATATATACTAATGAACTATATAATATATAGTTTGTATATATCATATACTATATAGGTTATATATACTAATGAACTATATAATATATAGTTTATATATACTAATGAACTATATAATATATAGTTTATATATACTAATGAATTATATATAATGTATAGTTTATAGTTTATATATACCATATAGTCTATATATGTTATATAGTTTATATACTAATAAACTATAGAATGTATAGTTAGGGTTTAGGATTTTTATATATAGTTCATATGTAAATTATACTATATAGTATATATAGTTTATATATATAATATATAGTATATAAATATAAACTATAGTATATATATATGTCATATGTAAACTATATAGTATATAAATATCAACTATAGTATATATATATATAGGTCATATGTAAACTATATAGTTTATATATATAGTTCATATGTAAATATTAACTATAGTTTATATAAAACTATAGTTCATATATATATCAACCTTAGTATATATATTTATATATAGTTCATATGTAAATTATACTATATAGTATATATATATAATATAGTATATAAAACTATTATATATATATGTCATATGTAAACTATATATATAAATATCAACTATAGTATATATATATAGGTCATATGTAAACTATATAGTTTATATATATAGTTCATATGTAAACTATAGTTCATATATAAATATCAACCTTGGTATATATATATTTATATATATAGTTCATATATATAGTATATAAATATAAGCTAGTTTATATAAATAGTATAAAAATATAAATATAATATAATTATAGTATGTAGTTTATATAAATATAAATATAAACCCTAAACCATATATAATATATATGTAAACTATATAATTTATACAATATATGTTATTTATAATTATACATAATATATAAATATAAATTGTATAATTTTTTAAATTGACCCATAACTTTTTAAATGGGTATAATTTAGTATTTTTTTGTATTAATTTCAACATCACAATTTAAAATTATTTCGATTTGATCCCTCATCGTTTAATTTATTTAATTTTTTTTGTAATTTCATATTTGTTCAATTTAGTCCTCCAAATTTTATTTGCATATGAAATTGATTCATACTTATTACTTAATTCTATTTTTTTAATTGGCCCATAACTTTTTAAATGGGTATAATTTAATATTTTTTGTATTAATTTCAACCTCATAATTTAAAATTATTTCAATTTAATCCCTCATCAATGTGTGTTTTTAATTTATTTAAATTTTTATTTGTAATTTCATATTTGTTCAATTTAATTTTTAAATTTGTATTTTTCATAAAATTAAGCCATGATTATTTATATTATTAGTAATTTACTCTAAATCATATACAATTACAAATTGCAATTCAACGTTCGCGAAAAACGAAAATAATTAATCAAAAAATAAAAAATAACCCGATTTGAACTCAATCTATATCTGATAGAGATCCGACCTGAATTTTATCTGTCAATGATGTGACCCAATCTGAACGAAATCCGACTGAATTCCATCCGAACCTAAATTAACATGCTTTTTAATTGATTCGGACCTGAACTGTTTTGACTTGACCTGGTAACGATCCGAATTGAAAATGACCTGACCTGAACCCGATCTGGATCTAGTGTCAAATCAACCTAAAAATAACCCGAACTGATTTAACTTGACCTGAACCCGATCTGGATCTGGTGTCAAATTTACCTGACTTGACTTGTATCCGGTTTTACCGACCTATCAAGATCAGATTAAAACCTAAACGATTACCTGATTTTACAATCCTACTAATATATAAATACATATACAGTAGTATTGACAGTATGATGGCATGAATAGACAATAAATAACGTGTCAAAGAAGCTGTCACTATTTACCAGAACCGACAAAGAATTGCAAATCGCACATGCACATGTGTCAAAAGAGGTAATCCCCAAAGAAGTCGCAGACGTCGATCACTGTGCCAAGATAGACAGAGAAAACAGTACATCCAATGTGGAATAGAATAACATGGATCGCGGTCTAGAATACATACCACCACATATCACTGCACAAACTCAGATAACGAACAGGCGCCAACATCAGTAGAAAAATCTACCCCGAAAAGAGACGTAACACCAAACAAACAATTGAGCATAATCAAGGATAACCATGAAAACGACCAACAACAAAAACAAATTCATTTAAACGTTTAGCATTTAATTGTGATGTTACTTATGAGGTATATTGTTCATATTCTTAAAAAAAATCTTATCCATTCGAATTTTCATTAAAATATTCAGAGGTAGCACTTAAACTTAAGAAATGATGAATTTTTTATGTCAAATTTCGTGAAATTTTAAAAAAAATTAAAAAAAATTAAAAAAATTAAACTAATAAAATAGTAAAGGATGAGGAGACGAATTTATCGTTATCTAAGATAGTCATAAAATACATTAGATAACAGTAGACTTCGACAATGATTAAAAATAAGTGAAAAACTAATTTTAATGAAAAATATAATAAGGTGAATTGAATTTTTTTCCCCTAACTTTCATGTAAGTATCATGTTATCTCGTTATTAACAGGGATATAAAAAGTTGATTCGATTTGTAAAACTGACTGAAATCGATTTGAGTCAAAATTGTTTGTGACTCGGATGGTTTTCATTCAAAACCGATTCGAGTCCGAACTGACATTGACCTAAACCCAAGTTAGACCTGAAAATTTTGGATATGAACCCGACCTACATCTAATCTGAAAATGACCTGAACCCAAATTGAATTGATAATATGATAATCGAGCCCTACATGCATCCTACTGAAATGAACCCGAACCCGAGATTAACCTAATAAATAATTGGTATTATCCGACTTGTTATGAACATGACCTATAATTGACTTAATCTATAAATGATCTGACTTGTTATTGAACTGACTTTATATTTACTTGATTTATAAGTTACAATTGATGAAATTATCATATTTTGAATTTATGATAAACGGTAAAAATTAACAAGTTGATGATTCGGTCACAACTAAATAATCTAAAGATAAGTGATAACATTTATTAAAATTTGGTAGTATTTAAAGTAGTTTATGTTAAATAAAATTTAAATAAAAAATTATTTAAAAGTTATTTATTTGAGGATTAAATTATTCAACTTAATTTAAAAAATTTGATTCAAATTTAAATTAAAATTAGTGATTTTTTAATATTATTTTTAATTTTTATATAATAAAATGGATTGTTCAAATTTTTTTATAATATGTGATAAGTATAAAATAATATATGTTTGAAGATAATTTTTTATATATGTTTAAATATAATTCTTAATTATTTGATATTGAATTGTTTAACTTTAATAAACATAAATTATTTTCTGAAAAATAATTATAATTGTGTCGATCCAATTCATAAACACATTCACCCTCGTGGCAAAGTTGGAAAAATGGACACAAGAGGGTGGAAGAGTATTGAATCAGCATCTGCCGACACTCCTTTTTCCTCCATGAATTTGAGCATGATTAAGTGAGTAATTTAAGAATCATAATAACATTTTTAAGAATGAAAAACGAAAGGCAGCAGCGGGACACAGCGATGATTGACCATTGACAACTTAAAGTAATTACGGCTCTCTTTTAAATGATTAAAACGGAAAGGAAAAAAATGCATTCATTTATATCATCTAGATCTACAAACACTATAACTGAAAACCCAGAAATAGAATCTTTCTCATACAAAATCTCTTCTTCTTTCTGTTCTTCTTCTCCACACAGTGGGTGGTTTTCATTATCTTTTCTATTCTTGGTTGTGGTGGTAAAGAAATGACCAAATTGTTCTAAAATTAGACAGTGGATATTAGAGTAATGAAATAACCATGAAGGTGAGGCATATAGTATTGGGTATGCTCTCGGTTACCGTCATTGCTCCCATTTATCTTTACACTGAAAGGGTCGCCACCTTCGTCAATCCTGCTTCTTTTATGTAAAGTTTCCATCTTTTTTTCTTTCTTTATAATCATGGGTTTTGTTTTTCATTCCCCCTTTCTTTGATCTCTGCAGCAAGACGCGATTTTCTTGATGATGTGTGAGCTTTTGTAAGTTTCTTTCTTTCGGGGGTTAAGGATTTTGATGGTATAGAATATTGAAGCACACAAAAAAAAAAAGTTTAATTCTTTCTTTTCTTGTGCAGGTGTTGTCGGGTGATAATACCAGACATCTCAATGTTCTTCAACACCAGGTATTTTAATTTTCAACATATTAGATTAGTTCCATTTGCTGTTCATGGCAGGGAATTTTTGTTGATTGATGTCAGATCTAATTGCCTTCAATGTCTAATTTTTGTTTGTCTTAGGAAATATCCTCTCTGAAAGAACCCATTGGAGTTGTATATTCTGATCGATCTACCGATTCCTTTCCCAAAGGTGATTTTGTTGTTGTTGTATGTTTTTGTTAAAGAAAAAAAAGGGGCAATGTGAACTTGAATTGATGGTGTTAGATGATTCTCAACGACAGTGACGACGGAGCATAAGTCGACACGAGTGCTTTCGGCTACCGATGAAGGACGTCAACAGCAATTATCTAACCCCATTAGGCAGGTCGTCGATGATTCACCCCCAATCTCACCACTACCCTCAATTCCCATCCCAATGCCTCTAACATATCGGTAATTGCTTCCCTATAATGTTTTTATAGTTTTCGCCTACTATAAATCGGTCTGTTGTTGAGTCTTCTCCTATTGCCATAGCAGCATTTTACTTGGAATTCCCGATATCTGTTGATTTCGGTTTCTGTATGTTCTTCTTTTGATTTTATCACTTGCTTCTTATTAATAATTTGAGTATTTTTAGACTGTTTTGATACTATCGAAACTTGAACTAATTATCCCAAAAAAAAAAAAAACTTGAACTGTCCCGTCTGTACTTTCTAAACTTTTGCTACATTCCATCCTTCAATTGCCACCGATACGGAAATGTCTTTGCCATAAGTTGTTTCCTTCAAGGGATGTTAATCGGTAACCCTTTCAAGCTTGTTGGAATTTTGTGCTATTCTCGTTTGCCAATGTTGTTTTGTATTTCCACGGCTAAGACCAGTTCCTTGATGCAGCCACATTTCCAGGGTTCACAATAAGAGGAAATTTTAGACCTAATTGTAGGCTTAGCTAATAGTTGCTATACACTGTTTGCTTTATGAATAGGCTGTAAAGCTTGAGCAGCAACCAATTCAACCGGCTCAGAAGATCGATCAGACAGAGCGTTCAGATAACAAACATGACAGACAGACCGAACCAGCAGATGTTCAGGTGTGCCGCCTCAAAGATCAGCTCATCTGTGCAAAAGTATATCTTTCCCTTCCATCGATAAAAAACAACCCACATGTTACAAGGGAGCTTCGACTGCGGGTTAAGGAGGTTACACGATCTCTTGGTGATGCAACTAAGGACACAGATCTGCCAAAAAAGTAACTCTATGTGTAAACTTTCTTGGTTCTTTTCATTTGTCAAATTCCTGCATGTGTTCCTTTATTTATTCAGGTTCAGTCACCTAAGTTTTTGAAGGATTTCAAGTATAGAATGTGGTTTCTACATCACTTTAATTTGTTAATTTGTGTCTCTTTTTCTCTTTTGCAGTGCCGTTGATAAGATGAAAGCAATGGATCAATCCTTAGAAAAGGCGAAGCAGGTTCAAGATGATTGCACTGCTGTGGTAAAGAAGCTTCGGGGTATGCTTCACTCATCTGAAGAGCAACTCCGAGTGCATAAAAAGCAGACCATGTTCTTGACACAATTAACTGCAAAAACTCTTCCCAAGGCTCTTCATTGCCTGCCCTTGCGTCTTACTACTGAGTACTATAGCTTGAATTCTTCTCAACAGAACTTTCCGAATCAACAGAAATTAGAAGACCCCCGGCTGTACCATTATGCTCTTTTCTCAGATAATATAATGGCAGCGGCAGTTGTTGTAAACTCAACTGTTGTCCATGCTAAGGTAATATGTACTCTTCTACATAGATTTAACTCATACTTCCTTTGGTTGCTGGGGGATAAAAATATTGCTTTTCATTTTAATCTTAAGTTTGCCGTTTCCATTTTATTTTAATCTTTAAACTTGTGAAGTAAATATCGGAGTATTTGTTCGAATGCATGCATGTGTGTGTTTGTATAAAACAGCTTGGTATGTACACAATGACATTTGATCCCTCTGCTTCTTGTTGACATGTTAAACTCGTCAAATTTACTTAATTCCTTGCAGCACCCTTCGAATCATGTTTTCCACATCATTACGGATAGGCTTAATTATGCGGCGATGAGAATGTGGTTTCTAGGTAATCAACCTGGGAAAGCCACTATTCAGGTCCAGAACATTGAAGAGTTTACATGGTTAAACGCAAGCTACAGTCCAGTTCTTAAGCAGTTAGATTCTCCTTCCATGATTGATTATTACTTCAGGGCACATCGGGCTAATTCTGATCAAAATCTGAAGTTCCGGAACCCAAAATATTTGTCCATCCTGAACCATCTTCGGTTTTATTTACCAGAGATCTTCCCGAAATTAAATAAAGTGTTGTTCCTAGATGATGATATAGTAGTCCGGAAGGACCTTACTGGCCTTTGGTCCCTTGATTTGAAGGGCAATGTCAATGGAGCCGTTGAAACATGTGGAGAAAGCTTCCATCGGTTTGATCGGTATCTCAACTTCTCAAATCCTCTAATCTCAAAGAACTTCGACCCACATGCTTGTGGATGGGCATATGGAATGAATATTTTTTATTTGGATGGAGGCGGCAAAACATCACGGAGGTATATCATCGATGGCAGAGGCTGGTAAGTGATCTTGGCTAAGCAGATAGTAAAGTAGGCATGAAAGTTCCTCATATACCAAGTTAGATGTGATTCACATATACTATGCTTAAATGGCTAGCTTAGCATTGCTTGCTTATGCACCTTGGGTGCCTAAGCCTCACAATCACACACATTATCGTACACGTAGAGATGTAGTGCCCTAGTAAATGATAAAAAACAGCTCGGAATTTTCGTAGTTCACTTTGGACATACCCTATACCTTGTACATAGTGTTATGCTGGTGTATTATCTTTGTTTTTTATTCTGAAGTTAATTTTTATACGCAGAATCGCAACTGGCAATTGTGGAAGCTGGGGACCCTACCTCCCGGTCTCATAACATTTTGGAAACGCACAACTCTCTGGACAAATCTTGGCATGTGCTCGGACTCGGCTACAATCCTAATGTGAACCAGAGGGAGATCGAAGAAGCTGCTGTTATACACTATAATGGGAACTTGAAACCATGGTTGGAGATCGCCTTACCCAAGTATAAAAACCACTGGACAAAGTACGTAGATTACAACGTGGTCTATTTGCGTGAGTGCAACATCAACCCATAGAAACACCTTCATGGGGTACATTAAAGTGTGATGGAGAGCTATTTTAACCATTCGTCTTGATTGCCACTTCATAGGTTTATTTAGTTCAGATGGTCGAATTCGCGCTTGTATACATTGTCGATTTTGTTTTCAATTTTTTGGTTCTTACTGCGATGCGTGGAAGCGGTGTTTATGCAACCTTTTAGCTTATTTAATTGGAAATTCGGGTGTATTTGTATATCATTTCATTGGCAATCCTTTCATCTCTAGAAGCCTTGCTTGCTTGGTCACTTGTATTCCTATGAAAAAAAAACAAAGTTGTTTCATACACTGCAAACATGAATAGACTACTACATATTAGGGGTGTTCAAATCTAATCCAATCCAAAAAAATAATTGAAAAGTGATTCAAAAAACCGATAACCGAAAAAAATCGAAACCGATTTAGTGTGTTTGGTTTTTTTTTTTAAAAACCCGATCGGTTCGATTCGGTTTCGGTTTAGAAATCTAGAACCGATCCAAACCGAACCAAACCGATATATCTTACAATTAAGTATGAACGGCACCGTTTCAACTTTCAAGTTAGAGATTAGGGCATAATCCCTCAAACTTATGCCCACTTTTGACTCCGTCTCTTCTCAATGTTATCATCCTCCTCTAGCAGAACACAAGTGCACTGCCCCTCACTCAGTTCACAACCCAAACCGGAGACCAGTAACAACATAGAGAGAAGACAACTAGTGTCGTGACAATTACAAGTGCTGAAACAACTCTGTCTTCGCATCATCCTCGGCTTACAGCTCAGTTTAATGTGAGTTTTTTGTGTAATTTTCTATTTGGATTTTGTGTGAAATTGATGAGGATTAGGAATTGATTATTGAATAGCTTCAAGGGTTGGTTATATATATATATGGGTTCTTGTTACTTTTTGTTCTTATTTTGATTTTTTTCTACTGTGGTGTATTTGCAGTCTTGTGGAATGATCTTTTGCAGGAATGATAATAAAGAAACACAAACTGCTGCATCCTCTCATTCAGGTACTTCACAGTAATACATGTAGGAAATAACTACTAAAATTTCATATGTATGACCAGTCTTGAGAAGGTTTCTGATGGGTCATATTGTTTATCATTTCATGACTTGCAAGACTGTTCATGGATCTGTAGGTTATTCAAAATAGATATGCGTCAAGGTTCTGTCTACTTCTATTTCATGTAAGCCTTGGGGACTTTCCAAATGCATTGGGAGTATTTAACAGACAGATCTAAGTGGCCTGGTACTCTACTAGTCTACTTTAGCATTTAGTATCCAGAAGCTGAGAAAACTGGTGTTTCATCCATTCGAGTAGCCTTACATGGAAACCACAAATTATCAAGAAACCTAGTTCAAGACAATTAGTCTCTCTTGAAGGTTATAACTAGATAAGCCAAGCCGTGGTAGTAACATTTTCCATGCCCACCATGGAGCATTAGTTGCCATAGCATGTTGGTTTTTGCTGGCACTTATTATTCCTTTAATCCTACATATTTTTGGTTTCGGTGCTAAAGTATTTTTCCTCTGTTCATTTTCAGTTGGAAATGACGGACAAGAACATCTTAATTGAAGCAGCATGTTACATCTACCATGCCTGCTACGCATGATGAATGCTTCACACAGCCTAGCCATTCAATTGTAAGTGCATCAGCATTTCTAAAACTTTCAGCAAAATGCATTATTCATTTAATGACTGGAATCAAGCAGCACAATATTTTGTAATATATTAAAAAAAGTTTTTTGTCGTAAAATATTAGAATCCAAAAACCACACAAATTCAAACCGAATCAAACCGCACTTAATTGGATCGGATCAGATTAAATTTTTTTTTTAGAAACATCCAAACCGATCCAAATCGCAAACATTTATACTTTCGGATCGGATAAATTTTTAACCAAAAACCAATCCAAACCGATTGCGAACACCCCTACTACATATTGATCTCATAGCATCAGTTTCAGACAATCTTTTCTGTTCATACTACAGTCCATTCTCGTACATTCTAAGCGAGTTATCCTGAACTCCAAAACCCCTTCGGATCGGATAAATTTTTAACCAAAAACCGATTCAAACCGATTGCGAACACCCCTACTACATATTGATCTCATAGCATCAGTTTCAGACAATCTTTTCTGTTCATACTACAGTCCATTCTCGTACATTCTAAGCGAGTTATCCTGAACTCCAAAACCCCCACCAAAGATATTATTACTACTTTTTATTATTACCGTCTAGAATTTCCAAGTAACTTGCTAGGGCTGAGAAGGCTAGTTTTTCTTGATTACTGCCAAGCAGTTATCCTGAGGCCTTGTATGAGGTAGATACCTAAGCCGTTCCAGCCTGCATTGCGACGAAAAAAAAAATTAACTGATCTTATTCCCATATGTAATGGAGTGAGGAGAAGTAAGGTAGTAGATTGTCCCCAACGGATTGAGAGCAGCTTCCGTGGAAGACCCCTCCGACAGTCAAAATTATGAATCGTTCACCGTGAGACTCGAACCCACGACCACAAGGTTAAGAACTTTGTGCTCTACCAACTGAGCTGGACAGACAATTATGAATGATCCTGAACATGACCGATTTTAAACTTAACAGACTATCATTACATACATGCATACATATAGGAAATATGAAATGGTTTATGAATCTTACATCCCATCGAGAAGGATCGATTTCTTTCGGATTCGGATAAATCTCAGCATCCAAGTGAATGCTTCTGAACCAAACTAGTGCTTTCCATCCCTTTGGGACAGTATAACCTGAAAAACAGATAACCCTTTGGGACATGTATGCATTATACATACACACACGTATCAATAAAACTGACCGCTTATATTGACGTCTGTTTTTGCTTCACGGAAGACCATCGCGCAGTGCGAACTAAAGGGTTTCGAATTAAACTTAGCATCCAATGACTCGGTAAAGATGTACCTTAGAAAGATATTCCATTTCTCGAACTTCCTTGAGATTTAAACCTTTCTGCGTTGGTGGCCTTTTCTTCAGAATCCTCTCTTGCTCTTCCTGTATACAACAGTACTGTCAACTGTAATGATAAAGAAGCACACTAAAGCTCAAACACTGCTCGAAAATGAATGTTCGTTTACGACATCTAAATCATAAATGCCACCTTTGCTACTTTTAGATATTCAGGGTGTTGCTGCAGGAAAACAGTCGCCCACATTGTTGTATGGCCGGAAGATTCATGGCCTGCATTCAGGTACATCAACATGATATCAATGATTTCCTCATCATCTAGTGTTACATCTTTCTCGTCTTTAACATCTATCAGGGAATCCAACATGTCTTTCTTCTTTGTGGTGTACGTGTTTGCTTCCTCTGAATTCTCCGCTCGCTCACCACGGATTGAAAAGCCTCCACGAGCTTTTTCCGAGCCTGAAGAAAATGAAAACGCATTTCTATATCATACCTTGCTAGCATAAGATAGTTAACTTCACAAGCAAGAAAGAAGTGTGAAATTTCCACCTTGAGGGCTTTATGGTAAGCAAACCCTGGGATATTGATTGTCATGGCTCTAACTCCATAGTTGAGAGTTGTGTACTCCCTCTCCAAAGCTTCCATTACTGAGGGCTTATGGTAAGCAAACCCTGGGATATTGATTGTCATGGCTCTAACTCCATAGTTGAGAGTTGTGTACTCCCTCTCCAAAGCTTCCATTACCTCTTCGCTTTAGGAGCTCGGTCAAGAACTCGATTTTCCCCATCTTGGACCATTTGTCCAGGGTAGATATCACAATCTCCTCGATGTAGGGGATGTAAATGGAGAGTGCTTCATGGCCATTGACGGGAGCTGCAGTTAAACGGCGGAGACGCTTATGTTCTTCATACGAAATACTGATGAACGATTTCTTCCCGATGAGCTCGGTTGTGGAAGTAGGCCATCCAGGCTTAAATGCATCATCATCATTCAACACTTTTCGACTTGTCTCCGGCGTCGTTACGATCACACTCGGGCACCCGAACATGAAGACCTTGTATATTCCGGTGCGTCCAAATCTGCATTATGAGTACATTAAGACTGAGCTAAAATGGAATGTCTGGGAAAATAGTGAGATACTGAAAGACTGCAGTAGGCGACAAAAGATGCAACTGCTCCATTCTCGAGACAGGAGCTGGTGGGTCTTCAACTAGAAGACACCGAGTTGAGGCTAAACTCACTTCACATGGTGTCAAAAAAAACTACACCTTTACCTTGTATTTTGTAATATTTTAATTAAGAAAACGAAAGTGGGAAATGAAGTGATCATCATCCACCATTCCACCCACAACATTTCCATCCTTTGTACGTATCAAAGTTTAAATCTTTACTAAAAAGCGTAATGAAAAGTACCTGGAAACGAAGGAACCCATGAAGGAATCGGGCTCGTCGGACCGGAAAGCTCGGAGAAACAACCACATGTTGCCGATGACAGGCCAACCCAAATCCCCCGGCGGCAGAGAGTACCGCAAATCGCCCAACGGGGATTCGTACACCCACGGAT
Organism: Hibiscus syriacus; assembly: GCF_006381635.1. Taxonomy (NCBI): domain Eukaryota; kingdom Viridiplantae; phylum Streptophyta; class Magnoliopsida; order Malvales; family Malvaceae; genus Hibiscus; species Hibiscus syriacus. Next base: position 881,270 of record NW_024062618.1, on the reverse strand, counting down.
TCACGCTCTTCGGTATCCATTTCAAAAACGCAAAGCCACCCAGTGTGGCCAAGGCCACCATCAACCACATCGAACCCATGATTTCCATTGCAGCAACAAGAAGAAGAAGAAGAAGAAGACACCACTTGCTCTCACAAAGAAGTGAGTACAAACACAGTATCCAACTTACATATAGTGGTCTGCAAAGGCAATTACGATATGTCTCAGGTACGGTAATATACAGGTTAAATAAAGATTTATTTGAAATATTAATATTTTTTAATATTTTTAATAGTGTTATTTAAAATATTTAATATTTTTAATAAAGTATTATTTAAAATTTTTTTATTGAAAATGTTAATATTAAACATTACCTAAAATTTTATTTTTATCAGAAATTAGATAATAAAACTAACATTTTTGATTAAAAAAAATATTTTAATTAGTATTTTACTGAAAATATTAAAAAAATATTAATATATTTTATAAAATCTTTCTTAGCTGTATAATATCACTCTCGTACAACCGAATTATTCGGTAATGACAGCTGAGATAAACAAACAAGGAAAGTGTATTTGTTGGTACCATATATCAATTATTACCATTTATTATAGGATAAAATATAAAAACAAAAACTGAAGAAATAAAGAAAAACAACTTTTTTTTGGTTTGAGGATGAAGTTATACCGTTGGTTTTTTGTTATTATTTAAATAATAAAATAAGTAAAAATTTATTTAAAATATTATTATTTTTATTTAAAATATTAATATTTTTAATATTTTTAATAAAATATCTAATAATAATAAAATTAATAAAAAAAAGAAAAAAAACCGATAAAACGCTCAATATTAATAAAATTAATAAAAATAATAATACTTTTGATAAATTTTTATTTTTTTAATCGTGAAAGAAACTTGACTTTGTGGACCACCAATGTGCACCAATCTGCTTCCCACTACTGCTCTTTTGTCAGCTTCATTAGTGGATTGATTTGATTTGGTTCTCTTTAATGACATCTACCTGGAATCACCTAGTAAGGCTGTAACTTCTATTTAAATTTATTGAAATTGGATTTATTAAAGAAAAATGTTTAAATATTTAGAATTTGGTAATTTATTAATGCATTTATGTTGATTTTTTAAAGATTTTATGTTCAATCAATTATGTTTATCCAATGTGTATGATTATTAATATTTAAAAAATTTAGAATATATATTATTTTGTAATCATTTTCTTAACCTAATAATAACGCATATCTTAAAGATTCAACTATTTAAACTTAAAATCTCTAGTAAAAATAATCTTTCATTTTACTATTGATGTTACTTGATAGATTAAAAAAAATTGTTGAGTTATACAACATTTTTCACATTTGAATTACTTGTGATCTGTCAATAATTTGAAACTTTTTTAAATATATATTAATTTATAATTACCTGGTATTGTTAAAAGAAAATTGTTAGGTTATGAATTTATTTATCATTTAAACTTTTCCTTTACTATTTTTAGCATATTTATTTATCTGATAGGTGATTTATTATTGAGATGTATATATGTTAACCTTATTTATGTTTGTGTCTGTATTTTTATATCGTTTTATATTGGTATTTAAAATTAAAAATAAAGAATTTTGGTCAATAATCTATAAAACAAATGAATTAATAGTTTTCATTTAACATCTCTTATCTCTCTTAGGCTATGAATTCAATATTTATTAAGAATAAAATTCTCATTACTCTCTTAGATAGAAATCGTTTAAAAAATAAATAAAAAATTTAGTGTTAAAATTAAGTAATATAAAACTAAAAGATTTTAAGGACCAAAATTGATAAATTTATGTTAAAATAGGTTAAATTGAATTTAAAAATTTTCATTTAATTGAAAGTTGAAAAAAATGTGTATTATTCATTATCGTGTACAAATGGGTCAGGGCCATGCCTTAATTTGTCCTTGTTATTATTTTTTTTCATATTTGAATAAATAAATAATTCGTTTTATATAAATTTGTGTTATTTTACGTGTCATATTACAATTTGCATAATTTATCACAATAAGAGTGGAAGCAGGGCCTTCTCCTCAAATGGTAAAATGTATTCTTTAGTCCCTTTAAAATCTAAAGTTATAATCATAAAATTCATTTTATCCCCTAAAAATGATAGTATTTCAATTTAGTCTCATTTAAAATTTATATATTTATAAACTAAAACAATGATAAAATTATATTTTGATTTTAAAATTTTCATGATTTAACTATATTTCGCGGTCCCCTAAACGTTAACAGGATAACTACACATTTAGTATCTAAACTATTACTTTTATTTTATTTTGGTACATAAACTTTATTTTTTTCAAAATCATACCTAAAGTTTAGTTTATGTGTTTCAATTTGGTGTCCGTCCTTAAAAAATTAACAAAATTATTGATGTGATATTTATTTTTTAATTTTTTAATGATGATGTGACATTATATTATGGTAACACGTCACATCATCAATAAGTTTTTAACAACGGGATATCAAAATGAAACCTAGGTATTATTTAAAAAAAATAAAGTTTGGAATCCAAACCATTATAAAAGTAACAGTTTAAGTACTGAACTTGTAGTCTACCTGAATTAATGTGTTATATTATGTTTGTTTTCAGTCTCTAGAGATGTTCAAACGATTAATTCGATCGGTGACCGAACTGAATTAATCAAAATTAAATCAACCGATAACTAAAAAAAGACATAGTGCGTTTGAAGAAAAATCAAATGTGCCCTAAAGGTAGAACAAATGGAAGGAAGAATGGGTGGTGGATGAGATTGTTGGTATGCGGGTGTGATTGGGATTGAAGAGAAAAGCAAAGATGATTCATGTTATTGGTTAGGCATACAATTAGAGATATACGGATAGAAAGAAACAAAGAAGACATCTCTCCAACCACACGCACATGAAGTCCCTATCATACTTTAACATTGTAGCTTTGAATTCAAAAATATTTTTAAAAGTGACAATATAATTTTTAAATAAAATTTAAGATGAATACCATTAATAAAATAAATTATTAATTAAAGAAAAGTCAAATTCTAAAGTCAACACGTACTCATCCTTCTCATGTACACGTGGATCAATTTTGTTTTCAATAGAATTCAATCCTTTATCTTGTTTTAATTTGTCTGTTTTACACTCAATTACCACCCATATTTACCAAATATATATATATATATATATATATAGTGGTTGATTGACTGACGAATATTTCTACTCTTGATCACCATTGAGTTTTATTATATAACTGTAATTTTCAATATTCAATTGCTTGTTTTAAGGGATATATGGATACTTTACCTTTAATTATATTTATAATTTGTCATTAAACTTTTAAAAAATTGATGAATTAATTTTGACATTATTTTGTTTTTGACTATTACACTTTTAATTATTTAACCACGTAAACATGACATCCATCTTTTAAAATTATAAAAATACTTAAATACTATTTTTAAAATTTATGAGAATACCCTTCTATTTGATTTGTTGATGCTAGAACATGTTTTTATCAAATTCAAACAGTAAAAAGGTAAAGAAGGAAATGAGGAGTAATACAATCCTAGTTCCACAATGAGAATTGATGACCAAAATCATTTTCTCCTGATTTTAGGTCAAAACTTGAAGAATTTAAAGGCTAATTTAGGAAATTAAACTAAGTGATTAATACAATAAAACAAGTTTGTTTTCGTCAAAAGTAGTAAAGAACGATATCAACGGAGGGTGTTGATTGAAACATGAAATAGGATTGAACTCTAAGATCTTTAAGATTATTGATGGATTATAAAAGAAAAGGTAACTTTCACGTCATCCTATTTTCTACTTAACACACGAGTGAAAATAAGTGATTAAATTAAGGTTTAATGACCAAAAGAAGAAAGTTGAGATATGAAAAGTAAGCATAACTTGCACTTTTTTAATCAAAACTCCCTTTTGGACTAGATTTCAGACTCTGGACCGAACAGTTTTATTAAACTCCCAACTTTTCATCCATATAAAGCCAACATCTTAAAGCCTCAAACCAAATTTGTTCCAAAAATTCAGCACCACCAGAATCAAAGATCCAAACTCATTGCCTAGTACTTACCCTTACTCTGATTATTTTTCATATACACTTCTTTAACTCGAGCTAACCATCCTTTAACAAACTAATAACATTCAAAATGACCCTCTCACCTGCCACCATTTGCTTCCAAGCTCTCACCGGCACACCACACAAGGTGGCAGGATCAGGTGTAGGGGGAAGGGTGGAACTAGTGTCAGAAAGCTTAAAACATTGCTGCCTAGACACGCCAGCCATTTTGCTTCTTGGCCTCGAATGAGGCTCCATCATTCAGCATGTCTTGCGCATCGGTTTCCATTCCAAGCTTGGAGAGGGCAAGAGCTTGCATATAGAAGGCAGTGGGCCATTCCGGCAAGCACACCTGAGCCTGCATGGCATCTCTCAACGCAAGTTCTGGTTCACCGATCATCAAGTATGAGAGGGCTCTTCTCACGAATACAGTACCAGATGGAACGGACATCATCGATACCAACTGTATTTAAAGGGAAAAAGCAAATCAACATTTGAAACATGAAATACACGCTATTAACTCGGACTAGATCATATATCAGCAGGTACTCAAGATTCTGAGAAGTAAAAACAAAACGATTAGAGGGAGGTAAGGTACCTTTGAGTAGTAATCAATAGCATTTTTAAAATCTTTGTCCCTAAATGCAATGTCCCCAAATTTCTTTGTATTCAACATATCTTGAACCTGTTGTGTCCACTCTTGAAACGACAGCTTCACCAATAACACGGTGCCGGCAAATTAGACAATCAGAGAGAAACCAACCGGCAGAACATGAAACTATGCATGCCAATTGTTATTTCATAAATTTGAGAAAGTAAAATAGTCATAACCCACCTCATTTTCTGCACCTTCCTCATCTTTATAACCAGTTTTAAGCAAGATATCATGCACCGCAGTAAGATCCATCCTAGCACATGCCTTTCCGAGAGGGGTGAGCATAGTTGGCAGCACCGGTGGCGTCTTAGATAGACCCATTAGAACATGAGATGCGACCTATGGAACGCAACGAATATTAATTTAGTAGATTTTAAGATGCATCTATACACCAAACTCTCTAAATTGAAATGGCAGTAAGTTCAATAGCCTGAAACTTGTACATCTTTCTGCTTTTGAAGAGGTGTCACTGCTGAAAGGAGGAAATTGATATCAGGTCGATCTCTAGCCTCATACTGAAGACATTTTGAAGCCAATTCAACCAATTCTGTGGCATCTTCATTAGCATACTGTCCTTCCAGGGAAGAATCCAATAACAACAACAAATTCTTTCCTCTTATCAAATCCAATGCCTGGAGAATCAACAGTCACATAATAGTGTTAAAATCGATATACAAAATTGACGGCAGACGTAGAAATTTACTAGAGCAAAAAGCAATATAAATAAGCCGAATGTCACCATTCATCAAAGAAAGAAGCCCAAAGGAAAAACATCACAGTCCCATACTAAGGTCAGCCCAAGCATAACCAAGAGAAAGCACATTCTTGAAAGAGTGCAAGGCTAATCTGGTTTATGTCTCTGTTCTGTGCGTGCATGTGCATAGACATAGATATAATAGTTCAATTTTTTCCCTTACTCATCTCATAGGACAATAGACAAAACCCAACATTACCTATAGCCTATAGGTCTATTCCAGAATAGTATAGTAGATATTCGCTACTTCTATTTTAAGACATTTTGCACTGTGCTAACATTTTACAGATCTCAAAGTGACTTTCTTGCCTCCCAACATGAAAACCAGCTTGTGAAATTGGAAGGAGATTTTAGTTGCTTAATTAATCCAACAAGCTCCTAAACATACAAAACAACACCGAAAGCCTCGGTTCCAGGAGCTTCTTTTACAATACGAACTCGTTATTCCAAGGGCAGTATTAACAGGGAAATAGAAGGAACAAAACTGAATTTGGATAACCAAATGTCTCGTACATGGCTGGGAGGGATATGCTTTCCACTTAAGAGATCCAGGAGAACAGTTCCATAACTGTAAATCACACTCTCAGGGACGACCCTGCCTGCGGAGTTGAAAATCAAATAACTTAGCAGTGAAGGGATATACATTCAGTAACTAATTCCCATTCTTTTTAGAACGCCTATATAATGTCTACTTTTTCTTATTTTAAGATTCCGAGTATGTAATCAGAAGAGTTTACCTGTCCTCAAAAATTCAGGAGGAGTATAAGCCAAATTAGTACTGTAACTTTTTCCATCTCGGCTATTTTTCATCAGTCCAAAACTGGATAACCGAGGATCGCCATCCTGAAACAGAATGAAATCAGAAGCAGAAAAAACAAGTTTAATGTCAATGTTTGCCAATGATCTTCTGTCTTCGTCCGGAACGAGTTTTAAACATATAGCACATATCAATCAATAATTACTCATGGAGCATGGCAATATGATATGCATGCAGATGGATCCCATTTTCTATTTTGCCAATGCTATTGTCTATTACTCTATCCAGATGAAACAATCAATTTTGAGACCAGTCAAACCGCAAAAACCAAGCCGGCCACTGCGAAGCCGCCTATTTAAAGGCCTCTCATATGAGAAAGGATTGGCATTCTAAAATGTAATTAAAAACTGTACCTAATGGGGGGGGGGAAATCAACAAGAAAGGGCCCTTAACTGCTAAAGAAAAACACCTATTCTCAAAAGAAGCTACCATCATACCATAATCTCCAAAAAAAAAAAAACTTAAAATGTTAAACCACAGAGAAATAACATGGTAGAAAGGAAACTAACAAAGCGAACCTCATCGAAAAGAACTCTATAAGCATTTAAATCGTGATAAATTTTAAGGTTCTCAGCATTGCAGTGATCAAGGGCTTGTGCAACATGGTAAGCAACTCTAAGGCGCATTTCCCATGGCAATGGCTGTTTTTCCCCTGCATTATTCATGGTATTTTCATAAACAATATACACAAACGCTGGGAGTAAACTCTTTTTTTCCATTTAATAGTAGTAAGGGGTAAAGGGTAAAAAGAAAAAAAAGGCATACAGTGGAAGAGATGCTTAGAGAGGGTATCATTAGACATATATTCAGCAACCAACAACCGCTCGTCTCCCTCGGCGCAACATCCGATCAAATTAACCAGTCTCTTGTGGCGGACTTTACCAACCCCAGCAGCTTCGTTAGTAAACTGGTGTGGGTCGGGCCACGACAGCTTCGAGAATCGCTTAATCGCCACCACACGATTGTTCTTCAACTTCCCTCGGTACACCACATTGGGAGCCTTGTCCCCGCTCTCCGACACTATAAGGTCGCTGCTGAAGCCGTTGGTAGCCGCACGCAGCTCCGCGAGGTCGAACTCCTTGAATGCTGGCACCGCCGGTTGCTCCCCATTCCCATCTGAAAACAACAAAATAAAGAAACCCAGAATCAGGTAAACAAATAAATGAAGAAGAAGAAGAGCATGGGCATTGGGAGAATGAAAGGACCTAGATCTGGGTTGTTCTGGGAATCAAGAGGAAGAGGAGGAGGTTGATGAGACGGAGGAAGAAGGGTGGTTTTGGACTGAAAGCAGCCCATCACAGTAACAGTGACAGTGCCTTCTGACACATGTAGTGACTGAGATTGACGATAATGAGACAAAGAAGCAGAGAAGGAAGTTGAACAGTGAGTATGGGGAGAAACTTGGTAGATAAGCAGAAGCAAAGCAACCGAGGACAAACACAGTTGACTAGAAATGGAGTTGAAAGGAAGAGGAAAATGCCACGGTGTGTCCAAACTCCCTTAACTTCAACTCGGTATTTTTTTGGTCTCGAGAAATAGCTTCAACCAGATCTGTCTAATGTCCATCGGTTGGGTCGGCCCATTTTTTATTTAAACGATTTGATTCAAGAATTTAAATAAATTTTAAATTAATTAAATTAAATTAAATTATTTATTAATTAATTTAAATTTTAAATATACATTTTGTATATAAATTAATCATCTTCTCACAAGTTGATTTTTATTTTATTAATTTTTATACATGAATCAAGTTATCTCAATAGTTAAAAAAGATAATTATTATCTCTAAATGTTTTAGGTTCGAGCACTAGATACTATAAAAGTGTTTGAGCTTTTAGGGTGAGTTTGTTATATCTTTTGAAAAGTGATTTTAAAAGTTTTATAGAAACGAACTTTTAAAAATGTTACAAAAGTATATTTTAAAATTTAACTGTTTGAGATCATTGTTAAAAAGTGAATTTAAATTAACATAAACTTAAGAAATATTTAACTTAATAGTCCAGTTAGATTAACGATGTATTTAATATTTTAGAACAAAATATTCACTTTCTAAATGTATACAGATAAAAATCTCTTTTAATCATAGAAGAATTAAAATGGATTGATTGGATTCAAGAGTTCATGTGATCTTTAATCAAATCATATGTTGAGATTTCCGGTCATATAAAAGTATTATATAATGTAAGTTAATGACGAAGTATGTTTTATATTAAGAGATGAATCTATAAAATTTTTAAAAAATATATATATTATTAATAAAAAAATATCTAATTTAGACGAGAATTTGAAATTTTCATATAACGATTTTTCTCGCCAACCCTTTAGTCTATTCTTGATAAGTAGCGATGACATAAAAGGACCAAAATATAAATAGAAAAATAATTTATTTTCTCGAACTACAGTGCTACTGCTACACCACTACTGCATCAGCAAAAGATTTTTATACATGTCTATATGTAGTCATATACACTATCCACATGCGTTGGATGCATGAATTCAATATTCATATATATATTTCTTCATATATTTATATGCGATAAATATATATCACGTAGAGTTGATGAACTTGACTCGAACTTAAAATTCAATCCACTAATTAGTAAAAATTTTAAGTTATTCAAGTTCTATTTTAAAACTTAACACAAATTTAATAAATTTCTAATTAAGTTGAAAATTTATTTTTCTGAATCCTCACTCATCTACCAAGCCAAGAGGAGAATAGATATCAACAATGGTTAAACTACAATTTTCACCATCCAATATTGACCATATTCCTATTTTGATTAGTAAGCTTCAAATTTTTTTAAATTGATCGTTCAATTTTGACATTACTCTATTTTTTGTCACTCAATATAGCATCATTTTCATATTTGATCACTAAAATTTCTTTTGAATTTATAAAAATACACTCGAATTCTTCCTTCCCAACTTTTTGTATTCTCTTTGATTTTATGATGTTAGAGCATTTTTTAATTATTAACCGTGTGGGAATGAAAAAGACAGATGCGAATAATATATCTTGATAATAAAAAATGAACAAAATTAAAACATAAGTGACTAATCTTATAGTTTACCCATAATTAAACTCACACATTCTTTTGTTGATGGGATGTATCATTGGTGTATGGTTGATATACTTACTTAGGTCGGTGTCCACCATGTAATTATTAACCGTGTGGAATGAAAAAGACAGATGCGAATATATCTGATAAAAAAAATGAACAAAATTAAAACATAAGTGACTAATCTTATAGTTTACCCATAATTAAACTCACACATTCTTTTGTTGATGGGATGTATCATTGGTGTATGGTTGATATACTTACTTAGGTCGGTGTCCACCATGCTGTTAAAAGTACTCAAATAGTCCCACGACTATAGGACGCTATTTTGTTGAGTCTCTCAACTATTAAAAATTATAAAATAGTCTTTCGAATAACATGATTTGTTAGTAGCATCATTAATATATATAAATTCAAATTTTCGCTCTAAATTTTAATTGATAATGCATATATATTAAATGAATTAGTTGAAACAAAATATCATGAAAGTGTTTTTTATGAATTTATTTATTTAAAATATTAATATACTTACATGTAGTCGTAATTCATGCGTTTATTAATCGATAAAAATAAATTAATATTTTACAGAATTTCATTGACACAATTGATGATAAATATGTGGTAATTTTAAGGTAGTTTGTGTGAGAAATATATTAATCCAAAGACTTGACACTAATGATTTGCCTGGTATCTTAAGACGAGGACTAGTTATTATTTTGATTGTATTGCTTACTTATGAATATTATCATGATCTTATCTTTTGTTTATTTTTGTTTTATATTCGATTAGCTCATATTCTACTGTCATAATATTTGTTAAATATCAATTATATACCATGCTTACTGGAGTCAATTTCAAAAAGAGAAAATCGCCTCAGTGACCAAAAAAAAGTTATAATATACGATTTTAACCAACTTTTTTTGGATTTGCCAAAATGACCAACAAAATCGCAACGCGAAATAAAAATCGCAACGCGATCCCCAGAATCGCAAATCAGTTTCCAGAATCGCAACGCGATTCTTGAAAATCGCGATGCGATAGTACAAATTCGCATTGCGATTTTCCATAATCGCAACGCGAATATGAAAATCGCAACGCGAACACATAAATCGCAACGCGTATCCGTAAATCGCAACGTGTATCCGTAAATCGCAACGCGTATGGGTAAATCGCAATGCGTATCCGTATATCGCAACGCGTATCCGTAAATCGCAACGCGTATCCGTAAACCGCAACGTGTATCCGTAAATCGCAACGCGTATCCGTAAATCGCAATGCGTATCCGTAAATCGCAACGCGTATCCGTAAATCGCAACGATAATCCGTAAATCGCAACGCGTATCCGTAAATCGCAACGATAATCCGTAAATCGCAACGAGAATCTGTAAATCGCAACGATAATCCGTAAATCGCAACGAGAATCTGTAAATCACAACACTGAAATTTTGGGTATATAACACTGAAATCATAAACTAAATCCCTAAATCGCAACTCATTCCATCTCCATCTATCACTCTCTCCGGCGACATCCGTTCCTATATCCAACGACATCCTTCCCATCCGGCAACAGGTCTTAGTTTCGCATCTCGTTTGTTTAGTTACAACCATGAAATCATCTAATGTTGATCATGTTTGGATAGATTTGTGTTTTGGAGGGTCATGGGATAATGTTAATGGTGTTTTACAATATATGCCTTTACCCATAAATCTTCAACTAAAATTGTCTTTACAAAAGTTAACTTATGAAACTCTAATGCTACGTGTTTCAAATAAATTGAATTTAGAGCCCCTAAGTGGATTTAGGCTATCTTATCAGAGAAATGGTAAAGTTTATTTGTTAACCGACAATGAAGATGTTGAACGATTCATTGCTTACATTAGTGTTTCACAAGATGATTACATTGTATGTTGTTGAACCTAGAAGTAGTATTGTTGGGTCAGTAGCGGGTAGTAATCAACTAAGTTTTTCTCAAAACCCACAACCTTTCTCTAATCCAAATCCCAATCAACTTTCAGCACCAAATTCCGGTTTTCGTATTGACCAGTTAGACGATGATGAGCCAACAAAAATTGTGAGTACTAGTCAGTATTCGAAATTTGGTCTTGGTCAATATCCGGACTTTGATATTGGTCAATACACGGATTTTGATGATGTTTCAGAAGAAGAAACAGACCATGCGTGTAATGATATTGATATTGGTCAATACCCGAATTTTGATGATGAAACAGCCGTTGCCGAAGAATGTAATGTTGATGATAATGAGGAGGAAGTTACGACTGTGAATGAACATGTTGAACATCCATTCTGTAATTCATATAATCCTGAAGAAGAAAAAGAAGAAGAAAAAGTCCCCGAAGAAAAGAAAATGCCACGGGCGTATAACTGGAATATGCCAGAATTACTTCAGATACCGGAAGAAGAGTTGATAAAGAAAGCAGTTGATTGTTACACAAAAGTTATTCGTATCAAGAAAGATGATTGTTTTGATACAAAGGAAGACTTGAAGATAGCTTTATATACGAAATGTGTGGAAGATGGCTATCAACTAAAAGTTAACAAATCAAGCAAAGATCGTTTCGAAACAAGGTGTATGATTGACAAAAACTGTACGTGGCGTATGATTGCAAAGAGAATAAAAGATTGCAAAATGTTTCAAGTTAGGACTTTTATTGATAAACATACATGTTCAAGAACCCAAGTTTTTCCTCACCATAGACAGGCAAACAAAAAGGTGTTGGGTGGTTTTCTGGCTGAGTTAATGTTTTGAATGGCAGGGTATATCGGGGACATGAAATTATGACTGACATGAATGCTCGGTTCAAGATTAGTATATCATATTCTCAAGCTTGGAGAGCCAAATGTTATGCCTTGGAATTGTTGAGGGGGTCGCCAGAAGCATCGTTTGCCCAACTGCCGGCTTATTGTCACAATTTAAAGCTGAAAAAATCCTGGGTCGGTAACTCATATCAAAACAGATAGAGATGGACGCTTTGAGTTGCTGTTTATCGCCATTGGTGCTACGGTTAGTAAATCAATATAATTTTGTTGACTCATTTTTGTTAGTTACATGCATTTCACATTTAAATGATTATATTTCTTGTGTATATTATTTTGTAGATTCGTTCGTTTATTACTTGCATGCGCCCAGTTATTATAGTTGACGGAGCACATTTGAAAGGTCGATACCTTGGAGTAAACTTATTAGCAGTAGCCATGGATGCTAACAATGGATATTGCCAATAGCTTACGGGGTTGGCAAATCTGAAACCTCTGATTCATGGACATGGTTTATGGGGCATCTTAGGGATTGCATAGGTCTTATTAGCAATCTGACAATCATATCCGATAGGGCAAACTCAATTGACAACGCTGTTAGAAGGTGTTTCCCAGATGCTTTTCATGGACTTTGTGGTGTTCATTTGTATAGAAATCTAAAATCAAGGTCTGCTGGTATAAAAAAGCACAAATGGACATACTGGAAGGCTGTAAAAGCTTATCGGGAAGTGGATTTCAATAAGCTATAAATTGTTTAAGACGTGTTTTGCCTCAGTGTGCTCAAACACTAGAAGATGTCGGGTTTGAAAGATGGTCAAGAGTACATCAACTTGGAGCAAGATATGGTTTCATGACGTCTAATAGTGCAGAATCAATCAACGCTCTAAGTCGTCATTCCCGGAAATTACCCATTACTATGTTAATGGAGTTTTTTCGAGCCTCTATTCAACAGTGGTACTACAAGAAAGAAACCATGCAGGTATTATTTCTTTGAATTCGTAACTTATCATATTTATATATTTTACTAAGTATTGTTTATTTAAATTTACAGGAACATTGGAACATCGTGTTACACCATGGACTGAAAAAAAGATAACGAAACGTGTTGTGAAGTCAACGTCATGGAGAGTTGAACCATGTTCAAACACTTTGTTTCAAGTACTGGATAATAACTTAAATGGGCTAGTCGATCTAAATGCAAAGACGTGTAGTTGTATGAAATGGCAAACATCTGGTTATCCGTGTGGCCATGTTATAAAAGTTGCTCTTCATTTAAACCAAGATGATTCAAGCGCATACGCTATGGATTGCTACACTACAGAAGTTTATCGACAGACTTATGCCGAGATTGTCTACCCTATTCCACATCCTTCTGAGTGGGACATACCAGATGACTTACAAACAGTTTTGCCACCAGCCATGGACAGAAGGCTACCTGGCCGACCAAAAAGTCACGATCGTATACCGTCTAAGGGTGAAGAGAAGAAGAGATCGACATGTAGTCGGTGCAAGGAAAGTGGTCATACAAGGTTGACATGTGGATCACCAGTGCCATCAAAATCATCTTTTCCTCTACCAAAATATGGATCCTCATCAAAATCCAAAGCTCATATGGTGTGAACTTTGTATTATGTAAACGTTGTTATTCAGTTGTATTATGTAAACGTTTTAACATTTAACATTTTATGTGTATTATGTAAACGTTGCCATCAAAAGCTCATATGCAAACGTTGTATTATGTGGATTTTATGTGTGAACTTTTAACATTTTCAGTGAATTAATGACTCAGGCCAACCATTTTGACTTAACCAACTCTTGTTATTCAGTTGTTATCACTATTAGGCATGCATTTGACTATCGCAACACGGAAAATACAATCGCAACGCGAAATGAAAATCCCAACATGAAAATCGCAATGCGGAAATGAAAATCGCAACGAGAGAATCGCAATGCGAAATGAAAATCGCAATGCGAAATGAAAATCGCAATGCGAAATGAAAATCGCAACGAGAGAATCGCAATGCGAAATGAAAATCGCAATGCGAAATGAAAATCGAACCGACATAATCGCAATGCGAAATTAAAATCGCAATACGAAATGAAAATCGCAATGCGAAATGAAAATCGCAATGCGAAATGAAAATCGCAACGAAAGAATCGCAATGCGAAATGAAAATCGCAATGCGAAATGAAAATCGCAACGAGATAATCGCAATGCGAAATTATAAACGCATTGCGATTTTCATTTCCGCATTGCGATTTTCATTTCGCATTGCGATTCTCTCGTTGCGATTTTCATTTCGCATTGCGATTTCATTTCGTATTGCGATAGTCATTTTTGCCTTCAACATAATGCAGATTGAAATCAACAAAATAAACCATTACATTTCAATCAATTAAACAAGCACAAATAAGAATTATGTTCGCATCAATTACACAAATCAACTTTTACAAATCATCTTTTACAAATCAATTAAACAATCAAAAATTGAATCAACTTTTACAAATCAATTAAACAATCAAAAAACAATCAATTAAACTATTGAATCAACTTTTGCAGCTCGACATCATTTTCACGCAGTTCACTTCTGAGATTAACCTGCAGAAACCAAACATTTGTTCAAACAACACTTTCTACGCAAATTATTGAATTCTAATTACTTAACCAAACATTTTCATTTATAAGTATATAAACTTACCAATTGTTTATGGACATTTTTATAACGCGGATGCAGGTAGGCAGCGTCTCGTATATATCGATTTAGCCATATAATGCCGAAACCACAAGCCTACTGCAGCTTTATCTCTATCGGTGGGAGGTAGATACTTGATGCTTCCCGTCGTCAAACGCTCCAACGCCAAGCATACGAGAGGACCACAATCTCCTCTGGCTCCGCTCGTTTGTTGTGGCGCGGTCTCGTCTCTAATAACTGTAATATTGAGCTTCTTTGGCTTCTTGTTTCCAGAACGAGTCCAATAATTGATCGCATCCAAGAATTTAGCCAAATGAGAGCTCCATCCCTTAATAACATCTCTTAAATCAGCCAATGATATGTAATTTATCATGCTGTCATACACTATTGTCTTAAGGGATGGGAGCTGAAGCTCGACGAGAATCCAATGTTTACGTTCCAAAACAGGGATAAACACCTGCAATCATAAGTAATAATTCATTCATTTGCGCACTTATTTCATAAAACCTTTAAACTCAATCTAAAATAAATACTAACCTTATCGACCTCCCACCATGCAGGATAAAGTTTAGCTTGTCCATTGCCCAAATCAAATGATTCATCTCGTGCATTCTTCAAGTGAACGGCGTGAAAAGACGTCGGCATTATTGTATATCGTATATTTTTATTTTTCTTAAGTTTTCTTATTATTAGAAGACGTGTCACCCACGCATCGATATGCTGTTTTACAAAAAAAGACATATATTAGTGACTTACATAAATTTAAAAAAAAAATTAATCAAATTGAAATATAAGAAAAATATAAGACTTACCCCCCCATCGAAATAGCCATTGTCTTCGACCCCTAATAATACGCCCCACAAGGCCGTTCAAGCAACAAAAAGATATCATCGGTGAGCTTGCATATGTCAGTGAAACACCCTTGCTCCGCTCATGTAGATAAAAATCAACTGCGGTCTTAGCCCAAAGGGTGTTATCCAAAATTGTGTCCGGTAGTTGTTCCCTCTCCTCTTCAGATACCGGTATGGTACTGGCCGGTAACTCATACGAGAGCCAACTCTCATCCATCATGTCCGGAACCGGTGGGGGTTTCTCAATACTTCGATATTACCCCATGTGAATCGGGCTCTGGAATGGTGGGAGGGACCTCTTCAACGATGACAGTTGCCTCTTGAACGGTGGGAGGGGACTCTCGAGGAATGATATGGGGGGCCTCTTCAACGATAGGAGTGGACTCTTGAGGGATGACAGGCGAGTCGGGCTTCTTCTTGCGGTGTCTTCGCACTATTGGGGTGTACGGAGACTTAATAGCACGTGCACGCTGTCTGATGCGTGAACTCCGTCGTGCAAGCATAACCCGACGTAAAGCATCCACTCTATCGGGCCGCTAAATAATTAAATACAAAAATCAGTAAATAAACAGACATGATATTTAAACAGTGAAAACAAAGACAAATATGTTTCAAACTTGCATTGTATTCACCCAAGTCATTATTCTATCATAGTTCACAAAATGCATCAGATAACAAAGAAAAATATGTTTCAAACTAATACCCTGAAGTTAGTATTTGTCTTTGATTTGTCTATTGGTTGAAGTAATGCAATCCATTCAAGTTTCAATTTGCAGAAGAAGAAATAGTTTACTTTCGCAACACGAAACTTAAAATCGCAACGCGAAACCAAAATCGCAACGCGAAATGAAAATCGCAACGACAGAATCGCAATGCGAAATGAAAATCGCAACGAAAGAATCGCAACGCGAAATGAAAATCGCAATGCGATTTTGGTTTCGCGTTGCGATCTTGTCGTTGCGATTTTGGTTTCGCGTTGCGATTCTGTCGTTGCGATTTTCATTTCGCGTTGCGATTTTGGTTTCGCGTTGCGATTTTAAGTTTCGTGTTGCGAAAGTAAACTATTTCTTCTTCTGCAAATTGAAACTTGAATGGATAAATTTACTTTCAACCAAAAGACAAAACAAAGACAAATACTATTTCACAGTGTTAAAGAATACACAGTTTAGCAGAATTGGCAGCAACCGAACAAATTTACTTTCAACCAAAAGACAAAACAAAGACAAATACTATTTCACAGTGTTAAAGAATACACAGTTTAGCAGAATTGGCAGCAACCGAACAAATTTACTTTCAACCAAAAGACAAAACAAAGACAAATATATTTCACAGTGTTAAAGAATACACAGTTTAGCAGAATTGGCAGCAACCGAACAAATTTACTTTCAACCAAAAGACAAAACAAAGACAAATACTATTTCACAGTGTTAAAGAATACACAGTTTAGCAGAATTGGCAGCAACCGAACAAATTTACTAAGCAATCTAAGTGAAATGGCTAATCTAAGTGAAATTACGAGTAAATTTATCATTAAGTTAAATATGGAAAATCTTAAACTTACCTCGTTGCGTAGAGTATGAACCTCATTCTGCAACGATACTATCATCTCACGTAGAGCGGCAACCTCACCACGTAAAGTTGACACCTCCACACGCCATGCACCATCGTTATCGCGTAGAGTACCGATCTCCTCACGCAAGGCATTGACCTCATCACGTAACTCCCTTGACTCATCCCGTTGAGGTGGAGGTGGAGAACAGGGAGATAGGAGTCGTGGCATCTTTGCCGGTCGCCTATCATGAGGTGATGGTGGAGAAGAGGCTCGATGATGTGACGGGATAGGTGATGGCTCTCGTTCTAGAGATGTATAGTCGGGTCGATCGGGTGATGGCTCTAGGTGAGGTGATGGCTCTCGAATTGGAGGAAGTGGATGCTGCTCATCATCCGTGCCATCAAAAAAATTCTGACTAGCTTGCCACCAATCAGTGGCAAGCTCTTCCTCCGTGGGTGTCAGTCTTGTAATGGAATGTTGGCCTCCTAAAATATAAAAACTCAAACAAAGTTAAACGTCTACTATTAATAACTGTTTATATATTATATGAAAGTATTTGTGTTAACTTACATTATTTATTGTGGCATATGGTATTAAGTCTTCCCAATCCAACAGAGTTTTCCTCTTCCAGGAAATAGCCCTGGGAATATCATTTGACGTTTTTATTGCATATGTACGCATGCTGGGGAAAGCCTCGAATATCCAAATCTACAAACAATATAATAACAAAATTAGTAATTGTTAAATAATTAATTATAATTTTAGAAACATTATATAGAAATTCTTACCTTAAAGGCCCAAACAAAGCCTGACAAGTGTATTTGGACCCATCGCCCCGCAAACTTTTGCGGTCATCAAAGGCAGACGACAACTTAGTCCAGGTAGCTTTCCATATATACGAACCCCACGGAAACAGATTCCATGCATTCAGGTCCTCTACCAATATTATTAGCTCCCGATGAATAGGTTGTCTGGCCTCTCTGCCTAAAAAGCCGGCATACACAAGTAGTAGAAGGCATACTCGGACAACATCGACGTCTTCCATCCGAGTGAAACCAGCTTTCTTATTAAATAATTTCTTCAGGTCGTCGACATGTAGGTTCGGCTTCTCCATTGACTCATCCGGAAAAACCCGGGATAACCATGATGGGCGGGCGATATGACGAGTGTACCGGCCTACATCATCGTGTCCGAATCGTAGACCAGTGATTAAGCAGAACTCCTTCCGCCCAAAGCAAGTATACGCTGGTGGAAAATGAAACCATATCTCTTCCTCACCACGTTGTATACTGTCGGGTAGATTTGATGTCATGGTCTGAAGCCACAAATGGGTCAAATTAGCATCTCCACCCGGATGCTGTACTCTCAGCCATGGCCCGAAGCAGGTTTCCTCAAACAATTGTCTTTGAGCAGGTGAAAGCTTCTTTGCAATTGTAGTGGCCAGGCTGACTTTATTTCTCAAGGTCAATTGAGCCGAAAAAAATTTCTACAAAAACAATAAACATACCAAGTTAGATATACCAAAAACTACACTGTGAAGATATACCAAAAACAATAAACATAAAAAGTAGTAGTTTATTCTTTAAACTAAAATTTGCAACACTGTTTTGTCTTTTGGTTGAAATGAAAATCGCAACGAGAGAATCGCAACGCGAGATGACAATCGCAACGAGAGAATCGCAACGCGAAATGAAAATCGCAACGAGAGAATCGCAACGCGAAATGAAAATCGCAATGCGATTTGGTTTCGCGTTGCGATTCTCTCGTTGCGATTTCCATTTCGCGTTGCGATTCTCTCGTTGCGACAGTCATTCTCTCGTTGCGATTTTCATTTATCTCGTTGCGACTCTTCTGCAAATTGAAACTTGAATGGATTGCATTACTTCAACCAAAAGACAGAACAAAGACAAAGACAAATACTAACTTGAAAATCGCAACGAGAGAATAGCAACGCGAAATGAAAATCGCAACGAGAGAATCGTAACGCGAAATGAAATCTAAGTGAAATGGTTAATCTATTATTGAAATGACCAGTAAACTTATCATCAGTTTCAATATGAAAAACCTACAATAATGCAAACATTTCAAAATAAAAATAATTAAAAAAACTAACCCTCGGAGGTTGATTTTCCATTTCTGAATATTGTGAGGGATTTCTGACCGTGAATGGTTGTGAGGGATTTCGCCGGAGATGGGGACGGAAATCTTCGGAGATGGGGACGGATTTCTTCGCCGTAGAGAGTGAGAGATGGAGATGGGACTGAGTTGTGATTTTAGGTTTTAGGTTATGAGTTGCGATTACGGGATTTTGTCTTAATATTCTTTTTGTAATTTGAAAATAAAATACGCGTAGCGATTATAATGGCGCTTTAAATATCGCGTTGCGATTTACGGATACGCGTTGCGATTTTATGTATTATCGTTGCGATTTACGGATACGCGTTGCGATATACGGATACGCATTGCGATTTACCCATACGCGTTGCGATTTACGGATACACGTTGCGATTTACGGATACGCGTTGCGATTTATGTGTTCGCGTTGCGATTTTCATATTCGCGTTGCGATTTTGGAAAATCGCAATGCGAATTTGTACTATCGCATCGCGATTTTCAAGAATCGCGTTGCGATTTTGGAAACTGATTTGCGATTCTGGAAACTGATTTGCGATTCTGGGGATCGCGTTGCGATTTTTATTTCGCGTTGCGATTTTGTTGGTCATTTTGGCAAATCCAAAAAAAGTTGGTTAAAATCGTATATTATAACTTTTTTTTGGTCACTGAGGCGATTTTCTCTTTCAAAAAATGCAAAAGGCATTTACTTATGATGCTTGATTGTATAGACATAAATCTTGCATTAAGGGAGAAATAACCTACACTTCTCATTATAAAAAAGTATCTCTATTGATAAAAGAGATTTTGAGAGTTGAGATCGTTAAAATCGCATAAATCTAATGATTATGAGACACATCATTCAAGAAGTCTTTAGGAGCATGATATAATAAAAATTTACTCGGGTCAAAGGTTTCTTTGATAAAATTAAAAAAATATTTTATCAAACACAATAAGGTTCATTTTTAACTTTTTTGATATCTATGAAATATAAGTGTTAAGAAAATGTGAGAGATACATAATGTAGAAGTTCTATTTTTCTTTTAAATTTTCTGGAGAATTGTTTATAGTTTTAGAATCGCTTCCTTCATATCGATTAACTCTATCTCTCTAGCTAAGTTTATTATGTATTTCAAATTTTGATGCTTTATGAATACAAATTTGATCTGTTTCATGTAACTCAAACCAAATAAGTGGAAACTCGGCATAGTTTGAAATACGAGGAAGAATCGATTGAAATTTTGACTTAAGAAATAAAAATAAGAAAACTATGTTAGCAATTTTTTTGGGGGAGAAATCATAATTCCGAGAAAGTTTCTTGAGATCTAGAAGATCATATGTAAGAGCAATATCCACATTCGTTTACTTCAGGTAAAAATTCGAGGAATTTTTTTAAGAAAAAAATTGTAACATTCCTAATTTATCAAATCAATTTTTTTTTCGAGTATGATGACCAATTTTTTGAGGATAAAATATTTATTTTAACCATCAAGAAATTTGTTTAATTTAATTATGTCAATTGAATGAAATGATAATTCGATTTGAGATTATATTGAAAATCGATAAATAAAATAAGAGGCTTGAGGATCAAATTGAAAGTTAGCAAAAAGAAAAGTTTTATATGATTATTACTCCAAAATATTTTATATTGGAATTTGACGAGATTTAGAGAGAATGGTGTCATATTTAAATATAATTGTATAACTCTTAACTGTACTTGAAATTATCTTTAATGATGCGTCTTCACCACGAAACTGCACAACTATTTAATTGAACAATATCATACAATAAGATTAATGTCTACTTATATAATATAAAGCTTAAAACTTTTATAAAATTTTTGTATTGTTTAATAGTGAAAACCAATTGTTGAAATTAAAACTTTTAGATTAAAAAAAATCTATTTTCCTTCTTATAAAAATATCTTCATTTTCTATTATTAATCTTAATCATATGTTCACTCAGTAAACGACGTGGATTTGCAACAACTATGTCGTTTATTTGGCTTGCTCCCTAATCTGTTGAGGTAATCAGATGGTGCTAATACTTCTTCTGCTGCTGGTAGCTGGTGCACTACTTAACCGAAATGACCATGGAAGTTTTGAGACGAGATGTATATCACATGCCACCGCTTGGGTTAAATTTGTTTGAAATGATAAGGGATTGAACGTTGAAGCGAAGTGGAGTTATAATTGGATCAGAACCAGCTGATGAAGCAGTTGAGAACAATAAATTTCGAGTTAAGATTAGCTGTCAAAATAGTAATGTGGCCGGCAACTTTCTCATATTTATGTTGCTCTTAACGTAGGCTCTCTTATCTGACATAGACAGAGAAAGAAGACGATCACGTGTCCACCTGCAGCGCCTGTTGGATTGAACTTTATTTTGCTTGACGTGGCTACAGACTACAGTACCGCTTGATTGCACCATATATACTAGTCTTAAGAACCCTTTCCATAGGCATCTGCAGCTAGCAAAGAATGGCTTCTAAACCAGGAATCCTCACTGCTTGGCCATGGGAGCCTCTTGGAAGCTTTAAGGTAAGATGATCTCCTAATCTTCTCTCTTAACTATTCAATATTTCTCTCGTGAACTTACATGTTTTGTTATTGGATGGATTTGAACAGTACATAATCCTGGCTCCTTGGATTACTGAGAGCATATACTATATTATGGTTAAGGATGCAAAGGAGTGGGACTATACCAACCTTGTGGTAATCCCGTTCATGTTATGGAGAATGTTGCACAACCAGATTTGGATCAGCCTTTCTCGTTATCGAACCGCCAAAGGCGCCAACAGGATCGTGGACAAGGGTATCGAATTCGACCAAGTTGACAGGGAAAAGAACTGGTAATATAATATATATGAGTGGTGAGTTACATTTTGTTTCTGAAAGTGGATATTAATTGTTGAGGATGAATATTATTCCAGGGATGATCAAATATTGTTCAATGGGATCCTATTTTACTTGGGCAACAAGTACATTCCAGGAGCTTCAAATTTACCGATATGGAGAATGGATGGGGTGATTATCGCCATGTTGCTCCATGCCGGCCCTGTTGAGTTCCTTTACTACTGGCTCCATAGAGCATTGCACCATCATTATCTTTACTCTCGCTACCACTCTCATCACCATTCTTCCATTGTCACTGAGCCTATCACTTGTATGCACCTCTCCGTTGAACTGATGCTCAAACTTTATTATTAGTTTAACATGTAACTGAGGCATTATTTTGCTTGTTGGCTGTTGCAGCTGTGATTCATCCATTTGCAGAGCACATAGCATACTTTCTCTTGTTCGCAATACCAATGGTGACAATTGCTGTAACTGGGACTGGATCCATCGTCGCCTACGGTATCTACCTCACTTACATCGACTTGATGAACAACATGGGCCATTGCAACTTCGAGTTCATTCCCAATTGGATCTTCTCCGTTTTCCCTCCTCTCAAGTACCTAATGTACACTCCATCGTAAGTTTCCTCCCTCTCGCTCTCTCTTCATAATCAAACTCCTTGTATTAAAATAACGTGGCTTTTTTTGTAAAAGTATCTGTTCTCACTTTGAAAGCATGTCTGCTGGATTTGTCAGTCAAGTGGCCCAGTTCTCAACTAATATCTCATCTACTTTTTGTCCTTGGCCTACCTAATCAATGTTCCCTAATTGATTTCGTACTTGCTGTGAACCTTAGAAAATCTTAAGGAATTCTAGCACTAATTGTCCCAACATAATAGAAAAATTAAATGTCTACTTAATGCAAAATAATATTAACTTTTAGTGGAATACTTCTGCAGGTTCCACTCGTTACATCATACACATTTCAGGACCAACTACTCATTGTTTATGCCGATCTATGATTACATGTATGGCACGATGGACAAAACTTCGGAATCTTTGTATGAAAATTCACTCAAAAGAAAAGAGGAATCCCCAGACGTTGTCCATCTGACGCACCTAACCACAACTGAATCAATCTATCATCTTCGCGTTGGATTTGCCTCCTTCGCCTCTAAACCATACTCATCAGTTTGGTACTTGTGGTTGCTCTGGCCTGTTACATTGTGGACCATGATGCTTACTTGGATTTATGGTCGAACTTTTGTTGTTGAAAGGAATCGTTTTGATAAAATCAAATTGCAGACATGGGCCATACCCAAGTACGAACTACAGGTTAGAAACCTTTGTTACAAGTTGGTGCAACCAAAGTACAAAAATGTCTTAATAGTTAACAATGCTGTAATTGATTTTCAGTACCGCTTGAAAGGGCAAAAGGAATCCATCAAAAACTTTATTGAGGAAGCCATACTAGAGGCTGATGAAAAAGGTGCTAGTGTGCTGAGCCTCGGCCTCATGAATCAGGCAAGTTTTCTCCGCTTTCATCCCATAATCTGTCTCTATGATCCTGCGATAATTACATCAAATGAAATATTGTGCAGAGTGAAGAGCTGAACAAGTATGGCGAGGTGTATGTAAGTAAGCACCCCAAGCTTAAAGTTAAGTTAGTGGATGGGAGTAGCTTGGCAGTGGCAGTTCTTCTGAACAGCATACCACAAGGAATAACCCAACTACTTCTTAGAGGCAAGCTGACTAAGGTCGCTGTTGCTGTCGCCTTTGCCCTATGCAAGAAGGGCATTCAGGTATTTCGAAAAGACAGTGCCTCCTTCGTCAAATTCTCGACTATGTATAATATCACAATTTTTAATTTTATTTCACTATAGGTTGTTGTATCGCGTGAGGATGAATATGAGAAGCTTGATAAGTCATTTGGCACAAAGTATGACTGTAAATTGGTTATGTCAAAGAGTTATAGCTCTTACAAGGTAATGAAAGTGTCAATTATCTTTTCAAGGCTAAGCCTTGATAGTGTAAAATGTGCTGATGGATTGTAGATATGGTGCAGATATGGTTAGTGGGAGATGAAATGACCGAAGAAGAGCAAAGAAAGGCCACCAAAGGAACACTTTTTATACCTTTTTCGCAATTTCCACCCAAAAGATTGCGCAAAGACTGCTTCTATCACACCACACCAGCAATGCAGACTCCCAGGGCCCTTGAGAACGTGGATTCTTGTGAGAATTGGCTGCCTAGGAGAGTGATGAGCGTATCGCGCATAGCCGGGATAGTGCGTGGTCTAGAAGGGTGGGAGGAGCATGAATGTGGTTCCACCATCTCAAACATTGACAAAGTTTGGGAAGCATGTCTCAAGCACGGATTTCAGCCACTGAGGATCTCAGCTCTATCAAAATCCTAGAGCATATTTGGCAATATATCTAATTTATCTACTTGATAGCTATGGTTCTATGTATAAGTATTTACCTATATAACATTATATTTATCTTGGACAAATCAAGAGAGTCTCTTATGAGTTATACGTTCGTCTCACATGCCATCAATAGTTCGCTTCAAGAGTTCTCAAAGTTCAAAATATATAATATGTTCTTTGTGGATTGTGTAATTGCTTTATAGTTGGTTATGTTGATTCTTGTATAATACCTGGTCTTGCAAACCTTAAAAAAAAATGCAGTTCATAATAACCATAATTAATATAAATTTCTTTTACTTAATATTTTTGTTAAATTAAATATTAACTAAGTTTATTTATGTTGAGGTAAAAAAACGTTTTGGGTCAAAATTAGCTTCAAGCCTGATTATCTAAGATGCCTATGGTAGATATCACAACAACATTTCATATTCATATAAACCGATCAATTCTCCTTTGGACCCATTTCTTTTTCTATAAGTTGGTTAAGGTTTATGATGTTGCTTTTTAAAGTTCGTACATAATAAGCATATGATATATATTCATTTTCTTTATTATTTTGAGTAATCATGATTTTACTTTTTAATATCTACATGTGAATTTTCCCCAAAATTTTTAACCATAAATTATTTCATTTAATTCTATAAATAGTTCCTTTTAGCTACACATGATTATTTGATATAAATATTTTTTGAGAAAAATGTGAGAACACGAACCAACTTACCTTAGTGGTTAAAAGAATCGTTAATGTTTCTAGAGGTCATAAGTTCGAGTACCAGTAATTGCAAGAGTGATTGATCGTTCATTGTCAAATGGTTGAGAGTAATTAGAACAAATACTACTTTGTAAACACCTTAGCTTAATATATATATGAACTTTTTTAATTTTCTTTTCTTCAACTGATCTTCATCTCTCCATCACTTGGTTGGAGGTTCGTGGAAGCTGTCTTCTTCTCTCTTGTTCATTTTGCTTTGTTTTGTTGTCAATTATTTTATCTGTAACACCCCCAACCCGTATCCGACCCAGATACGAGTCCGAAGTGTCACATTGACTTTTCAAACATTTATTCCTATACAATAGTGAGTAATTTAAAAACTTTGATAACAGTTAACTCATTCAAAACGTTTACAAAATATATCAGAGTTCATACAATTTATATCTTTAGACTACATGCCAACTACACTCTATAACCAGTACATATATTTTCTGATCTGACATTTGGTAAGGAGAACTGACCTGTCTTGCTCCACATTACTCTTTACTCTTCTCAAAACCTACGTGTGAAACAATCACAAGCTAAGTCGAAGACTTAGTGAGGCATAAAAACTTATAAGGTAAACGGTAACTAATAATCATACCTAAACAATTCTTACTATCATTTCATACCACTCATACTTTTACATGTAACGAATATATGCATACATATATGTCCTTATCAGTCATATATCTTATCTCATATTCCTATGATCTCTTATGTCCATATCATATAACATATACCATAACCAATTGCACATACACATACCATGTCATGTAAACCATATATATATATTATCATAAAACACGTACACCCAATCAATTATATTATCATCTTCATTTCTTTCTTATTTTATCACTATCATTGATTCCTTTCATCATATAGTCTTATAAGTTACCATTTGTACAATCAATATCACACATGAAATTCCACAAGGGAACAAACATATTATCCTATCACTTTATTAATATTATCTATTTAATAGCCCATGATACTCATGTGAGAACTAAAGATATGCGAGTACATAGAGGTTATGCACTAATGCTGTCACCACAGCTCATATAATTGCACCGAAGTGCCACGTAGAATTGCACCAGAGTGCCGCGTAGAATTGCACCGTAGTGCCATATAATAATGTCCCGAAGGACCACATATCACTCCTTAAGAATCATATACATATACTAGGGATCAAGTATGTGTCTCACCAGACTTCACACATGTTCCAAAGAATACATATATATCCCGAAGGACCACATATCACTCCTTAAGAATCATATACATATACTAGGGATCAAGTATGTGTCTCACCAGACTTCACACATGTTCCAAAGAATACATATATATCCCGAAGGACCACATAGACCCTCGACTCTTAGCATGCCAACTATACCCCTAGCTCTCATGACACATAACATGGGCATTATCTTTTATATCCTTTTACATATTCATGTAACCATATCATATATTCATATAATCTCATGGTTTCATTCACATATACATGTAATCACGTAGTTTCTTTCATGTAATTCATGTCACTTTTCATATGAATTCATATTCATATGTCACATAGGATTCACCCTCATGTATCACATATACTTTCTCTTTCATATGGCTCATAACATTTCTCATGTGTTCATATGACATGTAACTCATTGTCATCTTATCATGTTACCACATAGACATATCATCTTACAATACATACAAAACATATCAATACCTATATTCACATATACCTATCACTTCATTATCCTTATTATTATTATTCTTATCATCACCATTAATCCCTTTTACTTACCATATTCATATCAATAACACATATACCCATGCACACATATAAATCATAACAAATACATACTTCTATGAATTCATGTTTTTCACTATTGGAAATAGACTTATCATAAGTCTTATTTTCCCTTGAACCTTATATACTAGAGAATGTGCACTCACCTTAGCTTTGCTTTGATTCGATTATAATCCTTCAATTGATCCGGAACGAGATCACGTTCTACATCTACATCATCATACATAGATCTATATTAGTATTATAACTAATATACTCTAATGGTTCACTCTTTAGACCAAGAGAAAAGTCAATTTCATCTTTTAATGAAGGTATGCATCGATGCACTACTGATGCATCGATGCATAAAATGTATTCGATGTTGTATTATTACTGGGATGCATCGATGCATGCCTTATGCATCGATGCACAAATTGCATTCGATGTTTTTATTTTAAAAGAGTGCATCGATGCACTACCAATGCATCGATACACCTTCAAACAATTTCTGGGTTTTAACATTGATGCATCGGTGCACTATGAATATGAATCGATGCACTCTGCCCAGAACCTCTTTTTGAACCCGAAAAATCCTTCTTTTTGGATTAAATCCTTCATATTTCAACCCCTTTCATATTCCTAACTTTCATATACATAATTAAACTCATTAATATTCATTTATCTCATCTTTAACCATAATATCCTCTCCTCTTTAGGAATTTCAAGAATCATACCCTATTTTCCATATGTTTCAAATCCAATTCTAACACTTAATACTTCTTAATTAAGCTGATGGCAAGTCAAATCCAACTTTAGAACTTCAAAAACCTTTCTATAACAAAAGTTCATTTATAAACCCTTAATAGAAATTCCTTTCTAATTCTATCTCTTTGGTGTTTTAAACTTATATAAGCTTTCCTTAAGCTTATGTAACCCTCAAAGACTCAAATCCAACTTAAAACTTTCAAGAAATCAAAAGTTAAATCAAACTTACCTTTGCTCTTGGCTTCCACGTGAAGAAGAAGAAGAAAGGAGAAGAGAATTCTGGAGAATTCTCTCCCTTTCCACGTGTATATAATTCCATTTTTTTTCCTTAAATGATCAAATGACCATTTTACCCTTTATTTCCTTTAATAATTACTAAATAACCTTCATCATATATATCCAATAATCATCGAACTACTTTATTCTTATACTTTAGTCATCAATTTCTGAAAATTTACAATTTGGTCACTAACCCATAATTTGGGATGTTACAAATCTCCCCTCCTTTTAAAAAAAATTGTCCTCGAATTTTCACTGTACATCCTGAAAAGGACATATCTTTTAACGTTCTCCTGCTGCTTTCTGAACTTAATCTTTTGTATCATCTTTAATAACTTGGTTCTTATCTTTTCAATTATTCGACTACCTTTTTACTTTATATCTCCTATCATGTCACTTATCAGATAGACAATAACATTAATTCTTATTACTCAAACTCATAATCAAAATTCCTTGCCAATCTTCAATTGTCTTTCAAGAATCACCAAACTTTTATTTCATCCTTACTTGACTGACTCCAAAACTTCCTTAATACATATAAATCTTTATTCATTTCTCTGACTACATCCACTTGACCAAGAAACATAACCTTAAATCTTCATCATAACTGATTAAACATACACTTTGCATAACTAAACAATTTCTCATATATTTATCTCCTTGCCTATATCATATTTATATGATCAAAATATACAACCACATCCAGATTCGTATCTCATTTGATTAACTTACTTTATGTTTCCTTCAAATCTGATAATTCTAACATCCATGCCATTACAGCTAATTAATAACAACTTTTCAATCTAGGGCGTAAGCCCTGATCAAATTAATCTTACACATCATTTCAGTTAAAATCAACCCAGTGTAATTCACTTATTGAACCCATACTCTCATTCATATACAGTATTATGTCTTGTCTCCTTTATTACCTTCATCGAACCATTCATATACATTCTTTGCAGTCGAAATTATTTCAACAATAGTTTACTCAACTAATCAAATAAACATTCAATCTCATACACCATTTCACTTCCATTATTCAAGCTTAACATTCTAACTTCCTTTATTTATAAACTGATCATTGATGTACCCATACTTAAACTCTTCTTATCAATCCTTAGTTTTACTCA
This sequence comes from Hibiscus syriacus, assembly GCF_006381635.1. Taxonomy (NCBI): domain Eukaryota; kingdom Viridiplantae; phylum Streptophyta; class Magnoliopsida; order Malvales; family Malvaceae; genus Hibiscus; species Hibiscus syriacus. Next base: position 851,949 of record NW_024062618.1, on the reverse strand, counting down.
AACATTTGAATCCTCACTTCCTTCACTCTATCACTTTACTATAATCACAGTATACAACTGTATCCAGATTCACTTCATATTTGGTTATCATAACCTACCATATCTTGAAATCTTGTAATTTCAATACATTCCATCCCATAATCTTGTTAGCCCACGCTAACTCTTTCCATCTTAAATACAAAAACAATATCTACCTCACTTGATACATTTAAAATACTTCTTATCCTTCACATTATTTAATTTCTAGCAAAACACTTAATCCATTCCTTGATCTTTATCCATTTATCCTTTTATAATCCGCATTGTCTTATACATAACTAAACCATATCATGTTCTTCATAATCCCATGCTCTTTTATATCACATATATTTATCCATAACTATCACTCCTTATCACATTTTCATTACTTTGATAGTCAACTTTACTCGCACAAAACCTTATTCTTTACCATTCTTATACTTATGTTTTCTCCACTTGTTTAAAAAAAATCACCAGATTTCAATACTTTTTCTGCTTCGATTTACATAACTTCTAAAAGAGCTTTTAACCCAATTCACAAGGGTTGTCTTTAACCCTGACTTATCCTCAATTAACTCTTTATTTAATCTTTCAAGATCAACCCTACTGTTGGAGTCTGTCGAACTCTCATCTGATTTGATTCTCTGACGGAGAATACAACTAATTCATGTCTGGTTTAAAGTTGAACCAGAATCTCTACCTTTCTTTGATGGTGCTAAAATTCTATGAAACACTAATTCTCTTAATCATCTAAGATTTTATTTCTCCAAACTTTTCGTTCTGAGCTTTTTCTCTTTAAAGCTTTAACACAATTAAACATTTCTTGAAACGATAACAAATTCAAAACCAGTAACACTCTTTTAATTTAAGGCGCAAGTCCTAACAAAATATCACATGTATCATTTTCAGTCGGAATTAACTCAGCAGCAATTCTGCTTAGCTTAATAAACTTATAATCATACTCATACAAGGTGTAATTCCCTTGTTTCAAGCTCGTGTATTCCAGTTTCATCTGTTTTATAAACTGGTCATCAATGCACTTATTCTTGAACTCTTATACAATTCTAATCATTTAATCTTTTAACGTTCTTATGGTGACAATTGTCCACCATACTCTAACTTACCAAAGTAGTAACAAAACTACTCAATTCAACATCTCCACTTTGAAGAAATGAAAACCTTATATCATATCATTCAACCAAAGGTCTATAACAATAGAACCTTCCTCAAATCCACCCTTAAACTTGGGTACTCGCAACTTTATCAACTAATTTGATACATTCATTCTATGAGTTAAAGAAGTATAAATTGAAAACACATCAGAACATTCTTCAATCATGAAGAATAATTTTCCAAATTTTATACAGGCATTTCCTGAGGTGTTCGCTCTTCTCCCTGCCTGGCCAGTGCAGGTGAATGCTATTACCTTCAGGTTTATTACCTTTCACTTCTTTCGAAGCTCTTATTATCATACTTCTATTATCACATAATAATCTATTTTTTTATTAGCAAGACAGCATACTCCTTACACTATCAGATCAGAATTTTTCACTTTGAGTTGGCATGTACACTTTTTAAAACACTTCTGACTTCGATTTAAGCCTAGAATCGGCTAAACCGTAGCTCTAATACCATTAAATATAACACCCCCAACCCGTATCCGACTCGGATACGAGTCCGAAGTGTCACATTGACTTTTCAAACATTTATTCTTATACAATAGTGAGTAATTTAAAAACTTTGATAACAGTTAACTCATTCAAAACGTTTACAAAATATATCAGAGTTCATACAATTTATATCTTTAGACTACATGCCAACTACACTTTATAACCAGTACATATATTTTCTGATCTGACATTTGGTAAGGAGAACTGACCTGTCTTGCTCCGCATTACTCTTTACTCTTCTCAAAACCTACGTGTGAACAATCACACGCTAAGTCGAAGACTTAGTGAGGCATAAAAACTTATAAGGTAAACGGTAACTAATAATCATACCTAAACAATTCTTACTATCATTTCATACCACTCATACTTTTACATGTAACGAATATATGCATACATATATGTCCTTATCAGTCATATATCTTATCTCATGTTCATATGATCTCTTATGTCCATATCATATAACATATACCATAACCAATTGCACATACACATACCATGTCATGTAAACCATATATATATATATATTATCATAAACACGTACACCCAATCAATTATATTATCATCTTCATTTCTTTCTTATTTTATCACTATCATTGATTCCTTTCATCATATAGTCTTATAAGTTACCATTTGTACAATCAATATCACACATGAAATTCCACAAGGGAACAAACATATTATCCTATCACTTTATTAATATTATCTATTTAATAGCCCATGATACTCATGTGAGAACTAAAGATATGCGAGTACATAGAGGTTGTGCACTAATGCTGTCACCACAGCTCATATAATTGCACCGAAGTGCCACGTAGAATTGCACCGGAGTGCCGCGTAGAATTGCACCATAGTGCCATATAATAATGTCCCGAAGGACCACATATCACTCCTTAAGAATCATATACATATACTAGAGATCAAGTATGTGTCTCACCAGACTTCACACATGTTCCAAAGAATACATATATCCCGAAGGACCACATATCACTCCTTAAGAATCATATACATATACTAGGGATCAAGTATGTGTCTCACCAGACTTTACACATGTTCCAAAGAATACATATATATCCCGAAGGACCACATAGACCCTCGACTCTTGGCATGCCAGCTATACCCCTAGCTCTCATGACACATAACATGGGCATTATCTTTTATATCCTTTTACATATTCATGTAACCATATCATATATTCATATAATCTCATGGTTTCATTCATATATACATGTAATCACGTAGTTTCTTTCATGTAATTCATGTCACTTTTCATATGAATTCATATTCATATGTCACATAGGATTCACCCTCATGTATCACATATACTTTCTCTTTCATATGGCTCATAACATTTCTCATGTGTGTTCATATGACATGTAACTCATTGTCATCTTTTCATGTTACCACATAGACATATCATCTTACAATACATACAAAACATATCAATACCTATATTCACATATACCTATCACTTCATTATCCTTATTATTATTCTTATCATCACCATTAATCCCTTTTACTTACCATATTCATATCAATAACACATATACCCATGCACATATATAAATCATAACAAATACATACTTCTATGAATTCATGTTTTTCACTATTGAAAATAGACTTATCACAAGTCTTATTTTCCCTTGAACCTCATATACTAGAGAATGTGCACTCACCTTAGCTTTGCTTTGATTCGATTATAATCCTTCAATTGATCCGGAACGGGATCACGTTCTATATCTACATCATCATACATAGATCTATATTAGTATTATTATAACTAATATACTCTAATGGTTCACTCTTTAGACCAAGAGAAAAGTCAATTTCATCTTTTAATGAAGGTATGCATCGATGCACCACTGATGCATCGGTGCATAAAATGTATTCGATGTTGTATTATTACTGGGATGCATCGATGCATTCCTTAAGCATCGATGCACTAATTGCATTCGATGTTTCCTTATTAATGGGATGTATCGATGCACTACTTATGCATCGATGCACAAATTGCATTCGATGTATTTATTTTAAAAGAGTGCATCGATGCACTACCAATGCATCGATACACCTTCAAACAATTTCTGGGTTTTAACATTGATGCATCGGTGCACTATGAATATGCATCGATGCACTCTGCCCAGAACCTCTTTTTGAACCCGAAAAATCCTTCTTTTTGGATTAAATCCTTCATATTTCAACCCCTTTCATATTCCTAACTTTCATATACATAATTAAACTCATTAATATTCATTTATCTCATCTTTAACCTTAATATCCTCTCCTCTTTAGGAATTTCAAGAATCATACCCTATTTTCCACATGTTTCAAATCCAATTCTAACACTTAATACTTCTTAATTAAGCTGATGGCAAGTCAAATCCAACTTTAGAACTTCAAAAACCTTTCTATAACAAAAGTTCATTTATAAACCCTTAATAGAAATTCCTTTCTAATTCTATCTCTTTGGTGTTTTAAACTTATATAAGCTTTCCTTAAGCTTATGTAACCCTCAAAGACTCAAATCCAACTTAAAACTTTCAAGAAATCAAAAGCTAAATCAAACTTACATTTGCTCTTGGCTTCCACGTGAAGAAGAAGAAGAAAGGAGAAGAGAATTCTGGAGAATTCTCTCCCTTTCCACGTGTATATAATTCCATTTTTTCCTTAAATGATCAAATGACCATTTTACCCTTTATTTCCTTTAATAATTACTAAATAACCTTCATCATATATATCCAATAATCATTGAACTACTTCATTCTTCTACTTTAGTCATCAAATTCTGAAACTTTACAATTTGGTCACTAACCCATAATTTGGGATGTTACATTATCTTTTTATTTTAAGTTGGTTTTTGCCGATTGAGTCGGTTCCCGATAATGTTTTATTTACTTGACAACTATTTAATAATAACTAGATTAACATTCACAGTAAAAAAAATTAAACATACTTGTTGCAATTATAGCTTTGTATATGAGATTAATTTTGTTGTTGATAATTAACTCTACCTCAACCTCTAAATCCTCATCCACGACTTGGTATCCAATACTTGCTCGCTAACATATTATTGACCATCACGTCCACGTGTTCCTTATTCACTTTTGTATCTTTCATGGTATCCATCATAATTTTATGTCTTATGAGTAGCTGCTTTTGCCTTCACTCTCATTGACGTTAAACTTGCTCCAAATTTCTAGTATTATTGTTTTGTTTCATTTCCTACTCAAGGGTCGAAGTAATCTCACAAGCTCAACGATCGATATTTAAGACAAATTTTTCTATTCTTCAATTGCAACGAGCACATAATTAAATTTTTATATCAACGATCTTAAAATCTTTATCTCATTATGACCTCGTCAAGAGTTTATACATCTATTTTCAATCATTTTCTATAGGTTTCATTAATGTACTCATCGATATTTTCTGGATTTTTCATTTTTAACATCTCAAACTTAGCTATTAATGATTGTAGAGAAACTTTTTTTCCTACCACTTAAAGTGATCTTTTTACAAAATTTCTCAAGCTTGGTTTTTTAATTTTCGCATTCGAAATTTATTCAATTGTTGATCCATACACTCCATGAAGAATACAAAAGTGTCTTATTGTCTTCTTTACAAGTATCATTTAGTGTTATTTTCTCTTAATTAATTTGTTAGGGTTGTTTTTGATGTTATATTTTCGGGCTTGATATATCATTATTCGATGATGTTTCAAGAACTAAATAGAGTCTTTATTTGAATACTCTAATTGTCATTATTCGTCTTTGTCAATCTTGAAATTTGTGACTAAATTATGTTTGTCATCTTATTATGACGTGAACTTGAACCAAGCTCAAGTACCACTTATTGGAAGCATAGAATAGACACAAAATATATAACTCACGTAATATAATACTGAGAACTATCACATAATATAATACTGAGAACTATAATAAAAATACATATAATTTTATAACACTAATTGTTGCATTTTTCAAACCCACAAAGGCTTTGCTAATGTTGCATTTTACAAATACATAAGCTCAGTGGTTGGCCATAGCTAAGATTATCTAAATTTATAAGGAATACGAAAGTACTGAACCCTACATTTTTCGCCTATTATGTTAGGCATGACTATCATTGAATTTAAGGTAGCTAAGATTAGCTACATTTGTCTTCCATTTATTTATCGTATTCAGTTTAGAAGGGAAAAAAAAATTTGTTACCCTCCTGGTTTCCTAGGACTTTGCCCTAATTAATCTGGATCAACTCGTGTTGCACACTTGACTTTGATAGGTGTGTCTCCCAGTGAGAATTTACTGTATACACAAAGCATCAAACTCGAAACCAATTTAAACAATATTAATAATTGCTTACCACTTGAACCAACCAGTTGATAAAAAAATATAACTTTTAATTATACTTTTTAATATTGTTTCGATTTTACAATAAGTTTATTCATAGTTTAATTTAGAGATAATTGTATTAGATGTCTTCAAATTATTATTCTCATTTTAAATTAGTTCTTAACTTTTATAATATTTGATATCAATATTCAAGCTATTATCTTGAATTGCCCATCCAGTTCAGTTGGTAGAGCGCAAGGCTCTTAACCTTGTGGTCGTGGGATCGAGTCCCATGGTGGCACCCCATTACATATGGGAATAAGGTCAGCTAATTTTTCTTATTTTAAATTAGTTCTTAAATTTTATAAGGTTCTATATCAGTCCTAAAATTATCAATATCATTCTATTTTAATATTTTTGTTAATGTGTCATTAGTTTTACTAGTTAAAAATGATAATTTATTTTCGAAAATTCTGAGAATTGAACCAGTGATCTAATTTTTTTTGGATAAGTAATTTTATTATCCAAGAATAAAACAACATACATCCCAAAAGGGAAACAAACGTTACTTACAACAAAAAATCAGTCAATACCCCAATTTTTACATAAGTTCATATTGACATAGTCAGTTCTATTGAAGTTTCTGTCACTAAGATTGAATCGAATGAGGTCTTTGATATTTTTTAAGACTTGATCCACTGTTCTCAATTCTTTCCTGAAGATTCTTCGATTTCTTTCTTCCCAGATCGAGTAAATAAAAGTTGTCCATGAAAGCTTCAAGACAGTGGTGAGAAGAGATTTGCCTTTCCAGTGGTGAGCATCCCATCCTAATCTTGATTCCCAGGTAGTATGCAGAATGCACATGTTAGAAAGACTCATGATAGAGTTCCAAAGAGAAGTAGAAAAAGAACAGTCCATAAATAGGTGATTTCTAGTTTCATTCGATTCACGACATAAGCAACATAAAACATCAGAAACAATACCCATTTTATAGAGCCTTTCCCAAGTAGGTAGACGATCCAAAATGGCCATCCATGAGATAATACTCAGCTTGGGAATGTGCAGTGGAAACCATACAACTTTATGCCATGATACCTTAGCATTTTGTTCTCTCAATTCCTCCCATATTTCTCTGGTCTTCGAAATCCCTTTGTTAATAATAGGGAGGGTTTCATTCCTTAATTTGATAAGCTTCCTGAAACACCAGCTGAAGGAAGAACTTGCACTTATGTTAACAAAATTTCCCACAAAGATCCATTACCAGCAAGTAATTTTCGAATGAGTTGAACCATGCAAGTCATATTTCATGTTCTAAAATTTTTTAAGCCAAGACCCCTTTCAGATTTGGGTCTACATAGTTTATCCCATCCAACCCTTGCTCCTGATGCAGCCTTATCCGTTTCTTTCCAGAGGAATCTTGAGCAGAGTTGTTCGAGTCATTTGATAATTTTCAGAGGAAGTAGAAATTGCCTACTCCAGAAATTCACCACACTGTAAAGCACGTATTTGATGAGCTCTAGCCTTCCTGCATAACTCAGAAATTTTCCATTCCAATACTGAAGTCTTTGTTTGATGCTTTCAATAAGAGGCAAGCAAACAATTTCAGATTACTTCATGGTAACAAGAGGAAGTCCGAGATATCTAATAGGTAAGAAACCAATTTTAAAACCAGTGGCAGACTTAATATTGTCCAGAATTCTAGGGGAGATTCCAACATAGAATAATTATGTCTTACTAACATTAAGCTTGAGACCGGACAACTCATAGAAGTGATTTAGCACAGTAATGACTCCAACAATTGATTCAAGATTTCCTTTGCAAAAGATTAAGAGATCGTCTGCAAAAGATAAATGAGTAATGCCAAGCTTTTTACACTTAGGGTGATACCCAAAAATGCCTTTTGTAGCATCAATATTTAGCAACTTAGAAAGGATATTCATTGCAAGCACAAATAAGATTGGTGATAAGGGGTCACCTTGTCTTATTCCTCTTTGACCCTTAAAATACCCTATAAGACTCCCATTGAAGGATATATAATATCTAGCTTCTTTAAAACAAACTTCAATCCACTTTATGAAAGAAGAAGGCAACCCTATAACAATAAGAACCGTGGATACAAAATTCCAATGAAGGGAATCAAAGGCTTTATGAAGATCTATTTTGAGGGCACACCTTGGAGAAATGCATTTTCTTCCATAACCTTTCACCAGTTCTTGAGCAAAGAGGGTGTTATCAATTATGGATCTGCCTTTAACAAAAGTTGTTTGGTTGAGAGATATAATCCCAGGCAGCAGTAAAGTCAGTCTTTCGAAAATGATTTTTGTGATAGTTTTATACACCACTGAACAACAGGATATAGGTCTATAGTCATTGACATGATCGGGGTTTTGAATTTTAGGGATCAAAGCAATACTAGTGGAGTTGAAAGCAGGACTGATATAAGCCTCTTGGAAGAAAAAATTTACAGCATTGATAACAACTTCTCCTACAACTGCCCAGGATTTTTTGAAAAAAAGAGGGGTGTCGCCATCAGGACCTGGAGCTTTGTCATTCCCTTGCTTAAATAAATCCTCTTTGATCTCTTCAGTAGTGATGGGTTTTATTAGGTCAGAGGCAGCTTCACTGGATATGTTAACTTGGAGCAGATTTTTAAGATAAGAATGGTCAGTTTGAAGGACTCTAGGATCAGAAGTACCAAGTTGAAGTTTGAAGAAGTCAATAATTTCAGAATACATGGCATCGAAAGACTCAAGTCTTTTCCCCTCATTATTAATCAGTACTCTAATGGTACCCCTTTTGTGTTTTGAAGCAATGGCCGTATGAAAGATTTTAGAACATTTGTTACCTTCTTTGATCCACTGAATTTTTGTTTTTTGCTTAAGAAACATATGCTCATTCTCCTATAAGGCATTTAGCTCCTTTTGAGTTCTCAATTCTTTGTCCATAGAGCTGATGCCTTTAAGAGCTTCGATTTGAATTTGCTCCAACTTTGCCTTCTTAAGATTAACTCTAGCAGAAATGTTATTGTAAAAGTCTTTGTATAATTTATGCAGGCAAGGTTTGAGTCATTTAAGTTTAGAGAAAAGTTGTTGCATAGGGTTACCAGAGGAATGCTGCTGCCAAGACTGGTGCACAACTTCAAGGAAGTTTGAGTGGTTGGTCCAGAAATTGAAAAACTTGAAAGGTTTGGGTCTATTTGTTTGGATCTCTTTGTTAATCCAAGCAAGACCCATACAATGATTCGATGAACCAGGGGCAGTGAATTCAACGAAAGAGTTTTGAAAGTAGTAGCCCAATGAGAATTGATGAGGACTTTATCAAGTTTCCTTGCCATAAAAGATTCCTTTTGTTTGATGCTCCATGTGAAGGTTGGGCCAAAAAAAGGATGATCATACAAGGAAAGATCATGAATAACAGTTTGGACGTCAATCATATTAGCAGAAAGATAAGGTCTAAGGATATCAGAATCGGAGCTCTCTTTGGAATCCAGAAAAATATTGAAATCCCCTCCAAGAATCCAAGGGAGAGAGACAAACATGGAATCAAGATTTCTAAGAGTATGCCAAAGAATTCTTCTAGTAATACCACAGTTGCTGCCATAGATTGCAGTGATGAAAAAAGGAGAGTCATTAAAAGAGCATTTGACAGATATGCTTTAAGCAGAAAAATGGCAGAAGGATAGATCAACTTATTTCTTCCACAAAATCCAGATTCTTCTATTAAGAGCAAAGTCATAGTTTGTGAAAATATTCCAGCTCTCAATGGTAGAATTTAGAATTTTTTTTTCCAGAGTTTTCAGCTTTGACACGAGTTTCTAACAAGAATAAAACACTAACATTATACAGATTTGCTCTATTCAACATTTTTTTCTATTTTTGAGGATTATTGAACCCTCTGATATTCCAGAAACAGATAATCATTGAGGAAGGGAGGAGTTTGTGGCCTCTATAGCTTTATCTGAGGTACTAATGAACTTTGAAATTTGGTCTTTCTTTTTTGACTTTAATTCCTTGATCAGTTTTGCAACTCCAGAAGTAGCAGGTCTTGGCTTTCTGACTTGAACCTCAGTTAATGGAGAGTTCTCATCAACTGCGGTAAGGATGTCAAATCTATTAGCCGAGCCTTTCAACACAGATTTATTTTTGGCTTTAAGAGGTTTACCTCTCTTAGAGATAGCAGGAGTCACAATCACTTTGTTTATTGATTCATGAGAAGATGCAGGTTTGTCACCTATATCAGAGTCAACACAGTTGGCTAAAGTTTTTTCCATGATAGTTTCATCATTTGTGGATTGAAGGTCAAAAGATTCACCCTTAGAAATGGGTGGAGGAATGGAGTTTAATTCTCTTCTTGGCTCTAAGTCGTTAAGATCAGTAGTTCTAGAAGAAGATTCAGGTAATGATTCCTGTTGTTCAACTAAAGCTTCAGAAGGTTTTGTTTCAGAAATAACCTTAGAAGATGGCTTCTTTCTCCATATTTTCAAAGGATAAGGATCATTAGAAGTGTTAACTAAACAACTCTTATCAGAATGCCCGAAAATTTTACATTTGTTACATCTAGGAGGATACCAAGGCACTTCAACATAAATTGTAGTGGAAAGACCATTGTCAAGAATAACTTCTACTGACTCTGGAATAGTTTCCTTAGCATCAATCTTTATGCATACTTTAGCAAAGTTTAGCCTAGACTTGGCAGCAATAAAAGCATCCATAGTCAAAGGAATTCCTAAGGCATTAGCTATATAACTAAGTCCTTGAGGAACGTTATACAAATGCACCCAGATAGGTAGTCGAGATAAATCAAATTCAAGTATTTGCAAATTGGGTTCTCACATTCTCAGAATTAGAGGTTTATTCATAATATGCCATGGGCCATTTTCAAGAACCCAGTCACGAGCAGTGGTAGAATTGAAATTGAAAACATACAAATTATTTCCAGTGAGACTTACCTGAACCTTAATCTCTTTCGAAGGTTGGTTCCAAAGATTCTCGATGATTCTTTGTAGCGTGCTGAAATTGGGGGCAGCCCCTAAGAATTGCCCGACGAGTGATGATTTCCATTCAGCTAGGCCAGCCTCAAAGACTTCATGAGGAGGTTGGACTTTAGGGATTTTGTCGATCGATTTGGGGGGAAATACGATAGTTCTTGCCTCGCCTAACATCCAAAGAGCTTTCGCCAGTCCATGATGCTCCTAAAGATGATAAAATGAGGTCCTTGAAAAGCTTGACGTGATCGGAGGAACGCCAGCGACGGGAAAACCAGGGTTCGTTAGTCCTGCTAACGTGCGCCCAGAGAAAACGTAACGTGCGCCTTTAGTTTGCTTCAAGTTTGGCAGGACCTTCAAAAATAGATTAATTTTTTAGAACATCAACAGTTCAATTCCTAGGACCTTAAAAAATAATTAGAGTTAACAATGTGTTAACATAAAGATCAAAATATAATGATATTAATAATTTAAGAATTAATACATAATATTTTATGATTTAAGAAAAAAATTGAATGGAAAATAATTCAAATAATATTATTAAATTATTTATTAAAAGGATTTGATATGAGCTCAAAACAATATATATAAAATATTTACTCCATTTATTCATACATATGAGAGTTTATTGAATATGGATATTCTGATTCGTTTGAAAAAATATTTTTATTTTTAAATGATATAATATTCAAAATAATTAATCGTGATCATTAGTGACAGCTTTATGTATAATGGTAGATTTAGAAATATTTTTATGAGTGAATAAATATATATTAATAAAATAAGTTTTTATATGTACGTGAACCCAAATAATATCTAAAAGTGAACGCAATCAATAAATAAATAATTATCTATCACATAAAAGTTTGAATTTTAAAGTAGACATTTAGTCATCTTAATACAAGTGTAGATCCACCCGTAGTATGTGAGCTAAATTATGTCTTTTAAGTTTAATTATTCCTTAGATATTTATTAGTATTAAAACTCAGTAAATTAAACATTAATTTAATTTTTTAATTTAAACATTTCTTAAGTCACTATTAATTTCAATATTAGAAAAAATAAATAATATCGTAATTGTTTTAATTTAAATATATTTTAATCAATTTAAATTTTAACCTCCGAAATTCATGTGCGTGGTGCTTCTAATGCATTAGCTAGTTTTATTTCTCTTAATCCCGTTTCTTTGATTTTATTAAAAAAAACACCCATAATTTTCTCTGAATTGTTTTGGTTTTACAAAAAAAAACCCATAATTTTTAAGTGTTATTATTTTTTAAAAATAATATTAATGACTATGATATAGATTTAGATTTAGATATCTTTATTTTCAAAAAATATTAATAATAAATTTAGTGTTATGATTTGATTTTAAAGGAAATTAAGAGTTCTATATTAGATTTGTGGAGTTTGGGAGATTTTTTGATGAAAAAAAAATATTAGATCCACGTTTAGGATCGAACAATAATTGATGTGACAACCGACGATGGCGAGCGGTGACCAGTGATGGTGATGGTGATGAGCGACGACTGACAACGGAGATTTTGACAGGATTCATGAGTCAAATTAATATTTTATCTAAATTTTAGAGATCAAATTAGTATTTTATCTGAAGTTCAATGGTCAAATTAAAAATTAACTCATTTGACTAATGTGTCACATCATCAAACTAACGACATTCAACGTTTCAATTACCAAAACTTTATAAAATGATAACGGAAGTGACTAAAACTTAATTTTTTGAATTTAGTGAGCGAAAGTGTAAATATGAAAGATAGGTGGCTATTTCGGTAGTTTACAAATTATTTTCATTTACAAGGATGCAGTACAGCTTGAATGCGCATATATATATATATATATATAGTTATACACCACCGCCCCCTACACATACAAAGCAGCTAAGCCTCATACTAGTAACAATATCCCCTTACAGATCCATTTGCAGGTAGCGAAGCATGGCTTCTAAACCAGGAATCCTCACTGATTGGCCATGGAAGCCTCTCGGAAGCTTTAAGGTAGTAACATGGTCTCCTTCCTTGAGTTCTATATGTTTTCGTTTTCACACATATCGATCTGATCCGATCCGATCAAGCACTTAAATGTTGTTTTGTTGGATGGATATTTGCGGAACATAGTCCTGGCTCCTTGGATTACGGACAGCATATACTGGATTATAGTTAAGGATGCGAAGTAGTGGAACCTTTTAAACCTTGTGATACCCCCAATAATATTATGGAGATTGTTGCACGCCCATCTATGGATTAGCCTCTCGTTATCGAGCAGCCAAAGGCACCAACAGGATTGTGGACAAGGCTATCGAATTTGACCAAGTTGACAGGTAAAGGAACTGGTGATATATACGAGTTACATGTTACTTCTGAAATTTTAATTAATTGTTTTGGATTGGGGATGAACCATGGTTGTTACCGCATGCAGGGATGATCAAATATTGTTCAATGCAATCCTGTTTTACTTGGCCAACAAATACATTCCAGGAGCTTCACACACAAATATGGAGAACGGATAGTGCGATACTAATAATGTTGCTCCATGCCGGCCCTGTTGATTTCCTTTACTACTGGCTCCATAGAGCACTGCACCATAATTATCTTTACTCTCCCTACCACTCTCATCACTATTCCTCCATTGTTACTGAACCTATCAGTTGTAAGCACCTCGGGCTCTCCTTTAAACTGCCGCTTAAACTTAATTAGTTGTTTAACATGTAACAGAGGCATTATTTTGCTTGTTGCAGCTCTGCCTCTGGTACATCCATTTGCAGAGCTCATAGCATATTATGTCCTGTTCATGACACCAGTGCTGATAACGGTGCTAACTGGAACCGCATCCATCATTGCCACTGCTGGCTACATCACTTTCGTCGACTTCATGAACAGCATGGGTCATTGCAACTTCGAACTCATTCCCAACCGGGTCTCCATTTTCCCTCCTCTCAAGTACCTAATGTACACGCCATCGTAAGTCCCCCCCCCCCTTCATAATCAAATTCCTTATATGAAAATAATATTAATTTTTGGATGAATACTTGTTCAGGTACCATTCGTTACATCACACACAGTTCAGGACCAACTACTCATTGTTTATGCCAATCTATGATTACATTACATGTATGGTACAGTGGACAAATCTTCCGATAACTTGTATGAAAGTTCACTCAAAAGAAAAGAGGAATCGCCCAACGTGGTGCATCTAACGCACCTAACCACACCTGAGTCAATCTATAATCTCCGCCTTGGATTTGCCTCCTTCGCCTCTAAACCATACTCATCAGCTTGGTGCTTGTGGTTGCTCTGGCCTCTTACATTGTGGTCTTACTATGATGCTTTCTTGGATTTATGGTCGCACTTTGGTCGTTGAAAGGAACCGTTTTGATAAAATCAAATTACAGACATAGGCCATGGCCAAGTACAAACTACAGGTTAGAAACCTTTTTTACTGCAACTACAAATTGCCAAGTTGATGCAACCAAAATTAAAAAATGTCTTAATAGTTAACAATGCTGTAACTGATTTTCAGTACCGCTTGAAACGGCAAAAGGAATCCATCAAAAACTTGATTGAGGAAGCCATACTAGAGGCTGATGAAAAAGGTGCTAGTGTGTTGAGCCTCGGCCTCATGAATCAGGCGAGTTTTCTCCCCTTTCATCCCATAATCAGTCTATGATCCTGCGATAATAACATCAAATATAATATTGTGCAGAGTGAAGAGCTGAACAAGTATGGTGAGGTGTATGCAAGGAAGCACCCCAAGCTTAAAGTGAAGTTAGTGGACGGGAGTAGCTTGGCAGTGGCAGTTCTTCTGAATAACATATCAAAGGGAACAACCCAACTACTTCTTAGAGGCAAGCTGACTAAGGTCGCTGTCGCTGTTGCCTTTGCCCTAAGCAGGAAGGGAATTCAGGTATCATAAAAAGGCAGTGCCGCCTTCGTCAAATTCTCAACTATGTATAATATCATGATTTTTAATTTTATTTCACTATAGGTTTCTGTACCGCGTGAGGATGAATATGAGAAGCTTGATAAGTCATTTGGCTCTGAGGGAAAATTGGTTATGTCAAAGAGTTATAGCTCTTACAAGGTAATTAAAGTACTCTCGATAGTGGAAATGGGTAACAAACGCTGATGGATTGTTGATATGTTGCAGATATGGTTAGCGGGACATGAATTGACAGAAAAAGAGCAACAAAAGGCAGCCAAAGGAACGCTATTTACCCCCTTTTCGCAATTTCCACCCAAAAGAATGCGCAAAGACTGCTTCTATCACACCACACCAGCAATGGAGATTCCTAGGGCCCTTGAGAACGTGGATTCTTGTGAGAATTGGCTGCCAAGGAGAGTGATGAGTGTATCGCGCATTGCCAGGATAGTACATGGTCTGGAAGGATGGGAGGAGCATGAATGTGGTTCCACCATCTCAAACATTGACAAAGTTTGGGAAGCAAGTCTCAAGCATGGATCTGAGCCACTGAGGATCCCAGCTTTATCAAAATCCTAGATGATCATTTAACAATTATACAATCTGTGTTCTCTTTATAAACATTTACTTATACAATATTATGTTTATCTTGGATTCATCATGTGAGATTCTCTATTGAGGTATAGGTTCTTCTCCATGCCTCCAATAATAGGTGTTAGGAGGATCTCAGAGTTAAAATATATGATAGAAATCTATATTATGTTTTAATTGTACGGTGCATGTGGATTGTATAATTGCTTCATGGGTTACTTTTGTCGGCCTACCAACATCGTTACTCGCATATTCATATTCGGTCCAACTGTGTTGAACATCGTCTATGTCCTAGATCCAAAATTGAATACGGTAGGTGACCCCGCGGATGATGCAAGTCTTCAAGAAAAGGGGGGAAATAGCACAAGAGAAGAAGAAATGTGAGGATGACGAATTCACTTGTAGGGGACATGTAACTAGGGATGTAAATGAGACGAGACAGATCGCGAGTTACTTGATATTGACTCGGTCAAGGCTCGATAAATACTCGGATCGAATGAACTCGAGCTAGACTCGAATTCTTAACGAGCCGAAACGAGCTACTTGATACTCGACTCGAAAAGCTCGTGAGCAACTCGAAAACATAATATATTAAAATTTTATTTTTTAAAAAAAGTAAATTATTAGTAATATTAACATTTATGTGTTGATTTTTTTTTAAAAATATATAATAAGATTTTAAACTCGTGAGTTTTCGAATCGAATCGAGTTTAGCAATACTCGAACTCGACTCGGATCGTTTACACCCCTACATGTAACATCCTTAATCTGATTCAGTTATAAATCAAATTGGAAGTATTACATCAAACGGATAAAATAAAACTTATATAAGTGGTTCAAAGTTTTAAATTTGAACAATAACGTTTACATAGGCTAAGTTCAAAATTAATAAAAATATCATTCGACTCAATAGTATCTTTAGTACTACATTTGGTGGTTGAAAACTATTGACACATGTACGAAGTAATATTAGAGTTCAAACTTCACTAAAAGTTTCGAGTCAAATTTGATGGCATAAAGTTCAAAATAATATTTAAAAGAGATAGATTGGTAGCTTGAATTGATGTAGAAATTAAATGAAGCAATGTGATATTTCAGTGGAAAGATATTTTCAGAGTAAATTATATGTTTAATATTTAAATTATTATTTTAGTTTCGTCTTGTTACCTAATTTTATTTTAATTTAAAATCATACATAACATTTAGTTTATTTTTTATTTTTAATATCATATCGTTAAAAAATTATAGAATTGTTGACATGGTTTTTTCCTCAATAATGATGTTACATTATTTTATGATAACACGTCAACATCACTACTAAATTTTTAACGACAATATATCAATATAAAATTTAAATTAAACATTAGTTATGCTTTTGAAACAAAAAAAATAATTTAGATAACGTTAGTTTACCTTTATTTTTATAATAAATTTCTGCCGTATCTGATTTATAAAAACAAAAAGAGTTTACGAGTGAATTTTTTCATCCATGTTTATTTTACTCTCTCAATTAAATTGATTATGTCTATCTCCTACCCAACTACATTCATGCATAACGTCACACACTGAGCCATTAGACAAAGAACGAAATTCAATCCATCACGACCGCTTCAACGCCAATTAATTATAAGGCTGCTAACTCCATCGAGAATGATATCAATGCACTGTCTTCTTCCGACGAAAATCTGGACCTACCCATAATAATTCAAAGATTTGTCCAGTTTTGAGCAAAAATTCTTTTTCATTCCACTTGAATTTAAATTAATAGTTTTTTTCTTATGTAAATATAACATAAAATAATAATGGTTGCAGGTAGGGCTGTAAATGAGACGAGACAGATCGCGAGATACTTGAGATCTACTCGACCAAGGCTCGATAAATACTCAGATCGAATAGACTCGACTCGAGCTAGACTCAAATTCTTAACGAGCCGAAACGAGCTACTTGATATTCGACTCAAAAAGCTCGTGAACAGCTCGAAAATATAATATATTAAGATTTTATATTTTTAAAAATAAATTATTAATAATATTAACATTATGTATTTATTTTTTTAAAATACAGTAAGATTTTCATGTGTTTAAGGTTCATGTCCGAGTTCGAGTTTGAGGCTTCAATCGAGTTAAGTTTAAGATTTTTTTCTCATTTCGAGTCATTTCGAGCTGCTCACGAGCTTTAGTTCAGAATTTCGAGTTCGAGTCGAGTTTGGAAATTTTAAGCTCGCGAGTTTTCGAGTCAAATCGAGCTTCATTTCAACGTTTTTTGAGTCGAGTCGAGCTCAGCAATACTCAAGCTCGACTCGGCTCGTTTACACCCCTAGTTGCAGGTTTGCAAAGGAATTTGATTTATGTAGCTACAGAAAAACACTATATATATGCAGCTAAGCCTCATACTAGTAATAAGATCCATTTGCAGGTAGCAAGGCATGGCTTCTAAGCCAGGAATCCTCACTGATTGGCCATGGAAGCCTCTTGGAAGCTTTAAGGTAGTAAGATGCCTCATTTCTTTATGTATTCATTTTCACACATGTCAATCCGATTATATGTTGTTTTGTTGGATGGATATTTGCAGTACATGGTGTTGTGTCCTTGGATTGCAGAGAGCATGTACTCCATTATAGTTAAAGAGTGGGACGCTGTCAACCTTATGATACTCCCTCTCATGCTATGGAGAGCGTTGCAGAACCAGCTATGGATTACCCTTTCTCGTTATCGAACTGCCATAGGCACCAACAGGATTGTCGACAAGTCTATCGAATTCGACCAAGTTGACAGGGAAAGTAACTGGTAATATACACCACTTACCTATTAATTACTTTTTCAACAAACTATACATGATACCATTTAATTTTACATCTAAACTTTCAATTACTTCAATTAAAATATTAAATTTTAATTTTAATAGTGCTACTGAACAATTAATTTAATAATGATACGACTATGTGAATGTCACTCACACATTTTGATGAGGAAAAATTAACAAATATACCTAAAGAAGTTTGGACTAGAGACCTCTAGATAAAGGGAAACCTAACATTTAATCACTTAATCAACTTAGAATTTTGTTATAATTTTAACCAAAATTTTATATATGTTAAATTGTAATTAAGACTAATTTAATTTATTTAATAATATTATATATATAGTAATTTTATAAGAAAAATATAAAATAATTATGTAGATGCGATAACTTTTATATTTATTATATAGTTGTGATATATTAATTGAGAAAAACATAAAATAATTATATAAATAGGTTAATATTAATATAAATGTTAATATATATAATAAGATTTTATATCTTTAGTTTTCCTGTTCTCTTTTATTATTATTTTTCTCTTTATAGTACAAATCTAAAATTATATTATAAATGTTATAAGAATATATCATTAAATAAATCAGATTATTTTCAAATATAATTTAACGTATATAATATTTTGGCTAAAATTATAATAAAATTCTAAATTGGGTTGGTGGTTAATGTTATACTTTCCTTTTAAAATGTTTTAGGTAAAAATCCCTTCAATTGTAATTCATAGATTTTTTTTCTTATCAAAATGATGTTTTGGATTATTTTGAATATTAAAATATTGTGACCAAAATGATATTCTATCTGTAGCATCAACATCAACGCACCACGAAAATGAAAGTTCAATTTTTTAATTAAATTTATGACATAAATAATATAAAGTTTAAAGTTCAGTGCTATCCGATATAGTTTATCCTCAACTTTTTAATGGGCATTGGTTGTTAATTATGAATTTTGTTGCAGGGATGATCAAATATTGTTCAATGCAATCCTGTTTTACTTGGTTAACAAATACATTCCAGGAGCTTCACACTTACCCATGTGGAGAACTGATGGTGTAGTTATAACCATATTGGTCCATGCCTGCGCTGTGGAGTTCCTTTACTACTGGCTCCATAGAGCATTGCACCATCATTATCTTTACTCTCGCTACCATTCTCACCACCATTCCTCCATTGCCACTGAGCCTATTACTTGTAGGCACCTCTCCTTTAAACTGCTGCTCAAACTTTATTATCGTTTAACATGTAACTTAGGCATTATTTTGCTTGTTGCAGCTGTGATTCATCCATTTGCAGAGCACATAGCATACTATGCACTGTTCGCGATACCAGGGTTGACAACGGTGCTAACTGGAACTGCATCCCTCGTCTCCATTGCCGGTTACAGCACTTACATCGACTTCATGAACAACATGGGTCATTGCAACTTCGAGCTCATTCCCAACTGGGTCTTCTCCATTTTCCCTCCTCTCAAGTACCTAATGTACACACCATCGTAAGTCCCCTCTCTCTCTTCATAATCAAATTCCCTATATGAAAATAGTGCTAATTTTTGGTTGAGTACTTGTGCAGGTTCCATTCGTTACATCACACACAGTTCAGGACCAACTACTCATTATTTATGCCAATCTATGATTACATGTATGACACAAGGGACAAAACTTCGGATTCTTTGTATGAGAATTCACTCAAAAGAAAAGAGGAATCGCCCAACGTGGTGCATCTAACGCACCTAATCACACCTGAGTCAATCTATCATCTCCGACTCGGATTTGCCTCCTTTGCATCTAAACCATACTCCTCAGCTTGGTACTTGTGGTTGCTCTGGCCTGTTACATTGTGGTCTATGATGCTTACTTGGATTTATGGTCGCACTTTCGTTGTTGAGAGGAACCGTTTTGATAAACTCAAATTACAGACATGGGCCATTCCCAAGTACAAACTACAGGTTAGAAACCTCTATTACTGCAAATACAAATTGGTGCAACCAAAATTGTTAACAATTCTGTAATTGACTTTCAGTACCGACTGAAAGGGCAAAAGGAATCCATCAAAAACTTGATTGAGGAAGCTGTACTAGAGGCTGATGAAAAGGGTGCTAGTGTGTTGAGCCTTGGCCTCATGAATCAGGCAAGTTTTATCTCCTTTCTTCCCATAATCAGTCATTATATGCTCCTGTGATAATTACATAAAATAAATATTGTGCAGAGTGAAGAGCTGAACAAGTATGGTGAGGTGTATGTAAAGAAGCATCCCAAGCTTAAAATGAGGTTAGTGGATGGGAGTAGCTTAGCAGTGGCAGTTCTTCTGAATAGCATACCAAAGGGAACAACCCAACTACTTTTTACAGGCAAGCTAACTAAGGTCGCTGTTGCTGTCGCCTTTGCCCTATGCAAGAAGGGCATTCAGGTATCACAAAGAGGCAGGGCCTGCCGCCCTCGTCAAATTCTCAACTATGCATAACAACATGATTTTTAATTGTAATTCACTTTAGGTTTCTGTATCGCGTGAGGATGAACATGAGAAGCTTGATAAGTCATTTGGCTTTGAGGGTAAATTGGTTATGTCAAAGAATTATAGCTCTTACAAGGTAATTAAAGTCTCAATTATCACTTCAAGGCTCAAGCCTGGATAGTGAAAATGGGTAACAAGTGGTGATGGATTGTTGATATGTTGCAGATATGGTTAGTGGGAGATGAAATGACCGAAGAAGAGCAAAGAAAGGCAGCCAAAGGAACACTATTGATACCCTTTTCGCAATTTCCACCCCAAAGATTGCGCAAAGACTGCTTCTATCACACCACACCAGCAATGCAGACTCCCAGGGCCCTTGAGAATGTGGATTCTTGTGAGAATTGGCTGCCTAGGAGAGTGATGAGCGTATCACGCATAGCCGGGATAGTGCATGGTCTAGAAGGGTGGGAGGAGCATGAATGTGGTTCCACCATCTCAAACATCGACAAAGTTTGGGAAGCAAGTCTCAAGCATGGATTTCAGCCTCTGAGGATCCCAGCTCTATCAAAATCCTAGAAGATCATTTAACAATTATATAATCTATGTTTCCCCTGTATAAGCATTTACTTTTACAACATTATGTTTATCTTGGATTTATCATGTGAAATTCTGTATCGAGTTATAGTTTCCTCTCCATGCCTGCAATAATACCTGTTAGGAGGTTCTCAGATTTAAAATATATGATAGAAATTTATATTCTGCACAACCAACTACAAATAATTCATCCGTCACATCACCTAAGCAAATGAGACAGTAAATTCGTAAGCTTCTCCAAGAAACAAGAATCTCTTGAACCTTCACAGCCAACTACAGAAATCTTTGAATCTCAATGAAGACCAAGTGACCAACTGCATCAATCTCATGGTTGCAGCCTCACTCCTGTACGATTAAAATTATTAATGAGTGTCGTATTGTAGATAACGTGTGAATTTAATAATCCAATAACAATTTTAAAAGATACATTGCTTGAAAAAAAGTAAGGGTAAATTACAAATTTTGTCACTCTACTTTAACTTTATTCATGTTTTGGTCACTAAAATTTAAAAGCTTTTATTTGATTTGCTCTTTTTTTAGTCACTCAGATATTAAATCAGAAATATAATGGTGACATGGCAACCACGTGTGTTGATGTTGAATGTTTTTTTACTAACATGTCATCCACATCGTTTCCCCTTTTATTTTCTTTCTTTTTCATTTTATCTTCTTCCTTCAAAAATAAAAAAGAATTATAATTCCATCCATGTGTAACGTAAATGCTGGAATCAGTATTTTTCAGCATCTTTTCCGACTACTAGCTAAGGCTCAGGAGAATTTTCTTTTATTAGTGTGTGATTACAATGTAGTATTTGTTCGAAATACTCTCAATTGTTGATAATAAACGTTCAAACTCCCCTATAGACATCGTGCTCGAACTCGAAATCTCTAAAGATAACAACCATCATCTACCCATTGAGATTACTTGGTTCCTGTTAAACCCAAGGAGCAAATGGTTGACGGTTTGGGGGTTGTTTCATAGGCTAATAGAGTTATAAGAATGATGCCAACCAAAGAAGAAAAATAGGTCAATATATAGTTGCCTATAAATGGGAAGAATGGAGTGTACGTAGGAGTAGGTGCTGCTTCAAATAACCATGTTGAACACACAAATTAAGAGGAAAGATTGGGTTTTCTCAAATGGGAATCTGATGGCATGACTGAATGAATACATACATAATTGGTAAACATTAGCAAATAGCAGATGGCAGACTGGAATGCTCAAAAGTGAAAAAGAGGATAATAATAATGATGGCCACAGCACAACACCCCCATGTGGGAGCACTACTGTTGGTAGTTTGCCTGAATCATGAATGAATGCCATTGCCATTTGCTTTTTTCCAAGTTTCAATTTTCAAAGTTTTTTCTTTTGCTGCTCATTGCCAATACTCACCATCTCTAACTTGGAAAGTAGCAGCTGTGGAATCTGTTTTAGATCCTTAGCATCATACCTTAATTAAAACGGATAATGTGAAAAGCAATGATGGATATAGAAATATTGATTAAATTGTACAAATCAAATTCCGGTCGAGTTAATTAAAGTCTAGATTATATTTGATTCAGGTTCAATTCGAGTTAGGTCTGATCTAATTTAAATTTAGTTTGAATGTATGATAAGTTGATTATTAGATTTGGATTAATATAGGATGTGTCAATATTATATCGAATGATTTTTGGGTTGATCAACCTTCAAATTGGGCATTTAAGATTGAGTGTGATTCCAATTGAATATATATAAAATTATTAATATATTATAATAAAAATGTCTTTTTGTTTGTCAATTTAATTTTTTAGACTCTATTTTCACTTTCAATTGTTTAATATTTCGAAACCAACCATTATTAGGGTTAGAGATTTGAAATCAATCATCATTAGAGTTAAGAATAACAATTTAACTTGAATTTGATGGATCTCAATTTGAACTTATAGGAGTGTAATTTTTTTTTATCTTTTTTTTAAAATTTCAGGTTTGGAGTAAATTTTGAGTATCATATACTCGAGGTTAGATTTGGAATAAAAATTTCCTAACCTGACTCGAGTATATATATTTAAGTTTTAATTTTTGAGATTATTTAAAATTTTAAGAGGGTGAACTTTAGTTTTTGATAATACATGGTTAATTTTTTAAGCTTAGTTATGAAACTCAATGTAACTAAGGTTTATATGTATGAGTAAATGAGTCTAAATATTTTACTCGGTTTCTAATTAAATATCATTTTTGAATTACAACTTTTTATTTCAAACTTATATTTTATGTTCAAACTTCAGTGAGAACCAAAACGATGAAGATGTAGAAATATGCATAGAATGACATGTTTCTCCCCTCAAATGATTATTTCAAGTACCTAGGGTCTATGATACATAAAGATGGGGGTGTGAATGATGACGTTACACACCGTATAAAGGCGGGATGGCTAAAGTGGATGACTGCTACTGGAGTTTTGTGTGACAAGAAGGTGCCTCTAAAACTTAAGGGAAAATTTTATAGAATGGCAATAAGACCAGCGCTGTTGTATGGATAAGAATGTTGAGCAATCAAGAAGGATCAAGTAAGGAGGATGGAGACCGCAGAAATGAGAATGTTTCGATGGACATGTGGTAGGACTCTGTGGGACATGACACCAAACTCTTCTATTAGGATGTCCTTTGGGTGGTTCCTGTATCCGAAAAATTGAGGGAGGGAAGACTACGGTGGTTTGGGCATGTCCTTAGGCGACAACCGTCGGATGCGGTCAGGAGGGTAGAGTCGATTACAATAGACGGTGCCAGAAGGAGAGGACGACCAAGGCGGAAGTGGGAAGACTGCTTGAGATCTGATTTGAAAGATTTAACCCTTACCGAGGACATGACCTCTGATAGGAAAGTATGGAGACTTAAGACCATGGTAGCCAAGTAGTACGGGTCACATCCATAGGGTGTATTATCTCTATCTTTTTTTAGTGCATTTGTAGTAATTTCCATATACGTTATTGTCATTGGAATTTATGAAGGCTTAGATCTAGGATAGTGGAGTAGTGTTGCCTTAGTTTAGGTTTTAACCCATTTTGACTTTATTCCTTATCGTAGCTTGCTATCGTTGACTTCTGTATATCCTTCTCTTCATGTTTCCTCTTTTTAAATTTAGTCGGGCCTTACGTTTCTGTCTATATGCAGAGATTTTTTATGCAGGGATTACTTCCATTACAGACGTGTATATGAAGAATGCATATGAAGAATGTTCAACTATGTATTTATTTATTTATATATATATGCATTGCATTTTATCTTTATTTTTACTGTTTTAGTTGTCGGAGGTCTTCCACGGAAGCTGCTCTCAACTTGGCGTTGGGGGCAGCCTACTACCCTACCTCCCCTTATCCCATTACATATGGGAATAGGGTTTTGTTGTTGTTGCTATATTTTATGTTAATTTATGTTTGTAAAAAAGGTAAAAAAAATCTTTTAAAGTTAATTATAGTCTATTGTTTAAGTGATGTACATTGAAGTCAATCAAATAAACTAGAATTTTGGGTAGTGTGTAATTTTATTTTATAATCTTTTGTATCAAAGAAAATTATGGGATAAGATAGGGAGATAATTGTTTAAAGGAGGATAGATGCTGTTGCACCATTAAATTATTATCAAATGTAGCGATTAATTAGTTGTAGTATGATACAAAAAGAGAATAAAACATGCATTGTTTATTATTTATTACATTGTTAAAAATAAATTACTTTGACTCGATTATCTGTTTCAAATCATAATTGGAAAAAATAAAGTTGAACTATTTTTAGTTCAAGTTAACTCCAATTTATGTCAAATTGGGTACGAGTCATTATCAATTCATCTAAAATTCGAATCAAATTTGATTCATACCGAGCTTGAGCCATCATGTTCGTGTTCATATCGGGTCTCAAGTAATAAGGTTTGGACCAAATTTATCAGATCTAACGAATATGACAACACTATTTTAATCTTGAAAGTGACATTCATTTTACCATTATACAGATTAGGGTGACATTGTTTTTAAGAAATTGATTTTTTATCATTATGTAATAAATTTATTTTATTAATTATTGCTAACATATAAGTAGTTGATATGAAAAATCTTAAAAGAAAAGGACAATCTAATATCAATCAATAGATCCTACATTACATTATAAAGGAAGAATGGGTTTTCTCCATTTGAGATTCAAAAAGGGGAAATTATAAAGATTGTCTTTTACTTCCAACCCAAATAATAACACAATCTTTACATATCATACGGATGTATACAGTAATACACATTAAAAAGTGTGTGTATAATTGAGATATGTGCTGTGAATTATAATTGAGTGAGTGGGTGACTTTGTGTGTGGGGAGGGGCTCTCTCTTTAAGGGTTTCACTCATCATTTTATTTATTTGGTGTTGGGGTTATCCTCTCTTTAACAATATATTTTTCCCACGGAAAAGGACCAACCAACCAACACGCAATTTTCAAGTACTTGCACATCTGCCCCCACCACAATTCAACAACATTATGCAATTATATAAATATGATATTCGATCACGAATTAATTGATTTTAGTTATTAAATAGATAATTATTATTTTTAAAGCTTTTAGGTTCGAGCATAATAACTACGAGATGATTTTAAAATTCATTATAAAATGATTAAGAATAATCAAACAGATACTATCTTATAATCATGCATCCTAAATCAATAAAAAAGTATAATATTTGAGTTAATTACATCATATATCTTTAAAATATAATTTAAATTTAAATTGGTCTTTGAATTTTAAATTATTTTAATTGAATCTTAAAAATTTTACTTATTATATCAATTAATTTCATCTATCAACTTAATCATTAACTTCGATTATGATATGCATATCATTTATTATATTTTAGACACGTTTGGTATAATTGATTTTAAAATTTAATATTAAATGTTTTTAAAACTATTATTTATTTTTATTTGATTTTAGATTTAAAATGTATTTTTAATTTGGATAAACTATATCATTCGTCACTCAATTATATTCTTACTCTTAGTTTGATCTCCGAAATTTAAAAATATTTAATTTAATCACTCAACTTTAAACATTGATTTTTTTATCACTCTACTGTTTTCTCTTTAGTATTATGATGACATATCATTTTTTTTTACTAATTTTTTAATTTTCATATAAGCACTAACAACTGTATCACATAGTTTTACTGGAAATTCTCTTTTCTTGTGTTTTAAAACTCATAATGAGAGATTATGATATGCATTATAGGAGTAAAGGGAATAACAATTGGGCATCCTGCTACAAAGTATTGAAATAAAAGCCTTGTATTCGATACGACAAAGAGAAAAAGACTTGGCAAGAGCAACAAAGAAAAGAATTGAGCTTCAAGCATGCTTTATAAGAGTGGTAGAAAGTCATTCATGGCAAAGACTTACGGAAGCCAAAAAATCCATGTTTACGGATCTAATCAAAAGAATAATTATGAAAAGGAGTTTAACTAAAGACGAAAGATCTATTTTTCGTGGCTCGTGCAACAAAGAACAACATGAAGAAAGAGACAATAAGATGACTTGTAAACATTGCAACTCCAGGAGCTCGTGTTGTCTTTATACTTTGCAGACCACCTTGCTCGTGCAAATTTTATGTGCCATTGCTCGTTTCTTTTCATGTCTGTAAATCTATAAACGAAGGGAGCATGAAGGTTTTTTGGGTTTGAAAAAGGAAAAATAAACTAGTGTTATAAGTATACTCGTTTATACTTGAATTATCATAACGACGACGATGGTCGGCGGTGATCGGAACGACTATCAATATGATGGCTTTAGTCTGAGTTCATCTAGGTTGAAGAGAGAAATAGAGAGAAAAAGGCGAGGAAGAGGAGAAGGAGGAAGAAAGAATGAAGAAAAGAAATATAGTTTTTTATTTAGATCAAAACGATATTGTTTTAGTTTAAATTTGATTTTTTTTTTGTAGAGATTTAAACTACATCATTTTGGTATTAATTGACATGTCATATCAAAAATTAAGTAAATTAAATTGATTTTTTTTTAATTTTAATGATTAAAATAGAAGTAAAAAAATAGTTAACTGATGAATTATGTAATTTACCCTTTTAACTGTTGTTGATATTGACATGAAAAAGGCAAAAAGGAATTTATGACAGAGGGAGACAAATTTTAAGAAATGTGGTGAGTGAATAGGCAAAGGGCCACCCTCCGCCTACTCAAACAAACCATCATCATCCCGCTCGGATCAAGTAAAGCCGAAATGGGCGACTCAACTCAACCCTGTCTTTTACCCATTAGCGCCTTCGATTATCTCTCCAAATAAAAGGACGGGGGTTAGATCTTCATGTTGTTTGATTAATTTGATTCTCTCATCATCTTTGTTTCTTTATAAAGTAATCATTATGGTATTTTTAATTATGTAAAATACACAGTACCTTGACTGTAATATTTAATTGTTCATAAATATTTTTTACTCATAAAACTAAAAAATAATATAAATTTAAATATATTTAAATAACATAAATCTTAATTCAATTAACATCTCCTAGAAATTATTAATTTAAATATATTTAAATATAATTATTTTTAGTTAACCGGTTAAATTTAAATATAACATATATATTTTAAGATTTCAAGACCACTACACTTTGATCTATATTAACTCAAATTTCTATTTCTAATAATAAATTTACATTTTTTTTAAATTTAATTTTCCAACTTTAAATTTTGTTCAATTTAATTCTTTATTATAATCTATTTACAATTTTTTTCTTTTCATCAATTCTTTACCTATTTTATGTTCATACAATGCTTTTCTCCAAAAATATTTTTAAAAATATTTTTAAAAATATATTTATAATGTCAAATGTCTTTTAATTTTTTAAATAATATTATAACATGAAATTTATATATGTATATCTTATATAATTAGAAAAAATTATTGTCAATGACCTATAGTGCAAGTGATTAAAAGTTCTCATTTGATATATTTGTTCTTCAGTACGTTGTAAGTTCAATACTCATTAGAAACAAAATTTTCCTTCCTCTCCTCTAGGTAGTTTATTTAAGAAATTAGAGAAAGTCATTAAATTGAATTATTTCACTATGATATTATAAATATTTATAATTAAATTTAAACAAAATTTTAAAAGTTCAACTAATTCGATTTGATTTGAAAATTTCAAAATAAAATTCGTCTGACTCGATTGAATCATACTTATTATTTTTATTTTTATTAATATGAAATAAGTATGAAGAATAACAACAATTTATTTACCATCAATATTATTTAATTCATATTTAAACATAATTATTTAATTCAACTAAATTCCACACGATCCATACTAATCCTTAAAACTTCCAAACTTAAGTTGAAATATGAAATTACAAACTGTTTACACTTGAAAATTTGGGTCCACTTAATTACACGCTACCGAAGATCTGCATTTGAACAAACACCAAAGATCCGGATCCACTCGCCTGGAAACAAGAATCACCCCACGCTCTCTTTCATTGTCACTTACCAGTTACCATTCTGAATTTTAAATTACAATTGAGAGATTAGAAAGCATTGTTTATTATCCGGTGAGAGCGAGAGCTCCATTACCTTTGTCTGCTTAGTTCACCTTCTGCGTATGATAATCTAATTTAAGTATTTTTAAATATTAAAAATATTAAAAAACGTAAATAAAAATATTAAAATTTTTAAATATTTTTTTATTAAATATAACTTTAAATATTAATATTTTAATATTTTCACAATATAAAATGTTAATTTTTTAATATTTTGGTTACAACAAAAATAATATAACATTTTAAATTATATTTAACTAAAAATATTAAAAATCAATATTTTTGATTACATTTTTCTTTAATCTTAAATTAAACGGTATTTCCTCATGCATTCTCCTGTTAACCACCGTAAAGTAGAGGCTCACCCAACAATTCAGCACTAACAGCAACGCGTACTGTTTTTGGCTTCGACCCTCTGTTGATTTTTATTCAAAAGAAAATAACATCAGTGACCGAAAATGCCTTATAATATACGATTTTAACCAACTTTTTTTGGATTTGCGAAAATGATCAATAAATTCGCAACGCGAACTATAATTTCACAACCCAATTTCCAAATTCGCAACGCAAATATGTAAATCGCAACACAGAAGTCAAATTCGCAACACAAAAGTCAAATTCGCAACACAGAAGTTAAATTCGCAACACAAAAGTCAAATTGGCAAAGCGCGTTTATTTTCACAACGCGAATTTTATTTTCGAATTCGAAACACAATATTAATTTCTCAACACAAATGTAAAGAGTATTATCGTAAAGCATAACCTAAAACCCTAAATCACAATTCAGTCACATCTTCATCTCTCACTCTCTACGGCGACATCCGTCCCCATCTCCGACGAAATCCGTCCCCTTCTCCGACGAAATCCGTCCCCATCTCTGGCGAAATTCGTCTATCTCCATCTCTCATAGCAACCCTCACAACCATTTACGGTCAGAAATAGAAAAACAACAACCGAGGGTTAGTTTTTTTAATCTCTTATTTTTATTTTGAAATTTTTGTATTATTATTAGATTTTACTTATATTGATGATAAATTTACTGGTAATTTCAATATATATAGATTAACCATTTCACTGAGATTGATTAGTAATTTCATTCAGTTGCTGTAAATACTGCTAAACTGTTTAGTCTTTAACCCTGTGAAGTTAGTATTTGTCTTTGTTTTATCTTTTTGTTGAAGAAATACAATTC
Source organism: Hibiscus syriacus (assembly GCF_006381635.1). Lineage (NCBI taxonomy): Eukaryota > Viridiplantae > Streptophyta > Magnoliopsida > Malvales > Malvaceae > Hibiscus > Hibiscus syriacus. The sequence continues at coordinate 821,819 of NW_024062618.1, read as the reverse complement.
ATTCAAGTTTTAATTTACAGAATAATAGTTTTTGAAACTTAAATTCGCAACACGAAAATGAAAATCGCAACGCGATTTTAGTTTCGCATTGCGATTTTCTCGTTGCGATTTTCATTTTCTCGTTGCGATTTTCATTTTCGTGTTGCGATTTTCATGTTCACGTTACGATTTTCATTTTCGCGTTGCGAATTTAGGTTTCAGAAACTACTCTTATTCTGCAAATTGAAACTTGAATGAATTACATTACTTCAACCAAAAAACAAAGACAAATACTAACTTCACAGTGTTGTGAATTTAAGTTTCAAGAATAAACTACTACTCTTTATGTTGTCCTTGAACCTGCACTAAACCTATATGTTATCCTTTTAAATGTTTATATAAGTGCTTACTTCTAGAATGTTATCTGATGCATTTTGTGAACTATGATGGAATAATGACTTGGGTGAATACCGTGCTAGTTTGAAACATACTTGGCTTTGTTTTCACTGTTTAATATCATGTCTGTTTATAGTGTATAATTTGTAGTTTTTGGTATATCTAATTTGGTATGTTTATTGTTTTTGTAGAAATTTGTTTCGGCTCAATTGACCTTAAGGAATAAATTAAGTCTAGCCACTAAAATTGCATCGACGTTTACACCTTTACAAAGAAAATTATTTGAGGATACTTGCTTCGGGCCATGGCTGAAAGTACAACATCCGGGTGGAGATGCTATGTTGACACATTTGTTTCTTCAGACCATGACTAACGATCTACCCGAGAGGATTCAACGTGGCGATGAAGAGATATGGTTTCATTTTCCTCTAGCGTATACTTATTTTGGGCGGGAGGAGTTTTGCTTAATCACTGGTCTACGCTTCGGACACGATGAAGTAACCCGGTACACTAGTCATATCTCCCGCCCATCATGGTTATCTCGGGTTTTTCCTGAGCTGGCAAAGTCAAAGCCGAGTTTACACGTCGACGACTTGGAGAGATTATTTGTTAAAGATGGTTTTACTCGGATGGATGACCTTGATGTTGTCCGAGTATGCCATTTATTACTTTTGCATGTCGGTTTTTTAGGCAAAGAGGGCAGACAACCTATTTCTGAGGACCTAATATTATTGGTAGAAGACCTAAATGCATGAAACATGTTTCCGTGGGGTTCATATATATGGAAAGCTACATGGAAGAAGTTGTCGTCTGCCTTTGAGGACCGAAAAAGTTTGTGGGGGATGGTTCTAAATACACCTTGGCAGACTTTATTTGGGCCTTTAAGGTAAGAATTTCTATATAATGTTTCCAAATTTATAATTAATTATTTAACAATTACTGATGTTTGTATATTATATTGTTTGTAGATTTGAATATTTGAGGCTTTTCCCAGCATGCGGACATATGCGATAAAAAATTCAAATGATATTCCTAGGGCTATTACCTAGAGAAGGATCCACCTGTTGGATTGGGAAGAGTTACTACCATATACGACGATGAATGATGTAAGTTAACACACAAATACTACCATATATAAACAAGTTATTACTAGTACACATTTAACTTTGTTTGAGCTTTTATATTGTTAGGAGGCCAACTATCCATTACAGAGGCTGACACCCACAGAGGCTGAGCTTGCCACTGATTGGTGGCAAACTAGTAAGCGGGTTTTTGATGGGACGGATGATCAGCACCCCCACTTCGAGAGCCATTACCTGATCAGGCCGATTCTACAGCTCGACACCCGGAGCCATCACCTGATCGAGCCTCTTCTCCACCTCCACCATCACCTATTCCATCACATCATCGAGCCTCTTCTCCACCATCACCTCATGATAGGCGACCGGTAAAGAGGCCACGACATTTATCTCCTTGTTCTCCACCTCCACGGGATGAGTTAGGGGAGTTACGTGATGAGGTCGATGCTTTGTGTCATGAGGTCGGTACTTTACGTGAAGACAATGGTGCATGGCGTGATGAGGTATGATATTTACGTGGTGAGGTAGATGTTTTACGCGATGACAATGATGCGCTACATGGTGAGGTATCTACTTTACGTGATGAGGTAGCCGCTCTACGTGAGATTGTTTCATCGTTGCAGAATAAGGTTCATACTCTACGCAATGAGGTAAATTTGTTTAATACTATACTAAAAATGCAAATAACCTTTTTTCGGCATTATTTATTTATTTACTTATTTATGTATTAATTTATTTTCAGCTACCCGATAAGGTAGATGCTTTACGTCGGGTTTTTCTTACACGATGGGGTTCACGAATTAGACGTCATGCACGTGCCATTACGTCTCCTTTCACTCCACTAGTGCCAAGACTCCGTAACAAGAAGCCCGATTCACCTGTCATCGTTCAAGAGGCGCCTCTTATCGTTCAAAAGGCCCATCTCATCGTTCAAGATGCCTATCTCATCGTTCAAGAGCTCGATTCACATGGCGTCATCTGTCGACATATTGATAAACTCCCTCCCGTGCCCGATATGATGGATGCGAGTTGACTTTCATATGAGTTACCGGCCAGTACCATTCCTCAGCAAGAGATGGGAACACTACCGGACACAATTACGGATAATACCCTTTGGGCTAAGACCGTAGTTGATTTTTATTTACATGAGCGGAGCCAGGGGTGTTATTCTAACATATGCAAACTTGACGATGTTATGCATTTGTTTCTTGATCGGTCTTGGTGGGGTATTTTATTAGGGGTTGAAGATAATGGCTATTTCGAATGGGGTAAGTCTTATATTCTTCTTATATTGCATTTTGATTAATTTTTTTTAAAATTTATTCATAAATTCACTAATATATGTATTTTTTTATAAAACAACATATTGATGCATGGATGTCACGTCTTCTAATAATAAGGAAATCGAAGAAAATAAAAAATACTCGATGGACTATTATACCGACATCTTTTCACGTAGCTCACTTGAAGGATCCAAGAGATTCTTTATATATATTGGGTAATGGAAAAGCTAAACTTTATCATGTGTGGTGGGAGGTCGATAAGGTTAGTATTTATTTTTTGAATAATTTAAAGGTGTTCATAAATTTTATTTGATGTGCGCAATTATTTATTATTGCAGATGTTTATCCCTGTTTTAGAACGTCGTCATTGGCTTCTCATCGAGATTCAGCTCTCATCCCTGAAGACAATTGTATATGACAGCATGTTGAATTACATACCATTGTCTGATTTGAGAGATATTATTTGTAAGGGATAGAGCACTCATTTGGCAAAATACTTGGACGTGATTGATTATTGGACCAATTCTGAAAACAAGAAGCCAAAAAAGTTCAAAGTTACAATGATCAGAGACGATACCGTGCCACAATAAACGGAGGGAGCCAGAGGGGATTGTGGTCCTCTTGTATGCATGTGCTTGGAACGTTTGATGACAGATAGTAAACAGTTTCTACTTCCCACAGATAGAGATAGAGGTGTAATAGGGTTGTGGTTTCGTCATTTTATGGCTCGAGCGATATATGCGAGACATTGCCTATCTGCATCCGCGTGCTGAAAGTGTACATACACAATTGGTAAGTTTGAGCAAGTGTTGTTAACATATATACTCTTTGTTGGTTTGAAAATATTTGGTTAAGTACCTAGAATTCAATAATTTGTTGTTTGTTGGTTTTAGATGTGTAGAAAGTGTTGTTTGAGCAAATGTTTGGTTTATGCAGGTTAATCCTGAAGTGAGTTGCGTGAAATTGATGTATTTGTGCATAAACAACTGTCTGGGATACATTTTTTTTGCTTGTTTAATTGAATTTTACATTGATTTGTAAAAGTTGATTTGTTTAATTGATGAGGAAATAAGAATTATTTTTTGCTTGTTTAATTGATTTTTAAAAGTTGATTTGTTTAATTGATGTGTAAATAAGAATTATTTTTGCTTGTTTAATTGATTTGTTGTTTTAAATTTCAATCTGTATTATGTTGAAGGCAAAACAGAACTGTTATAGGTACACTTTCGCAATGCGAAAGTCAAATTCACGTTGCGATAGTCAAATTCACAATGCGAAAGTCAAATTTGCAACGTGAAAGTCAAATTCGCAATGCGAAAGTCAAATTGGCGTTGCGATTTTGCGTTGCGAATTTGACTTTCGCAACAATCGCAACAAAAAATCTGATAAGTGATAACAACTGAATAGATCATAGCAATGTTAAAACACAAGTTACTAATGAATGTCTAATGCATTCACACATAAAATACACATAATACAACGTTTGCATTTAAAAATCACCTAAGTTAATAAGTCCCAAAAGGTGAAGCCGGTTGTGATTGTGATTTATTGCAATTTTGATTTCCTTTTGCTTGACACCATATGAATATTCTCCCATGACCCTCCAAAACACAAATATGTCTAAACATGATCAACATTAGATGATTTCATTCTACAATTTGTAAATTAATTTACTAAACAAACGAGCTATAAACTATATATCATCACTAACTTAGAGAATAACATACCTTTATTAAGTTGATAGTTGATAATTTGGGAGAGAAATCATTGAAAAATTATATATAAATAAAATTATGTCAAAAAAATTCCTTCCGAATATTATCCATTTCATCCAGCTCATGAAGATAAGATAACCATTAACCGAAACAGTCTGAGAGAAACATAGCTGATGTAGAAGCAGCTGCATATTTATTAAAATCTCGAAGGCGATCCATTTGGTTCTCAAACATTTAAAGCATCGGAAGCATTTTCGGACTTATGATTTGGGTGGTACTCGGAAGCATTTCAGACTTATTATTTTTGTTATTATTATAATTTGTAGCCCTCAATTATCGGGATTTTTAGTTGCCATTTGTTGTATTTCCCATATACCACCCAGATCATACGTCCGAAACGTTTTTGACGCTTTAACTATTTGAGAACCAACTGCATCACCATTGAGATTTTAAATCTGCAGCTGCTTTTATATCAAGTATGTTTAGCTAAGATAGTTTCGGTTTAGGGTTAACCTACCTCAGTGAGCTGACTGAAATGGATAATATCCGAAAGGCATTCTTCGGATATCCAATCTTCATGCTTGTTAACCAAAAACAATAGAAATTAGGAATAATCAATGATAACATGCATATTGGCTAAGTTATTCTATTGAGTAAGTTGTTGTTTGGATGAAACAAAGGCTTGGGCTAATATTTATAGTGGAGCCGAAATTTATATATATTAAAATTCAAACTCAAATTGAAATTTAAATTCAAACTCCAATTATATATTAAATGAATTTGAAATGCAGTGTTAAATTGAACATGAAAATTGTATAATTGATTCATACTGTTCAAGTAACATGCTTTATGAACCATCAAGCTAAAATACAATATTGATTGAGTTGAACGTTGAGTTGTGAGTTGATGGGGTTGTCACATTTGTCACATGGTGGGAATAAAGTACTCACATGGAAGAGATAGATTGTTTTGTTATGCACAACCCATCTCATCTGAATGAAAATATACATATATACAATATAATCAAACCAAAACATACATACACAATAAATTTATACATAACAATGTTCAAATAATGTACCCACAACAACGAAATTAATCCGATGAAAAAGGGTTATTTCTAACGAAGTCTGGAACATTATTTTCCAAATAATGTACTCATAACAATGTTCAAATAATGTACCCACAACAATGTTTAATTGATTTATTGTTTAATTTTCAATCTGCATTATGTTGAAGGTAAAAGCTACATGTTGAAGGTACACTTTCGCAACGCGAAAGGCAAATTCGGGTTGCGATTTTCTCGTTTCGATTGTTGCGATAGTCAAATTCGCAACGCGAAAGTAAAATTCGTGTTGTGATCGTTGCGTAAGTCAAATTCGCATTGCGATTTTTGCGTTGCGAATTTGATTTTCACGTTGCATATTTGACTACATAAAATACAACTGAAAAAGATAAAAGACAACAATCTGATAAGTGATAACAACTAAACAGATCATATCAATGTTCAAACTCAAGTTACTAATGCATGTCTAACTGAAAATGTATGTATTCACACATAAAATACACATAATATAACATTTGCATTTAAAAATCACCTAAGTTAATAAGTCCCAAAAGGTGAAGTCGATTGTGATTGAGATTTTGATTTTGATTGCAATTTTGATTTCCTTTTGCTTGGCACCATATGAGCTTTGGATTTTGATGAGGATCCATATTTTGGATGAGGATCCATATTTTGGTAGAGGAAAAGTTGATTGTGATGGCACTGGTGATCCACAGGTTAACTTTTTATGACCACTTTCCTTGCACCGACTACATGTTGATATCCTCTTCTCTTCACCCTTACACGGTATACGATCGTGATTTTTTGGTCGGCCAGGTAGTCTACTGTCCATGACTGGTGGCAAACCTATTTATAAGTCATCTGGTATGTCCCACTCAGAAGGATATGGAATAGGGTAGACAATCTCGGCATAAGTCTGTCGATGTAATTCTATAGTGTAGCAATCCATAACGTATGCACTTGAATCATCTTAGTTTAGATGAAGAACAACTTTTATAACATGGCCACACGGATAACCAGATGTTTGTCATTTCATACAACTACACGTCTTTGCATTTAGATCGACAAGCCCATTTAAGTTATTATCCAATACATCAAACAAAGTGTTTGAACATGGTTCAACTCTCCATAGAATTGACTTCACAACACGTTTCGTTATTTTTTTCAGTCCATGGTGTAACACGACGTTCCAATGTTCCTATAAATTAAAATAAATAATACCTAGTAAAATATATATTAAATATGATAAGTTACGAATTTAAAGAAATAATACCTGCATTGTTTCTTTTCTTGTAATATCACTGTTGAATAGAGGCTCAAAAAAACTCTATTAACATGGTAAATGGGTAATTTCCGGGAATGACGACTTAGAGCGTTGATTGATTCTGCACTGTAGACGTCTTGAAACCATATCTTGCTCCAAGTTAATGTACTCTTGACCATCTTTCAAACCCGACATCTTCTAGTGTTTGAGCACATTGAGGCAAAACACGTCTTAAACAATTTATATGCTTATTAAAATTCACTTCCCGATAAGTTTTTACAGCATTCCAGTATGTCCATTTGTGATTTTTTATACCAGCATACATTGATTTTAGATTTTTGTACAAATGAACACCACAAAGTCTATGAAAAGCATATGGGAAACACATTCTAACAACGTTGTCAATTGAGTTTGCCCTATCGGATATGATTGTCAGATTGTTAATAGGACCTATGCAATCCCTAAGATGCCCCATAAACCATGTCTATTAATCAGAGGTTTCAGATTTGCCAACCCCGTAAGCTATTGGTAGTATCTCATTGTTAGTATCCATGGCTACTGCTAATAAGTTTACTCCAAGGTATCGACTTTTCAAATATGCTCCGTCAACTATAATAATTGGGCGCATGCAAGTAATAAACGAACGAATATACAAAATAATATACACAAGAAATATAATCATTTAAATGTGAAATGCATACAACTAACAAAAATGAGTCAACAAAATGATAATGATTTACTAACCGCAGTACCAATGGCGATAAACAACAACTCAAAGCGTCCATCTCTATCTGTTTTGATATGAGTTACCGACCCATGATTTTTCAGCTTTAAATTGTGACAATAAGCCGACAGTTGGGCAAACGATGCTTCTGGCGACCCCCTCAACAATTCCAAGGCATAACATTTGACTCTCCAAGCTTGAGAATACGAGATACTAATCTTGAACCAAACATTCATGTCAGTCATAATTTCATGTCCCCGATGTACCTTGCCATTAAAAAACATTAACTCAGCCAGAAAACCACCCAACACCTTTTTGTTTGCCTATCTATGGTGAGGAAAAACTTGGGTTCTTGAACATGTATGTTTATCAATAAAAGTCCTAACTTGAAACATTTCACAATCTTTTATCCTCTTTGCAATCATACGCCACGTACAGTTTTTGTCAATCATACACCTTGTTTCGAAATGATCTTTGCTTGTTTTGTTAACTTTTAGTTGATAGCCATCTTCCACACATTTCGTATACAAAGCTATCTTCAAGTCTTCCTTTGTATCAAAACAAGCATCTTTCTTGATATGAATAACTTTTGTGTAACAATCAACTGTTATCTTTACCAACTCTTATTCTGGTATCTGAAGTAATTCTGGCATATTCCAATTATACTCTCGTGACATTTTCTTCTTTTTCTTTTCTTCGGGGACTTCTTATTCTTCTTATTCTTCTTCAAGGTTATATGAATTACAGAATGGATGTTCAACATGTTCATTCACAGTCGTAACTTCCTCCTTATTATCATCAACAACATCTTCCTCGACAGCGGCTGTTTCATCATTAAAATTTGGGTATTGACCAATATAAAAACCATTACATGCAGGGTCTGTTTCTTCTTCTGAAACATCATCAAAATCTGAGTATTGACCAAGATCAAAGTCTGGGTATTGACCAAGATATTGACTAGTACTCATAATTTTTTCTGTTGGCTCATAATCGTCTAACTGGTCAATACGAAAACTGGAATTTGGTGCTAAAAGTTGATTGAGATTTGGATTAGGAAAAGGTTGTGGGTTTTGAGATTGTGTTTGATATTGTGTTTGTTATTGGAAATGTGGTGAAACAAAATTTTATTGGTGATGAAATTGTGGTGGAACCATTAAATTTTGAGGTTGATAACAACGTTGTACATTGTGAGCACCATAAACTGGGGTTGAAGAACTTAGTAGATTACTACTCGCTACTGACCCAACTTCACTACTTCTAGGTTCAACAACATACAATGTAACATCATCTTCTTGCGAAACACTAATGTAAGCAATGAATCGTTCAACATCTTCATTGTCGGTTAACAAATAAACTTTACATTTTCTCTGATAAGATAGCCTAAATCCACTTAGAGGCTCTAAATTTAATTTCTTTGCAATACGTAACATTAGAGTTTCATAAGTTAATTTTTTTAATGACATTTTTAGTTGAAGATTCATGGGTAAAGGCACATATTGTAAAACACCATGAACATTCTCCCATGACCCTCCAAAACACAAATCTATCCAAACATGATCAACATTAGATGATTTCATTCTACAAATTATAAATTAATTTACTAAACAAACGAGCTATAAACTACATATCATCACTAACTTAGAGAAAAACATACCTTTATTAAGTTGATAGTTGATAATTTGGGAGAGAAATCATTGAAAAATTATATAGAAATAAAATTATGTAAAAAAAAATTAGAGATGGGGAAGGATGTCGTTGGATATAGGAACGGATGTCGCCGGAGAGAGTAATAGATAGAGATTGAATGAGTTGCGATTTAGGGATTTAGGTTATGAGTTGCTGCTGATGCGTAGTTATATACCCAAAACATCTGTGTTGCGAAACTAAAACCTGTTGCGAAATTAAATTCATGTTGCGAATTCAAAAATCGAGTTGCGAATTTGAAATTCAGTATTACGAATTTGAAAATCGCGTTACGAATTTAACTTCTGTATTGTGATTTACGAAAATGATCAACAAATTCGTAACGCGAACTTTAATTTTACAACTTAAATTTTAAATTCACTTTTTTTATAAATTCAAAAAAAATAATTAAAATTATATATTATAAAATATTTTTTTTGTCACTAAAATTATTTTATCTTTATTCAAACTTTGGAACTACCAAAGCGCTAATTCACATACCACTGACACACTACTTCCCTCCTCCTTCACTTGAAAGTTGAAAACTTCTCTCATTTATATATTACCCAGTCCCAAAGGTTGAAGCTTTGATTTTTCAAATCTAATCCAATCTATTATTAAGGAAAGGAAGTAACTTAGCAAGTGGGAACTTTGTTCTCAATCTCTTTCTCTCTCATCGTGTCACAGTACTGCAACTTCTTTTTGCTCATATATTTGCTTTATAAATAAATTCAACCACCATGTCCATGTTTGCTTCTTTTGCTTCCTTTTAAATCTCTTCACACGGGACGGGAATACTCCTTTTTGTCACCTCTCATTTCTCATTTATTACTATTTTCTCTGTTCTATACGTTTCCTTCAAGCTCTATCTTTAAAGATAAAGTACTTTTTTTTGTTTGTGGGAATAAATAAGATGGAAGAGATAAAGAGAGACTCCTGCAATGCTCTGCTAACTGGTCACAGCTCACCAGGTGGTAGGTAGAGCTTGTGGTTGATAGAGAGAAAGATGTTTTACTTGTAAAAGACCTTACTCACTTTCTTCTCCCTTTCTCTTTCGCTCTCTCTCAAAATCATACAAGAAATATACAGCAGGTGAACGTTATTTGGTTGTTGGTGTGTTTGATTTTTTTTCTATTATGGATACCTATGAAGCAACCAGAATTGTGTTCTCTAGAATCCAAAACTTGGAACCAGAAAACGCTTCCAAAATCATGGATCTACTGCTGATTCAAGACCATGGTGAGAAGGAGATGATTCGTTTAGCCTTTGGTCCTGAAGCTTCACTTCTCTCTGTGATACTCAAGGCCAAGAAAGAGCTTGGTCTTCCCTCTAACTCTCCTTCTACACCTTCTACTCCAGCTTCTCCTTCTCCTTTTCTCGCAAACAACCCGAACCCTGTTAATATTTCAAGGCAAAACTCATCTGCTTCAAGGCTCATACCATCTTCTCTCACCATCCCTACCAACCTCTCTTCTTCTTTTGGTACTTCTTCATGGAGTCCTTTGTCTGAACTACAGAACCCTGATGAGTTGATCAGTCCCAGCAGTGGCTCTTTAAATCCTTCTTCTTTTCCTTTGTATGGAAACGGGGAAGCCACTGATATGGTTGATGAGTTTCAACTTCAAGATCAACTAGCTTTCCTCAACGAAAGCTCTCCCAAAAACCATGATTTCTTCAACCGCCAATCTGGTGACTTGTCCTCTAGTTCAACGGCTGGTGCTTGTGGTATCACTGACTCCATAGGGTTCCCCTCGTACTGGGGAACCTCCTTTCACAGGAGGAGTAGCTCCGTGAGTGATATTTTGGGAGCTGATGACCCGGCTTCTGGGTTTGGGTGGAGACACTGTCTGTATTTTCTTAGAGGGTATTGTAAAAATGGGAAGAATTGCAGATTTATCCATGGTGGCCTTGGAGAGTATGGTTCAGTGGTTGCTGGAGCAGATGGTGCCACCATCGTAGGATCACCTAACAAGATCGAGATGGACCAGGCCCATGAACTACTCAGATCCAAATCAGCTCAGCAACATAGGTTGGCAGCTGCTTCACAGCTCATAGGTTCTATTTCTTTTCCTCCTTACTCCCTAAAGTGCATGAGCTCGTTCCTTCAAAAGCAACAAAATGATACTCAGAGGTACTTGGTAGTTGATCCCTTCTCTGTGTGCTATCTATTATGTAATACATAAGATCGAGTCTTGAGTTAAATATGTGATGTGTGGAAATGATTAAAGATTTCATTTTGGTTTGAAACTGTAGGGTTGCAGCAGCTGCTGCTTTAATGATGGGCGATGAGATGAACAAATTTAATCGATCCCGGCTCGAAAGAAGCAGCTTTTCAATAAACGGAGAAGCAGGCATGGTTAACCCTGCTTCAAGACAGATCTACTTGACTTTCCCAGCTGATAGCACCTTCAGAGAGGAGGATGTGTCCAACTATTTTAGGTATTTTGTTGAACACTCTACTTCTATGTTGGTTCAGCTTGGTAATTATATCTAAAACTATGCGTTTCTCCTTTGAAGTATATATGGACCGGTTCAAGATGTGAGGATTCCATACCAGCAGAAGAGAATGTTTGGATTTGTTACTTTTGTTTATCCCGAGACTGTGAAAATCATCCTGGCTAAAGGGAACCCTCATTTCGTTTGTGATGCTCGTGTTCTGGTTAAGCCTTACAAGGAGAAAGGAAAAGTCCTGGACAAGTACATGCGTCCTCTTTTCACTGTGAAATCTTTGCTCGGATGATTTACTTGGTCTAGATCTGTTAAAACCTACTTTGTTATCATTGCAGGAAACAGCAGCAAATTGAAAGAGGAGATTTCTCTCCTTGCGGTACTCCAACTGGCCTTGATTCGAGCCCCCGGGACCTATACGACCCTCAGCTCGGTAAGCATAAGTCATGGTCTATCTTCCTCGTTGTATATGTGATTGCCACGCTAACGATAACTGTGTGCACTGTAGGACTGAGGGCGTTTTACAATACCCAGGACTTGTTGTGGAGGAGAAAGCTGGAGGAGCAAGCTGATCTTCAGCAGGCGCTTGAGCTTCAAAATAGAAGGTTGATGGGCCTGCAACTCCTCGGTGCAAAGAAGAATCACCATCACAGGGCTCTTTCTAGTGGAAGCCCCATTCCATTACCTACGCACACTCCAAAAATGTTCAACCAGTCCCTTGTACTTCCTCAGTTTCACAACAGTCAAGAAGCTCCACAAGGTGGCTACACAATTTTCATTTCAAATATAACAATTTAATCTAGTCGTTGTTTTCCTAATTCATATGAAATGGCTTGGTATATCTCATTGCAGAGAATTGTTCTAGCCCTGTGGCAGTGGTATCCATGCATGCATCCGAGAAGCAAGTTGTGAGTACTGGTACTGCTGCGGGTAAAGAATCAGCCAGTGTTGAACAAAATGATACTGGCAAGGAGAGCCCTAATCTTGAAGACGGTAGCCTGCCAAAAAGGTATTCAAGTAATCAAACTTTGTGCATTCAGATTGAGATTGGGACTAAATCAATAACAGCAAATGGCACATTTTTTGCGTCCAGATCGAACTTATGCATCTATTGTATCAAATTGCAGTTTGGAGCACAACCTTCCTGATAACCCTTTTGCATCTCCTAAAAAAGCTTCTGGAGAGTACTTGTCTGCATTCTCTAATACTGAAGCGGATAGGGACACATCAGTCTCGGCTTCTTCTATAACAAATAATTGGGTCCCTTCAACATTGCTTCCAGAAAATAATGCATTAGACATGGCATCATTCAACTCTTTCAACTGCCAAATGCCCAGGTACATGATTATTATCATTAATTTTCATAATACTATCATCATGATTATAAACGGAGTCTTTACATGGTTAAAATGATTTGTAACATATGAATATTGCTTCCATATTCAGGTTCTCATCCGGACATGGGACCATCAGCATGTACGCAGGCACTGGCGGCCCAACTTGCCCTGTTGGAATTTAGCATCCTTTGCAAAGGTAAATGGATAGCTTCAGATTCTCTCTTCAAAGCATCATCTTTGTTTTACTTTTGTTCGCACCTATCGTATTATTGTTAAATGAGACCCGCTTCACTTTACAGGTTAGAAGACTGAAGGTATAAATCAAACAACATAGTTTCACATCAGAGATCTAATAGAAGAGCCAACCACCACTATACTCTATTTACAACCATACAAAATGCGTTCATAAAAAGGCAGTGAAGGAAGTGGGACAGCTATTCCTTCTCTTTTGTTGTAATAATGTTTACCTATTGTTTCAATAGTTTGGACCACATGTTAAAAGAAAGCATAGAAAGAAAAAGGGATCACCCAGTCAATGTGTATCTGTAACTCCCCAATGGTTTCCCTGTAAGAAACAAGGAGGAAAAGCCCTTGTTTAGTTCATTTCTTTTCTAGCTTAGTCTATGCTTGTACAGAGCAAGAAGGGAAACCAATCCATAGGCAAAATAGTAAGAACATGCATATATTGCATTGTGTATGGCCCTTTTAGGGTAAAAATGAAGAACAATGGGAGAAGAATATGTTAAAATCTCAGTTCATAGTAATCAAAGATCATGTGGTGCAAGAACTTGTTTGATTGTGTATTAGAATCTTACATGCACATGCAATCGGCATAATAGAAATGGCACTACTGGCATTATTGATTGAGGGTAGGATCATTGTATGACATTCATTTGAGGGGGAAGAAACAGGAAGGTCCACAAAGACGAACAATCGCATGGGGTGACTAGAGCTGACTAGTACAAGTGGGTCCAAAGCATTGTTTTAGAGATTTAGTAAATAATTAATATTAATCTATATAAATGCCAGGTTGTTAGTGGGGTCCTCTGCATCACCACCCACCCATTTGGCCTCATTTCACTGATACCACTTTGTTTGAAATACTAATCGCTCTCCTCTCTCCCTATTTGGTTGGGGGAATGTGAGATTCACATAAGAATAGAATCCACATTATTTCGTTTGGTTGGTCGAGAATATCATTCCTGATAATCTTACATTACTAGTAGTAGATTTTTTGAAGTATATTACCGGGAATGTCATTACCTTCCTTTCTTTATGTATTGTTGGATTACTGACGTTTTGGACTAAAATACCCTTATTTTTTTTTTCAAAAATGTCATTATTCTGTCATTAAATAATAAAAATTCTACGAATGTTAAATTACAAATTTATCCTTAAATTATTTTAGATTTACAAAAAATATATATATAATTAAAATTTTATATGAAGTACAGAGGTTAAAATAAAATTGTATCATTTTATTAAACCTTTTTATATTTTCAATTTTGCAAAAAAAATTATATAAATTTTATGAATTTAATTTTTTTAAAGAAAACATATAAATATTTTCTAACTTGTTAAAAAACTAATATATAATAAGGACAATTTGGTCAAATATACATTCCAATAATCTTTTATTCCTTTAACCAAACACGGTAATCTTACATTCCTGCTAAACCAACCAAACACAAAATACAACATTCTCAGTAATTCTATTCCCTAGTAATCTTTTATTCCCACCGACAATCTTACTTTCTGTGAACCAAACGCACCCTTAATATTTTGGCTCTTGCCTTCTACCCTTAGACATTAAGGGTTTAAGGATGATATTAATATTAATGATTGCCTTCAATTTCCTTTTTTTTTTTTTTGGGGGGGGGGGGTTCTCTTTCATTAGTTCTAACTTCATTGTGCCCTCGAAGTCTAATGCAAAAGGAAAAGGAGGCAAGCATGCAAGTGGTAGGGTAAAGTTGATGAATACAAGCCAAAAGAACATCTTTTCCATAGTCATTTTCCCTTTCCGCAAAAGAGAATTTTACTTTTCTCAAAGGAACTTGTTTGGTTTCCGGGAAATTTACGGATCTATAATCATTTACAGAGATGGTCAAATTCAAGTGTTCAACTTGATCAAAGGCCAGTTGTGTTTAAATGAATAAAAAGTTCATCCAATGGTTACATTTGCTTGCGTATCTTGATATTAAGAACTGGTTATTACAAATGGATAACAAAAGTAAGAGAACCTACACTAGTCATCATCTTTCTCTTATTAAGGCTGATTACCAAGAAGAGATGGTCTATAGAACACATGAGTCTGTGCTATCTCGATACGATCTTTCGGGTCATGCATGGTTTCGTCCCTTAATGCATCAAGGATGGCCTGCAAAGGGAACTCCCTGAACATTCATACCAAGTTCCATCAGCTCACACTTATGCAAGTGTTCTTATAATGAAAAACATCACCTAGCGAGTGGGAGAAAAGAAATTGAGTACCTTGTGATGAGTATTTTATATAGCACCTTCAAGATGGGGCAAAGCTCCACAGGAGCTACAGATTTGTTTTCTTCGGGGTGCAAGACGCTTAAGCTGGATTGACTAAGAAGCTCATAAAAGCCTTTCACAGCAGAGACACCCTGCCATAATAATGAGATTAATGTTTATAAAAGGAATTAAATGACGGGATCGGATAAGACGTAAACAAAAGGAGTTAGAATCTGGTTCTATTACTAAACAGTAATTACAAATGCGACCAATTTATGGTTATGCAATTGACAATGACTATGCTAAAGCATGTGCGCGAGGTCCGAGGGAGCTCCAAACTGATGAAGAAACGGAGATGTAGTTATCCAAGTTTATACTACAGCAACAAAATAAATAAAATGGCCCATAAAACCAATGGGAAAATTATATTTACCAGTCCAGGAATGGTCTGGGATAATATACTTAAACATGCTCAGAAGCTAATGCAAAAGTTTTAAATACATGCCTATAGACCTCCACAATCATTCTAGATATTGAAAGCAAGCATTTTTTAGGCAATAAAGACAGGAACATGCATGCCTGAAAAATACAAATAACAGAATAAGTTTCCAGATCACAAATTAATTAAAGAATCATCTTTCAAATGTTCTCAATAGTTTCTTTAACAACACCATTTTCCCCCTATTATGCAACACAGGTTGTCTGCATACAGAATTCAGCAGACATCCACTGATCTCGATTTTGAACAACACTTACAATTTTAATAATTTGCTTCAAGTCAGACTAGTATTAACTCAACTCTACCCAAACCAACCTAAAAGGCTAAAACTGTTTGCTCAAAATGCTCCACGGAACAGAAAAGCTCTTACCTGAATCATACCCTTCCCCTTGATGCTATCGCCCATCTCAAGGTTCAATCCCCCTTGGGCCAACTGTTGCCCATACCATGCATTACGACCTTTTAACAGGGTTACATAGGTGTCAGCCAACAAAGGCCCAGCAAGTTTTTCAGGCTCTTCTGCCAAGAGATGAGTGATAAATATCATCTCAGATGTACACAGTGCAAAGTATACAGACTTGCTGGTGGCACTCTCATTGGTTAGAGCTGCTACCATTCCTGTGGAATCAATATAGGAAATTAACTTATAAAGATTTGAAATCTCAACTTACTGCTGAAATTGAAATTGAATATTTAGTTCAAAGATAAGTTCTTTGGAATCATGAATATAGTACACAGGTGTTGAGCCAATGTCCTTTAGCATCTTGGAAACTGCGGAGTATAGGTTATCGAGTATCAAGTAATATCTACCACTTAAAGACCAAACAAGTCAAAATCACACTACCTGCAACTGCATAATGAAAGTAGGACATTGGCTCAACACCTTTGGTTTTCTTTTTATTGGGTCCTGTTTTGATCAATCATTAGCTGGAATTGTGTTGATAAAATCATTAAATTGGATATTCATTATCATTAAACTAATATTGCCATACAGCCTATCGTGCGAGGTGCATGACTTAGCATGCTTGCAAAAAACTAGATCTTACCAGCTCCAATGGCATAGACATTCTTCAAACCACCCATCACTTCATGAGTAACAAGATCACCATTGTCCCACACAATAAAATGGGGCTGCCTTAAGAACTTTGCCAAAGGTTTCCTCCACTTTTCAGCCCCACAAATTCGAGCATTAGCATATTCTTTATTGTATATCTCTGAAGCTATATTAGGTCCTCCGAGATAGAGAATGTTCTCAATGGGGATTCCAGCTGCAAGAACAGGAATCAAGATTCATATTGATATGAATTTTATTATGAAATTCAGCAAATAGGCTAAAACAGTTCAGGCAAAACTTCAAGAAACGAAACACAATGCTTACTTGCTCGATTAATCATCAGAGTGGGAGTTATTATGCGAGGTTCAGGCACAAACTCAGCTTCTATACCCTTTGCCAGAGATATGATTATGGGCATTGTTATTCTTTCTTTCCAATACCTTCTAATTTCCTCGAATACCACACGAGTTTCAGTTGATGGCAAGCCGTTAATTACAATATCAGCATCCCAAACAGCCTCTTGCAAGTTCGTAACAACCTTTAAAGGGCAAACCGGAGTATCAATCATATTCAAGCAGAAACCATCTTTCAAAATCTCATCTGCATACAGAGTCCTATCACCTAGTCTTGCCTCAACGTACTTCAAGTAAGCACACCGCCTAATCAGTCTCCTCAACACATCCTCCCTCGAATTGATCACTTCAAATAAGTGCTCAGCGGTAGCCTTATCAACTATCTTTCCAGGTCTCCTCCATATTCTTATTAGAACCTTATCTCTCAGATGACCATAACTGTCTTGCAGCAAAGCAGTGAATACACTACCCCAAGCACCTGCCCCGACACCAACAATTCTCAACGGATCGCCTTCGGTTTTGCCCATCAGATGTCGAAGCTCATCAAGTTTCTCTTCTAAAGAACCATTGGAGCTCTGAATCAAGCCATTGGCATGGGAATTCTGAGTCATCTCTGCACTAGAGCTTGGCATCTTTCTCCCTAGATTAAAACTAAATGTAACAACAAATATCCCAAGCTTCTAATTCAAGAACTATAGGCCTGCGAAATGGAAACAAATTCAGAAGAAAAGCTTATATGCCATTTGAAACGGTTCAATCTTCCAAGAATGCATGTCAATTAGAAAAGACCAAAACCAAATAATCAACAACAATTCAATCTGAAATCTTTAGCCCCTCTTTGACCCAATTTTTTTTTCTTTCTAATTATGGGAGGTCGGCCGTGGGAAAGGCAACAACCAAGAACCCACATGGTATGTTATCCAACAAGGCAAAATCGAACTTTGAAAACTCAGGCAGATAGTTACTTTTGGCAATCTACTATCTACCAAACTACTAGAAACAAACAAATAAAAAAGAGAAGGAAAGTGATAGACCTCTTTTATGTCGGCTACTTCAAATAGGTAAACATCAATTTGGACCTTTCTTTTTTAGGCCAGTTTTATGCAAATGAAAATCATTTGATGGAAAAGATCAAACCTTTCGTACAATTCAGATGAAATTACAAAATGGGTACTCAAGAATGAGATTGATCAGTACAAAGAGAATGGGAATGAAGAAGTTGGTTGAGTTGAAACTTTGAGAATTGAATGAGAGACAAGTCAAAACAGGGGGAAAAATGAAGAGGCGTGAGCTTCAAAGAAATAATGATTGCGGATTGCGGATTGCGGATTGCGGTTACCTTAACATAGCTTTAACCCAGACCCAGTTCAGTTCCTTCTTATTAAGACGATGTCTAGAACTAGAAGGATTCCTTTGCTGATTTCATACATGTATGTAAGTTGAATAAAATTGTGTTGAATTAAATAAATTTATTCAATTTTTTATTTAATTTTTTTTTATAAATCAAGCAATTTGAGTAAGAGATAATTATTATTTCTAAAGGTTGTAGATTTAAATATGATATATGTAAAGGTATTTAAACGTTTATTATCAAATTATTAAATATCTTTTGAATAAATATTATATTTTAATCACTTTATACTAATAATTTTTTTTATGAATCGGTATATATATATATATATATATATTTTGTAAAGGTGTGTCATGTAGGTAGCGCTTTTTAAAAAACATAAATTTTAGGTTGAATCTTTACTAACTTGACAAGTTTTTAGGACGGAGTCTCTAATGTTGACATCTTTCATGACCAAAATAAAAGAAATGAGAATAATCAGTCATAAACGTAAATAATGACACTAGGGGTGAGCATGAGTCATGTTGGATCGGGTTTCTGGTTAACCCGATTTAATCCAAAAATTAAATATCCTCCATCTTATTCGAAAAATATACATCCTCCACTCAACCTAATTTTTTGAGATAAAATATGAATCTGACTCGAAATAATATTTTTATTCAATAAAAATAGGAATTTAATTGAAAAAAAATAATATATAGAGGGCTATTATTACAATTATCCCTAAATATATAAAGTAAAATTATATTTTTTCGGGTCGAGTATTTTTCACTCTAAACCGAAACACAAAATTAAAAAAAATCCAACCCGATTGGTGTTGAACCCGTCGAGTTTAAGTCTCATGCCTATGCCTAGATGACACACATACATAAACTTTGTCTTCCATCACTCAATGTATATATGTTTAGAATGTTACACTTAAACACTTGAAAAACTCATATATAAACATTGTGACATTCTAGAATTTTATGGTTTAAATTTATTGATTTTGAGTTGTCAAAAATAATTTTTAAACTTAATCAGACTTATATCCATACGACAGTCAAATAAATTATTAAGTTAAAATCTCGAGTATTTCAGAATGCAACAATTAAAATTTTGCTCTTCTTTCTCCCCTATTCATTATTGACATTAAGAAGAAAATGCTCTACATCAATGAATCAAAAGAAATATTAAAATATGGGTGTGGGACATTTGGGAAGGAAAGTTTTAGGAAATGTTTGCATAAAACTAAAATGGTGTTAAATAATTTTGCCCATATTAAAAATTTTGAAAATTAAATGATTAAAATAAAAATACATTGAAAGTTTGGTGACTAACAAAATAATTTACCCCTAACATTTAATATTATGATCTTGTATAAGGATTATTTACCGTCAATTAACACCTCATTAATAATGTAAATAAAATATTCAAAAGGTCTTCAAATAAATTTGAATCTTTGTACTTAAGACTCAAATGAAAAGAGAGAGAGAGTCAAATGTTATTTTATTTATAATTAAAAGATAGTGTATAAAAACATTATTTGAGTATAAAATATTAAGGATATGTTTTTTTTATTGGAAATATTACATCAAATCGATGAATCAAAATATATGATGAATAGTTTTAGGTATCTATACAATATTTTTTTAAAAATATTTTAATATATAATATATTTTTCAAGATTTACTTAATTCTTCTATTATAAAAATACAATTCTTATTTATAATGGTCTATAAATAAAATTCTCAATATTACTTTGTTTAAATAATTAAAATATAATTATTTCTAAATTACCAACAATCTCAACGATTGTCTACACGAAAGACCAAGTGTTGGAGTATATTCTACGGTAAAAACATTTGTTCCCTTCTTTTTGATGTAATCTATTCTCCATAATTATCATATAGCAAAGGGATCTCCATCCATTGCATGCAACACTCTTTCCATTATATATATATTGTATATGTATATATATGAACAACACCAGATGCATAATTATATATTACTATACCAGGGATAAATTTATATAATCTTATGAAGTAAAATTATGTTATCAATTTAAAGTATAAATTAATAAATAGTTAGTCTAATGAGATAATACACTAGATTTCTTAAGCAATGTGAGGAGTGCGAACTCTAACGTTTGCAAATGGAACAAACTGAGTTGGGAGAGTTATCCCATCTTAGGCCTGTGTAAAATTTAATCTGAATTAATCGATTAATAAATCAGATATTGATTTAATCTAAATTTTAAAAGAAATAATCATAAATTAGTACATGATGTGATATTTTAATAATTAATCAAATTGTGGTACGTGATGTTTAATGACATCGTCATCTTTACCTATCAATATCAAATCAATAACTTAATTGGGTATTGAAATTCCATATTGTTGATTATTATACTTTTGCCGATTGATGTCAAAATTTTCTGTCTTCATAAAAGGATAGAAAAATGATGAATAAAGAAAATAATATTTTAGTTTTTTTATATTGATTGAAATGTTTTATAATAACTTTTAATATGTTTTTTTTTTAAATCCCGAGATAGGGTGATAATATTATGGAAGAGGTACAACAGAGATCAACACATGTACCAATTAAAAAAAATATTAAATTCAAATATCAATTTTTATAGCAAATTATATTATTGTTATTTCTGGAAATATTTTGTATTAGAAAAACGTTGGCACAAACTTTGCATGAATCGGATGGAAAGAGAAGAAGGTAAGTAGCACGCAATGCTCTACTTTCTTTAAAATAATAAAGTTTGAATTATAGCGTTCGATTGTTATTTTTTTTTTTTCAATTTAGTTAATCAAAATACAATATATTGTCTTTGTGAATGCGTTTAAGTTAGGGATATTATTTTTTAAAATGTGTTTAAATTTATAATCTTTATATTAATGTAACAATAATTATATTTACTTAATTAAAATTCAATTGATAAAAAATATAATTTAATAATAGTGAAATATTTATAATACTTATTATCAAGGATGAATTCAATGGATGTTGAGAGTTGAGACAGTCACATCTCTTAAAATTTAAATTGTGATATTTTATATTTTCTATTAGTAGTTAATTTCATATTCTTTAAAACTGTGTAATTTTACTTTCTTTAGATTTTTTTATATAATTACTTTTAAAATTTATACTTCAATATAATATTCGTTCTTAATTAAATATTGTTTGAAATTTAACTCAGAGAGAAATGAATATTATTAGTGAGGTTGAAAATGAAGGCTAACTGATTTGGGACGAGTTAGTTGGGGCGAGCAGTTTGCATGGGAGAGAGATAAAAGATTAGAGTGTATTTTTTTTACTTATTAAATCTTTTTGGTAGTTTGAGCATGATACTCTAGAAAATGAGTATGAATTTTACTAGTTAAATAGATCGTTAATTTTATATATTTCGAGTTCAAGTATGAAATTTGTGAAAATGTTTAAATGTTTATTCTCAAATAATTGAGGATCTTTCAAATATATATTATTTTATAATCTCTTAGACTAATAATACAATTATTAAATATATTTTGTAAAATTATAATTAAATACTTATGATCAGATTCAGTTATTATAATAATTAATAAATATTCGATTGATTGTTTATTTAAATCTTTTATAATTTGAATAATTGTAATTAAAATAAATCATTATAATGAATACGCCTAATTAATAATCGACTTGAATCTGAAAATAGCTACTTATAATGAAATTTAAACTTGAAACATTAAAATTTTCGAGACTCTTTACCCTTAAGTCTTTCATAATACTTAATCGATCTGTACTTTCTGGAACCCATAAAATAAAAAGCATTAAAATTCATAAGATTTAAACCGAATTAAGATTTAATCAGAATATGTTATTAAAGATGAATAAAATTTGATTTGATTGGGAAAAAATGATTTTATTATTCATTTGACGTTGAAAAATTAAATTTGACTAGTGATTTTAAATTAAACTGAAAAAATTTAAATAAAATTTGAGTTATAAAATAAGACTTAAATAATTAAAAAAACTCAGAATTTTCAGTAATTAGTAGTTTGATTTTTAAATAGAAGTTGAATCCATCAACTCTAGATGAAATATGTACATCACATATGGAAAAATATATATGATTATAGAAAATTGTTTAAATTAGAACCAAATAGTATTATAACATTAGAAATATTTATAATTAAATTTAAATAAAACCTTTACTCAATTTAACTCATTTTTTAAAAATAAAATATGAATTATGAAATAAGACTTATTAATATAGTTAAATTTAAAAAAATTAATTTGATTAGATTTAACTCGATCGAATAATCCGTTGAATACTTTAATTTGATGTGGTTAATTTGTGATAATAAAGAAAAATGAGAGTTAGAAAGATGAATTGAAATTGAGAAATAAAGCAACAAACAAGAGTGGGAGACGATATATTGAGGAATCGCGTGAAGCTGGTTGGGTTACAGGCAGGCATTCAGGCACGCAGGAAACAATAAAAAAACCATCTCTGTCTCTTTCCCTGTCAATACATTCATACATAAAAACATCCCCAGCTTCAACCAAATTCTTCCATTTCTGTCTCTAAATCTCTGCAATAACTTCTTTCTTCTCTCCCACTTTTTTAAAAAGAACATTTATTGATCTTGTTTTGTTGCTGTCTGGAAAAAAAAGGAATGAAGGTGTACGAGGAGAGTGGTTGCTTTGATCCCCACTCCATCACAGATTGTCAGGACCTGATGGGTTTGCCGGCTGCCACCAACTGTCATAACAGTTCCGAAGACAACCTCAATCTCTCTTCTTACAACCACCACCATCACGAGGATGTCTCCGCCACCATGGATATGGAAACCCACCAACACTATCTGCTTGATAATACTACCACCTACAACACCAATGCTCATTTGATTCCTTATCTAACCCAGGAGCTTTCTTACGATCAGTCCAATTGGGAAACTTTCAATATGGTCCATTCTTCTTCTGCTGCTGCTGAATCCGCCGCCGCCGCTAGTGGCGGCGGTGGTTATACTCCTACACCTGACCTTCTCAGCCTTTTCCATTTACCCAGATGTTCTTTCCTCCCTAATTCCTCCATTTCCTTTGAAACAGCACCTGGCTCCCCCCCTGTTGTATACGACCCGCTTTTCCATCTCAACCTGCCCCCTCAGCCGGCTGTTTTCAGGGAGTTGCTGCAATCTCTGCCGCATGACTACACCGTACCGGCTGACGACAAAGATGCAGCTGGGGTTGGTGGTCTTTATCACGATGGGGACAATGGCATAATTGAGTTCACCAGGGACATCTCCAGGGCTGGTCGTACCAAAAACAGAGATAAAGCTGGCAAAACAACCAAACACTTTGCAACCGAAAGAGAGAGGAGAGTCCATCTAAATGACAAGTACCAGGCTTTGAGGACAATGGTCCCTAGCCCCACAAAGGTACCCTAAACCAACAACCACTCCATCATTAAAAAAAATGCTTGTTTCTTTTATGATAAATTGCACTAAAAAAGTTTCAATCTTTTGGTGTTTCTTGTTGTGTTTCATTGGCTATAAAACCAAGAATGATAGAGCATCCATAGTTGGAGATGCTATAGACTACATCAAAGAACTTATTAGAACGGTTCATGAGCTTAAAATACTGGTGGACAAGAAGCGATGCGGCCAAGATAGGAGCAAGAGGCTTAAGGTTGAAGATGCTGCTAGTGCTGCTGATGCAGGTGATGTTGATTGCAAGCCTCTAGGTGATCCAGACCGATGCTACAACACTTCTTTGAGGAGTTCTTGGCTTCAAAGGAAGTCGAAGGATTCCGAGGTTGATGTACGCATCATCGACGACGAAGTTACCATCAAACTTGTTCAGAGGAAGAAGATCAATTGCTTGCTGTTCGTGTCCAGACTCCTTGATGAACTTCAGTTGGATCTCCACCATGTTGCCGGTGGAAACATTGGTGACTATTACAGCTTTCTTTTCAACACCAAGGTAAAATATTTCCCTTATACATACATATTTTTTCTCCCACCATAGGCGCATGTTTGACGAGTTTATTTTGCAGATATACGAAGGCTCGTCTGTTTATGCTAGTGCCATAGCTAACAAGCTCATCGATGTCGTGGATAGACAGTATGCAGCCGCTCCACCAACCAGTAACAATTCACTGTAGTTTGCCAATGATGGAAAGGGTTCATCTTTTATGTTTCTCTTTAAGCTGTTGAGTTTAACAAGCATTACTTTGAATAGTACTGTTAATCAAGTTTTCTTCCATGCTACTTTAGTATTGATATAGATGCAATAGATATGGTTTTTACGTTTAACAGTTTAACGAAAATGAATTGAGAAACTGTGATCCTCCATTGATTTTCCTGGTGATGGACACCCACAATTTTAGTACAAAAACTGGATTCATTCATTCAATTGTTTAAGCACAAAGTAGCATCCAGTGTTCAAAGTCGATACCTAAAGGTGCTTTCTTGCACCGAACTATGCAACAAACAGGCGGAGCTCAAGCTAAGATCCTTTAAGGTTTGCTTCGAATTCACAGGACCCGACATGCCATTTAGTCTAGGGGATCTCTGCTGATAAGCACTAGTCCTTGTAATTGAAGATACAAGGCACAGTTTTCTCTTATATGGTGAGTAGCTTTCAGACTGAGTATCGAAACTCACAGGCCTTAGCTTCGGTGAACTCATCGATCTTACCTTGGCCTTTGCAGATTGTGTAGCGACCATGTATGTTGGAACTACAGGAGAGGCTGAAAAACAGTTGTCTTCTCCCAAAGAAGACTGCTTCTTGTGAAACGATCTTTATTGAAACGGTAGCATCAGAGAATCCAATCCTTCCAAATTATAATGATCTCAGCCTTATCTGTTTAGCTCTGTTTTCTTCCGTAGGCTGCTTGCGATTTGAAGTCCAAACCTTCGAGTTCTTTACTTTTACCGACTTGAGTATCCACCCATTCATCTAACCAGTACTTTAACCTTCCATTACCCTTATTTTGCTCTGATTCTGCTGACTTCTGCAATTTTCTTTTCAAACTCCTTAGCACAAAGCACTTGGAAAATAAAAAGTTGAAGGCAGATACTCGAAGCCTTTACCCGATGAACATACGAGTATTCTTTTATTCGCTCTCTTTTGATTGCAACTTCTTTCTTGCTTAAAACATTGCATCTGCCTCTTCCTTTTTCAAAATGCTATCATCCCATCTTCTTTGGCTGTCTATGTCCACCAGCAATTTTATTTAAACATTTCATCAAGACACAAAATTGAATGGTAATTGTGCCATAAGAGTTTGGAAAATACCTTAATATCTTGGCTTGCAATGTCACCAACTGTTTGGTCTCATCATATTGCCAAGTGCCTTCCTCCACTTGGAATCTCCTTGCACAAACCTGAGACTGAATGTTCAGTATCGACTGTAAGCATCTTAGAGTAGTCATTGCTTGTCATCTCACAGCCGTTCCGCAGATGATTGCTTGAAGCTTCACTATCCCCTTCAGCGCCCACAGAGCTTTCCTTGCCTGCACAAGTTAGTAGTATGCAAATTTTGTTGTGTCAGCTAAGTTTTCTTTCAAGAAACTAGAAAACAACTAAAGGAAGGATGGAACAGGAGAACTTACAAGGTAACCTGGATTTCTTTGGTTGCATCTTCTTGGATAGTCCTCTAAGAGGAATCAGGTTGAACATTCTTGGTTTGTTCATCACATATATACTCGGATTGATGGGTATCGGCGAGCGGAACAATCTCGGCCGCAACCTGAGCGGCTGAAACCACTTCTTCGGCCACAATATGCTCATCCTTTATTGGTGCTGTCAACCTTTTGGTTCTTGAGCTTCCTAGCATCCATTTCCTCCAGTTCTCCTTCTGAGAAACAGATGCCATAAGGGATAATTTACATATAAAAAACTGGGGAACATTAGCAAATAGCAAAAGAGTAACCTTTTCTGTTTTTGCAATTGTCTCAATGAGGAAGAACATCTTCACTAGACTGAACCAGCTCTTCTTCTTAGCCATTGTTTATTTTTATACCAAATACCAATAAAAGTGGGGATGAAGGGATTTTCATGAGATAAAACTGAAGAAACCCAAGTATTTATCCTTAAAAACTGAAGCCACAAACACCCAAAAGTAGGTTAAAATCTAGTCACGTGTACAAATAAAGATCTGTCCAATGATTCATAGTTTTCTATCTTTTTCATGTTTTCATCTGTTCAAAGTTGTAACTTATAAAAGAAGGCTGAGATATACAATATTTCATGGAGGGAAAGCTCTTCAATGAATTATGAGAAAGTGTCATTGTAATTATCCTCAAGTCATAACAGATATTTCAATATCTTTTGGTTCTTGACCTTCCGAGCATCCATTTCCTCCTGTTGTACAACATTCTTCGGCCACAATATGCTCATCCTGAATTATGAGAAAGTGTCATTGTACTTATCCTCAATAACCATATTCTTGTTTGGTAATATGATTGGTATATCAATTGTACCACAACTCGAAAGCTGAACATGTTCCGGATGGAGTTAAGTGATTTCCTAAGCTTAACAGCAGCCAATATGTCTGGTTTGCATTTTTTTATCTCTTATTGAACTTGTTGGTAAGTTCCTCATGGCAGCGCTTGGTCGGTCTTACATGGAAGAAGTTTGCCGTTTCCAGGAAAGTGAAAGCAGCCATAAATTTCTGTAGGCATTAGCTGCACCGAAAGCAAAATTGACAATTTCTTTAGAATCAGACAAGCACACGTCCCAATCAGAGACAAGTATACGGGTGTTCTTAGGGAAGACTAGATGCACTGGATATTGGAAAAAGTATCTTCTTCCATCGATGCGTAGAACAAGTCAAAGATGGCTGCTTCTATTTCTTAACATGATTGTATAATCAACTAGGGGCGACAGAGAAAAGTCAAAAACATGAAAAACACGATGAAATCCAAATCAAACTGAATAAATTAATGGTTTCTGTTAGCTTAGGGCATAGCTTCCGTATTCATCGTCCTTGTCTTAACCAAAACATGTTTAGTTTCGGAGTCTGGTCCTTGTTTCGGGATGTCTTTGGTTAACTGAAGCTGCAACCAACATGCTTAGACATGGTGATAAGCTCAATCCATCTGATTTTCTTGTATCCCAAGATGGAGCTGTTCGCTTCGGCTTCCACAGACAAGATTATGACCATACATGGGATGACAAACAATTTGGATATTATTTGGCTATGTGGTACACCGAGGGCATATTTAATCATTCGATCTGGTTGGCTAACTGAGACCATCCCATCGCAGACGATTCCGGAGTTCTCATCGTAGATGATACCGGACAGAAAATTAATCGCACCGGTGGGGATCCGATTCAACTTTTCTTACTTCAGTCTACCTCTATGGCCATCAACAGTACCGGTACGAACCCGTGTTACACGATTCGGGAAATATTGTTTTGCAAGGTACAAACCTAGGAAACGAGGAAAACTTAGTATTGTGGCAAAGCTTTGGTCATCCAACTGACACTTTCCTGCCCAAGCCTATGAAATTGGGGTTCATCCATGGGAGAAATCTGTCACTTACATCTTGGTTGATTGATTCGATCCCGGCGTCAGGTTCATTTACACTGGAATGGGAACCTGTAGGAAATCAGTTAGTTGCTTGGCTTAGAGGGAGGATTTTGTGGACAACTGGTGAAGGTTTGAGAGATTTTCAAAAGAGGCACCCCTTGGATCCATTAAACATGAACTACAATTTCACTTATGTTTCTAATACAAATGAGCAGTATGTTCATTATACGCCTGTCGTTGATCAATTTACACCTGAAGAACTTCGGAAAAATGCCAGGCTATTGTTCGACGGTAGTTTAAGAGACAGCGGAAACCAGTTACTCTTATTCAGTTTGAATGCATGCGATGGCGATAGCAATGAGTGGTTGTGAGAGATGGGAAGGACCAAAGTGCAGATACAAAGGTGATAAGTACGAAGAGAGATCGATAAGAACTACACATAGAGATTCTATCAACAATACACTAATTGGGAACACCAATCTTTCCATAAACGACTGTAAGGACATATGTTGGAATGACTGCAATTGCTTGGGAGTCAATGTGATGAGGGACCTCGGTTGTGTATTTCTTTCGGGGCCTTATGAAGAAGGTGTGTTGAATGGACAATCATTCCAAGTTATAATCCGCAACCGTCCCAGTAAGTTTAAAATCACTCATGTTCCCACCTATAACATCTCCTGGTTCAATTGGATGGTATAAAGACAATCAAATTCATTAGTACTGCTGTTTTTGTACATTGATTGCGGGGTGAGAACTTGGATATGGATAGTAATCTCTATAGCAATCGCTTTAACGATCATAGTACTATTTTCGACCATGTTTTATTTGAGAAGACAAAGGCGAGCTAGAGAGGAAGGTACTAAAACGAGGAAAACCATTTGATTCTTTATGTAAACTTGAAACTTTTATCTAAACTTCAACTTCGCTTTGAACAGAGAAGTACCTACTTGACTTAATGACTTCAGAAGATGCAAGTGACATAAGGGAGCTTCAAACCGGAAACAAAGGTCACAATGTAAACATATATACAGCAGAAATGATTATGTCTGCTACAAATGGCTTCTCACCAGAGAATTTGCTCGGAAAAGGGGACTTCGGACCCGTTTTCAAGGTGTCTGCCAATCCCCAGTAGTGAATTGTTGAGAACGATTTTCATCAATCTGTCTATGACATTTGAAAACATGTTAATCATCAGGGAATACTGGTTGATGGACTAGAAGTGACAATAAAGAGATTATCAAGAGGATCAACGCAAGGGCTAGTGGAGTTCAAAAATGAGCTTATACTTATAGATAAACTGCAACACACAAACCTTGTGCGGCTCTTAAGCTTTTGCGTTCAAGGGGATGAGAAAATGCTTGTCTATGAGTACTTGCCTAATAAAAGTTTGGACTCCATCTTTGGTTAGCAACTCTTTAACCATTTCTCAGAAAGCTGATGCCGGTTTCTGTGTTTTGTGTTTTAACCAGTGCTTTTTGTCCGACAGACAATCAAAAAGGATGCTATTAGATTGGGATAAGCGATTTACCATCATTGAAGGGATAGCTCAAGGACTACTTTATCTTCACAAATACTCTAGACTAAGAATCATTCACAGAGATTTGAAGCTGAGTAACAAACTGCTTGACGAAAAGGATTTACAAAACAAATGAAGCCGGAACAAATGCGAACCGGATTGTAGGCACATGGTAAGTGAACACTTTCTGTTACAACCAGAGTTTTACCGGTATCACCATGTCCCGGAACCTGGTTGTTGCACTTGATATACCAATCATATTACCAAACAAGAATATGGTTATTAACTGTAAGTTTGATGAACTAATGCAGTGGCTACATGTCTCTAGAATATGCAATGGATGGCATATTCTCTGAAAAATATGATGTTTATAGTTTCGGAGTTTTGTTGTTGGAAGTCGTCAGCGGTCGGAGAAACACAAGTCGTTTCGAGTTCGACCGTCCACTTAACCTGGTTGGATATGTAAGTTCATATCACATTCTCACAGTAATTAGCTTTAATGCAGGTTATTTAAACTGTAAATGACTGTTGTTTACAGGCATGGGAACTATGGAAACATGGTGCAGCACTAGAACTAATGGATCCGAGTTTAAGAGATTCATGTCCTAAGCAATACCAGGTTTTAAGGTGCATTACTTTGGATCTGCTATGTGTGGAAGATAATCCGTCCGATCGGCCAACGATGTCCTATGTTATTTCAGTGCTGCACGGAGAAATGCAGTTGCCGTTGCCAAAACATCCTGGATTTTCCACAGAAAGTAGGATTGTGGAAGCAAATGTGGTGGACAAAGAGATGGAAAATTACTCGGTGAACGGCCTAACCATCTCTACCATGGATGCAAGATGATTAAATTAAATTCTAAGCATACCAAAACAGAAGTGCTGCACATGTTTTCGGAGATGGGCCAAGATGTTAGATGTGATTGTATTTTTTGAAAATTTTAAATTCTTATATAATTTATGTATTTTTTTTTATTTTTTATTAATAATTTAAATTTTTATTATAAATTTTTGGCTTTCTTATCCTTACATCTATACTTTTTTCGATTCACATCACTAGACATAAGATTTTGGGTAGATGCACGATAGATTCAGAGGCGATACATGCCTACTTTAAAATTTATTTATTTTTTAATTATTAACATATTTCATTGATCATTTCCACCTCGAAATTTTATTTTCGGTCACTCCATATATATTTTTTATAATTAATATAAATGTGTATATCCTAAAAATATTTTTGGATTCGTCATTAATCTCTCTCTATATATATATATTAGGTTATTTTTTAATATTTATTTATATATTATGAAAAAAAATGATTACCTTAATGGTTAAAAAGATGCTATTACTTTTAGAGGTCTCATATTCAAGTATAAAAGATAATTAAAATGTTTAAATTTTTATTATCATTAAAAATCTTTAGAATAAATATTATTTATAATAATTATGAATTATTTAAAATTATATATATATATATATATATATTAGGATGATAAATATTTATAATTATGAAAATCTTTTTAAAATAAATAAATTGAAAGAATTTCATATAAATTTATCAAAGAAATTTTTTAAGAGTGTTTGTTCTTTTTCTTATATGATAAACCTAGAGTCATAGTCCTTGCAAAACACCGCCACAGCACCGCCACCATCTGCAATTAACAAGGACTCCCCTTTTTTCTCTGTCATTAAAGAAAAATAATAAGTAAAAGAACCCTAACCCTACAAATCCAAAAGGAGAAGGATTCAGGTTCCGCGTTGGAGTGGGATTTCCGAGCCGGTTAATGCTGAGTTTTGGTGAAGTTGAAGAGGATCAAAGAGAGGGTTCTTCTAATAAATGCTCTCTCTATATCTCCCCTTCAAAGTTGCTCCCTTTTTCATGTCTTCTTCAATCACGCCCTCTTTATTCTCTGAACATTCAGGGTTCTCACAAGCCTTAGACTTGGATCTTTGCTCTATACCTCTCGTTTCTTCTCAAACTTCTCCTTCGTATAAAACACGACTGATTCTAAGGTTTGTCCCCTTCCCCTTCACTCCCTTTTGTATCTGGATTTTTGTTAAATGTACACCATTTAACTTCCCCCTGAATCCTGAGATAGGTTTACTTTTGTTTCCTTGTTAAGCACTTAAAAGTTTGGGATTTTAGACAATTAACGTATTTTTAATTGTTTGATGATTGGTTGATGAGTTTTACCTTCATAACAAATATGATTTGGTTGGAAGTGGATTATTTATGAATGATGAAAACGAGGTTGTCTTTTCCTTTTTTCTAAGACAAAAACTTAATATGATTCAGTTATGCTTGACTCATCACTTGCCTAGGCTTCTAATCAGAACTTTGGCACTATTGTTTTCCTTCGTTTGAACAGGCATTTGTCTTCAGGTCCTTCACTGAAGATGAAACCAGGTCATTGCTGTCAAAGCAGTCCCCTGGAAAATCTGAAAAGCCTGTGGAAAAGAAGGAACTGCAATTGGGTTCTTTCGATTTTGCAGCTGGAGGATCTTTGGGAAGTACCAATGGTAATTTAAGCAACAATCCAAGATCCATGAATGGACCAGTTGAATCTTTATCCTCAACTTCTCTAATTGAGGGTGTAAAAAGTAGAAAAACAACTACAGATAGTTCCTCGAGTGCAATCCAAACTTCAAAAGATACTGGAAATTCTTAGCGTTCCCGCAGTAGCTGTAGCCTCAATAATGGCATGAATTGGCCGAATGCAAAAGGCATTGATTTAAGTCCACTGCAATTATCTCAAAATGAATGTGGTCCCTTAAATGATTCTCAAAGTTTGAAATTTCATATCCTTGAGAGAGTTAATATAGAGGGTGGAGATCAAAATGGGAATGGGAAGAATGATATTTTGTTAGGAAGCTCTGTTCAAGGAGACATTGCAAAAGAAGCTGAATATCGGATTAAACTTGTTAAAAACTCATCACCACGAGGCTTGATTAACTCTGGAAATTTATGCTTTCTCAATGCCACTTTACAGACTTTCCGTACTCTTCTCCTTTTGTCCAGCCCTTGCAGCAACTTAGACTTCGTAATATACCCAATGTGTGTTGTATGCTTATGTTGTTTCCTTGAACTTATGTACTGATAAATTATCATCTCAAGGTGAGTACATATGAATTAACCGACGCATTTGTTTGGTTTTGATTTGATAGGTTGGCTATCCAATATTAACTTCTTTTGCTGAGTTTGTATCCGACTTTGATGTGCCATCCGTCTATTCTAATTTGAAGAGGAAGGATACAATAGCCCTTGAGATTGGTAGACCTTTCAGTCCTGTCATGTTTGAATCTGTCCTTAAATGTTTTACTCCAGATGTGCCAAATAGCATATCTGGTAGGCCAA
Source organism: Hibiscus syriacus (assembly GCF_006381635.1). Taxonomy (NCBI): domain Eukaryota; kingdom Viridiplantae; phylum Streptophyta; class Magnoliopsida; order Malvales; family Malvaceae; genus Hibiscus; species Hibiscus syriacus. The sequence goes on along the minus strand of NW_024062618.1, from coordinate 788,722 downwards.
GGTTTGTCTGCTTTCTAAACAAAGATTTTTGCTATATTTATAGTTTTACCAGCCCCAAGTAACGTTCTTCACACAGTCCATTTATCTTAAAATAACTAGACTTGATAATAACGTGGTAGTATTGAAATATCACCCTCCATGATTATGGATTAGGACTGACATTTATTAATGCTAGTCCTGACCCTATTGAATTCTTTATAACCCTTTCCGAAATGCTAAAACTGTTTAAAAGAAATTATGGCTGGTTTAAAATTTTAAATGTTTATAACGTTGTGATAAATTTTGTTCATCGTCCATTTCAGACAGGAAGATGCTCATGAGCTTCTAAGTTTTAACATGGATCAAATGCATGATGAATTGGTTAAGCTTCAAGGGCAGTCCGGTAGCTCAAATGGAGTCAGATCATCACTAGTTTCTTATGCAGAAGATGAATGGGAGACTGTTGGACCAAAAAAATAAATCTGCAGTCACAAGAACTCAAAGCTTCCTTCCATCGGAGTTGAGTGATATTTTTGGAGGACACAGTTGAGGAGTGTGGTGAAGGCAATAGGTAAGGAAATTTGCTATGGCTGCAAAGCATATTGGATTATATGAAAGTAGTCAATTCATGTGGTTATTTGTTTGGTTACATGTTTTTATGGGGTTTGCCAACCCGTGTTTCTTTTTTTTACTTTACAACTGCAGTTACCAGAAACTTGCTTGAACAAGCTAAAACACTAACATAGTGAAGTCACCTAGATAGTTGCAGCAATTTATGCATGTTAACTTTGATCTTAGACAAAGTGGAAATACATATACTTTTCAAACTTTGTTGTCTTCATCTTTCATATCCAGATGTTAGCTTTGTTTCTTGGGTGGATTTTCTATCCTGTTAGGCGGACATTAACATTGTAATCTTTTCTTTTCCTTAATTTTCCTATTGGAGCGGGAAATAAACCTTCTGCTACGTTCAACCTCATCTATTGCTCCACCTTTATATCCATCCTGAAGCTGTTCATACTATCGAGGATGCACTTCATTTGTCCTTGGCACCTGAATATCTCGAGGGTTACCGAGCACCGACGACTGGGAAGGTATTTATTTCTTTTAGTTGTTTCCTTTTGTTGTTGGCTACTATATCCTACTTTTATAAGTGTTTGTTTTTGTTATATGTCTCATCCTTTCCTGTATGCCAAGATATTAATTGTGATAAATTGGATTTTCTTGGTGTTCATATCGATCAGGCTGTTGTTACTGCCAAAAGAATCTGTCAAGATACAGACACTTTCAAAGATAATGATTTTGCAGCTGATGCGATTTAGCTATGGAAGCCAAGGGAGTGCCAAGCTGCATAAGCCTGTACACTTCCCACTTGAGCTGGTATTGGGTCGGGAACTACTTTTTTCTACATCCACCGACGTAAAATTTCTCTTTGTTCACTAGTTTAAATACAAGTCTGCTTTTTTTTTTTTCGCATTTGCAAATTCGCATTGTGAATTACAAAGTAACTTTTAATCATCTTTTATGGAAGTATCTGCTACAATGATGTATTCTCGTTCTTTATTTTTTGCCTCATGCTTTGTTGGCAATCCAAAGCTATATATTTAACCTTTATTTTCTGTTCTTTATTTATAGGGCAGGAAATATGAACTTGTTGCTACAATATCCCATCATGGAAGAGATCCGTCCAAGGGCATTATATTGCCGATGCTCGTTATCCCAACGGCCAATAGCTGCACATCGATGATGCCTCTTTCACTGCCATTGGGACAAGCAAGGTGTTACATGACCAAGCATATGTTCTCTTCTACCAACAAACATAGAAGCTTTTATTTAAGACTCTCCTATTAGGTATAGATGATTATGCAGGTATACAATACATGGAAAATACGCTATTGTATTCTTATGTATACATGTTATATTTATTATAAGGTTTGCTCTTGGGGAATACCCTCCATTATATTTTCATTGTTTATGCTCTTTATTGTTTGTCATTGGAAGAAGTACAAAATATAAAATTCAGAATCATAATTGAGAGGGTCAAAGCAATTATTAGGCTTTATTTTTTCTTTAATGTTTCTAATAACAAATTTATACTGCCTCTATTTCATCTCACATCTGCTAAAAACTGAGGAGAGCTAAATACAAAAGTTCATTCCAAGTATCTGTAAGGCCAGCCACACACCAATGGGTGCAATCCATCCCTCTAAAGGCATTATAAAAGCTAGGGTGCGCATCTTTTCTCAGTTGAGACAAAGCTGTGATATCCAATAAATGAACAGGCTTCTTGATGCCACTTATCACCCCTTTAACCGCATATGCTGCCTCAGGCAACCCTACTGGATAAACTGTTCCATTGAATGGTTTCATCTCCTTCATGCAATTATTCACTCCCGGCTCGCCCCAGTCCGAACCACTGCAACATAGTTTCATATGAAATTAGTCAGTCAACCCGGTGTACTAACATTGGCTAATATAGTTTTCAAAGGAAAAGGTAGTCTAACTGGTAGTGTGAAGGAGAGATCCCTTGAAATATAACTTTAGTTTTATCAGTTTCCACATCTGAATCAACCCATTTAGCCCATGTTGTCAAAGCTGTTCTAAATGCAGTCATACGATCCATGTCTTTCACTATCTTCCCTTCCACTTTGATATAATCCCACCTGCAATTTAACAAACACATTCACAAAATATGTTTTAGTTCCTGCTGTTAAAGCTCGTTAATCATGGTTAAGGTTCAATGTAAAGGTTATTACTGTTGCTTCGGTCCTCTTCGGTACCACCAAAGCCAAGTGTTGAAAACTAAAACATCATTGTTCTTCCATAGATTCCCATTCTTCATTGAGTTCAGATTCAGAACTCTGCCAATTTTCTCCTCATCAACGTCCACCAAATACAGTGAATGAAACAGCAACACAGACACATCATAATCCTGACAAATTAATGAATCACGTTAAACATTATTTTAATAAGAGATTCTTACATAGTTAATCTACTTGTTAGATTCTTATTGCAGGTTACCTGGAATTCAACGGAAGAAATGGTGTTGTTGTTCAACTCTTGTCTGATTATGTTGGAATTTGGCACAGCAGCATGAAGCATGCATATCAACGATTGCCAAATGTTGAGACTTAGAGAGTCTCCAATAAACATTATCTTTTTCCCATTGAATCTCTTCAAAAATGACTCTCCATCAAATCTGTTGGAATTGCAGACAGGAAACTATTTAATGTATAGATTGTAGTGTAAGTGAATGAGAGCATATGATTTGAGGTTGGTGCATTTCAAATCCCAGAACTATTGGGGAATGCATCACACTACTATCCATACATCACTTCGATTCGAGAACGAATATAGAATATAAAGACGTGTTTGATACGAGTATAAAATTTTAATTACTTCTTAACGAGTGATTAGCAATATCGGTATATAAAATTCCTTGCCATGATTAGGCAAAAGTTATCGACTTTCCTCTAATCTCCTATCCATTTTAGTTTAATTTCCATTACTATCTGCCGTTTCATATCATACAACTCATAGCAGGCTGTATTTTAATTCAATTTCTCCTCCAAACCCTTAATGCAAACCGAACATATACATGTATTCGATACTCATATCTAAATTAGATAACTTTGAACGACAAATAGAGGACTTATGTATACAATATATACGAGTGCGTTCGACATTCCGATAGAATCTCGAGTAACTTAGAATAAGATGTAGAGAGCGAAGTACCTCGGCAACCGGCAATTGCTCGGCTGCCATCTATATTTAAGGTAGAGGTGATCGGGGCGGCCATACTTGATGCAATCGAATTCCTTGCGGATAAAAGGGCATGCCGATGAGTTGTAGAGAGGAAAGGAGTCATCATACACCCATTTCCCTTGGTACATATTGCAAGTCATCTCTTGTTTTGTCAAATCAAAGCTATTAGAATTAGCAGATAACTGTGAGAAGATGATAAAGGTGGCAATAGCTTGAAAAAATCCCATTTTGAAAATGGGAATGAATGATGTGATGATGATGGGAAATAGAGAGAAGAGTAAAAATACAAAGGAGACAATACAATGACAGTGGGGCATTATTTATATCAGCAACAAAGGCAACTTTTTTAATTCTACAGAAAGGTTTAACTTTGCATGGGAGATGCTGATTAATTAGGCATGGAGAGAGGCGGGACTGCATTTATCGAATTTTATGTGTATATAGAAAATTCTTGCTGAAAGACTCAAAATTAATTACTTTCCTCATGATGAACAACTCAGTGAGTCAACGATTAAATTGCAGGTTAACGTTAAAAAAACGTATAACTTTGGTAAGAAAATAAAACGTATGTTTGGTAATTACTTTGGATTTTTGTGAAACGAAACCATTAAATGCTTTTTAGTGAGTGGTGAAACCATCTCTCTTTGAATAGATTGATTTAATTGAGAAAGATTCCTCTTATCTTCTTGTTGAAAAAATGTTGATATCATATACTTAGGGATAATGATATTTACATTTACTGTTGAATGTTTAAAATTAGTGCATAAAGAATATATGGAGTCTTACTTAATTGGTTAAAAAAGTTCTAAATAAATATTATATTATAATCATCTTATATTATTCAAAAAAATTGTCTAAATTGCTATAATACGATAATATTGATTATTAAATTCAGTGTCAAATCTAGAAAAAAAAATTATAGAATGGGCCAATATAAATATAATAAAAAAATTCTGAAATAATTCATATATATTTTTAATTTAAAAATATAATAACAAATATATATATATATATATATATATATATATATATATATATGCACACATATATTAAATTTAGAAAAATAATATTAATTCGAAAATATAATTTTCTTAACATAATTCATATATATATTTATTTGGGGTAAACTAATAATTTGGTCACACACTTATTGCTTAATTTATTTTTTGGTCATTCAATTTATTTAAAAAAAATCATAAATAAACTTATATTTTAGTTCTATTTTGATCACATACCATTAAAAACTTAAAAATGATGTTAGCATGACATTTAAAAAAAAATTCAATTCAGACGTGACAATATCTTATGATGATACATTAACATCACCGTTAATTTTTTAAAGACGAGTGAATAAAATAGAACCAAAATATAACATTAAGTGCGATTTAACATAAATAATAGTTGAATGGCCAAAATATAAATTAAATAATAAGTAGACTGCTAAATCAGTAATTTGTCTTTTTTTAGACATGGGATAAGCCATGGCCTACCTACCTAGGCCTTGCTACGCCCTAGATTAAATTTATTATTGTTTATCAAAATTATATTAGTTAAACAAAAAATATTAGTGTCGCAGTTAATTAATACATTACACATATATAAATGTGAAAATTAATAAGCTCATAGTTAAATATATTAATTTTTGAATTATCAAATACAGATCATGAATTTAATCAGAGCTGCATCAATAAGACAATAAAAGACAACTTTTTGATATTAGGATTTTGATGATTTCAAAAGATAACATTTGAGGATTTCAAAAGAAAACAACCGATAAATATTAAAAATTGGTCTAATCAAGTTCAAAACATGTCTTTGGGTCTCAAAATCAATATGTTTGACTGTGAGATTATCAAATTTCACATTATTTAGATATAATTTTTTTTCAAGTGTTTAAATATAATCTTTTAAACATACATTAATTGAGTTATTGAAAATAAGACTAATAAATGCGAACCGCTACCGTTGTCCAATTCGTGCGGGTGTAAATATGTTTTTGACACGCACATTAAACAAAATTTATATACTTTATTTAATATTTTTGGTCCGTCTTTTTTTCATTCCAGCCCAACTTTAAAAGTTCTGATTGGTTTCTGCTACATCAATAGAAAGCACTCCCTACTAAAAGGAAAAAAAAAAAAAATTATATTTTAAGTATTAATTTTTGTTTTGGTATAATCGGATAAAAAACCCTAGTTGAGGGCTTACTTAAGGAAAAAAATAATATATAAAGATTTAATTATTCATTTTAGAAGAATATATTCACTTAATTTATAAATTGATAGAAAGTTGAGGGGATATTTAAACTTAACTAGATGTAGAATAACATTTTGAACCAGAAACCCCTTTTAATAACAGCACTAAAATGACATTTTTTAGAGTAACATATACATATACAAAATTGTCATTTGATTTGTGCTTTTAGACGGTCTTCTATGAAAATAGAGAATGTGCAGAGGAATGAAACTAGCCCTGGAAGAACTAAGAAAAAGTAAAGTTACCTGTAATCCTTGATAACATAAACTGTTGCTTTAAATAAAATTTGACATGAAATATTCATAATTCAAACAACCTTAGAAACATAAAAGAAAACCTAAATAAAACAACATAATCATAAGAATATGAAAATTTTCAGGGTCCAAAGCTTAAGCTTTAATTTTCTTTCTTTTATCATCTGATTCTTGGTCGTTTCCGATGAAGTTTCGTTTCTTGGTCGTGTTCATGTAAGGTCTAATAACCCATTCGACCTGAGCTTCACTCTGCTCCATTGTTCCTAATTTTACCTGCAACATGAGCAAGTCGGTTTAATTTAAACTGCAATACAAAGCACCCGATGATTATGATATATCGATATGGCATTATAGTTACCTGATAAAGCCGCAATTCAAACCTCGGACCGATTTCCTTTAACTCGACTGATTTAGGACCTCCAGGTTTCTCGTAGATATGATGCCTGCATGTTTACATGCTATCAATGAGTGAGAGTGAACATTTCATATCATTGAAAGAAGAGGCACAACAATCTATGTCATGATTATAATAAAAAACACACAACTGACAAGTTCACTCGCTTCAAGGTTTCGACAAGTTATTGACCGATTTTATTATCCACTAATGATATCAATATCTCCCTTTTAATGCTAATGAATGCAACAAAATTTAAAAGAGAACCAACCTGAATGAAATATAGTCAGACCGATTAGCGAAAGTCACAATACGTTTTGTATCCGGCTTTGGCACAGGGAATAAATGTTTTAGAATGTTCGCTGTCCTTTCACCGAGCTGGCAAAAATAAATTGAAAATGAATGTCAACCAGGCTTCGTTACATAACCAGCTATTAGACACAAGTGGCATATATGTAAAACCATTAAAAGAACTAACCCCAAAAGGTTCAGGTATGCACATATATAAATTGTACCCAATGGCATCATATGCTTTGTAAATATGGTGCATGTAAAATGATAAGAATACCTTGGTCTTAAAATTGTCAAGAATCAAATGTGGGTAAGCTTCAGGCATTGTTCCCATGGATTTCTTGTCCTTAATGTCATGTCTTGTAACCTAGAAGGAAATATTAGATTAAGAAAACAAACAAAGAAATAGAAGACGAAGTAAACATCTGTGCAGGCTAGAGTGGTCAAATACTTGCCACATTGAGTATCCCAAAGTATGCAGTGGGACCAAACGGTAAATGACTTATGATCAAACCATCTGGTATGCCCCGGTGCTCATGAACCAAAATAACATCAGTAAACTCATGTGCGCGGCAACTTTCAATAATTTCAGATATGACCTGCAAATAAGAAAAAAGGGGGGATAGATAATCACTTTCTAAATTTCACTAGAAAACCAGCTTGATGTCAAATAAGTAAATAAATTTGTGTTAAATAAAGGTATTGGTGTTCATAATATGAATCATGACTGGCAGGCCTAGGCAATGCTTTCAACATGGTCCTATTTAAAAGGTAAAAGTTGCAAATCAATTACTAGGAGGAGAAAAGTGTAGCTCCAAAGCTTGACAAGACGACAAGAAAAAATTGCATCAAGAAGTCTAATGGTGCAATAGTTCAAAGAAAAGGTTGGTTAAATGGAATGTTCAACTTAAACGCTGAACACGACTTTAGCCAAGTTGCTGATAATAAAACCAGTGCCAAAAGTGATAGAACTTGCATTTTATATCCTCAACATCAAGAACAAAACCCTAGCCCACAATTCAACACAAGCATCATAACAATAAGACAACCAATAGGAACATCACTACAATGCTGCACTCACCTGACCACCACGATTCATTCGCTCAGCATTGGGAAAGACGAACTTCAATTCCTACAATAAACACTCCTTAGGAAACCGCAAAATATCAAGGAAAAATGGTATTCATTACCAAAATAGACAAACCAACCTTAACAAACTGTACAAGAGGAGCACTTGGATCCCGAGATGTTGTCAGCAAAATCTTAGGGTCTCGTACGGTTGCATTTGCATACTCGTCATCAATATGAGATTTGGGAACTAAAAATCCACCAAAATTAAACAGTCATATATCAACACGAAAACTCAAAAAAAGGCCAAAAAAATGAAAAAGGGGGTTTCTTTAACTAAGAACATAATAAAAGTTAAAAAATTACTGGCTGTGTAATCATCTTCAAGGTCAATTTCTTGGCGAAGCGCGGCCTCCTCATTGCGGAGCTCAGTCGGAATGGGTTTTCCCTCTACAACGAAACAAAATTAAAATAATAATGGTAAAATTTGAAATTAAATTATGATAAAAAAAGAAAGAAAATTTAATAGTACCATCAAGGGCTTCTTTGATCTTCCGTTTCTTCTCATAAAGCAAACGCTCTTTGCCTTCCAAGCTCTTCCTGTACAAATATTCTCTCCTCAATCGTATATTTCTTCTCAGCATATTTTTTTTATTTAGTTTTAAGCGAAGCGACTGCTAACTAGATTTTGTAGAGTTTAGGGTTTTCTCAGTAGATGGTGGAAGAAAAACAAATTTCACCACAGCTTTAAAACGACGACGGTGCCATTTTATTAACCATCACGATACCCTGCGCTGATGTGTATTTGCGTTAAGAATAGGCCAAAATTTGTACCTTTGCAAAATTTGGGCTTTAAACTAAGAAAATCATAGGGTAAACTATACTTGTTATCACTTAGTTATTGTATCTTTTCATTTTCATCATTAACTTTTTAATTTTGTTAATCAAATCATCTGATTATTTAATTATTGTCGATCAAACTACTGGCCGTCAACATTTAATACAGTAGGTGATATGTCATTTAAAAAATTGATAAAATTATAGATTTATCTCTGTTAGTTATACATTCTATCTATTTAATCTTAATTTTAATTTAATTTAATAAATTTAATCTTCTAATCAGATTGTAATACATGTCACAATCATTGGTTAGAGAATTATATTTATTTTAATTTGTTTAATTCAATAGAGGTGGCATGTATGCATACTAAACTTTATTTCATTATCATACATTCATATCATAAATATTTGTATAAAATATTCTTACTAGATTAATCGGGACGTAAAAATTTATATCTTAACATAACTAGAAAATATCGTAAGTCATTCAAATCAATTGTATACATATTTAATTATATTTTCGGATAATATAAATGACTACCCGAAAATAGTATGCAAGTGATTTTAATGAAACAAACAACAAAAAGAAAGAATACACCGTGATACGAAAAGGGAGAAAAAAAACCATGAAACAGATCATGATTCATGATCCATTTCATGTGAAGATGCTATATATGTTGGTAGAAATGGCGATTATGCTTGTTACTACTGCCAGAACAATCATCACCGCCGCCAAAATCCGATCCCTCGCCGTCGATATGCCCCAGGCATCCCTGTAATGGAAAACAAAGTAAAACATTATGCATATATGTGTATCTATGTATATAAAAATATTGCAGAGGTTCCATGCAAGTGCATAGATTGAGAGACTACCTAAGAGCAATGGCGCCGGGAAAGATAAATCCGAGGGAGACGGTAGAGGTCGATCCCATGAACTGAAAGAAGTACCATATGTTAGGAATGGCTATGGCCGCCGTGTAACTGAAGGCTAAAAGAACAAGTGTGATGCACATAAATCCCGTGTTATCTTTTGCCAGGGGAGTTTTGTTTGGAAAAAGAAATTCATCCATGTTGGCTCTCAACGAGAAGTTTAAAAGAGGGAACACCAGCATGAGGTGCAATGCTTAGCTCAATCGAACTACATCGGTGAGTAACGATTCGATCGCTGAGCTGGAGTTTCGATAAAAGTTTACAAGTATATCTGCCATGATCGAATCACCAAACAGAAGGTATCCGAAGACTCCGATGGTGAAGTAGATTGCAGCACATAAGACCACCGAAATTCGGACTGCTGATATCATATTGGAAGGTTTCACCATCTCGAAACCAATCGGATGAACTGCAATCATTCATTAAAAGCCTTTTGAATGAGCCATTTTGTGACAAATACAACCAAGGAGGCCAAAGTGTCCTCACCATTGAAATGAAATGTGAAAGCTGTGACAATGACAGGGACAGCAGTGAAGAGTTCAAAGAAAGAAACTTTGTTGTCCAATTCCGGTACCGGTCTCGGACTATTCGCTTTCCCTTCGAAAAGCGCCATGATCGCCATAACCGAACTTATGCCAACAAACACCACAGCAAGGAAAACTGATATTGCAGAACTGAACCTCAATGATTCTGCAAATTAAGCACACTAAAGCTTAGTTCTTAGGCCACTAGGAAGATTATCAAGAGAAGAAAAGGCTTTTGGAGCATACCCACGCGCTTGAACATAACCAACGGAAGCAGAACGAAGACGAGGGTGAAGAGGAGCGCGAAAGCACGCGAATTCCACCAACGAATGCCAAACCATTGTTGCAGAACACCCAAGTGAACTGATCCTTCAGGTTGATTCCCTGATAGAACATCCCCTAAGGGAACAAAAACATGTTCTCAAAAATCGGAACAAACAATACCGGAAACCGACAAATCGATCATGTAGACAAAGCATATAACATAAAGATCACATCAGTGAAGAACATGGTAAATCCAGTACTTGCCTATGATGATCAAATAAATGATGAGGCAGCCACGATTAGTGATCATAACACATATTTGTTCCAGGATCTATCCGACCTTCCCGAATGACTCCTCATGACACCGGCATATGTTGTTGTGTCCCCGGCACGGGTGTATCTCATCAAAAACTCAACTGATCTCTCTGCTAGCCAAGCTATAACAGCAATCATCACAAACGCTGGGATTACACCTAACACCTTGATTGTTGCAGGGATTGACATTATTCCAGCACCAATAATGCTTGTGGACACATTAAACACCGCACCGGATACTGATGGAGACTTTGCCGGCGACGTTCTGCTCTCAGGAAGCAGTGATGCATTTACTCCGGCGGCCGGCGACATTTTCAGATGAGAAAGCACAATAATTTATGTTGTATTCTTATGCATAATTATGCATTGGATGCGTGCATACATAAAGCTGTGGACAGTGGGATCTGACAAATTTAAGATCGAAGGGCATTTTATTTTTAAAAAAAAGCATCCTTTAAACATTATTTCTCAATCTAGCACATGTTTTTATTTAATTCTTAAAACAATATTCTTTTGATAAAATAAAATATATGAATTTTACAAACAGCGTCTTTTAAGTTCCTTTTTTTAAAAAAAGAAATCACGATTAAATGATTATACTAATAGATATGAACATGTTTTATCCTAGTGATTTGTGTTTTTACAACATGTGCATTGTTTAGGATGTTTGAAATTTTCTTATATTTACAACAACGTAAATCTTAGTCGATGTTGGACGATACTTTAAATTTTTCCGTGAAATTTTTTTAAACCAACATTGTATTCAAATTTTTTTAATTCATTAATAAAGTAATTTTTTAGTGCTACCATTTGTGTTATAAAAAGATATTATTTTAAAATTTAATAAGAAAATATTAAATTGAGAAACATTTTTTTAAATATTTAAAAAAACGAAAGAAGGGTGTGCCTGGAATTAATTAAATTACTCGTTTCATTTATCATTGGAACTTATTTTATAATTAAGGGACAAGTTAGGGTGAGGTGATGCTGTCATATATGAATGTGTTGCCCAGAAAATGTTTGAAATGGACACCAAGATGAATCTGGAATTAAAAGCAGGAGATGGGGAATGTGCATAATATTAAATTGTGATTGCAGTCATGGTCGCAGTTGTAATGTCTCGATTATAGATATTACGAACGCTACGAAAATATAATTTATATTTAAAAGAATATTTGTATTTTTAAATTACAAATCCGTTACATTGTAACTATCAGCTATATTACTGCTACAACTTAATACTACGGGAGTGTATCGACTATCAAATCATAAATTTAAGTTGAAGTTTTGATTTACTTTGATTAAAGTATAACTTATAAGTTCCGAGTTTAACTTAAATAACTCAATCGGTCATCCTCATGAGTCACGGCGTGGTATTCAACGGTCGAAGTCGATGTTCCGATGCTCAAGCTCCTTTATTTAACATTTTGCATGGCCCTTGAATCCTCTATAAGATTCCTTTTGCAAGCATGCTCACACGGTGATAAGAGAGAAGATTTCAGTGCAAAAAAAGAGGAAAAAAAATCTTTATCATCTTGTCTTCCAATGAAAGCTACCCCATAGTCCACTGGTTGGTAGCTATGGCAATCATGCTTGTCAAAATAGCCAACATCATCAATAAATCTGCCATCACCTTTTCTGTTCTTGTTGATACCCCATAGTCCACAAGTTGGTAGCTAGGTGCATTGTGTAGCTTAGTCGAGCGGTTTCAGTTATGGTAGACCGATTCCACAATTCGAATTTTGATCGAAGTTCATTACATAGGCCATGATGGAGTCCCCGACGAGATTGTATCCAAAGAAACCGATGCAGCAGTAAATTGCTAAAGATATCCTGGCTGCATATCTCATATCAGAAGGCCTACTGAGTTCTGACCTTATGGGATGAACTGCATTATGTCCAAAGATTTTATGTTCCAAAAATGAAAATTACAATTCTGAAATTGAAAAATGCATTTCGAAGTGAAGTGAGGTTCGATTACTGTTAACATTAAAACCGAAGCCGGTTTCACAAGGATCGGAACAGTAGTGAAAAGATCAAAGACAGAAACTTGATTAGCGAAATCTGGCGGCAATGTCATGATCTGAGATTTTCCATTGCAAAATGCATAAATTGCCATTTCTGAACTTATGGCTATGAACACTACTCCAAGGAGAATGTACCAATTCATCCATTAAAATCACCTAACTCATATGTGGCAAGAACACCAATGGAAGCACATCTCCTAGAAAAGAAAATTACCAATTCAATGGTTTCAAACACCAAATACTCAGAAAAGGAAACATAAAAAGCTACCACTTACCAATGAATGATCAAGTAAATGATGAGACAACCGACGTTAGTGACCATAACAGAGATTTGAACTGCATAGGAAACCCAATGGTCCAAAGGATTCTTCCATTAATCCAGCATACGTGGGTTGACTTGCCATATTGAGTGTACCTTAACTGAGTTTCTAGAGAATTTGCATCTGATAAAAGTGGATTGAGATCACTGGCACCAGTTTCGGCTTCCTTCATGCTGTGTTTTTGAAGGGTTGTTGACTTCTGCATAGTTTCTTTGGTCCTAGCAGAGTTATTAACTTATTACAGATTGAAACTAATTGAAGAATGTAGCAGGGAATTAAATTATCACCATGTGCAATAAAATAATGAATAAAGTTTGGTTGGTCTAAAAGGACAAGGTTTTCTGACATAGAAATCAGCTTATGCAAATCCTTTAACAACCACTGAAAAGGTTTCATCTATGTTTTGAAAACCGAATCGGACCGGCCGGTTCAACCGGTTCAATCGAGAACCGTTACTTAGTCTGATTTAATCTAAACCGATTAAACCGCTATTAGTGAACCGATCAGAACCGTTGAACCGTTCGAACCGGACCGGCTGAAAACCGAAAAAAACCGGAAAAAACCGAGATTTTTGTTTTATAAAAAATTAAACCAAACAACGTTGTTTGTTAAACGAGCCAAGTCGAACTCGAGTATTGCTGAGCTCGACTCGAACTTGAAAACTTTAAAAGTAAGCTCAACTCAACTCAAACTCACAAGCTAAAAATTATCAAGTTCAACTCAAACTCGAAATATAATATTGAAACTTGAACTCAAAAAGGCTTGAATTCAAAAAAAAAATTAGAAGCTCGATTGAAGCCTAAAATTCGAGCTTGATTGAAGTGAAAGAATAGTTCACTCAATGCTCACCAAAAGGTTCCATGATTTTGAATGCCAAATTACCTCTATTATTTATAGAAGTTAGTTGTGATGCGCTTCTATGTTTCTTAGCAATGTGAGATTGTTTTGTTCTCATATTTTTACTCTTTAAACTTTTGGGATGCTCTTCTATGTTTCTTAGCCATGTGAGATTGTTTTTTTAAAAAATTAAACCAAACAATATCATTTTGTTATGATTTTTTAACCCCAAATTTATTTTTTAATTATAGTTATATAATTATATTTATTATTTAATATGTTTTACCTTAAATATTATGTTGTAGTTAATTTGAATCATTTTGTTTCACTTGATTTTATGGTTTTTAACTTATATATGTTATGACTTGCTTTGAATATGACTTGTGATATAAAAAATTATTTTTTATTAAATATTTTTGGTATTTTTATTTAATTTTTTAAATAATTATGACGTCGTCCGGTTCTTCCGACCGGTCGGACCAATTCGACCGTTAAACCAGTGAACTGATAGCATGATCGGTTTGCTAACCGGTCCGGTTCTGAAAACCATGGGTTTCATAGACTGCATGCATAGTGGATGGTTCAAACTGGTGTAATACCACTTTTGGTCCCTGTATTTTTGCCAAACTGAGAATTTGGGTAAAGTACAGGGACAAAAACTAGTATTAAGCCTTTCAAAAATGTTTGAAGCCATCTGATGAGCACCAAGACCACTTTTATTCAAACGTTGGTTAAACGAACGGTGGTGTCAAGTCTGAAAATAGACATCTGTACATGTGCTTCCACTAAAGCAAAAGTGTATCTTTTTTGAACAAATTCCATTACATCTAGTCTCATGAAGCCCTTTCTCTGTTTTCCTTAACCCTAAGTTTCAGTCCATAAGTTTCCTTCTGTTTCAGGTGATCAGGTTCGTCTTCCTTAAAATTCGTTACATCCGACTCTTCTTTTTTGTATATATACGCTGTTTTTTATTCATTAAATGAAAGAATTTGAGCAAATTTATGGTTTTCTTTCATTTGCCTGGAACCCTTCTGATGCTAAAGAACAAATTTTTTATATAAAAGATGATGAT
The DNA here is from genome assembly GCF_006381635.1 of Hibiscus syriacus. Taxonomy (NCBI): domain Eukaryota; kingdom Viridiplantae; phylum Streptophyta; class Magnoliopsida; order Malvales; family Malvaceae; genus Hibiscus; species Hibiscus syriacus. Next base: position 773,586 of record NW_024062618.1, on the reverse strand, counting down.
GCTGTATAAGTCAGAGGTCTGAATTTTAGATTTTAGGATAGATTTTTTGATCTGGTTCAAATTCTGTTTTTCAAAATATTGATTTGTTTATGTTTGCTTAGCTTTGAAGATTCCATGTTTCCCCTTTGTTTTGCCACAATTTTAGGGTTAGTAACTGCAAAATTGATTAGGTTGTGTGTCCCCTGGTTTCCTATTCAATTTTACATTCACACTTTAAGAGCTTGTTCAAATGATACAAATTTATTTTGTATTTTGTTTACTTAGCTTTGAAGATTCCTTAGGTTCCCTATTGCTTTGCTGCAATTTTAGTGGTAGTAACTTCTCATTTATAGATTAGATTGTGTGTCTTCGGGTTTTTTCAATTCAGTTCTAGAATTACACTTTAGGAGCTGATTTATGTGAGCTTCTCTTTGTCTGCATCTTTCTGGGATTTTATTTGAGGGTTCTGTTTTGATATTAGAATGGCTTCGAGTGATAATGGGGATCGGAAAGAGCAAACCGAGGAATCCAATGACAATAAAACAACGGAGCAAATTTCTCTTCCCGTTTCATCGTCACAAAGGACACTTCTAAATGGCGAAACCCCCCAAAGAAAGTCCCTTATCAGCTCTATGTCTCCACTGAGTAGACTCAAGTTTCTTAATTTTGGTTCTGCATCTGCTAGATTCAAGCTTTTAGCTCAAGAAAGAGATGAGGTTTCTCAGTTGGTGGCTTCTTCAAGTGGCCATCGGATCCGAGAACGTCTGACTGGGGTTTTAGCGAAAAAAATCGATTGGGTGTTTCTCATGAAAATGAGTAAGGAATGGATTAGAGACCCCATGAATATGGCCCTTTTTGTATGGATCATGTGTGTTGCTATATCGGGTGCTATTTTGTTCCTCGTCATGACTGGAATGTTGAATAAGGCGCTCCCTAAGAAGTCCCAGAGAGACGCCTGGTTCGAAGTCAACAATCAAATTCTCAATGCTCTGTTTACTCTCATGTGTTTGTACCATCACCCTAAGCGATTTTACCATCTTGTACTTCTTTGTAGATGGAAACCAGTAGATGTTTCCCGACTCAGGAAGGTATACTGTAAGAACGGGACCTATAAGCCCCATGAGTGGGCACACATGATGGTGGTTGTTGTGCTACTCCATATCAATTGTTTTGCTCAGTATGCCCTTTGTGGTCTGAACTGGGGATTCAAGAGATCCAAGCGACCCCCGATTGGTGTTGGGATATGTATATCATTTGCAATAGCTGCACCAGCATTGGCCGGTCTTTACACCATTGTTAGTCCTCTTGGGAAGGATTATGTTTCTGAAATGGATGAGGAAGCACAGAAGGTGGTTGATGATGGTGAAAGTAGTAGATCAGAGTGGTCGAGACGAAAATCATTCGAGAAGAGATATTCGTTCGCATCTGGAGATGACAAGAGAATTGTGGAGAGCAGGCCGCTCTGGAGTGGAGGGATACTAGACTTTTGGAATGACATTTCTCTAGCTTATCTTTCTGTTTTTTGTAGCTGTTGTGTCTTTGGGTGGAACATGGAGAGACTCGGATTCGGGAACATGTATGTACATATTGCTACTTTTCTCCTGTTTTGTATGGCTCCTTTCTGGATTTTCAACTTGGCTGCTGTGAATATCGATAATGAGACTGTCAGAGAGGCTCTTGGTTTTACTGGAATTGTTCTCTGTCTGTTCGGTTTATGTTATGGCGGCTTCTGGAGGATCCAAATGAGGAAGAGATTCAGTTTGCCAGCGTATAAGTTTTGTTTCGGTAATCCAGGAGCCAGCGATTGCACACTATGGCTATTCTGCTGTTGGTGCACACTTGCTCAGGAAGTACGCACCGGGAATTCTTATGACATTGTAGAAGATAAGTTGTTAAGAAAACAAACAAACAATGGTAACGAGCTGCCAATGTCACCTTTACCTCGTGAAGGTGGGAGCGTCCAATTTCGTCCCAACCCTAGTTCGTCACCGGGGTACAATTCGACCCCAACCACAAGGTTTACAACCAGTTCATCAAGTTCCAAAATGATTTCAAATGAGTATCATAGTCCAGACCGGCAACTTTCTACAGCGAAAGGAGAGTTTTCAGTAGGAGGTAAAGATGAAACCATGATTCCACCTACTCCATCACCGATACAGAGAGACGAAACATAATCGAGGAAAAATTTCAAGCATATCCTTATCATTGTCCAACGAGTCCATGTTCATACTACACCAATATTTTCGAGAGCATCGAAAAGCATTATATAATCTCACTTTTTCCCCTACTTTCTTGCTTTTCAATTTTTTTTGGGTAAATATGTATGTAAAATTTGCATGGACGGTGTTTACTACACTATTGTTCTGGAGAATCCTTTTTATTGGCAGCCTTAGTTTTCACATGTTTTGATAGTCATCCTCGTACTATGTCTGAATATGTGTTGAACACAGGTATTTCGAGCAGAACGATTAGTCGAAGCAACATAGCTTTTTAGTTTGTATAGTTTGTCCATTCCGAAAGAAACTCAAATTCATATTGTTGATGATCCTTTTCCGTATTCGATCCGAGATTACGAAAATGTTAGATGTCAACACAGAGCTCTTCTGCTCATGCCATTATTGGGTTCAAATTCATATTGTTCATTACACGTAGAAGGAAACGCATACACATTTCATATATGTATACATATATTCATATTATATAGAATATTAATTTTGCTGTGAAAGAGGAACGTGATGAATTCCCCCCCTGGTGATGTAGTGGTTAGCTTGTCGGACAGTGACAATGACGACTTAATTACGAGGTAGGTGGTCTTGTCATCTTACTACTTATTACTTCAGGTTCTTCACTATCATGGCCTGCGAGATACAATTCATCATTGTTGCGGATGTTGCAACTATTATTCCAGATTTGTTATAGCTGATTGTTGACTACGAGAACAAGTTAAAATCGTACAAAAGTGATTGTAATAAAGAATAGTATTGAAAGGACTGAAATGAATAAAATAGAAATAATTTGGGGAAAATAGAATTAAAAGAAGTGAAAATACACTAAACCGAATAAATGTAAAATATGATACCATAAAAGTGATATTATTCAGTTCTCAAAATGTTTGGCCAAAACAGCTTGATTTCTTTTTTCAAATAGTAATAGTTAACTTTATTTATTCTTTTATTAGTATGGGTTATTATAAGGTAATATTTGTTCGAAATATTCTCAACAGTTTGACAATGAACACTCAAACACTTCTTTACTGTGTACGAACTCAACTTTTAGGAATAACAACTTTATTAAATAATGAGTATATATCTTAAAATTACTGTGAGAGTATGAGAAAATAACTCAATCAAACAACTCAGATAAATGATAGATGTAAACAAATATCATTATCGATGGTGAAGGATAAACACCATCAACACTAACATAAAAATATATATAATAATGATGGCTCGTTAACAAATTATTCTTACCATAATTCAACTGCAATCTCTCAGTAATTGTGAATATCTATCAATATTTAATTTGATGATCTAAACTAGAAATAAATCAGCATAATAATTTAACATCATCCATGGATACGAACATTAAAATTAACCCTGAAAAAATATAAAGAGCATACGAAAAATTCATAGAAGTATGATAAAATAGAAGAAGAGGTGGAAGAGAAGAATAAAAATAAAATAATACCCCTTATACTTCGATAAAATTGTAAATATAAAAATAGAATTATTCACCATTTTTATACGAAAATAAAAAGACTAATTAGTATAAAAGGGATAGTTCTTCGCATGAGTCATTATCATGGCCACCAAGATACAATGATAATACTGTTAATAACTATATCATCATAGTTATAAAGTTTATGAGTTGTTGCTGAACATGATATACAAACATTAATAATTATATTATAAAATTAATTAATTAAACATACAAAACAATAATAATATTATTAATTATATAATAATCGAATAATAAATGAGTTTTAAATTCTTTATTAAATAATTATGTAAAAAGAAATTTATTAATGAACATAAATAATATGAACAAATTTTATTTGTATTACGTCTATCTAATGAATGGATATACTTAGTTTAATAACACGAATATAAATCAATAAAATTCAATTTTTGTATGAACTAGTCATTGAACGTTCTATTTATTTAGAGTCCTAATCTTTTGGATGCTGAAATTTATATTTCTAAAAGTGATTATATGAATCACTTAAATTAGATCATAAATTCATAATTTTTTTTTCTATTTTAGGGTTGAAAAGTTAGTGTAGCTAATGAAAAGAAATAGATAAGTGGGGTAAGAACTTGGAAAATGGTTCAATTTGTCAAGTTGGAATAAAGATAATTTGTCAAATAGTATGATTGACAATAGATTAGGGAATAAGGACTTCTTTTTTAGGAAAAAATAAAGTTTAAATGTGGATTTCATTTTTCAAACCATTTGCTTAATGCAATGACTGTTGTGTCAACAACAAAAGTAGAATCCACTTGTATGTCATTTGGATGAAGTTTATAGAATATCATTGGATAATTTACTTGAAGTTGTTTGATAGGTTTCTGCCCAACTCTTAACTACAGCCATTATGGTTTGGTTAATATATTATGGGGTTGACTTTTTTCACTATTTAATGTGAATTTTATTGACTATAAAAGTTTAAATTATAGAAATAATGTTTTTTTAATAATCCGGGATGATAATCAGGTAGTATTTGTTTAAAATCGTTCTTAGTCAATAAGAATGCACATACACCCTATAGACATAGATGCTCGAATTCGAAACCTCTAGAAAAAACAACTCTCTTCTAAATGAAGAACGTTCAATGAATTTTATGAAAATAATGCTTAAATATAACTAAATATATTTAAAAATTTTAAAAATAAATAATGTAACACGTGATATTAATTAAACACTATTTATAAAATTAGTTTTTTTTAAAAAGAAATTTGAGTTTTATTTAGAAAAGCATTTCAAGTGGATCTTATCTTTATCAAAATATTTCATTCAGTGGCATAGATAGGGATATGCAAGGCTCTTGGTTCCCTGGTTAAAAGGGATAATTGTATTATTAATCCCTATGAAAATTAATGATTTGATCTGATTTTTAGGGTTATTTTCCAGATTTTTCATAACCCCTTCTTATTGACATCATTTGTCCTTGTACTATACATAAGTTGTCGTTTAGCCTTTGTATTTTAATTTGATTACTTTTAATATCGTATTTTTTTTCAAGTTTGATCTAAATAATAGAAAGATAATACGATTAAATTATAGAAAATCAAGATCACCAAATTAGACATTCAAGGGTTGAGCTACCCATCGAAGCCTGAAGATGTTATTCTACATTGTTTTTTAAAAGTACATTTTCAGAGTTAAAAATACTTTTGGTACAAAAAATAATACAGAGTATCGACAGCTCCAAGCTGGAACTACCAACTATTATTAGTGCCTTTTTAATCTCCATTTGCTCTTTGTTGCAACTTGCACAAGACAAAGCCCTCTCCGTCTCCATCTTCTTAGGACCGGGGCCTAATGTTGATTTTTTAGATATGAATTTTCAGAAACGTGGCCCACTTGGGTATTTACTACAAGGCCAAATCGATTAAATATTTTTCAAGGGATTTCGAAGCTAATTTTACCAAAATTAATATCCATCTCTAGTCAGTCTCTTTATTAAGGGTCAGTTTAACATTACTTTTTAGAAAATATAATTGTTTAATATTATCATCAAAAAGTATTTTTGAAAGTATAAAATATTATATTAAAAAATTTAAAATATATTAATTTGAATTGTGTTTAAATTTGTTAGTTAATATTTTATATATATTAAAAATAAAAGTTAAAAATGAAAATAATTTAACATTTTTTATTAACATGATGTAAAAGGTTTAAATATGTATGATTCCCCTTTACTATATTAAATATTGAAATTTAGTCTTTTTGCTGTCTCTATACCTAATTTTTGTACAAATTTACCTATTTTTGTTGTGGTCATTTAATAAATGAATGAACACGAACATAAGTGTATTCAGTTCGTTTATGTTCACTAACATGTTTATCCGATTTTCCTTTTCCTTTTAACTTTTTTACATTTTAAATATCGGTGAAGATAGGGACTAAATTGAACACATGATTAAATTTAAAATTTATATTGTGAATTTTAAGGAGTTTAAGTACTAGTGGCGTAATTTTACCATTTTCTTTTGCTTGCCGATGAAAGGGTAAAACTAAAAATTGAACGTATAAACGAGCATGTTCGTGAATGCTAAATGAACATGTTTATGAACATATAAACAAATGCGTTCGCGAACATTAAACGAACATGTTCATTAACAACAAATAAATGAACACGGGAACCTTTAAAAATAAATAAACGAACACGAGCATACTATTAAAATTTTAAATGAACATGAATCGAACATAGACACCTTAAAAAATAAACAAACGAACACAAACATAATATTGTTTGTTCAAACTCGGTTCATTTACACCTCTATTTTAATGTATTTTTTAAAAAACAGTAGAAGTTTTAAAAAATTATGAATTTTATTTTTTTAAAAATTAAAAGAGAAAAATAGGCCAAATGTTAAATACTATTAATTGAGTGGGTTTTTAAAGAATTTTGTAACTATCCTTACTGTGTAGACACTTTAACATTTGTAAAGTAAGATAGTTATATTAATGGAAAAAAATTAAACACCTAAATTAAAAATATTAAGCCTAAAAAAAAATACTGACATCCCTTGCATTCATTTCAAGAGTATATGGCTTCCCTTTCTCCCTATATAAACCTAAAGTTCTCCATCCATCCTCACAAAAGTTGTTCAACAGTTACTTGATTGCTCAGAAAGAACTGGTTAACATGCATGAAAAGGTTGTGGATGAATCCAGCAAGAACCAAGAGGTGGTTCTTGCCCTCTATGAGGCATTAAACGCTCGTGACGTCGACACCGTTCACAAAATCCTTGCCTCCGACCTCGAATGGTGGTTCCACGGTCCCCCCACTCACCAGTTTTTGATGCGCCTTCTCACCGGAGCTTCCTCCGACGATTCTTTCCGTTTCGAATTTGACCCTCTCTCGCTCACCACCTTCGGATCCATTGTCATCGTCGAAGGCTGCAATCACTGCCGTTCAACCTCCTGGGTTCACGCTTGGACCGTGACGGATGAGACAATCACCCAAGTGAGGGAGTACTTGAACACTTCTCTCACCGTTACCCGACTCGGAAACTCAACCCAATCTCCACCGTCTGACCACAACCCATCACCGTCGCAATCGGCGGCTGAGGGTACCTCGCTGCATTGCCCTTCTGTATGGGAGAGCAGCTTTTCCAAAAGGGTTGGAAAGTCTGTTCCGGGTCTTGTCCTGGCAATTTAGTCTGTGCCGGGTGATTTCTTCCTTGCTTTTGACGGTTTTACTCAATATATCCAATAAAAAAATATTTCTCATTATAAAACCCAAAATCAATTAATTCCCGAACTAACACTGTTTTCTATCACGTAAATAAAGGCTCCTGTACGAGGTGCCTTTCGATGATGTGATAAAAGATAATTAGATTGGACTGAAATGAAAGAAAAGTAAAAAGAAAGACTAAAAATATAATATATATATATATACATATGAATTTTGTCAAAAAAAAAAAAACACACACACATAGTGCATGTAGAAGACATGTAAGTATAGGAGCATGAATTGTACTGGACAACAACGGTGCTCTTATATTAGCTTTATATTTAATCACTCAATAAATATATGTTTAAAATACTATATTAAACACTTGAAAACTTATTTATTTAAATAATATAAGGATTGGAAATCTCCGTGAGCTTCTAAAATATCACATTTTGAATTTTTTAAACATGTATTTATAGAGAGTGATTGTGTATAAGGCTAATACACGCATGTCACCACCGTTGCTTGGCCTTGTGCTCGGGCTTGTCTTTGACATGTATCGCATGCATTTGCTCTTTTTAAACAAAATGCACATTTTTTTTATATTTTTGACCCCTGTTTTTTTTTTCTTTCATTTCAACCCAAATTGACTGACTCCTACAGAAGACGTTTCCTGTGGAACGCACCTTCTGCTACATCAACGAAAGACGCTTCCTACATAATGTGCTTTTACATAGGTAGCAGAAAAATGTGCTCATTCGAGAATTAATCGTTTATGGTTGTTAAAATGAAAAATATTTTTTATTAGATGATATTTGAATAAAAAAACTAATTATTTATGGTGTAATAATAAGATATATTATATTTGTAAGAAAATTTAAATTTCGAGTTTTAACGATCATACTATTAAAATATTTATAAATTTCAAACAAGTTTCAAATATGAACGTAAAATAGATATGAGAAAATTATGGTTATCAAAATCGGACCGGATCGGCTGATTTAACCGGTTGTTTGTCCGGTCCGGTTACCTCACAAAACCGGTCTGACAATGAACCGGCTGAAAACCAGTAGAACCGGCTGAAAACCGGTAAAACCGATTTGAACCGTCGATTCAATTTTTTTCTTTTAAAAAAAATTAAACCAAACAACGTCGTTTGTTCAACGAGCCAAGTCAAATTCGAGTATTGCTGAGCTCGAATCGAACTCGAAAACTTTAAAAGTAAGCTCAACTCGACTCAAAAACTCACGAGCTAAAATTTATCAAGTTCAACTCGAACTCGAAATATAATATTAAAACTTGAACTCGAAAAGGCTCGAACTCAAAAAAAAATTAGAAGTTCGATTGAAGCCTAAAATTTGAGCTCAATTGAAGCGAAAGAATAGTTCGCTCTATGCTCACCAAAAGACTTCATGATTTTGAACGTCAAATTACCTCTATTATTTATAGAAGTAAGTTGGGATGCTCTTTTATGTTTCTTAGCCATCTGGGATTGTTTTGTTCTCATATTTTTACTCTTTAAACTTTTGGGATGCTCTTCTATGTTTCTTAGCCATGTGAATTTTTTTTTAAATTAAACCAAATGATATAATTTGTTTTGATTTTTTTAAGCCCTAATTTTATTTTTTTTGATTATAATTATATTTATTATTTAATATGTTTTTCCTTAAATATTATGTTATAGTTGATTTGAATCATTTTGTTTCACTTGATTTTATGGTTTTTAATTTATATATATTATCACTTGTGATATTTTTATACTTTTTAATATTGTAAACTTAAAAAAAGTGTTACATATATATTAATATTGTTTTGAATATTATGTAAATTAAAAAAAATATTATTTTATATAAAATCGAATTCAATCGCGGTTGAACACGGTTGAACCAGTGAACCAGTACCTTCACCGGTTCAATGTCCGGTCCAGATTTAAAATCATTGAGAAATATAGAATAAATATTTTTATTAAAAACTTATTTTCATATTTAAAATAATATAAAAACAAGCCCAATGGCTTATTGATTATTAATGAAAAGGCCTCAAATACTGCAGCACTGATTTCTGAAAAGTCACTTTCATCTGAAGAGGGCTTATTGATTACAGTTCGAGAGTCACCCTCAACGACCACCCGTCGGAAACCCAGGTCCCAAGCAAACTGAATAGCGTGCACCGCCGCCATGACTTCCGTAACAAAAGGTGAGATAAGGTGATTGAGCTTCCCACGACACGCACTCATATAGAATAAATCCTATTTTGTGGGGATAAAATTTAACAAATATCTCCCGACAAGTAACTTAATCTTTCGTTGATAAGCTCCTGCCCATAGACGATTATAGAGGGCACTACCTGACTGATATTCCCCAACAGTGTTGGTAAGCATTCGGTACCCGTTTGCACCAATGAATGTCACGCTCTTGCTCAGATTTTTTCCACCAAAACCGACCGACCCATTATGCTCTCCAACTCAGTACACAAATTTGTTGGGAGAAAAAACAGTTGATAGCGTAGAGGAGTAATGTTTGTAATACTGATTTAATAAAAATCTCATTGCCAACCTGAGATAGAAAACGCATACTCCAACTCCTTTTTTATTTCTCTCCACTATCGTCGGCAGTCCTAGATACTTTTCAGGGATAGAGGAGTTTTCAACACCCAAAATTCGACAGACATCATTACGATTATCATTATGTACATTATAGCTGAAAAACAATATGGATTTATCAAAATTAATAATTTGACCCGATCTCTCACCATATAGTCGCAACAATTCTTCTGTGTTTGAAGCCACTCTTGTTGTTGCTTCGTCAAAAATGAGATTATCATCGTCAAATAGTAAGTGCGAAATAATAGGAGCGTACAGATTGTCCCCCCAAACCATTGCTTGATGTAGCAACGAGGAAAGACCCTCTCTGCAAATAAAGAAGAGGTAGGGGCTAAGTGGTGTTTCCTTGACGAAGGTCTCTTTGTGGTAAAAACTTCTCACCTGAGATACGATTAACCACAATTGAGTACGAGATAGAGCAAACACATTCTTTGTACTAAAGAAATATAGCTTTCGGCTAAACCCATTTTAGCCATAATTATCCCTAAAAAGTGTCACTCCACTAGATCATAGGTTTTACTCATATCAAGCTTTAGAACTAAAAAAAAAATTGTCCCTCTATTTGTTTAAAAAAAAAAATCAACAACTCATATGTCGTTATGATATTATCTGAAATCAATCGACCGAGAACAAAAGTGCTCTATGCCTCATCGGTACACATAGAAAACTTTGCATCCGGTTCACAAGCATTTTAGGCATACTTTTAAAGAGTATATAGCACATACTAATTAGACGAAATTGACTCAATTTTGTTAACGCGTGTACTATGGGGACAATAACAATATGGGTGTGATTAATGGAGCTCGTATCTTGTCAACCAAGGAGGAGATCAATGCAAAAATCAACCACATCAAAATTGATTACGTGTCAAAACCGTTGATAAAACAATGCCCCAAGATCATCCTCACCTGAGGCTTTTAATGGGCTCGTCGATTTTACTGTGCACCAAACATCCTCCCTCGTGAAAGGACATCTCAAATCAGCATTCATTCTTGCATAAATATATGGACGCAAGAAAAAGCAAATGCTATGCTTTTAGGCGAGATATGACAATGAAATCAATATTTTCCCCGTTTTTGCATGCTATGATCTTCTTTCTAAAGTTGGAACCTTTTTCTTTTCTTTTTTTTCAACTTTTGAAATTCATTTTTGAATTTCTTCATTGGAAATTGTCGCGATCGTCTTTTGGTTGGGCACCGAATTGGACTTCGACTTGGATTAAACGTTTTGGAGTCGCCACCGACCACTTTAAAACAAATTTAGGTGGGTCGAACACCATCTTACCTGATCTGCGTTGTACCAGAAACGTGTCGGGTTCGGGAGTCGGTTACGGTCAAGGAATGATTAACACCCTTGAACCGCCCTTTCGGTACCAATTAATTTTCCGGTTGTCTTTAATTGCGAAAATTGAAATTTAAAAACCCGATTCAAATTATTTACCTTCGGTTGAAATTACTACCGAAGAAAAAATAAACAAAATGGTAGTTGACAAAATAAAATATTGAATACTAAACAAAAAAGAAAAAATGAATAATAAATAATAAATAAATAAATAAATAAATAATATATTATCATTTCTTAATTCATATTTATTATGACAAATGAACATGAGAAACACCAACATGTGAAATAAACACAACAAATATAGAACTCGTCCATTTCAAAACAGTCAGCTTTGATATTTTATAAAGCAGAAAAAAATAACAATTGTAAAATTCCGCAAACAAACACGTTCCAAAACAACAAAAGCAATTAAAAAAAACCTTTCAAACTGTAAATGGAAATTAAAGTTCGTGTATTCAGCTCAACTACCAATCCTTAGCGCTTCTTCTTGCTTGCTTTTGCACCACTGGTGTAACCCCGAACTTGGATTTAAATGTCTTGGGATCGTGTGAAGCAGCAGCACACAGGGTACTTTGTGTTTCAGACTCTAGAATGTGGTCTCACGTTTTTCTCTGTGTCATTTCCTCTTGATGCTTGAGTCTATTTATAGTCTAAAGAAACCTATTTTTAGCTCAGATTTAAAGTCCTACTTGGACTCAAATTCTTCAGTTTTAGTGTTTCAATAGAACTCAAATACGTTGGTTTTAGTGTTTTAATAAGACTCAAATACGTTGATTTATTACCTGAATCTCACAAAATCAGGGTTGTTGAGTGTGGGGCTTACAAATAATAATAATAATAATAATAAATAAATATAATGTAATAAAATGTTTTTGTAGACCCGGACAAAAAACGGGTGTCTACAGCTGCCCCTCTTTGCACATTTTTATGTTAACAAGAATAGGGCAAAGATGAAAAAGACAACTAGTTTTTGTCCGGTTCTCTTTGATTTGAGACTTGATAGTGTTTGTTGTGACACTAAGTCGATCCATTGGGCACGATATCCTTCTTCTTGAAGTTGAAATCGTGGGTGAATCGAAAAGTGACTCTTTGTTGCCAATCTTGGTCGACCTTGGTCTTCTTCTCGATTTAAAGACCTAGGTGTAAAAATTTGATCGAAAAGTAGTTCCTTGCTAATGTAACGCGGTTGATACGCCCTGGAGCTGAATGGAATCGAACTCGAAGGTCTTTGTTGAGAGATAACCCTTCTAGCCTTGAGTTATGCTGTAAATGATATGCCTTAGAGCTGAGCGTAGTCGAACTCAAAGGTCTTTGCTAGCAGATAACCCTTCTCGACTTGAGCTATGTTGCAAATGAACACGATATCCTTCGTCATGAAGTTGAAATCGTGGATGGACCCTTCGTCGTGAAGTTGAGCCTGGAATTGAATATCCTTCGTCGTGAAGTTGAAATCCAATCTAAGTTGTGATGTTTCGAGGCCAATATCCTTCGATGTGAAGTTGAAATTGACTTTGAAACTGGAAAGTTTATTGACAGATACTCCTTTTTTGAGTTGGATATCCTTCGTCGTGAAGTTAAAATCCAATCTAAGAGATGGATGCTGCTTGTGTGCACGATTCCCTTCGTCGTGAAGTTGAAACCGCGGGTGGCCCCTTCATCGTGAAGTTGAGCTTGTGTTGTCTTGGGTCCAATATCCTTAGCTGGGAAGTTAAAATTGATTCTGAAATTGGGAAGTAGTTTGTTGACAGTCAGCCGCCCCTTCACTGTGAAGTTGAGCTTGTGTTGTCTTGAGTCCAATATCCTTCACTGTGAAGTTGAAATTGGCTCTGAAATTGGGAAGTTGTTTGTTGACAGTCAGCCGCCCCTTCGCTGTGAAGTTGAGCTTGTGTTGTCTAGAGTCCAATATCCTTCGCTGTGAAGTTGAAATTGGCTCTGAAATTGGGAAGTTGTTTGTTGACAGTCAGCCGCCCCTTCGCTGTGAAGTTGAGCTTGTGCTGTCTTGAGTCCAATATCCTTCGTTGTGAAGTTGAAATTGGCTATAAAATTGGGAAGTTGTTTGTTGACAATCAGCCGCCCCTTCGCTGTGAAGTTGAGCTTGTGTTGTCTTGAGTCCAATATCCTTCGCTTTGAAGTTAAAATTGGCTTTGAAATTGGGAAGCCCCTTCGTCGTGAAGTTGAGCCTCAAATGGCACGATATCCTCCATCGTGGAGTTGAAATCGTGGATGTGTGGGTACGATATCCTCCGTCGTGGAGTTAAAATAGCGGATGGCCCCTTCGTCGTGAAGTTGAGCCTTGACTTGAATATCCTTCGCCGTGAAGTTGAAATCCAAGTATTGTATGTTGCGGGTGGACACGATTCCCTTCGCCCTGAAGTTGAAACCGTGGATGACCCCTTTATTGTGAAGTTTGGCTTTGAGCTAGACATCCTTCGTCGTGAAGTTAAAATCTACTCTCGAGCAAATTGTATCGTTTCGAGTCCAATTTCCTTCGCTGCGAAGTTGAAATAGACTCTGAATGAAATTGGAAGGTTGTTTATTGACATACAACTTTTCTTGACTTAAGTTGTGTTGTAAATTTCCTTTAAATGAATGATGGCCCCTTTCGCCAAATTTTGTCAGCCGGATATCTTCCGTCGTGAAATTGAAATCTGGCTTGAAAGTGTTAACTGGAAACATGCTGCTCATGGTTGAGTTTGAGTTGAACTGGATTTGATCTGAATTGGTTCTGAGATCTGTAGATATGTCAAGTCGGTTGAGGTGTAGCTTCTCACTGCTGAGTTAAGTAACCACCATCGTTATTTAAAGGCGCTTATCCTTCATCCTGAAGTCGAAATTTGACTCTAAAAGCTGTAAAAATCTTGTAGGCTAAAATGATGAATGTGATGCACCTAAGTATGTCTAAGATGCATGCAACATGAATGAATTATGTTTTATCTCTTGGACTGGAGTCCCGTGTTTTGTCTGCCAAAAATGGTCCCTGGAATCGATCGCGCCCCATTCTCTTTTCTGAGCTTTGGCTCTACAGACCTGTCATATCTGAGACTGTTCTGTTTGAAAATGTTTTTCTCCTTTTTTTGTTTTAGGAGGGAAAATGATAAAAATGTTGTAAAATATTATTCGCAATTGAATCAAACTGTAAACATGGGTTCAAAGTATATCAAATGAATCAATAGCTCTTTTTAATGCTTTCAGAGTTACAGCTCTTTGACAAATGTTCAAAGGGATGCGTTGGATTTAGGCTGACCTAAGGTTTCGGCCATAAAAAATGTCATTTTTGTGTTATTGCAACATGCTTTTTACTTGGCTTGACATTTCAATTGGATGCGGACAAAATGACGCAACTAGCATTATCAATCACTAGACCCTCTGTTTCGGTTCTCTGAAATCTTCCATTTGTTCAAGTTTTGTAAGCTCCTCTAACAAAGGTAGTGCAGAAATATCGGTCTAAAAATGAAACTCTTGAGTGCTCGTGTGAATTGACTATAACAGGTGTTTCTTAACTCCCTTAGTCTATCATTTACCAAAAATTTATCGCTTAGATAAATTTGATTTAATTTGCCATTATCTGGCTAGTTGAATCCATAAAGCCGGGGCATTTAACCAATTGCTTTAGAGGGACAACTTAACATTATAATCACTTTTATCAAGTTAACTGAAGGGTTCATCTCATCACAAAGTCTTCGGCCTGACAAAAGCAGTGGAGCAAACACTGAATTGCCAAGTGTCCGAGCAATGTCATGGTTTGAATGTAATATACTCATAAGGCCAGGGCTTTCAAGTTTCCTCTATAACCAATTGCCTTAGTGGAATAGCTCAGCTTTACGGATTTAATTTCTTAAGATTGTCAAGAAGAACCTGTTATAGTCTAGATATTTTTTAAAGTCAAGAAATATCTTCTTTAGAGTTTAATTTCAAAGCAACTGACCTGAACTAGATTCACATACTCGACTATTCCATATGTAAAGATAATGATCATCATTGAACGTCTTAAACAAAAAGTATAGTAATTTTCATATGCAAATGATGTCCCATGTTGTTCGCACCTTATGAAAGGAAAATGTTACATTGGCTAAATGCAAGAGAATGGTACGGTGTTTGAGTGTATATTCTGGATAAGGCCAAAGTTCTTGTTTTAAATCATGTTACTTCGTCAAAGATCTGTAACTTTGAACCATTTACAGAGTTTCTTAATTCAGATGATATTCAAAGAATTGCAAGTTTGCAAATGTGATTCATTGCTTAACATCTTTAAAGTAACATAAATTTGTTTAAAAGTCCTTACAAAAACTTGAGAAAAAATGAAAAAACAAATTCAAACAGAATGTCTCAAATGATGAAATGATCTGCCTCACTTGGATGCCCCCGATTTGTAGAAGTCGATCCAATTCTTGTTATGTATTTTCTGTACGATTCTCTTGAATGTGGAGTAGTTCTCGATAGTGCGCCCTAGGACACTGCTATGATATTCGCAATGAGCGTTCGCATCATACTACCTGGGGTATGGGGGCTTCATGGATTTCTCTGGATATAGTGACACCACATGTACGTCAAACAACTATTGGTAAAACTCCTTATATGTCATAGGATCGAAATGTTCTCATTTTTTATGAGACATGTGAATGTAATAAAAAAAATTGAAATATGTTGGAATGCATGATGAATGCAATGTTCGAGGCATTTATCCAAAAATGTGTTTGTTATTAGAAATAATCCTTATTGGGGACAAAATTGTTTTATCTTTTAAGAGACAAAAATATCCTGACAGTTTCTGACATGTTGACTAGTCTTCTATCTTCGTTCGTCACCATTTGAATAACTTGTCGAACCGCTCTGGCTTCTCTGGATGAACCGTGCGAATGTTAAGTTTCTTTTTGTACTAGACCAAGAAGTCCCGAATGACTGCATCTCTGGCATTTATATTTTGTCGAACCTGTTCCCAACGAATATGTCATTGGAGTCCTCAATTGATAGGAACTATGTGAAGTTCATTTGTCTGTTTCTTAAATTCGTCAGCAATGGTCTCCAATTTCAACTATCGTTTTGCCATTATTGTCTTTGAAGGGACTCCCAAGATCAGTAACCTTCATCTTGCCCCTACAACCCCTGCCAGTCAGTTCTTCAAAGATAGACTTTCATTGTGCTTGATGTAGACCCGATTCATTCTAAGTGCTTTATAATATAGCATAGTGATACACTCTTCAATTTATTCATGTTTAACAAACACGTTTTTGGTGGATCAACACCTCTTTTAAATGATGCAAGTGATGAAAATAAAATGAAAGAGAATGAAAAGAGTTAGTGAGATAAATCAAAATAAAAAAAATAAAAAATCCTACCCAATATGATATCTACCCCACATGCTTATTATTTCTACCCGGACATGATCTCTATCCCGCATGCTAATTTCAAACAAATCCTAACCGCATATTTGTCTAGTTCGCATGCTTTGAACAGAAAGTAAAGTAGGAAACAAAATAGTCTAAGGTTTGGAATGAGGTTTTGGAGTGGGCTCTAATTCCTTGTAATCTCCCAATTTAGGTTCTAAAAAAGGTACTCGAGTTCTCCTTGCTGGTGCCCTCTTGGGCTTGCCAGACCCTTAGTCCTAAGCCTATTACAAGCTTATGTGGACTATGTTAAACTCGAGAGGAAACATTCCCTTATGCCCATACGGAGAATAAATTCACATGAAGACATAAGGTATATGAATCCCAAAGGTTACTTGCTAGGCCCCTACGGTGAATAAATTCACACAAAGGTGTCGCTTTCACCCCCACTTAAAAGGGTTCAGAGCTCGGGTATAGAGCTAGAAAGGACAATTTTAAAAAATCTGAAATCATTAAAAAACGTCAGTACAACTATTTACTTGAAAAATAATCAAAGGTAAATAATTAGAACCGAATAAATAAATTAAAATTTATAACTTTCGCTAAAAAGACAACCAAAAATTAATTTCGGCTTGACTCACTTACCTGTCCCCAGTGGAGTCGCCAAGTTGTCAGAACCGTCTTTCGATTATTAGGCTTCGACTTGGATTAAATGAATTGGGAGTCACCACCGATCACTTTAAAAAAATTTAGGTAAATAGGACACTATCTTACCTGATATGCGTTTTACCAGAAACGTGTCGGGTTCGGGAGTCGGTTACGGTTAATGAAGGATTAGCACCCTTGAACCGCCTTTTCGGTACCAATTAATTTATCGGTTGTCTTTAATTGAGAAAATTAAGAATTAAAATTTAAATTTAAAACGTTCGATTCAAATTACTTACCTTTGATTGGTTGGAATTTCTCTAAAAAGTTGAAAATGTTAGAATAATAATAATAATAATAAATATTAAAAAAATAAAAAAAATAAAAAAAATAAATCAAAAGGGAAAATAAAATAAAAATATATTACATAAATCAAAATAAAGGACAAAATGTAAAAGTAAAAATTAAAAGAATAAAAGAATAATAAAAAAATAAATCAAAAGAAAAAATAAAGAATAAATAAAAATAAGGGGAAAAAAGAAAGAAAAAGAAAAAGAAAACGTAACAAAACACAAAAAAATATGTATATATAAAATTAAAAAAAGATTAAATAATAATAATAAATAAATAAAAAAATGAACAGTTAAAAATTAAAAGGACCAAATTGAAATAAATTGGACTTTGTAGACTTAAATTAACGCTAAAACGAACTGCAAAAAAACAAAATGAGAGAGTTAATTCGCAAAATATAAAAAGTATAAATGAGGACTAAATTGAATGAATTGAAAATACAGAGGAACAATCAATATACATGTGAACAATTAAAATAAGGTAAAGATTATAGACAAATATAAAAATATGTAACTCTTGGATGACCTATTTCTCACTTAAACCAAAAAGTTTGGGATAACACCCCTCCCACGTGAAATGCTTCAGCAGTGCTCTCTCATCCCCTTCATTACTCATTTTTTTCATTTGAGAGGCAAAATCAGGGGTCAAAATGAACCCCTCAAACTCTAAAAAAAGGCTATCAATCCGATCTTAAACTCGTATTTAAATGAAAAAGGGGTTATCTTCACTCGATAATGGAGTTTATTTCCTTCGGTAGATGAATCAATTGTCGTTTTGAAGGTAAAGGTGAGGTCGTTTCTTCTTTTTGTATTTTTTTAATGGGTTTTTGATGGCTTGATGATATCTCTCTTTTTGGTTTGGTTCCTCTACTCGTACGGTTTGAGTTATTCGAAAAAAGCTTCTTTTCTCCAGTATTTCACCGCAACTTTGTAGTATGTATTTCGTAGGATTTTTTGCCTAGTAATCGTCTGATCTCCTCCCCCTTTATGTGTTCAATTATATATAATTTATAGGGTTTATAAAACCCTATTTTTGGGTATTTAAATCCTAATAAAACACTAAGTTTGTTGTTGGTGATAAACGTTGTCAAGAAATCCGGGAATGGAGACGAGAGACGTGCGACTGAAGGGGAGAATGAAGTTGTTGGATAGTTGTTTTATTATTGGGCCCGAGTGGACGAAAATATGGGTCTACAGCTGCCCCTCTTTGTCCTTTTTCGTGGAACAAAAAATAGGACAAAGATAAAAAAAAAACAAATTTTCGTCCGGTGGGGTTGAAGAATAACTCCCTGTCAAGTCGAGTTGCAGATGGCTCCTCCGTCGCGAAGTCGAGTCCACCTTGAAATGATACAGAATTGAAGTCGTAGTTCGGAATCAGGATATGACTTCAAATTGCAGTTCACCTCGGTCTTCTTCTCGATTTAAAGATATTGGTTGGAAAATTTGATTGGAAAGTAGTTCCTTGACTCTACCATGTGGTTGATAAGCCCTCGAGCTGAATGAAATCGAACTCAAAAGGTCTTCGTTGACAAATAGCTTTTATCGACTTAAGCTATGCTGCCGAGAAACGTTTTTCTTGTTACTGAGGTACGGTTAACCCGAGTCTTCTTCTCAACTTGAAAACCTTGATTGCAACAGGACAGTAGTGTGATGTGTCATCGAGCTGAATGGAGTTGAACTCGAAAAATTTATTGATAGATAGCCCTTCTTGCCTTGAGCTATGTTGTAAATGATGTGCCTTAGAGCTGAGCGTAGTCAAACTCGAAGGTCTTTGGAAGATAGTCCTTCTAGCCTTGAGCTATACCGCAAATGATATGCCCTCGAAGCTGAACATAGTCGAACTCGAAGGTATTTGGTGACAGATAACCCTTCTAGCCTTGAGTTATACTGTAAATAATATGCCCTCTAAGCTGAGTGTAATCGAACTCGGGGGTCTTTGTTGACAGACAACCCTTCTAGACTTAAGTTGTGCTGCAAATGATATGCCTTGGAGCTGAGCGTAGTCGAACTCGAAGGTCTTTGGTAACAAATAACCCTTATAGCCTTGAGTTATGCTGTAAATGATATGCCCTCGAAGCTGAGTGTAATCGAACTCGGGGGTTTTTGGCAGATAGCCCTTCTCGACTTAAGCTATGCTGCAAATGATATGCCTTGGAGCTGAGCGTAGTCGAACTCGAAGGTCTTTGGTTGGCAGATAACCCTTCTCGACTTAAGTTATGCTGTAAATGATGTGCCTTCGAAGCTGAGTGTAATCGAACTCGGGGGTCTTTGTTGACAGACAACCCTTCTAGACTTAAGTTGTGCTGCAAATGATATGCCTTGGAGCTGAGCGTAGTCGAACTCGAAGGTCTTTGGTGACAAATAACCCTTCTAGCCTTGAGTTATACTGTAAATGATATGCCCTCGAAGCTGAGTGTAATCGAACTTGAAGGCCTTTTGGATGGCATATAGCCCTTCTCGACTTAAGCTATACTGCAAATGACCTTAGAGCTGAGCGTAGTCGAACTCGAATGTCTTTGTTGGCAGATAACCCTTCTAGCTCTGAGTTATGCTGTAAATGTTGTAAAAAATGGCTCCCCTTCACAGGTCTAAGCCGGTCATAGTTCTTCAGGTGGTTCCTCTGAGTGGATCTGAACCAAGTAATATGATTTTTGGGATGACTCCTCTTCACGGGAAAGTCCACTGATAAATTCTGTCCACCAGATATCTTCCATCGTGGAATTGAAATCTGGCTTGAAAGTGTTAACTAGAAACCTGCTACTTGTTGTTGAGCTTAGCCGAAATGAATTTCTTCCAAATAAGTTCTCGAACTCATATGAAGTTGATTGTCAATCTTGCAATCTGCCGAGTTAGTTGAGGGGTAGCTTCTCGCTATTGAGTTAAGCAACCACCATCGATCTTTAAAGGCGTTAACGAATTGAGTATCCTTCCTCCTAAAGTCGAAACTTGACACTAAAAGCTGCAAAAATCATGTATGCTAAAATGATGAATGTGATGCACCTAATAATGTCTAAGATGCATGCAACATGAATGTATTATGTGTTATCTCTTAGACGGAGTCTCGTGCTTCGTCTGCCAATATGGTCCTTGGAATCGATCGTGCCCCATTCTCTTTTCAAGCTTTGGCTTTACAGACCCTTCATATCTGAGACTGTTCTGTTTGAAAGTGTTTTTCTCCTTTTTCTTGTTTCAGGAGAGAAAATGATAAAAATGTTGTAAAATATTATTCACAATTGAATCAAATTGTAAACGTGAGTTCAAAGAATATCAAAGGAATCAAGAGCTCTTTTAATGCTTTCAGAGTTACAGCTCTTTGACAAATGTTCAAATGGATGAGTTGGCTTTAGGTTAGCCTCCTTTATAAGGTTTTGGTAACCCAAAATGTTATTTTTTTAAATATCGCAATATACCTTGGCTTTTCAATTGGGTACGGACAAAATGACGCAACTAGCATGATAAATTACTAGCCCTTTTATTTCGGTCCTCTGAAATCTTCTATTTGTTCAAGCTTTGTAGGCTCCTCTAACAAAGGCAGTGCAAAAAATATCGGTCTAAAAATGAAATTCTTGAGTGCTCGTGTGTAGTTGACTATAACAGGTGTTCCTTAACTCCCTTAGCCCATTATTACCGAAAATTTCTTGCTTAGATAAATTTGATTTAATTTTCCGTTATCTGGCTAGCTGAATCCATAAAGTCGGGGCGTTTAACCAATTGCTTTAGAGGGACAACTTAACATTATAATCAGTTTTATCAAGTTCATTGAAGGGTTCATCTCATCATAAAGTCTTCGACCGTACAATAGCAATGGAGCAAACATCGAATTACCAAGTGTTCGAGCAATGTCATGGTTTGAACGTAACCTATTCATAAGGCCAGGGCTTTCAAGTTACCTCTATAACCAATTGCCTTAGTGGAATAGCTCAGCTTTGCGTATTTAATTTCTTAAGATTGTCAAGAAGAACCTGTTATAGTCTAGGTGTTGTTGAAAGTCAAAAATTTCATCTTTAGAGTTTAATTTTCAAGCAACTGACCTAAACTAGATCCACTTACTCGACTATTTCATTTGTAAAGATCATCATCGTCATTGAACGTCTTAAATAAAAAACATAGTAATTGCAAATGATGCCCCATGTTGTCCGCACCTTATGAAAGGAAAAGGTTGTATTGGTTAATTGTAAGAGCAGGGTACGGTGTTTGAGGGTATATTCTGGGTAAGGTCAAGGTCCTTGTTTTAAAACATGTTACTTTGTCAAAGATCCGTAACTTTGAACCATTCACAGAGTTTCTTAATTCAAATGATATTCAAAGAATTGCAAGTTTGCAAATGTGATTCATTGCTCGTCATCATTAAAGTAACATAAATTTATTCAAATGTTCTTACAAAAACTTGAAAAAGTAGAAAAGAAAAAGAAAAAAAAAGTTCAAACAGAATGCCTCAAATGATGAAACGATCTTCCTTACTTGGATGCCCCCAAGTTGTTGAAGTCGATCTAGTTCTGGTTACGCATCTTTTGTATGACTCTCTTGAATGCGTAACAGTTCTCAATAGTGTGCCCTGGGACACCACCGTGATATTCACAATGTGCACTCTCATCATACCACTTGGGGTATGGGGGCTTCATGGGTTCTACCGGGTATGGTGACACTACATGGGTGTCAAGAAGTTGATGGTAAAGCTCTTTGTAGGTCATGAAAATAGGGTCAAAATGTTCCCTTTCCCTCAATGGTTCTCTGGAATCTTGTTTAGAAGTACCTGACGATACAGCTACAGTTGATTTTGGTTTGGAGATCGTACTGGCATGGTTGATGTTGTTAATCTCTCCATCCTGCTCTCGCATAGGAGGTTTCCTACTGGCCTCCACATCCTTAATTTTGCCTTGCTTTATGGCCGACTCAATCATTTCCCCGGCCATAACCAAGTCTGAAAAACTTCTTGATGTGAACGCAACCAGGTGCCCGAAGTATGGAGTCTTCAGGGTCTGTACGAAGAGCTTTCGGGTTTCCTTTTTATCCAACGGTGGATGAACTTGCACATCCAAATCCCTCCATTTTTATGCGTACTGCTTGAAACTCTCGTTATGCTTCTTTTCCATGCTTTGTAACATAACTCGATCTGGCCTTATGTCATTAATATGCTTGTATTGTTCCAGAAATGTCTTGGCCAGGTCCTTCCAGGTCTTGATATTTGATCGACTTAGCTGGTTGTACCACCGAATGGCTGAGCCCGACAGACTCTCCTGGAAGCAGTGAATCAAGAGTTGGTCGTTTCCTCCATATCCTGTCATCTTTCGGCAGAACATGATGATGTGAGCGGATTGACAACTGTTCCCGTCAAACTTCTCGAATTTCGGGGACTTAAATTTCGGAGGAAGAACCAAGTCTGGGACTAGACTGAGTTCTGCCACATCGATTTCATGGTAGTCATGGTCTCCTTTGACTACTTTCATTTGGCCCTCCAATTGTTTGATTTTTTCCTCAATCTTCCTCGCTTTGTCCTCTTCGTCCAAATCTGATACATGGTAATAACTCAGATTGTTCTTAGGGTTAAATACAGAGGACGAGGGCTTCGTTTTTGCAACAGATGAGTCCCCTCGAAGTTTTGGTAAAATTTCAAGTGAGATAACCACTTGCAGGGTAGGTTGTATAGTTACCCCTTCCGGTGAACCTGCCCCAGGCGCACTGGTATATTGTAGGCCAACTAACTTGGCAACGATCTGATCAACCAATGACTCTTGGTTTTTCATGATTGCATTCAGAGTACTCAGACTACTCTAGTTTATCTTGTCTTCAAGTTCTTTCTGTAATTTTGCCATGTTCTCCTCGATTTTCTCCATTCTTGCTTCCATCTTCTTCTTTTTCAGGCGGATGTTATGCAGATGGGGTGTGTCCAATGCTTGAGGTGGTGTATCCATTATGTGTTCCTTTTGATGAGACATGTATATGTTAGTTAATGTGAATGCAAGGAAAATAACAAAATGTCAAATGTCTAAATGCATGATGCATGAAATGTCCGAGGCATTGATCCAAAAATATGTCTGTTATTAGAAATAATCCTTATTGGGGACAAAAAGTATTTTATCTTTAAAGAGACAAAAAATATTCTGACAGCTTCTGACATGTTGACTAATCTTCCACCTTCATCCGTCATCGGTTGAATAACTTGTCGAACCGCTCTGGCTTCTCTGGATGAACCGTGCAAATGACGAGTTGTTTGCCCCAAAAAAAGTCTCGAAAGACTGCATCTCCGGCATTTATCTTTCGTTGAGCATGTTCCCAACGAATACGTTATTGGAGCCCTTAATTGATAGGAACTATGTGAAGTCCATTTGTCTATTTCTTGAATTCGTCAGCAATGGTCTCCAATTTCAGTTATCATTTTGCCATTGTCGTCTTTGAAGTGACTCCTAAGATCGGTGGTCTTCATCTTCCCCCTGCAACTTCTGCCAGCCAGTTCTTCAAAGTTAGAATTTCATTGTTCTTGATGTAGACCCGGTTCATTGAGTCCTTTATAATGCAGTATAGTGATATACTCTTCAATTGCGGGCACCACGTCTTCTGGATTAAATGTGACACATAGTCTCCTTGTAGACTGTCCTCTGCATTTTCATCTCTTGTATTACAACCCCTTTGTCCATTAATGCAGATTATTCATGTTTAGCAAACACGTTTTTTGTGGATAAACACCTCTTTTAAATGATGCAAGTGATGAAAATAAAATGAAAGAGAAAAAAAGAGTTAGTGAGATAAAAATAATAAAAAATAATCATGAAAAATAAAAGTCATACCACACATGATATCTACTCAAAAATGCTTAATATTCCTACCCAGACATGATTTCTATCTCGCATGCTAATTTCAAACAAATCCTAACCGCATATTTGTCTAGTTCGCATGCTTTGAACAGAAAATAAAGCATAAAACAAAACAGCCTAGGGTTTGGAATGAAGTTTTGGGGTGGACTCTAATTCCCTGTACTCTTCCGGTTTAGGTTCTAAAAAACGGTACTCGAGTTCTCCTTGTCGGTGCCCCCCTTGGGCTTGCCAGACCCTTAGTCCTAAACCCATCACAGGCTTGTGTGGACTAAGTTAAACTCGAGAGAACACATTCCCTTATGCCCATGCGGAGAATAAATTCACACGAATGCATAAGGGTATATGAATCCCGAAGGTTACTTGCTAGGCCCATACGGTGAAAAAATTCACACGAAGACGTCGCTTTCACCCCCACTTAAAAGGGTTCGGAGCTCGGGTATAGAGCTAGAGATGACAATTTTGAAAAATCTGAAATCATTAAAAAACGTTAGTACAACTATTTACTTGAAAAATAATCAAAGGTAAATAATTAGAATCGAATAAATAAATTAAATTTTAAATTTATAACTTTTGCTAAAAAAGACAACCGAAAATTAATTTCCGTATGTATAAGTTTGCAGCTATCTTTTCACCTTTCATCACCACAAGCGCTCCACGGAACACCTTCATGATTCATTTCCGTATTTTAATATTGCTTGCATTATTATCCAACAATCCGTAGGATAATTAATTTTCTTCAGGACTTTCACGTGTCGCACATCTCGAACAACTTTGATTGTTCCATCATACATCTTCAATTTGATGGTTCCCACGCCAACGATCTCTAAGGCATGATCATTGCAACTATACACAGATCCTCCTGAGACAGGTTCATAATGATGGAATCATTCTCTTCTTGAGGTCATGTGATATGTTGCTCCTGAATCAATGAGTCATATATCTGCAAATCTTTTTCTTCCTTCCACGGTGGTTGACGCTTCACAGCATAGAGCATTTCCATCATCTGAAGTGTTTGCGGTATTACCTTGTGGATTGGAGTTTTTATTTAGACTCCAACAATCTGTCTTCAAGTGACCATTCTTTCCACAGTTGTAACACTTTAAATTCTTCTTGCTCCTCGACTTCGATCTACCATGTTTGTGACTGCTGCTTTGGTCACGTTTTGTTGATCTTTCTCTCATCGTTGTCGACGCTTATGCTTGTTGCAGATTTACTTGTTTGTCTTCCTTGTTCTTGCGCCGATTTTCTTCTTGTAGAACAGCAGCTACAACATCATCGAAGACTAGACTGGTGACATTACTGTTTGTCAAGTTGATGATGAGCTGATCATACGAATCAGGTAGACTTTGAAGTAGAAGTTCAGCACGCTCTTATTCTCCTATTGTACATCTTAGGGATGTAAGCTGAGAAAATAAAGTGTTCAGCGTGTTTAAGTGCTCCGTCACTGAAGTAGATTCTGTTATCCGGAGAGTGTACAATTTCCTCTTAAGGAAAATTTTATTGTGCAGTGATGTGGCCTCGTACAGTTTGGTGAGATGATCTCATATCTCCTTAGTTGTCTTCTTCTCCTCGATGCTTGACAATACTTTATATGTTAATGCTAGATGAAAGTTTGTCATAACATTCCCGTCTATTTCGATCCATTTGTTGTCATCTGTGAAATCCACCGGTCTTTCACTGATAGCTTCTAGACAACCGTCTTTTCTCAGGATGACATTCATCTTCAATTTCCACAATGAAAATTTTCTCCCATTGAATTTTTCAATATCAAATTTCGTTGCCATAGCTTCTATTTCGGATAGCTCGCACTATTTCACTATCGTGAATAGTTCTCTGGAACCTTCAAAGAATGGGTAATACCTTCATACTTTCTTATGTTGGAGGATCCACATTTTGGTGGCAACCACAAAGACAATAAGCAGATATTACACACTCAAATCTGGCTATGATACCAATTATTGCAGAAGACGGCTATCGGATAGAGCAAAATCGCAACTGATAATTTGAGAAAATAAAAATGAAGATAAAAGAGACACAGAATTTACGTGAAAAACTCCTAAATAAAATAGGTTAAAAACCACGGGCAACAGTAGAAGAATTTAACTTTGAGAAAATAAGAATTATAACTTCTCTCGATCTACCAAGGAGAAAACAATGATAATTCTCTCTTTATAAAAATGAAAAAACAACTCTTAAGAAACTCTCTAAATTCTCTAGTATTGGAAGAAAGCTATAATGTTTTGGGATGATTTTGAAGCTAAATGAGCTAGGGTATTTATAGTTGAAGATTAAAGACTAATCTTGAAAATACCCTAAAGGACAATGACTAAATGTGAGATTGTACCATTTCCAAAAAATCAATAATTTTCCAACTAATTGCTCCCACTTGCACCGAAATTGCTTGTGCACCGAAAATGGCATGCAATTGTTGACTTTTCAACATATGTTCTGTTCTTATTGCCGAACTATGGGCGGTTCATGACATTTTGATACATGCTTGAAGGCTAGGATTCCGACAGGTTGAAGTGGAAACGGATAATCTTAAGGTTACAAAAATATGAAACGAGGCTCTTCTAGGAAGCGCATTGATTGATGCCATCTATAAACTTTGAGATCGAGATTGGAAGACGGTAATCCGACATATACGTCATGAACAAAATGTTGTTATTAATGTCCTGGTAGCCTTGCTGATATGGGAATCACACACTTCACACATCCGCCTGAAGATATGCTTGCTGTTCTGCAGACGGATTCCACCGAGTCCAGTTAATTTTTAGATTATCTGTATTAGCCAAAAAAATTAATTAAAAGACGTTATTGATGTAGTGCGACTTCTTAATATTTTAATTTTAATTTTTAATGAACGAATTGATGTTACAGTGTGATGGACATGGACATCAATTTTTTTTTTCAATTTATATATATTGTCTTCAATAAGATGGTGGTGGTTACGAAAACACGCTATATCAATCATATCTTTCAATTAATATGAACTTAATATTTATACTTACGATATGTTGTGCCACGCAAAGAAAAAATACGTTCAATCAAATATGTCTTTCGAAAGTGTTATTGATTGGTTGTGCCCTTCACTTATGTGATATATCAAATCTTAAAACGAGTGTTGTTTTTATAAATAATTCTTTTAAAAATATTTTATTAAATAATTTAAGAGATGATATTAATAACGTGCAAATGTCCTTCTTAACTCAAAATATCAACCCAATATAATTTATATCATGTAACATTAATAAGAGTTATTATTTGATATTTAAAAAATGAACATTGTTCAAATAACAATAACTATCTTTCAATTGTAGCAGCAATGTTAATTGGAGCTTCAGGAAGATTTTCAAAATGAGAGAGGAAGTCGCTCCTATTTTCACTTCAGTTTTGTGAGTGCAACAGATTAACACTATTTGGTTGAGGGGTGAGATAAGGAGAAGGGAGCCTCCCTTTACAGGTTCCTAGGCATTCGATCATTGCATGGTTAGTCCTTTTTGACCGACTTAACACGAGAGATAGGCTTTTGAGAATGAATATTTTGATTGATCCTAATTGTGTGATATGTAGTGTTACTTTAGAGACTAGAGATCATTTGCTTTTCAACTGTCCATTTTCGTGTTGCGTTTAAGGGAAGGTTTTGAGATTTTGTGGTTTGAGAAGAGATGTTACAGATTGGGAAAAGGAGCTTGCTTGGGCTGCTTCTTGTTTGATCGGGAAGTCCTTGTTGGTTCTCATTTTAAAATTTGTTTGGTGTGCTCATATATATTATGTTTGAAAAGAGATGATTTTTCACATATTTAGCATAAGATTTCGGACCGTGAAGGCTATAAAGCAGGTTGTTAGGGTGAAGGTTAACAACTCGGACGTTGTAAATAATAAGCTTTGTATAGCATGAGGTATTACCTAAAATTTTTGTTGATGATCCCATTTACTTTGTACCTTTGTAGCAGTCTTCTACTTCTTGGGTGCTACAATTGAAATTTATCCAAATATAACTATCTTTTAAAATATATTTAAAATTTTAAATTTTTAATAATATTCTAATACTCTTTATTTATTAAATATTTTCATTAATAATGTATCCTATAATAATTCAATTAATAATATTAAACTTGAATCTCAATTAACTCAAATTTAATTTGATATTGATTTTAAGATAAGTTAAACTTAAAAATAACACAAATAAGTAATCTAAAATGTCTCACACGAAATTACTGAAGTTATATTCAATTCAAATTCATAATGATCCGACTTATAAAAATCAAATCAATAAACTCAATTAATTTAAACATAAAATAATACAAATATGAAATTATTTAAATTTAAATAATCGAAAATCTGAGAGTAGAATACGGGACGAGAAACGAGCGTAGAGAATCAAAACCAAGTAGATGTCCTCTTCATCTTTCCTATATAAACACACATTCATCCAAACAAAAGTTGCTCGACAGTTATCTCTGGTTTTCCTTTTCCGTTCTTCTCGAGAAATATCAGCCCAGAACATTCTTCTTCTTCACGAACTGGCTAACTCGCTGGAAAAGGTTGTGGACGAATCCAACAAGAACCGAGAGGTGGTTCTTGCCCTCTATGAGGCCTTAAACACTCGAGACGTCGACACCGTTCACAAAATCCTTGCAACCGACCTTGAATGGTGGTTCCACGGTCCCCCGACTCACCAGTTTTTGATGCGCCTTCTCACCGGAGCTTCCTCCGACGATTCATTCCGTTTCGAATTTGACCCTCTCTCACTCACCACCTTCGGATCTATCGTCGTCGTCGAAGGCTGCGATCACAGCAGTTCAACCTCCTGGGTTCACGCTTGGACCGTGACGGATGGGATAATCACCCAAGTGAGGGAGTACTTGAACACTTCTCTCACCGTCACCCTACTGGGAAACACAACCCAATCTCCACCTTCCGATTACAATCCATCACCGTCGTCATCGACGGCCGAGATTACCTCCCTGCATTGTCCTCCCGTTTGGGAGAGCAGCTTTTCCAACAGGGTTGGAAAATCAGTGCCGGGTCTTGTCCTGGCAATTTAGTCATTTCACTCTCTCAGATCAGTTGCACCCGTGACTATTATAAATATAATAAATAAAAAAGAGGAGCTCCTTATTGGTCTCCAACTTGCTTAAGACAAAGAGATCAGGGATGTAAGGCCCTGTTTGGTAGGGTCCTTTTGTTTCTATTTTCAGTTTGCTTCGTGTCTGTTCCAATGCATTTGCCTGTGATTTGTTGGTATTTCTGTTATGTAATGTCGCTTCATTGTCCAATAAAACTCTTGCCGTATCTTTTATTGAGTCTAAATTCAATTGATATTTTATTAATTAATATAAATATAAAATAATATTTATTTAAATATACTTTTTATTTATTTAACATTAAATCACATTTATGGTATTTATAGTGTTTGAATCTGATATTTTAAAGAATAATAATAATTCTTTTATTACTAAAATTATTAGTTTGTACAATAAATACGATATAGTTGATTAAAATAAAAATTATATATTTAGAAAATAAAATGAAATTATTAAGAATTTGTAATGCAAGCAAATTATTAAAATAAATGCAATCTCCCAAGCGAACAGAAATCTGCAGAGAAGGGAATAATGGGTACTGCCTTGTGTTGTATATTTTAAACACGTGATAAGGCTAATGACGAAAATGATTCGGAATCTTCTACAGGTCATCATTACTGAACCCTACAGGCAAGCTTTGATGGAAATGCACTCGAGAGATTCCTGAACCGTTTGATTAATCATTTCTTTTTCTTTTCATTATTTTTCTAAAAACGATATGATTTTTTATTTTACCTGTTTTTTTTCATGTTGCACACTCTAGTTCTTGCTTAGGAATGGACATGGAATATATAGATTTGACGGGGTTTCAATTCAACTTTCTAGGGTTATTTTTCTTATTAGAAAGTTGAGTTAGAGTTGGACTTAAATTATAATGAACATTCTTATTTTACAAATAAAAATCAATATATATACCAAATTGAATTAGATCGAACATAGATTTTATTCAAAAAGTAAATTAGATCAAGCTCCAAAAGAAAATATATATTTCTCAAATCAAATAAAACACAATTGGTATGTTAAGCCTATTTAAAATGTACAAGTTAGTGTATTGTTTTTGATGAACTTTGTAAAATAATTTATTAATGCAAAAATAATAAAGAAATAGTTATTCATTGGTATATGTAGACATCGATTAATTAACTTGATTGATTTGTCAACAAAAGCTCATGCATATCCTTAAATGAACATGCCGATTGGGAAACTACAAAGGGATAGATTTGATACATATGCGCTCATTATTCTATTACAAGTTTCGAAGTTAATCTTTTATTTTAGTTTATCAGAATATAATCGTTATACTTTATAAAATCTTAAAAATTAGTATAAAATAAAATTAACAATTCATCCACATTTATATGTTGAGAATTAAAATTACCAGTCCAAAATTTATATTAAGAATGAGTAGTAATAACAATTCAAAATTTAGTATTTACCGATAATTAGATTAAATTTCAGTTTTTATAAAATATGAGGATCAAATTGAAAAAATATATTAAATAAATCATAATAAATATAACAGGATAGGCAATGAATCAGATCAGATAAGATCAATGATGGATATCAAAACAAGTACTCTGATTTGATAATATATTACGAGTAGTAGTCAAATATCACAAAGCACATGCCAAAAAGATTGGGACATGAAATTATTTATAGAATAGTCGTGTTGTTATTAAAAAATATATGTTAATTTATTGTTATTTTCAGTTGATGGGTACATGGCTAAGGTTCAAATAATAATATCCACAACTTGTGAAGCCCTAGTGGATTATTCTTGACTATTATATGGTCTTATATATTGTATTTATTTAAAAATATGAGAAAATTGATAACTTAATTTGGAAAAAGGAAATCATTAAGCTGGACTCATTCTTATTAATAAAATTGGGAATATTCTTTGAATGTTTGCACCAAATTTTTAATTGATGGAATTCAGAACACATGGACAATAATGTTGCCCCTCAAGCATAATTACAAGCTAGTATGAACCCCAAAAGGGAATTTTGTTTATCATGTTTTTGCACACGATTAATTATTGAGTTAATTGCACCACACATCCTTAAACTATGACCCTCATTTTAAATTATCTCTAAAATTTTGAATATTACAACTCCATCCTCAACATATGATTTTTATTCTAAATTAGTCCCCAAATTTTAAACATTTCAAATTCATCCTCAAACTATGACTGTTATTCTAATTTGGTCCCCAAACTTTTGAACATTCCAATAATATCCTTCAAAATCATTCGAAAGTGAGGGTGAAATTGAAATATTCGGAAGTTTGGAGACCAATATAGAACTGAGGATCATAATTTGAGGATGAACTTGGAGTGTTCAAAAGTTTAGGAACTAATTTAGAAATGGAGTCATAGTTTGGGGAGAAAATTAGAATGCTCAAAAGTTAAGAGACTAATTTAGAATAAGCGTCATAGTTTGAGGATGTGTAATACGTTTTGATTATTTCATTGATTGGTCCATGTAATTTTTATTTTTTCATTATGGTCATTACTAATATATGTCATCAAAGTGTCGGTAAATGGCACGATTCTCACAAGGTTGCCGGTAACTTGGGACGACTCCGACATTGATTTTTTCCAAAACCAATAGAGAACAACTTGGACAGAAATGTTATTAACTATGGACAACTTTATCAATTATCGTTTGTAATTATCTATTTTCCTAAATAATGTTCGGACATTTCTATTTCTCTATTCTTTTTAATTTTCTAATTGTTTAACTAATTTAGTCGTTATTTTACCCTTATAAAACAAGTTAAAAGGCATAAGAGCTTATGTAAGAAAAAAAAATGAAGTTTAGAGTCCAATAAGGTGTTCTGTTAATTGAGTGTTTGAATGACTAAACCATGAAATATGTTAACGTGTGGAAATGTTTTAAAGAATTTTCTTTTTCAAGTTGGAATTTTTAATTGGGTGTTCAATTATTATTTGCCCAACTTGGTGTAAACTTCTCCATTTCAATGTGAATTTGATTTAAGTGAAATGATCTGAATCGAAATTAACTTACATTAAAATAATCTAAAAGCGTTAAACTTGAATTTAACCCGATTCAAATTAATTCGATACAAAATCGATCTAACCCGTCCAATTGAGGCCCTAAGACTTTTATTATCTTATGTTCGAATGTCATTATCGGTAAATGTTAAATGAGAATTCTCAATCCAAATTTATTTTAGTTCAAGTCTTATTACGTGTGATTCAATCTAATCCTATATTGTAATGATCTAGCATTCATGTTGTGCACTATATTGATTAGAGAGATTCACGAATCACGGGTATGGTTCGTGTTGAACTTTTGTATTCTATTAATATATTTTATGTTTGTCCAAATCCATACTGACCCAAAATATGAGTCTCAATGTTCAACTTAATTTTTCCAACCAAATACTAATTATCTTAAATCTTAAACTTATAAAATCTTAAAAGAACTTTCGGGCAAACACCTCGATCGTCTCGGCTTCTAAGTAAACATGGAGATTTTTTATACGAAAACCACTTGATCGTTTCACATGGAAGAGAAGTGATTCGAATCCGAGCTTTCACCTTCATGAATTCGCCATTCCTGTTTCCACGATATTGGTTTCTGATATTTTCCATTACCTTATAACATCACTGTTCATTAACTAAACATAAAAATGTTTCTCGTGTAAAAGGACGGAATTACAATATCGTTTAAAACACATAAAATAAAATAAAAAATTAAAATTGAGATGTCTAAATAGATGTATATTCATATATGTTCTTTAACAGTAAAAATATTTAGGAGCAGTAGCATATGAGGACAAAGTATAACCTCGTTCCTACTTGTACAATCATGTCGTGTTTGAAATTTTCAGATCTTGCTGACCTGTTCACGTAGAGTGATGATGGGGGAGCCAGCAGGATCCGTCATACCCCTTCGCCGCCGTCAACTCGAAGCAGAGTGTTTCCGGTGGTGTCCAAAACGTCATAGTGTGAATTGGAAAGCGATTGTATTTTTTGTTTCACGAAAACTTCCGTCGTGTAAGGGACACAAAATGGATCCCCGACAACCTTGATCATCTCATCGTTACTTGCCATGTTCCTGAATCTGTTTACAAAATCTTTGCCTAACTGAAAACTGAAATCAGACCGGACACCGGAGGCTGAAAATCAAGTAACGTCAAAATGGGCATGGACCAAACAATCCTAATGGTTAATGAATTATTGTTATTTTTTGAAATCCCGAATTCAAACACCATATATATATCAAGAGTATGAACATTTAATATCAAATGATAAGTATTTAAACAAATACTAATTTATGTTCATCTCATATTAAAAAAACGTTGATAAGAGAAAAATCTGTCTAATAACCTACTACGTAAATTTTAGAAGCCTGAAGACATACCTTCATCTTACATTGTCAAAATGAACGTGGTTATGGAAAATAAAATCTTTTGAGATAATATTTTAATAAAAAAAGTATTATTTTAATAAATTTGTCTACTAACTAAACAACATAAAAATAAGTTAGGCTAAGCCATCCAAAATAATCTCTATTTTGTTAAAATTTCATAATTTTCTGTAAAGTATTTTTGTTAAAAATATATTTTTAAGTATCTATCCCGATTTCTAGCATCTATTCCGAGAACTTGTGTTTTTCCTTGATCAAAGAAAAAGCAAAATCAAAAGAGCTAAAAAAGGAAAAGCCATTTCTTCCATCTTTTCTCCTCTCATAATCCGTAGTTTGGAACTTGTGTTTGTTTTATGGGAAAATCAGTTGTTTGCACGACGAAAGGCCAAGACTTTGCGAGAGCAATCCCATCAGACAAACTCCACAGACCAAAGCACGTAAAACCCATATCCAGAAACAGAGTTTCTTGCCGCGAAAAGGCGAGGCCGAGTGGGGTACGCGTCAACTCAGAGCGAGTCAAGCAGAAGACAATGGATGACCAGGACCGGGTGCCGCTGGCTCAGGTGGTTTCCGAGTTGGTAAAAGGATGGTTCCAAGACGCACTCAACGAGGCCAAGGCCGGTGATACCAACATGCAAATCCTTGTCGGACAGATGTACTGCAATGGCTATGGCGTCGCTAAAGATGTTCAAAAGGTTTAGTTTTTTTCCTTATTGAATTTGGTTCATGGAATCGAGTTGATTCATGTAGATGCTTGAAATTAGGGGCGTGCTTGGATCGATAAAGCTTCGAGGAACAGGTCTTCCGTGTGGAAAGTCAGCGATAAGCGCCCAGGTACCTTGAAAACAGCTATAATACCCGATTAAATTGCCGATGTTATGGTGTGATTTTTTTCGTAAAAATAATTGTGTTTTTAAACTATGGATGTAATATGCGATTGTTAGGTTACGTTACGACTGTAATTTAGTATTATGAATGGCTGTTATGGTTGTTAACTGCTTCCTCAAATGATCATTCCTGGGTTTCCTCTTCAGGTTACAATGCTAGTGACTCCGACTCTGATGCAGAATAAGCTTGAACTTGTATTCAATCATTGGATATGTAACGTTTTTGTTCATGTTTCTCCATTTCTCGTTTACCTCATTGATGTATGTAATTCTCAGCTATGGTAATGATTAATGTCATCTTGTCCTTCATTCCCATGGCTTCTTCTCCAATCCCATAAATAGACTCTTTTCGATCAGCCTCTTTCAGCCACTAGTTTTTTCTTACACATTTACATAATGTTCAGAATTGACGGATAAAAATTTTAACAGGAAGAAATGGTGTGTAACATTACTTACGGTTGCGAGCTCTACGTTTACTCTATTTATTGATTGTAATAATTATATGGGTAAAGTATACAAATAATTCTTAGATTATATGACGTTTTTTTGTTACTATTAACAATTATAAAATGATATATTAATTATAGGTAAAGTATACAATATTTGTACAAATGATTACTTCGATCCATATTCTTTTTTAGAGTATTTTAGTGCACAACATTTTAATTTTTTGTCAAAATAACACATGTTGAATAGAAATCATTAACTGACAAACTGTCAACACATAATACTGACGTGATATTTTCGCATGTACTTAATTATTGACATGATATATGTTATGTATTAAAAGTGATGTGATATATTTCCATTATTCTAGAGAGATGACGTGAACTGTGCCATATCATAAAATGATATCGTGACATAAATCACATCATTAGTTAAATACATAAAAATATAATGTCAGTAAAATATGTTAACTGTTAATTAACTAATTATTTATATTTAATAATAATTGTTTTAACAAAAAAATTAAACATTAAAAATTAGAGAAAATAACCTCAGTGACCAAAAATCCCATATAATATACGATTTTAACCAACTTTTTTTGGATTTGCCAAAATGACCAACAAAATCGCAATGCGATCGCTAATTCGCAACGCGATCTCCATTATCGCAAATTCGCGTTGCATTTTCGCAATGCGATAGTTGAAAATCGCGTTGCGATGGTCTACAGTATCGTTGCGATTTTCCCAATTCGCAATGCGAATAAGTAAATCGCAACGCGAATTGGGAAATTCGCAATGCGAATAAGTAAATCGCAACGCGAATTGGGAAAATCGCAATGCGATACTGACTATCGCAATGCGATAATAAAAAATCGCAACGAGATACTTACTTTCGCAACGCGATACTGACTTTCGCAACGCGATAATACATAATCGCAATGCGATTTTCAAAGCGCCATTAGTATCCTGGCCAAGTATTTTATTTTTAAATTCCAAACATGAATATAAATATATTGGAACACTGAACTGTCCACAGTATATCCCGTAATCGCAACTCATAACCTAAAACCTAAAATCACAACTCAGTCTCATCTCCATCTCTCACTCTCTCACCCATCTCCGACGAAATCCGTCCCCATCTCCGGCGAAATCCGTCTATCTAAATCTCTCAGAGCCACCCTTACAATCAGAAATGGAAAATCAACCAAATCAACCAACGAGGGTTAGTTTTTTAATTATTTTCTTTTGAAATTTTTGCATTATTATTAGGTTTTTCATATTGAAATTGATGATAGTTTACTGGTAATTTCAATAATAGATTAACCATTTCACTTAGATTGCTTATTAAATCAACCAAGAATCGCAACGCGAAATGCAAATCGCAACGCGATTTTAGTTTCGCGTTGCGATTCTCTCGTTGCGATAGTCATTTTCGTGTTGCGATTTTCATTTTCAGAAACTATTCTTCTTCTGCAAATTGAAACTTGAATGAATTGCATTACTTCAACCAAAAAACAAAGACAAATACGAAATTCACAGTGTTGCATATTTAAGTTTGAAGAATAAACTACTACTATTATGTTTATTATTGTTTTGGTATATCTTCACAGTGTAGTTTTTGGTATATCTAATTTAGTATGTTTATTGTTTTTGTAGAACTTTTATTCGGCTCAATTGACCTTGAGAAATAAAGTCAGCCTGGCCAAAACAATTGCGTCGAAGCTTTCACCTGCACAAAGAAAAAATGTTTGAGGATACATGCTTCGGGCCATGGCTGAAAGTATAACATCCCGGTGGAGATGCGATGTTGACACACCTGTTTCTTCAAACCATGACTAGAGATCTACCAGAGACTATACAACGTCGTGATGAGAGATATGGTTTGATTTTCCACCGGCGTATACGTGTTTTGGGCGGAGGAGTTTTGCTTAATCACCGGTCTACGCTTCGGACACGATGATTTAGGTCGGTACACTAGACACATTACCCGCCCATCATGGCTATCCCGGGTTTTCCCTGAGCTGGAGAGGCCGAGTCTACACGTAGAAGACCTGACAAGATTTTGAATAATAAAGATGGTTTACTCGGATGGATGACGTCGACGTTGTCCGAGTATGCCTTCTAATTCTTTTGCATGCTGGCTTTTTAGGCAGAGAGGCCAGACAACCTATTCCAAATGATCTAATCAATTGGTAGAAGACCTAAATGCGTGGAACCTGTTTCCGTGGGGCTCGTATTTATGGAAAGCTACATGGAATAAGTTATCGTCTGCCTTGGATGATCGAAAAAGTTTGCATGGCGATGGTTCCAAATACACTTTGACAGGCTTTATTTGGGCTTTAAGGTAAGAATTTTTATATAATGTTTCCAAAATTATAAGTAATTATTTAACAATTACTAATGTTTGTTATTATATTGTTTGTAGATTTGGATATTTGAGGCCTTTCCCGCCATGAAGACATATGCAATAAAAACTTCAAATAATATTCCCAGGGCTATTTCCTGGAAGAGGAAACGAACCTTGCAATGGGAAGATTTACTACGGTATACGACAATAAATAATGTAAGTTAACATAAATACTACCATATGTTTATAAACAAGTTATTACTAGTACACATTTAACTTTGTTTAAGCTTTTATATTGTTAGGAGGCCAACACTCCTCTACAGGCTGACACCCACGGAAGCTGAGCTTGCCACTGATTGGTGGCAAGCTAGTAAGCGTTTTTTTGATGGAACGGTTGAGAGCAGCCTCCACTTCGGGAGCCATCACCTCGCCC
This sequence comes from Hibiscus syriacus, assembly GCF_006381635.1. Taxonomy (NCBI): domain Eukaryota; kingdom Viridiplantae; phylum Streptophyta; class Magnoliopsida; order Malvales; family Malvaceae; genus Hibiscus; species Hibiscus syriacus. The sequence goes on along the minus strand of NW_024062618.1, from coordinate 735,528 downwards.
AGAGCTATCACCTCACCTAGAGCCATCATCTGATCGACCCGGCTATACACCTCCACAACGACAGCCATCACCTATTCTTTCACATCATCGAGCCTCTTCTCCACCATCACCGCAAGATAGGCGACCGGCAAAGATGTCACGACATTTATCTCCTGTTCTCACCTCCACCTCAACGGGATGAGTTAGGGGAGTTACGTGATGAGGTCAATGCCTTGCGTGAGGAGGTCGGTACTTTACGCAAAGACGATGGTGCATGGCGTGTTGAGGTGTCTACATTACGCGGTGAGGTAGCCGCTCTACGTGAGATAGTAGCATCGTTGCAGAATGAGGTTCATACTCTACGCAACGAGGTAAGTTTAAGATTTTTCATACTCGTAATTCATTCGGTTGCTGCCAATCTGTTTTTGTTAGTATTTGTTTTTGGTTTTGTTTTTGTCTTTTGGTTGAAGTAATGCAATCCATTCAAGTTTCAATTTGCAGAAGAAGAATAGTTTACTTTCGCAACACGAAAATGACTATCGCAACGCGGAAATGGCTATCGCAATGCGAAATGAAAATCGCAACGACAAAATCGCAACGCGAAATGAAATCGCAACGACAAAATCGCAACGCGAAATGAAAATCGCAATGCGATTTGTGTTTCGCGTTGCGATTTTGTCGTTGCGATTTCATTTCGCGTTGCGATTTTGTCGTTGCGATTTTCATTTCGCATTGCGATAGCTATTTCCGCGTTGCGATAGTCATTTCGCGTTGCGATTTTAAGTTTCGTGTTGCGAAAGTAAACTATTCTTCTTCTGGAATGTTTATATATGTTGTCCTTTTAAATGTTTATATAAGTGCTTACTTCTGGAATGTTATCTGAGCATTTTGTGAACTATGATAGAATAATGATTTGGGTGAATACAATGCTAGTTTGAAACATATTTGTCTTTGTTTAATATCATGTCTGTTTATTTACTGATTTATGTATTAATTTTTTTTAGCGGCCCGATAAGGTGGATGCTTTACGTCGGGTTTTCCTTGCACGACGGAGTTCACGCATCAGACGGCGTGGACGTGCTATTACGTCTCCGTTCACCCCAATGGTGCGAAGACTCCGCAAGAAGAAGCCCGACTCACCGGTCATCCCTCAAGAGTCCCCTCCAATCGTTCAAGAGGCCCCTATTCTCCCTCAAGATTCTCCCCCCCACCGTTCAAGAGGCCACTGTCATCGTTGAAGAGGTCCCTCCCACCATTCCAGAGCCCGATTCATATGGGGTAATATATCGAAGTATTGAGAAACCCCCACCGGTTCCGAACATGATGGATGAGAGTTGGCTCTCGTATGAGTTACCGGCTAGTACCCTTCCGGTATCTGAAGTGGAGAGGAGACAACTACCGGAAACAATTGTGGATAATACCCTTTGGGCTAAGACCGCAGTTGATTTTTATCTACATGAGCGGAGCCAAGGGTGTTACACTGACATCAGCAAACTCAACGATGAAATGTTTTTGTTGCTTGATCGGTCTTGGTGGGGTGTGCTATTAGGGGTTGAAGACAGTGGCTATTTGGATGGGGAGGTAAGACTATATTTGTCTTATATATGATTTTGATTAATTTGTTTAAAAATTAATGTAATTCACTAATATATGTATTTTTTTGTAAAACAGCATATCGAAGCATGGGTGTTACGTCTACTAATAATAAGGAAGCTTAGGAAAAATAAAAAAAATTCGCTATATACAATAATGCCGACGGCTTTTCACACAGTTCACTTGAAGAATCAACGAGATGAATCATTTTTGTTGGGCAATGGACAAGCTAAACTTTATCCTGCATGGTGGGAGGTCGATAAGGTTAGTGTTAATTTTTTAAATTTTTTAAAGGTGTTAATAAATAAGTGCGCAAATAAATGAATTATTACTTATAATCGCAGGTGTTTATCCCTGTTTTGGAACGTCGTCACTAGCTTCTCGTCCAACTTCAGCTCCCATCCCTGAAGATAATAGTGTATGACAGCATGATCAATTACATATCACTGTCTGATTTGAGAGATATTTTCAAGGGATGGAGCTCTCATTTGGCTAAATTCTTGGATGGGATTAAGTATTGGAGTCATTTTGGACACAAGAAGCCAAAGAAGTTCAATGTCACAGTTGTCAGAGACGAGACCGCGCCACAGCAATCGTCGGGAGCCAGAGGGGATTGTGGTCCTCTCGTATGCCTTTGCTTGGCGCGTTTGACGACGGGAAGCACAGAGTTTTTACCTCCCACCGATAGAGATAGAGCTGCAGTAGGCTTGTGGTTTCGGCATTATGGCTAGAGCAATATATTCGAGACGCTGCCTACCTGCATCCGCGTTATGAAAGTGTCCATTGTTAATTGGTAAGTCAAATGCAAGTTTTGTTAACATATATACTCCTTTTGGTTTGAAAATGTTTGGTTAAGTACCTAGAATTCAATAATTTGTTGTTTGTAGGTTTTAGATGTGTAGGAAGTCTTGTTTGAGCAAATGTTTGGTTTCTGCAGGTTAATCCTTAAGTGAGCTGCGTGAAATGGATGTACGGGGTCACAAAGTTGTTGATTCATTGATTCAATAATTGATGAAGAAATAAGAATTATTATTTTTTGATTGTTTAATTGATTTGTAAAAGATGATTTGTAAATGTTGATTTGTTTAATTGATGTGTACATAATTTGTGTTGAAATGTAATAGTTGATTTGTTGATTTTCAATCTGCTTTATGTTGAAGGCAAAACAGACTATCGCAACGCGAAATGGCTATCGCAACGAGAAAATCGCAATGCGAAATGAAAATCGCAACGAGAAAATCGCAATGCGATTTTCATTTCGCGTTGCGATATTCTCGTTGCGATAACCATTTTCGCGTTGCGATAGCCATTTTCACGTTGCGATAGTCAAATGAATGTCTAATAAGTGATGACAACTGAACAGATCATAGCAATGTTCAAACTCAAGTTACTAATACATGCCTAACTGAAAATGTTAAAAGTGCACACATAAATACACATAATGCAAGTTTTGTTAACATATATACTCCTTTTGGTTTGAAAATGTTTGGTTAAGTACCTAATTCAATAATTTGTTGTTTGTAGGTTTTAGATGTGTAGGAAGTCTTGTTTGAGCAAATGTTTGGTTTCTGCAGGTTAATCCTTAAGTGAGCTGCGTGAAATGGATGTACGGGGTCACAAAGTTGTTGATTCTTGATTCAATAATTGATGAAGAAATAAGAATTATTATTATTTTTTGATTGTTTAATTGATTTGTAAAAGATTATTTGTAAATGTTGATTTGTTTAATTGATGTGTACATAATTTGTGTTGAAATGTAATAGTTGATTTGTTGATTTTCAATCTGCTTTATGTTGAAGGCAAAACAGACTATCGCAACGCGAAATGGTTATCGCAACGAGAAAATCGCAATGCGATTTTTATTTCGCATTGCGATTTTCTCGTTGCGATAACCATTTTCGCGTTGCGATAGTCAAATGAATTAAGTGATGACAACTGAACAGATCATAGCAATGTTCAAACTCAAGTTACTAATACATGCCTAACTGAAAATGTTAAAAGTGCACACATAATGCAAGTTTTGTTAACATATATACTCCTTTTGTTTTGAAAATGTTTGGTTAAGTACCTAGAATTCAATAATAATTGTTAAAAGGTTATGCATGTTAATCCTCGTTGCCTTTTTCATTTCGCATTGCGATTCTATCGTTGCGATTTGCAGTTCGCATTGCGATGGTCAAATGATTGCCTTTCGCAACGCGATTCTGACTTTCACAACGAGATAATACAGAATCGCAATGCGAGTTTCAAAGTTCGCAACAGGTTTTAGTTTCGCAAGCCAAATTTTTTGTGTATGTATATATACGCAGCAGCAACAACTCATAACCTAAATCCCTAAATCGCAACTCATTCCATCTCCATCTATCACTCTCTCCGGCGACATCCGTTCCAATATCCAACGACATCCTTCCCCATCCGGCAACAGGTCTTAGTTTCGCATCTCGTTTGTTTAGTTACAACCATGAAATCATCTAATGTTGATCATGTTTGGATAGATTTGTGTTTTGGAGGGTCATGGGAGAATGTTCATGGTGTTTTACAATATATGCCTTTACCCATGAATCTTCAACTAAAACTGTCATTAAAGAAGTTAACTTATGAAACCCTAATGTTACGTGTTTCAAAAAAATTGAATTTAGAGCCCCTAAGTGGATTTAGGCTATCTTATCAGAGAAATGGTAAAGTTTATTTGTTAACCGACAATGAAGATGTTGAACGATTCATTGCTTACATTAATGTTTCAAGTGATGATGTTACATTGTATGTTGTTGAACCTAGAAGTAGTATTGTTGGGTCAGTAGCGGGTAGTAATCAACTAAGTGGGTCTCAAAACCCACAGCCTTTCTCTAATCCAAATCCAAATCAACTTTCAGCACCAAATTCCGGTTTTCGTATTGACCAATTAGACGATGATGAGCCAAGAGAAAAAATTGTGAGTACTAGTCAGTATTCGAAATTTGATCTTGGTCAATACCCGGACTTTGATATTGGTCAATACACGAATTTTGATGATGTTTCAGAAGAAGAAACAGACCCTACGTGTAATGATTTTGATATTGGTCAATACCCGAATTTTGATGATGAAACACCCGTTGTCGAGGAAGATGTTGTTGATGATAATGAGGAGGAAGTTACGACTGTGAATGAACATGTTGAACATCCATTCTGTAATTCATATAATCCTGAAGAAGAAAAAGAAGAAGAAAAAGTCCCCGAAGAAAAGAAAATGCCACGGGAGTATAACTGGAATATGCCAGAATTACTTCAGTTACCGGAAGAAGAGTTGGCAAAGAAAGCAGTTGATTGTTACACAAAAGTTATTCGTATCAAGAAAGATGATTGTTTTGATACAAAGGAAGACTTGAAGATAGCTTTGTATACGAAATGTGTGGAAGATGGCTATCAACTAAAAGTTAACAAATCAAGCAAAGATCGTTTCGAAACAAGGTGTACGATTGACAAAAACTGTACGTGGCGTATGATTGCAAAGAGGATAAAAGATTGCGCAATGTTTCAAGTTAGGACCTTTATTGATAAACATACATGTTCAAGAACCCAAGTTTTTCCTCACCATAGACAGGCAAACAAAAAAGTGTTGGGTGGTTTTCTGGCTGAGTTAATGTTTTTGAATGGCAGGGTATATCGGGGACATGAAATTATAACTGACATGAATGCTCGGTTCAAGATTAGTATATCATATTCTCAAGCTTGGAGAGCCAAATGTTATGCCTTGGAATTGTTGAGGGGGTCGCCAGAAGCATCGTTTGCCCAACTGCCGGCTTATTGTCATAATTTAAAGCTGAAAAATCCTGGGTCGGTAACTCATATCAAAACAGATAGAGATGGACGCTTTGAGTTGCTGTTTATCGCTATTGGTGCTGCGGTTAGTAAATCAATATAATTCTGTTGACTCATTTCTGTTAGTTACATGCATTTAAAATTTAAATGATTATATTTCTTGTGTATATTATTTTGTAGATTCGTTCGTTTATTACTTGCATGCGCCCAGTTATTATAGTTGACGGAGCACATTTGAAAGGTCGATACCTTGGAGTAAACTTATTAGCAGTAGCCATGGATGCTAACAATGGGATATTGCCAATAGCTTACGGGGTTGGCAAATCTGAAACCTCTGATTCATGGACATGGTTTATGGGGCATCTTAGGGATTGCATAGGTCCTATTAGTAATCTGACAATCATATCCGATAGGGCAAACTCAATTGACAACGCTGTTAGAAGGTGTTTCCCAGATGCTTTTCATGGACTTTGTGGTGTTCATTTGTATAGAAATCTAAAATCAAGGTCTGCTGGTATAAAAAAGCACAAATGGACATACTGGAAGGCTGTAAAGGCTTATCGGGAAGTGGATTTCAATAAGCATATAAACTGTTTAAGACGTGTTTTGCCTCAGTGTGCTCAAACACTAGAAGATGTCGGGTTTGAAAGATGGTCAAGAGTACATCAACTTGGAGCAAGATATGGTTTCATGACGTCTAATAGTGCAGAATCAATTAACGCTCTAAGTCGTCATTCCCGGAAATTACCCATTACTATGTTAATGGAGTTTTTTCGAGCCTCTATTCAACAGTGGTACTACAAGAAAAGAAACCATGCAGGTATTATTTCTTTGAATTTACAGGAACATTGGGATATATTTTACTAAGTATTATTTATTTAAATTTACCGGAACATTGGAACATCATGTTACACCATGGACTGAAAAAAAGATAACGAAACGTGTTGTGAAGTCAACGTCATGGAGAGTTGAACCATGTTCAAACACTTTGTTTGAAGTACTGGATAATAACTTAAATGGGCTTGTCGATCTAAATGCAAGGACGTGTAGTTGTATGAAATGGCAAACATCTGGTTATCCATGTGGCCATGTTATAAAAGTTGCTCTTCATCTAAACCAAGATGATTCAAGCACATACGCTATGGATTGCTACACTACAGAAGTATATCGACAGACTTATGCCGAGATTGTCTACCCTATTTCACATCCTTCTGAGTGGGATATACCAGATGACTTACAAACAGTTTTGCCACCAACCATGGACAGAAGGCTACCTGGCCGACCAAAAAGTCACGATCGTATACCGTCTAAGGGTGAAGAGAAGAAGATCGACATGTAGTCGGTGCAAGGAAAGTGGTCATACAAGGTTGACATGTGGATCACCAGTGCCATCACAATCATCTTTTCCTCTACCAAAATATGGATCATCATCAAAATCCAAAGCTCATATGGTGTCAAGAAAAAGGCAATCAAAATCGCAATCATCTTTAAAATCCCAATCACAACTGGCTTCACCTTTTGGGTCTGTTAACTTAGGTGATTTTTAAATGCAAACATTGTATTATGTAGATTTTATGTGTGAACTTTTAACATTTTCAGTTAGGCATGTATTAGTAACTTGAGTTTGAAAATTGCTATGATCTGTTCCAGTTGTTATCACTTAATAGGCAATCATCTTAATGACCATCGCAACGCGGAAATTACTATCGCAATGCGAAATGAAAATCGCAACGAGAGAATCGCAATGCGAAATGAAAATCGCAACGAGGGAATCGCAATGCGAAATGAAAATCGCAACGCGAATTTAATTTCGCGTTGCGATTTTCATTTTCGCGTTGCGATTCTCTCGTTGCGATTTTCATTTCGCATTGCGATAGTACTTTTTGCCTTCAACATAATGCATATTGAAATCAACAAAATCAACCATTACATTTCAATCAATTAAACAAGCACAAATAAGAATTATGTTAACATCAATTAAACAAATCAACTTTTACAAATCACCTTTTACAAATCAATTAAACAATAAAAAAATAAGCAATAATTATTAGAGAAAATAACACTTCTACTATTGAATCAACTTTTGCAGCCATACATCATTTTCACGCAGCTCACTTCTGAGATTAACCTGCATAAACCAAACATTTGCTCAAACAACACTTTCTACACATCTAAAACCTACAAACAGCAAATTATTGAATTCTAGGTACTTAACCAAACATTTTCAAACCACAAGCCTATAAACATACCAATTGTTTATGGACATTTTTATAACGCGGATGCAGGTAGGCAGCGTCTCGTATATATCGATCTAGCCATATAATGTCGAAACCACAAGCCTACTGCAGCTCTATCTATATCGGTGGGAGGTAGATACTTTATACTTCCTGTGATCAAACGGTCCAACGCCAAGCATACGAGAGGACCACAATCGCCTCTGGGTCCTTTCGTTTGTTGTGGTGCGGTCTCGTCTCTGCTAACTGTAATATTGAGCTTTTTTGGCTTCTTGTTTCCAGAACGAGTCCAATAATTTATCGCATCCAAGTATTTAGCCAAATAAGAGCTCCATCCCTTAATAATATCTCTTAAATCAGCCAATGATATGTAATTTATCATGCTGTCATATACTATTGCCTTAAGGGATGGGATCTGAAGCTCGACGAGAAGCCAATGGTTACGTTCCAAAACATGGATAAACACCTGCAATCATAAGTAATAATTCATTCATTTGCGCACTTATTTATGAATACCTTTAAACTCAATCTAAAATAAACACTAACCTTATCGACCTCCCACCATGCAGGATAAAGTTTAGCTTGTCCATTGCCCAACGCAAATGATTCATCTCGTTGATTCTTCAAGTGAACTGCGTTAAAAGCCGTCGGCATTATTGTATACCGTGTATTTCTTTTATTTTCCTTAAGTTTCCTAATTATTAGTAGACGTGACACCCATGCATCGATATGCTGTTTTACAAAAAAATACATATATTAGTGAATTACATTAATTTTTAAACAAATTAATCAAATGAAAATATAAGAAAAATATAAGACTTACCCCTCCATCGAAATAGCCACTGTCTTCGACCCCTAATAATACGCCCCACCAAGACCGATCAAGCAAGAAATAGATATCATCATTGAGCTTGCATATGTCAGTGAAACACCCCTGGCTTCGCTTGTGTAGATAAAAATCAACTGCGGTCTTAGCCCAAAGGGTGTTATCCAGAATTGTGTCCGGTAGTTGTTTCCTCTCCTCTTCAGATACCGGTATGGTACTGGCCGGTAACTCATACGAGAGCCAACTTGAATCCATCATGTCCGGCACGTCAGAGGGTTTCTCAAGAATCCTACATATGACGCCATGTGAATCGGGCTCTTGAATGGTGGGAGGGACCTCTTCAACGATGACAGTGGCCTCTTGAACGGTGGGAGGGGACTCTCGAGGAATGATAGGGGCCTCTTCAACGATAGGAGTGGACTCTTGAGGGATGATAGGCGAGTCGAGCTTCTTCTTGCGGTGTCTTCGCACTATTGGGGTATACGGAGACTTAATAGCACGTGCACGCCGTCTGATGCGTGAACTCTGTCGTGCAAGAAAAACCCGACGTAAAGCATCCACCTTATCGGTCCGCTAAATAAAAATACAAATATCAGTAAATAAACATACATGATATTTAAACAGTGAAAACAAAGATAAATATATTTCAAACTTTCAACCAAAAGACAAAACAAAGACAAATACTAACTTCACAGTGTTAAAGTAAAAAGTTTAGCAGTTTTGGCAGCAACCGAATAAATTTACTAAGCAATCTAAGTGAAATGGTTAATTTAAGTGAAATTACGAGTAAATTTATCATCAAGTTAAATATGGAAAATCTTAAACTTACCTCGTTGCGTAGAGTATGAACCTCATTCTGCAACGATACTACCATCTCACGTAGACCGGCAACCTCACCACGTAAAGTAGACACCTCCACACGCCATGCACCATTGTTATCGCGTAGAGTACCGATCTCCTCACGCAAGGCATTGACCTCATCACGTAACTCCCTTGACTCATCCCGTGGAGGTGGAGAACAGGGAGATAGAAGTCGTGGCATCTTTGTCGGTCGCCTATCATGAGGTGATGGTGGAGAAGAGACTCGATGATGTGACGGGATAGGTGATGGCTCTCGTTGTAGAGGTGTATAGTCGGGTCGATCAGGTGATGGCTCTGGGTGAGGTGATGGCTCTCGAAGTGGAGGAAGTGGAGGCTGCTCATCATTCGTTCCATCAAAAAAACGCTGACTAGCTTGCCACCAATCTGTGGCAAGCTCAGCCTCCGTGGGTGTCAGTCTCATTAATGGAGTGTTGGCCTCCTAATAATATAAAAACTAAAACAAAGTTAAACGTCTACTATTAATAACTTGTTTATATATGATAGTATTTGTGTTACCTTACATTATTTATTGTCGCATATGGTATTAAGTCTTCCCAATCCAACATACGTTTCCTCTTCCAGGAAATAGCCCTAGGAATATCATCTGAGGATTTTAATGCATATGTCCGCATGCTGGGGAAAGCCTCGAATATCCAAATCTACAAACAATATAATAACAAACATTAGTAATTGTTAAATAATTAATTATAATTTTGAAAACATTATATAGAAATTCTTACCTTAAAGGCCCAAACAAAGCCTGACAAAGTGTATTTCGACCCATCGCCCCGCAAACTTTTGCGGTCATCAAAGGCAGACGACAACTTAGTCCAGGTAGCTTTCCATATATACGAACCCCACGGAAACAGATTCCATGCATTTAGGTCCTCTACCAATAATATTAGCTCCTGAGGAATAGGTTGTCTGGCCTCTCTACCTAGAAAGCCGGCATACAAAAGTAGTAGAAGGCATACTCGGACAACATCGACGTCATTCATCCGAGTAAAACCATCTTTCTTATTAAACAATTTCTTCATGTCGTCGACGTGTAAGTTCGGCTTCTCTATTGACTCATCAGGAAAAACCCTGGATAACCATAATGGGTGGGTGATATGACGAGTGTACCGGCCTACATCATCGTGTCCGAATCGTAGACCAGTGATTAAGCAGAACTCCTTCCGCCCAAAACAAGTATACGCCGGTGGAAAATGAAACCATATCTCTTCCTCACCACGTTGTATACTGTCGGGTAGATCGCTAGTCATGGTCTGAAGCCACAAATGGGTCAAACTAGCATCTCCACCCGGATGCTGTACTCTCAGCCATGGCCCGAAGCAGGTTTCTTCAAACAATTTTCTTTGTGCAGGTGAAAGCTTCGAAGCAATTGTAGTGGCTAGGCTAACTTTATTCCTTAATGTCAATAAAGCCGAAAAAAATTTCTACAAAAAAACAATAAACATACCAAGTTAGATATACCAAAAATTACACTGTCAAGATATACCAAAAACAAAACAATAAACATAAATAGTAGTTTATTCTTGAAACTAAAATTTGCAACACTGTTTCTGTCTTTTGGTTGAAATGAAAATCGCAACGAGATAATGAGAATCGCAACGCGGAAATGACTATCGCAACGAGAGAATCGCAACGCGAAATGACTATCGCGACCAGACAATCGCAACGCGAAATGAAAATCGCAACCGCGAAATGAAAATCGCAACGCGAAATGAAAATCGCAACGCGAAATGAAAATCGCAACGCGAAATGAAAATCGCAATGCGATTTTGGTTTCGCGTTGCGATTTTTATTTCTCGTTGCGATAGTCATTTCCGCGTTGCGATTCTCATTCTCGAAACTATTCTTCTTCTGCATTACTTCAACCAAAAGACAAAGCAAAGACAAATACTAACTTCACAGGCTAAACAGTTTAGCAGTATTGGCAGCAATCGAATGAATTTAATAAGAAATCTAAGTGAAATGGTTAATCTATTATTGAAATTACCAGTAAACTTATCATCAATCTCAATATGAAAAACCTAAAATAATGCAAAAATTTCAAAATAAAAATAAAAAAAAAACTAACCCTCGGAGGTTGATTTTCCATTTCTGAATGATTGTGAGGGATTTTTGACTGTGAATGGTTGTGAGGGATTTCGCCGGCGATGGGGACGGAAATCTTCGGAGATGGGGACGGATTTCGCCGTAGAGAGTGAGAGATGAAGATAGGACTGAGTGTTGTGTTTTTGGGTTTGAGGTTATGAGTTGCGATTACTGTGGACGGTTCATTTTCCGATTTATTAAGAAAAAATACGTGTTTGGAATTTGAAAAAAAAAATACGCGTTAATACGAATGGCGCTAAGTAAATCGCGTTGCGAAAGTCAGTATCGTGTTGCGAAAGTAAGTATCTCGTTGCGATTTTTTATTATCGCATTGCGATAGTCAGTGTCGCATTGCGATTTTCCCAATTCGCATTGCGAATTTCCCAATTCGCGTTGCGATTTACTTATTCGCATTGCGAATTGGGAAAATCGCAACGATACTGTAGACCATCGCAACGCGATTTTCAACTATCGCATTGCGAAAATGTAACGCGAATTTGCGATAATGGAGATCGCGTTGCGAATTAGCGATCGCATTGCGATTTTGTTGGTCATTTTGGCAAATCCGGAAAAAGTTGGTTAAAATCGTTATGAGATTTTTGGTCACTGAGGTTATTTTCTCTAAAAATTAAATTACTCAAAATAAAAATAAGACCATTTACATAAACAGTGTAGGACTAATTTCGTTTTTATGCCAATAAAATTCATATGTACTCACCTTATGTTTCTATGCTCACCGATCACCGTCACATCGATCAATTTCTCTAGCACGATGACCCTATAATTGAATTGAATAACTAATCCCTACAAGCGAATTTTTTTTAAACAATGCAGTGAGATTTTTTTTTATTTTTTAAAATAACGTTGTTTTTAGATTATTTATTCAAATAATGTGAATGTTACAATAAGAATCAGAGTCGTATTCCTGCAATTCATAGAAATCGCATTGCACTCTCTGCGATTCATGGTTTTGCATTACAAATTTATGGAAGTCGCATTGTGCTTCAGCTTGTCAAATTCCAATATTTTAATATATTTACCAAATATCTAACATAATATATGAATATATTTGACCTAGAAAGAATGATAAAGGTTTTCCCCCAAAATGATTAAGTTGGGGGAGACGCATTGCAATCATGATGTCTCCCCTATTTAAGTTTGAAGGTCGTATGATAATTGATGTATCTTCCGTAATTACTATAACAAATATCCCATTCAAACATATAATTTCAGAATTGTATTATTTTATGAATTTTTTTCATTCAAATTATTAAAAAGTATTTCCCCCTACAAGCCGGTGATAATTAAGTGAAAAAAGCAGCTTCCCATAGGAGTAAAATAATAACTAAAATTTTATTTATTTTAATATTTTCAATATATTTTAAAAAATCATTATAAATTTTCCTATATATAATTTTAAAAATATTATTTAAAAAAATTGATTGAAAAATGCAAAGAAAAGAAACCGAGTCTGCAAACGAGCTCTCTTGGAAATTCTTACCGGCATTTGAACGAAACAAATAGCCAATCTACCGTAGAATCGATCGTAAAAATAGACGAACAGCGTTAACCGCTTTCACAAACACTCAGAACGCCATTGCTAGCAAACACAGCAGAACCCCACGCGCCACCTTTACCATCTATCTCACTCGCTACCCATGGCGTCCCCCGCGACCATTCCGATGACAACCTCCCAATCTACGCCGGGTACTGGCGCCCAATCGCAGGCCCCGATAGCCACGCCTGCGTTTCGCGCATTCCTGTCGCGCCTTTCCTCATCGATCCGTCAGGGTCTCTCCCAACGCCGTCCATGGTACGAACTCATCGATCGGTCTGCCATGGGCCGTCCCGATAATCTAACCGACGCCTATTCCCGGATCCGCAAAAACCTCGCTTACTTCAAAGTCAATTACATAACTCTACTCGTGGTGGTGCTCGCTTTCTCTATCCTATCGCATCCCCTCTCTCTCCTCGTCCTCCTCGGCCTCCTTGCCGCTTGGGTCTTCCTATACCTCTTCCGACCGTCGGATCAGCCTGTCGTGTTCTTCGGCCGTACGTTCTCCGATCGCGAGACGCTTGGCGCTTTGGTGGTGTTGACCGTCTTCGTCGTCTTCTTGACCAGCGTTGGATCGCTCTTGATCTCTGCGCTCTTGGTCGGTGTCGCCATCGTTTGTTTACACGGTGCTTTTAGGGTTCCAGAAGACTTATTCTTGGACGATCAGGAGCCTGCGAACTCAGGATTCCTCTCATTCCTTGGCGGCGCCGCCTCCTCTGCTGCTGCTGCGGCAGCCCCTGCAGTTGCCTCACGCGTGTGAACAACAGGTCTTTCAAGCATGACATGCTTATGATTTTTTACTGCCAACCCTTGTGATAAATGGAATAGGATTTACTCTTTAGAATATTCAATTGTTGCTCTATATGTCCTTTTTATGTAGATTTGAATCTGAACTTGGATTAAGAGTTAGATCTTATGGTGTTTTGATTTGGATTCTGTATTAATTTCCTTCAGAATTTTTATTTTGATGAGATTTTGTTTTAAGTCGCTTACTACATATAATTGTCGAGGCTTTATGCTCTGCTGTTTTCAGGTCTGTGATAGGAATTTAGGAGGTTTTGGATGGAATTTCTGGTCAAATGATTTTAGGCATATTTGGGTCTTCATTTTTCTTGAAGTACATATGTTCTTGACTTTGTCCAATGAATCTTCAGACATGGGTCCGAGGAGATAACCCTTCAAGTATATGGGAAAGTTTATGAAATATTGAACGTACCCATGTAGGATGCACTTATACTCTGCATTCATGCTCAAAGTGTGAGTAACATAGGTGGGGGTTCCCAATTGAGAGGAGGTCCAATTCGGTGCTTTTGTGTATGTTTAATTTGGTTGATTTGCTTTGGTGTAAGATTCGAGCTGGTTAGCTGGTTTGTCCTGTACTGCTGCTCTGGTTTCTGCTTACAGATTCAATTGTGCATGTACTAGTTTACAAGAATGTCAGGCATCAATAGCTTGGGTGGTCAACATATTCAATGACTACTGACTAGATGATTCTATATGGATGATTCAATTATTGCGGTCTGACTGTCATATGATGAAGAGTCCTGGATCCTATGGGATTTCTCATCACCAATCATTATAATTGAGCTTGGACAGTGATAATTTTGAATTCGAGTTTGATTCCAAATTTATGGTTCGGTTCTTGGCTCGAGCTTGATCTGGTTGGCTCTTACGAGTCATAGTTGGGAGGTTAACATTACGCATGTGTATAGAGAAGGTAATAAACTGTTGATGATATGATTAAATTAATTTAGATTTTGTTCTTTTGATTATTAAGTTTTTCATGGTATATGTAGGGATGGCAATGGGTGACCGAGAAAAATACATTCTTCACCTTGATTTGATTAAACCGGAGAAACATATTTCCTCCATTTGAACTCAACTTGATCTTATATAAATATAAAAGAAATTATTTTTATTTAACAAAATATGGACATAATTAAAAATGATAGAAATAGAAAAAGAGGAAGAGCATAGTCGTGTGATGTCGTTTTCTAGACCGTACAAGAATCGGCTTCAAAACTCAAACATCATCCAACGGGTCTTAGGGATCATCTCAAAGACGCCATAAAACCATTAATTTATCAATTTCACACTTTTTTACATAAATATTTCAATATCTTATCTTAACCTCCTATCAACCAAAAGCCACTTCCTCGAAATCCTCACCAACCTTATCATTATCAAATTTTGATTTTTACTTACGATTCAAACAGTTTTTTCAATTTTCAATTTTATTATGGCAGTGATTATTAATCTCTTCTTAAAAAGATATATGGTTAAGTAAAAAAATACAATCATTTTCGAATTTTGTTTCTTTTTAATGTGGAATTGATTTACTTTATCACTGTGAAGCAATCCTCTCCATTTTGGAGCACTCAATTGATTTAAAGATTTTGATGCTAAAAGTGGGAAAATTCTACTGTACGGTACCTTTAATATAAGGTTAAGGTAAGGAGTTACTGATTTTGTTATTATTTTTTTAACAAAACTAGTAAAAATTACCTAAAATATTATTATTTCTACCTAAAACATTAATAATTTTTAACATTTCTGGTAAAGTTCCTAATAATAATAAAATCGGTAGAAAAAATAACAAAACCGGTAGCGTTTTACCGGATATGTTAACAAAACCGGTAAAGCGTACAATAATAACAAAATCGGTGAAAATAATAATGTTTTTTATAATCTTTTACCGGTTTTGTTAAAAAAATAATAACAAAATCGATAACGCATTATCTTAGCCTTATATTATAGGTGTCGCACGTGATACTTTTCCCTAAGAGTCCGTTTGGATCAAGGAATTTAACATTTCCAGCATGCATATTTGTTTCCTGATGAAGGATACCTATGTTTTGTTGGGAAATGATTCCCAAGTGAGAGTAATATTATAATACCAACATAATATTTTGGTGTTTTATACCTGGGATGTTATTCTCATATGTGTGTTAGGTTTTATTTTATTCCCGTCCTAAGGCTAAAATACCCCTCTTTTCCAACTTGCCTCTGCGCGATATTTTCTTCATCCCGTGCTGCGAAAAAATCATCGTTTCCCATCTCCCTTTTAGGTATTTGCTTGTGGCGTTGATATTTTCAACATTTAAAGAGATACGTTGAATGACACAATTTAAGAGGAATCCATGCAGTTACTTTTGTAGTAGATGTTAATGAATTGCTATGGTTTGATCTCGGTGTAAGGCTCGAGCGGCGTATATCTGAACTGAGAAATGAGTTGGCCGAGTGGGTTTTGGAGAAAGAGGAAGATGGTCGTGAAAGTTGCTTCATTTTCAATGCTTTTAGCAACACTGGCTGGTTGATGTAAGTTTAATGAATTTGAGTTTTTTTTTTTCGTTTTCAAATTTTGATCGTTGAAAGTAAATTTGGGTGTTTTTTGTTTTTGGGCAGATATGGTTCACTTCTTGATAGTTTTCTGGGAAGAGATGGATTGAGAGAGAAAATAAAAGGGGGGGTTATTGACTCAGGAGCAGACCCTTTTAATCCTAAGGTTTTGTTTTTTGTATGTTGATTCTTTGAGTTCTAATTATGATGCTTTGATGATAATTATAGTTTTTTCCTTGTGAATTTCAGTTTTGATCTTTATATCAAATTATGAATTTCAGATAAGTAACATGCAATGGAATTAATAAGATCCAAGCTTTGGGTTTTTAACTTGAGTTCTTTAGCTGATTTTACTGAAGATTTGGTCTTAAATGGCGTACAATGAAACTACTATGATTCAAGCTTATGCAAATTCAAATTGATGGACTGTGATTCATCTTGCCTTTATCCAAGAGAATGAGAATGAATCCAGATTCTAGTTGTGAACATTAGGAAATTTCTGCGTGTGGTAGCTCTATCAAATTAACATCCATGTATTGTGCTTTGTTTACTCAATTGTAAATCTAGATTTATGTACTACTAGCCGTATAAAAGACACTGAAATGCTTATGTCCGTCCTCGGGATGTTTGAATAATAAGCTTTCAACATTTTTATATCTCTACTTATTCCAAGTTTGTTTAGAGCTCTATCATACTATTTTGCTTTTCGCTAGCTCTATCGGTATCATTGAATGGAAGCTTCATTGATGGTTTATCATCCGGAGGGAAGAAAATGGATCTCATCTTATCCTAGAACACTTGCAATATTTAAGCTTGATTGTCGTTTTTGTTTTCAAAAATTTGGGAAATCATACATAACATCTCTAGCATTAAAACAAAAAACATAATTAAAATTCTTTGATCTTGTTTGCTGGTGTATAAGATCGTAGGTTCATTGTTCCAGCTTTGAACTTTGTAATTTCATTTGGATGAATTATATACTTGTTCTGGAAACTGGAAATACTGATGAGTCGCGTATTCTTTTCATTGCAGGTCTGGGCAGCCGGTTTAACTGCTGTTATACTGAAGAAACAGAGCTATTTAGTAAGTGGATTAGGAAGTGCAGTAACTGATTCGAAATTACAGAAAGAGGAACCTAGGATGATCGAAGCTGTGGTGCTATCTACCCTGGAAAAGTTCTTTGCTTCCATTCTAAATATGCCCGATGTGAACCGGTAGGTTTTCCCTTAAGCCATGTATTGGTTGTCTTACATTGTTAAATGGCCATAAATATGCTTTCATGCCAACATGCCATACAATGTAAACTCTACAACTATGATCAGATCTTGTGGTTGTGACAAATAACATATTGATACGAACCGGATATAAGAAAGTATATTTACTCATTTGCATAACTCGTGTTACTAGCCGAGTAAAATTGCCACAGTTTCTAATATTCAATATGAATTTCTTGCTAGCAGGTTCGTGTTCAACATTTATAAAGATGAAGGCAGGCCTGAGAATAAACAGACAATTTATCAAATTCCTCTTTTGGTCCCTAAGGTGATTACAGTACAAAATGTTGATATTGTTTGATCGTCTGTTATATCTCTGTTTGACCCTTGATCTTTTCAGGTGTCACAACAAAGAAATGGTAAAGAATGTGTGAACTTTGTTCTCTATTTCATAAAGTCATTTGTCGAATGCGCCCCGGAGAACTTTAGCATTGAAGGCTACCCTTTGTACATTCCTCGTTTAGTTTAAAAAGTGTATTGTTTTCAATTGTGGTTATAAGTATGATAATGAGGTACGAATTGGCTATTTTACTTTGCAGATGAAAAAGGATTGGTTCAGTGCTGAAGAAGTGGAACGCTTTTGTGAGAGGCTCGATTCTCCGGCATGTGATTTTCATTAACTTTAGAAATGACATTTTTTATGAGCCTTTTTTTATGTGACCGATTAGCTTAGATGTGAGTGTAGATTAGCATCTATGAACTCTTTGTACGAATCTAGTTTCATTTATGAAGCATATTTTTTCAAATGTGGATTATAAGTACTAATTGTCCATTTTACATTGCTGATGAAAAAGAACTGGTTCAATGCTGAAGCAGTGGAACGCTTTTGCAAGAGGCTTGATTCCTCATCAAGTGATTTACGTTAGTTTTATGTTTACAATATTGAGATTATATTTCTTGATGAACCTTTATTTATGTGATTGATTATAGCTTAAATGTGGATGTAGATCAACATATATTGATGAAAGAAATTAACGGCCTAGTATGTTCAAAGTTTGGCCTCTGTTGGGTTTTGTATGTTCAGAGAGAAATTACAGATTGGGAAACATGAATTATTGGGTTGCTTGCTTTTCGTAATCAAGAGTTAAGTACAAATCAGATTAGGACTGAGTATTAATAATTTTATTAAAATATTAGCAAAGATAATGATGAATGACGATGAAATATAAAATTATAGACAATATGATTTTTAGTGTTATATTTTCTTACTTATTTGAATTATGTTTTTGTAATATAAATTCATGAGATAAATAATAATGATAAAGTATGCAGAATTAAGTATAAATATAAAAGATAAATAAATCATTGTATATAGAAGATATAATAAATATTATATATTAGATAACAAAATTAATTTACATCTTTTTATTATTATGAATATCTATGAAGAATTTCCATAATGTAAACATTTAGTTAAATGTTGATGTAAAATTTTAATATATTTTTATATAAATTATGTAAAATTTAATATTAATTAAAATTAAAATAATACATTATATATTTAAATACTCAAGTAATATATTATCAACAAATAGAATTTTTATGTAAATAATTTTTATTTAAATATTTAGAATTTCACTTGTTAAAAAAATAAATATAGAACAAGGATAATTTGGTAAAATATACATTCCAATAATCTTTTATTCCTTCATTCAAATACTGTAATCTTACATTTATGCCAAACCAACCAAACACAGTAATGTAACATTCTCAGTAATCCTATTCCCTGATAATCTTTTATTCCCACTAGTAATCTTACATTCCGTGAACCAAAGGCACCCTAAAACTGAAATGAGGTTACTGATAAGATTCAAACTTTTAAGTGTCATTAATATAAGCAGCTGAACTAACCACAAGGACTAACCTTTGTCAATTGTAAACGCCATACAAACATATCAAGATTAAAATTTAAAAAATTATAAAATGATCATTAAATTATTATAAAATAGTTATTATACATTTAAAATAATGATAAATCTTGATAAGTTTATAAATTTTAATAATTATTTTTTAACTTTTAAAATTTCAATATTTAAAGTACTATTTGAGTATAATTTAGAAATATGATTCAAGAAACTATATTTAATACATGCTGAATCACAGCACTATTATAATCCTCTGCAGGTATCTCTTGGGTAGGTCCCATTTCAAAAAAGATAGCCGTTATAAGAGGAGCGCCAACAGCAATAAAAACACCCCATGGTTAGCACCAACAAAAAAAAAAAAACTAGCCGTTAGTCTAAGAGCCTCTGCTCCCTTATTGCATCTTGTTCACCAGACATTTGTCTGTTGTTTTCTTTTGTCCCAATACCGAAAGATTCTCTCTTTCAGATATCTTCACGTGGTGCTTCCCCAGTAAAACCCCATCTCTGTTAAACTTCATTTGATGATTTCAAACTTCACTTAAAATCCTCCCTTCTTCTTCTTCTTCTTCTTCTTCTTCTGTTTTTGTTAAGCTCCTTGCCACTCATTTAATGGCAATACAGGAACAAAAGGACAGACCAAAGGGTATTTCTCTTCTTACCCACATTTTGTTTATTCTTCACCTGCTTATTGTTTGCTTCTTCATCGAGCCGGTTTCAAGTGATCAAGGTTGGGACGGTGTTGTTGTCATAGCAGCTGATTTCCAAGCACTTCAAGCTTTCAAGCAAGAGCTAATTGATTCCAAAGGGTTCTTGAAAAGCTGGAATGATTCCGGCTATGGCGCTTGTTCCGGCGGTTGGGTTGGGATCAAGTGTGCAAAGGGTCAAGTCATTGTTATTCAACTTCCATGGAAAGGATTTGGTGGAAGAATCACTGAGAAAATCGGTCAGCTTCAAGCTCTTCGTAAGCTTAGCCTCCACGATAATCTCATCCAAGGCTCCATCCCTCGAGCATTAGGCATTCTTCCTGATCTTAGAGGTGTTCAACTCTTCAACAATCGGCTTTCGGGTTCGATCCCTGCTACATTAGGCTCATCCCTTTTTCTTCAAACTCTTGACCTTAGCAACAATTCACTCACCGGTGTAATCCCTGAGAGTCTTGCAAATTCTACTAAGCTTTATAGGCTCAATTTGAGCTTCAATTCGTTTTCGGGTTCAGTCCCGATTAGTTTCACTCGTTCGAGTTCTCTTATTTTCCTTGACCTCCAATACAACAACCTTTCTGGTCCAATCCCAGATTCTTGGGGTCACCAGAAGCTTTCCAGGCTTAGAAATTTAGACCTTTCTTATAATGCAATCAATGGAAGCTTGCCTGTTAGTCTCTCCAATCTTTCTTCTCTTGTTGTTTTAAACCTCGAAAGCAATGGCCTTGAAGACCAAATCCCAGAATCCATTGTCAATTTACATAACCTTTCAGTTCTTGTTCTGAAGAGAAACAAATTGAGAGGTCCAATTCCAGCATCTGTTGGGAACATTTCCAGTTTGACTAAACTTGATTTGTCTGAGAATAAGTTCATTGGTGAAATCCCATTTTCTCTTGCAAATCTCAAAGGTCTTAATTCTTTCAATGTCTCGTATAACAACTTATCTGGTCCTGTTCCAGCTCCACTGTCCCAAAAGTTCAATGGAAGCTCTTTTGTGGGGAATATTGAGTTATGTGGGTATAGTAGATCACCTCCATGCCCTTCTCCAGCACCTTTACAAAATCTACCTTCTTCGCCGTCTGCGAAACCCAGACATAAGAACAAAAAACTGAGCACCAAAGATATAATCCTGATTGCTGCTGGTGCACTTCTCATAATTCTTCTTGTTCTTTGTTTGATTTTGTTGTGTTGCTTGATTAGAAGAAGGGATGCATCGAAAGAAAAGGATGGTCGAACAACGACCCGAGCTGCTTCTGCTTCGGCTGCAGCGGCAAGAGTTGAGAAGGGGACTCCGCCTTCAGCTGGTGAAGTCGAAGCAGGAGGAGAAACTGGTGGGAAACTAGTTCATTTTGATGGTCCCATGGTGTTTGCTGCTGATGATCTTCTATGTGCCACTGCTGAGATTATGGGGAAAAGTACTTATGGGACTGTTTACAAGGCCACATTAGAGGATGGGAACCAGGTAGCAGTGAAGAGATTAAGAGAAAAGATTACCAAAGGCCAAAAGGAATTTGAAAGCGAGGTCAATCTACTAGGCCGAGTCCGGCACCCGAATCTTCTTGCATTGAGAGCTTATTACTTGGGACCTAAGGGAGAAAAGCTTCTTGTTTTCGATTACATGCCTAAAGGCAGTCTTGCAACATTCCTTCATGGTAAGTAAAATTCAAACTATTTAGACTAGTTAAAAGCTAATTATGTGTTCTAACATGGATTCTTGTGGCAGCTCGAGGGCCTGAGACCCCGGTTGATTGGCTGACAAGGATGAGAATAGCAAAGGGTGTTACAAGAGGGCTGGTGTACCTTCACACTCAAGAAAACATCATACATGGGAACCTTACATCAAGCAATGTCTTACTGGATGAGGATACAAATGCTAAAATAGCTGATTTCGGACTTTCTCGTCTAATGACAGCTGCGGCAAACGCAAATGTGATTGCAACCGCGGGAGCATTAGGTTACCGAGCACCGGAGCTTTCCAAGCTTAAGAAAGCCAACACAAAAACCGATGCCTATAGCCTTGGAGTTATCATCTTGGAACTCCTAACAGGGAAATCCCCTGGAGAGGCAATGAATGGAGTGGATTTGCCACAATGGGTTGCCTCCATAGTCAAAGAAGAGTGGACGAACGAAGTGTTTGATCTCGAGTTAATGAGGGATGCATCTTCCATTGGTGATGAGTTACTCAACACTTTGAAACTGGGTTTACATTGTGTCGATCCATCGCCATCGGCAAGACCCGAATTTCAACAGGTTCTCCAACAGCTAGAAGAGATTAGACCAGACACACCTGCTAGTTCTGTACCTTCTGGTGATGATGGAGCTGGTGTTCCTTCAACAAGCGAGTGACAAACAAGGGTTCATGTATTAGGCATTAGAGAGAGTATTTTTTATTCTTTTATTCTTACAAGAATATCTTTAGCTATTAATTTTGTGTGCCAATCCATGAGTCTTTCCATTCCCTGGAAAGACTAGGTCATTAGAAGTTGTCTGCAATTGATTCAGTAGAGAAAAGATTGTTTTTCAATTCAAATCGTTGGCCTCTTTGAAAGCATACATACATACATACATACATACATACATACATACATACATACATACATACATACATACATACATACATACATACATACATACATACATACATACATACATACATACATACATACATACATACATACATACATACATACATACATACATACATACATACATACGTACGTACGTACGTACGTACGTACATACATACATACATACATACATACATACATACATACATACATACATACATACATACATACATACATACATACATACATACATACATACATACATACATACATACATACATACATACATACATACATACATACATGCATGCATGCATACATACATACATACTTCTACAACAATGTAGCAGCGAATCCTATTTATTTCTGTTATGAAAAGAATACAACTGTTGTACGGAAACAGAGAGAAGAATACAACTATTTTTTAATGTTTTTTGTAATGAAAAGAATACAACTATAGAAAGAACAATGGAACAGAGGCAACTAGTTTCCCTAATGCAGAGAAAAATGACAAAAATATTAATAAAAAGAAATTGTAATAACCCTTCTTGTTGGTCTTATGATCATCACTAATTATAGTGTTTTTGGTGATGATGATGATAATTTGTCTCTAACAAATAGGCAAATCTGAAGGCGGTGGCTGTATGCTTTGTAATTCTCCAACTCCATTTTCAACAAGGAATGCCATTGCCAAACCCCAATTGATATGAACATCCAGGTGACAGTGCATTAGCCACACTCCTGTTATTACCATAACAGTTTCAATAAATGAAAACATGAAATGAATGATTCCATTAAAGAAAGACTAATTGAAATGATGTTCTTACCTGGATTATCAGCGACGAATCTAATGACTGCCCATCCATTCACCGGCACTCCAACCGTGTTCCTCAAAGGTGGATCAACAAGATTGAATTTAGAAGTATCTTTTTTAGGATTGAAGTTCCCGAAACCTTGTGCAATGATATAGAAATCGTATCCATGAAGATGGATCGGGTGATTCTCTGGTGTCACAATGCTTGTGTCTTGAATCACAATTTGTACCCTTGAACCATACTTCAGTTTGTACAACTTGGTTCCCGGAACAGGTTGAAAGAGCGATCGGCTCACGTTTCCGGTGTAATCGAATTTTAATGGAGGGGTTCCTGGGAAGTCTGTAGTGAAAACCCCTGGAATTCCTTGTTGGTGAGCTTGTAACAAAGAGAAGTTCCGTGGGAGCACAAATGAGACATTGTTCATGCTAGCTGTGAAACGTGTACCATTTGGTCCTTGGCAACGACTCTTGGGGAAATTCACTGGGCAGTTGTTGAGTCCAAGACCAACTGTGAAGAACAAGCTTTTGTCGATGTCAGTCGGGACTTCAGCCTTTTCTCGACTTCTAAAGCTTTGGCTGAAGGTTGTCACAGTGTTGGTATCATTGTAGGCCGGTAAAGAAGGCATGATTGGATTGGCTGCCTTGCATTTTTTGGTATTGCAGGAAGCCGATTTGTATTCAAGAATGGCGGTGGTGGTCGTGTTGCCGAATGGTGCATTTTGCGCACTTTGATAGGCTCGAGCTGCCATGTAATACCGAGATGGTTTCTGATCACCTCGGATAAGAACATCAGTGGTCTGGCCAGGGCCTAACATGAGGACAGAAGTGGTAAAGGGCTTGGTATAAGAAGCATCAGCACCAATAACAGTGAACTTATGGTTGGCTACTTTGAAGAAAAGAGGTTGGTTCAAGGCAGCATTGATGACTCGGAGGAGATTGGTCTCGCCGGAGTCGATGAGCACTATTGTAGTCTCTGCAAAAATATACGGAATTCAAGTTCGAATTTCAGTTATTATGGTTATGATCTTGAAAAAACCGGGGCACCGAATGAAAAAAAGGGACCAAAAATTACCTTTGCTGGAGCATTTGTAAAGATCCCCAGGTTGACCATTGATGGTATATGCATCTGAGACATTTGGAGCTGCCCCTGTCCTTGTTGCTTCTCTCACAACATCAATGGGGTTAGCATCCCACCATTCACCTGATCATAATCATCAAAACAACATTACATTTCATTTTGATCATCACAGTTACACTCATAGTCTAAAAGGAGTTGCAGATGCTAAGATGCCTTTTACCGAGAAGGATTGGTGTTTCGCGTTTCGGCTTAGGTAAAGGGTAGGATTCACCGTATCTGGGACGGATGATGAGAGCCCCATAAACGGTGGCTCTAAGCCATGAGCTGTGAGCATGCCACCACAATGTTCCCTCTTGGCCTTGAACCGTAAACCTGTATGTGTAACTTCTTCCTGGTCTAATCGGACACTGAGTCACAAATTCCGGTCCATCCGCCCATCCGCTTCTCATTTGCCGAACACCGTGCCTACATGTCAAATGTGCAAATGACCATATGTTAAAGAAAGTAATAACTGGAAGGATGATGACATGCATGAACGAAAGTGCAAAATTTTAGAATTACCAGTGGATGGTGACATTATACTTGGCTTTGTTGACAACAAGAACTTCAAGGGTGTCGCCATTGTTGATCTCCAAGGTTGGTCCAGGAAACATTCCATTGACAGTGATGGTGTTGTGAGTCTTGCACAGCCTCTTCACTTTCGCTGCTTCAATCTGTTTCATTCAGATCACCAACATCAACTCTTTGATCTAAATCAAATCAAAACAATGAAGAAATTAAGATCAAGAGAAAGAACGAAGACGTACAACAAATTTATGTCTATGAACATCAGCACTTGCAGACAACGCAGAACAAATGACAATGAAAACACCAAGGCAAATGAAGGAAAATGTCTTGAAGATCTCCATTTAATCAAAGCTTAGATAGCGAAAAGCTTTTCCTTTGGTAGTTTGAGGACTGATTTGAGATAAGAGAAAAGGGTATTTATAGGAAAGAGATATAGTTCAATCAGCTAGCTAGGCTGTTAAGCTACTACAGTCAAGTATTAGAAAGTAGGGATTTTTGAGACAATCAATTAGTTTAGGTCAAAAGTGTAGTTTTATTGGTTGGCAAAATAAAGAGAATTTGATTGTGTTCAACAGCATATGTATTAACGACACGTCTGGTGGAGACTTCAAGCAGCCATAGGTTGAAATTAGTTAGATTGTCATAAAACAGATGAGAGAAGATCTATGTAGGAAAATGTCTTTATATGCATGCTTGATCAACTACAAAAGATCATATATACTTGTTGCAGAATTGTATTAAGCGTAGCTTTTTAGTGTGTATTTAATACGGATACGTGTAGTGTTTTTCAGATTGTTCGTATTCGAATGATCTAACTTTCAATATTTATGTTCCTCGAGTATTGAAACAAGATTTTTTTTCTTTTAGATAATTTTATGCTACGGATAATGATGAGTAATCTATCGTGAAATGAAACATGAGAATGAATAAATAAGAGATTAAAAGACTTAAAATAAAAGAACTTACACGTGCCGCAACAAATATAAATATATATAGCTGTGCTAACATAAAATCATAGATAATAGACTTGTACCTTATCGTGAACTTAATGGATTTAATTCAAGAACCTTCGTATCATCGCATACCTTCATTTTCCTCTTAATTTATTTTTTATTAAATAAATCATACCATAATTTATTTGAATAAGGTCAAAAGAAATCAAGATCATAATTTTTAACATTTTGATTATTCAAATTATTTAATATGATAATGGTATAAGTAGAAATGATAATTTTCTCTCATAATATATTTCGATCCTCGAAATCGTTTATGTTTTTAGACTATTGTTATTGTTTTTGTTTTAGGTAACCCAATAAAATACTCCCCCAAGTTGTAATGAAAACAATCATAGAGTTGTGTCTGAAATAGACATTGGTTAGTTATTCATAAGCACCTACCAATACTGGAAGCTGTCACTGTCATAATAATGTAAGAACAAATATAGCTGATAATATACACATTACAAAGGCCAGATCCAAGTTTTAGGTGACGATGGTTAGTCTCTTTTAATACAAGCATTCATCTCTAAAAATAACAAACTAATAGATTTAATCGAGATTCGAAAAATAATAAATTTATTTATTTTAGTAGGAAATAAAACAAAATCTGAGCTTTTAAACTGTGTTACTATAATAAGTATAATGTTAAATATAATTTAATATATAGGAGATATATGAAGAGAAAGGGGATGGAAAAGGATTAGATAGGTGAACAATATTGGAGGAACAAAGAGTTGGTCAAGTTTGTTGCAGACTTGTCAATCTTAGCTGGTCATTTTCAGTGGTAGCAATAGGTAGTTGTAACTTTTTTTGGTATAATCTTAAATTTTGTCCTTAATATTTAATTGAATAGTCACTTTGGATCTTACTCTTTTTATAAATCACTTTAATCCTCCAAATTTTATTTTAATAATTTATTTTTATAAAAATTATTAATTAACTAATGATCAAGTTGTCTTATGTAGCTAAGCATATATGTCATATGACACATCGACACTTGAGTAGATATGATAATGCCATATAGATATACCACATTAGCGATAAATATTAACAGTTAATTAATTAACAATTCTTTTTCGAAGAATCATTATTGTGATGCTTCATTTCTTTTGAGAAACTTTTAACATATTAATACTTATAAATTTCTCTCAATTATTTTCTTTGGATATTGTTTGATTGAAAATACCATACCGACAGATGCTATCTATAGTGCTAATTTTAATTTAATTAACATAAAATTTTAATACTTTAAATTTCAAATTAGATTAATTCATTTCATTTATGAATGAATTTTTATTCCTATAATTGTATCAAAATTATTATTATTATTATTATTATTATTATTATTATTTATCAAAACAATTGATTATTATGATTGTGATTTGTCTAATTTTTTAAAATATTTTTAAATGTTAAAAATAATATTTTAATAATTCAAAATTTCATATATTAGAGGTGAAATGCAGACTTTATTATCCAACCAATTTGTAATTGAATACTTTGACCCCAAAAAAAATTCACCAAACAAACTAATTTAAATTATATTAGGAAAAGGTACCCAAAAGGATTGAATGCACCAGCTCACCAGAGCTGTTTTGTAATGCAATTCACACACTGCTAACTAGAAAGAGGAGCTAATTGAAGGAGCGTCTTAAATTTTCATTGACAACTTACATGTTTAGGCAAAACCTAAAACTTAGAAACGTTTTCTTCTCCTCCTAGTTCGTTCCATTGTCGATGTTTAAGGTTCGTAAATGTTTTTGTTAAGATAAATATTCTTTAGAGTACAATGTATCTTACCATTGCATCCAATACTTAAGAGTGTATTCAAATCACGAAGTGTAAGACTACTTGAAAATAAGATTACGGAAAACAGTCCTTTGAAACTTTATTATAATCAAAATTAGTTAGATGGTCATAAAACAGTTGAGAGAACATTCTCTGTGACAAAAGTTTAATGTGCACTCTGTCGTACATTGCTAGCGAATGCAAACCAAGTTTCATATTTGTCTTCCCTATTTCGTTAGTAACCAACAAATTAGCAGTGAAAACTTGACAAGTTTGGTTGTTTTATAATTTAGGCGACCAAACGAAATAAAGTTGGAGAATTTGGTCTGAAATCGCCTGGGGTTGACATCAGTTGGTTATTCATAAGCACCTGTCAATGTAAGAAACTGTCACTGTCAAAATAGTTTAACAACAAATAAGCAACTGAAGAATATGTCTTAGGAAAGAAGGAAAAAAATCATTTATGTTGAAGATTTAGCTTTGTTAGTTTAAGTGACAATGGTTAGTCTCTTTTGATATAAGCATTCATCTCTTAATCACCTAACCTAAAAAGAACCCCATCATTTATCGTAATTAACTCACAACAAGTAATAGGTACAGCTAATTGTTGGTGTAGTAATTGAAGTAAATATCGGAATATAAAGTATAAATATAAAAATATTGTTTACAGAGATTGGATGTACGATCGTACGTTTAAGAAATTTTGTTTAAAGAGAAGTCTGTTATAATATTCTTAGTACAAGAGATAGATTAACCTTAACTTAGTTCCACACTAATCGTAGGTGCTCTCTATATAATATTTTTTTCACCTATTATTTAATCTCTTGCTGATAACAAAGTAAACAACACTCGTAAAACACATACAAACAATATTTAATCTAAACCCTACTCGAAAATACAAGACTATTTATAACGGCAGCACATGACCTTGTAAATGAGTAGTTTGGAAGGAAATAAAATATCCAAGATATGCTTTAAATTTTGAGATTTTTTATCCCTTAAAATAGCTGGTCAAAGAAGAAATGTTCATAAAATAAAGATGACTTATCGAACAAGTAATCTCTAAGAAGTAATTTTGACTTTTCAAACAAGTTTTCTCGGAGAACAAGACTCTCTATCATCAATGTTTATCTCCGTAAGAATCTTCATCAAAGCGTATTAAATCTATCTTTGTTTGATTGAATAAGGAATTCACTCAAATAAATAAACTATGATATACTCGTTTTAAAATTTTAGAATTCTAAACTAATAAGGATTTTATGAAATAAACTTTATCTTATTCTATGAACCTCTGTTTATAGAGGGCTGTCGATGTTGGTTGAAGGGTGACAGTGAGTATAGTGATGCTTGCATTGGATAAAGAATCGTACAGATTTTCAAGAGGTTGACTGTATGATGGTGTTTTCTCCAATTTTCATTATGAATAGGGGTTATATAGATAGGGACGGTAGCAGAATTTTATGTTAGGGGGCGAATGTATAAAATTGTAGTATATCTCTGCAATTAATGAATAATCTGAATTGTTTTATCGACAATATCAAGAGAAATGAACAAAGCTGAATTCCAAAAGTAAAGGCTTCAAAATTACCATTAATGTGTTTTTTGTAATGAAAGAATACAACTATTGAAAGAAAACAATGTAGCAGCGGATGGAACTAGTTCCCAAATGCAGGGGAAAATAACCATGAATTTGTATGCCACTATTCAAATCACCAACAAATAGAAATACTAAAAAATTGAATTCTGTGTTAACATATAGGCAAATCTGGCGGAAGTGGTTGGATTGTCTGTAGTTCTCCGACTCCATTCTCAACAAGGAATGCCTTTGCCAAACCCCAATTGATATGAACATCCAGGTGATAGTGCTTTAGCCACACTCCTGTTATTACCAAAACAAAAACAAAATTAATGATTTCATCAAAGCAAGACTGGTTTTTTAATGATGTTTTTACCTGGATTATCAGCTACGAATCTAATGACTGCCCATCCATTAACCGGAACTCCCACTGTGTTCCTCAATGGCGGATCAACAAGATTGAATTTTGATGCGTCTGTTTTAGGATTGAAGTTCCTGAAACCTTCTGCTATGATATAGAAATCGTATCCATGAAGATGAATCGGGTGATTCTCTGGTGTCACAATGCTTGTCTTGTATCACGATTTGTACAACTCGGTTCCTTGAACCGGTTGAAAGAGCAATCGGCTCACGTTTCCGGTGGAATCGAATTTCAGCGGAGGAGTTCCTGGGAAATCTTGGGTGAACACCCCTGGAATTCCTTGTCGGTGAGCTTGTAACAATGAGAAGTTCCGTGGGAGAACGAAGGAGACATTGTTCATGCTAGCTGTGAAACTTGTACCGTTCTGTCCTTGACAATGATGCTTGCGGAAATTCGGTGGGCAGTTGTTGAGTACGAGACTGATTGTGAAGAACAGGTTTTTGTCGATATCGGTTGGGACTTCGACCTTTTCTCGACTTCTAAAGCTTTGGCTGAAGGCTGTGACAGTGTTGGTGTCATTGTAGGCTGTTAGAGAAGGCATAATTGGAGTGGCTGCCTTGCATTTTTTGGTATTGCAGGAAACCGATTTGTATTCAAGAATGACGGTGGTGGTCGTGTTGTCGAATGGTGCATTTTGCGCACTTTTGTATGCTCGAGCCGCCATGTAATATCGAGACGGTTTCTGATCACCTCGGATCAGAACATCAGTGGTCTGGCCAGGTCCTAACATGAGGACAGAAGTGGTAAAGGGTTTGGTATAGGAAGCATCAGCACCAAAACAGTGAGCTTATGATTTGCGACTTTGAAGAAAAGTGGTTGGTTCAAGACGGCATTGATGCTCGGAGGAGATTGGTCTCGCCGGAGTCGATGGGAACTATTGTAGTCTCTGTAAAAATATTGGGAATTCAAGTTTGAATTTCAGTTATTACGGTTAACACTCATTTTTAAGCAAGGGGATTAAGGAAATTACCTTTGGAGGAGCATTTATAGAGATCACCAGGTTGACCATTGATGGTATATGCGTCAGAGACATTTGGAGCTGCCCCTGTTCCTGTTGCTTCCCTCACTACATCAATGGGGTTAGCATCCCACCATTCACCTAATCATAATCATCAAAAGTATATAACATTTCAGTTTGATCATCATACTCATAGTTTAAAAGGAGTTGCAGATGCTAAGATGCCTTTTACCGAGAAGGATTGGTGTTTCACGTTTCAGCATAGGGAAAGGGTGGGATTCACTGTCTCTGGGACGGATGATAAGAGCTCCATAAACGGTGGCTCTAAGCCAAGAACTGTGAGCATGCCACCACAATGTTCCTTCTTGGCCTTGAACACGACCACCACCATCATTCTTGAATACAAATCGGTTTCCTGCAATACCAAAAAAAAGCAAGGCAGCCACTCCAATTATGCCTTCTTTACCAGCCTACAATGACACCAACACTGTCACAGCCTTCAGCCAAAGCTTTAGAAGTCGAGAAAAGGTCGAAGTCCCAACCAATATCGACGAAAACCTGCTCTTTACAATCGGTCTCGGACTCAACAACTGGCCACCGAATTTCCTCAAGCGTCATTGTCAAGAACCGAACGGTACACGTTTCACAGCTAGCATGAACAATGTCTCGTTCGTTCTCCCACGGAACTTCTCATTGTTACAAGCTCACCGACAAGGAATTCCAGGGGTGTTCACCCAAGATTTCCCAGGAACTCCTCCGCTGAAATTCGATTCCACCGGAAACGTGAGCCGATCGCTCTTTCAACCGGTTCAAGGAACCAAGTTGTACAAATCGTGATACAAGACACAAGCATTGTGACACCAGAGAATCACCCGATTCATCTTCATGGATACGATTTCTATATCATAGCAGAAGGTTTCGGGAACTTCAATCCTAAAACAGACACATCAAAATTCAATCTTGTTGATCCGCCATTGAGGAACACAGTGGGAGTTCCGGTGAATGGATGGGCAGTCATCAGATTCGTAGCTGATAATCCAGGTAAAAACATCATTAAAAAACCAGTCTTTCATTGATGAAATCATTAATTTTGTTTTTGTTTTGGCAATAACAGGAGTGTGGCTAACGCACTGTCACCTGGATGTTCATATCAATTGGGGTTTGGCAAAGGCATTCCTTGTTGAGAATGGAGTCGGAGAACTACAGACAATCCAACCGCCGCCACCAGATTTGCCTATATGTTAACACAGAATACATCATCATCACCAAAAACACTATAATTAGTGCAAATCATAAGCCCGACAAGATGGATTAATTGCAAAATTTTCTTTCTATAGTTGTATTCTTTCATTACAGTCTTTACAGAACATTCATGGTAATTTTGAAGCCTTTCTTTTTGGTATTCAGCCTTGTTTGTTTCTTTTGATACTGTTGTTAGAACAAAGATGATGAAGATTTGGAAGGTTAGTGAGTCAATATGGACAGGGACGGAATCAAAATAACAGCTCAAGAATAAAATATAAATTAACAATAAAAAGTAGGGGCAAAATAAAAATGATTTAAAATTTGAGGGTCCAACTATATATATATTCCTTTATATAATAGGGTGTAACAAAATGGAATTCTTACATCAGAAATGTTGTAAGTTGAAGAATAACAACAGGAACGCAATCTTAAGATATTTATTCTGCAGTTTTGGCTCTTACACCTATTCTTATTTTGTCAGTGAAATTATCCAAAGAATTTTGCTTTAACTAAAAAACAATTATGACGTGACGTTATAATGATTATTTATTGATACGGGTTCTTTTAATTATTAATACTTATGATTAATCAGAAAAAAGTTATTCTATTAGGTTTAAATGTTTATTTTAGTTTATTTATTACAAAAATATTTTAATTTTGTATTTGAAAATTTATTTTTTGTCTAAAAATTTGAAATTATTGTTAACTGATGTGAATATTTTTTAATCTCTTTCAATTTTAAATTTAAATAAACTAATATTTTAAAATATTTTTCTAATACTTTTTAAGTACGTATGAAATTTTAATAAAAACTCATTTTTATTCTAAGTTTAAATTTTGTTGTATTCATTTATTATAATATTATAATTACAAAATAAAAATATAAAAGTAAATTAGAATATTTAGTTAAAAATATACGCTGAGTTTTCTTAGAATTTTTAGATTTAAAGAAAGAGTTAGAGTTATATATGTATATATATATATATATAGAAGTCACTAATTTATTAAAAAGGAGAAAATATTTAAAAATACAATAAAATATAATTATGACATATTCCTATAATAATTTATACAAAAAACTAGCCACTTGAGATTATACAAGAAAAATGTTAAAATTTCAATAAAAAAAACTCGAACAAAAGTATATATGAACATATATGATTGTATCGACAAACGAACCACAATAAGATATCAAAGTATTAAAAGATCACTGATAATAATAAATCAAAGTCGAGTGTCGTGAGAATATTATTTTTGAACACAAATATCACATCCAAATTTAATCCAAGAATCAGCACGAAGATTGGTGTCCTCACGTGACAAACAAAGAAGGAAAATATCAAACAATTTAATAGTTTATTGGGATATTATTGTGACATTGTGGCGTAATGTATTGCCTATTACGATGTTATGTAATAGTTATAAATCGAACAAATCATGATGTGATTTTCTCATCATATAATGTTGATATTATGTTAAGTAATTTTCAAAACTGTTATAATGTCACCGTTATATTATATTATGTGATGATCCTAATTTAACACTATTTTAACTAATATAGATGAGTTCACATGCAGATAGCATTCACTAGTGCATCACTTGTAGTTGAATAACCCGCAATTTCCCCACTAACTTACCATTAGATTGACCAAGTTCAACAATGGTTAAACTAAAATAAAACGGTTAAAGTCATCATCCTTATCATTTTTGTAAGAATCAGAGGAAAAATGCAAACTTTTTCAATAATGAGAAGAAAGAAAGGTAAAAGATATTCCCAGTAAATTCAGCTTCAGTCACTGCAGTTATAATTTTTCATCCTACACGAGCTTCTGACCTACCTTGATGTAAAAAAATCCCATTTTTAATCAGCAAAATCCAGCACTTTTGGTGGTGGACCCTAAATATTATGCAAAGAAAACTCAACTACCAATGATGGTCAATCACCGCCGTCCATTCACAAAACCGTCATCCCCCATTAATACCCTCTTCTTCTTTCCTTATTTACCAAACTTACCATCCTTGCCTGCTACGTGCAGGGGCCACCTCTTTAACTTTTTGAGGTCATGTAAATTGCCAACATAAAGTCATTTACACAGAACCCCAGATTTTCAGACATATATTTTATTTATAGAACTCTTCGCCCCCACTCTCCTTGTCTATCTTTTCATCTCTCTCCCCCTTTTTTTCTCTCTCTTTCTTTCGGTGTTTCCATTCACTCATTTCTGTTCCTCACTTCATCCTGTGTTAAATAGTTGCAGTAATCTCTTTGGAATCTGATTTTGTTTAACACCCAGATTCAGTTTTCAGGTAAATGTTAACTTCAAGGTCTCATTTTTCTCCATTGATCTTCATGTTTTAAGCTATATTCAGTTCATTTGATCATCTCGAAGAGGGCTTCTTTGTGTTCATAGTGTTTATAGCAACAGTTTTGGAATTGAAATTTTGGTAAAACTTGAATTCAACCATGCATGAAATGGAGGGTTGTGTTTCTGTCAATCGTATAATCCACTTTTTATGGTAAAGTCTGATATTTCTTTTGCAGTTTTTTTTTCAACCCCCTTTCCTTGTCTGTGAAAATTATGTAGATTTTTACTTTATAGGGAAATATATCATTGATCCTGCTGTTTTTTTTTCAGGTAAAGTGAAACATTTACTGTCTACTAATACTAGTTTTACTGGAATTTTCATGGCATTCTTAACCTTGAAAGATGTTTGTTAGATTATTACTATTTCTATCAGTGTACTTTTTGCACTTCTTTTCCATGTAACCATGAGTTTGATTGTTGTTGGATGAGCTTCAAAATGGCTGGTTTTTAATAAAGTTTTGCAGATATACGTGATT
The DNA here is from genome assembly GCF_006381635.1 of Hibiscus syriacus. Classification (NCBI taxonomy): domain Eukaryota; kingdom Viridiplantae; phylum Streptophyta; class Magnoliopsida; order Malvales; family Malvaceae; genus Hibiscus; species Hibiscus syriacus. Next base: position 700,549 of record NW_024062618.1, on the reverse strand, counting down.
GACTGATAACACAATGAGGAAAAGGCATTTATATTACCCGGAGCATTCGTTCGATGAATATCGTAAGCATTATTACCTCCTAACAATCAGCGTTTTCGGGTTCGAATCAGAACTCATCAGGTTTCACCAGCTTGTGTAGTTGAGTTATTTATCATGCATATTAGGTATATATTTGTGACATTTTGCTAGTAATGAAGGGGGATAGCCACTTAGTTTACGCTTGAAAGATCGAAAAAGGTCTGTATATGGAAGATCGATCCGTCCCGATCATTGAAGTAAATAATGATCTTCAAATGGTTGAAATTTTTACTTTGTTTAGAAGATCGATTCATCTTCATCTTGTCTCAACATGTTACATAATGGTACTGTCATTTCTCTCCACTGTTCTGTTTTTGTATTACCCTATTGATTTACTCCTGTGACAGCTTTCGAGGTCTTCATCGGAGACTCATGGCAAGCTGTGGAACTCATACGAATTAAGAAGGGATACATGACTCTACATATTATAGATGATCGATATTTGATCGAGAAGAAACCGTTCGCTGATTTTCGTGTTAGGTCTCGTAAGGCAACTTTGCCCGATTGCACTTGCTTCTTGAGGCCTGGTATTGATATATGCATCCTTTCCTGCCTAGAGCAGACAGAGAGTCAAGATGAAGAGACTCCGGAGCCTGTAAGACATACTTTCTTGCTTTTTTTAACATAGATGATTTCGGTTTCGATCTAATGATTTTGTTTCTGTTTTAGGTGTTGGTTGATGCTAAAATAAGTTCCATCGAGAGGAAGCCTCACGATTCCGAATGCTCATGCCAGTTCTACATAAACTTCTATGTTAACCGTGCTCCTCTCGGTTCCGAGAAAGGGGCTGTTAGCACAGGGACTAAAGTGGTAGGAATTGATCAGATTCGTATCCTACAAAAGCTCGAAAAACATCCTTGTGATGATCAGCACTATAGATGGAATGTCTCGGAGGACTGCTCGACACTGAAAAAAACTAAGATATTTTTGGGGAAATTCTCATCCGACATGTCGTGGCTGCTTGTTATGTCTGTTTTGAAGCAGATTGCATTCAATGTCAAGTCCGTGCAGAACAAGATTGTCTATCAAATTCTAGCTGAAGATGATGAGAATCCCTCGAGATATAATAATTATCTTCAGGCAGTAAATATCAAATCAGAGAATGGTATTTCTGTTTCCAATGTGGTCCAATTCGACCCCCTCGAAAATAATGGAGCCGGTGCAGCTTTTACTGCCGATGAGACCAAACAATGGTCGGTTTATGATGCTATGAACTTGCGACGCTCTAAACGCAGGTTTGTCCAACCGGAGCGTTTCGTTGGTCATGATGGTCCTCCAGGGACAGAGACTACATTTTATCTAACAGCTGCACATAGAATAAACATCCGCAGAGAAGAGGAAGATGAGCAAGATGCAGATATGGATTTGCCGATATCACACTTGTTATGCATGAATGCGAGTCCTTCGGAAGAACTTACCCTGTCTGAAACACGAGACGTCACATCGAACAATAATAATACACCAAAGGAGGTAATATCAGATGTGACTACTTCTAAGAAATCAAGTGGAAAACGTCGAGGGAGACCTCGTGCAACCAATCGGAGTAACCATCAGAATGATCTTGCTATAGTTCCTGTGTCTTCCGAAACCGATGCTCTAGCCTCTGGAAACTTTCATGTCCTGAGACGCCCAACAAGTTTATCGGAAGAGATCAAGGAACTCTCTACGTATTATTATAAAATGAAACGCTGCCGTGCGAACAAGCAGAAGAAAATTCCTGCTGTAGACTATATGGATGGTGAAAATGTGTGGAAGGGAAGACATCAACCAACTAAAGTACAGAGTAAAAGTTATCTATCTGCTCAAACACGAATGTATGATTTCGATGAACCGAAAACTTACAAACAGACAACTCTAAGTGTTGGTGCATACAATAAACTTATAAATTCATATATGAAGAATATTGATTCTACTTCCATAAAAGATGAGTCGCACGTTATTGACCGGTGGAATCAGTTTAAGGAAGCAAAAATCGCAGAAACGAGTAGAAAAACAGAACCAGAACAACCACAGGTTGAAGAGGAGGAAGAAATGTCGGAAAACGAAATGTTGTGGAGAGAAATGGAACTATGTATGGCATCAACTTACTTTGACGATGATGAGGTAGAGTTTTTCCAAACTTCTTATGGATTAAATTCTTGCTTTATGTGATAATCTGTTGATGCATATGTGCCTTTATAATTGAATGATTCTCAGGCTAGAGTATCAGCCGAGTCTCTTCGGAAAGCTAGTGAAAGTTGTCAGCATGAATTCAAGTTGGACGACGAAGTCGGGGTTCTATGTCGTATCTGTGGCTTTGTTAGCACTGAAATAAAACATGTTTCTGCACCATTTGTAAGTTTGAAACTCAAGACCGCAGCCTGTTCCAGTTACTGCTTTTTCTTTCGTCTCCTATGACTCCATTGTCTATATTTTTTTATTGCTCTACCAGATGTGTGATAGAATGTTCTCCATTTTCTAGCTTGAACGTAAAAGCTGGATAGCAGCAGACGGTAAAACGTGCTACGAAGATGAGCCGGAGCATAAAGCAGATGAAGAAGAGAGCTTGAATCTTTTCTGCAATTACTCGTCTGTAGGAACACCATTATCCGACGAAAGTGATAATGTATGGGCGCTGATCCCCGAACTTAGAAATAAGTTACACTTTCACCAGAAAAGGGCCTTTGAATTCCTATGGCTAAATATCGCAGGTTCTTTGATACCTCAACTTATGGAACCATCCTCGAAGAAAACGGGCGGCTGTGTAGTTTCTCATACACCGGGATCCGGTAAGACTTTTCTCATTATCGCATTCCTTACCAGCTACTTGAAATTATTCCCGGGAAAGAGGCCTTTGGTACTTGCTCCGAAGACAACTCTATATACTTGGTATAAGGAATTCATCAAGTGGGAAATCCCTGTACCGGTTCATTTAATTCATGGCCGTAGAAGTTATCGAGTCTTCAAGAATAACTCGATGAAGTTTCACGGAGTACCGAGACCTAGTCAAGATGTTATGCATGTTTTGGATTGTCTCGACAAAATACAGAAGTGGCATGCTCAACCGAGTGTTCTTGTCATGGGCTACACTTCGTTCTTGACGTTAATGCGAGAAGATGCAAAGTTCGAGTACCGAAAATTCATGGCTAAGGTGCTGCGTGAAAGTCCGGGGCTCCTGGTATTGGATGAGGGGCACAACCCAAGAAGTACTAAATCGAGATTGAGAAAGGTTTTGATGAAAGTCGAGACAGATCTGAGGATATTGCTTTCGGGTACATTATTTCAGAACAACTTCTGTGAATATTTTAACACCCTGTGCCTCGCAAGACCGAAATTTGTGCATGAAATTTTGAGGCAATTAGATTCGAAATACAAGAAAAAGAAGCGGTTCGACAAAGCTCGCTATTTGTTAGAAAACCGAGCAAGAAAATTCTTCCTAGACAAAATTGCTAGGAAGATTGATGCTAGTGTCGGAGATGAGAGGCTGCAAGGTCTTAACATGTTGAGGAACATCACAAACAGATTCATCGACGTGTATGAAGGCGGGAATTTCGACTGCCTCCCCGGTCTACAGATTTACACCCTGATGATGAACTCAACGGACATACAACGTGAGATTTTGGTAAAACTCCACAAAATAATGTCCACATATACTGGCTACCCATTGGAATTGGAACTTCTGATAACACTCGCTTCGATACATCCTAGTCTGGTCCGGACTTCAAACTGTAGTGCCAAATTTTTCAGTCCAGAAGAGTTGATGCAGCTTGAGACGATGAAGTTTGATTTCAGAAAAGGTTCCAAGGTCATGTTCGTTTTGAACCTTGTTTATCGAATCATTAAGAACGAAAAGGTTCTCATCTTCTGCCACAATATCGCCCCCATTAATTTGCTCGCGGATATGTTCGAGAGAATCTTCCGGTGGCGGAAGGGTAGAGAAATATTAGTCCTTACAGGAGACTTGGAGCTATTCGAGAGAGGAAGAGTGATGGACAAGTTCGAGGAACCAAGCGGTGCTTCAAGGGTACTAATCGCTTCGATTAACGCATGTGCCGAAGGCATTAGTTTGACAGCCGCATCACGGGTGATCTTATTGGATTCGGAATGGAACCCTTCCAAGACAAAGCAGGCTATTGCACGGGCTTTTCGCCCTGGTCAGCAAAAGGTTGTTTATGTGTATCAGCTATTGGCAACTGGAACACTCGAAGAGGACAAGTACCGTCGGACCACATGGAAAGAGTGGGTATCGAGCATGATATTTAGCGAAGCGTTCGTGGAAGATCCGTCTCAGTGGCAAGCAGAAAAGATCGAAGACGATGTATTGAGGGAGATAGTAGCAGAGGACAAAGTTAAATCATTCCATATGATCATGAAAAACGAAAAGGCTTCGACAGGTTGACGATCATAGCCTAGCTTCCCTCCACAGTAATAACTGTAAGAAACTGTCATTTTTATTAAAAAAAATTGTCGTCGAGTCCCCGTTAGGATCATTAAACTAATTCTGCAGCTTAACATTGTCTTTGGTTTTTACGTGTTTTCGTATTCGCGGACAGGAACTCTAAAGAGGAGGAACTCGAACCTCGACTCTTTAAGGAGAGACCAACAGGTAGGGCCAAAGTTGGATTGTTCTCTCTTCTGCTTGCTTGTATTATGTTTTCTGCAATGGACCATTATCATTGTGCTCTCTACAGGTAACAACTTGTAAAATGACAATGATCTTCCTGCTTTCTCATAATTCCCCTCTTCCGTCGAAGATATTTATGTTGCTTCGATATTCATGTCCGAGACATGAATACGGTATGCGATATGATCCTCCGAATACATGGAAAAATATTGGAACAAATGATTTCATTTCGGAATTATATATGATGCTTACGAGTTTATCAAAGCCATTATCATTCTGCAAAGTAGTACACACATATCTTTCTTTATATTTCCCATAAATTAACTGCCAAAACCATGACCTCAACGATTAAAAATTCGTATTTAAAAATGTCGATTTCATCCTAAATATTCCGGTTTTAACTCGGCTGATTAATGCATGCGTATGGTATTTGTTGATAAATCATTGCCTTATCTAATTTATTAATTCTACAAATACCATCTTTCTTTTTTATGTTAGGTTTAGGTTTTCTTTGTTCTGACAGTGCATGAAGACTTCAAATTTTTGAAGAAAAAAAAATAATTTAAGTTCTTGAATTTTTTGCACCGATTGAGTTTATGTATTTTAAAATTTTATGAAATTATTCTTTTGACTTACATTGATTGCTAAATTTAATATTTTTTTAATATACATTAGAAAATGTAACTTTTTATTGTTTCAAAAGTTTGAAGATGACTTTTTGGTCTTAAAGTCAAAGTTTTGAAAATGAAAAAAATTAATAGAATGTTCAAATAGGATAACACAAAATTAATAAAAAAAATAAACCTATATATACACATGCGTCGAAGAAAATCAGTATATATAAATGCAAAACTCTCTCTCCTAAGTGACATTATTGACGAATTAATTAATGAAAGAAAATCGACTTTCAGAACAATTAAAACGATTCAATATATATAGGGACGGGTCTACTTTCGGCATGAGAGGGGCCCTACCCTTTAATTTCTTTGGTTTAATGACAGTTTTAGTCCCTATTAGTTTAAATCTTATTCAATTTATGTCTTGTCCCTTAAATTTTATATTTAAATGTTTAATTCTTGATTTCGTATGTGTGTGTGTATATATATATGATGCACATTGGTTGAAGCAAATTGCTTAATTATTACTATGAACAAGTCTTAATCTTCTGCAAAAATTATATTGCATTAAAAAATAGTTTATTTTATTTTATTAGATTTGAAAATTAAATATGAATAGTCACTTTTTACTTCAGTTATTATCATTATTGTTGTAATATTTTAGGGCTTGTAAATTTGAATATATTTAAATATATAATATTTAATTTAAGGAAATTATGATAGTTTAAATATTTAATTTTAAAATGTAATTTAATATTCAATTTTTTGTACATTTAAATACGTGAACTTGAATATAAAGTTTGGTTCGATACTTAATTTTTTGGGGGTACAATTATGTATATCAACTTGAGTTTTTAATTTAAATTGATGCCTGAAATTCATTTTTATCTAAATTAATACTTACGATAAATGATTTATTTGGATTTTAAACTTAAATTTAAGTGCCAATTTAAATCTAAAAGTTAATTACAAATATTTGATTAAAAAATAAATATTAAATTATACTGTAAAATAAAATTCAAGTATCAAATATATATATATATATTGACCTTGATAAAAATAATAATATCAACATTCAACAACCAATGACAACAACCCAAAATTTTAATTAATTTAAAAGGAAAATAAATAAGAAAATGTGTGGAATCTTATAGTTTGAATAAAATCTTCCTAGACTAACTCCAAAGAAGCTGCAACTTGTCGATCCACTTGCAGTGTCCGGCGTAAGCCTATTTGGTTATTAAGAAAATACCCAAGAAAATCCTCAAAACCCTCCCTTTTTGATCTTATCGTATATATTCAAAACATGTTCTTCATTCCAATGCCACATCTTTCACCCTCAGATTAAGCCACCAACAACAATGCCTTCCTCTCTGCAGCTCCACCGCACCGCCGCCCCAGTCGACAGTTGTCACCACCAGAAACAACCTCAACCCGCTACAAGCTTTTTCCCTCTCCCCACCGGTGTCTCCTTTCCCGACATGGTCTCCGCTTACCATATTCACAACTCGGGTTCCGACCAGTGTTGCTCCGCCGTGGTTCAATCTATAAACGCCCCCGTGGAAACCGTCCGGTCGGTGGTTCGCCGTTTCGATAACCCTCAGGCTTACAAACACTTCCTCAAGAGTTGTCACGTCATCGTCGCTGACGGCAACGTAGGCAGCCTCCGTGAAGTCCACGTGATATCGGGTCTCCCCGCCGCCTTCAGTACCGAAAGACTCGAGATCCTCGACGATGAACATCACGTGCTTAGTTTTAGCGTCGTCGGCGGTGTTCATAGGTTGAACAATTACAGGTCTGTCACCAGTCTACACGCTTCAAACAAAGGTAACGGGACAGTTGTCATCGAGTCATTCGTCGTTGATATACCGCCTGGTAATACTAGAGAAGATGCATGCACTTTCGTTGATACTATTGTACGTTGCAACCTTCAATCTTTGGCTCAAATAGCTGAAAATATGGAAGCAAAAAAATAATCATCATCCCTATAATTATTTTGTTTTTAAATTAATTCTCTCGATCCCCTTTTTTTAAATATTAAATTCATCTGTGAATGACAACACATAAAATATCTGTTAGTAAAACTTTCGTATCAACATTCAGTGTTCGAAATAGAATCATGAAATTACCATACTGGTGTCAATGATCTAATGTAATATTTGTTTTTTTTTCTACTCCATTTTCTTTTATGTGAAGATTTTGTTCTGGTGAACACAGTCAATTTTATGTAATTATGAATGTATTTCCTTCTTTGTTTCAACGGAGAAATGCTTTTATTCTTGTGGTTGTTGTCATTTCCATTTGGTCAGTCAAAAAGTTATATAGATATTTATCTTTCCTTTATATCTCACCATGTTAAGTTTATGACTACGTTACATCATCAGTCATTAAATTTTAAGTTGTTTAATTTTAATTATAACATTAAATTTTAGCATGCATTTCAATTATGATATTGGGTCCTTAAATCGTTAATTAGCTATTAGATTTTTCGAGAACTCTAGAGAATATTAATCAAAGAGCTCCAATTTTATTTGATAGCAGTTGCACCAATTTATATGCATGAAGTCATGCATTACACGCCAGTAACAAACCTTACAGATGTTCATCCCCTACTAACAAACTAATAATTCCATACGGCACGCAATGACACGTAATAACCAGCTCCTGACAAACCACATGCTTCCTCTATACGTTAACATTAACGATGTAATGATATACTTGTTTCTTCTTTCTTTTTTCTACATGAGATTATCAACTCCTTTGACATCGACATTTACGACAAGATTTGTATCAAAACGGTGATATTTCACTCTTTTATTTTAGATTGGATTTTTTATAAAATTCACTTAAAATTTCTAAAGGTTTGATGTTCTAATGCCCTTATCTCTTTCTGCGACCTTTCGATGGAGTTAGTTTATAGATATATTATCCGAATTCTTGAAAGAATGTTTCTCACTTTGGATTTTTTAACAAACGTTTCAAAATCCTTAGATATGAGAAAGCCCACAAACCCCCAAAATGATGATTTTTTTATGTTTGATTTGTGAGTTTTAAATATATAATTTAGGAAAACTAAATCAATAAAGTTATAGAAGATGAATTCATCGGTGACCACGATGGTCATAAAAGACGTCGGAGAACGACCATTTATGACCATTGCTAACAATTGGTGAAAATCCCACTTTTTATGAAGAAGACGATGAGTGGAATAAAAATTATTTTTTAATTTCCAAATCATCCCATACCAACTTCCACGTCAACGCCAAACTATCATGTCACCCAACTATTAATGGTTTAATGGCCCAATGTCTCAATTGAAATGTAAACAAAAATTTAGTACTAAAATTGAAGCATTTTAAAGTTTAACACTAAAATTGATACACAACTTAAAGTTTAGTGACTAATGGTGTAGTTTACCCTAAATTTAATATTTTTTATAGTATTCTCTTGAAATCTATAATCCACCCTACAAGAAAAGAGGTTAAACAATCATATATTTAGAAAATATAAAATCAATTAATATATTTTTTTCAAAATTAAAATTTTACATATAAATTCAATAATTTATTTATATGTTTAGGGTAAACTAGACGTTTAGTACCCCAATTCAATAGTTTTAGTTTTATTTTGGTCACTGGTTATTAAAAAATTAAAGATGACGTTGATGTGTCAACATAAGGCAACTTCACATCAACTTTGAATTTTTTTTAAAAATATTACGTTAACAATTCTGTTAATTTTGTATTGGTGGGTGATTAAAATAAAACTAAAATATAACGTTAGGCGTGATTTTGAGAAAAAAATAGTTGGATGACTAAAATAAAATAAAAGTGATAATTGAGGTACTAAACTTATAGTTTACCCTATATTTTAATGTATAAACGAAAAATAAACAAATTCTAATATATATATATATATATTTGCTAGTTGAAGTGCAAGTGGGTGGAGAGAAAATTAAGAGAAAATAACTTCAGTGACCAAAATTTTCATATAATATACGATTTTAACCAATTTTTTCCGGATTTGCCAAAATGACCAACAAAATCGCAATGCGATCGCTAATTCGCAACGCGATCTCCATTATCGCAAATCAGTTTCCAGATTCGCAATGCGATTATGACTATCGCAATGCGATTTTCCAATTTCGCGTTGCGATTTTCCCAATTCGCAATGCAAATTTGGAAAATCGCAACGCGATACTGGCTATCGCAATGCGATACTGACTTTCGCAACGCGATACTTACTTTCGCAACGAGATAATACATAATCGCAATGCGATTTTCAAAGCGCCATTAGTATCGCAAAGCGTATTTTATTTTCAAATTCCAAACACGAATATTAATATATTGGAACACTGAACCGTCCACAGTATATCCCGTAATCGCAACTCATAACCTAAAACCTAAAATCACAACTCAGCCCCATCTCCATCTCTCACTCTCTCACCCATCTCCGACGAAATCCGTCCCCATCTCCGGCGAAATCCGTCTATCTCCATCTCTCAGAGCCACCCTCACAATCAGAAATGGAAAATCAACCAAATCAACCACCGAGGGTTAGTTTTTTTAATTATTTTCTTTTTGAAATTTTTGCATTATTATTAGGTTTTTCATATTGAAATTGATGATAAGTTTACTGGTAATTTCAATAATAGATTAACCATTTCACTTAGATTGCTTATTAAATCAACCGAGAATTGCAACGCGAAATGAAAAGCGCAACGACAAAATCGCAACGCGATTTTATTCTCTCGTTGCGATAGTCAAATTCGCGTTGCGATTGTCATTTTCGTGTTGCGATTTTCATTTTCAGAAACTATTCTTCTTCTGCAAATTGAAACTTTAATGAATTGCATTACTTCAACAAAAAAACAAAGACAAATAATAAATTCACAGTGTTGCAAATTTAAGTTTGAAGAATAAACTACTACTCTTTATGTTTATTATTGTTTTTGGTATATCTTCACAGTGTAGTTTTTGGTATATCTAACTTAGTATGTTTATTGTTTTTGTATAACTTTTATTCGGCTCAATTGACCTTAAGAAATAAAGTCAGCCTGGCCAAAACAATTGCGTCGAAGCTTTCACTTGCACAAAGAAAAATGTTTGAGGATACTTGCTTCGGGCCATGGCTGAAAGTACAACATCCCGGTGGAGATGCGATGTTGACACACCTGTTTCTTCAAACCATGACTAGCAATATACCAGATACTATACAACGTCGTGATGAAGAGATATGGTTTGATTTTCCACCGGCGTATACGTGTTTTGGGCGGGAGGAGTTTTGCTTAATCACCGGTCTACGCTTCGGACACGATGATGTAGGTCGGTACACTAGACACATTACCCGCCCATCATGGTTATCCCGGGTTTTTCCTGAGCTGGAGAGGCCGAATCTACACGTGGAAGACCTGACGAGATTATTGAATAAGAAAGATGGTTTTACTCGGATGGATGACGTCGATGTTGTCCGAGTATTCCTTCTAATACTTTTGCATGCCGGCTTTTTAGGCAGAGAGGCCAGACAACCTATTTCGAATGATCTAATCAAATTGGTAGAAGACCTAAATGCATGGAACTTGTTTCCGTGGGGCTCGTATTTATGGAAAGCTACATGGAATAAGTTATCGTCTGCCTTGGATGATCGAAAAAGTTTGCATGGCGATGGTTCCAAATACACTTTGACATGTTTTATTTGGGCCTTTAAGGTAAGAATTTTTATATAATGTTTCCAAAATTATAAGTAATTATTTAACAATTACTAATGTTTGTTATTATATTGTTTGTAGATTTGGATATTTGAGGCCTTTCCCGCCATGAAGACATATGCAATAAAAACTTCAAATGATATTCCCAGGGCTATTTCCTGGAAGAGGAAACGAACCTTGTAATGAGAAGATTTACTACGGTATACGACAATAAATAATGTAAGTTAACATAAATACTACCATATGTTTATAAACAAGTTATTACTAGTACACGTTTAACTTTGTTTGAGCTTTTATATTGTTAGGAGGCCAACACTCCATTACAGAGGCTGACACCCACGGAAGCTGAGCTTGCCACTGATTGGTGGCAAGCTAGTAAGCGTTTTTTTGATGGCACGGATGATGAGCAGCCTCCACTTCGGGAGCCATCACCTCACCCAGAGCTATCACCTCACCCAGAGCCATCACCTGATCGACCCGACTATACACCTCCACAACGACAACCATCACCTATTCTGTCACATCATCGAGCCTCTTCTCCACCATCACCGCAAGATAGGCGACCGGCAAAGTTGCCACGATGTTTATCTCCCTGTTCTCCACCTCTACCTCCACGGGTTGAGTTAGGGGAGTTACGTGTTGAGGTCAATGCCTTGCGTGAGGAGGTCGGTACTTTACGCAAAGACGATGGTGCATGGCGTGTTGAGGTGTCTACTTTACGCTGTGAGGTAGCCGCTCTACGTGAGATGGTAGCATCGTTGCAGAATGAGGTTCATACTCTACGCAACGAGGTAAGTTTAAGATTTTTCATATTTAACTTGATGATAAATTTACTCGTAATTTCACTTAGATTAACCATTTCACTTAGATTGCTTAATAAATTCATTCGGTTGCTGTTAGTATTTATTTTTGGTTTTGTTTTTATCTTTTGGTTGAAGTAATGCAATCCATTCAGTTTCAATTTGCAGAAGAATAATAGTTTACTTTCGCAACACGAAAATGACTATCGCAATGCGAAAATGGCTATCGCAATGCGAAAATGGCTATCGCAATGCGAAATAAAAATCGCAACGACAAAATCGCAATGCGAAATGAAAATCGCAACGACAAAATCGCAACGTGAAATGAAAATCGCATTTCCGCATTGCGATAGCCATTTCCGCGTTGCGATAGTCATTTTTGCGTTGCGAAAGTAAGTTTCGTGTTGCGAAAGTAAACTATTCTTCTTCTGAAATGTTTATATATGTTGTCCTTTTAAATGTTTATATAAGTGCTTTCTTCTGGAATGTTATCTGATGCATTTTGTGAACTATGATAGAATAATGACTTGGGTGAATACAATGCAAGTTTGAAACATATTTGTCTTTGTTTAATATCATGTCTATTTATTTACTGATTATGTATTAATTTTTTTAGCGGCCCGATAAGGTGGATGCTTTACGTCGGGTTTTCCTTGCACGACGGAGTTCACGCATCAGACGGTGTGCACGTGCTATTACGTCTCCGTTTACCCCAATGGTGCGAAGACTCCGCAAGAAGAAGCCCGACTCACCTGTCATCCCTCAAGAGTCCCCTCCAATCGTTCAAGAGGCCCCTATCATCCCTCAAGAGTCCCCCCACCGTTCAAGAGGCCACTGTCATCATTGAAGAGGTCACTCCCACCATTCCAGAGCCCGATTCACATGGGGTAATATATCGAATTATTAAGAAACCCCCACCGTTGCCGGACATGATGGATGAGAGTTGGCTCTCGTATGAGTTACCGGCTAGTACCCTTCCGGTATCTGAAGTGGAGAGGAGACAACTACCGGAAACAATTCTGGATAATACCGTTTGGGCTAAGACCGTAGTTGATTTTTATCTACATGAGCGGAGCCAAGGGTGTTACACTGACATAAGCAAACTCAACGATGAGATGTATTTGTTGCTTAATTGGTCTTGGTGGGGTGTGCTATTAGGGGTTGAAGACAGTGGCTATTTCGATGGGGAGGTAAGTCTTATATTTGTCTTATATATGATTTTGATTAATTTTTTTAAAAATTAATGTAATTCACTAATATATGTCTTTTTTTGTAAAACAACATATCGATGCGTCACGTCTTCTAATAATAAGGAAGCTTAGGAAAAATAAAAAAAATTCGCGATATACAATAATGCCGGCGGCTTTTCACGCAGTTCACTTGAAGAATCAACGAGATGAATCATTTTCGTTGGGCAATGGACAAGCTAAACTTTATCCTGCATGGTGGGAGGTCGATAAGGTTAGTGTTTATTTTTTAAATTTTTTACAGGTGTTCATAAATAAGTGCGCAAATAAATGAATTATTACTTATGATTGCAGGTGTTTATCCCTGTTTTGGAACGTCGTCATTGGCTTCTCGTCCAACTTCAGCTTCCATCCCTGAAGATAATAGTATATGACAGCATGATAAATTACATATCACTGTCTGATTTGAGAGATATTATTAAGGGATGGAGCTCTCATTTGGCTAAATTCTTGGATGGGATTAATTATTGGACTCATTATGGACACAAGAAGCCAAAGAAGTTCAATGTCATAGTTGTCAGAGACGAGACCGCGCTACAACAATCGCCGGGAGCCAGAGGGGATTGTGGTCCTCTCGTATGCTTGTGCTTGGCGCGTTTGACGACGGGAAGCGCTGAGTTTCTACCTCCCACCGATAAAGATAGAGCTGCAGTAGGCTTGTGGTTTCGGCATTATATGGCTAGAGCGATATATTCGAGACGCTGCCTACCTGCATCCGCGTTATGAAAGTATCCATTGTTAATTGGTAAGTCAAATGCAAGTTTTGTTAACATATATACTCCTTTTGGTTTGAAAATGTTTGGTTAAGTACCTAGAATTCAATAATTTGTTGTTTGTAGGTTTTAGATGTGTAGGAAGTCTTGTTTGAGCAAATGTTTGGTTTCTGCAGGTTAATCCTTAAGTGAGCTGCGTGAAATGGATGTACGGGTGCAAAAGTTGATTCATTGATTCAATAATTGATGAGGAAATAAGAATTATTATTATTTTTTGATTGTTTAATTGATTTGTAAAAAATGATTTGTAAATGTTGATTTGTTTAATTGATGTGTACATAATTCTTATTTGTGCTTGTTTAATTGATTGAAATGTAATAGTTGATTTGTTGATTTTCAATCTACATTATGTTGAAGGTAAAACAGACTATCGCAACACGAAACAGACTATCGCAACGAGAGAATCGCAACGCGAAAATGGCTATCGCAACGAGAAAATCGCAATGCGATTTTCATTTCGCATTGCGATTTTCTCGTTGCGATAGACATTTTCGCGTTGCGATAGTCATTTTCGCGTTGCGATTTCCCCGTTGCGATAGTCAAATGAATGTCTAATAAGTGATAACAACTGAACAGATCATAGCAATGTTCAAACTCAAGTTACTAATACATGCCTAACTGAAAAATGTTAAAAGTGCACACATAAAATACACATAATACAACGTTTGCATTTAAAAATCACCTAAGTTAACAGTCACAAAAGGTGAAGCCGGTTGTGATTGGGATTTTGAAGATGATTGCGATTTTCAGAATCTCGTTGCGAAAGTCAGAATCGCGTTGCGAAAGTTAGAATCGCGTTGCGAAAGTCAGTATCGCGTTGCGATTTTGTATTATCGCGTTGCGATAGTCAGTATCGCATTGCGATTTTGTATTATCGCGTTGCGATAGTCAGTATCGCATTGCGATTTTCCAAATTCGCATTGCGATTTACTTAGTCGCATTGCGAATTGGGAAAATCGCAACGCGAAATTGTAAAATCGCATTGCGATAGTCATAATCGCGTTGCGAATCTGGAAACTGATTTGCGATAATGGAGATCGCGTTGCGAATTAGCGATCGCATTGCGATTTTGTTGGTCATTTTTGCAAATCCGGAAAAAGTTGGTTAAAATCGTATATTATATGGGATTTTTGGTCACTGAGGTTATTTTCTCGAAAATTAATGTTTCACTTAGGGATTTCTACGAAAAGGTAATCTAATATAAGATTAAAAAAATATATTATTGGAAATGTTAATATTTTTTTAATATTTTGGTAGATTTATACTTAAAATATTATTTTTTTTTCTACCGAAAATATTAATATCGGACGCTACCTAAAATATTATTTTTTTACGAGAAATATTAATATCAAAAATATTCATTTTAGATAATAAAATTAATATTTCTTATAAAAAATAATATTTTAATTAAGACTCTATTAAAACTATTAATATTTTTAATAGTATTTTTTCTTTACCTTATATTACAATGTATTACATTAAAACTATCTGGTTCACTTGTTTAAATAACAAAAAGAAAGAATGGCAGCCATTTTGTTTGCTTCTCAAAGCTGATTTGACTGCTAAAAGCGTTCATCACGTGAAAATTCATTATTTTTTTCTTTTTCTTGTAATTTTCATGAATTAGTGTATTGTCTGAAAAAGAGTACATTTTATTTGATGATTTTTTTTTAGGAATAATGAATAATATTTAATGGTAATCCAAATTTTCCCAATCCAAAGATTATTGCTTATGAATTATAAAAAAAATCCTAATTAAAGTGATTTTTGTGTTTAAAGTTTGGAAATTCATATTGCCCACTTGCTAATATAATGTCGCGCGATTTCCCCATTTTTTAAACGGCATGGAATCTGGTAAGAAAATCGGTCGACGGCACCCCTACACGTGCTTCTTGTCTGCAACTTTATCAAGAAAAAAATATATTATAATAAAATTCACACGTCGCACATCAAAACACGCCACTAATATGACACACCGATTATTATGTACTTTAAATTTTAATATGAATATGATTAAATTATATTTTTTATTAGAAATTATAATTATTTCGATAATTTTTATTTATTTCTGATTGGAACATTTAATTTATATAAATTTACATATTTATCTTAATAATAATCATCAGAATCAACAGTCGACGATCCTATTCATCGTCAGAGATAATATTTTTCAACCTCAGTTTTAAATTCTCGTTCACCCTGTCTCTACTGATTTTTAGCTACTTTATAATCACCCCTCTTTCATCTTGTAAGCAACTTTTATAAGCAACCTCAAATTCACCTTTACCCAAAAGATTATAATTTAAAAGATATTTGTAGCCTCGGTTAATTCTTTATATATATATAATGACTTCAAATTACTTAAACCGTCGGATTCTACCATCATTCGTGGTGAATGCACAAAATCACTTCCGAAACTAGTTCCAACGGGAGGAGTTGAAGACTGTGTTTTATAGGATGAATTTATAAGCATGTAATATTGATCAAAACAAGAGCTTCAATTACATATAAACCGAGAATTATCAATAATTCATTAAGCAAATAATAAACTAATATGCAGCTATGAAAAAAATTACATAAACTTGGGAAGAGCCTAGTGGGGATGACATATTACATAACCACATGTAAGTAACACGATTTTTCGGTGATGAATAGGATCGTCGGCGGTTAGTTTGATGATTGTTGTTGGGATAAATATATAAATTTATAAAAATTAAGTGTTCTAATTTTAAACAAATAAAAAATCCTAAAATAATTATAATTTTTAATTAAAATTTAAACTAAATAATAATAAAGGTTTAAATGTGGATATGTCATTATATTTTTTAATATTTATTTAATAAGAACAATTTAGTTAGTGACGTGCATCGATGTGTCACACTAATGATGTATTTCGGTGTGCGATGTGCACTCTAGACTCATCCTATATTATATGTTGTTAATACAAAAGGTTATTTTCTACATTGATCGAATATATATTTTTTCAAGTATTTATATAGAATTTTTAGATTTATTTTTATTGAACAATTAAAGTTAAGGCATATATTATTATTTTTCTTTTTGGTATAATCATCCATTTTTTGTTTATAAGTGGACTAATTCAGATTGGGTACTATAGAGGTGATGGCGATCCTCTCAACTAGGGGTGTGCAAATCTCGGGTACCCGAAAATCGGGTACCCGGAACTTTCGGGTCGACGATTTTTCGGCCCGTGTCCCGACCTGGATGTTACGGGTACCCGGTAATCAGGTACCCGGATTTTGCGGGTACCCGATACCCGGTTTTTAATTTTTTATTTTCAAATTATTAATTTTAAAAAATATATACACAAATTTAAAAGTTCGAAACTTCGAATTACATACTCTAATATCCGAACATAAAATTTAAAAGTTCAAAATACAAAATATAATAATCCATAATATAAATAATTCATTATATTTTATATAATTATATATAAAAAATAAAAAAAATAAAAACTAACCGGGTACCCGAGTACCCGGGAAAACTAGATTTTGTGACCCGGGCCCGACCCGGCCGGGTAATTTTTTTTAAAGAATTACCCGGTTTTTTTTAGATCCGGGTCGGCGGGTCGGGTCAACCGGGTTGGGTAATTTTGCACACCCCTACTCTCAACATAATTTGCTCTATTCACAAACGCAAGAATTCGAGCCTCTGATCTTTGTTTAAGAGATCTAATGTCTCATCCCACTAGACCAACTAATTGTTGGTAGACATATGTCATTGTTGTTGTCGATTTGATTTTTGTTAACAAGTATTTAAGATATGCATATATGTATATATATTTTAGAATAAAAACGGTTAATTTTATTAAGAAATAAAAAAAAACATAGAATTACAAAGGGTGTTTATGACTATATTTATAAACTAAACATATAATTAGGATATTCTCTTATAATCAGTAACACAAGAAACATATAAAGACCATACAAAGAAAAGATGAAAAACAATCCAAAAAAATCGAACAATAGGTAGATACGAACATATCTGACTTGTACGACAAACGTACCATAACATGAAATTTAACTATAGAAAGATCATCGAAAAACGTAAACAAGAGTCAAACATCATGAAAAAACTATCTACGAACGCATGTTGCGTATCCAAATCCAAATCGAGAATCCAAAATAGAGAAGATCATGAGATAACAAGTGAGCTCCATCTTAATCAGTCTCGACGATGTCAAATTCAACATTAAGAAAAATAAATGACAAGGATAATCAAATGACCGAAAAAACTAAAAAACGTGCTAAAATATAGGGAAAATGTGACCTAAAAGCATATAAATTTATGTCATAAAGTTATTAAAAAAATATGTAAGATAAAAAATCTAAAAAAAATATCGACGACGACAATCAACAATAAAATTAATATCGCCGCCTAGTGATAAAAAAGTAAAGAACAAATAATTAATTAAAGAAAAGAAAAGGAGAGACTAGGATTTAGAAGGAATGTACTAGGTCTTCCACGAAAGTTGCTTTTAACCTGGCGTTGGGGACAACCTACTACCTTACCTCCCCTCATCCCATTACATATGAGAATAGGGTCAGCTATTTTTTCTTTTCAAAGATTGAGACTTTAATCTTTTTATCAAAATTCTTTATGAATTTTTTTGAAAAATGTGACCCTCTTATTTATCACTTCATCCTTGTTATAAATAACAAATTCATGTGTTTACTTTAAATTTCAAAAATTTTTCATATAATTATTTATTTTATTAATTATGTATACTCTAAAATTTTATTTATGTCCATTCTGAATAAACATTATATATATATATATATATATATATATATATTCAACCTAAAATTTTTTTTAATCCATCCTTACTCTTAAACATGTATATGTTCTGTAAGCATATGAAACTAAAACCTAAAGAATAATGACATTAAAAAAGAGTATCTTGAAACTAAAACATTATATATGTTCTGTAAGTATCTATAAACATAAAATACAATCCTCAATAATTAAAAAAAAAAACAATTGCTTGTTTATAGTTTTATAGTTAATTAGGATAGAGTAGCTTGGTAAAAAGAAGCTCATTCCAAGTATCTTGAAGTCCAGGCAAACACCAATGAACACAATCGGCATAGCTAACCGGGTTAGCCAACTGCTCGGGCGTCAATGGACTCCATTGCTTCTTGTAAATCGAGGTGTGTGCATCTTTGCGATAGCTCGAGAGCTGAGTGATGTTGAGGAACGTGATTGGATACTTTGATTTGCTGAATTCTTGGGCAATCACCTGCATTATGTCCCTGTTTTCGGATCCCCAGTAATTCGGATCTTCAATCAAACTTGTTTCATTGTAACAGTTCCCACCAGGTTGGCCTCCCCATTCCTGACTCCTATGAATATGTAAACATGTTTTCAATTTCGGGTTAATTGGTTCGTCGATCATCAGTGTCATTATAAAGATATTTGTATTTGTAAATATCCACAATATTAAAATTAACCCCAACGTTTAAAATGAGTTTACCCTACAAATATTGCAGCATTGGAGATAGAGATGTGTTAAACTCACTTGATATGCAAAGGAGACATGCTAGTGAAGAACACCCTCGTCTTGTTTGGATCCATGCTTTTTCTCACCCATTTCAACATGCTTTTCATCGCCACTCGATAGGCTTCCTCTGTAGTAAATTCTTCGATCTCTTTCTTTTCGTCTTTGAATGATCCTTTCCTGTCAATACATCATTTATTTTTTTAATATAAATCAACATTTATTAACAAATTTGTAGCATTCAATTAGTCAAGACAGTACAAGAATTTCATCTTTTGGCCTGTCATCCACCATAGATATGTGTTGAATACCAACACATCCACGCCTTTCCAATTCCTCCCATGCTTGTTGATCGACCCTTTCTTCACCATTCTATCGGCTACTCGGTGAACGATTGCGTTATCCGAGTTCGACTGGAGAAGGAACGGTGCCCAATTAAATTCAATTGTCGCATTATAATCCTGAAAAAATATCATAAATCCGATCATCAAACAAACAAGTAATTATTGACATTAGATTATGAGATCGATCTTCGAATAACCTATTTCTCTCCATTTAATGAAAGCGGAAAAAGACACTATAGATCATTCCGATACTTACAAACGATATAAAAGAAGCATTCAATATACGATAATACCTTAGCTCTGAAGACAGTTAATGATTGATCCATGGTAGATTCCATGGATTTTGCATTTGAAGGGAGAATCCTATGGAGAAGGCAAACCATCGAGACAAACTGACCCCGGTTCAACGAGTCTCCGACAAACATCATCCTCTTCCCCCTCAACGACTCTAGCATCAATGTCGCATTAAACCTTGTAACAAACATCGATCAACATTTATAAAATTAAGACATGTCTATAGATATATAAAAATAAAATAAAACTAACTAATTGAGACCGGGATATATAGTTTTCAATCAAATTATATTAGTTGGTTAAAAAAATTAATTATGAATTAATAGAAAACATAAGAGTAAACTTGTAGCTGTGGGGAAAAAATCATTTAAATCTTGATTGCACCATGGCTAAAATCTTCAACTATTTTGACTTTAACCGGTAGCTAGTAAGAACCAAACTAATATACTAACCATTTTTCTATTAGGCTTAGTTGAACCAACCATCAATGAAAAACCCAGCAATTCATAAATATAGGACAAAATTAGGAAAAATGGATCTTGAAAAAAAAAATTAGAGATGACCACAGATTAATTAAGAAAATTTTAGTGTAGGTGAAAAAATTCATTAACTGAAACTGACTTTGATAAAATTTTCAGTAGTTGTTGATGACTTTGCTCAATTTTTTTTTTCTTTTTCTTTTTATATTTTTAGGACTAAATTGAAAGAAAATTAAAAATATAAAAATAAAAAAATTATAAAAAATAATTATACAGTAAAATGAAACTGTGAGTTCAAGAAAGGCATCTAAAATGATTGCTATAAATTTAATTCACTTAAAGTGATTTTTGAAAAAAATCTATTTTACTCCTTCCACTTTCACTTATTTATGATTTAGTTTTAAAATACAAAAGAATTAGAGCAAAATCGTCGACAAATTTGTCAAAGTGATCCTCATCTATGAGCAACTTTATTATAATTCTTTTGTAACTTTAAAACTAAATCGAAAGAAAATTAAAAGTGTAAAGATTAAAATAAAATTTTATAAAATTAATATAATAAAATAAAACAGTGTGTTTAAGGAAGAAGCCTTAAAGTTTAATTCATTTAAAGTTGATTTCTGAATATTTTTATTTTAATCCCTCTATTTTCGGGGTTTTTTTTACAATTTAATCATAAATGCAGAAAAATAGAATAAAATTATCGATAACTGCTCATAATTTTCCAAAATCAATAAATAGCAATTATTATAGAAATCATCTTAATTTCCTAACTAAATATTTATAATTTTTATTTTCTTAATTTTGTTTTTGAACATCAATAATCGCTCCCTGATTTGACCCATAACAAGAAGAGAAGAGCCCAGATCAAAGTGGGCCCCGAGTACACCAGATACGTGGACTAATTGCAACTTATATAGTGGTTACCACGTCCTAATAATCTACTTTTATACTTAATTAAAACAAACCACTTACTTGCAACCCACCACGAAGCCAGGAGTATTATATTACAAAATATGGTAGGTTAAAGGTAAGAATATTCTTAGAAATTTTAAATTTATATATTAATCAGGTATTCTTTTATATTTTCTTATTAATAATTTTATTTTATATTTTTTAAAATTTTATAATTTCAGAATGACATAGAATATTAAATTCGTCCTTAGTTAAGGAAATATATGTATATGAATATATTAGTTAAAGAAATATATGTATATGAATATATGAATATGAACATTATTAGATAAACCTGGTTAGACTATATTAGGGTTTAAATGTAGAATATTTTAAACGCGGTAGTTGGCTAACATTTGAAGGTCCGAAAGCAAGACAGCAACATGAATTCATTTAGGTTTTTTCATTTGTGTTTTGTTTTTCTTCACGATGATTATAAACGGAATAGGGGTTTGATCTACTGGAATTACCTGGGTATATTACATCCATGGGGTTGCCATCTCCATTTCTGATACTCTTTATCTGGTCTACCGTGTTCCTGGCACGTCAACTGTGGTTGAATGTACGGACACTCCGATTCTTCATAATGAGGCCGACTTAACTCGTCCCTAACCCACCTCCCACTGAATATATCACACCCTTCTTCGGTTTCCCCTATCGCAAATGGCGGTTTCCACGTCGTTTTGGTTGTGATTTTCGGTGGAACAGATGTGCCTTCTTCGTTCGAGACCGATTTATTACGAAATTCATGATTGTTTCTTTCAATAATATCGTCGACCGTCTCTTTTTCCTTCCCTATAACCATAAACTCAACCAAGAAAACAACGTTACATATATGAAAAATGAAGAAAACAATGGCTGAGTTAAAGAGCTGAGTCACCTCACCTGTTGTTTCAGAGATGGGATTGGATAAAACGAGTTCGTTTCGACCAAAAATGGAGAGCAAGTCTTCACAATAAAGAATGAAAACGAAGACGATGAAAGTTAACAAGGTGTAAAAGTAGGGAGAAAGACGTTGCTTTCTGAGAAGTAAAGAGGTTGATGAAGGTGGCAATGGAGGCTTCATCTTTCTCTTTTATTTTTTATTTTTGGCAACTAGAAAACGAAGGGTTTTAGAATGGGAGAGATCATTGAATTGAAACCATCTGCAATGAAGAAAATATATAAACTTTCTATGGCGGTTGAAATTTTCCAATGTTTTTTTATTTGATGAATTACTATAAAAAGATCCTCTGCCACTTTTTTTTATTATTTATAAAATGATGTGAGAATAAATTGTGGAATAAATTATCAATTGTAATATAGATGAATATATATGTACACTAATACTTAACCACGTTATGATTGGATATTTTACTTTTAAAAATTATAAAATTACCCTATAACGTTCTTCAGTATTTTTCTGTAAATTCCCTGTAATTTCTCAATTATGAAATATATTCTTTCAAATTTCAATGGTGGAGAGTTGGAGAAGAAGGAAGTGAGTTATATATTGATTTCATATTGATCAGATTGTGGATATTATAAATTAGAATAGTTTGGGTTAATTTTTATGAGTTTTGGATTTAGGGATGAGTTTTATGAATTTTAAAATGTTTTAGGTAAAATCTAAATTGATAGAGTGGTAGGAGATAATGGGGTGAGTTCGTCGATATCTTGAGAGGTTGGGGAACACATCAGGCAGGGGCGGAGCTCTGTTGGAGCCCGAAGGAGTCCTGGTCCCGATTAAAAATATAGTATATTCGATACAGTTTTGGTCCAATAGTATTTTGATTCATGTAAAAATAAATATTTAAATTAAAAAATATATAATTTAGTAAATATTTAATCAAGTAGGGATCGTATTAAAGAATGATAACCTCATGTTCTCAATTTTTTGGTTTAGTAACAATTTAAGTCATTGTCAGTTTAAATATTAAAAAAATTAGTTGTTGTCTTGTGAATTTTGAGTTTTTATTAGATATAAATATGGGGTGAATACAATGTACTATATGTACGAAGACTCTCAACCATTTGACAACGTACGCTCATACCCTTACATATGTAATGCTCAAACTCAGGACCTCAAGGATAACAATATCCCTTAATCACTAAGATTGCTTGGTTCATGCTGAATTTTGAATATGAATACCTAATAAGTCATTTTATTTTTCTTAAATAGTATAATATTCTGACCTCTGTCAATAGTTAATCCTGGCTTCGTCGCTGACATCAAAGAATGATAATTGCAGCGCCAATGTGACACAAACATGAAATTATAAAACTTTCATCTTTAGAAGAATTAGATAAAATAAAAAGAAAAATGGCGTGGTTGAGACATGGATTTCATATCAATAAAAAAATGGTCCTTATCAGCACATGTAGTAGTCATGTCACACTTCTATATATGTTTTAACACTCGAGTGACCAATTATAGGAGTAAATCAAACGTTTAATGATTAAACTGAATTATTTAAAATTTTGATAGCTAAAATAAGAGTGAGAATAAAGTTGAGTGATGTAATTTATAATTTACCTTATTTATAAGAGTAAAATGATACCTACTTAAAGTATTAAAATATATATTTTTGAGGCTACAATTATATATATATATATATATATATATTTGAATCACTGTATTAGGGTAATAACCAAAGTATATCAACTATCAAGACTGTATCTACTCATGCTAGAACTTAAATAAGAAATCTTTAAAATTCCCATACTCTTAATTAGGAGTGATTATAACTCAATTCAATTCGGAAAAAAATAAATATAAATATTATTATATTGAGTTAATCAAGTTATTCGATTTTTTTAAATGAACTCAAAAAAATTGGATTGTTTGAGTTTTAATCGTGTTGAATTTTTACGATTTGAGTATCATAAAAATTGATTAACAAATGGGTGTAAATACCCCTAGGATCCTTGTCTAGTTTGAAAATGAGTAAATTAACCTATCACAACAAAAATATAAAATAATATTTAATTTCAAAAAATAAAATATTTCCATAAATTTATAAAATAATTATAAAAATATAATTTATTTTAATAATTTTATATAAAATATACAATGTCCATATAAGTTCATAAAAGTGTTTTTAAAAATATAAAATATTAAATCATTTAATAATTAGTTCTTGGGTTAATTGAAGTTTATTAAATCTAATATTAAACAAATAAACTATCAAACCTAGTTTATCATACGTAATTATTTTTTCCCTTATTTTTCTTTGATTTATGTGCTTTAACTTAAAATTTGGTTAGATTGTAATACAATTTTAATTTTACCTATTTCAAATAATAATTCAACTCAAAAAACATATAAATGATTTGACTTAACTCAAATTTTATAAATTCAACTAAAAACAATTTTAAATAATTTTTAAGTAATAAAATACGATTCATCAATTCAACGAACTAATTTTATTTTTCACTTAATCCAACTAGATTATATACTCACCTTAAAATCTTAACCTTATCCGTAAGTTAAGAACTCATTGATATTAAATTTTATTTATTGTAAGTTAAAAGTGCGTAAATAGAGATGATTGTGGGAAATAAATATGTAAAATGCTCAAGCTGGACATAATTAATTATTTAAAAATTAATTAAATAATTAACTGAAAGATGGTTATATGTATTATTGGCCCATTAGGAGACAAAACAGGTCTATTATCTTATTTTTATTAGGAAAATTATTAATTTCCATCCAAGCTGTTCCCAATCGGATATAAGTGATCAACAAGATTCCAATTGTGACGGATTAACTAAACGTTTTGATAATATTATTTTATTATTATGTACCTAATCTAATTATTTATTGTTAGTTGTCTACGGAATTTAATTATTTTCTTAGATCATTAGTTCTTTTTTAATTTCTTTAAGAAACTATATTATACATCATTGTCTATAAAGTTTTTTTAATAAAAAAATATCAAAAATTTTAGGAATGAGTAGTTAGGTCGTTCTTTATTTTATTTAAAAATATTAGTCTTCAGCACTATGATTTGAAATTAAAGAATATGATTAGATAAATTTAAATATAAGTGTTGTTTGCTCTTATTTGATCATAAAGTTAATGAATTATCCAAAATAGTCATTTTGATCTCTATTTCTTTTTTCTTAAAGTATTTTAACCTCTAACTTTTTATTTTTCGTGCAAAAAATCCCATTTATAGTTGGAAACCGTTACTTAACATATGATTAATACCTCAAAATAAGAGTCTTTTTACCCTAAAATGAAATGTTGAGAATCAAAATGATCTAAAAAAAAAGAATAAGAGTTAAAATAACTATTATGTCAAATGTTATGAGTCTTTTTGCCTTCAAATAACACTTTGGGACTAAAATGCAAAAAAAAAAAAGGTACTCAAATAACCATTTCAGTAAACGTTAAAGATTAATTTTGATATTATGTATAACAAATAATTCTATTGTTAAACCCACAGTGAATACTTGATCGCTCCTCAATGACCCAATAGCCAACAGCCCGGTCAGCCCAACGCAAAGGATATACAGGCTAGTATGTAAGGAGTGCAACAATTCAGATTCAGCCCATTAAACGTAACATCTCTCCCACGTGTATTTAGCCGCGTTGCTCTCTCATGTTTGAAATATATAATAAGAATTTCGGAGACAAAATAAACTTGACTCAACTAGTGATTCTCCGTTCGTATAAAAAAAGGTAAACCAGCCATATTGTTTTTCCCTATCTAAACCACTATAAAATCACCACCACCCATGTCGTTCATCAAAATTTGGTGCTACGAACACAAAACAACCTCTACTTAAAAGAATCAATCAAAATACAAAAATTCAAATATGTAATGTCGCTCTTAGATTTCAAGCAAAATTAATTAACACAAGGGAACGAAAACTTATTTTTTAACTTAATGGAACGCAAATTAGGAAACTAAAAAAAGATGTCAACCGAACAAAACAATAATCAATAAAAAAAACACACGATAATAGAATAAAATTACTCGAATAATTAAAATTAGAATATATGAAAGTTAAAATCTTAAAATTAATAATTTTCCGTTCAAATGAGAAAAATGAACATTTCAAAATTTTCATAAAACATAATAGATCACGTGGCGATGAAATATTAAAAATTCAGGAACTTGATTGATGACAAACTTTTGATATATAGATATATTTGAATAATTAATTTAAAATATTAAAATTTGCATCAATCAATACGGACTAGTATACATTGATATAAACCGAAATATATGGATGCACATCGAAACACATACGAAATCTATGAACTCGCTTTAATTACTACCTAAACATATGAGATGGATTGCAATGGAACAAAAAGGACGAGTGATGAAACGCAGAGAAAGCAAATGGAGTTGGGAGATAATTTGGAATTATTTTAATTACGTGACCGATCGAGTAGCCACAAGGGACGACAATTGGCACACCCACAATTCATAATTCATAATTCATAATTAACCTGTCCTTGGAGCTTTGCAAACAGCTTCTTTTGGGGTTCAACTTCAGCAAAATGACTGTCTTTTAAACTAATCATCAATTCCCCCCCCCCCTGGAATCCTAGATGAAAATGCTTCAGATCTCACTAACTCGTAGGATTCAAGCCTTAACCGTGCTTGTGTTTTGAGTGAGTTGTCTAGATTTATCGAAAGAGTTCCTCGACGCTCACAACGCCGCTCGAAAAGACGTCGGTCAACTGGGACAATGTGTTGGAAGACTTGGCACTGAACTACTCTCAAGGACAGATCAACAATTGCATTGAACTAAACCTTGCTGTGGTCCCTTTGGGTCGGAATCTTGTTTGGGACAACAAAAACGGTCTTTCCACAACCGAAGCTGTCTGGCTTTGGGTGGCTCAGAAGAAGTATTACAGCTTGGAATCTGGTGTTTGTGCTCGAGACCTGATATGCAGACATTATACTCAGGTAATTTGGATCAATTCGACTCCACTCGGATGTGCTAAAGTTAGATGCAATAACAATAGTGGAATTTTGATTGCTTGTTACTATTACCCTGCTGGTAATATTCCTGGAAAGCATCCAACTGATGGAATTCGATCCCTCATTCAATCACATGATGTTGCTCCCATGAGTCCCACCAATTCGTCACCTTTAACTCAGGTAATTTGGGTTCATTCAACTCCCCAAAAAGGTAAATCCATGGAAGCATTAGTCATAGGATTGAGTATAGGATTGGCTTTTGGGCTAGTTCTAATGATCACTTGCTTCATTTCAAGACAAAGAAGGCAGAGAGAAAAGGAATCTGATGATGATCGCCGTGTTTTCAATACGTTGTTTAACAATGAGTTCGGCAATCTGATAGGACCAAGGAAGTTTTCATTGAATGA
The DNA here is from genome assembly GCF_006381635.1 of Hibiscus syriacus. Taxonomy (NCBI): domain Eukaryota; kingdom Viridiplantae; phylum Streptophyta; class Magnoliopsida; order Malvales; family Malvaceae; genus Hibiscus; species Hibiscus syriacus. The sequence goes on along the minus strand of NW_024062618.1, from coordinate 672,807 downwards.
ATTGACTAAAGCAAAAAATAATTTCAACACTGAGAATAAGTTGGGTGAGGGAGGGTTTGGTTTTGTCTATAGAGGATTCCTGAGGGACTTGGATACTTGCATTGCTGTTAAAAAGGTGTCCAAGGCATCGAAACAAGGGATCTGGGAATACGCGTCGGAAGTGAAGATAATCAGTAGATTGAGGCACAAGAATCTGGTGAAACTAATCGGTTGGTGCCATGACAGGGGTGAACTCTTGCTCGTTTACGAGTTCATGCCGAGTGGAAACTTAGACACTCATCTTTTCAAAAGCAAAAGCTTATTGACATGGGAAACCAGATTCAAAATCATGCAAGACTTGGCATCAGCATGCTATACCTGCATGAAGAAGGAGATTACTGTGTACTCCATAGGGACATTAAAACCAACAACATCATGTTGGATTCTAGCTTCAATGTCAAACTCGGAGATATTTGATTAGCTCGTCTAGTCAATCATTCCGAAGTGTTAAAAAACACTCTTTTAGCCGGCACCGTGGGGTACATCGCTCCGGAGTGCTTGTCATCGGGAAAAGCTAGCAAGGTTTGGAGTGGTGGCATTAGAGATTGCTTGTGGTAGAAGGTCAGTTGAACCCAAATTTCAAGACTTTGAGGCTGTATTAGTGCCTTGGGTGTTGGAATCATATGGAAAAGGAAAGGTTCTGGATGTGGCTGACAACAAAATGGGAATGGGGTTCGACCCTAAACAGATGGAATGTTTGGTGATGGTTGGGCTGTGGTGTGCCCATCCGAGCCAGGATCAAAGACCATCGATCAGGCAAGTCATTCAAGCCCTTCATTTTGAGGCACCACTGTCGTATCTTCCGACCACAATGCCTGTTCTCGGTTATAAAGCACTTACTGCTTCACGAATTGGATCGAGCGAGCCAGTACTTGAATCTAACATCACTCTCACAATTCCTCGATGAAGCGCATCGTTTCCCTTGCATTGTTATGCTTATGTATTTGGACCATTTATGATTCTCGTCGCATTAAGTTTGGATCATTTTATTTTATTTGTTAGAATCATTTTAATTGTAAATTAATTTTAACTTCAAATCGATTCAAGTTTGAATTGTATAAGTTAAATTTATGATTCTTATTATATTAAATTTAGATTATTTTTATAATTTCTTAGTTGAATTAACACCCGATTAATTCTGACATTAACTCATAAGGAGCATTAATAAAAATAGTAATTTTTTTATTTAAATAGTATATAGTTAAGGGTTATTTAATTTGCAACTTATTGTAGGGTTAAAGTTTGTGTACTTATAAATAGACAAACAATCTTTCTAGTCATTAAACTTTAGTTTGAATATTAATTTTGTTACAAATTTTAGAAAGTTTCAATTTTAACTCTAAATTTTGGATATTGGTTTTTTTATTATTGGATCGTCAAATTATTAATAGATAGATGTCATGGTAGGTTAGGGTTGACGTGGAAGCTAAAAAATATTTTTTTTATTCTCATCATATTCATTTTCAACCGCCACCAAAAATTATCATTCTCAAATATCATTTAGGACCACCTTACACATTCATAGACTCATCTCATCATTTCTTACTAATTTATCGTTTTAATTTTTTATCAATGTCTCTTTAAATTCATGAAATTAAACATAAAATATTTTTTGAGGTTTGAGGGTTTTTCCATATTGAGAGATTTGTTTGAAATTTAAATGGTGAGAAACATAAATCCGAGATCAATACAAGGTAGTATATATTCAAAGACTTTCAACCCTTTGAAAATGAACGCTCATACCCGTGACATACACGATATTCGAAATCGAACCTCAAGGGTGTCACGCGTCGTTTTCGTGTCAAAATAATTCCTTAATCCCAAAAGAATTAAGAAGAAAATATAGCAATTGGAAAGTAAAGGGTCGATCCCACATAGACTATGTAGTTTCTGATTTAATTATCTTTTTGTTTTTGAACAATAGAGTTCGGATATGGATGAAATTCAAGATTAAAAATAAAAAAAATAAAAAAAATAAAGGTGATATAAAAATAAGATAAAATAGGGGGATTTTGAAAGACTGTTTGAAAAATAAGATAAAGACAAATAATATAAAAAATAATAAATAGAATAAAATAGTAATTTGAGTTTGAAAAGAACACTTATTATGAAAAGTAGCCTCAGGCTTTTAGCTTTGACTAAGTTTCTTCGGATCATCAAAATAGATCTTTACTTCAGGATTTATGTTGGTTACTTGTCTACAAGGATAAATCCTTGTGACTATGCTTTGTATACCGAATACCCAAGTGCAATCTTTAATATCGGTTTTTGAATTGATCTAAGCAACAACAATGTTGTAGATCTAAAAACGTTGAGGCTCGAAAAGATGTCGACTCGGATTATGTTGTTTCAAAAATAATTGATTTCAATCTCTGTTTCCCTTTAGCAAACAATTTTACTAAGTTTGTTCCCAAGAAGTCGAATGTGCTTCAATAAGTCGATCATTCCTCCCACGTTAACCATAACAATATCCAGACCAACATCAAATTTTGGTTTTTGAAAATTATTTTGATTTGAAAATAAGCCCAAAAAATAGAGAGATAGATCTGAAGCGATCTTTTTGTTTTTGAACAATAGAGTTCGGATATGGATGAAATTCAAGATTAAAAATATAAAATATAAAAAATAAAGGTGATATAAAAATAAGATAAAATAGGGAGATTTTGAAAGACTGTTTGAAAATAAGATAAAGACAAATAATATAAAAAATAATAAATAGAATAAAATAGTAATTTGAGTTTGAAAAGAAGACTTATTGTGAAAAGTAGCCTCAGGCTTTCAGCTTTGACTCAGTTTTTTCGGATCATCGAAATAGATCTTTACTTCAGGATTTATGTTGGTTACTTGTCTACAAGGATAAATCATTGTGATTGTGCTTTGTATACCGAATATCCAAGTGCAATCTTTAATATCGGTTTTTGAATTGATCTAAGCAACAACAATGTTGTAGATCTAAAAACGTTGAGGCTCGAAAAGATGTCGACTCGGATTATGTTGTTTCAACAATAATTGATTTCAATCTTTGTTTCCTTTTAGCAAACAATTTTACTAAGTTTGTTCCCAAGAAGTCGAATGTACTTCAATAAGTCGATCATTCCTCTCACGTTAACCATAACAATATCCAGACCAACATCGAATTTTGGTTTTGAAAATTATTTTGATTTGAAAATAAGCCCATAAAACAGAGAGATAGATCCGAAGCGATTTAAGTGCCTTGCAATTCTCACGTTTGGAATTGAGTCATCACTTTAGCCTTCAGCTTAAAAGAAAGTTAGCTAAGCATGAAAAAAGTCATACTTGGCATTTTTGAAAATAAAACTTTAAAAAAAAAAACTTGAAAAGAAAAGAAAAGAGAAAATTTTATAAAACTAGAGAGAATAAGAAGAGTAAATTCTCAGTTGTTGAGATATATATTTTTAAGTTTACCCTGAGAGGATATTTATAGCCTTCAAATTTCTAAAAATAAGGTAAAAATATTTCATAAAATAAGGAAATAAATTCTAATAAAAATACTTAAAACTATTTAAACTAAAACATCTAAAATAAAGATAAGATAAAATATAATATAATATTTAAAATAATATCCTAAAACATGAGTTTAATTTAAATCTGAATTACAGAAACGTGGGGTTGATCCATTCATTCTTCTAGAAGCTCTGACTGGACCTTCTAAAAGGTGTTGATGTCATCGCCACATCAGATGCGTCATGCCCAAAGTCATGCTCATTAACCCAGCTTTGATTCCGAAAAAAAAACTGCAGAATTATATCATTTTAATGAAATTTCCAGAATTTAGTATCTTGCACAGAAAATGAATCAAAACGAATAAATAAGCCACAAAAACCAACGATTAAGGAACAATTTAAAAATAAAATATTAATCAAATAAAGCACTTATCTAAGGGATAACAACAAATCTCGTAACCACTGATGTCGCTTGGTTTGTGTAAAAAAATGGTGAGAAACATTCTTTTGAGATGACAAACAATGTATTTTAAGATTTTTTTTTTCATATTTGAGGGTTTTTTCTAGATTTGAGGAGTTTGTTTGAAATGAGACAATTATAAGAAGAGATTGGAAACTTATAGATAATTTTTTATTGATTTTAAATGAGTTTTTATAAAAAATTAATATGAGAAAGAGAGATAAATTTGAAAATGAAAACCACATTTGCTTGGAAGTATTAACCTCGAGCACTCCCCACCCACAACAGAGAGAAACAAAATTTAGTTCTTTCTTTCTTTCTCCCCTACTATCCTATCCTTGTCCCCTTAAAGTTGCAAAGTAAGTATCTTTGTCTTCATATGTCTTTACAATTTAGGGTTTCTTTTTTAATTTTCTATTTTTGCTTTTCTTTCTTTCTTTACCTATGAATGGAGGATAGAAGCTTCATGGACACATGCATGTAGCCAAATTCAATCCATTTTACACCTAAACCCCGCATTTTATATCAATTAGGCTGTCATTTTCAACGATTAATTTCTTGTTTTTTATGCAACGAATCTTTTCTAATAATAATACAAAAATGATTACATTGATCAAGTTGCTAGATAGTATTAAGGAATTGACATTGTTATTTTATAGTAAAATTCCAAATTTTTATATTTAATTTTTATCCAAAATTATCTTATAGTAAGATTAAATTAATAAATAAAAGTTTTTAAATATTGTAAAATTCATAAAATAAAATTTGGAAAAGGTTGATTTAATTAATTAGGATAATGCTTTCCATCGTAAGCAAAGCAAAGCGAGAAATATGAGGCTTGGATTTTTGCTTAATTATTTCATATATTTAAGGTGAAAACTAATTCGATTTGATTAGATTTTAAAGATTCTTTGAACTATCCATGATAATTTGATTTTCGATTTTGTATATTGATTTTTAGACTTTATTTTGATAATTTGTATTTTTTATGATTGTTTATATTATTTGGTGTAGTTTTAAAGTGTTTTTCCCCATAAATGCTTTTTTAAATATCTTTCAAGTAAATGAAAATGATTAATGATTTTTATATAATTTTTAAGTTATTTTTACTATTTAAAATATAAAATACGAATTTATTTTATAATTATAAATTAAATAAAAACAAAATTCTAATCACAATTTTTAAGCTTACGAACTGTCATGGGAGAAACAAGGATTGAATTATAGGAGGAGCCAAGTTGTTTATCTTTTACAATTAATAGGGTTCTAAAAGGTAATTAAACAATAAAAATAGAGTTGAGTTGTAGGATCCTAGCAGTTTTAAACTTAATAAATTTAAGTCTTGATCTTTAATTTTTTGGTTTAATTATCTTTTTCTCATTGATAGATGAATATGTGGATTATTTTAGTACTTAAATCTGCCACATATGATTTATAATTCAATAAAACAAAATAAAAATTAATATATATTTATTTAAGATTCATTAGGGTCAAAATCCATAACTTTAAAAGTTTATTGTGAAAGGCGATTTCTCGCAGCTGCTATATCCCCTCTCCCTCTCCTAAGTACGTTCCACACAAATCCAGAAAATGACAATCCACTTCAAGAACAGAAAAAAAGTGACCATGTGAGCGTCAGTCACGATCATCACTAGCAAGCCCACTATGCTCGTTTTGGTTTCCTCCCTAAATCAATTTCACAAACCCAACCCTAAACCCCTCAATTCGTGTTCGAATTTTGTTAAGAAATTTTTTAAAGAATTTTGAGAAGTTTTTTTGACTTCTTGTTCAGTCGTTCCAAGTAAAACAGGATAATATCTCAAAACTCCTATTTTTTAAAATTATTTCCTTTTTTTTATGATTCGGAATTTAACAATTAAAAAAATTGTTTAGTCGAGCCATGTCATAACGCGAAAGTTAAAGGTGGAGTGAGAAAAAATCCATTGTACAAAGATCAGTGATTAAATTAAAAAATATATAATGAATAAAATAGCAGAGATAGTAAGTTCAATTACTAAATTTATAATTTACTCTAAGAATAACTAACCATAAGCTTTTTACAATAATTGCGACTTAATTTCAATGATTTCAAATCTTTATACTATATTCACAGGTGAATCCACAACTTCTTGATGGTTACTTATTTTAATGATAGTGTTTATTTTGAAATTTTATTTGTGCTCATCCTATTCAAAAATTGTGTTAATATATATATATATATATATATATATATCCACTCTAAAAATTGTTTTTGGATCCATCACTAATTGTATTTGATCGTTTTAAATTTATTTACTTTATATTTTTCAAAAGTTCAATTCTAATTTAAATGATGAATGGATGATATAATTAAATTAGAGTTTAAAATGACTAAAATAATTAAATAGAAAATTAGGAATTAAATCTGAGAAAATAAACATTGGTTTAGAGGTTAAATTTCTTGCACGTCCCAACCCACATGAAAGTTGATGAAGTGAGATCTAGCATGGCACGTGGAAACAACGTCAAGTGTACTATTTTTGTTTCAATAAGAGGATAATAGGCAGTTTAATTAAAAATTATGTACATCTACAACTGCAATGAGCAATTAAAAGGAGCAAAATTTGTCACTACATTCTTTAAGACAATAATTAGACATTCATGCGCTCATCATGTGATAATAATTCTTTTAAAAAATTACTATTTTCTTTCTGTAATAAATTCAAAAAAAAAATTGTCTTACCGTGTTTATTAGAATTATCTTTCTAAGATATGTTTGATATAATACGTATGGTATGTTTTCAAATTTTAAGATTTTTTTTTTTAAACTTGGAATTAATGTTCTTTATTTTTTCAAGTTGTGACATTTTTTTCTTATTTAATCTTATGATATTCTCGTCACGAATCATCGTGATGATTATCTATCATATATCTATCTCATCTATGAATACATTGAGCGTGAAATTAGATAATTATTAATTTAATATCACTTATTACAAAATCATTATTTTTAACATCTAATCAATGTTACCTACCCCTAAATGACATGATATTCGGTATTGAATTATTTGAATTATATACTGTTAAATATTTTAAAATTTGTTTTACGTTTAAAATTAAGATCAAAACAAATTCGAGAATTGATCAAGAAAATTTTCAACATTTCAACTCACCCAAAAATTAGTATAGTCTAGCTGATTTTACTTTCGGAACACTAAGTATAAACTATTAATATTTTATCAAAGTAATTAAAGAAAACCCTATCTATACTTCACTTCTCACATGCTAGAGTTGACCTTATCATCTTACTCTTTTTTTTAAGCCTTTATTTGTTGTCTTTGCACATACTCTACAGTTCGTCCCTACTTGTCATTTTAATAATTGAAAAAAGAAAAACAAAGAAACTTTAAGAAATGATATTCCACTTTTCGGCTATATTATTCATTAAAAATGAATTATAAAAAGTTCAATGTACTTTAAAATAAGTTTATGAGTTCGAGTTATATGAAATATATATATGTGTGTGTATATTATCATGGAATATTTGTTAAATAATAATTAAAAGGAAAAAGGAAAAAGTAAATGGGAGGTTTTATTATTAAGAAACCATGTCACCAAAGATGGTCTCTCTCTTGAGAGAATATTGATCATGAATTACACTGCTAGAATTGATGAACTGATTGTGGTGGTGGTGATTGCGGAGAAGATATTGTTTGTCGTCGTCGTCCTCCAACAATTGATCAACTGCGCCGCCACTGTGGGCAGCAGTCGGGTTCAGGGTCGGAAGCTGTTGAGCCATCGGGTCTTGGACTTGTTGCTGCATCTGGATACAAAGTATCTCAGCTTGAGCCACGGCCAGCTGCATTTGGAGCTCCGACACCTGGTTCTGCAAAAAAGATATCGCCCCTACGCATCCGTAAACTGGAATCTCTCACCCTCGCGTTCGCCTCGTACACCAAACTGCTCACCGCATACACCCTCTGTTGCACAGGCAGCTCCTGGAAATTTCAAATTCTCTTATAGTTTAAATATTTTTTATATTTTTTATTGATGATCTAATTTCATACCTATTGAAATTTTATAATTTTGTATTCTTTAAATTTCTAATATAACTTCCTAAGTTCATACCTGAAGCATTTTACTGATATTGCTGGCACCGAAAACCTTGTGAACGATGGCGAACTTTTGAGGATCATCGGAAGGGAAGTAAGGGGCGAAGATGCAGTCCTTGGCACAGCGGCGACGAAGCAACTTGCAGGAAGCGCATGGTGAATTTCCCCCCATCTTTAGGAACTGAAAGACTGAATTTTTTTGGGTGATTTTGTGAAGAAAGTACAAAAGAGAAAGAAATTAAGCAACTGAGATGATAGCTAACAAAGGGTGTGTGAACAAAGGCACAGGCTTGCATTAATTTAAGGGTTATGCATATTTATAATAGACAAAGAACATGTGTGCCCCAAGTGTTCCATTGCTCAACTATGCTAATTTTGTCTTCACTCTTTTATTTGCATAAATAATTTAATATAATAACTTTCTTAATAATTTAATACAAATATATATACTATCTAGATTTTCCTCTATTCATAAATCAAAAGAAAAATATATTCAATATCACGTTCTCATATATATTATAGGAGCTACATCACCAGTTAAATTAAACTCAATTGGTCATTTAATATAAAAAATTGAATGTGTATACATAGTAATTAACTACTAGCATTTTACATGGTAGAGATGTCCTTGGGAAGGATTTATGATGAAGATGTTTATTTTAGAGTTAATTTCACGATATGTCCAGTTATAGTTTAAATTTTCAATTCATCTTTAAAAATTAAAATATTTTAATAGAATCCTAAAAATTATAAATATCATATCAATTAAATTCTTCTACAAGACTAACGGTAAGATCAGGAGTGGAAAACATGAATGTAAGCTATAAAGTGTGCCTATATCATGGGTAATTAGGATTTGATGTAATAAACACATAGCTCTTTTTTTTTAAATAATATGAAGTGATTATAATGTAGTATTTTTTTAGATTTTTTTAAGTTATTAATAATGTACATACCTTGTAAAGTTAATTGTTCAAACTCAGGACCTCTAGAGAAAATAATACTCTCTTTTATTATTGTAACAAATTGATTCTCTTACTTTTTTTATTATTGATTAATAAGGCGATAATATGTCCTGTTACTTTATTAAAAAAATTAATTTTTAAAATTAATAATTAATGTGATATAATAATATTTTTCGTTAATATGATATTATACCATGTTAGTGATAAGATATCGACTAATAATTGTTTGATTTAAAATTTAAATTTATTAAATATATTTTTAGGAAAATGAATGTATAAATGGACAAATAAAATGAAAATGACTTAGCTCAACTGCTGAATCACAGTCGTTCTCAACAATTTGTTGATTACTAGTATTAGACTTGTTGAGTTTATATAGGTCCAAAATAGAATCATCGGGTGAATAAAAAGCATGATTTCTTAAGGAAAGAGGAAGGAGAATAAAGATGAAGTTCCCCAATGCACTTCAAGGAAAGGACAACGAGAGTTTGAACATTGAGGCAAACTTAGAACCTCCAAGATAAAAATATCCTAAACAATTTTAATTAAATTATTTAAGAGTCCAATTATTAAATTAATTAAATTAAGTTAGCTTTAAATAAATAACATTAAAATTTTAATCAATTTGTAATTTATTTAAATTTAAATATCTTAATTTTTTTACAAAAAAAATAATAATAATTAATAGTATCAAACTTAGTAGAGAGAAGCAAATTATATATATATATAATATAACATAATGTGCCAAAAAGAGAAGACAAGAGGCGACCGGCCAACACCATCGGGCCCAAAACTGAGTAAAAGCACAACGGTAACGGTTGACCGCCGTCCAAGCGTTCGTGTGCGATAGTTGGCCGCCTATAACATACAAACATGGTTGCCTTCCACCTTCTTCCTTCATCTTGTTTTTGTTTTCTTTTTCTTTCTTTCTTTTTTCTTCCTCGTTCAATTTAATACATGCATTTGACGAGGTAATACCTCAACGTGCGTGCATGGCAACTAGGGCTAATTAGGACAAAATAATACAGAGAGAATCAAGTCAAGGCCACCATCATCATCACCATGCAAGTTGCACCCCAAAAAAATATAAAAAATATAAACCCTAAAAACGTCATGGCTGACCCTTGAGAGAGGTGAGGCGAGCTTCTACGTGAATGTCTTTTAGCCACACAAACATTCACGTGAACACCAGCCCCAACAAAAAGGCCCCCTCTCTACATCCATGTATAAATACCTTATACATAATTTGGACCAAATCATTAATTCGATCCACCAACAGTCAACAACAAAACAAGTGTGTATATAATATACATAGAAATAAGAAAACTAGGATCTTAATAGACAGTTCATCTACCCCTTCATTCAAGTAAGACATATGCACATTTTTTCCATTAAAAAAAGTTCATAACTTGTGTGACTAAATAACTTCCTTCAATCATTTTTGTTATACATTAAAGCAACAAATAGTATATATACAAATGAAAAAAAAAAACATATAAAAATTAAAAGTTTTCATAGTGTCAGCGAATCATACATATTTCTCTCTATATATGGCGTACCTAAATCGGACCTCGTCCGCAAGCCGTGTCTCCATTGCTGGTCCTTCATCTTTCGAGACCTTTGAAGTCTAATATTCTCTGAACAATTATATATAATCATTTGATATGATCATTGATAGACATATCTTTATATCCTTTAACTATGCTAGTCTACGAATAATCATCGTCATTCTAAACATGATACTAATATTAAAGATTAATATATAAATCATTGTATGTAGTTGAAGGAATGATCTTGAACTCCCACTCTTTTAACAAACTTTATTACGCATGACTGAAGGAAGAATCCTTTTTACTAATAATTTGAGTTAGTAAAATTTCATAGGCTTAACGGTAACATGTAGTATATAATACAACTAGATTGATTATTTTTTTCTCCAAACAGTTATTTAATTTTTACGAAATTATGTCTTTTAACCTTATTTAATATTTAGATAATTGTTTGATGTATTAGCAATAATTTTTTATAATGCTTTTATTCACTTTTATTTATTGTTTAAGGATATATATTGGTGGATTAAGATCACTTGTAGATTTAAAAGAATTCATTATTAATGTATCAAATAATAATATGTAATATCAAACGTAACATTTAAACATAAAATTAAATTGTCCATTGAGCCGTACTTTAATTGATACCATTGTTGTTGTAACTATAAATAATTATATTTTTTTACTCCGAACATATTTTTCTAAAAAAACAATAATTTTATTATTAAAAAATCAAAGTTTTGAAGAAATCTTTATCAATTGGTCATGTATATATATTTTGATTACGGTTCATATTATTCAATAAATGATCTCTAATTGACCAATCTCGTGAGCTTAGTCATACTTCAATCGTTATCAATGGATGGTCCACTTGATTTTGTTGCTAAATGCATTGATCCCAATAGGTCATTGGACTGGCGGGGTGTGGTGATCAAGTCATTGAGCCTGTGACATCTAAATTTCATTATTATCACAAATCGTTAATCAATCATTATAAAGATCATTATCGTCTAAAGAAACCAGAAAATGATGATTACCGCCCATTGTTTTCTCTAATTGGAAAAAAAAGGAAAACTATGGGAGATAGTGAACACTAAGTCCACATCATATATCCACATGTAATTAGAGTTTCATTTCCAAACTTCGGTTAAGTTCAAAATGAATATCAAATTTCTTTGAACCGTTTTCTTTACCAGCTAAAAAAGATGAGCTCAAGCTCAGTAACGATCCTATGTAATTAAAGTTTTCTTTTATTATATCAGACCACGATGATGGTTGGTCCATAAAATTTTGAAATTATTTCTTTCTAATTTTCTGAAAGTAAATTTGATGTTCATTTCATTGAAAATATTCCAAATTTCATAAATCTAACATATAATCTTTCAGATTGAATCATGTCGTGCTCAAACTATGTTGCTTCACTTCCCAAAACGATCCAATTCACAGTTGAAATTTATCATAATATTGATAGAGTTATATGAACATGATAGCCACAATGATTTCTACATCAATTATAGTTGTGACAATAATTGTGTTAGAGGTGAAACCTCTCCCCTTCCTTATTAGGAAATGAAAAAAAAAAGATTATAAGATTTTCTCAACCCTCTGAAAAAGAATCATATACATAACTTTTGAATGAAATGGAAATAATTATTATAGCAATATAAAGGAGATTGATGAAAAATAACACTACTTAATGATTCAATCATCAAATTGTAATGATAATAAAAGTGATTAAAATATAACTTTTTATAATTCAGTGATAAAAATTGAACAAAATAAAAATAAAAGTGACCAATATGATAATTTATCCATGAAATGTAAAGTTTCATAAGGTGCATACGAATCACTAGGTTCCACAATATTCCCATATCAATGAACAGAACAGAGAATAAAGAAACTATTAGACATTATTTTTTTCTGATAAAACAAATCTTATGATCAGATAGAAAGTTATAAAATTTTAGTTAATTATTAATACCGAAGATGGTCGAACACAACCTCCCACAAGGAAATTAATGCGACCCTGACATGAAGATTGTAGGGTTTATTTATTTATTTTGAACCCTAATTCGAGAGAGATTAATATTGAAATATGTAGCTTTGAAGGAACCCTAAGTCTCATCAGTATTTTGAATTTTTCTTCACTCTTGCATTAAATGACCCATCACATGATTCCAAACTTCTGTTCATGTCTTTAATAATAAAATAAAATAAATTGAATTAAATATTTTTTATTAATCTGGGTGAATATATTCATAACATTGAGTGTTCATACACCACAGTATACATGAATATATTGAACGTTTATATTATATGTTCATTGTCAAATCCTATGTATGATATCAATGAATAACAATAATTCTTTAATCATTGAAGTCGTTTGTTTTGTGCAAATTAAACATAATTTAATATCATTATTTGTATAGTTATTTAAGAAAATAAATAATATTTTATAGCATGTAACAAGAGACGATAAAATTTAAAGAGCGTTTCAATAATAAAGAATGATACTTTTTTATTTGATATGAATTTAAACATTATTATTTATAAAATATATGTAAAGTTTTATTTTTATTAGTACTATTGTATGATCATATTTGAATGCTTAAATCTATTTTTAATATATTTCGAATTTTTATCCAAACCTGTCATGCAAAATGATAAATATTTATTTATTTATTCAGAAAACCTAAATCTATAGAGAAAAGAGTTTGGAGAGTAATTTGATCTGAATAAGATAATTCTGGTGTGACCCGATTCAACATGAATGATTTAAAAATTTGAATTCAGATCGTATTAGGTATTGAAAATAGTAAGATCGGATTGAATTTGGGTTTATAATAAAAAAGTTTTGATATGACTTTACTTAGAATAATAATATAATTTTATTATATATATTTAGAGATAATTCTTATAATATATATCTTTATATTTTTATCTAATTAGATAATTGTTTTATTGAATAAAAATATTTTTATATATATTTACGTTGGATTAGATGAAGACATGATTTTTATCTTAAAATATAAATAAAAAATAAATCGAATAAAACATCCCTAAATACAGATAAGATTAAACTCAAATAAAGAAATATATCTCTTGAACCGGGTCAAATTTTTGGGCCGTTATCATCCCTAGAAGAAGAGAGACAGAGAAAAAGAAACTCTTAGGGGGTGTTTGGTTCAAGGATTGTGCGATTCTCATAGGATGAGAATCACACATTCCCATTTTTTGTTGGCCAGGAATCTCATTTCTGATAATGTTTTATTACCAATAGTAGATTTTTTGGAGTATATTACCGGGAATGTCATTACCTCCTTTCCCTTAGATATTGTAACATTACCGGCATTTTGGACTAAAATGCCCTTAATTTTTTTTTAAATATCATTATTCTGTCATTGAATAATAAAAATTCTACGAATGTTAAATTATAAATTTATCCTTAAATTATTGTAGACTTACAAAAAAATCTATAATTAAAATTTTATATGAAGTTCAGGGGTTAATTTTTTTTTACCCTTTCATTAAACCTTTTTTAATATTTTTAATTTTATAAAAAAAATTATATAAATATTATGAATTTAATTTTTTAAAGAAAATATATAAATATTTTACAATTTGTAATATTATATAAATATATAATAAGGACAATTTGGTCAAATATACATTACAATAATCTTTTATTCATTTAACCAAACACGGTAATCTTACATTCCTGCTAAACCAACCAAACACAAAATACAACATTCTCAGTAATTCTATTCTCTAGTAATCTTTTATTCTCACTGGTAATCTTACATTCCGTGAACCAAACGCACCCTTAGTATTGTTTGGATAGTGTGAAAAATATTTAAAAACGCGAGAAAAAATAATTTATTTAGGGAAGCGAAAAGAAACAGACATCTTCAGCATCTAAGATAGAGTAATTACCAATGCATGTGTGAATTAAATGAGCTTCGTAAACAATGAAATTTGGTTCATTTTCCATAATCTGTGATGATTCTGTCGTAATTAAAGTTTATTGTCTTTTATCATCGGTAATCTCGCTGTTTGTGATGGTGTTTTGTGCGGTGTTGTTCATCTCTACGCATCCCACTCCTTAAAAGGTAGTAAACGATCTTTGTTTGCACACAAAAAATAGTTAGTTGTACTATTCATCCCTAAATCATGTCCCTCGTTCTAAATTAGTTCTTAAGCTTTTTGACTGTTCTAATTTCATCTCCAAGCTGTATTGAACCCAAAATTTTGAATATTTCAATTTCATCTTTAAATTATAAATTTTATTTTAAATCGATTCTCAAACTTTGAATGTTTTAATTTCATCCCTAAATGATGTGAAATAAATACTAATTAATTTTGGATTTAAATAAAATAATGATTTAACTTCTTTCATTTTAAATAATGATTTTGAGAGACAAGATATAATATTAATTATAATTTATATATCATCATATTATTTAGTACACATTAATACTTATAGAGTAATTAATAGTCTTTACTAATATTTTATAAACATTGGATATAATTAACATATATCAGTAGTTTGAGGATGATATTGAAATGCTAAAAACTTAAGTATTAGTTTAAAATGAATTTTATAATTTAGGGATATAATTAAAATATTCATAAGTTCAAAGATTAATTTATAATGAGAGTCGCAATTTAATAATCTTTAGACTACTATGATCCCGTCTCATTTCTTACAAATATCGATGTTCAAATTCGAGTTATAAAAAAATTGTCCTAAATTAGTGAATCATTCAATAAATTATTCCTATAGCATTCTCAAAGGTAGTAGGCCTTTCTAGTTCCAAACACATTATCCCAACCTAAGGATAGCCTAATTTAATGCAACACTCAAAGCTTCATTATCTATCTAATGGGCCAAAATGAATCATTCTTGTAAAGGAACAGGTCTAACAAACCCACAATTTCATTCAACCTATATTTAATTTTAGGGTAAAGTATATAAATAGTCTCTGAATTTTTAGGGTGCTTGTATTTTGATCATCTAATTTTTGAAACTTGCAATACAATCATCGAACATGTAATTCGTTTTCAGTAAGGTCCATGTCGTTACCTCCCGTTAGTTTTTTGCTTACATGTCACCTAGCCCGGCAACCCTCTTATTTTTCTTCTTCATCATCTTCTTCTTCTTCTCATTATTATCTTTCTTCTTAACCAATGGCGGATTAAGGAGGGACGAGGAGGAGGAGGTACGACTGACTAAGTTTTGGTCGGGACAGTGTGAGGACTCCAATGGTGGTGGCGGTGTGGCAAACGGACAACCCAATCGCTATAAATCAATGAAAACATAAAAGGTGTATTGGGGTTTTCTGACGATATTTGGGGCCATCTCCACGACGAACGAAGGTGAGTCTCGGCGAGTGGACAGATGTATTTTGATAAGAATGGGGCAATTCTCTTACTGGTATCGGCGGTGACGGTCACTGGCGATTGATAATGGAGACCGGGGATGAATGTTTGAACGATCTTCTTGCGATTTGGGACGAACGATGGACAATGAGTATGAATCGAGGGTCAGAGTGTGGTCGATAGGTGACGTCGGCGACGATGGTGATGGCGGTGTGAGCCATCGCTGATCGGAGATGGAGTGACCGGAGGTGTGAGAGAAGGAGAAGAAGAAGAAGAATAGGGTTAATGGGGGTTGACGGGGGTTATGTGCCACATCAACAAAAACTAACGGGAGGTAATGGTAGGAACGTTACTGAAAACGAACTAGAAGTTCGATGATTGTATTGCAAATATCAAAAGTTGAGTGACCAAAATGCAAACGCCCTAAAAGTTCGAGAACTATTTCTATACTTTACCCTTAATTTTAAAACAAACTTTTAATAAATAAATGAGATATATGGTATTTTATTATAATTTATTTGTGATTTTTTAATTAATCTAGTGTGATTACAAGGTATTATTTGTTCGAAATATTCTAAATCATTTGATAATGAACACTCAAATACCTTTATAATCATTGTTCTTGAACCGAAAATCTTTAAAAACAACAATAATCTCTTTAACCACTTAAATAACTCGATTCATACTTTATTTGTGATTTTATTCTCCTCTAAACGAACTCATTTACGTGGTTGGAGATTCTCATTATAATATATAAAATATATCAATTTAAATTATAATAAAAAAAGAAAAGATATTTTTGTCAAAAAAATAATTTTATATTAAAAAATTGACAAAATAAAATTAAAAAAACTTAAATTTACAAACTATAAAAACAAACACTACATAAGATATAAAAAAGAGGATTATAAGTTTACAAATTATAATTCAAACTGCCACGTGGTGACTCAAAACTTTTTACAGAAAAAGGTATGTTTTCCACGTGTTAAGTGAAACATTCGCGGTAAAATGACAAGCAAAGGAAGCATCCGCTGCGCCAGTTTAGATAGAGATCTTAATCAACACAGTGCAAAATATGGTCAACTAATTTTTAATCCCAAATGTACTCTAGATTAACATGTAGAAACAACTCATGCAACTTCATTACAATACACGATCAGCATGAAATTATAAGTGGCGGTTCAAAGTTTAAACCCAAATCCGAAGCTTTCCTTTTCACTTAAGTTTAAAACCCTCTATTTTTCTCCAGACAATTTTCAAACAAAGGTAGTTGAGGAAATTAGCCATGGCAGTTGTTTTGTTGCTCTTTTTAACGTTATTTTCAAATTCAAAAGCTGATGGAGATTTCGATGTTCGTCGACACCTCTCTACTGTAACCAGGTCTCGCTCTTTTTCACTATCTCCTTGAATCGTAATTTCTTGATCTTTATCATTATTTTGATTATTTCTTTTGTTATTGTTTACTTTTCTGGGGAGTAGATATGGTGCCGTGAAAGATATTGTTGACGATTTGTTTATACCGTCTGACATTCCTGATGGATGTAGTCCTATCCACTTAAATCTCGTGGTAATTTTTATTTTTTCTATTTTCTTGAAATTTGAATTTTAATTATTCGTGATAGCTAGAAATGATGTTGATATAGAGTTCGTATAAAGTAGATGTAGATTTTGTATTTGGATTTTATAGTTGAATAAAGATTGTCAGGATTGCGTCTGTCTTTTTATAAAATTTAGAATAATTTCTCTTTAATAATATGCCTTCATTGAACCGATACGCGCGAAAGTTTACCTGGATAAGTGTTGTGGAATGTTGAGAATTCTAGCTTTATTGGCTATCTTTAAGCTTTGATGTTGAATTGGCTGATATTATATTGTGCAAAACATAGTACCAGCTGTTTGAGATTGCTTGTTATTCATTGGAATGCCTTTTGAGACTCATCGTTTGCTTGAGATATCTAGCATGGTTGTTTGTTACTTGTTGAATGCCCAAACTCTGCTATCATGGGATTAGGAGCAAAAGGAAAATTAATCTAAATTTAAATTTTTTAGGCTAGGCATGGAACACGTTCTCCTACTAAGAAGCGGATGAGAGAGTTGGAAAATTTGGCTTCTCATATAAAAGAAATCATAAAAGATGCCAAAGAGAGGAATTTGCCCTTACAAAAGGTGCCTGCTTGGTTTCATAAATGGGAGCCTCCTTGGAAAGGAAAACTGAAAGGTGGAGAGTTGGATATCAAAGGAGAAGAGGAGATGTATCAGCTTGGCATCAGTGTTAGGGAAAGATTTCCTGATTTATTTAATGAGGAGTACCACCCTGATGTGTATCCCATAAAGACTACTCAAGTGAGTTCTATGTTTGAAATTTTATCTACCATTATACAAATGCTTTTTTAATATTTGTTTCCACTTGATTTCATGTATTTTTTTTCTTTGATTTGGAATTTCTGGTGTAACATTTGGATTTTACTCCGTGCCTACTTTTCCCCATCTCTGAAGATGGCCTTATGCTTTATTTGTTTATTTATTTAGAATTTCCTTCTTAATTTGTGGGAAAGGTTCCTCGGGCTTCTGCTAGTGCTGTTGCATTTGGCATGGGGTCATTTAGGGGCAAAGGAAGTCTAGGTCCAGGTCGTCATCGAGCTTTTGCTGTTACAAGTGAAAGTCGAGCAAGTGACACAATCCTGAGGTTTTTTATTGTTGTCAAACCTACAAGGTACGGATGATGTCTCACCCTTATTATTTAAGCACCAAGTCAATCATAGTTTCTACATTTCTGTATTTCTATTTTTTTTTCATATTGCTATAACGCAAGAAAATTATCTTGAGATTTTAAGTTGGTTATACATTTATTTTGTTGTTCCTAATTGTTTTGTAAATTTTATGCATAATCAACACCTTCATCTTTTAGACTTATCTAACCATCAACTTTGAATAATGATTCATTTTTCCTGTAATTTAATTGATTTCCCTTTTTATTTGCTTATTTAAACTGAATATGTTAGTGCAGAACGTTAGGAAAAAACAAGAGCCTGCTTTTGATAAGCTGGAAGAACCTATCCTTACTGAGATTACTTCTTCATTAACTAAGCGGTATGAGTTCAATTTTACAAGACAGGATATATCATCTCTCTGGTTTTTGTGTAAACAGGTACTCATTTTCTTTTCATGTAAATTTGTAGTTCATGCCGTGTTAGACATCAGGAAGCTCGAATATTTGATCAATTCAATTTTTTGGTCTTTGATTTTCAATGTGGTAGGAAGCATCCTTGTTGGATATGACCGATCAAGCTTGCAGTCTTTTCAGTCCGGCTGACATATTTTCATGCTCCATTACACTTTTTGAAGAAAAACAGCTTTGTTGGAGCAGGATCTGTTCATTTAAAAGGTTGGGGATAGCTTGTTTGCACACCTCGTCTTTTTTCATATTCAAAATACCCTTAATATGTACGGCCATAACCATTTATCCATAATATAGGCATTCTGTCAAAAATACGATGCTGCTCTTGTTTGCTATAAGCATACGCCATCTCTAAATGTAGTCAATATAAGTTTGCAGCCTAAACTTATATACACTTTATCTTTTGCTTTAATCTAATATATATCCATTTGCTAATCTCCACATCTATGAATACATTGAGATAATGCCTTCATTAAGATAAACATCATGTTTGTTTAGATTACTGTCTTTGTTGCTTAAGTAAATATTCAGGAAAACTGAAACAAGATTCTTAGTTTGATGGAAGCCTATCATTTATCCTTCTATTTGCCATGCTAATTCATAAATACATTTAATTAATCTTGTTAACTCCCGTACGGGTTTTTTTACTTTCAAAATCTGTCTAAATGTTTAGGTTGCTTTGCTGGAGTGGATGGATGATTTACAAATGTTCATAGTGAAGGGTTACGGTAAATCATTAAATTATAGAATGGGAGTGCCCTTGCTTAAGGATGTTGTACAATCCATGGACGAAGCTATCAACGCTAAAGAAGGTAATATTGGTATTTACTTTTGGTTGTACAGTCTTTATATGTCAAGAAGTAGGCAATATATGTTGATGAACATTCTTGAATTGCCTATGAATTTTCTCTTACTTTGTCCTACTGTGATGCTGTTCTCTCTTGTTATTGCAAGGGTTGAATAATTCACATTTTCAACTATTATGTTATACCATATGAGCATATGTATTGCATAATTAATTGACTTCTTCTATCCCTAACTTTTCCTTTCTAGTTTTTGTTCTAGAATCTATAGAATAAAGTTGGGGGGGGGATCAAGAGCATTTTTAGTGTTGCTATTGTTTCCATTCATTAGTATAGTTTCTTGAAAAATTGCTGAACTAAAATAGATAAAACATATTTTCTTGCGACTATTTCTTACTAATATACAAGACAAAAGGTTGCTTGATAATGGCATGTTTTCAATCTCGACTTCCAGTATTTTCCTCATGCGTAGGTAACCAAGTACCTGGCAGTTATGAGAAGGCAAGACTTCGTTTTGCACATGCAGAAACTGTGGTTCCTTTTACGTGCTTGCTCGGGCTTTTCCTCGAAGGATCTGGTCGGTGTTCTCAGCCTTACGTTGTTGTATCCTTGATATTCTTCTATACTGCAATACTTAAAAGCGAGATTATGCGCATCTGTGTAAAGTTTTTTACTATATTCTGATATTTTGGCCTTCATCTGTACTTTGCAGATTTTGAACGAATACGGAAGGAGCCTTTGGATTTCCCTGTTAAGCCTCCCCAGAAAAGGAAGTGGAGAGGCAGCACTGTGGCACCTTTTGCTGGGAACAATATGCTGGTCTTATATAGCTGTCCGGCTAATTCTTCAAGCAAATACTTTGTGCATGTTCTACACAACGAGCATCCCATCCCAATGCCTGTAAGCCAAAGGGGACGTCATTTCCGCCTTTTACCTACTTTCGTGTTTCTCGTTTTCGAATTTCTTGTTGCTGATTTTTCTTTTCTCATGAACAGGGTTGCGGCTGTACCGGCTTCTGTCCATTTCAAGTTTTCAAGGTACAATAACCATATATCCAGCTTCTACAATTATAAACAAAAATACTTTCTCCTAACAGTTGCAAATTTTACTTCCAGGACAAAATTGTCCAACCCCATTTAAAGCACGACTACGATACTAATGCCAATCTCGATCACCAGAAGCCCGAAGCCGGTAAGTTTTCGCAACTGTTCCGTTGGCTATTTGGGTGGGGAAACGATGACACATCGTACCACGGAGTTGAACTGTAGACTTGCTGGTATGACTATTAACCTTTTCCTTATTGCCACTCCTTTTGTTTTACAAAACCCATTTTGTACAAGAAGATATATTGGTACATGGTTTTCATGCAGTAAACGGATTATGAATAGTTGATTTTGGGTATATAAAAATGTGTCATCTCAATAGATCTTTGACGGAGTGAACCATATTGAATTATTGATTTACACTAAAGTTTGATTTAAGGATTTATTTATTTTTACTTCTTTTTTTCGAGATATTTTTCGTCCTTGAAGTAGACATCGACACGTTGCATAGAATTTATTATGATGCACCGACAAAGCAATTGATCATTTCTAGGTTCTGTTTCCTTTTGGAAGAAATATTTGAGTAGTCCCGTGTGGGGCCCAGAGTTTTGTATGACTAAATATTTTCACTATATATATTATTTTTTAAGGATAAAATATACTTAAACTAATACTTTCGTTTTGTTTTGATATCTAAATTTTATTTTTATTTTTATTTTTATTTTAATATTTAAACTTTATTTTTTTAAAATTATAGTTAGTGCTTGGTTTATGTTTGAGTTTAGTTTAGGTTTGAATTTGCTATCTTACCATTTAAAACTTAATGTTGATATGGACTTATCAATATAAGATAATATTATGTTATTATTGAAAAATAAAAAGATAATACATCATCAGTTTTATTAATTTTTAATAATGTGTATTAAATTTAAATTTAAATTAAACATTAGGTATGATTTTAAGAAAAATAAAATTTGAGTACTAAAATAGAAGTAATAGTTTGTGTATTAAGCAAGTAGTTTATCCTCCTCTTTTTTTTTTATTTTTTGGGTTATTGCTGTTATTTTCATTTTAATATCTTACTAACAGGATTGCTTAAGTTGTAGACAAGCATTTCAGTCCTAAATTAAGATTTATCATATTTATAGAAAACAAATTTAATAACAAGTTAAATTACTCTGTTATAACCGTTTTACTAAATTTTCATGAATAAATATATTTGATAATATAATAATGTTAAGATATATATTACTTATTTATGAAGTTTTAAGAATATTATTTTTGTTCATTAAGTTTTGAGTTTTTGTTTACAATTTTGTATTATACATATGAAAATATTAATAAATGGTTATAAAAATAAGATTTATTACCTCAAGCGTAATTGGATGCGACGTAAATGATTTGTTCATAGAAAAAGAAAAGGTACGTTTAGCCAAATAAAAATAGTTGATAGGCTTAGACGAATTAAAATAATTAGAAATTTTTTAATTAATATTGTTATAATAACATGTAAATATCAAACATTATTTTACAAATTTTCAGTATAATTTTCTAAAAGTTGGTTGGATTGGACCCGATCAAGCTTAGAGCTACTGTCTCGCGCTTGAAAGTATGGCCAAATTATGTTTTTCTATCATTGTTTCATGTTTATATTGAGGATCTAGTCTCTCTATTCTATTTTGGTCCTTATATTTATCATATTATGGAATTTTAGTCCGTATATGGTATAAAGATAATACAACTAAGCAGTGATAGATCCAGAAATTTAAGAATATATCTAAAATGTTAATATTCTTTTTTTTAAAGTATCGGATGTAATTTTTTTTATTTTTTACTTAATATGTTAAATTAAATTTAATTTTTTTCTCAAAATAATGGGATATACTTGACTCTCTAGGGACTTGGTGTATCCGCCTATACAGTTAAGTTGTAAAGATTTTATAATATTAGATTAGAGAAAAAAAAATTAAATCTATAATTAGACATGATATAACCGCTAGTGAACTATAATTGTTTTGATTGAAACATATTATAACACACTAAAATCTGACTGAAATGGAACAGATTATTTCATATCGATTTAAAATTCATACAACTAGTATATATGGTACCGATTAATATGATTAAAATTTAAATTTAAAAAGTATAAAAGACGAGAATATCAAATTAAAGTATAAAAGACTAAATCATAACTTGTACATAGTACAGGGAATAATAGAAACAAATTTACCTAAAAGTTTTCACGTTATGTTTTTCGTTCATTTCAATGGTAACGACATTTCTAATTCCTTGATGAACTTCAGCTCCCACACGCGGCTGATTTTACTCTGTTTTACTCTCTGCTGTTTCCCTCGGATCTAAGTATAGAAAACCAAAATGGCGATCTCCGTTCAGAACATCTTCAAAGAACGAAAATTTCCTTTCATTTTTGCTCTTACCCTTCTCCTTATTTCCTTCACAATACTCCTCCTATCCAACTCCTCTTTCTCTTCTCCTCTCACTTCCCTCCTCGTCTCCACCGACTTCCACGTCACCACCTCTCAACCTCCTCTTCCTCCGCCGCCGCCGCGATCTCCGAACGACGCAGCCACCGTTTCCTCGCAGACGAACGATGCCGCAGTTTCCTTGCTGGAACCGGCATCGAAAACGACTGCCGTGGCAGCTGGTGACGTGGAATTGAATGTGAGTTTGGAAATAAAATGGGAGAACTGTAAATTAGGTGCGCTGGCGGTGGATTATATACCGTGTTTGGATAATTTGCAAGCGATAAAGGAATTGCAATCGAGGAGGAGGATGGAGCATAGAGAAAGACATTGTCCGGATCCCAGTCCGAGATGCTTGGTGCCTTTGCCGATTGGTTATAGGTCCCGGTTCATTGGCCTAAAAGCAGGGACATGGTGAGCTTCAGCTTTTATATTTTTTGGTAAGATATTTGTTTTTTTATTCGTGTTTTTATTTAGATTGTAGTTCTGTAATTTTAGTGCGAAAAGTGTTCTATAAAGCTGAAAATATGAACTTCTAGTGAACTTCTTTCTAGGAACTATTAGTATAGTTTGAGGTGATGGTGATTTTGAACATTTTGTTTCTTTAATACTAAGCATGCCGAATTTCTATTTTTGCTATATTATTCCTAAGTTCCATTTTTTCTGTAACATATTTATATACACAAACATACTTAGAAAAAATTGAACATTTTCATATAGGGCATATACATATATTCAAGTAGGTTTATAAATGAGTCAAGTTGAGTTCGAGTATTGTTAAGTTCGACTCGATCTGAGAAATTGAAAGTTAAGAGTTAAGTTCAATTCGACTTGAAAGATCTCGAGCTTAAAATTGTTAAGTTCTACTCGAACTCGAAATCAAAAATTGAAGCTTGACTTGAGCTCGAAAAAATTTGAACTCAAAACATTTTTTGACTTAGTTTGATTGAAGTTCAAACTCGAGCTTGGTTCAAGTTTGAACTTGAGTTCCAACTTGAACCTCAAGTATATGAAAGCTTTATATTGTCTTTTTTTGTAAAAATAATATATAAATGTTAATTTACTAATAATTTAATTAAATTTAAAAAATTTAAATGTTAATATATTATTTTTTCGAGTCGGGTATCAAGTTGCTCATCTCGGCTCGTTAAAAAATGGAGTTGAGTTCGAGCTTGAGTCCATTCGATTCCAGTGTTGATCAAACTTTAACCCAGTCAAGCCCAAGTAGCTAGCAATCTATCTTATCTTATTTACAACCTTATATTCAACAAATCTCAATCAAGTTTGAGTAACATAGCTTATTATGTGTGAGTGTGAGGAGTGAAATACAAAGAACTAAAGTCTGATATTCATCAGGTTTTGGGGAAGCTAGGTGCTAAAAGTTGTAGTATGAAAGAAGTTTCTCATGTCTATACATTTCTAACGCTGTTTTACTTGCTGAATAAATGGGTTATATAGCATATTCGTGTTGGTTTGTAGATTTGGTATAGCAATGTTCCTCATCCTAAGCTTGTGGAATACAAGAAGGAACAGAACTGGGTGCGTAAATCTGGTGATTATTTTGTTTTCCCTGGCGGTGGTACTCAATTTAAGAATGGTGTTCATAGTTATATCGATTTCATACATAAGGTATGTTCTGGAATTTTACAATCCTTTTAGAAGATAGCTCTTGATTTCTGATTTGTTGTCTGCTCTTGGTTGAAGAGTAGACCCCGAACGCTTTTTTTTTTCTTTTTCTTTCTTTTGACCCTTCTTTCTTCTCTCCTTAATGGTTTTGTTTTTTCCTTCCAGACTTTCCCAGCTATTAAATGGGGGAAGAATATTAGGGTTATTTTAGTTGGCTGTGGTGTTGCTAGCTTTGGTGGTTATTTGCTGGATAAAGATGTAATTACCATGTCATTTGCCCCAAAGGATGAACACGAAGCTCAGATACAGTTCGCTCTAGAGAGGGGAATTCCTGCTATACTCTCTGTCATTGGTACACAAAAGCTGACATTTCCGGACAACGCATATGATTTAATACATTGTGCACGATGCAGAGTTCACTGGGATGGGGATGGTATCTTTTATTAGTTCCTATCAGCATATGTTTGATCGTATAACTTGTTCCAGCTTTACTTTCTTCGCATATCATGGAATTATTGAGACTTCTGCTGTTTTGGAATGCAAAATTCAGGCGGGAAACCATTATTGGAGCTGAACAGGATTCTCAAGCCAGGAGGATATTTTATATATGGTCTGCTACACCAGTTTATCGAGATGATGAGAGAGATCGTAAAATTTGGAACTGTGAGAATATCATCCTCTCTTACTTTTCATGGGGAGATACAAAATTGTTTTCCCTTAAGATTTTCCTTGTGCGTCATTATTAGAATCTAGATGTGCTAAGCTGTCCAATATTCTGTATTTATATCAGCAATGGTGGCTTTAACAACAGCCATATGCTGGAAGGTTGTGGCTAAAACTGTTGATTCAACTGGAGTTGGGCTCGTAATATATATCAAAAGCCTTCCTCATATTCTTGTTACAAACGGCGCAAAGAAAAACTTCCACCCTTGTGTGAACAGAAAACCAAGCAGAATGTCTCGTGGTAATTTTTTGGGAGTATTATCCATATGTGCACGGGTTTACTACTTCTGATGTCTAGACTGAAGCAATTTAAACTGTAGAGTTGTGTCTTAAAATAACGTTCGCATATGTGGTGTCATCTTCTTTTCCGTTGAAATTGATTCTAATGATGTCTATTGAGTTTGGCAGGTATGAGCCTCTCAGTCATTGTATTTCGCATCTTCCAGTCGACAGCATGGGTAATATGCTCAGATGGTCCACACCATGGCCCCAGAGGCTTAGCAGTAAGCCTCCAAGCCTTCCATCTAAACCAGATGCTGAAGATATATTCAATGAGGACACCAAACATTGGGCAGCACTTGTATCGGATGTGTACCTCGGTGGGCTGGCTATAAACTTGGCACGGATAAGAAATGTGATGGATATGAATGCTGGTTATGGAGGGTAAGAAATTTAACAACTTTTTTATGTAAAAAGCAAACATTGAACAGATGTATCAAGTTGAATTTACTCTTGTAAGAGTTCTCACACTCATATTGAAATTGTTGTTTGCAGATTTGCTGCGGCACTTATCGAGCAACCTCTCTGGGTGATGAATGTTGTACCAATTCATGCACAAGATACCTTGTCCATTATTTTCGAAAGGGGATTGATCGGAGTCTATCACGACTGGTGTGAGTCTTTCAATACTTACCCTCGAACGTATGATCTACTGCATTCCAGCTTTCTCTTCAAAAACCTAAAAGATAGGTACGCTGTTGCGATAAACACTTAAACACAACTGATCTAAATTTACATGTAATTTTGAAGTTATTGGATTTATGGTTGTTGGACAATTTGCCTCAGATGTGACATCATCGATGTAGCTGTGGAAATTGATCGTATAATGAGACCCGGTGGATATCTTTTGGTCCAAGACACCATGGAAACGATTAAGAAGCTCAATCCGATACTGCGCTCGCTTCACTGGTCAACAACTCTTTACCAAGGCCAATTTCTTGTTTGCGAGAAGGGTTTTTGGCGTCTGAGTGAATGATGACCGAAAAAGAAACATGGACAGCAATCAAGGTTCTTCCACTACCGATTTGCTCTCGATTATGATTGCCTTTTAACCATTGATTATCTAGCTTCTGCACTGGAATTCAAAGTTGCAACATTCAAATTTACCTTGAATTCAAATATCTGAGTTTCCATAAACAACAGGTTCAGCAGAAGTTTTGGACAACTGCGTTACGCGGATGCAAAGTGAGCGTTTCATTCGACACGAGTATATTCAATTTCTTTTAAATTTCTATATATTCGGAGGATTATAGCCCTCTATTTATGATCAAATATGTATCAGATAACTTTTTTTAAAAAAATGACAAGTAAAAATAATGTAGATGAATAGGTTGTTGAACTTGAACAGATGGAGAGAGAAAATCATAGCATATGGTTATGTATTATTCACGTTTTAGTTAAAATTTGATTAAGGTTCACTTTGAAAGCTTAACTAGGTTGGGGAATTAATTAAAATTTTGATTATTTAAGTTTAATAAAAATAGTTTATATGATTTAATAGATTTATATATAGGTCGTGAAATGAAATATTAAACTTATAATATTTTAAGCTTAACTTTATAATTTTATATTTAATCCAACTACAAGATAATTAGGTGGTCATTACAAACTCCAAACATATGTTAAAGCACCCTAAGGATTTTTTTTGGGGGGGGGGGGGAAGAGAGATCTTATCTTAAATCTTTATGAGATGATTGATCGATAATTCTTTGTTCAAGTTAAAGATATGAACTACGAACTATCAATTTAATTATTTTTTATTTTTTAAAATATTATGAGCTATTATCCCATTCGTTATACATCAATTTAATTATTATTAAATTGGTAGTACAATTTGAATATCAAATTGACGAATCTTTAGGACTTGGGCAGATTAAGTTGTCCAAGAGTTCTTGGGGTCCTTGGAAGAAAGATGAAACTGGTATCGGCTGCTCTCTAGAGGTGATTTTTTATCTTTAAGACATGTTAGAGATCAGTTGCCACAAGATCTTGTTGATGCTTATGACAAGTTCCAAGAACAAGTTGACAAGCATTTGGCCCCTACCAAAGCAAGAATGGTATTTGAGGAAGAAGAAAAGAGGGTATGAGAAGAAGAGGAACAGAAATATTCTGAGCGCAGGGTAGATGATCTGACCAAGTTGTGTATGAAGGTTTCTGCTTCTATAGAACTTGTTAGGAAGGTTGTTAGAATGGTGGGTTTTACAAATAATATGGGTCGTCCAAGGCCAATCGACTTACTTTTGCATTGGAAGATGCTGACATCGTTAAGTGGTACGCTGGTGTTGGAAGGAGATGGCTGGATTTCTTCTGTTGTTGTCACAACTTCAGAATGGTGGAAACGGTTGTTTCTTATCACTTGAGGTTCTCTTGTATTTTAACATTGGCACACAAGCATGAATCCACCAAACTTGAAGCAATTAAACATTACAGTAAAGATTTGAAAGTCTCGAATATAAATGGAAACGAAGAAGTTTACTTCCCGACCGAGAGGGATATTAAGATGACGGGTGATAAAAATATTTCAGACCCAAAATTGGTGGATGGCGCTATATCTCGACTTTGATCAGATTGGCATCCGATGAGCTATCACATCCTTGTGTTGCTCATTTCTGTGGAGAACTGATACAATCATTTATAGAGTTAGGTTAATGCAAAATCATCTGAATCTGAATCCCCTGGATGAAGCTCAGTGGGTTAAGGGTATGGGTGTTATTCATGAAACCTTGAATCAGATATGCTTGCCTCTGTCCCGATCACATAAATGATATATACATGGGTAAAATCACCCTTCAGGATATCGACTGCACTTCATTTGTGGAAGTGGACTGAGTGGGCTTTGAATGGGTCAAAATGTATCTGAAATGTGCTAATGATCTGCCGCAGAAGAGCTGAAATTGATTGAAGAAACCAAAAAGACCACATTGGAGTAAGCTTCTAAAATCTCTCCTACTCTTCCAAAACCTTCTATTATATTTGGGGACCTTTTCGACACGAATACACCATATTTCTTTGAAGATTCATGTCTTAAACTTGTGTCCGACACATTTTTATACATAAGTATGCCACACAAATACTTGAAAAAAAACTTGGAAATAAATTGAACATACCCAAGCACATATTTGTATCCAACAATACCTGGATTTGAATAACGTAGTTGTTGCGTTTCAGGTGTACTGAAGCTGAAGAGATCAGAACCTGTGAAGATTTCGGCAATGTGACTAGTTCTTCAACTGTTGCCATTGTGTACAAAGGCACATTGTCTAGTGGGATTGAAATTTCTGTGGCCTCCGTCCCGATGAAATCTGCCCAAGATTGGCCGAGAAATTTAGAAACACAGTTGAGAAGTACTCCGACTACATTCTGAGTATCGGATCTTATTGGTTTGTCTAACTATTTCTAGTTTTATGGTTCCAGATTGAAACGTTATCGAGAATCGATCACAAAAAATTTGCCAACCTTGTCCGGTATTGCGAGGAAGACGAGCCTTTTGGTGCAGATCAAGTGGAGAAAATCGAAGAGGTGATCAAATCTTGTGTCCACCCCGAACCTCGACAAAGACCAAATATGAGAGAAGTCGGTGCTAGACTCAGAGAGATCAACGCAATTACGCCCCGAATCACGATTCAATACACATTTCGTAACGAAACTTTAAAGGGGTCTACTTCCCCGGTCTTAAAGATGTTTCGACAATAATTACAAATTTTTATATTAATTTAATATTATTGGATGAATATATAGTAATGATTGAGATTAAAAGCTAGAATTAGGAGATTTTTATGAAAAATATATAATTTTAGCTATCAATTTACACTTATATAATAGTCATAATTTAGTGAATCTATTTTATTTTTAAATCGTGTGGGTGGATTATACTATATAGAGAGAGAGAGAAAAAAAAATTAAAATTCAATAATATGATGTACATTTTTAATATTTTACATATTTTTTGAATCGTTATATTAATTAAATTTAACGATTGAGACTAATTCTTTTATACGCAGGATAGTTACACTTTTTTCTGTAAAAGTCTTCTTATTTTTTAATAATAATCTTAGTCATCTGTTATATATAAATAGGATTAGAATCTACCTAGATAATATAAAACTTTTTTTTTGTTTTATACGGATTTAGGAACATTTGATAAGTAAAAATAGATGGTTGAGATTAACATCTAATTTTTTTTATATTTTATACATCCAACGGTCTTAAATCTATGTAAAACTAAAATAGTTTAATATTGTGTAATAAGATAATATCTAATATATATATGATTTTGATTTCAATGTTTAATTTGGTTAATGATTTTTTTGTGATCCATTCCCATAAGGTATCCAAATTTAGTTTTAAAGTATAATTTGATACATAAGTTTAAATGTTTTTATGACTTACATTAATATTTATTTTTAACATTTTATTCTAAATTAGTACTTACGATAATTAAATTAATTTTAAATTGAAAAATTAAATTAATATTTATAATTAGATAAAATAATAAAGTATCAAATTAAATATTTAAAACAAATTTAGATACCGAAATATATTTGTTAAAATTTTATTTATAAATGAATGAGAAAATTTATTGAAATGCTAAATCAACAAGTACCAAAAGTATTAGTGATAAAATAAGAAAAAGTAAAGGGACATCTTAGCAAAATCAAAATCTTCCCTAATAAACCTTTAAACATCAAAAACCCCTGGCACCGCCGCCCGCCTACTCACTTCACTGTCTTCGCTTTGCAAAGTTGAACGTTCCCCTTGTTCCCCATTCACAAATGTCAAACCCCGATTCGGTACCCGAATTGGCTAAGCCTAATCCGAAATCCGACCCGGAACACCAAAAACCCTTCAACACCAACGAAATCGACGAAGAAGAAGATGGCGGCGATGACGAAAACGACGTCGAAGATGATGACGAGGACGAAAATGACGGCGTATTCGGAGGACCGAACCGGCCTAAACCTCAATCGCGAGAGGCTCGGTTGCGTTCGGAGAAACACAAAATGGACTCGCTGATGCAGCGAATGAAAACCGGTCCGGTTTCGGTCCGCGTCCACGACGTCATCATCAAAGGGAACACGAAAACGAAGAACCATATAATTGAAGCCGAGACGGAGGTGTTGAACAACGTCGGCTCGATGCAAGAGCTGTTGAAAGCGTCGCAAATTGTGAATTTGCGGCTGCAATCGCTTGAAATTTTTGATTCCGTGAAAATTACGCTCGATTCCGGTCCGCCTGAACTTCCTGGAACTGCTAATGTGATTATCGAGGTTGTTGAGACTGCCGGCCCGCTTTCGGGAGAGATTGGAGCTTATACGAAAGCGGAGGTGAATTTCGTTTTTTAATCTGATTTTTTGAAGGTTTATTTTGCCCTCTAGTTTGCGTGTTTTGAATTATATATGTTTGGCTACTGAGACATTGGAGGAAAATTAATTGCAATGCGGTTTTTTTCTAGACATGGGTTAAATGGAATATATGAAATATGAATAGTTGGGATGGAATTTAGTTTTGAGTTTAATATGCTGAAATGAAAATGTCGTAAATTCTGGTTATTGAATTAGTATAATGTGGTAATTAGCTATGTTACTTGGACTCTTGCATGAATATTCAATATGGGTATGTTCAATTTTTGTGAATTTGTTTCTGTTGGATACGAGAATTATTTGACAAGGGTATGACTTTGGTGAGTCGTATCCCATACTCGTGTCCAAATGTTTGTTCGATACTTGAAAAAAAATGAAGAGTCTGAGCAACATAGTTGATTAGATTTTGTGGAGAGGAACACTTCCTTTTAAGCTGATCGAGCATACGGAATAACGACAATGCTAATGAATGAGAATATTGTGAATGGGAGGATGTACATGGCTGCATTATTGATATTTATTGAAGGTTTAGATGGATGAAAGAGTAGAAATCTTTTCCAATGTTATATTGAAGATGCATTTTGTTCCATTTGTATGATATTTATACCATGCGTAATATGTATATAGTTATGCATTTAGTCTACATGCGACCAACCAAAAGTGATATTGCAAATAAATTAGACAACCATGATCATAATATTTATACTAGCTTTGATATGGAAAATTATGTTCCTTCTGCCGTTTGATCCCCAATTTTCTGTATGAAGTCTTAAATTTGAGCTTTTAAATTTGTAAAATGCCGTTGTAGGCTAGATCTTCCACAGTGGAAGGATCTGTCAAGTACAAAAATTTGTTTGGTTATGGGGATCTTTGGGATGGTTCATTGGCATATGGAATCGGTCACTCAGCTGAGTTAAGCGCTGGCGTGTATTTGCCACGCTTTAAAGGACTGGTAACTCCTGTCACAGCACGAGCATACTTACTATCCCAAGATTGGCTTAAGTTTTCTTCATACAAAGAGCGATCAATGGGCCTGTCTCTTGGATTATTTTCAAGTCAACATCATGATGTGGCATATAATCTTGCATG
This sequence comes from Hibiscus syriacus, assembly GCF_006381635.1. NCBI lineage: Eukaryota > Viridiplantae > Streptophyta > Magnoliopsida > Malvales > Malvaceae > Hibiscus > Hibiscus syriacus. The sequence goes on along the minus strand of NW_024062618.1, from coordinate 640,275 downwards.
GCGTACCTTAACTGATCCATCACAAATGTCATCGAGGTCCGTAAGGAGGCAGCTTGGCCATATTTTACTTTCTTCTATGAAGTATACCTTCAAATTTGACAGGAGAAATTCCTCAATGCGGCCAACTCGGGGTTATGCTTTTGTTTCTACTACTCAACTTGGTGGGCTTGTACCTGATAGTCGGAGCTTACGATTTCTTCGGCAGGTATGAATTATGCATGCTTCTCATTTACCCCCAAGCATTCTTTTTTTCTCACAAACGTGTGTTTGTACGTGTTTGTCAGAATTGCTGTTTGTCATTCTTTTCCATTGATGGTTTGTGACAGGAATTTGATCTTCGTTACGTTGTTCCTATCGGATTTTATCATGCTGCTCTTAATTTTGGGGTTTCTGGTGGTGTTGTCTTTCCATGGGGGGACGGGTTCTTGAGTAAACCGTCATCTCTGCCAGAAAGATTCTTCTTAGGTGGCAACATATCTCCAGTTTGTGCTTTAGGAGGGCCAACAGCATTATGGGGATTTAAGACAAGGGGATTGGGTCCAACAGAGCCTAAAAGGCAGGTTAACGATGGAAATGTCGGTCCTTCTGGCGTGGATTTTCTTGGAGGAGACCTTGCTGTCACTGCTTTGGCAGACCTTTCTTTTGATCTACCATTTAGGTGGTTTAGAGAAAAGGGAATCCATGCTCATGTGTTTGCATGTGCTGGTAATGTTGCCAAGTTAACCGAGAACGAGTATCGCAATTTCTCTGTTCAGAAGTTTGTAGGGTCACTTCGAAGTTCAGTAGGAGTTGGACTTGTTGTCCCTACGAGTTTATTCCGAATGGAGGTTTGTGTTCTTTCTCTTTCTCTTACCTTTATATTCCCTGAGTATTATATCATCAACAATTTCTGATGGATAAGCTGGGGTGGGGAATTTGATCTTGGGATAGGATCTCCTTTCGCTGTAGAATATTTGACTGATCATATAGGTCCGCTTCGCCTTTCATATCAGTTGATGCTATTATTGAGGAAGAAATGTATACTGAAAGTAGTCGAGATAGGTTTTTAAGATCTGTTTCTCGCAGAACTTCCAGCATATAGATACAGAAAGCATATCGCCGATGATCGTTAATTTTTTGCACAGTGCTTTCCATTATGTTTGTTTCATGTTTTTAACAAGTCTAGGAGCTGGGATTTTGTAACTAGAACACAAATTTTCCTCCTTTCTGGTCCAGCTTAACTACTGCTGTATACTGAAGAAGTTCGAACACGATCAAGCAAGAACCGGTGCCTGGCTTACTTTTTCTCCTGCATCCTAGAATTTCAGACCTTATATCGTGTCCGACATGAACGAAAACCGGTGTTTGGCTTACTTCCTCTTGCACAAGACAGTTTCGGAGGTGTCCGGCGGAATTTTGGAATCAGTTCGATGCTGAATTGACATTTTCTGTGTTGTTACTTGCTTTTCACCTGGAAAAATAGGTCAACGTCATCACAAATTGTATTTCATATTCCAGTTGCAACAATCTTGGCGGAAGCAACTTTTAAAGCCACTTTTCCTTGTAACCCTTGCAGATACATTTCGGGATGATTATTTGATCGGATCGACTCAAATTAAAAAATTTGAATTAGTCGAATTTATATTTATTGTTTTATCAATAAAACTTTAATTTGAAAATTTTTCGAGTCAAGTTCTTAAAATCCAAGTTAAATTAAATATATTTAATCATTATTTAAATTTAAATATAATTATTTATAATATTATATTATTAATTGATTTTAATTTAAATCACTCTCTTTAATCATATTGTTTATATATATATATATATATATATATATAAAAGGATGGGCATGGGACTCGAACCCGATGGGTTCTGACCCGACTCGTTCGGGTTGGGTTAATTTTTAAAAAATTGGGTTCGGGTCGAGTCGGGGTTTTTTTAAAGATATTGTTCGGGTCGGTCAAATTTTAGTTTAGGGTAAAAAATACCCGACCCAATAAAAATATAATTTTACCTTATATATTTAGGAATAATTACAATAATACTCCTTTATATATTATTTTTTCAATTAAATCACTGTTTTTATTGAATAAAAATAATATTTTATTATTATTTCGGGTCAAGTCGGGTTCAGATTGGAGGATATATATTTTTCAGGTCGGGTCGGGTAAAAACTATAAAATTTTCGGGTCGGGTCAGGTTGGTCGAAACCTGACCCAAACTCGACCCATATCCATCCCTATATATACATATAAGGTTAGGATCCACTTATATAATGTAAAATTTTTTAGTTTTATATGGATTTATAATTGTTGTATGAGTGAAAATAGATGATTGTGATTGACTTTTTTTTTCTTCTTCCAATGAATATCTTCTCATTTTCTATTATCAATCTCATCCATCTATTTCCAGTTATCTAATAGTCCTAAATTTATATATAACTAAGAGTTTTATATTGTTTAACAATATACTACTATATATATATATATTCTTACTTTACTTTTAATTGTTTTTATATTTATTGTGTATTTGGATATCTAACGGATCATTTAATTAATTCGTATTAAGATAATAATATTTGTATTTGACATAATAATAAATAGAAGGGTAAACTACACGTTTAGTACTTAATTTATTATTTTTGTTCTATTTTAGTACCCAAACTTTATTTTATTTTAAAATTATACCTAACATTTAATTTAGATTTCAATTTGGTACCCTATCATTAAAAATTAAGAGAATCAAGATGTGATTTTTTAATGATGATGTGGTATTACCTTATGATGACATGTTAACATCAACGTTAAATCTTAATGATAGTGTACCAAAATGAAACATAAACTAAAAATTAGGTATGATTTTGAAACAAAATAATGTTTGAGTATCAAAACAGAACAAAAATAATTGTATAGGTACTAAATATATAGTTTACCCTAAATGGAGTTAATTAAATTATCCAAAAAAAAACTTTATTTTGGGCTATGAAGGCTCCAGAATAGCATAACCCAATAGTCCAATTACCCAAAGCTGAACAACGATGGCCTTTAGGCATTTTAGGGTTTCAAGCTTTCTTCTCTCTATATAATCTCAAATCCCCAGTTTCAGCACATCACTCTTGTCGCAGCCTCTGAAGAAGGAAGCAAAAACCGGTGGTTTCGAGCTGCAAAAAGAGTTCGATTTCGAAGCCTTTTCGCCATGAGAGCTAAGGTGTTAACTTAACCATTCGAATCACGATCTTCATTTTTGATACTTTTCAATTGTTCTTTGATTGAAATATTGAAATGGGTTTTCTTATTTTTGTAATTTTCAGTGGAAGAAGAAGCGTATGAGGAGGTTGAAGAGGAAGAGAAGAAAGATGAGGCAAAGATCTAAGTAATCTAATTTCTTTAGAAGCCCGTAATTTCAATCTCTTGTTCTTTTAATTTTGCTTTGTTTGATGGATACTGTACTTTTAAAAGGATTTTCGTTGTTGTCTTTGATGAACCATTTTGACCTATTGAAACATGTTGAGCTCTTGGTTAAAATCTTGTGGTTTCGGATGTTAATTTTTTTACTGTTTTTTCTGCATAAAGTTACGAATGCTTTGTTAATACGTAATTATGGACGATTGTGGCTATAGATTGAATTTAGGAAAGCATATAGTTAGTGACTAGGCTGATCAGATTGCTTGTATCTGTCCTTTTGCCATTATCATTCAAGTTTTTATCAGCTGTGAAAAATGGGTAATTTAGAATTCTACTTGTATCTGATCAGATTAGCTCCATTGCTAATTTGTGTGGCCCTTGAAATCGACGTTTCCCAGCCAAGTCAGCCTTAATCACCATTATCTATTCAGAAAATAAGCAAGCCACAAATTAGTTCTTAGCCACAACTTGGTTTTTCAAGCAAAGGGCATAGCTGAATCACATGATCGAACCCGAAAAGTAGTAACTTCAGCCACACCATAGATTGGGGTTGTGGGGTAACCTTCGATGGTGTTTCTAAAACATATCTCTATTTGTCATTTAACCCCCCATAACTTGTTGACTGTTTACCCCTTATGCGAAAACAACATAATCAAAATGCTAGGTGTAGGCATGAAAATGCTTGAAATGAGGACACAACCTATTTTAACCATGTTTCCTCTCTCCTGCCATGAGACCTTATAAAAGGTTGGCCTTGGTTACCTACCTGGTTGTGGCCTTATATATGGGGGTATAATTGTTGGATACATTGCTATTCTTCGATATGGTTTCGAGATACCTGTATGTTTTCGGCATTGCTATGCTCGAGTTTAGTTGTTGGATGCATGTATTTTCCTGGTATTACTATTGTCAGCTATAGTTGTATTTTCCTGGTATTATTATGGTCAGCTATAGTTGTACTTGTCGTATACACTGTTTGGGTATTCATTTGCTCTTGTATAGTTGTTGGATACGTGTTGTTTTCGGTATTGGTTTGTTGGTGTTTCTGATATTGCTGGTGGTGATGAGTTGAGGTGCCGAGTTTTTCATGCACGGTGAGATTTAGATTTATGATTCTAATTAGTTCTTTTTAATCATGTTAAATGTGGGAATCGATATTTTAATTTGAGAATTTAATTGAAACTTTCTAGTGCGAGCTTTTTAAAGTAGATTTATGATGCTTCTCATCAGAATCGAAAATTTTCAAGTAGAGTTGAATCAACATTTTAATTCCGTACATTGTTCTTTTAAAAAGCTGATTTATTATGCCCACGTTGGTTTTTTAAAATCGAATGCCTCGATAATTTGTATTTTGAATAAATAGTTGTAATAGCATGACAATATCATCCTTTGGAACTATGATGTTGTAAATCGATATTTTAATTTGAGAATTTAATTGAACTTTCTAGTGCGAGCTTTTTAAAGTAGATTTATGATGCCTTCTCATCAGAATCGAAAATTTTCAAGTAGAGTTGAATCAACATTTAATTCCGTACATTGCTTTTAAAAAGCTGATTTATTATGCCCACGTTGGTTTTTTAAAATCGAATGCCTCGATAATTTGTATTTTGAATAAATAGTTGTAATAGCATGACAATATCATCCTTTGGAACTATGATGTTGTAATTACATTAATAAAACAACTTAACCAAATTTTAGTTGTTAAGAACTAACGAAGGCTTGATAATATTGTTGAGGAAGCCAACTACAGTACTAATTGTCAAAAAAAAAAAGTTGGACATGTTCTCACTAAACTTTTCAGCCAATGTAATATCCTTTTTCGTAGTGAAATGAAAAAAATTATAAAATAATATCCTTTTTCCTTGTCCCTTAACACTCGAAATTAAGACATAAACAAGATATACTATTTATTTTAAATGGTCAATTTAATTTAACATATAACTTAATAAATTGTCAAAAAAAAAATGGGGATTGGTCCTCTGGGGCTCCCATCTTTGGCAAAGCTGAGACGACCATTGGTTAAATAATTTCCCGAGTGTTTTAAATCAAGTTAATATATTAATTATAATCGATTTATACATTATGTCTTTTTTTATTTTTTTGTTGTAATTATATAGCTTAGAAAGTAAAATAACATAGAATTTTATTCAATCCAAATTTTAACAAACGGAAAAGAAAAAAAATGGAAACTCATCCTAAACAATTAGTCCAATATTTTTTTATCCTAAATCTTGGACCTCAAGGAATAACAACAAATACCTTAACCATTGAGGTCGTTTGGTTTGTGCAAGTAAAATATTTTAAATATACTATGATATAATAACATATAGGTTTAATTATGAATTTCATCATTCTACTTTACAAAGTTGAAAAAACGATCTATTTACTTTAATTTATCAAAATCCATTTCGCATATTTTATATAAAAAAAAACCTTCGATGCTACTCCGTTTGGATAACAATCTTAAACATTGTCATTAAATCAAATGACCTATAAGTTAATTGTTTAACAATAAGAACATAATAAAAATTAAGAAATTTTTGATTCAAACGAAACAAATTAACAAAAGTCAACAGTTCAAGTTATGGGTTTACCAATAATTTGACAAACTTTTAAGTTTCCATAAAGTGCAAATCTCAATTATGAGAAATTGAAGAAGATGGACTAACTTATATTTTTTAAAAATAAGAGGATAAATTCAGAATTTCACCAAAAAGTGTATAGTAATACAAATTTATGAGTAATTAATTTCATAGACTCAATTAATTGAACGGTGCCCCTCAACGAACCATTTCAGGCGGGATTTCTGTAATGATTCTCGTTCTTCCGTTCTGTACAAACTCCATAATTTATGTTTGTGGCAGTTTATCTCCAAATAGATATCTGGATTGAAACCAGTAGCGAGGTTGGCCTCTTCGAGTGTGGCAATTCTTTCTTCAATCGATTTGATGCAGCCTTCTTTCTTTTGCTTTGAGGAGATGGTCCATTACTTGGACGCAACTTCAATGTTTTTCAAGACTTTTGAAGCACTCAGTCCCCTCGAATTCGAACTAACCTCTTTTATGAGATCGACATAGCCTGGGTCATCTGCCCAATGGTTGAACCACTTGGAAGGTCGAGGACCGAACTGAGTGGATAGGACTTTGAAAACTACTGGGGAATGATTCGAAAGATTTTTCGGGAGCGCGCACTGAACACAATTTGGAAACAAGCTAGCAGCTCGGGGGATAGGAGGAATCTGTCTAGCCTGCTAGCTGAAACCGATGCACCTCCTCTGCATCACGTAAACGGTCCACCCTGGAGAGGGAGGTCTACCATTTTGGGGAAAACGGGTTATTTCCCACACGAACGTAGTTTAAAAATTGACCTAAAATGTCAAGATTAAAACCACCAAAGGTTGCACAGCGGATAAACCTGTCAAACTATATTAAACACAATGAAAAGAACCGAATAAAAACAATAAAGGAGAGAACACACCAAATTTACGAGGTTCGACGAGAATATCGTCTACTCCTCGGGCACCACACCGGATGATAACTTCACTATATCGCCAATATTACAACAAATGGAATTCTTTGAAATTCCCAAAGTGGGAGAATGAAGAATACAAGAGGAAGAGAGAACTTGTTTTAGGGATGATTTCTAATGGAAATACTTAGGCCTATTTATAGTTGAGTTTCAAGAACAATATGTTCAAAGTTTGGCCACCTACCAAAGAATTTTCCAATGTGTACAAGTTAGCCACCAAATATGAAATTCACATGTTCAAAGTTTGGCCACAACCAAGATGAATTTCCAACTTGTCAACTTAATTTCTAGACAAATCTAACAAATCTCCACCTTGGCTTGAAATTACCAAGCCTACTCAACTTCTTCAACTCCCAAATTTGTAGTGCCTCTAATTGCGCTCACAAGCGCCACACACCCGAAGGGTTCATACTTTCAGGATGTTAATCAAGTTCAAACATGATTGAACTTGATTACTGTTACCACATTGGTCATCATATCTGCAGGATTTTCTGATGTCGTAATTTTCTGAAGTAGAATATTTCCTTCTTCAAAGATCTCCCGCACAAAGTGATACCTCACGTCGGTATGCTTAGTCCTTGAATGGTAGACTTGATTTTTCGCTAAGTGAATAGCGCTCTAACTGTCACAATAGAGACTAATGTGACTTTGAACAACTCTCAAGTCTTCCATCAACCCGTTAAGCCAAATTGCTTCCTTTACAGCCTCTGAAACTGCCATGTATTCTGCCTCTGTAGTAGACAAGGCCACCGTAGATTGCAATGTAGACTTCCAACTTACTGGGGCTTTAGCAAGAGTAAAAAAATACCCAGTAGTTGATCGCAGCTTATCCAAATCACCAGCATAATCGGAATCAACATATCCAACCATACACTGACCAAGTGCTTCATCCTGTTTAAAAACTAAACCAATATCCACGTTTTGTTGGAGATACCGTAGAATCCATTTCACAGCTTGTCAATGCCCTTCTCCAGGATCATGCATGTACCTGCTCACAACTCCAACTGCTTGTGAAATGTCAGGATGCGTACACACCATTGCATACATCAAGCTCCCAACTGCATTAGCATATGGAACTTTTTGCCATATACACGTTCTTCGTTAGTTTTAGGAGATAATTGAGAACTAAGTTTCAAATGAGAAGCCATTGGGATACTTACATGTTTGGTATTTTCATTCATGCCAAAACATTGTAATACATTTCTCAGATACTGCTTCTGTGTTAAATAAAGCTTCACTCTCTGTCTATCTCTGCTGATCTCCATACCAAGAATCTTCTTGGCCTCACCTAGATCTTTCATCTCAAACTCTTGATTCAACTGAGCCTTTAATTTTTCTATCTCCTTTTGACTCTTCGAAGCGATCAACATATCGTCAACGTACAAGAGAAGATAAATGAAAGATCTATCTTTGAGCTTTTGCAAATACACACAATGATCATATTTGCTTCTAGTATACTTTTGCCTCCTCATAAAGCTATCAAATCGCTTGTACCACTGCCTCAGAGATTGCTTCAATCCATATAGCAATTTGTTTAGCTTACAAACCCATTTCTCACAACCACCATCTGTGTATCCTTCTGTCTGTGTCATATAGATCTCCTCTTCTAAATCATCGTGCAAGAAAGCCGTCTTTACATCAAGTTGAGCTAGCTCCAAATTCAACTGTGCTACCAAGGCCAATAATATTCTAATGGAGGAATGCTTCACAACAGGAGAAAATACTTCATTGTAGTCGATTCCCTCCTTTTGAGCGTAGCCTTTAGCTACCAACCGTGCCTTGTAGCGAACATCTTTCTTGTTATGAGATCCATCTTTCTTTACAAATACCCACTTGCATCCAATGGCTCTTTTACCTTTCTGTAATTGTGCCAGTTTCCAAGTGTTGTTCTTTTGGAGAGATTGCATTTCTTCATCCATGGCACTTTTCCACTTATCACTTTCCAAGCTTTGTATTGCTTCTTGGTAAGTGATAGGGATATCATCATCAACAACTGGAAGAGCATAGGCCACCATATCAACAAATCGAGCAGGTCTACGAATTTCTCTCCTTGGCCTTGTAACTGCAAGTGTTTCTGGTGTCTCCAATGGTTCTTGGGTTTGAACCTCTTCATCTTCTGATTCTTCTATTGGAGTTGAAGAATCAGCCGCGTCAACTTATGGGATCATCGTCTGCTGAAACTCCACCTGTTTTGGAGTATGCTCCACCTGCTGCGGAGTACTACTTGTTTGGACAGCTTCACTTGTTACCTTCTTTACTAGGGCAGATTCATCAAAGGTAACATCTCTGCTACAAATTATCTTCTTGGTGTTTAAACACCAAAGGCGGAATCCCTTCACTCCATGGGTGATTCCCATAAAGAGAGCCTTCTTTGCTCTTGGATCAAGCTTGGATTCCTTCACATGATAATAAGCAGTAGATACAAATACATGTAAGGAATCATAATCAGTAGCAGGTTTTTCAGACCATACCTCCAATGGTGTTTTTCCTCCTATTACTGATGACGGCAGACGATTGATGAGATGGCCAGCATATGTCACGGCCTCAGCCCAAAATGCCTTTCCTAACCCAGCATTAGACAACATACATCGAACTTTCTCCAATAGTGTTCGATTCATACGCTCTACCACCCCATTCTGTTATGGTGTATGTCTAACAGTGAAGTGTCGAACAATACCATACTCATGGCAAACGTCAAATAATGGGTCACTTTTATATTCCCCTCCATTGTCCGTCCTAAGACGTTTGATCTTTCTACCAGTCTGGTTCTCGATCATATTTTTCCATTTCAGGAAAATTTGAAGCACTTCATATTTAGACTTCATCGGATACACCCAAACTCTTCTGGAAAAGTCATCTACAAAAGTTACAAAATAATGGTTTCCTCCCAAAGACGATGTCTTTGAAGGACCCCATACATCTGAGTGAATATAATCTACAATACCTTTTGTATTATGTAGTGCCAAACTTCACTCTCTTCTGCTTTCCCAGAACACAATGCTCGCAAAAGTTCAATTTGCAAGCCTTTGCACCTTTCAACAATAATTTCTTTGCCAGGATTTGCAAGGATTTCTCTCCAGCATGTCCCAACCGCATATGCCACAACTGGGTTGCGTCCAAATCATCACCTCCGGAAGCTGCTGCAACTGCTCCAATAATTGTACTACCTTGGTAGTAATACAAATTATTTTTCCTGATGCCCTACATCATCACAAGTGCGCCATATGTGACTTTTAAAACTCCATCTCTCATAGTGACTACTGAGCCTTTGGATTCTAAGGCTCCTAACGAGATGAGATTTTTTTTCAAACTGGGCACGTATCGGACATCCGTCGGAACTCTGGTTGATCCATCTTGATTCTTCAATCGAGTTGAACCTATCCCAACAGTTTTACAGGCATTGTCATTGCCCATATAAACAACTCCTGCATTTAGTTCCACTAAATCGGAGAACCACTCCCGATTAGGGGACATATGATAGGTGCAACCCGAATCTAATATCCACTCATCGGAATGGAATGTTGTTGATGAAGCAACCAATGATATGTCAGAGTCATGTGCATCATGCTCTGCAACACATGCATTTGGAGCAGCTTTTCCTTTCTTCTTCAGCTTCGGACAATCTTTCTTCCAATGGTCTTTCTCATGACAAAAGGCACATTCATCTTTTCCCAGTCTGGACTTCGACTTTGATCTCCCTCTCCACTTTGGCTTTTGACTTTTCGGGCGACCTCTTGCCACCATGGCCTCCGCTGCTTCGTACTTGCTCTCCTTCTTGGTTTTCTTCCTGAGTTCATAATTATATACAAAGCAGCAGTTACATCTTTAAGGGTAACATTATCCTTACCATGAAGTAACGTTGTCTCAAGGTGCTCAAATTCATCTGGAAGAGATGACAACAACATCAAAGCCAAATCTTCATCTTTGAAGGTTTCATCCATGCCCAATAAGTCTTCAACTAGCTCATTGAACGCAGTGATGTGTTCATTCATACTGGTGTCTGGTTGATAATCAAATCTGAACAATCTTTTCTTCATGTGAAGACGAATCTGAGAGCTTTTCTTCAGGAATTTTTTCTCCAAAGCTTTCCACATCTTACTTGCAGAAGTCTCGTTCTTGTAGCCATACTTCTGCTCCCTGGAAAGACAAGATTGAATCGTGTTGCACGCCAAACGATTGATTGTTCCACATTCTTTCTCCTCCATATATTCGGGCTTTTCTTCCTCAATGGCGATGTCCAGACCTTGTTGGAATAAAGCGTCTAACACCTCGCCTTGCCACATGCCAAAATGACTGGATCCATCGAACAACTCCACCGAGAAATTTGTATTTGACATCACTCTCCTCACCGGTCCAAATGAAGAGCTTGATGTCTCAACTAATCCGTATTTTGGCATTTTAATTCTAACGAACAATATTCAATATCACGAACTGTATCTTTTCAGCAACGGAACCACCAGGATACCTCATCCGAAGCTCTAATATCAATTGTTAGGGAAAATGAGTTATTTCCCACACGAACGTAGTTTTAAAATTGACCTAAAATGTCAAGATTAAAACCACCAAAAGTTGCACAGCGGATAAACTTGTCAAACTATTGAATATTAAAACACAATGAAAAGAACCGAATAAAAAATAATAAAGGAGATAACACACCAAATTTACGAGGTTCGACGAGAATATCGTCTACTCTTCGGGCACCACACCGAATGATAACTTCAATATATCGCCAATATTACAACAAATGGAATTCTTTGGAATTCCCAAAGTGGGAAAATGAAGAATACAAGAGGAAGAGAGAACTTGTTTTTGGGATGATTTCTAATGAAAATACTTAGGCCTATTTATAGTTGAGTTTCAAGAATAATATGTTCAAAGTTTGGCCACCTACCAAAGAATTTTCCAATGTGTACAAGTTAGCCACCAAATATGAAATTCACATGTTCAAAGTTTGGCCACCAACCAAAATGAAATTTCCAATAAGTTTGCCACCAACCAAGATGAAATTTCCAACTTGTCAACTTAATTTCTAGACAAATCTAACATACCACACTATTTGATTGAATGAAATTGACCAGATGACCCATCGATGCCAACTCCGATTGAGAATGAGCACCTACTCTTTCTGATTCATCAACAACGGAGTTCAAATCACCCCAATCAATACTGGCAATTTTACATTGGATATAAACTCTGAGATGGACGGGAAGAACTCGATCCTTTTATTCACCACATTAGGAGCATAAATGTTGATGAATGATGATGACACACTTCAGTTTAAATTGGCAGAGAAAACCTTCAACGCAAATTGCCCTGTCGAACGACGAGATTTTGGAAGCCTCGAAGAAACTGCTATCCCACAAGGAAATCAGTCCACCAGAAGCCCCTAAAGACGGGGAGAAAGCCAACCCATTGAACCTTGATCCTCGAAGACGAAGCGATAACCCTGGCTTTAATGACATTAATTTGGATTCTTGAAGAAACGCAATACTAGTTTTCAACTCCGCAAATAACCTGAGAGCTGCCTGCACCTTCTCTGGCCTGCCAAGACCTCTGATATTCCATGATACTACTGCACAATTCATAAAAGAAAAAGATCAACACGATAGCAAGATAAAAAACCCATGGAAATTAATTGTTTCGAGCCAATTCAATGGCTATCAGACGATCAACCACCTGGTTATCCTTACAATGAAACTGAATTCCGATCCTTTTACCGAGAGACAGAGTAGCTTGCGCTTCTGAGATGGGCGATAAATGGATAGATGGAGGAACAGGGGACGTGGAGCTCTGGCCAACTGTATTCCCCACTGGAGTAGAGGACTGTGGGTTACCTGGTCTTTTCGCCCTCTTATTAATTTTTCTGGACTTATGCTCTTTTCGGATTTTCTTACCTGTACATACCTGAACACCTAACAGATTGGGCCCAGGGGAAGATGACGAAGGTTGGTACTGGAACTGCACAGATTTGGTCACAAATTTGATTACTTTTATTAAAGTTGGGCCCATGCGTTTGTAGAATCGACAGCTGGGCTTCCTCAATTGGGATGTCTTGAAGTCTGGACGCGTTGGATATAGACCATTCCTCAATATTTTCGCCAATGTGTACCCCTTCATAAAAAACTGCCCTCGACAACTTTATCAAACAGAATTGGGACGTCATGTAGCCCACCCCGCTCGAATTTGAATTACAACCTTGATTAAACTGTATTGCGCCACCTGGAGCATCGTCTGCTTGGACTTGGTGACCTGACTGCTCTTCGTCGGGTTGCAGAGGAAAGCTGACAACATCATCCTGGAGAATCGGTCTATGATTACACAAAGCAACGTTGCATAGAATGTAAAGCGGCACGTAACTATTCTCTTCATCGCCAACTCCCACCGGCCGACTACCATCGATGAACTGTGTTTCTTCTTCGAAATCCACTGTCCCCGAACTAATCTTATGCATTGTGCCATTAACGAGGATATTCAGCCTGTTAGGGATGATAGACGCTTTACCGACTTCCACCAGCACACGAGCTTCATTAAAGCGGTTCAAACCCAAAGTGTCTGCATCAACTTTCACAACATTCCCCCATTTCTGCATCAACTTTCACAACATTCCCCCATTTCAATCGAAAAAGCTCCGGTTCCACACCTGTAACGGGACGTCCTTCATTACTATCTGAACCTTGACTTTCTTTTTGCCTTCGAAGCCCTTAAGTAGTTCTAGTTCGTCAAACCACATTTGTATCATGGATTCTCTCATTCTCCAACATCGGACCTTTTCTTCGACTGACCTGAAACGAAGAACGGATAGAAGACCAGCCCATGGGCAGACATGCACTTGGAATCCTTCCGAGCTGAGCGCCTCCTGTACTAGGTTATTGTTATACATAGCTTTAATGGAACCCACTAGACAATTTGATCTCCATTTTGTTTCTTGGATGGGGATATTGATCACGTTCGACAATTCCTTACTTAAGCCTCCCCCCTCGCTACCATCAACTACATTGGCGAGCACTGTTTCTTCCTCCGCAAGCATCTTAGGATATCCTTCCTGACGGGCCGCCGGGGCCACTTCTAGATCAAGCTCCCGAATCTCTACCTGCCTCCCTGCGCCTTTTACCGCTTCCCTGTTCGACCTATTATCCCTTAACGATGGTCTCCACACCCTGGGAGCCCGAGCTGGCTGTGAATGGTTGGAGACTATGGGACTCTGCCCCATCGCGAAAAACGCTCTAATACGGGACCTGCCGATTAAACTTCTACTGCATTCTCTAATGGCGATCTTGGCAGCATGAAGGGTGGAAAAACGAGCGAACGCAAATGTTGTTTGTTTTACTATTTTGTTCTGATTCTTGTACGAAATGAATACGTCGATGACATGCTCGTATTTCCCAAAAAAACTCTCCTGAGCTCAAGCGGTCCGACTCTCTTGTTTACATTGTCGATAAAGACAGAAAACCCATTCCGCTGAACAAAATCTCTATGACGACCGTTGTCCGCCTGGGACACTCATCTCCTACCTCTTGAAAACTCGCAGCCCGACTGTCGCCGATGGAAACCTTCTTTGCTCCTGGCCGAATCGAAATGCATTACTTTGGCCATCTTCTTCACTTAATGTTTAGAATAATCTCTTTTCAGTGTTATTAATCAAAGTTTATTGTTGGGTACACCAACCAAATTTCCCAATTATATTTTGCATGTCGGTGATATAAGAGGTGGTGGTGGGCTGTTGGCCGGTGATTTCAACCACCCTCTTCCCTTTTGGCTAAATTTGGAAGCACACTTAAGTTGAATCGATTTCTAAATTGGGTACGAGCTCAAAGTTAAATTTGACATGAAAATTGAATTATTTGAATTTAAGTTTGTTTATATAATAAAAAATGATTTTGACTTTTGTATCTGATTTTAAATTTAAATATTTATTTTTGAATCTTTGAGTTTAAGTGTAAATAATCTTTGAAAAAACTAATTAAAAATGAATTCAATTATATTTTTAATCTTAATTTTTTTTAAAATAACCATTTTAATTTTTTTTTATTTCTTTTTATATTTAAATTTTTATAATTTTGACAAATTAAACCAATCGACCAAAAGTAATGAAATTTTTAGTTACTTTTATATATTCTTTTATATTTTTTCATATTATTTATTTTTATAGTTTTTCATAATTTAAATAGATTTTTTTACATTTTTATAATATCTAAATATTTTTATTAATTTAGAAAATATACTTTTTGTTTTCTCTACAATAAAATAAAATAACTAACATCGTCATTGACCACAAAAAATAAAGATTCAAATATCTTTAAAAAAAATTCTGAGTGTCATGTCAATAGATAAAAGAAATATCGGATTAAAATTATTCGAGTAAAATATTAAGATATTTAAATTTAACTCGATCGATGGTACAACTTAACCCGAATAAAATATAAATGTAATTGGATCGTAATTGATCTCTGAAACCAAATCGAAGATTTCCCCATTGACTTTAAAATTTTATCCAGAAATTTATTTTTAAAATTCAATAACCGAAATTAAAGAAAGAGCAAATCATTTGAAAAAAGTAAAAAAGAATCTGTGTATAAAGTAATTCGATCACAAATGACCTTTGAAACTCGATATTGTTACTGTAATGATAGCCAATACGAGTATGACCAAGACAGATCAGATTCGTGGACGTCTTCGTTTTGCTCGTTGCAGTTCAGCTTCATTCATCCAATCTGAGAGCCTCAACAGACCTTTGTAACCATAATATGTTACGGCAATCACAGCCGCTATGATGATGATAATCAAAAGCACACGCTTGATGGTGGCAACAAATTTCTGTTGGAAATAGTAAATAAGAATTGAAGTTTTTGAGCAAAGTGACTAGGAAATAAGGCTTATTCAACTTGTGAAAGAGAACAACATACCTGAAGTCTTGAAACTTGCTCGCCCTCTCGAATCCGGTCACGCCTTTTTCTGCGCTTTGGCCCTTGTTTTCCGTCTGGCTCTTTTTTCTTTGATAAATCATGCAATCGTACGGAATTATAAGCATGCATGCATGACAACAAAAACGAAAGATTGTAAAATGATTAATAGGAATACGTAAACAACAAATTCGAGACTCCCAAGTT
The DNA here is from genome assembly GCF_006381635.1 of Hibiscus syriacus. Lineage (NCBI taxonomy): Eukaryota > Viridiplantae > Streptophyta > Magnoliopsida > Malvales > Malvaceae > Hibiscus > Hibiscus syriacus. Next base: position 624,254 of record NW_024062618.1, on the reverse strand, counting down.
TAGCCAAACAGTTAATTTTTTGAAAACCGAGGATAAATCTCCGAAATTTGAGGATTTTTTCAGGGTAGATTGGCATCGGGTCCTAGCATCCCTGATAATATCAATATATCATAACTTGTAACAAGATCAATATAGGTTAAATTTCTGAGATAACAACGCCTCCGCCATGGCAATTATCTCAGCAACACCAACAAATTTTAACTCAAAAGAGGACTACTCGATGAAAGGAACAACGAAATGTGGGTTTCACAAATGCACAATTCCCCAAACCGCTTATCATGTTAGAGGTGATTACAAAAGATGCTTGAATCAATATGTATGCAATGCATCTTGTTTTCGAATAATCATTAACCAATATCTGAATAGCTTCAAAGTAATCTAACATAGATATGCGCAAGCAGATGATTGATGAAACAGGAGTTGAATAATTCTAACCCAATTTAAAACATCTTACCTCCAGAACCTTAGGTTTACGCAATTGTAAAGCTGACTCAACCTCCTGTACTTTGCTCTTACAATCCGAATTGCAAGCCAGAAGTCCAAGTCCAAATTGATTCTTCGGTATATCTTTGGGATCATGACCGGTATCATGATATGCGGCCTGAACATCTTGGCATATCCATTCCTTCTTCAAGGTTTGGCATTTACAACGAACGGTAACCTGGCATGTAGAAGATGAAGATCAAATACGATGTTAGTAATACCTTAAATTGTGATTGTGAACTCTCTTGTATAATATTGCTGAAGTTGAAGGGAGATAATCCGACAAACATTCTGAGATACAAAAATTTCTAACTTATCAGTGATATAGTCAATTAAAAATGAAAAGTATTACCTTTTTGCTGCACTTATCAGGGGCCGGGCATTTATCAACATGGCATATTTCAGGACATAAATGCGTACAGTTGGGAAGCTTTCTGCAGCACAAGTTTCCAAAGTTTTAGTATATATCTCAATCATAACAGGACAGCTGAAAACAATCCAATTTGGGGGGGGGGGGGGGAAATCGCTGCAGAGAGACCAAGAGTATATCTATAAACTACCTATGGCACGGGCCTCCACATGAGCGAGCAGCCACTTGGTCCTTTTCAGATAAATTGTTATAATAGATGCACTCAAATGCATGGACCATTGCACCACAATGACATGACCGTTTCACGAGCACTTTGCAAGGAGGGCATTCTCCAGGATGACATTGCAGAGGGCAGGGGTGTGAACATTTAGGCATTCTCTCCTGAGGAAATATTTAAGAGATAAGGCAATTGGAAGTTGGAACCTCATATTAAATACAGTTATATCTAACTAGATAAACTGTGGTGCTTATGTGGTGCAGATAGCAGCCTCATGCTTTTAAAGTTTACAGCACTCCAAAGACCAAGAAAGCAGGAACAGGGAAATAAGGCTCGGCTTGGCATGCAAGATGGGAAAGAGTGAGAATGGAAAATTTGTTAACCTAATGGTTAAGTTACGAAGTAGGAAGTGGTAAAGAATCTTAACCATTTGATTAATAATTTTTCCATTATCACTCCTTTCCATCCTTCATACTAAGCAAAGCCTAAAAGATTAGCTTGAGTCAAATATCATAAATGAGGGAATGAGAACAATAACAGGTTGGGCACCTTCTCGCAAGGGAGTCTACACTCTTCACAAGTTTCACTTCTTTTGTGATGTCCTGATGAAGAAGGCTGTGTCTCCAGGGGATGGCAAGTTTTCGTACAATAGTGATTGCCACAAGGAAGGAGATTTCCACACAAATTATCACAGGAAAATCGTGTTGTATTGGAGCAAACCATCTGAAAGAAGGAAGAAGAATGAGTTAAAAGTAAAACGAATGGCCTCGGACCAATCAGAAGCTACTCCTTTACAACTTAAAAAGAAGTAAAACCAACCATCCTCTCTGCTCCCATGTGCTCGCCAACGCATGGTCTCCAAACTAGTTCTGGGCAAGGAGGGCAAGGGGTGCCAGGAGTGCACCCAGGCTGAAGATATGATTTCTTTTTCTTAGGTTTCAATGTGAATTCTGGATTTGGAGGAGGTTTAGGCCCATGACACCTGGAATAAAAAAAAAGAAAATGGCATCAGCTAAAAGAGACGTGTAGAGAAACGTCTGAAATCACACAGTAAATATAAAAAGATCATTTGGCAAACCTTAAGTTGCACTTGTGACCGCATGGATATTCTACTTCACAAAGTGCCCGACATTGGGGGCATGGTCCATAGTGGCATCGGTGTGGCTGGTAAAAAGTGAAAGAGAATAACTGGCTAACAGAACTTGAGCAAAATATGCTATACCTTGTTTATGTTAAGTAAATGATAGAAAATAATGATGCTATCACACACTATCACTTTATGACCTATGAGATATATGGGCAATATAGGAACTTTTAAACATGATAAAAGAAATTAAATTTATGGATGTATTAATATAATAAAACTAGCTAATAACATAAGTTCTAAGACATAAGTATTAGCTAAACCAAGAAGGTTGTTATGCATATAAATGAATGAGGAAATCATGATGATGCTGTATTAACATGCAATCCTAGAACTCGGGCAATGTCACATTACTGTTAACAACATCATATAACCCACTCAAGGAAGTTAGTACAACATAAATAAGCTCTAGCAGGGAATATAAAAAAGGTAAAGAACCTTAATGGTACCTTACTGTTTGATGCATGCCTGCACAAAGGTGTTATCTTACATAATTTACGGCATTTAGGAGGCTTTTGATCCATCTCAGTACCACAAGGAACCTAGTAGAAAGAAACCATCACAAAATGTCCAAATGTGGCTTATATTAGCAACAGAAATGCATATGAATAACATAGAGTAATTTGCCAAAATACAACAAGCCCATCCTCGATTCAACTAAGATCATATATTTCCATAATAAGAGACCCCAATGCATGAATGCAATGATTGTATCCATCAACAAATGAACATAGAATCTGTGATAACCAGACTCTCACCTCAAAGAACGTCTCACCACATGCACATGAAATTGTCACCATAAGTGGACAGGGAGCACAAGCACCTCTACAATAATGAAAACTCATAATCAGCAAAATTTTCCTTCTAGAGAAGTACTCAAAGCAAATATGTATAGCAACTGAACTTTTTTTTCTCCAATAGTTGCCAAGATGACAATAACACGATGAAGCCAACTAGAAATTCACTTCGATAAATTCAGAGAAGGGATCGGCATTCCACTTAAACCAGCAATGACAAAGTTGCTAGGCAATTCTCTTTGTTTAGCATTGGTCTAATCCAACAGTTTTACTGCCTAACTCACACTAGCAAAGAAAGCTAAGCAATAAAACTTAATCATGCAGCATACCTATGGCAAGGGGCAGGGCATTTGTGGTTCTTGCACCTCAGCCTCTTATCACAAACCTGAAGCATCCATAAATCTATTAAACATTTCACAAGCAAAACAAATTCAACCAATAATAAATAAATAAAAACAAGACCAGAGATCACAGCACCTCTGAACATGGTGGACAATCTCCATCACAACAACGACGCCTACAAGCATGGCGTCCACAATCTCTCATTCTCAAACACTTCTTTTCACATGACAAATCTTGATAGCAAGGAACCTACATTAAATTCAGTTAACAAAAAAAGAAGAAAAAGTAACTGAAACTCAATCAATCAAACGTACTCTACCTCTTTCTTCAATCCACCACACCGGCATGACTTCTTAACCATAGTTCTACATGTCTCCACACAAGGTCCCTTATGACACCTTTCAGGACACCTATGGTAACCACAATTCAACAATTTATTACAAGTTGCACCACAAACAGGAGTCACCCCATCACAGGGCATCCCTTCATAAACTCTTTCGCCACAAGGACATGTCCTTCTCCCTTGCAGTGGACACTCCCCACAAGCTCCTCTATGACATCCTCTTTCACAAACATGTTTTCCACAGGTAAGCAACTTTTTACACTCATTTTCACAGCGAAAATCCCGGTCACAGCAATCCTTCTTTTCTTCCTTTTTACCACACCGGCAACGGTAAGTCTCACGTGCACGGCAAGGGGGGCACGTGCCTGGATGACAGATTTCGTAACAGTTATGTTTGTTACAATCTAAACGCTTGTTACAATGCCTGTTACAAGAAAAGTTTTTGAAACCACAACGGCGAAAATCCTCGACGGAGCCGCAAAAGCACCTGGTTTTAATGGATTTCGGGCAGGACGGGCAGGGACCGGGGTGACATAAAAGGAGGCAAAAGTGACCGCAATTGTTAGGCAACGGACGGTTGCATATTTCGCCGCAAGAGTGAGGAAGTATCCACGGGTTATCAGATGGAGGATCTCGGAGCTTACCACAGAAGCAAAAGTAGGATTTAGGGATTTCAGATTTGGAGTAGGATGAGCGGCATTTGGGACAGTTCCAGGTGGCTTGTTTGGCGGCGGTTTCGGCAGTGATTGGGAGACGTGCTGCAGCGCGAGCAGCGGAAAGATCCGAAGCTTGGCGGGCCCATGACTGAATGCAAAGGAGGTGGAAGAGCGCGAAGCATAGAGAGGAACAAGACCACGTCGGATCGGAGGGACGGATCCGTTCGAGGCAAATGAGGCACGATAAAGCGCCGGAGGAAGAAGAATTTAAGAATGATTGGATCTTGGACAGATCAACGGATGTGATCGAAGATGATGACGATGAAGATGAGGAAAAATCAAGGTATGCTTTGAAAATAGAATTTGAGAGATCGGCGCCGACTTGGAAGTTTTCGGAATCGGAGTCGGTGTCCGAGTCAGAGAAAGGAGGTTGCGATGATGGCAGCGGTGGCGGCGGAGGGTGGTAGTTGGCCGTTGAGTTCATTTTTGGGGATTTGAGAGGATCGGGTTTTGCCGGGCTTTTACAGTGATGCTTTAGACAGCTCTCATTTTTTCAGATTTTCATAGAAATCGTGTGCGAATGTGATGAATGGCTCAGCTACGGAAATGATTTAATATTGGATATAAATTAATTTTATTTTAAATTTTAAATTTTAAAATAATTCTTAATTTCAGACAATAAATCTATTATCAAAACAAATTACATATCTGATTTCAGATAATATTTTACATTTAAATAAATAAAATATATTAAAGATTATTAAATTATATAAAAATAATCTTTAAAACGTTATAATCAAATCTTTTAAACTGTTACAAATAATTCTTGCAATTTTAAAATATCAGCTTTAATAAATTTAATATTTTTTTATATTTAAATAATTTTAAGATCATTTCTTAATAATAAAATAAATTTTAATAATTATTTTGTAATTAATTAAAATGTTAATAATTATTTTATAACTTTCAAAATATTACTAATTAGGAAGATCATTCTAATATAATGTTGGAAATTCTGGTGTATTTTATTCTATCTATGAGCATGAATGATGAATTTAACGATAAATTACTTATTTGATATCTCGTTTTTTACTCTAATTATTTTTTAAAAATCATAATTAATGTTTCATTTTGTTTTTATTTTAGTACTTTATTATTAAAAAACTAATGATAATATTAATATATTGTTTTTAAATTTTTTATTTTCACGTCATTTTTTTCTTTTAATATAAGCGCATACGGTATCTTTTAAATAATTTTATTCAAAACAATAAGATGATGCAATATTTCATCACCTCACCAAAACATCATCTTTATAAAAAAAAAAAGTTAATGAGTACTCGAATAATGTCAACTTAAGGATAGTCAAATATCGACTCATTCAAATTCAAACGAATAAAATTATAGATTTTCAAATCATATGATTGTAAAAGTTTAATCAAATTAATCTGTTAAACCTGAAATAAATTATCGTGGTGATCCAAACATATAAGTTGAACAGAAAAAAAATTATAGAATAAGTTTCGTTGTAAATCCGAATACAGATTTATTTCATTTACTAATTAAACTATAAGCTGTAAGATTCTGAGACATTATGATTTATAGATTTCAAGTATGGCTAATTACACACAGCAATGGTAGAACACGCACGTATCTGATGCTCGTATTCGAATCTGAATAACGTACGTATAAACACGCAACAAACATGTAATAGATAAAGTAAACTGCACACAAGCTCACAATATGCCATCAAACAGATTGAAGATCGGTTCGGAAACATGGACCGGAACTTGGAATGACTACGGGTTGACGAATTCAAAGCGCATGAGGAGCTTCACGGCGTTGTATTTGTCACCCTTGCGGCTGTTGAGGGGAACTGCTCGGATACCACTTCTTAGCTCGGAAATCGGTAGGCATGTTTGGCCTCCAAAGTCATCCTTTTCGGACATGTCGTATTCGTGAACTTCGATGCGGAGTAGAGCCAGTTCCGGGACAGTTAGAGGGAATTCAAATTCCTCATTCCAAGAAGGCACCCAATTGTCCTCTAATGTCTTGGTTTTCTTCATCACTGAATCTACCGGAACTCCGGCAATCCCCACCTGGACGCAAATCAATTATATATCAAGACAAAGATCTTTATTTTTTACGCGGATTGGGTTCTACCAGAGGTGTAGCCAGATACGTAGGTGTATCTACTTACCCGTGCATAAAAGTCCGGCGGCGAATACGTGTCAAAATGAGTGTGATGAAAATCATAATACCAGCCTTCCCCCATGTAAACAGTTACCTTCGGAAAACAGATCAAGAAATCAGCACTTCGGTTTAAGAAAACAGAGGAACTCGGATCCCATGGCCATCGAAAACACTAACCTTCAATATCTTTTTCACCGGTAACTCGACTCTCGGATCAAAGACTTCATTAGGATTCAATAGGAAATAAGGTTTTTTCAAGTATCCACATCCACCATTGGCTTTGAACATTCCATGCATCAACCATAAAGACCTCCCATAACCCTATCACAAGCCAATAAGAAAATAAAAGAATCTGAGGATTCAGCGAAGCGGACAAACAACTATCGACTAGTCTACAGAAAGCGTTCATCTCATTTCCTCTCCAATCCACTTTTACAGGATGATGAAATCCGATAATCAAATCAAACACGAATCCTATAATCAGTCTTGGATAAAGAATGGCGTCCACTTGATTTCTCATTATTCCCACAACAAAATTGTATACACATATCGTGCAATATCTATATCCTCAAGTTCTATAAACAAATATGCCAATCCATAATCAATTAAAGAACGCATGACATATTACCATACCCGATACTTTTACTACTTTATCCGAATGTCCGATAAGAAAAACAGTAAAACGAAAACCATATTGACCGTAGAAACAAATGCATTGAGCTGAGGTAAAGGTGTATAAACCTGCATATTAAATGCGACCATTTGAGCGCCATGCATCCATCCGATTAATGGGTTGTAATTGGAAGAGGTGACACGAGTACCCTTCGGATAAACCCTAAGAATATTACGCTGCGTAAACCTGTAGCAGTTCAAACATCAGAAAGGCATACATGACAGCAGCATACATGATGATTCATAAATACAATATGTCTACTTTTGCCCAAGCAATCAAGTCGCTTATAGTCCACCAACTAAGAGTTCACATTTCTCCATCATCTTAAAGCGGATTCATCTCAGAAGTGCCAAAAGTAAATCTTTTGTGAATTACCAAACAATTTCTTTTCCATGAGTGACTGCAGCTTTTTCAAGTTGTTGCTCACTCATGCTAAGACGTCTCACTTTATCGGGATCCACCTTTAGACACTCCCCTAATCCTCCCTTTGGCTTCCCGGCATGAATAGCGATTAAACCTTTATATTCTGGTGCCTGTGGTTTATCTTCATCGTCAAGATCTTCCTCATCATCCTCATCTTCATCATCCTGTCATATGAGATTAAAAAATTAGTGAACTGTAAATTTTGAGTTACAGCTAGTAAACTCGATCTGAAGTAGTAAACCACATTCGGGATCACCAGAGACCTTGTCATCGGCTTCATTAAGGTCTCGAACTTCTTTTCCCCAAGCTTCTTCATCGCCAACCTTACCCTTCCTCGACTCATTCTCTTTATCCTTAACTTCTTTGGCCTCAAGGTATTCCTTTGGTGGTTTTGTAGATATGATTATCCGTTTCTTCAATGATTCTGGAGATGGGAATTCTTGTAAGCATTCCGAGCCAGGCGAAAACAGGATGTCTCCAAATGTTTGTGTTACAATCTAGAAATCAGCCACAGAAGCGTAAATTATGGGAACATTAGCCATTTGAAATCTCATCATAACCACCAAGAGACTCACCTCGGCAACTTTAGCCTGAAGATCCGGGGTAAGATGATCTTCTAGAGTTATAACAACAGGATATTCCGATGCAACAAAAGCATACTCCTTAATGGACCTCAAACACTTGATGAGTTCCACCGGAGTAGTCAGAGTCCTACATGAAGAAAATTGTTTCATTGTTCTCTCGGACCAAAATTACTTATTTTAAAACAAAAGGATGATCAGTTACTATCGATGGAGGTCACATAGTAGTCGAATTTGCCGTATTTCAACTAGCTGATAAACATGAAAAGCTAAAGCTTTAATGTCGAGTACTCGAGTCACGTTTTTCATCATACAATGAAATCTACATGCTTCTGTCTGAGATACCAGCTCAAGTGAACGAGCAAACTGTTGTAATGAAGTTCCATTTTGCAAAATGGAAGATCCATTTTGTGTTAACGGCTTAGAAGGGGAATGATTTGCAGATCAAGAGTACGTACCTTCCATGAAGAACATCGACATTATCTTTCGTGGAATTAGGCCATATATCCAATTCTATCACTCTCACCCCTCTCTTGAGTGCATTTATGATGGGGACATCGCTGCAGTCGCTACTGAGTTGATTCCCGGTAAGATAAGAATTGTGACCGGTATGTATGAAGTAATGAGATAAAGGAGCATTCATATCATGGTGGACCTGAGGACAAAGAAACGAATACAACATAAACAACAATAGCACAAAAGTGAACAAAAGGAGAAACCATTTGAATCCCATAATGGTGTATTTTAGCTATAAGTTAAATCGGTGAACATGCAACGCGCCATCAAAACGAAAATACGAAGGGTATATCACGGTGCACCGGAAACTGAAAAACAAAAGCACAGAATTGTAGAGAATCGTCTAATTTTCTTTTTCAATTTAATGGCGATCACAAAAGCTCGGACAGGAAGTCCGGGACAACAGCCTTAAATTCATTCCCATCATCAGTATCAGCATTAGCAACTGAGTGAACAACAGAAGTCAAACTATTCAAAGACAAACACACATAGAATAGACAAGTTCAAAATCCTGTAATGGCATATTTTAACTCGAAGTTAAGCACTTTTTGAGAAATCGGCATCATCACCCGACAATCCTCAAAGCTATGAGAGCAGCAAAGCAACTCAACCAATGTCCAGTAATTACCGAGCAGAAAATAAGTTGCATTTGAATAATTGAATCCATACAAAGAAAACAAATTTTCCTACATAAAAGTAAAACCCAAATAAGAACAAAACACAAACATCATATGTAAAAGACTTTCATTTTTCTCCCAAATTTTCCCAGCAACCAAACATAAACATTAAATCCCAATAACATAACCGGGAGAAGCAAGAGGAGGATGGATTGAGCTTGAAGTCAAGTACGATAACCGAGTTATAGAGCCTAATCTAACTAGCCTGAGCCGCTCGATTTTTATCTCGAATCAAACTTGATCAAGCTTGATCTGATTTTTTTTTGTACAGCTTGAATTTAGCTAGATTAGCCCCCTACTCAAAAGTAGAAAGATAAAAAGAAAAGTTTCCAATTCAAGTTCAGCTGAGTTTATAACCCAAATAGGAAACAAACTCAAAGATCATATACTACCTAAATAATTCCACTTTTCTCCCAAATTTTCCCAATAACCAAACAAAAACATAAACCGTCGAATTTTAACCAAACCATTCAACTTCAATCACAATTAAACAACCAATCCTAAAGAGATATCATAAAACCTTCAAGCTTTACACCCATTCTATGAAACTTTCTCAGCAACAAACAAAACATAAATCATCCACAACAACAAAAGAAGGGGGAAACCCAAATCATAAATTGATGAAGAAAAAGGTTTCATTACCCCAATAGAAGCAAGAGGAGGATTAATATCACCAAAGAGATACTTGAAAAAAGCTTCAAGATTTAGACCCTTTCTATTAAAATGCTTAACACTGTCAATAATATTCTGAGCATCCTCTCTGGTCGCTTTCTCTTCTTTCTGAACTTCAACTAAGAACCTTTGCAGTCCATCAACGATCATGAATCCATTCTCGGAGTACTGTTCGAACAATTTTTTGATCTCCTCGGGTGCCTCCGAAACTGTAAGCCTAAACCTCCTCCGGAAGCAAAAGCAGACCCTGTAAGTTTGCTTGGACATTGGGGTTTCACTAGAATTCCCAGAAATCTGATTGATTAAAAAAACACAACCAAAAACACAACCTGCGAATCTGCTCTGTTCGATTTTGGATTTTTTAAGCTGTGTAAACTGCTGAGTGTAGTTGTTACGTTATCATCTTTTCATTGTTTCATTTTGGTCAAATGGTCCTATTAGTCCCTATGTTTATAGATAACTTATAGATTTCATCTAAGTTCTAATTTAATCTTTTTTATATTAATATTTTTAAATAATAGCTGATTGGAGCTTCGCGGTTGTGAGTCATTTTATTGGCGCTGCTCCTAATTTCGTCTCGATGCAGCGAATTATCAGCTCTCTTTGGGGAAAATCCTCTTCTGTTAAGGTGTGTTGTAAGTCAGAAGGCAATTTCAAAGCAAGAGGTTCAAGTTTGGAGGAAAAAGGACATTATACCTTCTGTTCATTGTGATGTACAGAAAATGGATTCGAACTCTCCTCATGTGGGCTCTATTTTGCCTCCTAGTTCTTCAGGAGATTCCTGTTGGCCAAACTCATGAAGCTACTATTTCTGTTACTGCTTCACAGGACAGCAGGGAGATGTGTGCTACTGTTGTGAACTTGGTGGCTACTACTGTTGATCCTGATTGTTTGCCTAACTCTACCTTAGTAGAGGATGTTGCTCATAAAGTTTTGCAAGAGGATTTTGGGTCTGATTTTCCCACCTTGCAGGACTCTGTGGTCCAAAAGAAGAAGGTTAGGGGTAGGAAAAAAGAGAATATCGGTTCCTCCAATAAACTTGATGTGTTGGTTGGTGGTGGTGGTGTTGCTGATGGTCAGAGGAAGGCTAGAATAGCTTCCATAGGGGTTGTTGTCCTGCTAAATGAAATCAAAACTAAGAAGAGAGATCTAGTGGACAAAGTTAAAGGAAGTGTGAATGTAGGGGTTGGTGTTGGTGTTGGCCCTGCTGTTAATTGATGATTGTGTGCTTCTGGAATGTAAGGGGGATTAACAACCCCCTTAAGCAGCAAAAGGTTCTGAGCAGACTGGTTAACTTGGATGCTGATGTTGTGTGTCTCTTGGAAACTAGAATTAGAAGTATTAATGCTGATAAATTCTATTATGCTTATTCTGATATATGGAACATGGTTTATAAGTATTCGTGTTCTGAGGGTGGCATAATTTGGGTTATGTGGAGGAAGCAATGGTCCTTCTCTGTCTTAAGGACTATTGATCAGTCTCTTACTATTTCTGGAATTGTTAATGGCCATATGACTTTTATTACTGCTATTTATGGCAGTAATAGTAGGGTTGCCAGGAGAGAGTTATGGGGTCATTTAAAGAACTTGGAAAATGAGGTTGGATCTTCTCATTGGGTAGTAGGGGGTAACTTTAATGTTGTCCTCCAAGCTGAACAGAGTTCTGACTTTGAGACTCTGGGCGACCATAATTCTCCTGACATGGAGGATTTTCAAGGCTGTCTGGAGGACCTGGACCTTTTGGATCACCCCTTCTTAGGTCCCTCATTCACCTGGTCTAATAGACAGGATGAGAGATTTTTAGCTCGCAAAATGGATCGAATTTTGGTCAACCATCCTTGGTTGGCTACTTATCCTGATTCGTTTACTGAATTTAAGGCTCAGGGTGTTTCTGGCCATTGCCTTGGTGTGATTTAGATTCAGATGGGTGTCTTGGCTAGGAACCCCAAGCCTTTTAAATTTTTTAACTACTGGACCTCAAGTGTTGACTTCTTGGTTATTGTCAAGGAGTCTTGGAATGAGCAATGTGATGGAAATCCTATGCAAAGGCTATTCATAAAGCTGAAAAAACTAAAGCCTAAGTTGAAGGAGCTTAACAAATAGCAGTTTTCTGATATTTCTAACAGAGTGCATAGCAAAAAGGATGACTTGGAAAGGATTCAGTTGTTTAACTTGAGTCATCCTGATCTGAGGAACATGGACGAGGAGAGAAGGACCCATGCTGAGCTGGAAGACTTAGAGATTGCAAAATCTGAATTCTACAGGCAGAGGGCAAAGGTTCATTGGTTACAAAAGGGTGATCTCAACACCAAGTTCTTTCACCAAATAGTTGAATCCAACAAGAAGAAGAACACCATTAAGATGTTGGTGACTGAAAATGGATAGTTCCTAGACTCTTTTGATGACATGGTGGCTAAGTTAGTGAACTTCTTCACTAATCTCATTGGTACTGCAGACCCAATGGTCAAATTTCCTCATGTGGAGTGACTGAGAGACTTACTGAATTTTTCTCTACCTGTTGATGTTGGAGCTATGCTTATTAAGGAGGTGGAGGATGAGGAAATTAAAGAAGCCTTGTTTAGACAAGACAATGGTAAAATCCCAAGCCCTGATGGGTATTCTTTTTGGTTTTTCAAGGTTGTCTGGGATGTAGTGGGTTGTGATTTCCTTACTGCAGTCAGATTCTTTTTTATCTCATCCTACCTGCTGCCTGTTTTTAATTCTACTACTATTGTCTTAGTTCCTAAGGCACTAAATGCTTGCATGGCAAAGGATTTCAGACCCATTTCTTGTTGTACTGTTGTGTACAAAATCATCACAAGAATCATCACTACTAGACTATCTCACATCTTTTCTTGTATAATCTCCCCTAGTCATACTGCTTTTGTAAATGGAAGAAATATTATTGATAATACCTTACTAGCTCAGGAGATTGTTAAAGGCTATTCTAGGAAAAATCTTTCTCCTAGATGTGCCATTAAGATTGATCTACAAAAAGCTTTTGACTTTGTGAATTGGGACTTTCTGATGGTTGTACTAGACGCTTTAGGTCTTCCTGTGAAGTTCTGTAGTTGGATAAAGGCATGTGTTACTTCATCTCAATTTTTTATTTCTTTGAATGGTAGCCTTGTGGGTTATTTTAGGGGTGCTAGAGGAGTTAGGTAGGGGGACCCATTGTCCCCTTACCTCTTTGTCTTAGTTATGAATGTTCTTTCTCTTCATTGCTGGATGTCTCTGCAAAAAGGGGAATCTTTAGGTACCACCCTAAGTGTAAGAGAATTTCACTTACACACATTTGCTTTGCTGATGATCTATTGGTGTTCTGTCATGGTTCCATGGATGTTGTGATGGGTGTTTTGAGTACCCTGGAGGTTTTTTATAAGTTCTTCGATCTTAGGCTTAATGCCCAGAAAACTGAACTCTATGCTTGTGGCTTATCTGACTCTGTCCTTCAGCTAATCCAATCTGGTATGAGATTTAGGGTTGGTATACTCCCTGTTAAATACCTTGGGGTACCTTTGGTGACCAGGAAGCTCACTAGCAAGGATTGCTCTGTTTTGGTGACTAAGATTAAAGAGAAGTTTTGTAAGTGGTCTAATAGAAAGCTGAGTTTTGGGGGAAGGCTACAACTCATCAAATATGTCCTGTTCAGCATCTTCAGCTACTGGAGTAGGCAACTCATCCTGCCTAAAGGGGTCATTAGTGATGTTGAGAGACTTTGCATGAGGTTCTTTTGGAAATGTTGTGATTCCCCAGCTAAAGGAGCCCGAGTTAACTGGAACCAGATCTTTTGTATGAAATCTGAGGGAGGCTTGGGGTTGAGGAGTCTGGTTGATTGGAGTAAAGCTTGTTGTCTTCTACTTATCAAGAAAATCTTGGCAGGTGAAGGTTCTCTTTGGATCGCTTGGTTAAATGCTTACTGTTTCAGGATTGACGATTTCTGGAATGCCGATTGTAAGTATCATTTTAGCTGGATCATAGTAAAGTTGTTCAAAATGAGGTGTGAGGCTTTGAGACTATTCTGTTCCAGTAGTAATTGGGATCAAATTAGAGCCAGATGGTTATGGGATAAGGTTCGAAGCAGGAGTAAGAAGGTTCCCTGACATCGCCTTGTGTGGTTTCCTGGCCACATTCCAAAATTTTCACTGATCTCTTGAATGACAATCTTGGATAGATTGCCTACTAAGGTCAGGTTAGCCAGGTTTGGTATTGTTACAAACAGCGTTTGTAGATTGTGTAGCTCTGGCCTTGGTCTCGAAGTCATCTTTTCTATGAATGCTCTTATGCAAGTGAAGCTTGGTGTGCTATCTTGCTGCTATGTGGACTTAACCAGGTACCTACTGGTTGGAACGATCTTCTGCACTGGTTATTGTTGAACTTGAAAGGTAAATCATTGCTGGTGCATATCCTCAAGTTGGCTTGGATTGGCTTTATCTATTGCATTTGGGAGGAACGGAATCGTAGACACTTTAGAGGGGTGCATTGCTCGGTTGGCACAGTTGTTGGTAGCGTTAAAGAATCAGTGAGAATTAAATTGTATAGGAGCTCTATGAATAGTCTAGATACTGTAAATAGGCAATTGTGTATAGATTGGGGACTGATATAATGTCTTGATTTATGTTTGTAGCAGCTTGGTTGCATTCTTTTGGATGAATGGAATTCTACTTATCCAAAAAAAATATATAAATAATATAATTATATAATATTTATACCATTTAAATTTAAAATAAAAATATAGAAAGTAAAATTAATTAAATTAAAATATAAAAATTAAAAATTCGACTTGCACGTAATTTGTGGGTCCCATTAAGTGTCTAAACTCGTGGATCCTTAGGACAATTGGCATTGAATGAATTGTCGTCTTTGATCTTATTTAAACTTTATCTAATTCTCAAAAGGTCAATGTGATAATTATATAAATTTTATTTATATAATAACACTGGTCTAATGTTGGTTTCAATCCTTCTGCTGTTTTGAAATTTAGGATTTAATCTTTTATCTTAATTTGACATAATTTGGCACTATTTTTCACATCCAAATCGGTAACAATTATTATATTTAAAATGATTACCTAAACTTTTTTTTTATCAATTAATCACATTTAACCAATGATAAATATCATAGATGGACCGTGAGGTAGGTGGTTGGGAGCGATCGCCCCTTAAAAATTTTAAATTTCTATAAATTTTAGGTATTTTCTTTATAGTTTATATTGAAAATATATTTTCGCCTTTTTAAAAGTTCGGCCCCATAAAATTTTAAAAGTTTGTCCTTTAACATAAAATCATTTGTCTGCCCGTAATAAATATATATCAATTGAGTGCTTAAGGTTGTTTTGAAAAATCATGTGATCACTCTAATTACAACAATTAATGATATTATAATTTGAATTTACGAATAATGTTATAAAAGTAAAGAGTTGAGTTATGTAAAATTTAAATTGAGAGATTAAGTCTCAAATTTAAACGTAGTGGAGAGACTAAAACCTAATTATACCTATAATATTTTATGATTATATTTCTGTTTTATTTCGTTGTCAATTCCAATGAAGATTGTAGAAGTACATTATTTGTCCATAAAATATACTTTTGTTTTCTTTTTTTAATATTTTAAGGTTGTTTCTTAATTTTTTCACTCAAGTTTTTTTTCACTCTTATTTAAGGCATAAAATTTAAAATTTTAATTTATTCATTAAACTTTAAATTTAGTCCTATTTTAATCATTTAATCATTAAATATTTAATGGCCTTATAAGTGAACATTCATCTTTTAAAAACTATAACATGACTCCAAAGTTTTCTTATTTTTTGTAAAAAAAATGATTTTGGATTTATTTTTGATTTATCGGCAATAGAATATTTTATTCTAAAATTTAATAACGAGGAAGTGAAGAAAAAGAAAGTGAATTGTACATCTTGATTTTATACGAATCAGATGGTGGAATATATATCAAATTGATTTAGAGTTTTATAAGTTTTAGGTTTTTGGTTAAGCTTCTTAAGTTTTAAAGTGATTTTGATAAAATATAAACTGATAGAGTGATATGTGATGCTAAGACAAGTTTATTGGTGTCTTAAGTGGAGAATGATGATTTCAACGTTGACGTTATATAAAGATTAAACTGTAAAATTCTTATATTCGGATGAATGAGATAAAATAAAAAAAAGAAAAGAAAAAGTGACATGAATGTCACTTCAATAAAAAGTATAACACATCAGCATACATGATTATCTTGCATAATTTCATTTTTTTTATTTAAATTCAAACAAATAAATTAACTTTTTAATTTTAGTAATTAAACTAAAAGTGAAAATAAAGTTAAGTGATTATGTTCATGTCATTGCTGGCGGCATTACCCCTTTTGCTTTTCCAAAAGTGTAAAGATATAATAAATAAAATAAATAATATAAACATTTGTATTTTTTTATTTTACCCCTACAATATTTTAATATCCTTAAAATATTTATTTTATTTTATTCTTTGTTATATTTTTATATATTTTCTTTTCTTGCTAATTTGTCAAAGAATGGTTTGGATCCTTCGTGAACTGGACTACCTGTAAGGCTGTAAAGGTTTGGAGTTGGATTTATTATATTAACTTATAATCTCATAGTCTTTAAATGGATAAAATTTAGTATAATTTTATCTTTTGTGGGGTCGATGTATTATCCTTGCTGTCATCTCTATTGACGAGTTCATTATTTTAAAAGGTTTTATTTATGATTTAGCTATTGATATCTTCTTTTCAATTTTAATATTTAAATATTAATTTTGCTTCTATTAACCGCATAGTTTAAGAAAATATTGTTTTTTAAAAGTTATTTGGATCCCTCGGAAAGGAAAT
Organism: Hibiscus syriacus; assembly: GCF_006381635.1. Classification (NCBI taxonomy): domain Eukaryota; kingdom Viridiplantae; phylum Streptophyta; class Magnoliopsida; order Malvales; family Malvaceae; genus Hibiscus; species Hibiscus syriacus. Next base: position 607,325 of record NW_024062618.1, on the reverse strand, counting down.
CATTCTGTTGATGCCCTCGCCTGTAAAGATTTTTGAAGACCCCCCTGCTGGGCTTCAGCATCTTCTCGATCAGGACCGTTTGGGTCCCCAGCAATGAAGGCTACTGTTTTAAGCCTGTACTCTTTTTTAACTTGAAAAAAAAATTATAAATAGATACTATACTTTATAAGCACATTAAATTATTTAAAAAATACTTTTATCCATGTTAGTATTTAAAGTATACTTCATCTTAGTTAATGATGTAATCAATCACGTATTATATTTTGTCTTGATTGATAATGTCGATTTTATTTTTTAATATAATAACTTTTTGAACAAATTGAGATAGAGTGATAGTTTAAGTATAAAAATAAATATTGAAAAAATAATAATATAATTTAAGGATTACACTGAGTACTAAGCTAAGTGCTATTAATATGTTACTAACATAGCGAGCAGATTATTAGACAAAGATGGACACAAAATTTTATATCAAGAGACGAACTTATAATATTTTAAGGATTATTGAAATAAATTATCTATAAAAAATAAAAAATAAATATTTGACATATATGTAAATTTTAAATTTTCAAAGAAAACACTATATCACTGACTGTTCGATCCATCCATGCTAGAGCTAAAGGAATGTTGCTTATTCCAGCCTTACCCTCTTGCAGTTGATTTGCCATTAACTTAGCAAACAGCCCACCCGACGGGGGCCTGTAACTAATATGATACTAACTTAGCGAACAGTCCACATGTGTTTATTCTTCCCGAAGTGTGCTATTTTAATTTTGCAGTTGATTAGATCTTTTATTCATTGCTCGTCGACCATCATTTTAATCAATCAAATCCTCCAAAATACAACTTCAAAAGAATGGCGTTTAAAATTCCTAATTATATCTTCAAAAAAGAGCAAAAGGAACATGGGGCATTCCATAACTTCTCTCATCTAATTACAATAGCTTTTACATACATGCATACATACATAAATACATATGCATTAATCTCATTGTGGTGCAAAACAAAGGGTTAAAAGTAATGAACTCGATCACGGTGAATAAATAATTCTAGTCTACATCTTCAATCTCGAAGAACATTAGAAGCCTTACATTTCTGTATTTTACTCCCTTCTTATCATGCATTGGGACGGACCGGATCCCAGTCTTCAGCTCCGGTATCGGCAAACACGTTTGTCCACCGAAGTTGTCTTTCCCGTGCATGTCGTATTCCCATACTTCGACCCGGAGCAGTGCCAGTTCCGGAAGAGTCAAGGGAAATGTGAATGCTTCATCCCATACCGGAACCCAATCATCTTCAATGACCTTTGTTTTCCTTTTAGCTTCATCTGCTGGCACTCCCACAATGTAAATCTGTTATAGTTAATGAGCAGTAATCATCATCATTTATATATATACATATATACCATAAATTTGAGGGTCAGAAGTTAATTTATATTTGTTCAGTTAAAGGATTTTTGGAGAAATATATTTCTGTACTCGTATCTACATATGTCTCGTATCTACATATGTAATAAATATAATATTTCAAAAAAAAAATGAAGAGTGCTAAGAATATAACTTAAAATTCATTCCACGAATATTATCGGAAGAAATTTCATGTCTATGTTTATTCAAATTTTTTATTTTTCTTGTCATGTCTATGATCGAAATTTCTATTAGATGCATATTCATACAAGCGTATAGAATTGTGCGGCTTGAACTCTTCATTTTACATACAGTACTTATGTCCAGTATTTAAATACAAGATATGACCTATAAGGATTCTCTAAATATATAAAGAATTTTTTTTTAAAGAAAATCAAGATATATTCATATCCATGTAACATAGGTATTGAGATAAAAAGTTTTAAGAACCCTCTTCATGGGGGTGGATCCAGTAAACCTCTTAGGAGAGTAAGTGTAACCCATTATTTTGAAAAATTTGTAAAATTTAATTTAATGTATTAAAGGGAAAAATATGATTATTTGGAATTTTTTAAATATATATTAAAATTTTATATTTTTATTTTTAAATTTTTGAATCCACCAATATTTTTTTATATGAAAATCTTAAAAAGTTAATATATTTATTCCATATCCGACACTCAAATGCCGAAACTATTGTCAAACCTTTGTGTAGAAGTCTGGAGGAGAGTACGCGTCAAAATGTGTGTGGCTGAAGTCCAACCGCCATCCATCCCCCGTGTATATTTTCACCTGTTGAATTGCAAAGGAAATATCTAACAAAAAAATCGTAATACCAGACTAATGCTTTTTTTTATAATATTTTATTTTATTTGAAATATTTATGTTCAATATATATTTGACCTATAGAAGTTCGTGAATATGATTTTTAAATTCATTTTAAAAAAAATTAGAAAAATTGAATATACTCGTATAAGACACATACTAAAATTAGAGTAGCAGGATTATTTTTACCTTTAACGTTTTTGTCACTGGGAATTTTGTTTTAGGATCAATTAGCTGGTCAGATGGTCGAGTCAAATGCTCAGGTTTCCTCACATAACCACATCCTCCATTGGCTCTAAACATGCCATGCATGGCCCACAGATGTTTTCCGTATCCCTGATAAAAGGACATCTTATTAAAAAAAAAAGTTCTACATTATTTACTAGGCTATGTGGAAGTTATTAGACCCTAATTACTTGAAAGTATTTATATTCGATATTTATGTTTAACATATATTCAAATATGAATTCGGAGATATGTCACTTGAAAGGCTAACCTGAATGTTAAATGCAACCATCTGAGCTCCATGCATCCATCCGATAGTTGGCTTGTAATTCGACGACGTAAAACGAGTACCCTTCGGATAGACTCGCAGGATATTCTTCTGTGTAAACCTGAAGAAGTTATGTTACTAGGATTCAGGTATGAGTATCGGATACGGATATATACCAAAACGATTTGATAGATACCTTACAACATCAAGTCCATGAGATCCAGCAGCCTTCTCGAGCTGCTGTTCGCTCATACTAACACGTCGAACCTTATCAGCATCAACTTTTAATGCTTCCTTTAAGCCACCCTTTGGCTTTCCTGCACGTATGGTTATTAGGCGCCTGTATTCGCATACCCCGGCTTGGACTGATTTTAAGTCTTCAACTTCTTCCTCACTTTCACTCTGCAAATGTTCAGTCATATTAGCTGAAATTGTGACAGAATACATGTCTAAATAAAAAAAATATATAGGATAACCGCAAATAAACGAATTCATAGAGTTTATTGCCATTCCTAAGAGAAACTTGGTTGAACATGCTTGTGTCGCATGTATCCTTGCCAAATACTCGCACTAGAATCTGAATAACAGTGATTATCTGCTTACCCCTTCTGGTTCATTTGTAAACTTCGGGGAATTCTCGTCATCAGAGTCTTTCGACCTAGACTCTAGATATTCTTTCGGTGGTTTCGTTGAAACTACGATTCGGTATTTCAATGATTCCGGCGAAGGGAACTCGGTTAAGCAATCCGTCTCTGAATGGTACAGCATACTTTCGAATGTTTGAATGATCATCTACAAGGTTTTTGAAATCATTTCTGATCATTGTAGGGGGGGAAACAAAACTAGAAAGGGAAAACAAAACAAATGAAAGAATAACCTCAGCAGCTTTAGCCTGCAATTCTGGTGTAAGATGGTCTTCCAATGTTATAATAACTGGATAAGGGGAACTAACAAAAGCATACTCTTTAATGGATACCAAACATTGGATAAGTGACACTGGACTTGTCAAGGTCCTATAATTCCATTAAATAAAATTTCTGTTAGAGAAATTCCGATATACGATTATCGTAAACTTATCGAAAGATCGAGTTATCCGTCCAAGTCCAAAGACTTGCTGGATATTTGAATCCAGAGTTTATCTTAGTTCAAATAGTCACCCTGAAATGGTGACACTCAGTAAATCAGGGATTCGAATCAGAGCATCTATGATATCTTTCCTTTTCTAAGGCTGATATTATATTAATTGGATAACGTATGAATGTCGGATACGAATATATGTTCGATATTACCTTCCATGAAGAACATAAATTTCATCTCTAGAGGAACCAGGCCAAAGATCAAGTTCGATGACTCGAACACCATTTTGCAAAGCCCTGATAATTGGAACCTCACTACAATCACTGCTCAGTTGATTCCCAGTTAGATAGGAATTATGACCGGTATATATGTAATAGTGCGACAATGGAGCAGTCATATCATGGTGAACCTGGAAATACGATAAATGATAAAGACTCCAAATACATGAAAAAACTTTGAATTGGTGTACTGGGCATATATTCGTATTCGATACTCATGTCTAAATCCAAGTAACATAAATCATCAAGGGAAAAAGAAAACAGCCAAACATAGAACTTCAAAAACTTATGTCACCCCGATTCTTCATTATTCTTTAAATGCACGTGTCTAACACCTTGTGTGATGCATATTCGAATGAGCATATGTATATAGTTCGACATACTAATACCCGATGCTCACCTCGTGCCGCAAAGAATCATAACTTAAAATTGTGTATCCAATGTGATATACAACATGTAATAGAAGGCCCCAACTATGTTACCATAAAAGAGAGCTCTAAACTTTTATTTTTTTCGGTATTCTATAGTTACATTGAGCTCTGCCTATTCTAAAGTCGAGCCTAGTCGTACTCGAAAGGGATTTTTATCTTTTTTTTTCATTTACAAGACTCAAAACGGAGATTTTTATTTAAGGGTTTTCTCTACCATAATGATAATTGTCGACCAAGAACCACCAAGATCACAATCTACTCGAATTTGAATGTGAATATCAAATATGATTGTATTCGATCTTTCTAAAACTTTTGTTATGTATTTAGGGATCCTTGAATAATCATATTCCTATTCTAATATCCAGATAAATAATTATAATAAAACAAATAAAAATTCAAAAATGCATAAAATACATGGACGCAATAAAAGAAACATGATTTACCTGAGTTCTAATAGGGCCGTTGAGATCATCGCAAAACAGGAAATAAAAGAAATCATCAAGGCTCAACGAATTTCTCGTAATTCCCGACACAGGATGCCTCCTGCTCACAACCTGTTCGACGATATGCTGAGCATCTTCGATTCTCGTATTAACGTCGTTCTGGTGCACCACAAGGAACCGTCTGAGCTGATCGGCGTTCATATGGACCGATTCATCCGTGAACAAAGAAAACGCCTTGTTAACATCGGGAGGTGGTTTGACTTCGTTGATCTTAAACTTCCTGTTGAAGAAGCTGAACATCCTGTAATTGTAGCTCCCAATGTTAGAGACCTCCGTCCCGTTTAACCTTGGCTTGTCTTTCTTCCGTTGGCTTTTACCCTTCTTTTTGGCTTTGGAATTTGATTCCATGGAGATCAGGGAGAGATCGAAGATTTTCCTTTTGGTTTTTTCTTTGTTGTGTTTCATTTCCTTGGAAACTGCAGCTTTTCAAGGTGAAACAATGGAAACTCGACGTTCTCTCTTGTAGTAAATGAGAAAGGGACGTTGTTGCATTATATAGTAACATTCTTGTTTGTTACCGTGATTTTCCTTCCATGAAATGTTTGAGGGTACATTTGGTAATTCCTACTTCCCAGGTTTTTATTTTTTTTAAAATAATTAAAAACATAATTTTTTTTATTAAGTGCAATTTGAAAATACTTCTGCAATGGAAAAGTGATTTTCCAACCCCATAAATAATGCTCCTCAAGATTTAAAATTATGATTGAAAGAATGGTTTTCAACCTAATCTAAAAAGGTCAATTTTTTTTTGTTTTTGTTGTGGAAAATCTCTTTTTGAGTAAAATTATTTTTATTCGACAATCGATATGCACCTCTAGCTTTACACCTCATGTTTGCTGATGACTGTCTTATCTTTAGTGAGGCAACTGCGTTGACAGGAGGAACGATTAAGGATATCATTCGCAGGAATGGACAAAGCTCTGGTCAAGTTATTAATTTCAATAAATCAGGGTTGTTTTTTTAGCTCCAATGTTATTAAGACAAATTGAGCTGATGTGCGCAGAGTCTTAGGGGTCGCTAGTTCGTCCAACCCTGAGAAGTATCTGGGGTTAGAAGCTCTGATTGGTAGAAACAAAAAAGGGTTTTTAATTTGTTTAAAGAGCGGATTTTAGCTTGGATCAACTAGTGGAGTATTCGTTGTCTTTCACAAGGGGATGGAGGTCTTTATTAAGTCAGTGTTGCAAGCAATCTTAGTGTTTACTATGACCTGCTTCCTTTTGCCGAAAAGTTTGTGTGCAGTGTTAGAATGATTAATAGCTCGGTTTTGGTGACAAAAAATCGCCAAAAAAAGGGGTTTCATTGGTGCTCCTGGCAGGTTCTTTGTGATTTAAAAGAGAATGGTGGCTTAGGTTTTTGGGATCTCGCTAAATTTCATATCTCATTACTCGCCAAGCAAGGTTGGAAGCTTCTTAATGCCCTTGACACCTTGGCTGCTAGACTAATTCGATCCAAATATTATCCTTCATCGGAGTTTGGTTCTGCAAATCTAGGATCGAACCTATCTTATGTCTGGCGCAGTATTTGGAGTGCTTGAAAATTGTTGGATTTGGGTTTACGTTTGAGAGTTGGAACTGTGAATGAAATCTCTGTTTGGAATGATTTTGGGCTGCCTGTTTTTCCTCTTTCCCGCGTTGCCAGTCCGAGAAACAATTCGATTGTGTGAGTTTTGAATCTTATTAATCCACATTCGAAAACCTGGGATGTGGAGTTGATTCAAGCGGTATTTTTTACAGATAAAACCGATGCAATTTTATCAATACCTCTCCCCACAGGTGGGGTGTGAGGTAGCAGAACCTGGGGTGGTGAACGTACTGGTTTATACACGGTTCTCAGTGGATATCGGTTACTTTTAGGGAGATGAACGCGAAAAATATTTTTTTCAAGAAGCTATGGGCAGCAAATTTCCAGCGCAAGATCAAACTGCAAGGGTGGAAATTTGTCCATAATTTGGCCCCTACACTGCAAAACATTTGTTACAGACGACTCCCAAAATCCGCATTGCCCGAAGTGTCCGAGGCTAGTTGAATCTATTGAGCATTTTTTACGGTATTGTTTGATTTCGACTGATGTTTAGATCATGTTCAGTATAATTGGCCAGCTATGGGTTTTTGCAAGGGTGGAAATTTGTCCATAATTTGGCCCCTACACTGCAAACATTTGTACACGACTCCCCCAAAATCCGCATTGCCCGAAGTGTCCGAGGCTAGTTGAATCTATTGAGTATTTTTTACGGTATTGTTTGATTTCGACTGATGTTTAGATCATGTTCAGTATAATTGGCCAGCTATGGGTTTTCAAAGGTGAAATATTGACAACTATGCACACAATAGAAATTACCATTTGGCTTTACCTCAACAAGTGAGATGGGCCTTCATCAAATCACACTGCCAGGAATTTGACTGTTTCTTCGCGGGTTAGTTCTCCTCTCGACTCACCAATTGTCAAATGGAAACCGCCCCCGTCATCTTGTGGTCAAAGCAAATTTTGATGCCAGTTTCTTGCATGGTCAGGGGTGATTATACGAGATGTAGATGGGTTAATCTTGGGTGCTTGTCGAAGGAAAATTCAGAGAATCACCTCGAGTTTTGCTGAGGAAACGGCGGCTGCGGTTCAATTGTCTCTTGATCTGGGTTATACGGATAAAGTTACACTACTGTATTTGGTTTGTTTTTCAAAATTATAAGATTATATTGTTTAGTCGAAGAAATAAGAAATTATTGAAATGTATATTTTATTAAATTATTCTTGTGCTAACATTTTTTTAATAAGTTGTATTCTAAATATTTAAATGAAAATATTTATATAAAAATTCATAGAAAATATATTATATTATTTTATTTTATTTATATATTTTTAATAAAATTTAAATTCATAATTTATATATATATATTTTTTATATAAAATTTAAAAGATAAATGGGTAGAATAAAATAGTAAATATATCATATATTATTTTAATTATAATAAATATTAACTTTTACATTATTTATCTAAAAATATATTAAAATTTTACATCAATATTTAACTAAATAAAAATATGAAAATTTTAATAGATGAACCATTTTACTCCTACTAAAATGTATAAGATTACTTTATAAATAAATACTTATGTAATATATAGGAATCACATTTCTGGTAAAACACTCTTAAAAAATTACCGTTAAGAATGAGTTATTACTCTCAATTGAAAATATTTTTCATTCAAACATGAGTATTAAATTCTGAAAAAGGAAAAGTTTTTCCCTAATCATCATTTACTCCATCCAAACACTCCCTAAAGTTTTGCTTGTTTAGTGTGCCACAGCTGGCATCGTTCTTAATTTCGATTATTTAATAAATTGCAGCCGGTTTTCAGTAAAAAAATATATTATATTATAATTGTTTTAAATTAAAATTATATAAAAGTAGGTGAGTATTTAATAATTTAAAATTACATATATCATCAGTACAGCAAATGATGATATATGGTTAAAAAATAATTTTGAAAATTTTTTGATGTCAAAGTTTTAATACGACGTGTAAATTTCACAAATGATATATAAGATATAAAGATTTTAGGGTTTAGAATACAAGTATATAAATACGAGAAAGATATAAATACTATCACATTAAAATATAAAATTTTAGGGTTTAGAATTTAAGTTCATGATTGATAGCTTTAAGTTTTATAGTTTATAGGTCAGGGTTTTAGAATTTAAAATTTAAAATTTAAAACAGATAGATTATGGAAAAATAAATTTTAAACAATTTATATATCAAATCTATTTATTAATTAACTTATATATTATATTGATTGATTCTAATCATAATCATATAAATACATTAATTGTAATTAGGTGCATAAATACATATACATATACACCTTATTTATATAAGAGAAGAAGAAAACAAGAAATAAAATATTATTCTAATTAAATTAAAATTTGTTTGTCCGAAAAAGTAATGAGGTTCTGGAGTACACTCAAAGATTTTAAGGTAAATTTACATTTAGTATCTCAAGTATCATTTTTATTCTGTTTTGATCACTCAATTATTAGTTCTTCTTTCAAAATCATACCTAATGTTAGGTTAGGTTTTGCTTTTTTTATTTTATTTCATTTTGGTCACCTGGCGTTAAAAAATTAATCCTCTAATAACTCTAGATAAAATTACACATCATTAATCAAATTAAACTGACGATCGAATTTGAATATCATAAACCAAACATCATATTGATATACATGTGTACAACATTGTTCATCAATTTCAGTCATAGGCAATCTAAAGTGAATAGGTTTACCTTTATGAGATGCCATCTTGAGGTTAGAATATCAACTCAGTCAAGTGGCTTCCTCTTCCTTCCAAGAACAGAAGCTCTTTGAAGCCTGGGGCCGCCCATCCGCCACTTCTTAAAGGCCGCCATTGAAGCTTGGGCTGCTTCATATACTACAAAGTTCGAACAAAACGTAATTACCATGTTGCTATGATTCATTATCTTTCTCGAAATAGCACACATTTGACATCGGTGTCCACTGTCCAATATATAATTATGAAACCTGTGTCGGACATACACTTGTATCGAACACTCGTACTCGAGTCTGAATATGTAACATTTATACCTCTAAAGGACTCACAGTAGTGAAATAATTTAAGCTTTAGATAAAGAACAAGGATTCTCACGATTTGTTTCTTCTTTTGTTAAAAGGGTCAAGAACTTGGAAGTCGTTGTGAATACTGCAGTATATGCCTTGGTTAAGATCTCCTTGTATCTGATCTTGAATGCCGATAAGAGTAGGATTTCAATGGTTTTATCCCCAACTCTATAACATGAAAACAGGAATGATTGTCTGAGAATTCATTTCGGATATATTATTTCGACTTTTCATTTCTTTTTAAAAGTATTTGTATCTAATACCTGTATCCGACGCATATTAATACATGAATATAGAAATATAATCCTTTGAAGACTCTTTGGATACACATTTAAAACAGTCTTCTTAGACCCTCTAGACGTAGAAGACCTACTAGGTTAGACCGCCAAGGATGGACTAAGAGAACGAGTCCTACCTTGTTCGAACTCTTAATTGTTTTTGTGTACTTGTGCATCATATCACGCCTTGAGGAGGTATAAGATATTAATCTCACATCGGAAAGAAATAGGAAAGTCACAGAATTTATAAACGGTGACGACCTTTTGACTACCTGATTTTATGTTAAACTTCCCAATGAGTAGGGTAGATAAGGTGGACAACCATGACAATGATCTGAGACGAGAATATCACGAGATTAAATGAGAGAGAATATTGTACCCTGGAGAGTTGTGGGACACTAATCCTACGTCAGAAAGAAAAATGGAGGTCTTGAGCTTTATATATAGCAGTGCTACACATCCTATATCTTTTGAAAAGAAGATAATGACTATGACAATCACTCATGGTTAGACACATGGATGAGAATATGACCTCACATCTAAATAAAACAGCACAAAGTTAAAAAAAACAATATTTGTGCCAGATAGGTGTTATATGACATTCAAATTTGAGTAATATAGATTATAAAAGATATTAAAAGGATTGAAAGAGAGACTCACAGTGGTGCTATCTTGCATCCAAACTCATAAAAATAAGGAGACCGAGATTTAAGATCCACACAAGCTGCATCAGCTTGGATTTCCAACCGTGTTCTGAACATATAAAGGAAAACATAATTAATAACACACCAAGAGAACTTTGCAAGCACATAAATCAATCATCAGCTCGGACACTGAAATGAGTTATATCGTCATTCTTCCATTGCATATGGGCATACTTGTGTGAGAAATAGTAACTATTTACTTCCATTGCATATAGGCATACTTGTGTGAGAAATAGTAACTATTTACTGCTTCAAATAAATTCAAACAACATTCATTTAGAAATAAGATCAAACACCTACAGGGTACTATCAAGGCAAGTTCAACATAACTGATTCTGGAGAAATACCTTTGATTGAAACAGGCGGGGACGCTTATGGAGATGGCTTGCCTTAAGTACAATTCTTGAGCAAGCCACAGTGGCAGCTCCACTTTTGCTCCTTGTTCAACCTAAGAACCCAACATCAGAAAATTAACCCTTTGTTTTCTTCCAATTTCCCCCCTTAAAGATGGGATAAAAGAGGGAAACATTGAGAAAAAAAGGTTTAAAAAGAAGAAATTACGCAGTTTGTTTCGGAACTGGGATCAATTATAACTCCATTTGCTGCTTTAAGGAAAACAACTGGAACAAACTGAAATTGCAAACAAAAATGATTTGAAGGATTTTCGATTAGGAAATTGAGAATTGAAAAGTATGCAAAAAACTGAAAAGGAAGGGGTGAAAGTGTTGAATCAACCTCTTCCTCTGCAAGAATATCATCGATATTGTAGTAATTTGCCATTTTCCTTTCCTGTTATTCTAAATCTTTTTCTTTTCCTGGATTTCTCGAAAGATTGGAGAGACGAAAATTATGTGCTAGTTAAGCTGATTTACGGGGTTTAAATTCTTTCTGAAAATTCAAGAGAAAAAGGAGGGAAAATTGAACATGATATTCTTAGTGATTTTTAGGCTTTAAAAATCATTCTTAATCTAGTATAACTTTAGGCCCAATTGTTAGAGCCTAACATGAGCCCAACTCAATTTAATTGATATTATTTATCGTCGTAATCATATTTAAGGTATTTTAATTTATGTAAATTTTGATAAGTGAATAATTTAAATTATATAAATTTTAGGATAGAATACACCCCAGATTACCTAATTATTAGTTCATGTTTTTTTAAGATTATGAATCCAAATGCACTTGAGCATATTTTTTTTTATAAAATAAGAATTTAAATCTCACATCCTAACAATTTAAAGTTTCTTCAATTCTTTTATATCATCATCAAACAACTTGAGAATAGTTTAGGGAGGATCAAAATAACTAATGAAACCAACAATATACCTTGCAATCTATATCATCATTCATTCTGCGATCATATTTCTTTCTCAGAAAACATTTTTACTAAAGCGTTCCACATTCTCTATATCATAAACTATAACAAGCGTAAAATCCTCGTATACCTTTATGTCAAAATTATACTTCAAAAAACTTAGACTACAGTAAGATTATCAAGTCTTGGTATAACTTTATGAACACTTGTATCTTATGCTTTAAACAACACATCAAGTGTACTCCACAACTTTACACGAAAAACTAAAGAACAATCAATAATGCGTTCATAATCAAGTTCATTTGAATAGTACTCGTGTAGGTTTGGATATTTTATTCTACTGTTTAAAAAAAATATTTATATAATTGATTTAGATAAAATTTAGAGACATGGGGAGTTTATAAACACTGTGGTCTAGCACACGATCGGCATTTGTAAGAATAAATGGTTGATTATGTTATTCAAAGTCCGAGCTGTTCTCAAATATTTTTAAGATTTTGAGTTAAAATTTAAAATAGATTCTTATGGGATAAAAAGACATTCTATTACTTTAATCAATTTGATATTATATTAATAATTATTGAAAAACGATTAAGTTTTATCAAATCTTATTTTTATTATTTTATTAAAAACATCTTAAATATAATCAAGAGCTAATAAATTAAAAAATAATGTCGATATGATATGAAATTTGATTTTGAACAATAAATAAGAAACGAATAATGATATATTATTTTACCACTAGCTTGAAATTTGAGAAGATTAAAAGTTAAGATTAGGAAAAAGAAAGAAAAATATGATCAGATCCGATTTGAAATTGAATGAATCAGTTAGATACATAAAGAAGATTGAAAATTAAAATTTTTATAAAAATTATAAAATTAGGACCCTCAAATATAAAGGTGGAAAATAAAATATTGAGCAATAATTCAAAGGACTCCCCTCGTAGCCAGCTTTAACCAAAGTTAAATATTTTACGATCTATACATTTTAAAATTTTGTATAAATATTTTAGATTATAATTTTAGTGCAACGTTATCATTGATGACATGCCATAGTATTATAGTGCCATAGCCAATTTCTTTGAAGTAGTATACACACTTTCGACTCCCTGTTAAATTAAGAATGAACCCGGCCGCACGTGCATGCTCGAATCACTACGACAAAATTCCGACATCATCGAATGCACAACACATTGATTAGCAAAAGAGAAAATATATCTTAATATCGTTATTAATGTATGTATATTTGGTTCTTTTCCTTTTGTTGGTTAACCGACATTGGAAATGATTAATGTTGGAGTTGATGTATGAACAATTTGAAATTATAGATGTTAAGTCGTGATTAGAGTAGGGAGCAGAAAATGTTAAGTCTACATGCTTCAATAATTTTATTAATAAGACTAATTTGATAGCATCGTTAATGATTATCATTTAAAGTGATGACATAAATATTCTTATTATTATTTAATTATATAAGTAGATTTATTTGAAAATTTATCTAATCATGTCTAATCTGTAATAAGTTTATATGTTAGCAGGACATTTAAATTATTTTTGAAATAATCGCTGCATATTATCAATCCGACCCTAAAATTTTATTTAAAAACATAACAGTAAAATCTAACCAACTCGATCAAATTTAATATAATTACAGATTTTTAATAAAACCAAAAACAATCAAATAAAATAAAATATTAATTTAATCTATTTAATAACATAAAATTAAAATGAATTTTAATTTAATACCATAACTTCAATAATTTATATGCTATTTTTATAATTATTTTCTTATAAAAACCTAATTAATAATATATAAATACATAGAAAAAAATATTTTTCTATGTATCATCCCAAATTATATATAGTGATGGTAATGTATTGAATAACTTATTTTTAACATCTTAATAATTTTAAAATTATTTGTTAAAGTATACGTTTACTGCCTCACGATTCGTTGAAAAATATCGATATGATTATTTTTGAAAGCTTACAGATCAAAATCATCAAATTTAATTTAAAAATATAATAATAATAATAATAATAATAACTAGATTGATAAAAGTACAAATTTAACGCCATACAATGTCAGGACAATAACACAAAGAAAGCGTATTCAAAAATCAGAATCGAAGAAACTCAACTGATTTCGATTCCAAGACCACCAAATATCTCACAGTACCATTGTTCCGATTGATGAGCCTGAAAGGTTGAGATTAAGATCATAACAGATCTCCGTCGAGGCAGCCGGAAAGCTTCAAAGGACTCGGAAGGTGCATTGATCGGGAACTGGATTTCGAAATCATATGAACCGAATAAATTTAGCCAAGTGAATAAACCATACGTTCGGACAGCCCTACGCCCACCACTCTCTGGTAGCTGCGCAATTGTGTTTCCAGGTAGTTCATTTCGGAGGGGCCAAATGCTCGTTGGAGCTCCTTCGAATAGAAAACCATTAACTAGAATTAGACATAAAAATGCTGAAGATTGCACTAGATTACGGATATGCGCTTGTCATAAACATGCATCTTATATTCTAAATGGCAGAGGCAAAGATCACCTGCATCTACTTTTAGTAAACAAATCTAATATGGAGCCGTGTTCGAACTAGGATTTAGGATCGGAAACCATGAAACAAAAATCCCCGAATCTCTTGCCAAGTGCTAAACAATTATGTTCTTTTCTCACAAAAATTTAATATTCAAGTAAAAACCGAAAATAGAGAGCACTTAGCATTCACTTTACCTTGTATCTTAGTCGAGATCCCCTCAGTCCGACTAAAACATTGCTCAAGTCGCCATCATCTATTTCGGCAGATGCTAAGCCACTTGTATCAGTCTCCAACTCATCATCAGAGCTCTCGGATTCGATCTCAGCCATCTCTTCATCATCCATAGGAACATCATTTGTGTCTTCTAGTCCGATTACATTGTGCTGCAATTCCATGTCACTTTCAGGAGGAACACAAGGTTTGGAGGACTCCACGTCTTGTAAACTGGCAAAATTGGATAGGATGACATATTTCTTTTTATCAAGCAATGGCCTCGCCGTATGAAATGAAACCCACCTGGAAATATTATTTCCAGCTTTTCAGCTCATAAGACTTGAAAGTTGCCAAAAAGAAGTATAAAATTTTAATGGTTTGAAACTTTCCACAACCCCCACCCAACTCTTGGTTATTTGCCTTAAGAAACTTTAACACCAATGCATTATGAAGCACGTGATGGCATTTAAATCTAATAACTGAAAAATGCATGTAATGCACAGTAACTGGAGCCAGAACTTACTGATAACGAAGAGGGCAAAGAAGCTCGGATGGGTAGTATGTTGCTTTATATCGCATCTTGCTGCAGGAGTGAATGTAATAGCCCATATAATAACACTGAAGACCAGCACTGTAGATTTGGTTCTCTTTCACCCAATCAATTTCTTGCAGAGCTGAATATTTACCCAATGATAAAAATGCGTAATCAGGATCCCAGAATAAATACTTGCTTGACAAGCATCCAGGAAGGATGTCTATCACTCCAACAGCAACTAGCTTGCCATCAATAATGTATTGCTGATGGAAAGAGCCAAAGCCACATGGAGGAACCATGCCATCAGCAGATGGTGAAACAAATAATAAGGGAGTGTCAACAAGAAACCTCCTATATGAGCTTTCTGTGACATGATCTGGTGTATCGTTATGTACTTTCATTTGATATCGTCTATACAATGCATACTCTTCCGGATCGAAACTGGACCTTTTCAAACGGATCTCAAGCTTCTTTTTTTGCACTTGATGATGTTCAGAGCTTTTGTTTGCACCGGAGCTTTTACTTCCACTCCCTAGTTCTTTATGCAGAGTAACATTTTGAACCTCTGCATCTGGAGATGCATTTTTTGCAGTAGAATAAAAATTAATATGCCCGTTGCAAGCCTTAATGGAAAAGCCATAAATGTTTGCAAGCTGCTTTAAAGAACATGTCAACTTCTCCGCAAAAGATTTTGGGCTTAGATCATTTTCTTCTGCGTTCTTTCTAGACATTGGCAATTGTTGGGTGTCCTCAGCTGATTGTGCCCGCCTCAATGTAGCGGCTATTTGGAAGGCAATGTTGCTGGAGTATAAAAGATCTTCTGATCCTTCAACTGATAACTTCCTTTTGGCATTTGAAACCTTTTTGACTGTGGCTTTTGGCAATTGAATTCCGGAAGGAAGTTCCCCACTTCCAATATATGTATAATGCAACACTTTGTCTATTTGGTCAGATAAATTATATATAACCTCTTCTGCCTTATTTTCCTGTTTGTTGCTGCGTAAAAATGATACATTTCCTGCTGAGCTTGAGACCTTATGATTGGACAGGCTGCCTGTATTCTTAGAAGTATTGGTATTGTATCCATGTTCAATTGGATTTCTCACCTCAAGTGTTCCATCTAGAAACCTGTGCATACACAAAAGTCAGATCTGAGGATCCACATTTTCCAACATAATATAGGGGGTGGAAACTGAAATATTTCATATGTAGGTCAATACTTGGGCTACACCTTTTGAAGCAGTATCTTTCCATAATTGCAAAACTGTGACAAAGGCCAGGGTAAACAAAATCCTTTTGATCACCTATGTTACTTGGACTCGGGTGTAATTGTCACACATAGTTATGGTTACGATATGGGTATGTTCAATTTTTTCCCGAGATTTTTCATGCATTTAGAGGGTCTTTGGAGAATTTTGTCCTATAGCTACGTCCGAGTATGTTTAGGACATGTGTAATACAAGAAAACCAAAATGTTGCAGTAATATAGACAAGCTTACGAGCATGGTGATTAAATGGTTCAATTACAAGAGCTTATTTATAACAAGAAAGTACTTTTTTCTCGTATTCCATTATTTTTTAAAGTACAGCAACACATGTTATCAAGATTAAAAACATGGGATAAAAACAGAGATAGAAATAAGGTATGAGTATGAGTCTATACCTATTCAGTCGTCTATAAACTCGAAGTTGATCTTTAGAAGGAACAAAATCACTGGCCTTCAAACGAATAGTATAAGATGGGCAGCATGTCCTTTCCATGTCAGGTTTGTAAAGAAAACAGCCGGATCTCCTCCAACCACGGTCAAGAAGATCTAATAAGCAGACATGTACAAATAAGTTAAAAAAATCTAAAGACATCCATATCGGAAAAGAAACAAAGCATTAGGAATGAATAATTAAGATTGCTCTCAATGACCACAAATCCTACAGTGATCAAGAAGATGTGAAACCATCTAAGGACATCGGGAATGAATATATAAAATTACTCTCAATGATCACTACTCTATAAATTTCATTCAATTCCAACTTAACATATCCATATAAATAAGTAGCTAAGATCAATACCCCAATAATCCCTTCCAAACAAATAACAGATTCTTCTTTTTCAGTAGCCAAAGTTTCTAACACTTAACTACACCGTTCCACTTCTTCATTTATACTTAAATGTTTTTTCATTTAAACATAACAGAAAATGCATGATCAAATTTTCATTTTTACAACTATGACAACAAAAGCATAAAATTAGCTTAGGAAATTGCAAAATAGAAAAGAACAATTCTTCATTTCTGGTTTATGTTTTTCACTTAAACATAACAGAAATTGCATGGTTAAATTTTCATTTTCACAGCTAAAACTACGACTCAGTAAAGCATAAAATTAGCCTGGAAATTTTCAGGGGAAAAAGAGAGAGAACCTTGATAATCATTTACTGTGATGCTATTCGCCCATAAACCTGCACAAAAAAAAAACAGAAAAAAATATCGTTTAAAAAATTGACTATTAATAAACTTTTAAAAAATTAGGTCAATCAAATTGACGAAAATTCAGGAGACATACTCGAAAATTATTCTTTTTAAAAAGGATAAATTTAAAGAACCTCACCGTGAGAGATACTGGTACGACCAGAGGATTTGCAATAACCACAGGAGCTTCGACTGCGGCCGCAATCGACGACCACGGTTTCCTCTCTGTTATTGCTACTACTCGCTTCGTTTTTCATTTTCGATTCCTTTTCCGCAACAAAACAACAAATTAGACTTCGAATCATGAAAATTTTCAAAGGTCTGTTTTCTTTTCCCTCTACTTGTTAGGTTTAAGAGGAGCACGAGAATACCTATCTTCTGCGAATCAAGCTTCCAGCTTCTCCCTTACTACGCAGAAAAAATAAGCACAATTGTTTAGGACTAATTTAGGTGATTGTATGGATGATAGATACTTTTTAAAGATTCTAGATTTAAGTAATTTATAAAAATATTTAAACGTTTATTATTATATGACAATAAAGATTAGGGTAACGTATATAAATAGTCCCTAAACTTTTAGATAGATTCCATTTTGATCACCAAACTTTTAAAATTACAATACAACCATTAAACTTATAGTTCATTTTCTGTAAGGTCCCTGCCGTTACCCTCCGTTAGTTTTAGCTGACGTGACCCGTTAACTCCGTTAAACACCCCGGTCTTCTTCTTCTTCTTCCTTGGTTATTCTTCCTCATTCTTCTTCTTCTTTCTTCTTTCTAGAGAAGAAATTGATTTTTGGTATAAAAACGGCTAGGGAAGTTTCACCGAAAATCGAAACATTACATGTCATCTGCAATTCCAAAGGCACTTTTCTCCATAGGCGTAAATGCACCAGCAGAATATGCCCTTCTCCAAAGACCCTCTGAGAATGTGCTAGGACATTCTTCCAAAGATGAAAAGCTAAAGCAAAATGGCACATCATTGGATATAAATAGGCACTATTTTGAAAATCAAGAGCAATTTCAAGCAATATTTAACGGTCCATTTCCCTCATTTTCACGAGAATACTCTAGCAAAAAGGGAACTGAGATGTATTCCTATATCTTTTGAATAGATGATATATTACATGCTCATATCCAGGATCATTAACCTTATTCTCAATAATATGGGTGATTATTTGCACCCTTCAGAAGTGTAAATGGATCTAAAACATTCAAAATTATTGTAAAAACTAAGTCTATTCCATCATTATCTTGCTCTGTATACCATGATTAAGTACAGGCAATGACTTTGCAACGGCCGTCTAAAGGGAAACAATATATCCAGACTTAGGGGATTGTTTTAGCTCGGTTAGCGGTTCTCTTTTTCAGCCAACAATGAACCAACCAACCTATTCCAGGGAACAAAGTAAAGCCAAATAACAACATCGCAGTACCCGATGTCAACAGAAAAGGCTAGATCTCGAAGCTTTGGAATCAGATAAGCAGCATCTCTTTCCTACTATTGGACTGCCATCATTCAATGAAAGGTTGGTTAAATCTCTTTTAAGGGCGGATAAACCCATCCTTCAAATGAAAATTGTCAAACAATATACTTTAGTATAACAGAAGCCGGTCCAAGACTCTGCTGTAATATTTCATGATTATGCATGTAGGCTAAACCTCTCATAGCACCCTGAAATAACCTAATGACAAAGCATGTTCTGCGTTTAAACGCCTGCTCTTTCTCAAAAGGATTCCAAGAATTTTCTTGTAGAGAAAGGACACTCGATACTTTCTCACTAGTTGCTTTTGCAAAGTCAGCTGCACTATATTTACCATCATCACGGAAGGCTAGCCACTGTACAGAAAAAGCTATTTCATTTCTTAAGTTACTGAAAATAAAAAAAGCAACTCGAAAACTCACATATAGTTTATATAAAATGACAGACCTTCTCCCCTGTTTTTGTCAAATCCACCAAGAAATAATAGAAGATTCTTACATATACCTTCAGAACTGCTCTGTTAAACAGATGCATGATCAAAGATAAAGTTTTAAAAAAACATATACCTTTCGAATTTCCAAAACTACTGCTTGTAGTGAGAGGCATATCGGGGTGTTTAAGAAGAAGGAGAAGAAGAGTGGGGCTAAAAGGGGTGTGAGAGAAGAAGAAGAAGAAAGAAGAAAAGAGGAAGAAGAAGACCGAGGGTTTAGCAGAGTTAACGTGTCACGTCAGCTAAAACTAACGGAGTGTAAGAGATCTTACTGAGAATGAACTAAAAGTTCGATGGTTGTATTATAAGTTTTAAAAGTTATGTGACCATAATGCAAATGCCCTAAAAGTTTAGGGACTGTTTATATACTTTACTCTAAAGCTTATACATCTCTACAAATATTAATGTTAGGATTCGAAAATTTTAAAAAATAATATTTTTTTAATCATTAAAGTAATTTAGTTTACCCATAATATTATATTTTAAATATACTTAAATAAATCAATTCAACAACCGTTAATCCAAAATCCATTATCTTATAAATGATAAGAAGCATAGATGTAACATTTGGCCACCCCATTTGCAGAATATTTTTCTAACATAGGCGAAAAGATTGACCGTATGGAACAGAGAGCTACTGTGACTTCATTTGTCTGGTTTTCGGATCCTACCATTGTTTCAAGTTCTCAATTAATAGTTTTCCTATGAATAACATTTCATTTTACAATTTAAGGATGAAATTTTAAGACTAAAATTTTAAATTTTAATAAAATAAAATAAAAAAACCAAAATTAAAAAATTGATATAAGAAATTCATTTGTTTAATTTTAAAATGTGAATGAATCTAATACATATTTAAATAAAAAGTTAAACTGATAAGTGATAAAGACTTAAGAAGGGATTGAATTAAAAAAATGTTAGGGGAATAAAAACTAATTATACCAAAGAAATAGTGGCGTGGACGAATCTCTCTTATTTAGGGGTTCAAAAAATGTTAGGGGACTAAAAACTAATTATACCAAAAAAATAGAGGCGTGGACGAATCTCTCTTATATAAGGGCTCAAATGTTTGGTTTAGCTACCGATGGAATCAAATTCTTCAAAATTGAATTAATCAGATCTTTTTCTTTAGTATTTAAGTAATTTTTTAATTATCAACTTAATTAATATTTTCTAGTTAGATTAGTTTGAGTTAATATTAAGATAAATATTTTTTATTTATATCAAAAGTTAATTAAATTTTAATAATTTAATGAATTTTAATATAATTAAAAATAATTATTTTTAATGAATCTGAGTTTAAAATATAATGAAATAGACATGTATCATGTATGTATCAATCATTCAACCTCATCCTTCGCTCTCACGATTGACAAAAGTGGGTAATGGGCGGTGCCTGAACCCACTAATTTTGTGGCCAAAAATTGATCAAATTACGCCGTCCATGAGCAGCCGTCCCATTGTCGTTTATAACAAAATTATTCCAATGGAGTATTCCTCCTGCTCAGTAAATAAATAAACCGACATTTTTGCACCAACTTTAGCCTATAAAAATCACCATTGCAAGCCACTCACCACCCCCACTAACTCAAAACAAATCCCAGAATTTTCTTCTTTAATTTACATTTTCTTTCTGCTTTTTTGTTTGCCAGAAGTGAAAATGGAAGGCAAAGAAGAGGATGTTAGATTAGGAGCCAACAAGTTCAACGAGAGGCAACCGATTGGGACCGCCGCTCAGAGCCAAGATGACGGCAAAGACTACACCGAGCCACCACCAGCTCCGTTTTTCGAGCCCGGCGAGTTGACGTCTTGGTCGTTTTATAGAGCTGGGATCGCTGAGTTCGTGGCCACTTTCCTTTTCTTGTATATCACTGTTTTGACTGTCATGGGTGTCGTTAAGGAGAAAACAAAGTGCACGACCGTGGGGATTCAAGGGATTGCTTGGGCTTTCGGCGGTATGATCTTTGCTCTTGTTTACTGCACTGCCGGAATCTCAGGTAAAAAAACACTCTCTTCTAGTCTTCTTCCTCCACCTTTTTTGTTTCTCGAGAAAATCAGTTTTGAGATCTAATTCAGGCGTTTGTGGATAGGTGGTCACATTAATCCGGCGGTGACGTTCGGGTTGTTCTTGGCGAGGAAGCTGTCGTTGACGAGGGCGATTTACTACATGGTGATGCAGTGTTTGGGCGCCATATGCGGCGCCGGTGTAGTGAAAGGGTTCATGGGGAAGACTCGGTACGGTGCCTTGGGCGGCGGAACTAACTCGGTGGCTCATGGCTACACCAAAGGCGATGGTCTTGGTGCTGAAATTGTTGGGACCTTTGTTCTTGTGTACACTGTCTTCTCAGCCACTGACGCCAAGCGCAGCGCTCGAGACTCTCATGTCCCTGTAAGCATCCAATAATTTAATCTTCATATTCGAATTAAAATTCATTTTCAACCAAATTTAAATTAAATAATAATAAAATCAACTTAAATTAAATCAATATTAATATTACTATTCAAATTGATTTTTAATTGAGTAAAATATATAAATAGTATTTTATTATAAGTTATTGTTTTAGCTGCAAAGCTCTTATATCTGTTCCGCGCAGACCACGCGCAGACATTGGGTTTCGCATACAGTTTGTTTTTTTAGAAGACAGAAGCTCTTCTAACATACGTGGTCTTATGTCTACAGAAATCTTCTAATCTCTTTAAAGAGGTTTTATATTTAATTTTATACTATATTTGATTTTAATTTTAATATTATTTTTTAAAATAAATTAAATATTAATTTTTTAATATTATATTATAGATATTAATTTTAATATTAGTTTTTTAAATAAATAATTTTTTTTTTAATATTATTATAGATGTTTAATTTTATATCATATAAATTATTATATATTATTAATTTTATATTTATTTTTATTTGATTTAAGTTTAGATATAATATTTTTTTTGGATTTGTTATTTTTAAATTATATTTAAACTTTTTATACAAAATGTAAGTATTTAAACCACATTGCTTAATAAAAAATGATTTTATTGTTTAATAATTAAGATTTTAAAATATAAAAAATTATAAATTATGTTTTTAAAATTTTAAAATATAATCACAATTAAATAAAAATAATCATAAAATAATTTTATAAATTAAAAAATATTTTCTAAAAATATCATATAATTATAAAAATAAATTATGAATATATATTTTAAAAAATAAAAATATTACATAATTGCATATTTAAAAAAATCATATAATTTAATGATTATTTATAAATTTTATTCTATAAAACTTATAAAACTAATAATACATGTGATTATGTGAGACTTATAATATAATTAATAAGGTGGTGTTTGTTTTTCTAAAAAAATTATTATTGTAGTTGTATGAATTATTTAAATTTCAGTATTGTAAAACTAAAATTATTTAAATCTCAGTATTACAAAACTCTTTTAAGTTTAAAAAATCAGTTTATTTATATTTAAGTTTATTTTAGCAGTTTGCAGACGTTAAAAAACAAACAGTCTTCTTATTGTAAACTGCAGACTTTTGGTCCACCTCTTCTGCTGCAGATGACTGCAGATGTGGTCCGCAGACTGCAGACTTTTTAGCTCTGCAAAAACAAACACCACCTTGTTGAGTTTTTATTATTATAAAAGTTGCAAAATAGTTTATTAATTATAGAATATTACTTTGTTAAGACCTCTAACTATTAAAAGTAATAAAATTGTCACTTTATTGTTTATATATTCTAAACTTATCTTTTTTTATTAGAAGATTGATAATTGTCTGAGTTGGACGTTAATTTGTTAATTAATATATGATAAATATGATCTCATAATTTTTTGAGTTGTATTTTGTAGATTGACTTTTCAATTACTTTATGTCGTTGAGTTAGTGTTTGAAACATTATGTCATCGAATAGTGCTTGAAAGCAACAATATTATTAGTATACATTATTAAAATATAATTTTATCATATTTCAGTCAATATGTTAACGTCTAGCTCAGACAACCATCGACTTTTTTAATGAAAAATGATAACTTTTAAACATATGAATAGTCAGATGATTATTTTGTAACTTTTAATAATCATAGATTTAACAAAATAATACTCTATAGTGGAGGACCATTTATGTACTTTACCCTTTCTAAGTTTAGTATTAATGAGATTATTTGTTTAGAGAATTGGAATAAGAAGCTATGGATGTTGCTACTAATGGTGGGTGAATTTACTTTTATGTGGCTAGATTCTAGCACCGTTGCCGATTGGGTTCGCGGTGTTCTTGGTTCACTTAGCCACCATCCCGATCACAGGAACCGGGATTAACCCGGCTCGTAGTCTTGGTGCAGCCATCATCTTCAACAAGGACAAAGGCTGGGATGATCATGTAAGCCTCTAAATTTTCCTCATAATTTTTTAACGTCTCTTAAATAAAATTTTAAAATCGAGTTTTAGAAATAAAAAATAACATTAGAAAAGTTTGCTTCTATTTTAAGAGTCTCACTCAACTTAACTCTAATTACTATTCAAATTAAAACCCATGTGTAAAGATTAAACAAACATTATGAGAAATTAAATTATTTAACTTTAAGAGAATGACCAATTAAGAATTCAAACCTTAAAAATTGAGGATCAAAAACCAATTTTGACTAGTATTTAAAACTAAGATAATACGAACCAAACGATTTAAGTGATTAAATAGATATTTATTATTTTTAGAGATCCCGAGTTCGAGCACGATATCTATAGAGATATTTGAGTATTTATTGTCAAATGGTTGAGTCTTTCAAATAGATACAATATTGTAATTATATTGTAGTAATAAAAAAAACTAAGAACTTAAACTATCATTATATCATAAAGTGGATAATGTACCATAAGTTTATAAACTATGATCATTTTAATACAATTTTTAAAAAAAAGTCATAAAACAATTATTAAAAATATTAAAGCATTACAAAACGAGCGTTATAATGTTATAATAATAATATTTGAGAATTTTAATTTCCGTTTTGTAAGAGTTTTAATTTAACCATTAATATATGATATATTAATTAATTAATCTAAATATTATAAAATTTGATTACAAGGGTTCTTCCTAATTTATTTTATTTATAACACTAAAATTCAAGTTTGTGACTTTATTTAGTGACCTTAATATCGCAATCAAGCGTCGTGATTGTATAATTGTGATCTTGTGATAAAACTTTAAAAAGAAAAATGAGAATGATAATTATCCAAAAAAATAATAATGAGAATGCCCCACCACCCACTCTATGTTTCCTTGCGTTAATTTTCTCTCGTTTGTATGCTTTTGTGTTTTTGTAAGTAAATATAAGTATGTCACATTATGCTCTATTTCCAAGTTTAAATACGATATAATCTCATAATTTTAAATACGATACGATAATAATGCGATAAAAAAAATAATAAAGTATAGCATAATATAAATATAATCTAAGTCTACAAATGTATATAAATAAAATAAAATAAAATACGAATTTGTGAGATTTCACTATAGTTACCTAATTTGACAAGTTTATCCCTAACTCTTCAATTATTACAACTTGACAAGTGTTTTATTGTCTAAAGAGTTCAAACGGAGAAGGGTTTTTCCATCTTAAGAGACTGTTATTGGCATTGTAATACTAAATTATAGATTTCAAGGAAAAAGTTCATAGAACAAAGAATTCAACTGTAAAACTGAATTGAACCATATATAATTAAAATCAGTACAAAAGCAAAACATGTTACTGTTATATGAATATATCAAACATTATCAAATTGATACAGTGTTATTTGATTAAGCTAAATTCATTTATCTCCCTACATACGTCCCTAATTTCAAACATCAATGAAAGAAGTCGAGGTTATTTACGAAGAAAAGTAGGAAACGTAGTGGAGTAAAAAAGAAAAGAAATACCGTGGTACACTTAAATATAATTAAATTATTATTTTGGATAAAATATACAAATATCCTAAACTATAAGACATTATTTTGTTGAGTCCGTTAATTATTAAAAATTACAAAATAGTCACACAACTACTTATATATTCCAAATTAGTCATTTTTTCATTAAAAAGTTGACGATAGTATGAGGTAAATGTTAAAATACTAACTGAGATATGATAAAATCTGATATCATAATTTCAAGTACTATCATATCTCAGTCAGTATATTAACTTTTAACTCAGACAATCGTTAAAATTTTAACAAAAAAATAATTTTAAAATATAATAAATAATCAAATGATTATTTTATAACTTTTTAATAATAAAAAAATTTAATAAAATAACGTTTTTAATATGTGAACTATTTTATGACTATTAATAATTGACCCATCAACGAATTAAGAAAATCATCTATGCACTTTATCCCGTTATTTTTCACTTGTTAACATTTTTTTCCCGATATTCACTTATCACATTCAAAATCCTTTCCATTTTGCTTTCTTAAACGAACAGCCAATGACTTTATATTATTTTTAAACTTTCGATGGCGAAAGCAAACGCCCATTTCCCTTTCCCAAAATGACCTTTTGTTTGCTTCTCCGCTACCGCCGAAGTCAGAGGCAGCTTGCATTCCCTGCCTTCTCTCTCTCAAGATCGGTATATCTCTTTGCAATTTTCTCCCAAACACCAGATTTTGTCGAGAAAATGTTGCACTGATTTTTCTCTGATCAATGTTCTTTTGAGGGATCACAACTATGTCGGACGCTTTGATAAATGGATTGGCGGGAGCCGGTGGAGGGATCATAGCTCAACTCATTACGTATCCTCTTCAAACTGTATGAGATTTTCTTTTCATTTTCTTCATCTTTTTTTATAGAAAAATTGTATTTGGCTTTAGCTGTAATTTTCCTTTTTTTTTTCTTTAACTTGTTTTACAGGTAAATACTCGTCAACAAACAGAGCGTGATCTCAAGAAAGAGAAACGGAAAGTTGGAACCATTGAGCTAATGTGCCAGGTTTTCTTTCTTCCGTTTTTTAGAGGAATTTGTTAGTGGAATCTATTTTTTTAGCTATTGTTCATGTTAGGTGTTGTTGGGTTGTTGGGTTTTCAAACTAGTTTTTTAGTAACTATGTTAAAACTGATGTTGAATCGTTGCCTATCAGTTGGAAAATATGGATAAAAGCAACAATTTAAATTTTGTTTTCTTACTTTGTTTATAGGTTGTAAAACAAGAAGGATGGGAACGTTTGTATGGAGGATTAACACCTTCATTAGTTGGTACAGCTGCATCTCAGGTAATGAACTGTAAGATTTTTAGACAAGAGAGCTGTTCTTGTTACTATTTTGCTTTATGATTAAGGAGAGTACTGTGTTATCTGGACCATACAGAAATGTGTCTGGAATGGGGTATATCCTTTTCTCTAAGGTTTTTATATCTATTCCGAAGATGATAGCCTTGTACCATATTCAAATATGCGCTGGTCACTTGATACACATAGGTACTTTAAGGGAAATAAAGAGTCTGGAGAACATGGCTATTAATGATAAATTGGTAACGTTTCCAAGTGAAACAGATGGGATTTAGGGAACTGATTGTTTTTTATTTTTGGACTGAATATAAAACTCAAAATCCCTTGAACTAAAACTAAATAATCATTCAAACACCTGTTTTCTTATTGCTACCTGTTAAACCCTTGAACATCTTTCATCCAGTTGAGCTGTTGATAAGACAAAATATTTAGATGCCATAATAAATTTTCCATCTAATTGAAGGTTCAATTGGATAAAAATATATGTTTGAGGGCATAAATATATGTATGGATGATTATTTAATTTTAATTCAGGGATCTTCTGACCTCTATGGAGCTATTTTAAAGTTGCTTAACTACATTGTTTCGTGAACTCACCTCTATGGAGCTGTTTTAGAGTTGCTTAACTACATTGTTTCGTGAATTCAAGTTATTTACCGATCTATCTTTAAGAAGGACTGCATGATTTTTTGCGTCAACTGCTTTCTTCTATTTGTAAAGTGATCGTAAACTTGCAATATTTTGTTTGTTTAGTTTTTTCGGATTCATAAATACTTACTATCTCTATGATACAGGGTGTTTACTAATATTTCTATCAAATATTCAGGAACAAAGCTGAAATTAAAGCACTTGAAAACAGGAAAAAGGGGATGCTTTATCAGGGTAATCTAGTTTTATTTTACTTTCAATGTTGCCGACTGTCTGTGGCTATTGTTGCATGCTTCTTTAAAGTTCTCTAGATCGTATAGAAACCGCTCTAATTCTGTTTCATAACTGTAGTACTAATTTTCTTTCTATATTAGCTAATTACATGCTTACATCATTTCTGTGTAGGTGCGTAAATGTGGCTGTTGACTAACCCCATTTGGGTCATTGTGACACGTATGCAGGTAAAAGACATTTCAGAAAGCTTTTTGTTTGGTGTAAAACATAGAAAGAACAGACTTTAATGTAATAAATTTATTGCTGGATATCCATACAATAAGCGTGGGTCTTCTGATCCAAGTCAATGGCCACAAATTGCTCATTATCCTAGATCCCATGCCAGAATTATGGGAAAATACGGAAAAGTAACATGCCCTCTTGCGTATAATGCCTAACTTTGTTTTATATCACACAATGATTTGTACTGCTTTAAAGTTTTGATTTATGCGTTGCAATTGAAGGCATCAATTTTCAATTTACATGCTTTCTAATATTTAAACAAAAAACAATTATTGTGCTGCAGTCTCACAGAAAAGTTTCGAAGGAAGATAACCCTAATAGATTGGCAAAACCTGCTCCGGAGGAAACAGTTATTTCTGTCATTGACCCTCTTCCTTATGGCACTGGTCATGCGGTATGCACCATGGATCGTCTACATAGTTCTTTTGTGTAGTTCACTTATAACATTGAAGCTCATTCAAGTTTTCTCTAGAAATGGTAGAAGATTTTAGTTGTAAACTTTATACAATAACAGAAATGCATAATCTTGTGTGTTTGTGTATAAAAGCATTTTTCACATCTCTTCCATTTGCTAAATGACGATGCTTGTAGCAAGTGGTTGAGGTCTGTTTGGAAAGGATAGATGGTAGGATTGATGATGGTAATGACTATTAAATGATGAAGAAATGGATGATGGGTTTTCGTTAAAATAGAATATAAATGTTCTAGGTAGAATAAAACTATTTTAGAATTATTGCATCCGTAATAGCAAGTGTAGATAAGAACTTGGAATTGAAGATTAAATCGGTGATTGTGGAATTTCGATAATGCTGAATTGGTGCTTGAAATAATTTGCATGAATGTGGTCAAAATAGCAATTGTCATAGTATATTCTTATTGTTTTGACAGAGTTTGATTTTGTCTTGTTAGCCTCTTAAATAGTTGTAAATATGAAGATTTTGAATAATTACTTTGAAACTTTGTTTCTTCGCCGATATGATTTTGTACATTATTTTGCACATAAAATACTTGCAGATTCAAGAACTCTTTGATGAAGCTGGATTTTTGGGCTTCTGGAAAGGTGTATTCCCAACGTTGATCATGGTATGTGAGAAGTGACTGTTACTCTTGTTAAGGGAGTTTCACTTATTGTTCCTGCTGTTCCACACAGGTCAGCAATCCGGCTATACAATTTATGCTATATGAAACGATGCTGAAGAAGCTGAAGAAACAACGATCTCTTCTTGGTACCCCGGGCAACAATGGAATAACTGCTTGGGAGGTTGTCTCTAATTTCATATCTCCTAAGTAATAATGATGTTATGCTATGTTGGGGAACATGAATTTGATTATTTGAATACGGATTTCATGCATATATCAGGTATTATTGGAATTCAATATGATTATATATTTTAAAGGTATAACAACTAAAATTTCAAATTAATTACTAAATATCAAATCCATGAGTTTATGAAATAATAATGAATGTTACATTTGCAATTATATATGTTTTATTGCACCACTCTTTTTGAAATCCAAATTCATATTCAGAAAGTTAAGTCGCGAATCGCTTACCTCGGTGTTCCTTGAAATGTCACTTCTTCTATGTTTTAATCTCTGAATAAGTTGTCTAATTATGCTAGATATTTCTTCTTGGAGCTTTGGCAAAACTGGGAGCTACTGGTGTGACCTACCCTCTTAATGTAGTAAAGGTGTGATGATCATATAAACTACGTTACTCTGACTGTTCATTCTTTCTTGAAGTACTCGTTTTTGAAACTTGTGTCTGACACATTTTGCGGACACCAGTATGGGGATATAACTCTCCAAATACACTTATGTCCTGGTATCCTTATTCGTCATGATAAGCGATAAGTCAATAACCTTTCTATACTGAGCTTGAAAATGTGTCATTTATGCATCTTTTTGGTTGTCTTTACAGGCCAGACTTCAAGCAAAACAGGTTACAACTGGGGACCAAAAGCATCAATACAAAGGTTTGAATCATTATGTTGAAGTATCGAAGTAGTCCGTACTATTGAATCGAGTAATTAATTTTTGTATATTTGATCTTGGTGCTATTCTAATAATGATCCGTTTTAAGTATCTAAATAGTCCATACCGGCAGTGTATGAAATAATTTTCCTTATATATAGGGACTTTGGATGCTATTCTTAAGATGATCCGCTACGAAGGCTTCAACGGATTTTACAAAGGTATGAGCACAAAAATCGTACAAAGTGTTCTCGCAGCTGCCGTATTGCTCATGATCAAAGAAGAACTTGTCAAGGGTGCTCGATTGTTGCTTGTTAAGAGCAGCATCCATACTGTGAAATCGAAGCCTCCTTGACTCGAAAATTTCTTTTGCTCTCCGCTCCGCTCCGCTCCGCTCCGCCCCGCCTCCGATCTCTTTCTATTTCAACATTGGTAAGTTATTGCTCAATTTATTCAAACTTGGATTGTACCATTACCATATATTATACCTTGAAATAAAAGGGATAGATATAAAAAGATTACCCGTTGAAATAAAACTAGTATACAATCCAATTTATCATGTTTTTATGTTGTGTTCAAATGTATCGAATCTAATACCATCAAGTGTTTGGATCAACTGACATGAGATCGAGACCTTGAAAATAGATATAGATGAAGAGTTTTGTGATTTTATGGGCCTATTCAGTTGGACTTATAAGTCTATGCATTGGGATTTAAAACTTAGCTCTCGGACCTCATTGTTTTGGGATTTTTCAATTTGCTTTATATTATCTTTATTCTTGAAATAATAAACAAAGTATTATAAATATTAAGAAATTTTAATAAAATATGAAAATAGTTATAAAATTAAGGGTAAAGTAAACAAATGGTCCCTTCACTATAAGATATTGTTTTGTTGAGTCATTTGACTATTAAAAGTTATAAAATGGTCATCCTAACTATTTATATGTTTCAAACATCATTTTCGTTAAAAAATAGACTTTCGACGGTAGTTTGAATTAGACGTTAATATGCTGATTGAGATATGATAAAATATGATCTCATAATCTCAAATGATTATTAGATCTCATTTATCATATTAACGTTTAGTTCAGACGATTGCTAATTTTTTAACAGAAAATGATGAGTTGGAACATAATGAATCGTCGGTGATTATTTTATAACTTTTAATAGTAGAGAGATTCAATAAAGTAATATTTTATAGTTGGGGGATTATTTGTGTGTTTTACCTTAAAATTAAATGATATATGAGGTAGATTTGATTAAAAAAAAGGTAAAGTACACAAATGTAATTTGTGTATAGAATATTATTTTGTTTACTATTTTGATTATTAAAAGTTACAAAATGATCATTTGGTTATTCATTATAATCCAAACTCGACATTTTTTATTAAAAAATTAATGACCATCTGAGTTAAATTTTGACATGATGATTGAAATATGATAGTCATTTGAAATTACGATATCATATTATATCATGTCTCGGTTAGTAGGTTAATGTCTAGCTAATATTGTCGTTAATTTTTTAATGAAAAATGATGAGATTGAAACATAATCAATAGTCGAGCAATCATTTTATAGCTTTTAGTAATCAGATAACTCAACAAAACAATATTGTATAGCCAGACATCATTTATATTCTTTACCCATAGAAAACATAAGGAATAAATTATAGTCCTACCAAACGGTTTAAAGAATTTTCTTGAGAATTTTTCGATGTCTTATAATGGGAAGTTCTACAGTATGACACCTTTAATATACAAATAAAAAAAATATTATCGGTTTTGTTATTATTTAAAGAATTAAATCGGTAAAAAAATTAATTAAAACATTATTATTTCTACATAAAACATCAAAATTTTTAACATTTATAGTAAATTGTTTAACAATAATAAAATCAATAAAAAAATAACAAAAATAATAATATTTTTGATAACTTTTATCAATTTTATTATTTAAAAAATAATAAAATCGATAATATATTTTTTTAACTATATATTAAAACTGCCGCTTATATAATAAATGAATGATGTTTACTGATGACTGACAGAACTCCAACAATCGATATTTTTTTAGATTTGAGATTTTGTCTCTTGTGCTTTAAATAGCTACGCTCATAAACACTGCTTTTGTATTAGATAATGGCAGATTCACACATTTTTTTTAATAGACTGATCATAAATAAAATTAAAAGGTATATATCATTAATAAAAATAAATAAATAATCGTCAAGTTTTTTAATAGACTGATCATAAATAAAATTAAAAGGTATATATCATTAATAAAAATAAATAAATAATCGTCAAGTTTTTTAATAGAATAATATAAATAAAATTAAAAGGTAAATATCATCAATAGAAATAAATAAATAATCAAAAAAATTAAAATTTGTATCCACGTTTAAATATATGTGGATCTGTCACTGATATTAGAGATACTTAGTTATATAAATCCTTTAATGACGGTAAATTTAGTTAGACAATGTGATGATCTTTTTTTGTCATATAGGTTGCTAAGATTTTTTTTATCTAGTGTGAATGTTACAATGCTAATTGGAAGACGTCAGAACGATACAACTTCGGAAAGACGTTTGGATGACACAATATCTTCCCACAAGCTACATGCATGCTCGGAAGCTTATAAGGCTATTGTCTTGTAAAGACGTCAAATTGTTCGTGCGTCTTTCGAATACGCAATGTTATCTAGGCATATTCTTGCAAGCAATGTAACAATCATACTAGTAGAAAAAATAATAATTCTAACACCCTACATGATAATTTTTTAAAGCACTATTTGGACAAATTTACTCTTTAACGGCACTAAATATTGGATAGAACACACAATAAAATTTTGACTCGAAATAATACCGATTGATAAAAGTTCAATTGGAAAAAAAATATCTCAATTAGAAAAATAGCTTAGGATATGAATTTTCAAAATGTTATTGTCGACAGGGATAGTAAAGAAAATCTGACTGTGCTGAAACGAGAATTGGTTGTTCAATGGATTTTGACACTGGCAAACTACATTGCTACTATTATGGATTGTAATCGAAATC
The DNA here is from genome assembly GCF_006381635.1 of Hibiscus syriacus. Lineage (NCBI taxonomy): Eukaryota > Viridiplantae > Streptophyta > Magnoliopsida > Malvales > Malvaceae > Hibiscus > Hibiscus syriacus. The sequence continues at coordinate 574,198 of NW_024062618.1, read as the reverse complement.
TTTCATTTCGGTACACCCCTCGCGAATGTAATCCAGCGGCCGATGGGTTGGCGAATTTGACATGAAGTTAACCATTTTGGCGTGGTACGACTCACGCAACTAGCTGTTTCTTTTCCTGCTTAATTTTCTGTAACTACTCTAGTTTCATTCAAAAAAAAACTTAATTTAAAATTCAAATACCATAATTTCATTATATATTTATAATTAATTAATTACTTAATACAATTAAGGGCGAACATTTAAGTTAAGTCAAAAGATTTTAAGTTATTCAGTTGAGTCAAATTGAGATGTTGAGTTTCTGTTTAAATTTAATTGTAAATATTTATAATAATATGATATTATTTGATTTTAATTTAAACAATTTTTATACAATTATATAAAATATATATTTCATATGTGATATATATGTGATATACGTATATTATATAAAATTGAGAGATTCAAATTAAACTTAAAAATTAATCTACTAATTACTAAAAAATTTAAATTATTCAATTTATATTTCATAACTGACTTAAATTTAATTTTTTTAATCGAATTTATAAAATTACAAATCAAGTCAAATTTTTTTAAATAAAATCGAGTAAAAAATCATTTTTCGTAAATCTTGTAAATTTTGTTCACTCCTAAATATAACTAATAAGTCGAGGTCATCAAGTTGTCATTCTTCTTCTGACGTGGCATTTCTATTCTGGTGGGGGTCCATACAACTAAAGAAAAAACCTATATAAAAAGATGACATGGGTTTCAAACTAATCAATCAAAACAACGGATCTCAAACAGGGTAATAATCTGTATTCCATAAATCACCTTCACGTCCGCCCGTATTTTCTTCTTCGTATATAAACCCATTTGATTGATAATCTCTCTTTCTAATCTTTCTTTTTCTGTAAAGGAGATATTTATTCTCTCTCTAATAATTTCCTCTCTATCTCTATAAAAACAACGCTTTTAATTCTAATAATTTGGATAAAAAATTAACGAATTAAAAACGTTAGATTCCTTCATAAATCGAAGAAACTTGAACGAATTTGATCTTTAAGAGGATTTTTTGGGGGGGAAATTCGTGGTTCGAAATATCAGCAATGGCCGATTCTGGAAAGAGAGAAGATGTTGATGATGATCGTGTGGATCAAAACGGTGACGAATTGTTCGGTTCATCGCAGGAAGGCGTTGTTCAGACCTCGTGTGGCGTTGGATCTGGAACAGGCACGAGACAAAACGGTGAGATAAGGAATGGAATCAGGCTCGCGGAACGATTGACGGACATATTCGTTGATGAAAACGACGGGGATTTGTTGCTTCAACAGATCGATAGAGAGGATAGGGTTCTTCAATGGTTACAAGCTTTAGATATGCAATTAATCGGCGCTTGTCGAACCGATGAGAGGCTAAAACCTTTGTTGAAAGTCAACGTATCAAACGGCATCGCCGAGGATCGATTGTTAGCTCATTTGAGTCGGGTACTTTTTGTTAAGTTGGAATTTCAATTGATATATGTCTAATCTGAAAATATTGTTAATGTATGTAGTTTTTGTGTGTGTTTATAATTTCATTTGTTTCCATGAAATTTCCAGCACTTTGAGCCATCGGAAGTTGGTATACTGGGGAGGTGTTTTTGCATACCTTTGGTTTCAGTTCGAGTAGGGAAGATAATCAAACAAGGAAAATTGATATATGTCTAATCTGAAAATATTGTTAATGTATTAGTAGTTTTGTGTGTGTTTATAATTTCATTTGTTTCCATGAAATTTCCAGCACTTTGAGCCATCGGAAGTTGGTATACTGGGGAGGTGTTTTTGCATACCTTTGGTTTCAGTTCGAGTAGGGAAGATAATCAAACAAGGAACTCATTTTCACCCTTGTGCTATAATGTAATTCAATTCTGATTGATATGAGGTCTCTAATTTATCATATATTTATATGCCCTGGATCCGTCATTCATCTTCATTTGCAATGTAATTAATCTCTAGAAACTTCCCAATTTTGGTTGATTTTCCTTCTTTCTTTATTAAATTTGGAATTATCAAATTAAGTAAAAGTTGGTATACTGGGGAGGTGTTTTTGCATACCTTTGGTTTCAGTTCGAGTAGGGAAGATAAACAAAAAAGGAACTAATTTTCACCCTTGTGCTATAAGGTAATTCAATTCTGATTGATATGTGGTCTCTAATTTATCATATATTTATATACCCTGGATCCGTCATTCATCTTCATTTGCAATGTAATTAATCTCTAGGAACTTCCCAATTTTGGTTGATTTTCCTTCTTTATTAAATTTGGAATTATCAAATTAAGTAAAAGTGATGAATGGTTTGCAATATTAAAGACCAATTAGAGATATAAATACAATCAGAAGTGAGCATTATTCTGTTAGATCCATTAATTCTTCCATATTCATTAGCGTGTCATTAATGGCTTTCCTATTTATTTGGTCTTTCCTACACTTAGTTGCATAGTATTCTTGGCAAATTTTCTAGTAAAACTCTTAATTTTTTTAATTGATTGTATTATGTTATATGGTGATGATTTCAATATTCCATGCAGGCAGCTGATTTAAAAACATATATGATTTAGAATTTTTTTTTATCTTTCAGAGTATTTCAGACATGTTTACCACCTGTGACTGTAAGTTTGTATGCCATGTATTTTTGTATGATTATATGTGCTAGAATTTGCAAGTGACTTGTTTCGAATACCAACCTTTGATCTTTGGACTTAGTCATATTATTGATATGTTATTGTACTCTGTATATCTTAGTTGAATTACAGGTTTTTCATTTATTTACTTTTTGACGGATAATTCTAGGTAGCGTTTATTGCTTTAACGTTTAAAGACATTCTTGTTTATTTTGGCATTATGTTTAGTCCATAGTGGATTGATTTTCACGATTTTCTAGATTGCTGCATCAGTTCCAGTGATTTCGGCATAGTTTTGCTCGCATGACTGTTTTCTGTAGAAGGGTCCTATTTCTGGATCCCTAGTCCTATATTACAAGTTGTCTCAATAGTGCTTTGGTTTAGCAACTTCTTTAATTGATTTCCTCTATTGGAATCTTTCCTTTACTACCAGGACTACCCTAGAATATAATTTGAATGGAAGGTTTTTAAATTAGTTGTTAATATTTAATAGAAGTTTCAGGGTCCTATTTTAGTTTGTTGTTGGCCATCATGTTCATGCTTCCAAATAAATATACCTTTTGACCTGTAGGTAAAGTGGGCGTATTCTATAATGATCTCTGAATTATGAGGAAGTAAAGGTAGTTTCATCTCCTATATTGTATTGTTTGCTGCTGCTGTGGTTTGAGAATTGATAGTGTTGAATTTAATAAAATCAATTTTAAGTAGGATTGAGTGCTAGTTACATTTTGTGTGAATTATGGTTACGATGCTTTCTCAGTGTCAGTTGTCTTCACTTTTGCTGCGAATTTGTTGAAATCTGAATTGTTTACTTTATATTTCTATCATATTGTGCTTGGTCTTTTGCTATATGATACCTTATCGTTGTGTTTTGTATTTTTATTTTAGTCGTTATGGACCGATTTCTGGAAGGTTATTTATGATAATATCTTGTTGCTGTTCAATTTGTCTATGTTTATGTAAAATAGTTTTGTAAGGCATGCCACAGGATTTGATTGTTTTAGAATCAAGAAGACTATTATGGGAAAATACATAAAATGTAAAAACTGACCTTTATTTTTTCGTGTATTTAGAGGATCCTTGAAAAGTTATATCTTTACACCCGTGTCAGAGTATCCTTGTACTTTAAACCAAAATCAAGAATCAGAACATGTCCGTTCCTTGCCTAAAATGCTGAATCTCACAACTTGCTACGTGTAAGGTGTTACATAATAGACTTGATATTTGTGCTTATAACTTTAATTTTTTGGACGGGCTACTGATTTATTTATAAAAAAATAAGCAAAAGTTTGCTAAATATGAAAAAAGACAATGGCCACAAACCCACCTGTTAATTGCAATACCATACAGGTTCCAATCTCCCGGTTAACAACCATTATGATATTTAATTGATCTGTAACTTTTTAAAAGAAGGCGGAATCAGTCTATAACTTGATTTTGCTGCTGGTGCTTATGATTATAATTGCTATTTTTTTACCTTGTCTAAAATGTTTCCTGAAACCTCTTGAATTTATGCAGGGGAAATTTGATTCTGACACTCTTGCCTACATCGGACTTACGCCTTTCATTTGTTGGGGATGATGGTCAATCTGAGAGACTGTTCATCGTAAGTGATGAATCTGAGTGTGCTGCTGTTTCCATCGATGAGATCCCAGCAGACAATTCTGGACGATCTTTCCTTGTGAAGATCCCAGATGGCAAAATTTTTTACTATTGGTGCTCAGAGAAATCAAAGCTCCTGGGGACTGAATTGCTCTCAAAGGTGGTTTCCTCGTTAGTAACTTCCCTATGCATGTACAGAATATGCTTCTCATACTCATCATTTTCTTGAAATACCTGCTTCTAATATATATCCAGACATGAGCATGAAGATACGGCTCTCCAAGGGGCCTTCTAAATACATGAAATTGAATATGCTTGTGCTGGATATATACTCGTTCAACACTAATAATCAAATCCAAGTAACATTGTGCAAAGATGAGCGTACTTAGGAAGAAGTTTAGATTTTTCTTTAATTCTAAATATTATTTACATCAATTTAGCATCTCCCAAGTTATTAATGTGACTCTGATACTCACAGTAACAGAATTTGTTTTTGAAGTGATTGCTATCTAATATTATGTTCTTTTCATGATAGATGAAGGATTTGATAAAAATAAAACCTTCAATTGCTGAACTGACTGGAATCAGCGAGTCACGACTAGGCTGCTTTGTAACTCAGCTTCGAGCCTATATCGTTGGATCAACAGTGAGTAATACACAAGCAATTTATTCAGGTCCACCTTCACCTAACTCTGTGCTCAACCCCATTAATGTGCACAGTGGACAATCTTCATCAACATCAAAATCTTTGCGATCCCGGAACTCTAGCAGTCAAATACTCAAGGTGAATGCACTTTATCAAGGTAGTTTAAGTCCAAGATCAAGTTCTTTCAAAGAGGGTTTGACCCGAAACTTTTCTTCCTTGAGGATCAATGCCAGGGATAAATTACGTCGTCGTGGAGATAATCATCTTTCAGTAAGTGAGAGCCTTGCATTTACTTCACCTATTACTAATGATCCCTCTGACGGTGGCAACCAATGTGAAAATGATAAGCTTCCGAATGTCGAGAGTTGTCCGTTCCCTCCTAACTTCCTCGACTCCCTAGGAAAATTTTCTGTACCGCCAGCTCTAAGCTCTGTATCTCAAGTTTCTTCTTTAGGATTGCCTGTCTTTTCTCCTTACTATTGTTGGTGCCCCTCAGGATCATCGACTCTGCAACACTCGGCTCCTTCTCAATACCCAACCTCTTCAATCGAGTCTTTTAAGCTTCCACCACTTCCGTCAATATTGCCAATGAATAGTTCGTCCAGCTTGTTGAAACCAACACCGCCTCTCGATCTGACCGATATCACTTCATTGGATTTTCCAGCTTTCCTCCCAGAACCATTGGTCCGACTGCCAATTGCAAATTCACAACAAATTCCGACCTTCACACCTTTGATTTGTGATCCCATTGTTCATATTCCATTCATTAATTTTTGCTCTTCAGGAGGACAAGGTTACTTGGTTAGTGTCGGTCCCTCCCTTTCAACCACAATCCCACCGTCACATCCACAACTCGTGAACACTGAATCCGTGGTCGAGAAGGGTGATAGAGAAACTCTTCGGCTACTTATCAGTGGTTCAACACAGAGTAACCCTCCATTGATTGATGTATTGCCAGCAGTTCTAACCAGTGCCGACGTGAAAAAGGGTATCCTTGTTGCCGGAAGCTGTGGTCTATACAGTGGAACTAGAGATGTTAGCGCCATTGCCAAAGGCATTGCGGCCGTGAGTTTGGTTACACTTTCTTCCAGCTCCATGGCAGATAGTATTATAAAACGATCTAGCAGCAGCAGTTGTGACGATCCTGATGCAAATAAGCTATCGGGATCTAGCGGCTCGGATGAATCGTGTTCGAACAGTGATGGTGCTAAACTTTCAGGCTTAAGAGAAGAAGGTATTGATTAAATAATATGTTTTGTTTCTTTGGTTCTTTAAAAATGAAAAATTGTAGATAAATGTATCTGCAGTTTTGTCATAATGTAATTGTAATTAAATCCCAATCACTTACCCACTTTAGGGATTTGATCTCTTTTCTAGTATTTTATCTACTTATATCTTGATCATCGAATTTCTCTTCTTTTAAATTGATTGTCGTTTTTGCCGTTGGGTCTTTTTTTATCTAAAAGATCATCCAACCATTTCTCTTCTTCTCTTTGATTCAATTTCGAAAAAAGTTGAAATATGAAATGACCATTAAGAAGAATGGATAATGAGTAGACCATAACAATCTGAATTATGTTTTAACACTGCAATTATATCATGAAGCATGAAATAAACGATATTGATAGATAAAATTCATTGCATTCTGAAACTAATCATATATACCAACGCGAAAATTTACATGATCTACATGACATGTATCCAAACTGAAGCATAATAGTAAAGAATGAAATATTTTTCAAGTAAACTACTCTAATATTAGCCCAGCTGCGAAAAGGTTGGTACATGAGTGTGTCATGTTCTCGCTCTTGCATGGACTTGCAAAAACACTTCTATTATCATTTAGTGAAGCCATAACGATCAATCATCGGTGAAACTAGTGGACCTGTTCTAGTATCATGAAAATCTGTCTGTATCAGATAATCATTTACTATCAGAATGCAATGGTGGTAAAGACATGTTTTTTTCTTTAATTATTTTTCAATGGCTTAGGAAGAAAAAATTGCGCCTGTAGCTCAGTGGATAGAGCGTCTGTTTCCTAAGCAGAAGGTCATAGGTTCGACCCCTATCTGGCGCGAAATTATTTTCGATCTCTTTTTTCGTAAGTGCTTAAATTATGGTCCCAACATTTTAAACTTATTTTTAAATGTTTTAACAGGATATTGCTCTTTAAGATAAAATTGAAATTTATATATCAATTATATATAATTGGTTTAAATTATATTTTCTCTAAAACAAATACATGTTTTCTCTTAATTATTTAACTTCATGTTATAAGAAATAAATAAAATATATAATCTTAAGATGCCGTTTACCATTAAATTTAAATAGTTTAAATTAGAATGAAAGTGTAATTCAAAATTTAATATAAAATATAATTTAATACGAATTTAACTTAAACTATTCAATTTTTTATTTAATAAAATAATAAAAAAATGTTTTCATATATTTAAATAAGAATTGATTTTAAAAATAAGATGTTTCATATTTATAAAATTGATCAATTAAATTACAAATAAAATTATAATTCAAGAAGATTGTAATTTAATCTCATATTTATTAGACTTTAGTTATTCAAATTTATATTTAATTATAATATAATAATAAAAATAACAGTTCAAATTACAATCAAAGATGAACCTAAGGTGTGAATAGACTTTTTATTGAACTTATTATTTAATTTTAATATAATAATAAAATTATTAACATATTTTATTTTAAAAAAATAATTAAAATTTTAATATAAATTTTAATTTAAAAATTCATGGAAATGACGAAAATGGATTAGAAAGGCAATTAAACTTAAAATAAATAAAAATATTATATTAAATTAAAGTAGAGGTGTTAAATTATAAATTTCAACATACTAAATGGACTAGAGAAACAATTAGACCTTGAATAAGCATCGAAGTAAACTATAAAAGGAACTGCTAACCCATCATTTTTACGTATTGCCTAGTGTAACAAACTCGCTGATCTGAAAAAGAACCCGAGTTTCAACTCAGTTGGAAATGACGAACTCCCTGGTCGGCTCTCCGAGTAAGCTCCTTTTTTTTCTTCCTTCTTTCTTTCTCTCTATTTCCTCATTTTTTTTTCATTTAATCTAAATATTTTCATTACTTCTTTTTGTTTTCAGATTAAAGAAGCGACTCCTCGACTCGGTCTTGAAAACGCCATATGCTACTCTAGAAACCTCAACAAGATCAACGCTCGAATCTCTTCTTTCACCAGAATCATATATCCATAACTTCGCCTTAACTTGCGCATTGCTATCTTCTTCTCGTTCCTCCACTCACGAGCTTCTCGCCTGGATCCCGGACCACCTTTCGACCGCCGCAGAAACTGGCTTTTTCCTACCTCTCGAAAGCTTGCAACGACGCCGTTTGGGCTGGCGAGAAGCGAAAACTGGTTGTGGAATTAATTCCGGTAATCGTTCCGGTTTTGAATGACAATATTAAGGAGAGCTCGATTGACAAGAGTGGTGAAACTGATGAATTTTCCGCCGCTTCGACTAGGGCCATTTTTGCTGCTTATCAATTTAGATGGTTGGTTTGTCAGGTATCTTATATTTTTCTCAGAAGTAGAATTTTATTCTTCTTTTTTTTAAAATGAAAATTAACATTTATAATCTTTCTCTGTTTGTAGATTGAGTATCCTGATTTGGATAAAATGATGAATTTTGTTATTCATTGTGCTTTAACTTGTCTTGAACACTGGTCGCCGGAGGTGAAAGTAAGCAATTTGTAATTTTAATTTTTTTATTATAAATTATTGAGATTAAGAATTATGTTCCATTTTTAATTGTATTGATTATGTTTAGGGGCGGATGATTAGCTTTATACATGCAGCGAAAAATGTGAATGCAGGGGCGTTTGATTTGTATGGAGACATGATTCTTGATGCCTGCTGCCATAACATTGCTTTTACTGATGAGACATGGCAGTTCTCTGTAGAGATGTCGGTGTTACTTGTTACTTGCATTCACAGAGATAATCCCCGTAGTCTATGGTATATACATGTTTTCTTCATCTCTTTAGCATTTTGATTGTGTTTTTTAACTAAGTTCAGTGTGCTCTTATGACGCGACATTATCCCTGTAGCTCGAAATATGGTTATTTTGTTCGTCTTTTTAGCGTCTTGATTGTGTTTTTTAACCAAGTCTCTTATGATGCAAGATATCCCCTTAGCTCTTTTTTTTCTTTTTCTTTTTTGTGTGTCCGTTAAGCATCTTGAATGTGTTAGATAACTAAGTTTAGTAGACTATGATGATGCATGATAATCCCTGTAGTTTGCTGTAGAATTGTTAACTAAGTATGTTTTTACGACTTCAGATAATCTAAAAAACTCATGGTATACTTGTCTTCTTACCTCTTAAGCATCTGGATTGTGTTTGTTGATTAAGTTTTGTATGTTCTTATGATGCAAGCAAGATATAGTGGTATTCCTGTTTCCTTTGTCTCCTTAGCTTCTTTATTGTGTTTGTTGAATAAGTTTAGCAAGCTCTTATTATGCTACATTTCCTGTTTACATAATTTTAAGGTAAGGGAAATTTGTGCCTGATTATGTTGTAATGAATAATTGTGGACTGAATGTCTTAGTTGGCACAATAGGAGAAAATTTTATGAACTTTTATCAATAGACCAACTGGATTGTGAAAAGGGACTTTACGGTCCAGGCAAGAAGCTATATGCTTGGTCCTTGGCATAAATTTCATTTAGCATGTTGCCCCTTTTCCCTTTGTTAGTAATGATGATTTAGAATCATTCTACTCATTTTTGCTGGTTTTACTTTGTTCATTCCATTGGCATATACTTAATAGTTTTGTTGCGGTGGGGCTGTGCTGACTAGTCTTTAACTTTCATTTGCTTTTTATATAGGTTTCGAAAGATCCTGACCGAGATGCTGATCCATTTGGAGCGACAACCCAGGAATAGAGAGCGACGAATTGCGTGGCTTAAGTCTATTGATCCAATCTTTATTTCTACGTGCCTTCTGTTAGTAGACTATATTGAGCTTATTTTCCCACTACTCTTCCAGTGGTTGCATGTTGATGATGATGAAACAGTTCTACTGGTAAGATTATTGTGTCTTCTTACTCGTCAAATTTCAGTATAATTTCAGAAAGTTACATGAATGAATCAATCTATTAAAGTCTCATTATTCTGCAGGCTCTCAAACAACATCATACGATTGTCCGGCTAACAAGGGTAGAGAAGTCACCATACCTTGAAAGGTAAACTAAGTGCATATACCTTGAGGTTGGCATTTGATTTATAGTTAGGTGGTTGTATTGTTCAATGGAACAAAATATTTTTTTTGTTTGATAATTTTTAAAGTCTTTCTGTGAATGTTAAGAAGTCTAGTTCCTATTGAAACCTGTTATTGTCATCTTTTGTCGACTTGCCGTTCATCGTGAACTCTAGTTCGAAGATTCTATAATTTAACCAATCTCTGTGAACTTTTCAATAGACTTTACTTCCTGATTTCTTTCTCCATGGTTTTCAATCTTGTCATTCCCCCTTTATTCAGATTGGTAAAGGAACTTGTTGTATCATACAAAAAAGCATTTTCTGAAAATCCTCCTTTTTCCATTGCCCTAGTCCTTTTCTTATTCTGTGTTTGCAGATGCAAAGGTATACAGTTTGAAAAAGCCTGGATCAAGCGCAGGGATGATCCATACTTGACCACCCTTGATTGTAATCTATCGGTGAGCAGAGATTACTATCTCGTGAGCAGCCGTTCAAAGTTTTTTGAGCCGTTGAGAATAGATGGTATCAAGCCTAAAGAGGGAAGTAAACTGAAGGAAGAGGATATGGAATCGAAGCCGGGGAAAATGAAAATTGATGCTTAAGCTGAGCCATTGTCGGAGATAATGCCGGAGCCTAGATATCAAGATTTAGGATTTAGGATGTGAAAATTTCATAGGAAGCTCACGAGGTAGTAATCTCTGCTCACCGATAGAGATATCAAAATAGAAATTGCTGAAACTAAACTTCATAGAAGCAAAGCAAAGAGACTTGTACATTCCATTTTTGTGTAGAACTCTAGCCAGTGATTAAGATTTAGGATGTGAAGATTTTATGGAAAATGGTAGGTTTAATGATGCCATGCTTAATGATAACATGTCATGCATGGAAACTCTGAGATGAGGAAATACCAACACTAGTTTTTTTGATAGTTTGTGAATGGAAATTATGGATTCTTGTCATTCTCACATTGCATGATCATCATCATGACATGAAAATCATACTTCTTATAGGAATTGGTAGGCTTGATGATGCCATGCCTAGTGATATAATGCAAACATGTGATCTTTGAGATGAGCAAAACAATTACTGATTCTTATCAACCTCACATTGCATGACCATCATAATTGATCACGATCTTCATTCATACATGCATAATTCCATTAGCTAATCAAATATTGGAAATATAATCAATAGATCAACTGTATAAGGACCAATTCTACAATCTTTTTTCTTGAAAGAATGAACATAAAGTGGTATTTTCCTCTAATTTCTTTTTTACTAAAATCCCAAAGCTATTGGCGATACAAAAGAAAAACCAGTTTCCCTGACTTCTAGGAGTAAATGAATATCTATGGCGCAAAATCGCAGCATCATATGCCTACCATATGACTGAAACTTCGCCTCTAAACATTGTGGACGTCGTTGCACTAAAGGAACCAACGTATATGACTATTATTCACGTAAACGGCATCTCATTTGCTTTGTTTTTTGGCTTCGCTGTAGAGTATAACCCCAAAAACTGTGAGTGTATAGCCGAGCATTCCGGTAACAGAGACTGGATTTCTAAAAATTAGAATTGAAACAACCACAGCTACAGCTCCTTTTGCATTTCCTAGAACCTGCAGGACCAAACATCTCTCAGTACCCATACTGAGCATCGGTTGTTCCTATGAAAACTTGATAAAGAAGCAACACTCATAGGAACTACTTCGGTTACATAAACAGCTAAAAGATGGGTGTCACTCATAATTGTACGAGTTCAAAGCAATCAAAACCTTCACAATTACTTTCTTGTTTGATAAGTAACCCTTGTAGTAACTATGCTGGTAATAAGCAACTAAAAGATGGATACTATCATATGATCATCAAAGTAAGACCGTCAAAATTACATCTTGTTAGAATGATCGAAAAAAGTGTACATGTGTTAATGTAATTCCGTATAAAAGATTTAAAGAATCTATCCTCATTTCCAGAGGACAAGATGCAAACAAAACGTACTAAACTTATAAAATGCCGATGCATCACTTACCTGCAAAGTTAGGGCGCTGGTGTGTTTTGTGACCAGAAAGTTGGTCAAATTCACAAAATACGCTAGCGCTGAATTGAATAGTAGATACCAAATGATCTTGACATCATCATGGGCAAGAGAAAGGGTGATACCAACTACATTCTCCTCCATAATAAGTGTTGCCGGAAGTAGAAATACAACAGCTATCGGAGCCATGTAGAGGAGGAGGTTCATGGAATTCAGCTTCTCTCTAAAATAAAATTACAATAATTTTTCAGCGCCAGTTTCTAGTCTCCGAATTAAAGCAAAAATATTGAAAATTATGCCATCAACCATAGAAGCAGAAGCAAAGCAAAAATCTCCTCACCCTTCGGATGAAAGCAAAATTCCTTGTAAAACTGACTTGAGAGCTCGTGCAGCTGTAGCCGAAATGCACATGATAAACCCAAACAGATGGAAACTCGGTTCACCCTTTGGCCATTGAACAAATGATGTAAAACAAAAATAAGAACCGGAAAGCAGATTAAGAAAGTGAAATAAAACAATGTGAATAGTGCAGAACATGATTTAAATTGATAAAAGATACACAAATTTGAAGTTTTTCAAATCAATAAAAGGGGCATATTCCAGCTATATTGCTCTGATTCTTCATTTTACCTCACGAAAAACTTTTTAAAAAATGAACATCATTTGTCGTACATATATCCATGTCCAACACTTAGACTATACACTTCTTAATGCTACAATCAAAACATATCTAATATGTGAAATGCATGAGCAAATGAGGAAATAGTATATACAATGAATCATTGATGAACCATTTGAAACCAAGAGAACAGAAAAGATAATCCACAAATCATGGTCATTACCATTGAAAAACATCCAAATTGAGCTAAAAGAATTAGTTATTTTCACACTAAGTTACTCGGAATCGGGTGTGAGTCGGATATAGGAATGTATTCAAACAAACAAAATGAAGCAAAACCAATTTCCAAATTCCAATCAAATCTTCAAGAAATTCCTCAAAAAACTATCGTTCACAACAAAAGCATAAGCAACATAAATTTAAACAAAATGAAGAAAGACCAATTCCAAAACTTTAAAAGATTGATTAAAAATAGAAACAAAATGCATACCCCACTGGCAAAAATGACCCCACTAACAACAGGAACTAGAGTAATATAAGTAAGCCAAGCTTCCCTCTTCAATGTCATCAAGTAAGCGAAGACCGCAGTGAAGAACGGCGTCGTAGCACCGACAGCCTGATTGAAACTAACCGGCAAGTACCTCAAAGAGATGTTCCCAAACACCACCGACACACAAAACACTAAACTCAAAGCCGAGATCTTGAAGAACTGAACCCTAGATCGAATCGTTTGCATTGGGACCATCTTCATCCATGCAATCGCTATGTAGCTTAACAAAGAACAAGCTGTCATGTGACACATGGTTAAGAAGATTGGGTATTTGAAGCCGTAATTGCTTAGTAAATACTTGTTTAACAACAATACACCTATGTTGGATGAGTACCAGGCTGATACTAGCCCGATCGTGAAGAATTTCGATTGGTTTTTCATGGTGTTTTCTTTTTCGTGGTTTTTTAATATTTGGGTGATTAAAAAACTGGGTTTTGAGAGGAAATGGAATTCGGGGGCTATAACAAGGTGGATCTAAGTGGAGTTTGGGGAAAATGGATATTTTTGATGTGGAAAATGGGGTTTCTAGATATGATTTGATGGAATTAGCTTCCATGGATCTGATTCAAGTTTCTCATTACAATAGTAATGAATCCCAAAGAGAATAAAAAATTTAAAAAAAAAACTTTAAAAATTGAAAAAGAAGAAGTAAAGCTTCAACGTTATTGAAATAACAATGGCTGCGGGCTGCCTCTCTGCAAATTTCTTTGAGCAAACAAAAGAGGAGCTAATTTAAAAATGAGAAAATAAGAGAATATGTTATAATATACGATTTTAATCAATTTTTTTAAGATTTATCAAAATGACCAATAAAATTGCAACGCGATCTTAAATTCACAACGTGAACTCTAATTTTTCAACTCAGTTTTTAAATTCGCAACGCGAATATCCAGATTCGCAATGCGATTTTAAAAAATGTGTTGCGATAATTAAAATGTGTTGCGAGAGTTTGAAAAACGTGTTGTTGTGATAGTGAAAAAGTGTTGCGATAGTGAAAAATCCAAAATAAGTTTACATTTTAACTATTTCAAATTCACATGGAGTTTGAAATAATAAAGAATGTGTTGCGATAGTGTAAAAGATTCCCAAGTCATTTGTAAGATCTTAGTTTGAAACAATAAAAAATGTATTGCGATAGTGTAAAAAGATTCTTAAGTGTTTACAATGCTCAATCCCACATAGTATTGGAAACACTATTGGGAATGAGTATTTAAGGCTTGGATTTTTCACTTCCTTATTGAGTGGAAGAGAACAAAAGGGACTCTCGCGCACCGCCGCCGTCGTTGTCCCGTCCAGTCTCGCCTCGGGTCGTGGTAGTGGTCGTAGTCGTGGTAATACGTGTCTTCGACACGTCCGCGCGGATACTATGTTTTTAGAGAAAATTCTTAAGAAATCACATCGAATTTGGACTAACGTAAATTTAGAAAATCGAATTGCGATTTACATATTTGCATTGCGATTTTAGAAAATCGCAATGCGAATATGTAAATCGCAATGTGATAGTAAAAATCGCGTTGCAAATCTGGAAACTGATTTGTGATATTAGAGATCACGTTGCGATTTAGAGATCGCATTGCGATTTTGTTGGTCATTTTGACAAATTAAAAAAAATTTGATCAAAATCGTATATTATAAGGTATTTTCGGCCACTAAAGTTATTTTCTCTTTTAAAATAGATGAAGTAAACACGTTTGTGTTATTTACTTTGGATTTTTTTTATTAATTTGATGAAGTAGGACTATAAAAGTGTTATTTTATTAAAAAATATTATTAAAATTTATAAAATCATCATCTAATTATAAAATATTGTTTTATTGATTCTCGACTATTTAAAATTATAAAAATGATCATCAAACTATTTATATGTTCCAAAATTGTTATTTTCAGTTAAAAATTACCATCTGAACTGGACGTTAACATACTGACTAAAATATGATAAAATTACATTTTAATGGTATCTAATGGTACCGTCGTTATTTTCGAACATTGACTCACCAGGATAACGTTTTTAGCACCGACTCGATAGTATAATATAGACAAAGATTCTATCCATAAAATATAACTAAAATGATTTTAGGATCGTATATTATCATGACTCAGTTAGATTAACATCTATCTTATACGACCGCCAATTTTTTAATAAAAAAAACGAGTTTGAAACATATGAATAGTCTCATGATCATTTTATAATTTTTAATTATCGAATGACTCAATAAAGGAGTGTCATATAACCATAGAACTATTTTATAACTTTTAATCATCAAAGGATTTAATAAAATAACACATTATAATCGAGAGATCATTTATGTTTTTTATCCGATTGAATTTTATATTATATATAAATTATAGATTTAATATACATATTTTAATTTCATCAATTTTAGTGTTGGGATTTTAAATATTAGCCGACGATTGACTTTACCCTTCTTCTTTTTAATAAGAAAGGAGGCAACAGCTGAATACAATAAAGTATTATTAGAGGTCAAATAGGGAGGTCCATGGAAATCACGATGAAGCTGATTTTGCAAGGTAGAAGGGGCATCAGGAAAAATGCGGATGGATTCATTTGTATTGATTTTGGTCTGTACAAGAAAGTCGGCTATTGAATTGGCTTCATGCTTGATTGGCTTCAAATCAATCTACCAGTTCCGAGAAGAGTTGGAAAATCATGTGAAGGAGAGCTAAGAGAGAAGACGATAGAGCAATAGAAGTGAGTAAATTGTAGACCTCAAGTACACTGTTCATTTCACTGAATTTTGTCATATCCACTATTCCAAGCCAGGTTAAGCCATTAGAAAAAACGTATGAATAATATAATTAAATTATAAAAAGATTCAAATAATAAAATTAGAGGATATAAATTAAATTTACAACTTACATATAAGGCTTAATAAAACTCACAGTTACTATTTGGGTGAGGGCTAAACTTTCAAGCATATAGACTAACAATGAGTAAATTGGAGTATCTATTAAATCCATAATTTATGCATAATACAAATACTAATAGAAAAATTAACATATATTAATTTCCATTACTCGATTTGGTCATCTTAAGCCACTATAATTTAATTATATTACCTCTATGTTATTTGGTTTAAAAGAGTATAGGGACTAAATCTATATGTTATATATAAGATAAAGACTAATGACAAATTTTGCCCTATTATTTATTTATTTTTTTAATTTAATTTAATATTTATTTGGGTTGGATTGAAAAGTCAATGCTAATAGTGGGAAATGCATGGTATTAGGAAATGGGACTTTTAATAAGTATGAGAAATTTCTTAGAAAGACGGTTCCCTTTTGTTTAAGTTCTTTGGAGCACTTTTAATTAATTCAATTAATTAATTACAACACGTCTTAAAAAAACTCTTTGATAAATCTAATATTTATGATAATATTATGATAATTTTTGTTATATTTTTAATTAATAAAAACTCATGTACACTATTTATATATTAATTTATATTTCATTTGATGATCTTAATGTTTATATATAAATATATATGTAATTTCGGGTAAATACAATATAATATTTGTTCAAATATAACTCTTAACCATCTGATATTGAGCGTTCATATATCTGACATTTATGGTGCTCGAACTCGGAACCTCAAAAAATAACAATAATTTTTATCACTGAAGTCGCTTAACTAAAATTAAAATTTTAAATTTAAAAAATATTTTTATTAATAATATCATCATCTATTTTTATTAATTTAACGATTTAGAAATGTTAATTTTTAAAAAATTAAAAATTGAAAATTTAATATTATGTTTATATATATATATATATATATATCCATTAACTGATTAAATGGTCAATGATGTTCATATTATTCTATTTTATGTGGGCATGAATTTCGTTATTTAATTTAAAAATATAATACATTTTTATTTAATATATATATATTAATAAATTGTTGATCTTTTCAGATAAAAAAATACATTATTGATGGTGGTGGAGGTGTTGCGGTGAGGCCTGCTTAATGAGACCCAATCGGATATTTATCAAGACTTGTCCACGTGCATGCATGCCATTTACTTTAAACTCAAACTTTTGAGATAACAAATCATCAAACCATTAGCATACATGACATGAGCTGCACAACGTGATTTATGCATTTTATACAATAAATTATTTAAATAATTGTTTTTTATTTTTTATCATTATTTTTATAAAAATATATTTTCACTACTTATGTTATTAATTGATTACAGTTTAGTCATTAAGACGTCCTTTATCGTTAATTCGGTAACATAATATATTAATAAAAAGTTAATATTTATTTTAAATTTTAAACAAAATATTAATTTAATTTTAAATTTTAAATAACATTTTAATTTAATCTTTAAATTTTAAATGAAAAATCAGTTATACTTTAGACTTTAGATAAAATATTAATTTGATTACTAAATTTATATCATTAATGTATTTAATCATATTTAGATAATAAAAAAATTTAAGGAATTAAAATTCAATCGATTTAAATTTCAAGCATCAACATTCATATATTTATTTATGTACAACAATTTTTCACATTATTTTCCAACAAACCAAACACTATTTCAAGAGAATTCCCGAGAAAATTCCGACTAAATTTTCCACTTCCAGGGGATTAATAAGTCCATTCCCGAGGCAGATTTAAGCCTCCCCTTGCTCTACAATTTCTATATTCTTGCTCGAGTTCGCATTTCTTCTGGGTATCAAAATAACTAGAACATTGAAACAATCAAAATTTAAGATTTGAACTTTTATTTTTTAAAAGAAAAATGAAAAGAAATACATTACTTACCATAATTTGATGCAATGGAACTGTTTATATGATTGAATTTGAGATTTAATGCAAGAACAGCCTTTGCCGGTAGTAACAATTGCAACCTGTCTTGAAATCTGAGGATCAATTTAAATAATAATTGTACACATTTTCAGTCCTATCGTGTTTACGAATATCATATACTACAATTCAAATCAATTTTTAATTTTGTTCAATCTTTTCTCAGTCCGTACGATTCAAATCGTTTTTCAACTTTTTATGTTTCTTTCTCAAACTCTACTAATTCTTACCCGATTTCTTGTGAGATCGAGAAGGTTTGTCGTCGTATTTATGAGGAAACAAAACACCGGTTCCGGTCGGCTGTCTTTTAGTAATCTAGATCCATCAAGGAACATCATTCTCAGAGGTGGTTGTTGATATTGAACTTGAAATGGAGGCCTTTTACCAACAATATTGCTCTTTAATCTATCCTTCTTCATCTGCTGCTGCTGTTGTTGACTTCTTGCATTCATTTGCCTTCCATGATACTAACAAAACCAAATAAACAAACATCAAACTTAACCACATCCATCGACTTGAATCGGTTCAATATGATATTTTTAAGTTATTTCTATTAATTTAAATATAAAATATTACTTTTTATATTCTAAAAATTTGATCCGAATTTAATAAAAATCAAGTCAATTGATTTTTAACTTCCATTTTCCAAATCATATATTTATGTCTAAAATCATTGATATGACAAACATTAACTATAAATTAAAGGTGAGTAAAATTCGACGTCAAAAAAATTGATTTAGTTGTAGTTTATAAATTAATTACAAAAATTAAATAAAATTTGAGTTATAAAGTAAGACTTGAATAATCCAACATTTTTAATAATTAGTAAAATGATTTTTAAATTCGAGTCGAGTTTTTCAATTCTGCATAATAAATATATATACCACATGTGAAAAATATATATATGTCGTATATGATTATAAAAATCAATTTAAATTAGAATCAATTAGTAACATAACATTATAAATATTTATAATTAAATATAAATAAAAACTAAAATAATTTGACTCTAATTTCATATACTCAACTCCATTTAAAAAAAATAAATAAAATCTAAATTATAAAATAAGATTCAATAACTCAATTTTTTTTATTGGACTCAATCAAATATTCATCCCGACTCTAAACATGAACCGTATTATCAACTTAAAAAACAAAAAAGTGTTGGAACTTTTAAACACTATCTTCAAGAAAAACGAACGATTACATGATTTGTTTGAGCAATAGTAGAAGAAATGCTCTGGTTTAAATGCAGTCCACAGCTTGGGTTCTTCACGAACCCATGTTTTGAATCTTGGGTTGGTTTTTTCCATGTTTGAAGATGGTGTTTTTGGGCACGTCCTTGCTCATTTTGATCTCTGCAACTCGAGAACCGCCATTGCTTGAAGCTGAAGAGCTTCCGAGCTCAGTCAGAGTCGACTCTGGTGAACTCGCCAAACCTCCATTTTCCTACCCAAAAGAGAAAACCCAAATTTAAATATTCGCATTAAAATTAAAAACCCATAAATTACTTTGGGTTACGTCGTTTTCGTCGAGAGGAAGGTCAGGAACGGCTAGTTTCTGACTGGTTGAGCGAACAATTTGGCGGGTCAACCCAGCAATAAACTCATACTCCTCGTCACTGCTCTCAGTCTCAGTAGACCCAACAACAGATTCAACAGGGGTGGAGCTAAGAGCAGAGAACGAGTCGTATGATAATCAAACTCGAAGGGGAACTCAATAGGGAAACCGTGACTCGATGTTAACGATTCACTGTTGTTTTCGCCATCGTTTTTGTTCTTAAGATATTTGTTTTCCATTAGAGTATCATCATCCAAGAAAATCATGGATGGAAGCCAAAACTCAGCATCGTCTATCTGCTCAGCCATGAGAACATGAAACAGAAGAAAACATGGGAAATGAAAGAGAGTATAAATCATAAGAGAAAATG
Source organism: Hibiscus syriacus (assembly GCF_006381635.1). Taxonomy (NCBI): domain Eukaryota; kingdom Viridiplantae; phylum Streptophyta; class Magnoliopsida; order Malvales; family Malvaceae; genus Hibiscus; species Hibiscus syriacus. The sequence continues at coordinate 554,090 of NW_024062618.1, read as the reverse complement.
GAGGGGAAAGAGGTTTGCTTGGCAGTGAAGGATTTTAATTTACAGCTGCTTTAATTCTAGGGTAAACTACAAAAATAATCACCAATATATTATTCATCTACTATTTTGATCATCAAATTATTTTTTTTATAAAAGTATTATTAATATTAATATATTTTTTTCTAATTAATTACCGGCCTTTAAATTTTTAACAACAATACTTATATGGTATTTTTTATTTTTAAATTATAAATTTTCACCTTTTTTTATCAACAGATATTATTTTTAGTATTTTTATTACTTTTCAAGTCATATCTTAATTATTTTCGATATCATTTCCTTACAATAGTATGGCACATTGGCACCTACTAGGCTACTATTTAAAATATAGTTACAAGGTCTTTAAAGCTCTTTCTTATTATCTTTATTCATGAATCTAGATTATATATTTATTATCGACAATAACAATTAACTATCTTCTACTATCTTATATTCATTACAGATTAATAAAAAATATTTTTCTAAAAAAATAACATTTATCATTAAGACCACTTAATAAATTGCATTGTTAGTATTTTTCATATAGATAAACAATTAATTATGAAATGCATTTAGATCATTAAGTTAATATGATTTTTTTATTAAGTTTAAAAGTCTGATTTTTTTTTTAATTATTAAATTCTTAAAAAATTTGCACTCAATTAAACATTTATTCTTAATAAAAAATAAATTAAATAATTTCATTAATAATTTTTATTGTTGATCGATTTTAATTATTAATTAACAAAGAAATTGATGTAATAACAACTCGTTTCTGATAATTGGCCGAACATCTATCTATCATAATTTGAAGGGTAAGAAGAGCCTTTGTACAAGGTTAGGATGTCATGGGAATTGACCCAACATCAAACAACCGGGTTGGGTTCCATCAAGCGCTACCGATGTATCACCATCCGATACGTTGCCAAATTGGTTAAGTGTATTTGAAATTATTTTATAGTTTACGGTGATTGTTATAATAATTTGAGGATTTTATTAGCATTATTTACGAATTTTGAAAAGCATGTTAATTGCGTAGCGATTTCTTCATGTTGCTTACATGCACACTAATTGCGACGATGCAGATCGAACACATAAATCTTAGTAGGCGATGTAGAAGAGTAGGATCCATGACAAAAACCGTCGTACAATCAACACATTTTTCAGAAATGTTCGTACAAAATCCTGACAAAATATCTATATTATTGTAGCAATCACCCATGGTGCACCTTATTCAAGCATTTTTTCCATCACAATATTCAAGTATTTTTGCCCACCAATATAGTTTCTATTAGTAATTATTCGATTTATTTAATAAATTAGCTCGAGTGAAATGTTGTTTCAATTAAATTTTTATTTAAAAATAATAAAATTGAAAACATATCTCAAACCATCATTTAAAAATCAAGTAAACTATACTGATGATCTTTTTTTTTATCTTATTTTGGTTGTCAATTTCAAAAAAATATATATACTTTGACCATTTAAGTTATTGGTTTATTACATTTTAACTTAACTCATAAATTTTAAATAAAATATAAATTAATTGAATTCAGCCAAATATAATATTATTAATAAATAGGTTAAAAATTTAAAGTGGTTATACAGAGTGGACACATGTCACGGTTTTTCTTTAAATACTTAAATACATATTAATTAGCAATTAAGATTGAGGTACTTACTTGTTAAGAAAGTACTTAATCTATTGCTAAATAATTAAGTATAGATACGGCCAATGTGATAAAAATAAAAATAAATAGGTTCAAAATTTAAAGTAATTATATGGTGTTAACACATCATGTTTTTTTCGTTAACTACTTAAAATACACATTAATTAACAATTAAGAGAAAGGTGCTTATTTGTTAAGAAAGTACTTTGTTTATTGCTAAGTAAATAGTAATAATAATAATACCCAGATTCAGTTATTTGAGAATTTCAAACGCACATTAGTGTTAATGAAATGCCATTTAGTTAAGGGCAAATAGGCCTTGCAGTGAATGCATAAACTCTTTTTTTCCCCATCAAATGTATCATGTTCGAGTAATTCATTCATGATTTTCTATAATTCGAATTCTAACATTCATTTTCGATTATTGTATATAATGTTTGAAAAATTAAACCGATTTGAATTGTAGTTATTTGAATATATATGATTTATGAATTTTTTACAGTGTTTGTTCGATTTTCTCATTCTATCATCGAACCATGTTGCTCTTGAGATTGCAAACCACGTTGAAGCCTCAATATATGTGTGCCGTCGAAGATTTTACTCGAAATGCCCAGTTAATCCGAACCGATCTACGACAAAATCATCATGGGGAAAGGTAAAAGATATGATGGTTGATGGGGATAAGAGAGAATATGTAGCAGAAAGAGATGGAACTCTCCTGCAACAATCCAGTGCAACAAGGTCTGAACTTCGAACCCTTATTCCGAAAATGTCCGTTTTACCGAAAGCTACTTCATTCTGGGATGTCTGGCATATAACATCGTGGGACGTATTGACGATTTGCTTATATGTAGATGACTTAAACGAAGAATTTCGAAAAGTTATGATCGGGTCATACATATTACAGTTAGTGTAAGCGTGTGCAAAAAGGTTTCTATTCGATGCAAAAGGGGTGAAGGAACTCATTTTCTCTATTAGATTTTAGGTTTTTACAATCACCGAATACTTGCTTTCATTGGTAGACCTTTACAGTATTTATAGATCCTCAAATGCACCTCTCGTAGAGGTTATAACAAACCAACAAATATAATACAGCTGTAACAAATACCATAACCTCTCACAGCTGCATACAATAACCGTATTCTCATCTTTATGTTATCATTCTCAAGGAGAGCAACAGCCCTGCAAACTTTTCACCGGCTGCGGCTCAGATCAGCCCTGCAAGGCGTGAAAGAACCCCTTTTCTCAAGAAGAGCAGCAACAGCAACAAGACGTCGTGGAACTGGCGTGAAGAGGGTTTCGACTAATTATCTCGGAGTCGATCCAAAAGCAAAGACTTAAGGTAGTAAAACAGATAGTGTATGAGTTGATAACACACAACTTTGCTGTAGTAAAATGCTGATCTATATGAGTTGGTTATGTTTTAACACATTCTTGTACTTAATTTGAAGCAGTTTCTATATCAAAAGAGTCTATCCTTTTCATAGCAGTTTACTTTAATCATTAAATTAAAAGAATAAATGGACCAAATTAATAGAATTTGAAGCAGAGGGACTGAGAACATAATTGTACCCCAAAAGGGTAAAAACAGAAAAGAGAAAAAATTGGGGCATTCCGAGAATTGAACTCGGGACCTCTCGCACCCTAAGCGAGAATCATACCACTAGACCAAATGCCCTTGCTGCTGATACAAAGAACACAAGTTTAAATTTAAATTTAAATAAAAAAAATCACCTTTACATAATAATCCCTTTAAGCTCTATTTAGGATTACTTGTGTGAAATATCCTATATTGTTGTCTAGATTATAAATAAATCTATAAACGTCAAAATGTTTTAACCAAGACTTCAAATATTAATATTTTTTCAATTAAATCTTTCATAACTGTCAATTTATATGTTGAACGTCAATTTAAATTTTATGTGAAATATATTTAGAACTCATGATAGAATTATTGTATGATCAAGTTATATGTGACCAATGATGAAGCTATGTACACTCTTAGGGAGCTACTGTACCCAAATTTTTATTAAAAAATATATAGGAATAAATATCTATTTAGGTATTCAAGTGTTGATTATTTTGATTTTGTCCCTTTTTTTTATTATTAATTATACTTTGTCCATTGAACTAAAATTATGGTTATGTCTCTTTATGTAACGTGCAAAAATGTTAACAAGATTAGGTTCTATAACTACATACATAGTTAATGTTTGATCTGTATGTTTGAATATATAATGATAAAATTAGTTTTTAATATTTGTCCAAATACTTCGACTTTTATTATATTTTTAAGTATTTTAGTCATCGATGTTTATTTATTTTTTTGTCAAAATAACCTAGATTGGATAGAAAATGTTGGCTGATTAACAGTTAATATATGTTTTTAATGTGATATTTTTACACATGCTTAATTTGTGACGTGACAAATGTTACACCATCAATTTGAGTGTCATGATGCGAGCCATGTCATCAATTTGAGTAACATGGCATATTTTAGGTCATTACTTTGGGTGACATGACAAGTGTCATGTAATCAATTTGAGTAATAGCACATGACACGTCATCATTTTAGGTGATATAAAATTTTGGTGATATGACATGTGACATGTTAGTAATTAAGAACACGTGGAAATACCACGTGCTTTGACAATTAGTTAACTAACATTTTCTATCTAACAAGAGCTATTTTAACCAAAAATTAAAATGTTTGGGACAAAAATGTTCAAAAAACATGGTCTAAAATGATCTTTTGAACAAATGTTGAGGGCTAATTTTATCATTATGGCATGTTTAAAATATATCAAGCTAAATTTAGGCAAACATTTAGTGCTCAAGCTAATCTCTAGGTTGATAAAATGATTTTGATTAATATAGTACTAATATATGAGGATTCAATTAAAATATTTTCAAATTCAAAGATCAATTTAAAATTTAAATAATATTGTGACGACGTACAATGAAATTAGCTCTTTTATAGTTTTATTTAGGCATAATGACATTTTGACCCCTCAACTTTATCAGTTTATTCATTTTAACTCTTACATTTTTATTGTGTTTTTCTTACCCTTGAACTTATACTATTTATCAAATTGTCCGAAATGTTAGTGTCAAATACTTTATCATTTTATATCATAGCATCAAAAAATTCAAAAAATAATTAATTCGTCTTTATTGAAATTTATCAACTCCATTTTTAACAATTCTTAATGAACTTTTTAATGACGTGATAGAAAATGATAAAACAACTAACACCAACATTTTAACAGAGACGAAATGGTGTTATTTTTATATCATATTTGGGTTAATTTGATAAAAGAATTGAAAAATAACATAAATTAAGGAGTCAAAAAAATCAATTTTGCCTTTTGTTTAGGTGTTGAAAAGAACACGCAGAAAAGTTTAGGGGCTTTTTCAAAAGTTTTACCAAAAGTTTTAAAATATAGAATAAAATGATAGCAGACAATCGTTGTCAGCGACCGACCCACAAAAAATAGGAAAAAAATGTCACAGTTGGAGTATGTGAATTGCTTGCCTTATAATTTCTCAGCCCTCCAATCCCAATCTCAATCTCATCACTTCGTCTTCACTCCTCAGCCCCTTCTCTCAGTTTCCCAATCCTTTCATCCAAATTCCGATGGCCAAAGGTTAAAAAAAGTAATTTTTTCATCAAAATTTTCGTTTTTAATGATTTTAGCTTTGTTTTTTCTGTAGGAGGATCGATGGAGTCTGTGGCGGATCGATACGATTCGACGTTGAATGTGTTGTCTTCGTTGATAACGAAACGGAGTCGTGCTGATAAGAGTAATAAAGGGGATCGTTTCGACTTGCTTTTTGATTATTTGAAAGTAATTTTCGTTGTTATGTTTTTTTATTGGAGTTGTTTTTTTAAGAAATTTATTTGTCTGTTTTATTTACTAACTTTGAATTGGGTTGTGTGTTTATCGGGTTTTAGATTTTGGAATTAGAAGACGCGATTCCGCAGTTGAAAATCATTCATGTTGCTGGCACTAAAGGAAAGGTATTGACAAATTTTAGCTAATTAACTTTAAGAATCTTTTCCCGTCCTTTTTCTTCGTATGCTGCATTTATCTATAACTTTGTCTTCGTATTCGCCACTATTTTCAACTAGCTTATACTCTTTTTCTATCGCATTGGGCTCCAACTATATTGGAGTTGAGTTAGGTTGACCCTCCGAAGTGGGAAGACTCATTGTCCTCGCATTCGCCGCAATTTTCGACTAGCTTATACTCTTTTTTGGTCACATTGGGTCCAACTATTTCGGAGTCGAGTTAGATTGACCCTCTGAAGTGGGAAAACTCTCCCAACATCTATTTTCTCCGTTAGACTCGAAACCAAGACTTGCATATGTGATACTGAACTCCTTACCACTTTGGCTTAGGCATTAGTGCTATTTTTGTCTAGCTGGCTTCAGTGAAACATAGTTCTTCTATCTTGTTTTTATATGACATGTGTATTGTTATACTGATTCTTTCTTCATTTGGAAAATTGAAAAGGGATCAACATGCACGTTTGCAGAATCTATATTACGTAATTGTGGGTTTCGGACCGGACTTTTCACGTCCCCACACCTTATAGATGTTCGTGAGAGGTTTCGGTTGGATGGGTAAGTGTGTCAATTTGCTTGTATGTCTATTTGATTTATTTTAGGTAAGAATTTAAATTAATGTCTATATTTCTTCTTCTTTGCATTATCTAAATGTTGGCTAACCACTGCTATACATAGTTTTTTTTTTATAAAAAATCTTGCTTTTTTGGCTGCTTCAGTGTGGAAATATGTGAGGAGAAATTCTTGGAATATTTCTGGTGGTGCTATGATAGGCTGAAGGTACGTCTGCAGTAGTGTTTCACACTGAATAGTACTGGTTAACAAAACCCATTTAATGAATTGAGCATGTCAATCCACAAGTTTGTGGGTTTTGTTAACCAGTACTATATTTTATTTTTAATGTGGATTATTTTCTGTTCTAAGTATTAAGCATTAGGCTCTGCAATAAAGACTTTTTATTTTAACAACTAGCATTATACATTAATTGGTCCTAAAATAATTATTAGAATTTGCTTATTAAGTATTTCTCATGGTACCTGTATTCAACAAAGTATCATCAGACTTAAAGTGACAATCTTACAAGTGGATATGAATGTTTTTTTTTTTTGGGGGGGGGGGGGATACTTCTTGAGAATTCGGCATGGCAACATGAAGTTGGGGCTTCTGTAGCCAACCTACCTACTAGAAAGAATAAGAATTGAGCCGTGTAGCATTTCAAACAATCCTGAATAGTACACATGGACTTACCTAGATTTTCCGTCTTTGACAACTTTAAACAGCATCATCTACAATATATTCTCTCTAACCAGTTCCATATATAACATTGAACAAACAATATTGTCTTTCATTTTAGCTTTTCGCTTGAACAATGTGTTTAGTCCTGTTGACCTTTTTTTCATTGATTTACAGGAAAACACCAGTGATGATGTACCAATGCCTACATACTTTCGCTTTCTGGCCTTGCTTGCCTTTAAGATATTTGCCGCAGAGAAGGTTTGATGTGTGTTATGATCCTTCTATATGAAGCTGTTTTTCCGTATTACTTCTTCCATTTCATGAGCATCCTCTGCTAGTGAAGCAAAAATAAATATTGCCTTTAAATTTTATATGCAGGTTGATGTTGCTATTCTGGAGGTTGGTTTGGGTGGAAGGTTTGATGCAACTAATGTGGTATGTTCCCTAATTTTGTTCTCGAATACGCTAGATGTCTTCCAAGCAAAGCGTATAATTTGTGGCCTCCGTAGTGCTGAAATATAATGCTAGTGCTTATTTTGTTCTAATTTTTGTCAGTATGTGTTATTTTTTAGGTTCAAGCACCCATTGTGTGTGGTGTATCTTCCCTTGGGTATGACCACATGGAGATTCTTGGTTAGTGTTATATATATATTACATCAGTTGATCGCTAAAAAGTAATGGCCTAAAACAAATTTCTCATAATTGTATTGTAGTTGATAACGTAATATAAATGACAGATCCCTTAATAGTTTTTTGAAATTGCTGAATAAGATCTTTGAGAGACAAAGAAGCATTTTAATTTGTATTGCATTATCTTAACATCATGCAGTAAATTCATAATATCAATGATTTTTTTAACCTCATGTTGGCAACTATATTTTCATTACATCTGTGAGGTTTCATTATCCGGAGCACTTGAAGTTTTAAGCTTAAAATGGAGAAAATCTAAATTATGCAGAATTAAGTGAAAGTATAGTAAGACTTGCTTTAGTGTTGTCTACATGGTAGTCAATACTGTACCAGCATTCGGCATCCCGGTTGTAGTTGTACTGGTCTTAAACCGGTACCAGTAGTTTATGTTCCATCAGGTCAAATTTGTTGTCTATCTGCTTCCTCAATTTAAACTATGAAATCTTCTTAGTGTCCCTCTGTACCAACTTTCTGAGCTACGAAAGACAGTTACCACGTATGTCAGAAAAAGAACTTCCTGCTTTCAGAATAATTCAAGGTAATGCTAAAGATTTTGCTTTCTTTTCTTTTCTGGATGACCATAAACAGGAAATACTCTGAGAAAAATTGCTGGGGAGAAGGCTGGTATATTTAAGGTGTTTTTACTTTTAGAACTATATTTAAAGCATATGATAAGGGTCTGTTTCTGTGTTGTAACATAATTTATTTCTTTCTCCTTCTATTCTTTGTTTGAACCTTTTCTACTGCAGCATGAGATACCGGCCTTTACCGTACCTCAACCTGTTGAGGCAATGCAGATGCTTGAAGAGAAAGCTTCGAAGTTAAATGTAAGTTTCGCAACTTTTTCTTTTCTGAGTTCCCTTACAAAAACTTTAAACGTGCGACTCAACTTGTATTCAAATTCTGGATTTTGCCTTGTTCTAAAGGACATAAGCTATGCTAGTCTGAAGATGATTATGTTCTTCACAGGTAGACCTTCAAGTGGCGCATCCAATTGATGCAAGTTCACTGAATGGTTTGAAGCTTGCACTTGAAGGTGAACATCAATATTTAAATGCTGGTCTTGCTGTTGCACTGTGTACTGCTTGGCTTCAGAGGACTGGTCATCCTATCAGCAATTTCAATCAAACAGTGGGTTCTATTTATTAGAGACTTTCTTTCTCTGCATTCTAACTACTTTTTGCTTAAAAGTTGTTTATTTCCTTGGAATAGGGTCCATTACCTGAACCCTTTATCAAGGGCTTAACAACAGCTAGTTTGCAAGGGCGGGCTCAGATTGTCCGTGATCAATTTCCTGACATTGAAAATCTGGTCTTTTATTTGGATGGAGCCCACAGTCCTGAAAGCATGGAAGCTTGTGCGAGGTGGTTTTCCCTTTGCACTAAGGATGATAATCACCAATCAGACCAGAATTCTGAGTCACAGCAGCAATCGGACGAAAGATCTAAGGATACTGCCCAGGTAGAGTACCCTACTTTGTTCCACAATAATTTCGATTGTCTAGAACTTATACGTAAAAGAGAGTACTTCATCCTTATGGACATCAGTGTTGTTGATATTCTCATAACGTATATATGTGGTCTCATTATATCTGCTATTCAAACTTTTCTATTTTAGCAAGTTGAAAGAAGCAATCAAACACATAGAGTATGTTGCTGACTTGTATTTTGCTTATGAGTTAATAGTATTAAGGATAATCTTAACCTTGGATGGTATTGGGTTTTCAGAAAGCTTCGGAACTCATAAGTTTGATGATTGAGTTTATAAAACTCAAACATAACATGAAGCGAGAGTAAACATATATTTTGATTGTTCCTTGAGCTGTAAACTGTTCACATTTTCCTAACATGCGTGCATGTACATCTAATTTATATTTTTGTGCTTGGTTTTTTCTTGACTTTCTGAACTTCAATCTGTAAACTAGATTTAGACTGCATCTTGCTGATGGTGGACTAAAATTTTGAGAATTACTTGCAGATTCTGCTGTTCAATTGTATGTCTGTGCGAGATCCACAATTGCTTCTGCCGCGCTTGATGAGGACTTGTTCCAGCCATGGTAATTGCTCGAGTTACAGGCATGTTTAGATGTGTTTCCTTGGATAGAATTTTATATCCATGTGATGGAAAGCGTCATAATTGCATTTGAAGTTCATGAAAAACTGGTATTTAAGGGGAATGATTATGTTCAAGTGCTTTAATCCATATATTTGGAGGGTTATATCTCCATACCCATGTCTGAATATATGTTGGACATAGATGTCAAACACGGTTACTTTAAGAAAAAAAAATTCAGAGCGACATAGATTTTTTCTAGACAAGTTTATATTCTTCTTTGGATCGAACAAAAGTTAAGATTCATCTTGACAAGAAGAAACTTCAGATTTCATGTCAATGGGATGACAGGAAACTTTCTTGGACAAAGAAATTTATATATTATGTTTTTTACAATCTGTTAATCATTATTTCAGGTGTCCATTTCAGGAAGGCGCTCTTTGTGCCGAACATATCGGTGTATCACAAGGTTGGATCCAATACTTTACCTACAGTTGATCCTCAAGTTGATTTGTCATGGCAATTTGCTCTTCAAAGAGTGTGGGAAAACCTTCTGCAGAATGATAAAGGTATCCACCTAATAAATGCATCACATTCTTCTTATTTTTCAAAATTCAAAAGCTTTTTTCTTTCCCCATATTTTATTTCTAATGGGATTTACTTCCCTTGGATTCAAGTTCCATTATCTGCTTGATCATATGAGTGAATTGATCTTAATAATGATCATCGCAAAATGCGCAAAGTAATTGGAGACATGGTGCATAATCATGGGTGTTTTGTTCGGTTTTGTTTAAGATGATAGTTTTCTGCATATACTAGGAGGGGAGGCCAGTAACACCGATCAAGTTATTGAAGAAGTGAAAGACGATACAGGAATGAGCGTTAGGTGTTGTAAAAACAGTTCCGTCTTTTCTTCTCTACCATCTGCTATAAAATGGCTCAGGGATACTGCCCAGAAGGACCGATTTGTTCGGTTTCAGGTAATGCTTGAGATTATAAACTCACTGTTGTCAGTATTTACCTGCCGTTTGTATATAACAAGGTTAGAATACTTCAGGTTGAGTTCTTAGCTATAGTACTTTAGAGTAGTTTACGGATTTCAACTTTTTTTTTTTACAGTTGTTGAACGCGTACCTCATAGGCTTTTAGAACAGGTAGGGCTGTGCATGAATCGAGCCACCGAGTGACACTTGTTCCTCCAAAACATTAGTTTTTTAATTAAACCGAGTAAATCACGGATAATCTATTGTGAGTTAATCTTAATATTTTTAAATTTGTAGCCTACCTGGGAACGAATAATTCATCAAAAGAGTATCAATTTCAGATATCTGTCTCCGGCACGACATGCTCAATATTTTAAACATAGGTTGGGAGAACTCAGCAAAAACTTGCCTATAGGCATACCCCATATATATACTCATTTTATCGGGTCTTTTTGAAGAAGTATTGATGTCGTGGTTCGGTTGTAACTTTTTCTTTAATGCTTATAACCCGGACCTTTTGTCTTCCTCTTGGGTTTGTAATTCCCTTTTTCTGATTGATTAGGTCCTCGTCACCGGTTCCCTGCATCTCGTAGGTGACGTCTTGAGATTAATCAAGAAATGAGGCTGAATCTCCCTCTGACATCGTTCATGTAACAGAGACAACGTGGGTTCGTTTTCTTTACCGATCGAGGCAACTTCCCCATGGTCCTCAACCGCCTGCATTAGGCTTCCGAAGTGTCGGTTTCTCGGGGGGTGGGTGGGTTGCTAGCTTAGGTAAACACTTTCATTTATGAATTCCGAAATCGGCATAACTTCAACGAGCTAATGAATTATTGTTTTTGAAACATGTTGAGACAAATCCAACTAAACATCGCAATTCATTTTGATTTGACAAATCGAATAATTGTTTTGGTGATGCTGCAAGCAAATGAAGTAAATTTACGTGATAATACCTCTATAAGGTGCCAATACCTATAGTAAAGAAAGTCCCTTTTGCCTCTCTATGCCTATAGTAGAGGTGTTTTTTCGTATTACTGCCGTACATATTTCCTTTGACTGGTTTGATTTTAGACATTTTAAGTTTGTCGAATTTATTAGTATTATTTAATCAGTTAAATTTTATTTGAATTTTTTAATTAAGTTTATGAAATTCGAGTTAAGTTGGACTGAATGTATTTATTTGAGTTTTTAAGTTTAAAAATTAGAGGAATAATTGGAGGGGAAAAAAAAGAAATCTAGGGATAAAATTGTAAAAGTATTAAATTATTTACTTAAAATTTTGATTTTGTTGTTTATTTGAAATTTAAAAATTTAAATTTGGATCAAATTTAATTCAAGTTGACTTGAATAATTTGACTCGTTGAAAACTGAAAAAAATATTATATTCTTTGGGAATCGAATTGAGTTTTATCTTTAGTTTAAATTTAGTGAAAATGGATTAAATTTGATCAAAATAGATATAAAACAACTAAAAAAATAAAAATTAAGTAAGCAAGATCAAATCACAAAATATTTAATTATTTAATTAAAGATTAAAATATTATTTTGATTTTTGATTTTTTTATATTTGAACTTTACAAATATAGACTGAATTCAAATTCTAAACTCAAATAAAAAAAAATTGAATCTACTTGAATAATTTGACTAGAATAATTTAAAATTAAAAGAATTATAATTAAATTGAACTTACTCATTCCCTTAAATCTTATACTCAAACCATACCCTTAAATCTTGATTTGGAGTTTTGATTGAACACCAAATTCAGAAAATTTAATTATTAATACAAATAAAAATAATTAACATTCAATAATTTTTTGTTGGCTAAAATATTAAAGAGCATTTCGAAATACAAACCGAACTCACAAGCCTAAACATATTTTTTAAGGACAAAAACTTAGGCGCCCTAATAACTCATCTCTTTATAAGACCTGAGTTTGAATAACGAGTCCAATATCATACTTCAAGCCCAAAAACAAGCGGGAAAAAAACACGTGAACAAGCAAAGTATTTCTGGAAGAAAAAAAAAGCTACTTCATTCTAAGGAGAACAACAAGCAATTTTATTTCCATTTTTGTTGGTCTTGGAGAGAATGATGCTAGTTCCTCGAGGAAGGCTAGTAGCCGAATTTTCTTGTGCTGCCAATGCTTTTCTGCTCAAGATTTGATAAATATCCATCAATATCTTTTGGAACGCTTTATCGATGTTGATAGCTCCGAGTGCCGAAGTCTCTAGGAACAACAGACCTTCTTTTTCTGCCAAGCTCTCGGCATCTTCCTTCGATACTGCTCGAAGGTGATTGAGGTCCGATTTGTTCCCGATCATCATGATCACGACGATGTTCGAACCCGCGTGGTCTCGCAATTCTTTGAGCCATCGCACGGTGTTGTCGAAGGTTTGCCTTTTGGTTATGTCGTAAACGAGAAGTGCCCCGACCGCTCCTCTATAGTAAGCACTTGTGATTGCTCGATACCGCTCCTGACCGGCCGTGTCCCATATCTGCGCTTTAACAGTCTTCCCTTCTACCTGAACCCAAAAAAAAATATTGCAAGAAACCACTCGGATTTAAATTACGGTCGTCCATACATTTATGATTGTAGATGTAATGAATATTAAACAATAAAAGAAGAAATAATCATATATGGATATAGATATAAATAACCTGAAGAGTCCTTGTTGCAAATTCAACACCAATAGTAGACTTGGAGTCCAAGCAAAACTCATTTCTTGTAAATCTCGAAAGAATATTCGATTTTCCGACACCCGAATCTCCGATCAATACAATTTTGAATAAATAATCATATTCATGATCCACTTTATATGCCATTTACACTTTCTTTTATCAAATTCCAAACCAACTAGACAGAGAAAAATGAATTAACATTATCGTGAAATTATAAAGATGGTTACAAAATAATCTGAATTTTTATAAAAAAAAAAGTAGAAATCAAAATTCATAAATTAAAAGAGTGTAGGGAGAGAAGAGACTAACCATAAAGGGATTGAATACTCGATTAATATTTGATTATGGATATGCAAAATGTGATTAGTGTAATTCCAGATTTTTGGTGAATGTTTTGTGCGAAAGTTTTTGTTTTTCCATAGCCAAAGAGAGAACACAACAGAAAAAACGAATGAGAAGGCACATATAGCGGCCATTTGATTGAAGTTAGGAGCAACGTCAGAAATTATATTTAGAGGGGCTAAAATTGAAATATTAATTTTTGAGGGATTAGAGTAAAATTTTAACGGATTAAAAAAGAATTATTCTAGTTTAGATTCAATAAATCCGTTATAGTCTTTATTTTGTGTCGATGAACTGTTTAAAAAGTGACGTGTATTGATATTTGATTCCATCTCAAAAAAGGAAAATAATGTGTTAGAATTTAAAAATCGTAAAAATGGTACCTAAATTCAATTATTTTTTAAAATTTTATATATTTCCCCTTCTTTCTAAAATGTTTTATTAATAGATGTAAAATATGTTAAATTAAATCTTATTATTAGTTCATATATGAAATGTTAGTGTAGATTTGATTCGTGTTTTTCAATTTGATAATTTTTAATCATGTAATTTAGTTATATTATTTCTATTAGATGAGTCGGATTGAAATTTATTTTAAAAAAATATACATTCTTAAGTTAATAAAAATTATGAATATGTGACTAAATATAACTTATATATAATACATTTACTAATTGCACCAATAATTAGCACTAGAATGGATAAATTTTTTAATGAATACACTATTTTAAAAAGATCAATTTTATCTATTTTTTTTAGATTTAGAAATTGCTGTGATACCTTTTTTTTTTCTTGGTATAAAAAAAATCAAACACTCAGACTTAAACCATCTTCATGGAGGACCGAGAGAATAGCATCAAAAGACATCGGAAGGATTCATCCTGTAAAATTATCTTCATCTTCGTTATTCTATCGACTAGCCTATTCGCTCTTGTGGATCATATGAGAATGATATTGACCAATTTCCATCCACCAACTCTCGTACATGTTGAAGAATAAAAGGCGATGTCACCCTCTGTGTATTCCAAGACAAAATAAAATTCAAGAATAACCTGCCTTGCCTCTATAACCCAAGTGTGCGACGAACGCTCCCCAACTTCAACCACAGAGTAGATTCCCACGGCTTTAGAGAAGCCGATAAAATTCAAATTATTTATTTATTATTTTATATCGAAGCTAAATTGCTTGAGATCCTTATACATTCAAATTAACTTCATAATCAATTAAGTGTTTATTATTTTAAATGAAAGCTAAATTGCTTGAGATGCCCTTTTTATCATTGGACTAAAAATACAGCCAAATACCAACAATTAATTTGTCCTATCTCGATCGATTTAATGAGATAAGACGTTAGGTCACATATTTTCTCCGGATTAAGAGAATCATCCCATAATAGGTTTTAATATTCAATCCAAATTAGTTGACCAATGAATTAGATACCAAAGTTATAATAAAAAAAAGCCAAAATAAAACAATTAACTTAATTATTTGCCCCAGAAACAAGGAGTAAATACATTTCAACCTCAAGAAAACTAGTCCCTTTTTATATAGAACCAAAAATCCATTTCAAGTTCCAACTATTATGTTAACCATGTAAATACAGTACCCGGCACTCCTTCCAATATTTCAATCCTGTGTCCCGGAAACACATCAAAATACGCTTACCATAGCAAATCAGCGTCTCCGAACTCGCCTGCCGTTCGGGTTCATGGATTCTGCCACAGGACCTTCCGCTGCAAGATCCATCCCATATACACTGCTGGCTCTCCTCTTCCGACTTGATAGCAGGCTTAAGCTCTCCTCACTGGACGCAAAGGCCTTCAACAGCTCCAACAACAAGGACGGGCAAGATTCCTCCAAGTGCCTGAACCCTTCCGATTGCATTACCGCTGCAAAAGACATTGGGAATACAAATTAGCTTACATGTTATCATTGCCGAACAATTGCTTTCCAATGACCTCGGAACTACTCACACACAGGTTGTCAACAATTGATAGGCCAAGCTTAAATAAAAAAAAACATACTGTAAAAGAATCAACTCCAAGACGCAACAAATAACTAACTTGTGCGTCCAACAAAATAACATTCAGATGAACAAATTTTCAAGGGTACATTCCAATATCCGAAGCATTGAGCAGTTTTGACCACAAGAATACTGTGCTCTAATCCATTTCTCAGCATTTCACATAATATTTTTATCTAAAACCTGCTTGAGGGGTTAAGGTATTATGTACCTTAACCTTAAAGAGGGGCCGGTAAAATTGAAATATTAGCATCCATCATCAAGAGCTAGACACGTACGAGAAAGTACAAAAAGGATTCTAAAGTTTAAAACAATACAAAAACCAAGTTTACATAACCTGGAATTTGTACCGTAGTATCTACTAACACGTACCTCCCAAGTTCGCCGGAGTTGCAGCAAATTTCAAACATATGGCCTTCAGCTGTGCACAATGGTGCTGCTCAGCAAGTGCTAGGGTCGATGCCACTGTGGCAGCATTAAGTTCTTCGCACAATTTTGCCTCACACAACACTTTGAGTCTATCTAAATTGTACAGATCAGCGGCAGCCAAAAGATGCTGCACCATGTTGGTAGATGTACACATAGATGTTGAGTCTGTAATTTCTTGTACATCAGGAAGCTTGTCGGTATAAATAAATAAAAGCATTGCCTGGAAGAGCAGACAAGGGTTAGGATGAATTTTCGTTCGAGCTGATTCGCCAAAAAAGAACATGAAAAAGCACATCTATAAAGCTAAAATCTATACTTGGCAATGGTTCAAAGCCGGTTACCAGTTGAATATTTAAAAATAAGTTTTAAAAGATTATGTATTATGTATAACAAATTTTAATAAAAATATGCATTTAACAAATTTCTTTCAAGTGTTTGATTATGCAATACACTAGTTGTAGGTCCATTCTTCAAAGTCCAAAAGAAAGTAAAAGGAAGGATCACCTTGAAGATAGAAGGCTCGAAATCTTTCACTACTATTTTATCCAAGTTAGGGTTCCCGACGAGCCCAAAAAACTGTGCTTTAAAAACAGGTGAGCGTGCAGCAAGGATCAACTTATGTGCTTTAAACGTCTCATCACCAACTTGAAAAACTATATCACAGTTATTTTCAGATTCTAGCAGAACTCTCAAATTCTGACCCATGTCTGATGGGGATACAGGAATAGAAGACAATTTTGGCCCCTCAAGGCGAGTCCTGACTACTCCAACAGTGCAGTTCATGATTAGACAATCATCCTTTATGTAGTCAGAACCTTCTAAAGTTGTTCTTCTAAAGAATCGTTTGTATCCCCTGAATGCATGAAAAAAAGAAGGTAAAATCATCGTTATTAAAATATCATACGGACTTATACATGTACCATATTCAGTGAACATATATATTTAAAATCTCATAGTAAGACGTAGAGAAACCTAGATGCTCATCAATAGAATATGCACATATTTCAACAACACAGATGATCATATAACATTTAAAGTGAAACTAAATGGAAATCACCAGCACACGTTTCATCGGAAAGAGCCAGGTTTTATTTCCTTGGGTTATGTCATTGCCTCATTGGGTCTTGTCCAGGTTTGCTTAAGTTATACAACAGCTTCAATGTGGTTTTAACTACTTCATAATTATTGGGCACAGATAAATTTCAGTGTAATGCTTAGATCCTCAAAATTAAATGAAAGAGAATTTGCCAAGAAAGTAATGCTTCACAATTAGCTTGTCCTAAAACAGCACCCTCGGTTGTCAGTTTAATCAAACAAAATCATAATAACAATTCCATATATTCTATTCAATGGACTTTACAGAAAGATAACTACAGAGTACAGACAGCACGAATACATGAATGGCCCAAACATATACCTTAAATACGATCATGGTAAGGAAGAATTTATGACAATGAATAGTAATAGAACTGCTGAACCCCATTTTCGATCAAAATTCACCAACATACATACCCATATAATAATCATAATTGAAATAACAAGTACCAAATAAATATCAGATTCATTCTCCCAACAAACAGATAACTAGAGTTTTAAAAAGAATATAAAATTATTAACCAAACCCCTAAATTATAAACTCAAAATTCTTACCACATGCTTCCTCTGTACTTCAACGTATAAGGCCCACTCTCCAACGCTTTATCAAAGTGACTATGAACCTTATGCTTCCCTTTCCCGCTCTGGTCAACAAGGGTGAGCTCGAAAAGCGCTCTAACATCGGTACCTTCGCTAGCCAGCGCAATGAAAACCGAAACATACATCGCACTATCCTCTGGATTTTTACCGTCGGGGTAAAAGTAAATCGCCCAATCGTAACCTCCGACTGTAAAAACATCGCTGGATATACATTTCCCAGGACCCATCCCTTTCGCCAACGAATAACCCTTGATCGTGAATTGGTGTGACCCGTTCACCGTCTCGCACACCGATTTTGATTCCGAGTCCTTTAAATCTTCCATGTTTCTTTTCTTTTCTTTTTTTCATCGAGTTTCCCAAAACCCTAACCCTAGAAATTTCATTTCTAAGGTAAATTTGGAGAAATTGTGAGGAAAAATGTGGAAGATAAGAGGTTGAGGCTAGGTGACGAGGATTGTGGTGGCGTCAGCAGCAGCACCGGCGGCGGAGGCGATAAAATGACCGAAGGGAAATGTAAAAGAGGTTTTCCTTGAGATTTTTTTTTTGTCTTTTTGCTTCGTGGAGTTTCTGAGTTGGTTAATGACATTTGTGTGCGCTATATAAAAAGAGAGTAGCAAATTTTTATGTAATTAAATTGTAATTTTTTTTGTATAAATTATAATTAAAAACAATATATAAAAACTATTTGTATTTACATTTAGTTATAATGATATATTAAGCATTAACTAAAAATATGTAAAATATTTTATAATATGTATACATGTTTTGGTAATGGAATATATATCGCTCTTGATTGAGTTAGTTTTAGTGATTGGTCAAATATTAATTGAATTAGAAAATGATTAAAGTATTATTATCTTTGATAATATTTCTACTACTATTGTTTGAGTTAATGTCATCCATTAATCAAATAATATTTTATTGAAATTTTATTAAAATATTTTTTAATGGTCTTAGGAGATTACAAGATAGTATTTTTTTTTAGAATTTTATTAACATAAATAACATAAACACACTCTGCATACGTCATTGCTCGAACTCTAAACTTCTAAAAAATCAATATTCCCTTTTGCATCCATAAATATTCTTTACAAACTATTCTCAAACTCAACAAGAGATATCCCTCTATCGATGTCAAGACACTCTCGATCATTAGTTAGATTTCTCTATAACATGTTGAATTGTCTCCTCTCTAACTAAGAGAATTAAGACATATATGCTTTAGAGCAACTCCAGCACTGCGCTGGAGTGAAGATAGAGATGCATTGTAGACGCTCCAGTGTGCGCTAAATGCATCTCCACTTTGGAGATTAATTGTAGCTGCACGCTACATGTAGAGATGAGATTGTAGTAAACGCTATAATTTTTTTTAGTTTTAGTTTTTTATTATATTTTATTATATTAAACATAATATAATATATTAAAGTATATTAAATTGTGAGATAAATAAAAATACATTGAAATTAGATTAATAAACATATTAATTTTGCTCTACGAAATGCACTAATTGAGCATTATTATTATTATTTGTAATTTTCTTATTTATTTTTAATTTTGCAATATTATTTATGAATGTTTTATTAATACTTTTTATCTTGATATTTTTTTAGAAATGTATATGTTTATTTTATATTTGTAAAATTAATATTATAATAGTTAAATATTATAAATAAAGTAGAGTTGGTGGTAATGTAGAGATAGAGATAGAGATGAATTATTGTTTTATCTTTAGAATAGAGATAGAGATGCTATGGAGTAGATATGAGGGCTGGAGATGACCTTAGTAGCATGAATTTATCGACTACCTACACCTCTAGGGCTGTAAATGAGACGAGACAGATCACGAACTACTCGAGATCGACTCGATACTCAGATCGAATGCACTCGACTCGAGTTCTTAACGAGCCGAAACGAGTTACTTGATATTCAACTCAAAAAGCTCGTGAGCAGCTCGAAAATATAATATATTAAAATTTTATTTTTTTTAAAATACATTATTAATAATATTAATATTTATGTAATGATTTTTTTAAAATACAATAAGATTTTTATGTATTTAATGTTGAGGTTTGAGTTTGAGTTCGAGTTTGAGGCTTCAATCGAGTTAAGTTTAAGATTTTTTTTTTCATTTCGAGTATTTTCGAGCTGCTCACGAGCTTCAGTTCAAAATTTCGAGTTCACGAGCTTGAAAATTTTAAGCTCACGAGTTTTCGAGTCGACTCGAGCTTCATTTCAGAGTTTTCGAGTCGAGTCAAGCTCAACAATACTCGAGCTCGACTCGGCTCGTTTACACCCTATACACCACCATCAGAATAATAATTGAAAGGTAGACTCTCCAAAAAAAAATGT
Organism: Hibiscus syriacus; assembly: GCF_006381635.1. NCBI lineage: Eukaryota > Viridiplantae > Streptophyta > Magnoliopsida > Malvales > Malvaceae > Hibiscus > Hibiscus syriacus. The sequence goes on along the minus strand of NW_024062618.1, from coordinate 533,854 downwards.
GTTGCCTCTGTCCTATAAACAACATTGGTCATGGTTCTTCGTTTGTTTCAGAAGAGGTGAATCGTCAATAATCGACGAGATATATTCTTTATCATAAGTCTTAGATTAAACCATTTTATGGAATCCCCTCGCTCAAGGGGGACAACTTGTAATGCCTTTAGAAATGACCTCCGAAAACTACAAGCTTTTCGCTAATCAAAAGACCTTGACAAATTCCCCTCATTCACTCGAGTTACTAAAGGACCTCTAACCTTCGGGGAGGAAAGCATCGTTAATCTTCAGATAAGCTACAACTCATAGACAATACTTCTAGACAGGACGTTGATAATACCAATATAGTGTCATTAATCTTCAGATAAGCTACAACTCATAAACAATACCTCCAGACAGGAAGTTGATAATACCAATGTGAATTACCAAGACAAATTCAAGACTAATAAATGAGTTGAACCTTTTATAGTCTAGACATTTTCCTTTATTTTTCTCATGACCAATTCTCTCTCACATAGAAACAATGATCAACTATCATTATTTTATTGATTGCAGTTTTCTATCAAAATCAGAAGAGGTGAATAGTCAATGGTCAATAAGACCAATTTATTTCATCAACAAATATAATATTATATTATTATTTAAATAATAAATTGTTAATATAATTAATATTATTTAATATTTTGACACAAATATTGATCAATAAAAATGACTTTTTGATGAAAAGAAATTAAGAATGTTTTATTTAAAATCGTCTCTCCTTTTAAAAGTGTAAGATTTTTTTTTTGAAAATATTTACGTATAAGTAATATGATCTTTTATATTAAAAATTAGAGTATACTACTAATTCGGTTACCCAACTATTATTTAGTTTCTATTTTAGTCACCTAACTATTAATTTTTTTTTTGAAAATCATACCTAATTTATGTCTTGATTATATTTTGACCACCCTTCGTTAAAAAAATAATAATGATACTGACTTGATATTTTTTTAATGCTAATGTGACATCATCTTATGATGACATGTCAGTATCATTGTTAATATTTTAACGACGAGTGACTAAAGTATAATCAAAACATAATGTTATGTGTGATATTTAAAAAAAATAATTAAATAACAAAAACAAAAACTAAGTAATAGATAAGTGACCAAATATATAGTTAACCTAAAACTTAAGTTAAATTGACTTGTATAAATATTTAAAAAATTATTAAACATATTCAACTATGGTGTTGATGTGATATTTTTATTATCATTTTTCAATACTAATGTGGCATCATCTTATGATGACATTTCATCATCATCGCTAATATTTTAACGACGAATGACTAAAGTAGAATCAATACGTAATGTTATGTGTGACATTTTTTAAAAAATAGTTAAATTACAAAAACAAAAACTAAGTAATAGATAAGTGACCAAATATGTAGTTTACCCTAAAACTTAACTGAAATTGACATGTATAAATATTTAAAATTGTCTTTCTCTTTTTAAAGGTGTAAGAAATTTTTTTGGAAAATATTTACGAATAAATAATATGATCTTTTATATGAAAAATCAGAGTAAACTACCAATTTCGTTACCTAACTATTATTTTTTCAAAACCATACTTAAGTTATGTCTTTATTATATTTTGGTCACATTTTGTTAAAAAATAACGATGATACTGACTTTATATTTTTTTCAATGCTAATGTGGCATCATCTTATTGGTGACATGTCAGTATCATCGTTAATATTTTAACAACGAATGACTAAAGTATAACCAAAACATAATGTTATATGTGATTCTTTTAAATAACAAAAACAAAAACTAAGTAATAGATAAGTGACCAAATATGTAGTTGAGCCCAAAACTTAAGTTAAATTGACTTGTATAAATATTTAAAAAATTATTAAACATATTCAACTATATTTTCATAACTTGATAAAATATTATAAACATCGAATTTTGTGTTGAATTTTTACATGTTGTCGGGCTTAAAGTCATTTCCTTTATAGCACATCTGGGCCTTGGACTTATACTTTTTTTTATATCTGCTCATTAGTCGAATTAAGTTGAAACATTCTTACTTGAGCTTTACTTATATGTCGAGTTGGACGAATTGTTCGGCCCAGAAACAAATCAATTATTAATTTATTTATTGATTTTTTTAGCATTAAATTAACCAAAATTTCATAAAATTTTCATTTACAGGTTCCACTCATTTTGGGTATTTGGGGAGGCAAAGGTCAAGGAAAATCCTTCCAATGTGAGTTTGTCTTTGCCAAGATGGGAATTAAGTGAGTTCATGATTTCCCTAAAACAAATTCAAATGTAAAAATAATTTTATGTTTTAATATTCTCTAAATTATACTTTAACAAGTTTCTTAATCAAATATGCTTTAACAATTGATGAATATTATGAATGAATTATTTCCAGCCCCATTATGATGAGTGTCGGGCAATTGGAAAGTGGGAACGCCGGTGAACCGGCCAAGTTGATTAGGCAAAGGTACCCTGAGGCCGCCGACATCATCAGAAAGGGCAAAGCGATCTCGATGCCGGAGCCGGTCGTATGGGAGGTACCACTCAATACACCGTCAACAACAAGATGGTTAACGCTACGCTCATGAACATCGCAGTTAACCCGACTAACGTCCAGCTCCCCGGTATGTACAACAAAGAAGACAACCCCCGTGTCCCTATCATCATCATCGGTAATGATTTCTCAACATTGTACGCTCCTCTCATCCGTGACGGTCGTATGGAGAAGTTCCATTGGGCACCAACTAGGGAAGACCAAATTGGTGTTTGCAAAGGTATATTTAAGACCGATGGTGTTCCCGAGAAAGATGTTGTTAAGCTTGTGGACACATTCCCTGGCAAATCCATTGGTATGCCTCATGCTATTTGGGTGCTGACCGTGTAGATCATGACAATTCGTATTCAAGTTAACATGTACTATCAAGAATATTTTTGTTCGATTTTGTAGATTTCTTTGGTGCCTTGAGGGCAAGAGTTTAAGACGATTAAGTCAGAAAATGGATCAGAGGTGTCCAGTTCAAGGTATCGGGAAGAAGCTTGTGAACTCGAGGGATGGACCACCAACATTTGAGCAACCTAAGATGACCATTGAGAAGCTATTGGAATATGGAGACATGTTTGTTGCTGAGCAAGAGAATGTTAAGAGAGTCCAATTGGCTGGCAAGTACTTGAGTGAAGCTGCCCTTGGTGAAGGTAATGAAGATTCCATCAAAAGAGGAACTTTCTATGGTTAGAGCCCTTTCATTTTCGATTTACGAGACACATATTCTTAAATGATTTGAATTCGATTCAATTGTTATCGAATCAAGTTTGAACTAACCAAATACGAGTATCTTTGATGGCAGGTAGCAAGTTGGTGTTCCAGTTCCTGAAGGATGCACTGATCCGAATGCTGATAACTTTTATCCAAGGGCTAGAAGTGACGATGAAAGCTGCACTTACAATTCTAGCCCTTTTTTGTACCGTTTTAAAACCCTAATTAAGTAATGTTGTGAGATATTCCAACACTATCGATTGTCCTTTGATTTTAAGCGGATTTAATACCTCTGTTTTTTTTCTTTCAAATTTGGTAAAAAAAATTAATTTTTAAAAATGTCTGTTGAAATACTTCTGAAGTTTTTAAACAAGAGTTTGTACAGACTTTTAAATTTGAACAAACTAATCTATATTAAACACTAGTGAGAGTTTATACATAAATTTTATTCAACAAAAACAATTTTTACTTGTTTATTTCATATAAAATTTACTACTTGAGATCAATATAACATTTGAAATCACAGCTCCACGTCCTTTCCAATACCACTATTTAAATAGGTTATATATTTGAATAATTAGCAGGTAAACTGCTGAAGCAAATGCTCTTCTACTCAAGTATCAAGATGGCACACTCCATGCAGATAACTCCCCCCCCCCTTTCTCTTTAAAAAAATACATTCATTTTCTTAAAAGAAATAACAACAAAATTGAAGTTACGAATATCAAACATGAAGTTATATAATAATTAATCTATGCTACAAACAAATAAACATTCAAATATCGGGAAAACAGAATACTAACTTACCTCCGAGAAAATATTTAGACTTGAGCCACTCGGCATGTTTTCTAGCGGCATTTACCTTCTCCACATCTTTCTTATCATGGAGCCTTGACTCTTTAATGGGAGGACGAGCATCGAGGGTAATCATCTCAAGCATGACGGCATTCTTGATCAAGTAGATGCAGAATTCAGTATCTATTGTTTTCCCAACAAACCCAGTGATGTTCACCACCCTCAGGCTATGGTGGGGACATTTTTTAGCTTTCTTTTTACATCAGGCTCAATCTAAAGAAGCTGCATATATATATATGTATACAAATAGAGGCCAAATTGTGTCTTACAAGAATAAAGTTCATGCATTGTTAGAGAAAACAACTAACTTAGGCTTTATGCGCATCACAGCTCAGCTAAAAGTAGGTTTGTCTACATTTTCTACTCTTCTTTAGGCCGAAAGTAAGATGTTTTAGATACAAGACAACGATTGAAACAATGCAATCACATAATCATATTAAATCAGTAAAAACACATCACTTGGAAATGCATTGTCCTAGTGAATAAAACAATCAGAAACACACAGAATGCCGGTTGCAGTAACATCGATCTATACCAATTAATTAGTATGAGGAAGTTGGTACAAAATGCATTACGAATTGGTTTATCTAATAGTCACTTGTTAGTTAGTTGGTCATTTAGAATTTATGAAAATTAAAAAATTTAGTTGAATATTTTGACAGTTTTGTAATTTGATCTATGATTTCCTTGTTCCTTCAATTCCTCAATCTTTTGTTTTTATTAATTTGAACCAAATGCTCCAAAAATACTGTAGAATGCTTATGTGCATTCAATTCCTTTCTTATTTAGTGATTTTAAATCAGTGCACCATTTTTCTTCTCGGTTCAAATGCATTCAATGAGTTGTTTAAAGTAGTACAAGACTGCCGCTGCTGTGGGTGGATGTGTGATGGGGTTGTAATTTAGGATTTGAGTCTAAAGTTTTGAGGTTTAGGACTTGAGTATAAGATTTAAAATTCCAATTTAAAAATGGTGGCTACTCGAACGCATCTTCTGAGATGCGTGGAATTGAAAACAGAACTCAAAGAAGTGACGAGCAAAATCAATGAACTGATGATTCGTTTGAGTCATCCTTTCCTTAGACGCAGGCTGTGGTGCAGAAGCATCTCCGTCGTTCACTAGAGAATATGAGGTTGAAAGGATGCATGCAAGGTTTCACACCTACTATGGCAGGCTAAAGAGGCGAAATAATATTTGCGTCAAGTCATGCGCTAAGCTGAAGTAGATAATTGTAATCAAGAATCTTGGTTGGCCGGGAGTCATCAAGATTGTTGCCACTTCTAGGGATCCAGATAGACTTCGAAGGAGGGCGCGAGAGGCTGATATTACTATCGTTAGAGGATATCTTGGATAGAAAAGCTATAGTACAAAATACGCTAATAGATGTTTCTAAATAATATGAACATCGATCGACTGTTTTCTTTCTCTATCACTGTTTTTTCTTCTCTTTCACTGTTCTCAATCACTATTATCAGTAGCTACTACTATCATGTCATTTCTACTTTGAGACTTTCAAAATTTCAAATCAAAGCTATAGTGCATATTTTTACAATTCAAATAACAAGGAAAGAAATCCTCAAAGTAGAAATGACATGATAGTAGCAGCCACTGATAACAATGATTGAGAACAGTGAAAGAGAAGGAAAAACAGTGATAGAGAAAGAAAACAGTCGATCAATTTACAGATTATTTAGAAACATCTATTAGTGTATTTTGTACTATAGCTTTTCTATCTAAGATATCCTCTAACGATAGTGATATCAGCCTCTCGCACCCTCCTTCGAAGTCTATCTAGATCCCTGGCAGTGGCAGCAATCTTGATGACTCCCGGCCAACCAAGATTCTTGATGGCAATTATCTGCTTCAGCTCAGCGCGTGACTTGACGCAAATATTATTTCGCCTCATTAGCCTGCCATAGTAGGTGTGAAACCTTGCACACGTCCTTTCAGCCTTAAACCTCATATTCTCTAGTGAACGGCGGAGATGCTTCTGCATCCACAGCCTGCGTCTGAGGAAAGGATGACTCAAACGAATCCTCAGTTCATTGATTTTGCTCGTCACGTCTTGGAGTTCTGTTCTCAATTCCGCGCATCTCAGAAAATGCGTTCGAGTAGCCACCATTTTTAAATTGGAATTTTAATTTTAAATCTTATACTCAAGCTCTAAACCTCAAAACTTTAGACTCAAACCCTAAATCCTAAATTACAACCCATCACACCCACCCACAGCTGCGGCAGTCTTGTACTATTTTAAATAACTCATTGAATGCATTTGAACCGAGAAGAAAAATGGTGCACTGATCTAAAATCACTAAATAAGAAAGGAATTGAATGCATATAAGCATTCTACAATATTTTAGGAGCATTTGGTTCAAATTTGATAAAAACAAATGACTTCAAAAGATTGAGGAATTGAAGGAATAAGAAAATCATAGATCAAATTATAAAACTGTCAAAATATTCAACTAAATTTTTTAATTTTCATTTGACTCAAAATTTTCATAAATTCTAAATGACCAAAGTTAGGGGACCAACAAACTAACAAGTGACTATTAGATAAACCAATTCGAAATCAATCAATTAAGGCCAAAAAATCAAGTATAAATACACAAATACAACCTCCGTTCTCTCCCCATGCATTCGTTTAGCTTAACCATACATTAAAGTAACTTGATTTCTCAGTCCAACCAAATCATTTGTTGCAAACTACATACTATCATTTGTTGTAACAATATGTTTGATGAGTAATTTTGAATTTTGAATTTATTGTTAATATCAATATTTTTAGATATTTTCAAATATTTGCTTTAAAAATCCAGATTTTTTATTAAATTTAAATTTTTAAAAATGTCTGTTGAAATACTTCTGAAGTTTTTAAACAAGAGTTTATACAAACTTTAAAATTTGAACAAACTAATCTATATTAAACATTAGTGAGAGTTTATACGTAAGTTTTATTAAACAAATACGATTTGTACTTGTTTATTTCATATAAAATTTCCTACTTGAGATCAATATAACATTTGAAATCATAGCTCCACGTCCTTTCCAATACCACTATTTAAATAGGCTATATATTTGAATAATTAGCAGGTAAACTGCAGAAGCAAATGCTCTTCTACTCAAGTATCAAGATAGCACACTCCATGCAGATAAATCCCCCCTCCCCCTTTTTTTAAAAAAATACATTCATATTCTTTAAAAAAAATAACAACAAAATTGAAGTTACGAATATCAAACATTGAGGAACGTTAGAAGAGTATTATTAATTTATGAGTTACTAGTGGGGTTGAAGCTTAATCTAGTTAAAAGCAGAATTTATGGTATCAATGTTGAGAATGGGGTGTTAGATACTTGGGCTAATGATATTGGCTGTTCGGTAGGATATTTCCCTTCTGAGTATCTAGGCTTACCCTTGGGGTTCAAGAGGAATTCGGCTGCTATGTGGGATCCAATAGTGAAGAGATTTCATGCTAAGTTGAGTGGTTGGATGTCTAATTCCCTGACGGTTGTAGGAAGGGTAGTGTTGGTTAAATCAGTGTTGTGCTCGCTCCCGGTTTATTTTCTTTCCATTTTCAAAATTCCAGTTTCTGTGCTACAGAAATTAAATTCTATTATGGCTTCATTTCTGTGGGGGGGGGTGCGGAGGGTAAAAATAATATCCACTGGTTAAGTTGGAATTCGGTTAGTAAGCCAAAAAGATTAGGGGGTCTAGGGGTCCCGAATTTATCACTCTTGAATCGAGCATTACTGGGGAAATGGGTATGGAAGTTTGCAGCAGAGAAAGAGTCCTGGTGGAAAAGGGTGGTATGTGGTGTTTATGACTTGGACCCGAAGTGCATAATGATGGGGAACTCGTGGCCAGCCCGTGCATCATGGATTTGGAGAGGTGTGGTTAAAAATTTCTTCACCGATGATGCTTTTGGGGATTGTATTAGGAGGAATATGCTTTGAAGACTGGGAAGGGGAATTCTGTGCAGTTCTGGAATGATGTGTGGCTGGGAGAAGTTCCTCCGAAAATTCAGTTTCCTAGACTTTATGTTCTTTCGAGTAACAAATCGGGTAAAGTGATGGAGTTTAGGGTGAGCAATGGGGCTAGCTGGGTGTGGGACATTCAAATGAGGCGAAATTTGTCAGATTGGGAGGTTGATCAGTTGTTGCAGTTGATTGCTATGTTGAACAATATTTCTTTATCTCCACGTGAAGAAGACTGTTGGATTTGGTCAGGGAATGGAGAGGGTTGTTTTTCAGCTAAATCTTGTATCAACATTTTCTATGATCAAGATGGTAGTGAGCAGAAGAGGGTGATCTGGGAGAGGCATATTTGGGTTGGGATTGCTCCTCCACGGGTGGAGACATTTGTTTGGCAAGTTGCTCATCAGAGAATCGCGATTAAGGAGGAATTACTGAAGAGAGGTGTGGTTGGGATTGACGGTCCTTTATGTTCTTTGTGTGGTAGGGAAGTGGAATCAGTTATGTATCTCTTTTTGCATTGCGAGGTAGTTTGGGGTTTGGGGTCTAAATTTTTGAATATCTGGGATTTGTCCTTTGTGATCCCAAATAACATCATTGATTTTTTGAATTTGTGGGATGATTTACTCCCGAACTCGGTGATCTGGAAGTTTATTCCAAGGGCGTTGATGTGGTCATTGTGGAAATGCAGAAACGAGATCATTTTTCATAAAGTAAAGCTGGATGGGGTGAGACTGTTTTTTATTGTTTGTTTTAGAATAGCTTCCTGGTTTGTTGCAAAGTTCAAGGAGGTGCATATCCCTTTAGACTCACTTGTGGGTGATTTAAAACTTGTTGATTTAGTGGGAAGACAGGGAAATGGTAATCTCCAATCAAGTTGTTGGGTTCCTCCTCCAAATGTGTTCTTAAAGCTAAATGTTGATGGAGCGATGACAAAGGGCTTGGATAAGGGAGGTATTGGTGGTCTGATTCGGGACAGCAAGGGCATGTTGCTTAAATGGTTTTCAGAAAGAGTTGGGGGTGGTCCTTCTATCTTGGCAGAATTATTGGCGATTAAGAAGGGGTTATGTTTCTTGGCAGATTTAAGTTCTGTTCTGAATCAGAGGTTTATTCTTGAATCAGATTCAAGCAATGCTCTGAAGTGGATTAAGAATCCGGGGTTATGCACTCCTATGTTTCAATTATTGGTGAAGGATATAGTCTCTCTTATGGCAGGGAAGGATATCATTATTAGGCATATCTTGAGGACTGCAAATTGGGAAGCTGATAAATTAGCTAAAGATGGGATAGGGTGATGTTTTGGTTACTGTATGTTTGTGTTGATGTGTAGGAATTTTTACTATGTTTAGCTGTGGTTTTTAAGTTTTATGTAATTCATGGGGATGTTAGCATATTGTGAGGGTCTGCTTATGATGTACTAAAGTTTTCATCTATAAATTTCTAGGTACTCTTTCCTCCTTTCTTTGTCCTTCATGTTACTTGCATAACATGGAGGGTGCAAAAGGGGGTTTTAATGAGGCTTAAATTTCTATAAAAAAAAAGTTATATAATAATTAATCTATGCTACAAACAAATAAACATTCAATTATCGGGAAAACAGAATACTAACTTACCTCCGAGAAAATATTTAGACTTGAGCCACTCGGCACGTTCTCTAGCGGCATTTACCTTCTCCACTTCTTTCTTATCATGGAGCCTTGACTCTTCAATGGGAGGACGAGCATCGAGGGTAATCTTCTCAAGCATGACGGCATTCTTGATCAAGTAGATGCAGAATTCAGTATCTATTGTTTTCCCAACAAACCCAGTGATGTTCACCACCCTCAGGCTATGGTGGGGACATTTTTTAGCTTTCTTCGCTTTCCTTTTTACATTAGGCTTCATCCAAAAAAGCTGCATATATATATACACATATATAAATAGAGGCCAAATTGTGTCTTATAAGAAAAAAGGTCATGCATTGTTAGAGAAAACAACTAACTTAGGCTTTATGCGCATCACAGCTCAGCTAAAAGTAGGTTTCTCTACATTTTCTACTCTTCTTTAGGCCGGAAGTAAGGTGCTTTAGATACAAGTCAACGATTGAAACAATGCAATCACATAATCATATTAAATCAGTAAAAACACATCACTTGGAAATGCACTGTCCTAGTGAATCACACAATCAGAAACGCACAGAATGCTGGTTGCAGTAACATCGATCTATACCAATTAATTAGTATGAGGAAGTTGGTACGAAATGCTCTTCCAGTTTTCTAGGTCGTGAAGCAAGAATACGAACCTCCAATGACAGCTTGTTTAGTAAAGGGCGAGCATTTATCAACGACGAGAAGTGAAGAAGGCTTTCATCATCACGTGCAAAAAGACTTAGCTCCAATTGCTTGAGGTGGCTCAATATGGGGTATTCATACTTCTTCATCCATTTCTAAATTACAAAACAGCATGAGTTATGAAAACACAACAAATTTTGTAACTTGGCTAGCAAAAATATACTATACAAGCAAATAAACCAGTATTCAGCAAACTAACCTCAACAGATGCCATAGAAAATGCAAGCATCTCTAGCTGAGTTGAAACCGTTGGCATCCCAAGCATCTTACGAGTAAAATGTTTCAAACCCCTCCTCCCAATTGATAATTGGGTAATGTTCAGGACATTCATAGTGGGAATCTTTATCTTAGGTCCACTATATTTGAGTGATAAAAAGGTTGGCAGCATCAATTTCCAGACTTTGCATGCATAAATAGAAAATTATCTTCAAGTGTTTCAAACAGAGTGATGGACCGACAACTCTCAGATGAACGAGAGACTTAGAACCTTCCACACATAGGCATTCAAGAAATGGACTATTGGATATAAAGTAGGCAAGAGCTTCACCACTTCCATCTACTTGTTTCAGTATAAGAGATGTCAATAAAACTAGGCAAACATAGTGTCTGTAAGCACAGAGGGTAACAATTATTCATATCAGAACACCAGCCAGTATGGTCGGTTAGGTTCAATTCAAATCTTTTAACTTTTTTTCAAATGCAAATCTGACCCATTCATCAATTTCAGGTTTACAACTTTCACCTAGATGAAAGTGGATTTTGAATTCATCAATAGCAGCAGCAGATAATCGACAAGACTCCAACATGTGATTCGCCCAATTTAGGTACCTTGACCTTTCGAAAACATAAATTTTCTTCCCTTTGCGTCCATTAATCGGGTGAGCAAACTTAAGCATTGCCTGTGACCCATCAAACTCCAAACACGGATAGAAAGTCCAAAGTTTTTTCCATCCTCGAGAAATCACACTAGTTTTTGCTGCTTCTTTCATCGTCATGCAAGACAGAACCGAGACCAAAATTTCATCAGGTAGCTCACTTATTCTATCTTGACCATCAATGTCTCTCTGGTGATCCATTACATCATCGTAGGGGAAAATCACAAAATAAAATATATAAGTATTGGGCGGGAGGGAATGGACAACTATATTCATAAAAAGAAACATAGAAATTGTACCAGTTACAATCTAAAGAATACATCGCAATTAAGAAAACAATGCAATACCTTGAGTTTTTTTGAAGTGCACGCACTGAGTTTTAGAGCAAACCTCTCCATCTCAAGTTCTAAAATTGATTGAAATTCTAAGTGCATAAACAACCACCCGAGTAAGCAAACCGCCGAAATTCAAATTGCAATTTAATAAACTAAAAAGGACAACTCTCCTATCCCTTCTCTTTATATAAAATAAAAATAAAAGGCAAAATTTTGACAACAATTACAGGGTATAGCTTAAGAATACCTGTGTTAAAACCCTAATAAGGGTCTTGCTATAGAATTTCGAAGACCAATTACAAAGATCTCGACAAAAACCTCCTTTTTTTTCACAAGGCAACCCCTTTAAAGCACCTCTCTTTTTTGTTACAAAATTGGTGATTAGGGTTTAATATTTTATAAGGTTGGGGATGCAGTATAAATACTACGCCTGTAAATTAATTGAATTTTAGCGAACCGTTCATGAACCGTGCGGCGTGAAGTTCGTTTATGTGCGTTTATTTATTAAATGAACGAACGTGAACAATATTTTGTGTTCGTTTAATTAAATGAACGAATATGAACATAGGTCTCGTTCGTTCATTTACGTTCGTGAATGTTCGGTTATGTTCGTTAGGTTATGTTCATTTATGTTCATTCATTTATGTTTAATCTAATCTTCTTAAATCAATTTTGGTGACCAATATGTAAGTATCTTAAAAATATTAATTAATATGATATTCTGATGATCAAGTCCATAATTAACCCAATTTTTATTTGGAGATTAAATCCAATATATTAACTCGTGAGTCACCTCGCACCTATATTCATTTCCCCCTTTTTTCCCCAAACCCTAGTATTCACTGGAGAGTGGAGACGATCGCTGAAAACTTCAAAACAAGTTATATTATAGTGCAATCTGAAGTTTGACAGGTCTGTTTTCATCTCTTTATCTGTTTTATTTGGCTTAATAGTTGATAAGTAAAGTTATTGGGGGTATCTTCATATCTAAAACTCAAGAAAACATTATACTTCTTTCTAGAAATAGATGGGAAGATAAAGGTAACAATCAAAAGTATATGAGCATCAGTAAAGAGAAAAATATATAGAATTTTTCAGAAAACAAAACTAAGGTTTTTATGCAATTTCTGAAAAAGAGTATAATAGCGGAAGTAAGGGTTTTCCATGAATAACCCATTAATAAGTAGAAAATACACTTTAACAATGAACTTTTGTTTCATAGTTCTTGACTTTTAGTTGTGGAGTAGACTTTAGGTACGTTAAAATTTTGAATGGTGGTTTATCAATAATATTAGTTACGATATGTAGCATCGAAGGGATTTCGGATCTATGTTATTGCCTTGTAGTCCAATTTGTACCATTCGAAATCTTCATACTGTTAAAATTTATACTCTGCCAACGGAAAGGACCATTATTAACAAACCTCACTAAAGTCTGACATTGATGTCACAAAACTTTTAGCCGGCGAATTTATTAGAATAACGTAGTGGAAAATGATTGTTCATATGTAATCATGTACCACTAAGATAAATATTATAGCGTTAAATTAAAGTCGTGTGAATAATTAAATATCTTTAAAAGATCGATCGAAATATTTGATATCTTCAAGCATTTCATCACTGTTAATAAGCTCTTACGCTATTTATCACTGTAGATTTGGTTGATTTGCATTGTCGACTATTTTTCATGAAAGAACAATGAAGGTAGGGTCTCCAACGTTTATGTTCGTTTATGTTCGTGTTCATTTATGTTCGTATTCGTTTATGTTCGTGTTCGTTAAATGAACAAACATGAACAAGTTATATTCCTTAATAAACGAACATGAACAAAAAAAAATTTGTTCGTTTATGTTCATGTTCGTTTAAGTTCGTTTATTTATTAAATGGACGAACATGAACATACCTCCGTTCGTGTGCGTTCGGTTCATTTACAGGCCTAATAAATACAACACAAGTAGATACAATTTTTTATTGAGAAAAAGATAAAATATAAATGGTAAATTACATAAATAATTACTGGAATATGATTAATTTTTTTTAAATACTAAAGTTTTAAAAGTAACAAATAATAATAATAAAACAATGAAGCTTTAACAACTATCATGTTAATCTTACTAACATTATTTAACTACAAATGAGAAATATTAACTAATATTTGACGTTTGCCATAAAAGATCTAACGAATCCAGATGTGACAAAAGTCAATAATTCAGGTAAGTTTGCGTTAGACGTTTAATTTAAAACTAATTTAAGATATAATATATAAATGTTCAACAGATCATTGAAAACATATGAAAAATCTTCTAGACGTTTGATGCTTTAATGCTCTAATCTCCTTTGATGATCTGATGAGATTAATTTTAATATGTCATCTCAAAATAATGTTTCTCATTCTTTGAACATGTAAAGTGTTAGTTTTACTCGTTTTAATATTTAAATTTTTAATTTTTTAAAATTATATTTAATGTTTAATTTTTGTTTCATTTTAGTATCCCGTTAAATACTCAGCGCTAAGTTTTTTTTTTAATTGCAAGTTTAAGTATTAAAATGGACTAAAATCGATAGTTTAGGTATTAAACGCGTTAAGTTTTTAACGGTGAGTTACTAAAATGAAATAAAAACTAAATGTTATATATAATTCTGATAAAATTAAAAGTTTATGTACTAAAACATATCAAAATTGATAAATTATGTACTATCCACGTAGTTTATCCTAATTAATTTTAGTATGTTTAATACCGTTCTGTGTAGTTTCAACGAAACTCGAGTTCGAATCTCATTTTTTGGAAATATTCCCCTCCACTCCCTTTTTCCTTTTTAACTCTTCAACGAACCCTAAAAAAACCACCCACTTTGACAGCTTTATGGCCACCAGAATCGACGGCGATTCCTCCAGAAAATCAGCCTCCGATCCGACCTGTATAACCGATCTCTCGATATCTATTCGGATCCTCAGTCCTTGCTCCAGTCCGGGTCAGTTAATGAACGCTTTAATATACTCTTTTTAAGCCATTAATTTGAAATTAGAGTGTTAAAAAGTTCATGAATTGTTTTTTTGGGTGGAGTTGCTTTTTAAATTACGTTTTTTTTAAATTGTGAGAAGAAAATAACCCAATTATGTGACATGATGTACTAATTGATATTTCCCATTTGGGGAAATTGTTGTGGAAAATGGTCGAAGAAATTAGGACAGTAGATTCAAGGTTTATATGTATTTATTCCCGATTTTAAGAGAAATTGTGAGGAAAATAGTTAATTGGTATGTTTCTTTAGTTATTAAGTTTAAATTGGTGGCATGCATGATCCATGTATACTTTTCACAGCGTGAAAAGAACCGGTTTCTTTGATTTGTTTTGTTTTCAAAGATGTTAGAATGATCGATTTTTTGTCGATTGACAGGGTGTTTTAATGGATTCAAGTGGCGTTTTACTTAGATTATTATTTGTAGGATAACAAGTTGACAATATACTCATATTTGATTCGTTTCTAAAGGATTTCTCGCTCGATATTGTGGTGTGTGTCATCCGTTTTTTGTTTTCCATAAATCACTGAAATGATTGTTTGATCGTTACAGATTTGAACATTTCAAATTAGTTTTTCTTATCTGTTGTTTCTCCTACCTGATCAGGTTTTTGAAGTCTATACACAATGGATGATGTTACTGATTTGACCGGTGACGGAGGTGTTGTTAAGAAGATCATAACACGGGCCAAAGCTGATGCTCTCATCCCGTCTCAGGATCTTCCGTTGGTTGATGGTATACACTTGTTTCGGACATGCAGCATATAGTCTACGATGAGTGGCATTTTATTCATCTGATCATATATAAACCGTTGCTGAATTTCATGGCTGAGAAATGTCGTACAATAAAACACATCTTTTGCTCGAAATGATATCGTGTTTGGTCAGCTAGAATTTTCGTTTCCTTTTAATCTTATTTATCTATGTAGTCCAAATATATAAATTAGCTCTCTCACAAGATTCCGGCTTTGTCGATTTACTTCTTTGGTGTTTGAACAGTTCATTATGAAGGCACTCTTGCTGAAACTGGTGAAGTTTTCGATACTACACATGAAGATAATTCCATCTTCTCCTTTGAGCTCGGAAAGGGCACGGTTATTCAGGCTTGGGACATTGCTATAAAAACTATGAAGGTCGAAAATATGTTTTCTCCATGTTGATTTTAGGTTAATTAGGCCTCTGTAACTCTGATACACATCCATTTTTCCTTTTTTGACAGGTTGGTGAAGTTGCGAAAATAACTTGCAAGCCGGAGTATGCCTATGGTGCTGCTGGATCTCCCCCCGATATCCCACCTAAGTATATGATTCATATTCTCATCTTTTAATCTCATCAACAGCTATGACAATAGAAATACTTGATCTTGAATTAGCTCTGTGTTTTGTTTGGAGATATGGTTATGGTCTATGTTGTTTGAGCTCTTCATTTTGATTTAAGTAGTGTCCGATATTCAAGGACCCTCAAATACACGGAAAGAAAACTTAGCAAAAGATTGAACATAACTGTTACCCGTACTTGATACTTTCACCTGAGTCTCGAGTAAAATAGTTGGGATGAATGTGATTTGCTTTGAGATTGGGCCAAGGAAGAATGTGATTTCATATTTTTGTATGCAGTGCAACCCTTATATTCGAGGTGGAGTTACTGTCCTGCAGGCCACGGAAAGGTTCCAGTCTTGGTAGTGCTTCAGAGGAGAGAGCTAGGCTAGAGTAAGTTGCGTTTCTGTATTTCTTGCAACACTTTATGCTTGTATTTTGTGTAACTCTATTTGCAGGCACGTAACTATGCGAATTTCAATAAACTTAAAATCAGGGAGCTGAAGAAGCATAGGGAACTCGCCGCTGCAGTGAAGGAGGAAGACAAGAAGAAGAGAGAAGAAGCAAAAGCCGCGGCCGCTGCTCGTATTCAAGCCAAGTTGGACGCCAAGAAAGGTCAAGGAAAGGGTAAGGGCAAAGGCAAATAGTTAAAGAAGGATTTTACATATCAAACTGATGAAGTTTCATGTCAGCCATTTTAATGGTGATATTCCTTACTGTTAATGTTGAAGAAGTGTCACTTTCACACTTTTGCTTAAGCTACAATGTTGATTAGGTTAGTTCCCTTCCAGAACTTGGTTAATGGATTAGAAATAAACCCGGTCCGTAATCTTAGACACGATATGAAAACACGAGCACAAGTACGACACATTTGATAAACAAAATCATTTTTCTCAAAACTCACACCTAAATTACAACATGATTTTCACAAAATCGAAATATAAATATTATATTATTTCAATAAAAAAATCCCATGTTTTTTCCAGTCATTGCCATACATTGTAGAATCAACGGTCCAGCTTTATGATTGGACTATGGTGGGTCCCTTTATTTTAGAGGTCCATCTCTAGCCGGTTGACTAGCAAGATCACACTTGGTCTCTGCAAATCCAACCCTTGACTTCACCAAATCAAATTCCATCCACACGTTTTGTTGATGATGATTACCGATCACAAACGCTTCAATCCCTAATAGATCAGAGTTCCCAACTGTGAGGCAATACACCGAACCACTTCCCTTACTCATCTCGGGAACCCGATATAATAGCCTCTCACCCGATATGCTCATCTCGGCCCCGTCAAACATTAAACTGACTCGCGGTAAGTTGGAAAAACTCGTATAGACTGACTCGTTGATTCGGAAACAAAAACCCATTGCTTGTTGAAAAACCAAGTTTGGATCCTCGAAAACTTGTAAAACTCCTCTTGTTTGTTGCAAAATTTCATTTCTTATAGCGGTATAAACCGGACCCATTAAGAAAGTAAATTGGGTGCCTGAGTCGATCATTGTTTGACCCGCACCCGTGTGATCCGGTAAATTGGATTGTATATGCAACCCTATCAAAATATGGCAACGGGTCGGATATTTGAATCATAGGAGTATAATTTAATGTTTTAAGCCAAAAGAAGCTGGTATCACCGAGAAGTAAAACACTAGACGAGTCGAAACCCGATATACAACACGAGAATTTGGGAAAACCCATTTGACTCACAAAAGATAAGGACCCACGGTTCATGCCCATTAACCCGGTTGTTTTTGAATCTTCATACGGATTTGAGCTAAAACCCGAGTCCAAACCAAATAAAAAACCGGGTCGGCTCGAAGATCCAGTTGCGAAATTCTCATACGCAAGAGTTCCTTCAAACGAAGAAGCGTCAGCGTAAGAGATAGCCACGTGGCAAAGTTGATTATTCGGATCGCAGGAAGACGGTATGGGTAAATCTCGGGTTTGGGTTTTACAAACCGGTGAAGCACAAGGGACGGGATTGTATGAATTGGAAAGTTCAGGGGTAAAAAAGGAAGTTAAGTTTGGAGTTTTTTTACAGTGAAGGCATGATAGTTCACTCCCGGTGTCGAGGATCATGGTAACATTCTGCGGCGGCGAGCCGACGGATAAAGAAACTGTTAAAGTAACGTTATGGTGGAAGCCAAGCTTGTTGGTTGTGGCTCCGGCGGCGTCGAAGGCGGTAGAGGAGGAGGAGAAGCTAGGGACAAATGTAAGTGGGGGACGACCAAGGGTCGTTTTGAGATGTAAAAAGAGTGTTTGTTTGGAAGGAAAGCAAAAGTTTTGATGGAAAACGAGAAGGAAAATTGCGAAGCCAAGAAGAAAACGGAAAGAAGACACTGATTTTCTTTCTTTGTGCTTTGATCTTCAGTTTTGTTGGGTACGTAGAAGCAACAGTTTGAATGTTCTTAGCTTTTTTAGTAGTATTAGTTCCTTGGATAGTATAATAGTTTTTATTTTGAGAGTAATAAATTTTTTTTTTTAATTTTGGAAAAGTAATAAAATCTTTTTTAATAAATTAAAAATATTTAAATACATTTGTATATGAGTAGGTTGAACCGAGAAAGTGGTAAAGACAGTCGCACTTTAATAATTTTAATATTTTATATAATTTAAGTATATTCTTATTTTTTTTAATAATTTAATATCATAACTTTTAAATAAAATGTATTTTTATGTAATCTAAATTTATAATATAATTTTTTTAAAAGTTTATACTCTTTAACGTAAAATTATATGTTTATTCAAGTGTATGAGTAAGATCATAAGGATTATGATAAATTTATCGGTCTATGTACTTCTATTGTGTCCACATAATTCATTGTATTATAATTATGTTTAAAATATTTTATAGTTATATACGTTTTGTTTTATTATAATTTATATTATATAAATTTAGAGATATTTGTATATTTATATTGTATTTATGATTTATATTAATATTTAAACTTAATTTCATAATTAAATTGATTTATGATAAGATATTTATTGTAAATATTAATTTATAAAAACCAAGTTTATCTCCGGAGTTGAGCCATAAGTGAAATTCATGTTTTAATACCGAAAATTGAGTTGGATTTAAATTTTAGAACATTACAATATATATATAAATGTACTAAAATCAATCAAAACCCACTGATCATGGCACCGAAATGAAGTTTGTTTTATATGCGGTAGTACAATTTATAGTGAATTTAATGCTTTGTGGAAATGAGACATCAACATGTTAATAAGAAATATTTTCTTCAAAACAAACATATTAAATATACACGGTTTATTTGCGGCTCATTTGGTTCTGCCAAATGTTTACATTCATAAAAGATTTCTTTAGAGGTATCGATGCAGTTACAAGTATCAATAATATACCAATGCATCAAATAATTACAGTGCGTGTCGTCAATAGTTAAAAAAGATTATAAAAATATACCATCCTTATAATTATCTTAAATTATTATATATATATATATATATAATATTTAAAAATTTTAAATTTTATTAAAATATATATAAATGTTAATATATATACTTGAAATGAAATAAATGTAGTTGTTTCTCTCTCTTTTTTCCCTTATATATATATATATCCTCTAAAAATATATATAATTTATTAATCCTAATAAGATATTTTCTCTTTTCTTAGAGTTGCATTTAGTGTTGTCTCCTCGATTGATATTTATCAAGTGTTTTTATCGAATTTTTTAGTCTATCTAAAGTAAAATGTAAGATCATCTAAAAAATATAATCAATTCATTTCCTTTGGTCACCTGCCATCACCAAGAATTTCAAGGTCAACACACTTTCTTTTGTTATCCAAAAATGGACGCAGGTGCTTCAACTCGAAATCAGAGATAAGATTGATTTTTGCTTAAGAATAAGTACAAACTGAACTTGATAGTAAAATTATTCAGACTAGTCAAGACTTTTATCTTTATTGTGGATAAATTGATTTTTTTCTTCTTCGATAAACACTCATAATCATAAAAGAAATGTATGATGTTACTATTGAATCATAGTAAATCAACTACTGTTATTAATTTTAAATATAAATATTAATATGAATTTAATATTTTATTATTTATAAGATAATAAAATAAATTATCATCGGGTCCGACCTTGTCCCGTTTACCAACCTTGCACCTCTCTGTAAACAACAGAAATATTTAATTTTCAATATTAATTGCATTATGTCAAAATTTGTTATTATCAAACAAATAATTCTACACGCTTTCTTCCCAAAAAGAAAGAGACATTTTACATAGACGAGAGTTAATTATTTTATAAATGTTTTAGAAAATAGTGCTTTTAGAATTTATTGCATTATTTTTATGGTATTTAATACAAATTAATTACACCTTTAATTCTAAAAAATATTACTTCAATCAAATGTAGATATTAATAACATTTTTGTTTTTATTTTCGATTGACAGCTAATAAATACAGAAAATATTAATAAAACTTTCATCCAATTCAATATAAAAGAGTATTGGTTTGTATTTTCATTACTGAATCCTAAATAAAATCATTCTTAAGTTCAATGACTCTAATAAAAGAAAATTTCAATCTTTGTGACCAAAGTGTAAAGACTTTAAAAGTTCAGTGACCAGTACCCTCAAATTAATTAGAAAATGAATCATTTATGATAAAAATAATAATCACATTGCACAAAATATAATTAAGTCACTAACCTGTATAATATACAAATAAAAATATATTTATAATCAATACATTATATAATTACGTGTAAAATCAATCATTTGTACTATAAAGATTGACGAAAGAATAATGAAATATATCCGGATGTAAACTAAAATAAAATTGAGCAAAACACACATCTAAAATCTTTAGATATATGCATAGATCAAACTACTCCAGTGATTAAAGAGATAATTGTTATCTTTTAAAATTACGGATTCGAACACAACATTTACATTGATATTTAAATATTCATTGTAAAATAGTTGAAAGTTTATCAAATAAATACTACCTTACTATCACCCCATACTAATAAAGAAAATCTCAAAACCCAAGTTTTCTTTAATTTCATAATATGGTCAAAGTCTGTTATTAATCGCTATACATGTATTTTTCTTAAAATTTTAAAATTTCAACTTCGACTGAAAATAGTACAAGAATAATAAGATTAATAGACAAACTAAAACCGATCGAATTAGAGAATACGGCTTCAACTCACACGTAGATTTAAAAGGCATCGTTCGAGTCAAAACTGAAACTTTAAATTTTGAAAAATATATAACCAAATAGAACTACAGAAATTAAATCCACAACATACACATAATATGGGGATTAGTAACAGATTTGACCTTTAAAATATTCATACACATCATATTTTATGATCATGCATGTATGATCATGGGTAGAAAAAAATGGAAAATGCACTTGGAATATGAAAACATATGACAGCTATACTACGATTCGGATGTGAGCGTTAGATATGAATTCGTACGACACGGATGTATTCAAAATTTAATATTTTTAAGTATTTCCTTGCATTTGAAAGGTCCCAGAAGATCATATCCCGGTATCCATGGCGGATACGGAGCTCAACTTCACAGCAATATAAAAATTCTCAAACGTTTTCTTGACAAAACATAGCCCAACCAGAAGAGACTACACTACATTAAGTCAACAGGTCTTACATCGGCATCGTTTACGATCCCGATACGAAAATAATGAGTTTGAATTCATCATGTTAAAATGAAAGCAGTTTCTTCCCAGAAAGGTATATTATTATACCCCTGGAAGCTGAAAATGGTTTAACAAGGGATTGGAACATACTTACAGAGATGTGTTCTTCGATTTTTCAGTCGGAAAATTAGTTCCCGTGATAAAACGATGAAAGAAATGATCGGTGATATATCTTTAGGACAAACATCTCAAGGGTTTCACTCTTTTCGACAATAATTACCTGAAGAAAAAAAAAACCCTTCAGATCATTCATCGTTTGCGTTTGGTGGCGTTCCACAGATTAAGTAAACATTCAACACCTCCTTGCAGGCTTGCCCTTCTTCCTTCTCCATAGTTCCATAATTCGGATGTTACGTACCGTCCACTCGGGTTGTATTCGTTTATTTCATTTATAACCGAAACGACTGACTTGTACACTTCGTGTCCCATCTCATCCTTCAAATATCTTAGTTTTTCATCTTCATCGTCAATCACTTCCTGAACCAGCATTATCAAACTTTGAGCAAACAGGTTCATACCGACAGGAAAGCAACGGAACAAGGAACAAACGAGGTGTGTTTCACAAGAAAAAACAGATTGATAACTTGTAAATTTATTTTCTTCCCGATTCTGCGCCAAGAACTGAATTCAGGTATCTAACAAGCAGAAAGCCTGATTACATTTGTGGAAAGATAGCTCTCAACCAACCAACAAGAAACAAAGATAACACACATCGCCCGAACTAAAAGGTGCGTGCTGTTACTCATGGCAGGCATAGATATAAATCTAATCTCATACAAATTTTCTACAATCGAGGGGGAAATGAGAAATGCAACTTTAGAACTACCATAAAGTAATCACACGCTTCTAGACATGTTCTATAAAGGAACCATACCTACGATCAAAGAAGCAGAGCATATGATATACGACATCTTCGTATCAATATTGTAAAGTTAAGAAATTGGGGTTGCAGAACAAATTTAATAGGAGTCATGAAATAAAGACCTGATATTCGTCTCCCTCGAGTTTAATACGTTTAAAAGGATGCCAGTCTGGATTCTTCAGATATTCCTCCCACAATGAGCACATTTCTGAAGCTCTCTCCTCGGCTAGTTCCTCACTATACCTTCTCTTCATTGCTTGGAGGAACAGTTTACTGTCGAGTTCTCCCAATCTCTTGACACCAATATTTCCATGACTGGATATTTCTTTTAATCCCTACAGAGTGAATGAATTAGTGCTTCCTGATTGGCAAGTATGATCAGCCGTAAAATGCTGAAGTGGAATTTTAAGAAATTATATGATGAGCACCGCCAAATAGTTCACAAATCAATTCGACTTATAAACATAGCATTTCTCAGTAAAAAAGAACTGAAGTAACCAGATATGAAAATCTTCTTAAGCCTTAGAAGCTTGTAATGTGGTCATATAGTCGCACATGAAACTCAAGGATAATTTGATCAGCCTTGTGCCATGTTTCATTTAGTAAGGCGAGGAATCAGAACTGCTTTTTTCAAGGGCAGACAAAAACCATTTACACGGTTGCAAACCTGTGATTCATCCAATCTTTTTAATGTATCTATTATTTTTTAGGAAAAGTATTAAAAAACAACCAAAAAGCTAAATGCCAAGAGAAAATAATTTCTTTGGGCTTATTTCTGGTTTTCACAATACCATCAAATAATTCATGATTAAGCAAGCTTATCCTCTAGTTCAACACAAACCATAATTCTACTCTCCAGCATCTGAAAAATATATTGTTCAAGATCTTAAAAGACTTTCAAATGGAAAGCTACTTACTAACGTTTACTGCTCATAAGGTTGGTGTTCTGAAGACTGTTTGGGTTCAAGCAGGGCAAGCAATTTAAAGATCGAAAAGAAAAAGAACTCACGTTGATTACTTCTTTGCGAGCTTCCTGCAGATCATTGTTGCTCTTACGTTCGCTTACAATAAGACTTTGGTTCAATGCTTCTAAATCTTCAAGCTCTCTCTCCTTTTCTTTCAGCTCCTTTAGACTTGCTTCCATTATTATCAGAACTACATCATCTTCATCTCTCATTGGCCTAATTGCATCCAATGACCCTCTCAGTATTTCCAGTTCTAATGCTTGTTTTTTATCTAATTGTTTCTCCAGTTGAATTATCCTCTTGTGAAGTTCCTCCTTCTGCCTCTGGAAAATTGATGGTCCAGTCATATCATCAATTTTCAGCATTCTTAAACCAACAAGTATTGTGGCATTAAAAGGAAAAAAGAAAGGCTTGAATGACAAACAAACCTTGTGATCTTCAGCCAACTTCATTTAATTTTCATCTGCCCTTCTTCGCTCCAAAGCAGCCAATTGTAATGCACTATTTTGAAGAACATTCTGGAAGAAGAAATATGTTAGCATTTACATTTTCCAGGAACTCTTTGATCGACATTCCTGAGAATGCAACTAAAATAGAAGATGCTGGATGAGCAATTTTTGTTTTTCATTTCTATGCCTTTTTTATAAAACAAATTCATGGCATATTATCACAAAACTTTTGCCAAAAGTACCATTGAGTTCTGATGGAATCAATTTGAAAGTGGTTATATGAACTGACTGTGAGTCGAAAGTTTCACCAAAAAATAGTTTTACATAAAACTTAAGGGGTGAACAAGAAAAAGTGAAAATGAAGAATGAAGCATGCTCTTCAAGCTCCTCAGCCAACCTTTTTCTTTCACTTTCAATCAGTGTCTCTCGCTTTTCAAGTTCAACTTCACGCAACTCCAGGTTTTTTCTATGAGATTCTAGCTGTGACTTCCGTTTTTCGTGTTCATTGAAAACCTTCTGGAAGTGTAGCCTTGCACTTAGTTGACTCTTTTTAATCACTGTGAATGGAGGCAAAACGGGTTGAACCTTTGAGACGACAGTAGTAGTAGAAAACACTCAAACATAAAAGTAATGGAAATACACAGTATTGTACAAAAACAGAAATGACATGTAACAGACCCGCTGAAAGCTATAAGACAAGAGTTAAAACAAAGGAATATGAATGTATATATAATTTTACTAATGCAAGTAGTTTCCATGATAAAAACTTAAGCTACAGGAGTTAAAACACACCTTCTTTAAGGTTATCTTTTTCTTCCATCAAAACTTTGAGGGACTTGGAAGTCATGGAACATATTGTTTCCATCTCATTCATGTGTTTGTTTTTAGTCTCGACAATATTTGTCAAATACGATACAAGTCTATCCTGTTTCCTTGCTTCTTCCTCAATCAGCCTAGAAATGGTTTTAAGGTCACTAGTCTTGCGTAAATGTTCTCCAATAATACAACTTGACTTATAGTCATCGGCACGAGCAACCCAAGCATAAATACCATACTTAACATCATTATTAGCACACCAGTCCTTTTTCCCATGATGATCTGCCTCGTAAGAATTCTCAAATGACAAGGCATTATGTAGCCCTGACCAGTCTTTACAGAATTCCACGACAGCAGTTCCTGAATGAACACAGTGATTCCAAAGTATGGGGTTGAACCCTCTACTGATAAACTCATCCCTCAAATTGGATTCACTTTCCCCTACAGCTCGTCCATCCTCTGCCTTCCAAGTAGGAATATTAACTACAATTCCGGTCCATGGCCAAACAATTTTCTCATCATCGTCACAACCACTAAGAGGATCCTCCTGAGCCACAGGTTTCGATGAACTAACCAAAGGCACAAGACCTTTTTCCAAATACTTTTCCAAATCCAGGTGATTGGCTTTCTCTGTTGGTGTTCTTTTTTTCAGAAGTACTATTTCCCACAGCAGAAGCATGCTGGACGAGATCCAAGTATCGGTAATTTGGATTTTTCATCCCAGGACAATAGGGGCACGTATAAGTTTCTTCCAGAACTTTGGCAACGTACTTCCCATTCTCATCATGGTCACAGCCACTGAGAGGATCTACTGGAGCAGCAGGATTCGAGGCACAAGATCTTTTTCCAAATACTTCGCCAAAGCTAGGTGATTAGCTTTCAATAGTGATGATCTTTTTGCAGAACTACTATTTCCCAACCTAGAAGCATGCTGGAGGAGATCCATGTATCGGTAATTTGGTTTTTTCTTCTCGGGACAATAGGGGCACACATAAGTTTCATCTGAGACTTTTACAATGTACTTCCCATTCTTTAGTTTTTCGTAAGATTTATCTACGTACTTTCCCATTTCAGATTCCTTTATATTCAAACCATCTTCCAAGCTGATAACCGTTGTCAAGGAAACCTAAAATGTAACAACAAAACAGAAAATCAAACTACACCCAATAGGAAACTATGCACTACTTCCTTACTGGTAGAAACAGTCAAACAGTTAATACGCCAATCAAATTACAAAAGTTTTAAAGTATCTCTCCTTCAAATAGAAACCATGCAATCTAGTGGATAATTTGGAAATATAGAGATAATTTTATGAACTCAATAGCATAAAAAACTTCAATGGAGTGAGATATGATTAATTACTTTGAAGCCTGGACACATCTGCATAGGAGTGTAGAAGTCTATCTTGTTTTTAGTCCCAGTGATGTTTGTCAAATATGATACAAGTCTATCTTGTTTCCTGGCTTCTTCCTCCATGAGCTTGGGGATGGTCTTAAGGTCACCAGTCTTGCATAAATATTTTCCAATAATACTACTTGACTTGTAGTCATCAGCACGGGCGACCCAAGCATAAAGACCATACTTAACATCATTATTAGCACACCAATCCTTTTTCCCATGGTGATCTGCCTTGTAAGCCTCCTCAAATGACAAGGCATGCTGTAGCCCTGGCCAATCTTTATCAAATTCCACCAAAGCAATCCCTGAATGACCATGGTAATCCCAAAGTGGGTTAACTCTTACGGGGTTGAACCCTCTCCTGATCAACTCATCCTTCAACGTGGATCCACCTCTTCCTACAGATCGCCCATTTTCTAACCTTTGAGTCGGGCTATTAACCACAATTCCGGTCCACGGCCAAACAATTTTCTCATCTTGGTCACGACCACTAAGAGGATCAGCTTGAGTCGCAGGTTTCGATGAACTAACCACAGGCATGGGATCTTTTTCCAAATACTTCGACAAAGCCAGGTGATTGGCTTTCTCTATTGGTATTTTTGCATTACTATTTCCCACACCAGAGGCCTGCTGGGAGAGATCCATGTATTGGTAATTTGGCTTTCCCATCTCAGGAAAATAGGGGCACCTACGATTTCCATCTGAAGTTTTGACAACATACTTCCCATTCTCATTGTGGTCACAACCAGTAAGAGGATCCTCTTGAGCCAAAGATTTCGATGAACTAGCCGCAGGCACGAGATCTTTTTCCAAATACTCTGCCAAAGCCAGGTGATTGGCTTTCTCTGCTGGTCTTCTTTTTGCAGAACTACTTTTTCCCACACCAGAAGCATGCTGGACAAGATCTATGTATCGGTAACGCTGCTTTTTCTTCTGGGGACAATAGGGGCACAAATAAACTTCGTCCGAAACTTTGATAATGTACTTCCCCTTCTTTAGTTGTTCATAACATTTATCTACATACTTTCCCATTTCAGATTCTGCAATATCTGATCATCTCTCTAGTTGATATCCGTTCTCGAAGTAATCTAAAAGGTAAGAAGAAAGCAGATAATCAAACTTAACCAAATATAAAAATATGCACTTCCTTATAGGTTTCAATAATTAAGAAGCCGATTAAATTACAAGATTTTAAAGATATTTCTCCTCCAAACAGAAACCATGCACACTGTCTAGTGGATAATATGGAAACTGAATAGATATTTCATGAATCCAATAGCCTATACAACTTCCATGGGAGCACGGACACTTCTATTAGGGGAGAGCTCGAGTTTAAACACCGAAACAGCTCTGACATGACAGACATTATTGTTTTAATTATACCACCTTTCTAACAAAATATATTAGCCAAACTACACAAAGTACATTATCCAGAACGAAACAATTGTTAACGGATTGTTTATGACAATCCCAATTCCATGCTCGTTTATGACACTTACACTCAAGTCGAGTAACGTACAAGCAAATCCAAATAGCATAGTTTCAATTTGAATAGTTAGAATCAGTGTTGCATACGAGTAATTCGCTAATTTTGAATCGTTATCATTTCCCATTTTCCACCATTAGATAATGGTGAATATAAAAGTAGAAGCAAACAAAACAGTCGAATTGCTGTATCTAACCAAACGAAGTAATTTTCCTTTCTTCTTCAACTACATTTCCCAGAAACAAACAAAACTAGAATTACAAGAACTTTAAAACATGCAGGAATCAAATGATCAAAATATCTATTAAAAAAGAAAAGCATTTGACTGAAGTCCATGGATTTTCACTGTTATCACAACAAATTAAAGATTTTCATGAAAAAAATGAAGCTTTATGGAAAAAAAATAAAAGAAAAGAAAAAGACTTTACCTTCAGAAATTAGAGATTCGATTTTGAGATTTTCTAGCTTTCTCTAAAGAGCTTAGATTTTGCCAATACACTTTTTTTAACGTATATTTGCATTAAAGCCTTTAAGGGTACAACAGTTCGGTGCGGTTTG
Organism: Hibiscus syriacus; assembly: GCF_006381635.1. Lineage (NCBI taxonomy): Eukaryota > Viridiplantae > Streptophyta > Magnoliopsida > Malvales > Malvaceae > Hibiscus > Hibiscus syriacus. The sequence goes on along the minus strand of NW_024062618.1, from coordinate 505,635 downwards.
ACCCAGATAAGATTACTTTCAATTTGGACCGATTTAGTTGAGTTCGGTTTAAAATTTTAATGATGGTAAATTAGCCCCTGAATTACTATTCTGAGCCCTGAATTTTAAATGTTATTGATCGTGTAAAATTTTTCATATTTAATTTAGGGTCAATATGAAAAAAATATTTAAAATATTTTACATTAATTTTCTTTCAAGATTTTCTCTTTTTATTGCCTTCTTTGTATTTTAATAAGTTGAAGAGTTCCGGAATGTTTTTAGACAAATCTACACGATCAATAACATTTAAATCAAGACGCAAGTCATAATAAAGGATTCGGCGTGATTTGATATTCATATTTAGATACGAGAGTATAGGTATCTCAAAAATAAATCTTGATTGAAGATTTTTTTTATAAATATTTAGTGATAAATTAGCGTTAAGAAGATGAAGATCAATTAATGTAAGAATCAGGTCAAATAAAAATATGGTATTCAAGAACTCGTCACGATATAGAGTTTATGAAATATGTGTTTTCTTAATTTAATCTTTAAATTATAATATATTTTTTACTTGACTTTCCATGTGTCATTTATCAATTGATTCGAACCATTGCATTATATTTTTAGTATAATATAAAAATAAACAATGATAGAATGTATTTTTGGAAAGAAAATAATAAGGGTTTAAAATAAGAATCTATTGAATAATTTATGTGGTAAAATCAAATATTATTCTATTTTGAAAATCTAAGTTTGAGTAGTTGTGTATCGTTTTTACTTTTTTATGTGTGGTCCCGATGATATTTGTCAGATTTGATATAATTAGGATTGTAAATGAGACGAGACAGATCACAAGCTACTCGAATTTGACTCGGTCAAAGCTTGATCAACACTCGAATTTTTAACGAATCGAAGCGAGCTACTTAGTATCCGACTCAAAAGCTCTCGAGTTTCAATCGAGCTAAGCCTGAGAATATTCCAATTTGAAATGTTTTCCAACTTAAGTCAAATTTCAATTTTTGATTTTAAATTCGAGTTCATCTGTCAAATCGAATCAACAATACTCGAGATCGACTCAAAACTACATCCAAGAGCAAACTATGCACTTTATTGTAGGTTTGAACGCCAATTAAATCGTAAACATGTTTATCCTTCAAACATAAACCATCACATCATCTATAGATGATGATACAAAAAATACACAGATATTTCAAGAACTTAACTTCAGTTGAGAGGAAAAAAAGCCAAATATCATATTCAACAGTAACGCCGTCTGTGGGAATCAAACCAGGACCACGTGGTTAATAGCCACGAGCTCTACCGATTACAATCCGTAATTGGATTAAGATTGAATCCGAATAAGAAAAAAGTATTTATTATTCAATTTCAGATTTTATTTTATAATCAAACACATTTAACTAAATTTAGTAGTCAGTACCAATAATCACATGAAATTCGACTAGAATCAATAAACAACATCTATGAGGTGATACTTAATACGTCGGAAATTTAAATCTCAACATTGCAATCCATGATATTTAATGTCAGAAAACTCACCATTTGCAATCCCTTTTTGTACTAAAAACAAAACATAGAACCCTTAAATACTTAAAATTTTGGTTCGATTCAACACAATAAGATAAACAAGCCTACTAGCATAAATTCTACCATATGATAAATGCCACAATAAGACCATAAGGTTAGCCCCTTTCTGCCGTCGACTCCTTTTACCGGCTACGCCTTGGTGATGGGTCAGCCGACCTAGACCGGGACCCAGGGGGTGACCTTGATGCTCTAGGAGGCAGTGATTGCATCTGTGCAGCCCGTGGTGCTTCCTTGGACTCGTATGCAGACTTCCTACAAGTTGGGGATCAAAACAAACCGCAACAGACTTAAGAAAAAGAACAAAAAATTTCGAAACATTCAAGGTGGGAAGATCAAATCGTTTAGTTGCAATGTGTTTATCGTAGTTGTTTTCATAATGAATGTTATTGTTGTTAGCTGCAGTAAATATTGTTCATGAATATTAATGGAACTACGGAATAGAGACCGTAACGTCGGGTCGTGCCAGTAATAGTTTACTACAGCAGACTCAACACAAATGCATATAAGGGTTGCAATATAACACGTAACTATGAAAGTTGAAATGAGGAAATAAGACTGTGACTTACTCGCCGTAGCCATTTCCACCAGCATTTTCATATCCTGGAGAATATGATCTGCGACTGTAATCACCACCACGATCTTGTGGAGAACCTCTCGGAGATCTCGGATGGTCTCCGTGCCTTCTATCAGGTGAAACAGAATAGTTTCCTCGTCGTCTTGGGACTGGAGAGTATGACCTGACAAAACAGATATCAAACCATTAATTATTTGCTTACACTCAAGGATATGATGGCAATTTGATAGCTTACCTAGAGCGATACCGGCTTCTAGAACCTGACGGGCGGCGAGGAGAGCGCATTGGAGATATTGAACGAGACCGGGAACGCCCTGTCACATCAAATGAGGAATTATCACAAGGTTATTAAATTATCACATAGCAGAAAAATGAATAAAAGATGATTTGCACAAATTCAAAGCAGAGTAGCAGACTTCACATTTCAACACACTCATACTTCAGTATGAGCATCGGATATCGATATATTATTAAGAAAGAGGGCAAGAGGAAAACAGTAAATAGTAAGAAGCTACAAAAAATATTGTAATGTACAAAATAACATACCATAATAAGACGATTGTCCCCCAAATCCTGATGGTTCTCTGAAGAATTACATGCCATATAAATCTCCAGGTAAATATAAGTAGAATAACAGGAAACCGAGTGCATGAGATAGGGATTACCTTGGCCTTGCTCTATGCCGCATCTCCTCAGGCCTTTTCCTATTCTCCGCAGCAACAACGACGGATATCTCTCTCCCGCCAAATATCTTACCATTCATGCGCCATTGAGCTTCAGCAGCATCATAAGAATCCACAAATTGCACAAATGCAAACCCTCGCGGAGCCCTGCAGAAAGTATACAGCAAGCCTTCACTTAAGCATGCGAGTTAACAAAAAGAGGAGACGGGGATGTTGAAACTATAATACTTTGTCACTGCTACAAGGCCATTACTTTGTATACTTTACATGTCTAAATACGGCTCCAAAGCACGACGACAAACGTAGTCGGAATTTATATAAGAATGAGCTTAGTGGCTGACCTTTTCCCTTAATATTCAAAATCAAAGGCAACTTCAAAAGGAGCAAGTGAGTCGAAAAATCTTCACATGCTTGTAAATATAAGAAGCACTCGATATCAACAATTTCCCTCAAACTAAATATCTCTTCGAGTAACCTTCAATTGGTTGGGTCTCGGATACCAATCTTCTTCCTCATTAAACCTCTATTTGATTGTGTAATTTTATAGTTTCGCTTCATAAAGGAACATTCTTCATATGATCATTACCGTAAAATCCTCGGATTCATCAAATGTGGGGCTTCGGCTTGTTTTTTACTTCAAACCAATTACCCCCTGATAAACCAGTTCAAAATTGAATTCACTCCAGAAAATTGGAAAAAATGTGTTTTAAGAAATAGCACGAAAAGCAATTGAAAGGAATTAACTTCATTTACATATACTGACATACAATGACTAAAGATCTAAGACGAGAATACCAAAAAAAAAAAAGCAGACAATAACCTAGGGTAATCTTACAAAATGTCTAAAGCTTGCCAACGTATAACTTGTAATGGCCAAAACTAAAGAAAAAGAAAATCGATTTATGCAGGTTTATGCATTTTCTCAACTGATATGTAAACTAAGTCACAATCTCAGCAGCGTTGGACTCGGTCAACCGTTTTAAGAAATAGCACAAAATGCAATTCAAAGGAAGCATACAATGACAAAAGATCTAAGATGAGAACACGAAAAAGTTGCAGGTAATGAATTGCTAAAGTTCATAAAACTCGGTTTAAAACCTTATTTTCCGACCTTAAAAGCTTGTTGTGCAATGATCAGAGAAGAAGAAGAAAACAGATAGGTTAATGGTAGGTTTATGCAATTTCTCATCTGGTATAAAAAGTAAACACTTTCAAATGATCGTAGCATGTGACAATTATTTGCTCCATATGAAAGTTAAACCAATTGTGGCAGGGAGTTGAATAATAAATTTTCCGAACCAACAAGCTCAGGCATCGACAAAAAAGCATGAATCTCATGCCTTAAACAAACATAAACTACAAAGACTAAAAGTTGCACCAATTGTTGCAGGGAGTTTATCAAATTTTCCCGAACAAAAATCTTGGGTTTCGAAGAAAAAATCACAAGGCTCGTGTTTTATCCCAATAAAAATAAATCAAACATAACCAAATGCGCCTTAAACATGAAACTACAAATAATGAACTTATATTGAGAACCATTACAAAGAAATGATGCAGTATTAAGCAAAATTACTTGAAGGATGAAATACAAACCCTGTATAGTAATCTTTCGGAATATACACATCTCGAACAAGTCCGAACCTCTCAAATGGAATTCGAAGTTCTTCCGGTCTGCAAACAGTAATCAAACAATTCATTTAACCAACAATTAAAAACAAAAAGGGGTTCTATTATGATGAAGATTTACCTGCAATCCAAAGGAATATTTCTAACTAAAAGGCTTCCATTATTCTGCTCCCTCCTCCTACCATACCCTCCACCACCGCCGCCGCCGCCACCACCATATCCCCTTCTCGGAGGACTCCTTTCTCGGCCTCCATAGCCTCTCCTTGGAGGACTATAGTATTGAGGACTGTACCTCCTCATCCCTTAAAAAAAACCCACGAACTTCATATATATGAATTTTCAAAGAAGTAAATAAAATTTACCCAAACAAGCTACATTAAACCATTTTTATTTCGTCATTTTAAGATAATCCAAGAACAAATAGAAACTAAAATGCATGAAAGATTCATGATTTGCTTCTTATATATTTATATAAATCCACAGAAACGGGAATTTCGTCTAAATCAAAAAATGCCCAGAAACAATTTAAATTCTAAAAAAAATCAGGCTTTCTTTTTGGCTGGTGAGAAAACTAAAAAACAGGAAATTGCATATTAGCATTGACTGGGTTGAACATCGACTATTTTCTGTTAAAATTAAATTTATAATAATATAAAAACAATACAATATACCCCCCCCCAAAAAAAAAAGCTAAAGAAAACGAACCCAAACCTCGAAATAGAAGGACAGAAAAGGGGTTGTAATTAGGGATTTGGAAGAAAATAAATGATTACCTGATAGGATAATTTGAAAAAGAGACAGAAGAGACGGGCAAAGATTTTGCTTGGAGTTTTAGATCTATTGAAGTTCTAAAACTCCCAGTACAATGTTAATGTTATTTATTTCCACGTGCTTTATTTATTTATGGGTAAACTACACTTAAGGACACTTAAATATGAATTTGCTAATAAACGGGTCATTTTTTCCTAGAAGTTACAAACAAGTAATTAAATCAAAATAGTGTTACATACAGGTCCCTTTGTCATTAAATATTAATTGGAATACAGACGTCGTCTAAAATAATAACAATTTTAGTTTTTAAAATTTATATAATTTATCAAATTAGTTCTAACATAAAATAGTATAAGAAATTTAACTCTTCATATTTAAAATTTTGATCATTTTAGTCTTTATTCTTATCCTAAACTTTTTATTTTTTCTCCCAAAATTGTTATATTACTTTCATGTCATTTTCATGGTATGATAACCGTTTAATAGTAGCTTGTTGTTGCTTTTGAGTTTTATGGTAGAATGTAGTTATCTAATTGTTGTTGTTTTTTGTTGCCCTATAGGTTGTAAGGCTTCGCCTTGATTAATTCATATCGATCCCGTCCACACCTGATTTTGGTGGGAGAGTCTCCCAGTAGGGATTTTCTGCATACTGATGGATTCGAACTCAATACCTTACTTAAGTGATAACAAACTGCTTATCACTTGAACAACCATGTTGGTATCCAATTGTTGCTTTGATCATATGTGCTTACTTGGTTTGACAGAATCATAAAAAGTGATTAAATTGATGAATTTTTTTAACTATGGAAGGATGAATTTATTGCATTGAGATAAAATTAGTATAAGATTTGGGACAAAAAAAACGTTCGTTTCAATTTTCACAACGGAATGATATGTTTGTAATAATATTTTAATTAAGTGATGTTTTTGTAACTTTCAAATAAAAATGATATATTTATTATCAAAATAATAATTAAGTGACATTGAATATAATCTACTCATTTATTTATTATTTTATTTAAAAGTTATATAAAATTGAGAAAGGAAAAATTGTTATTATAATAATTAAAGAAAGATTTTTCATGTTTTCTCACTTTAATTCATATTCTATTAATCAATGTGTAATTTTATTTATCTAAAAACATTAAACTGTTACAGTGAGTACAAAATCAAAACTTATAAAAAAATCCTAATATAAAGTAACATGATATACATAAATTATAATTTACTATATTATTTTACTCATAAGTTTATCTAATAGTCTAACTTTTATTATTTTTATCCTAAATCAAGTTTTATTTATGTGTAGTGTCTTTGAAATATCATAGATTTTTCTCCAAAGTTTTATATAATTTTTTTAATAGTTTAAGATGATTAAAAGTTGGTATTTGTTCATAAATTTTCTTAATTATTGATAATATATATTCTACAGATGTTATTGCTCGAACCTAAAATCATAGGAGAAAACAACATTCCTTTTAAATACCGAAACTATTCAATAGTTGGTTTAATATAACTTTAACAATGATAGTGAGAATTTATCATTCGGTTTCCTTATAGTACAAAAAAAATATCCAAATTCCAATTTATAATCTATCCTTATTTTATCAATCCATACATTTTTTAACAAATATAATTAAAGAACAGCTAATTTCATTTGATGGAATATATATATTATATATATATATATATATGATGTTTTTAAATATGTTTAAATAAGAGTTTATCAAAAAAAAATTGGTAAACAAAGGAATGAACAATACTAAGGGGCATTTGGTTTAGGGTATCTCACATTATCACAGGAATGGAATGTCATTCCCCGTTTGATTGGCAAACATTCTCAACCCCCGATAATAAGTTATTTCCAACAATGGTATTCTGGGGGTATATTACCGGGAATGTGATTACCCATTCCCTTAGTTATTATTACATTTATAGTGTTTTAGACTAAAATGCTATTAACATATTTTTTTTTTCAAAAATATCATTCTTCTGTCGTTGAATAAAAAAATTCTACGAAAGTTAAATTACAAATTTATCCTTAAACTATTTTAGATTTATAAAAAAATCCATAATTAGAATTTTATATAAAGTTCAAGGGTTAAAATAAAATTTTACCCTTTCATTAAACATATTTATCTTTTCAATTTTATAAAAAAATTAAATAAATTTTATGAATTTAAATTTTTTAAAGAAAATATATAAATTAATTATAGTAATATTATAGTAGAATTCAACTTGTTAAAAAACAAATATATAATAAAGACAATTTGGTAAAATATACATTCAAATAATCTTTTATTCCTTTAACCAAATACTTTAATCTTACATTCATGCTAAACGAACAAAACATAAATTAGAATATTCTCAGTAATCTTATTCTCGCCGATAATCTTACATTCCGTAAATCAAACTCACGGCTAAGAAGCATGAACAACAACTCTCTCTTCCTATACAACAATGCGGCCGGAGGAGCTGTGAGCCACAAACAGTCTAAACTATAGCCTCGATCCAGCTTTGCCATCGCATCAGCAACCCGGTTACCTTCGCGATGAACATGCTGAAGAACAACCTGCCAATTTCGTTTTATAACAGCCGTGATATGTGCAACGATCGTGTGATTATCATACCCATCCTGAAAACGCTTAATCATTCGCATTGCTTCTAAACTATCACATTCCATATTTTGACAAACCCCATACTCCCAAGCACCCATAAGATCAAATAAAACCCCCCATAACTCAGCTTCAACAACTGAACAAATGCCGATAAACTTTGAAAACGCCCGAATCCAAACTCCCTCGGAGTTTCGAAGCACTCCTCCGCACGAAGCAAAACCTGAATCAGAATTTCTAGCCCCATCAGAATTATCTTTAACCCAGTTTATCGGCGGAGGATTCCATACTGTGATCCTCGGTTTTGGCAGCCCCTGGGGATGTCTCTTTGCAACTTCCATGGCAATGGCTTTGCAAGTAATCTCCTTCAAGTGTTTGCACTGTTCAATCAAAGGCCGAGAATCACTAATCGGCTTTTAAAAAACCAGAGTTACGCAACAGCCACAACTTCCAAAATAAAATAGAGAAAATCGTCTCAGTGACAAAAAATTTCTTATAATATACGCTTTTAATTAATTTTTTTTGGATTTGTCAAAATGACCAACAAAATCGCAATGCGAAATAAAAATCGCAACGCGATCTCCAGAATCGCAAATCAGTTCTCAGAATCGCAACGCGATTATGAAGAATCGCAATGCGATAGTACAAATTCGCATTGCGATTTTCCAGAATCGCAACGCGAACATATAAATCGCAACGCGATTCTGACTATCGCAACGAGTATTCGTAAATCGCAACGACAATACGTAAAATCGCAACGTGTATCCGTAAATCGCAACGAGAATACGTAAATCGCAACGCGTATCTGTAAATCGCAACGAGAATACGTAAATCGCAATGCGTATCCGTAAATCGCAACGATAATACGTAAAATCGCAACGCGTATCCATAAATCGCAACGCGATTTTTAAAGCGCCATTAGAATCGCTACGCGTATTTTATTTTCAAATTCCAAACACGAATATTAATTAGAGAAAAACTGAACCGTCCACAGTATCCCGTAATCGCAACTCATAACCTAAAACCTAAAATAATCACAACTCAATCCCATCTCCATCTCTCACTCTCTACGGCGAAATCCGTCCCCATCTCCGAAGATTTCCATCCCCATCTCCGGCGAAATCCCTCACAACCATTCACGGTCAGAAATCCCTCACAATCATTCAGAAATGAAAAATCAACCTCCGAGGGTTAGTTTTTTTAATTATTTTTATTTTGAAATTTTTACATTATTTTAGGTTTTTCATATTGAAATTGATGATAAGTTTACTGGTAATTTAAATAATAGATTAACCATTTCACTTAGATTTCTTATTAAATTCATTCGATTGCTGCCAACAACAACAACAATAATAACAAAACCCTGATTCTCATATGTAATGGGGTAAAGGGGAATTAGGGTAGTAGGCTGACCCCAACGCCAGGTTGAGGGCAGCTTCCGTGGAAGACCTCCGGCATTCAGAAAATTAAAAATAAAGATAAGATGCAAATACGTGTATAAATAAATAAATAAATAAATACATAGATGAACAGTCTTCATATGCAGTCTTGATATGTGCGTCTGTAATGTGGAGTAATCCCTGTAAATAATTCCCTACATAGATTGCTGCCAATACTGCTAAACTGTTTAGTCTTTAACCCTGTGAAGTTAGTATTTGTCTTTGTTTTGTCTTTTGGTTGAAGTAATGCAATCCATTAAAGTTTCAATTTGCAGAATAAGAATAGTTTCTAAACTTAAAATCGCAACATGAAAATGAAAATCACAACACGAAAATGACTATCGCAACGAGAGAAATGAAAATCGCAACGAGAGAATCGCAACGCGAAACCAAAATCGCATTGCGATTTTCATTTCGCGTTGCGATTCTCTTGTTGCGATTTTCATTTCGCGTTGCGATAGTCATTTCCGCATTGCGATAGTCATTCTCTCGTTGCGATTTTCATTTCAACCAAAAGACAAAACAGTGTTGCAAATTTTAGTTTCAAGAATAAACTACTACTCTTTATGTTTATTGTTTTTGGTATATCTTCACAGTGTAGTTTTTAGTATATCTAACTTGGTATGTTTATTATTTTTGTAGAAATTTTTTTCGGCTTCATTGACATTAAGGAATAAAGTTAGCCTAGCCACTACAATTGCTTCGAAGCTTTCACCTGCACAAAGAAAATTGTTTGAGGAAACCTACTTCGGGCCATGGCTGAGAGTACAGCATCCGGGTGGAGATGCTAATTTGACCCATTTGTGGCTTCAGACCATGACTAGCGATCTACCCGATAGTATACAACGTGGTGAGGAAGAGATATGGTTTCATTTTCCACCGGCGTATACTTGTTTTGGGTGGAAGGAGTTCTGCTTAATCACTGGTCTACGATTCGGACACAATGATGTAGGCCGGTACACTCGTCATATCACCCACCCATCATGGTTATCCCGGGTTTTTCCTGATGAGTCAATAGAGAAGCCGAACTTACAGGTCGACGACCTGAAGAAATTGTTTAATAAGAAAGATGATTTTACTCGGATGAATGACGTCGATGTTGTCCGAGTATGCCTTCTAGTACTTTTGTATGCCGACTTTTTAGGCAGAGAGGCCAAACAACCTATTCCTCAGGAGTTAATATTATTGGTAGAGGACCTAAATGCATGGAATCTGTTTCCGTGGGGTTCGTATATATGGAAAGCTACCTGGACTAAGTTGTCGTCTGCCTTTGATGACCGAAAAAGTTTGCGTGGCGATGGGTCGAAATACACTTTGTCAGGCTTTGTTTGGGCCTTTAAGGTAAGAATTTCTATATAATGTTTTCAAAATTATAATTAATTATTTAACAATTACTAATGTTTGTTATTATATTGTTTTTAGATTTGGATATTCGAGGCTTTCCCCAGCATGCGAACATATGCATTAAAAACTTCAAATGATATTCCTAGGGCTATTTCCTGGAAGAGGAAACGTCTGTTGGATTGGGAAAACTTAATACCATATGCGACAATAAATAATATAAGTTAACACAAATACTATTATATATAAACAAGTTATTAATAGTAGACGTTTAACTTTGTTTGAGTTTTTATATTTTTAGGAGGCCAACACTCCATTACAGAGACTAACACCCATGGAGGCTGAGCTTGCCACTGATTGGTGGCAAGCTAGTCATCGTTTTTTTGATGGTATGAATGATGAGCAGCCTCCACTTCCTCCACTTCGAGAGCCATCACCTCACCCAGAGCCATCACCTGATCGACCCGACTATATACCTCTACAACGAGAGCCATCACCTATCCCGTCACATCATCGAGCCTCTTCTCCACCATCACCTTATGATAGGCGACCGAAAAAGATGCCACGACTTCTATCTCCCTGTTCTCCACCTCCACGGGATGAGTCAAGGGAGTTACGTGATGAGGTCAATGCCTTGCGTGAGGAGATTGGTACTCTACGCGATAACGATGGTGCATGGCGTGTGGAGGTGTCTATTTTACGTGGTGAGGTTGTCGCTCTACGTGAGATGGTAGTATCATTGCAGAATGAGGTTCATACTCTACGCAACGAGGTAAGTTTAAGATTTTCCATATTTAACTTGATGATAAATTTATTCGTAATTTCACTTAGATTAACCATTTCACTTAGATTGCTTAGTAAATTTATTTGGTTGCTGCCAATACTGCTAAACTGTTTATTTTTTAACACTGTGAAGTTAGTATTTGTCTTTTGTTTTGTCTTTTGGTTGAAAGTAAATTTGTTCGGTTGCTGCCAATTCTGCTAAATTGTGTATTCTTTAATACTCTGAAGTTAGTATTTGTCTTTGTTTTATCTTTTGGTTGAAGTAATACAATCCATTCAAGTTTCAATTTGCAGAAGAAGAAATAGTCATTGAACCTGCACTAAACCTATATGTTGTCCTTTTAAATGTTTATATAAGTGCTTACTTCTGGAATGTTATCTGATGCATTTTGTGAACAATGATATAATAATGACTTGGGTGAATATCGTGCAAGTTTGAAATATATTTGTCTTTGTTCTCACTGTTTAATATCATGTCTGTTTATTTACTGATTTATGTATTAATTTATTTTTAGCGGCCCGCTAAGGTGGATGCTCTACGTCGGGTTTTTCTTGCAAGACGGAGTTCACGCATCAGACGGCGTGCACGTGCCATTACGTCTCCGTTCACCCCAATAGTGCGAAAATCCGTAAGAAAAAGCCCGACTCACCTGTCATCGTTCAAGAGGCCTCCCCTATCGTTCAAGAGGCCCCTATCATCCCTCAAGAGTCCCCTCCCACCGTTCAAGAGGCCACTGTCATCGTTGAAGAGGTCCCTCCCACCATTCTAGAGCCCGATTCACATGGCGTAATATATCGAATTATTGAGAAGCCCCCTCACGTGCCGGACATGATGGATGACTGTTGGCTTTCGTATAAGTTACCGGCCAGTACCATTCCGGCAGATGAAGTGGAGAGGAAACAACTACTGGAAAAAATTCTGGATAATACCCTTTGGGCTAAGACCGCAGTTGATTTTTATCTACATGAGCGGAGCCAAGGGTGTTACGCTGACATATACAAACTCAACAATGATATGCATTTGTTGATTGAACGGTCTTGGTGGGGTGTATTATTAGGGGTTGAAGACAACGGCTATATCGATGGGGGGTAAGTCTTATATTTCTTATATTTAAGTTTGATTAATTTTTTTTAAAATTTATGTAATTCACTAATATATGTATTTTTTTGTAAAACAGCATATTGATGCATGGGTGACACGTCTTCTAATTGTAAGGAAATTGAAGAAAAATATTAAAAAAACGCGATATACAATTATGCCGACGTCTTTTCACGTAGTTCACTTGAAGAATCAACGACAGAAATCATATGTGTTGGCTAATGGACAAGCTAAACTTTATCCTGCATGGTGGGAGGTCGATAAGGTTAGTATATTTGTTTAAATATTTTAAAGGTGTTCATAAATAAGTGCGCAATTTGAATTATTACATTTCGATGCAGGTGTTTATCCCTGTTTTGGACCGTACTCATTGGCTTCTCGTCAAGCTTCAGCTCCCATCCCTAAAGACAATAATATATGAAAGCATGATAAATTACATATCATTGTCTGATTTGAGAGATATGATTAAGGGATGGAGCTCTCATTTGGCTAAATTCTTGGATGTAATTGATTATTGGACTAAGTCTGGAAACAAGAAGCCAAAGAAGTTCAATGTTACAGTTATCAGAGACGAGACCACGCCACAACAAATGAAGGAAGCCAGAGGGGATTGTGGTCCTCTCGTATGTATGTGCTTGGAGCGTTTGACGACAGGAAGTACACATTTTCTACCTCCCACCGATAGAGATAGAGGTGCAGTAGGCTTGTGGTTTCGGCATTTTATGGCTAGAGCGATATATGCGAGACGCTGCCTACCTGCATCCGCATTATGAAAGTGTCCATAAACAATTAGTAAGTCAAATGCAAGTGTTGTTAAACATATTTACTCTTTTTGGTTTGAAAATATTTGGTTAAGTAGCTAGAATTTAATAATTTGCTTTTGTAGGTTTTAGATGTGTAGAAAGTGTTGTTGATTCAATGTTTGGTTTCTGCAGGTTAATCCTGAAGTGAGCTGCGTGAAATGGATGTATGGGTGCAAAAGTTGATTTCATTATTATTTTTTGATTGTTTAATTGATTTGTAAAAGATGATTTGTAAATGTTGATTTGTTTAATTGATGTGTACATAATATTTGTGCTTATTTAATTGATTGAAATGTAATAGTTGATTTGTTGATTTTAATCTGCATTATATTGAATGCAAAGCAGACTATCGCAACACGGAAATGACTATCGCAACGAGAGAATCGCAATGCGAAATGAAAATCGCAACGAGTGAATCGCAATGCGAAAATGAAAATCGCAACGCGAAACTAATTTCGCGTTGCGATTTTCATTTTCGCATTGCGATTCACTCGATGCGATTTTCATTTCGCATTGCGATTCTCTCGTTGCGATAGTCATTTCCGCGTTGCGATAGTCAATTCCGCATTGCGATAGTCATTTCCGTGTTGCGATAGTCATATGATTTATTTCCTTGGATTTTCATTTAATGCAATTTGATCCTTATTCTATTTTTTTTAATTTGTCTAATGCCTTAATTTGAGCATTGAATTTAAAATATTTTATTCTAGTCATATATTAAATTTATAGATTAAATCTCCTAGATTTTAGAATTAACCGTTGAGCCAATTCTCACACTTGTTATCAAGATAATGCATATGTCATATAACTTGTCCAGGTTTAGGCAAAAAAAAAACTAAAATAACTAATTGCATATGAACCCCAGATCAGTTAGTAACCAAACAAAGTCTTAACCGATAGGCGATTTTCTCTAATTAATATTCGTATTTGGAATTTGAAAATAAAATACGCGTAGCGATTCTAATGGCGCTTTAAAAATCGCGTTGCGATTTATGGATACGCGTTGCGATTTTACGTATTGTCGTTGCGATTTACGGATACGCATTGCGATTTACGTATTCTCGTTGCGATTTACAGATACGCGTTGCGATTTACGTATTCTCGTTGCGATTTACGGATACGCGTTGCGATTTTACGTATTGTCGTTGCGATTTACGGATACGCGTTGCGATTTTACGGATACTCGTTGCGATAGTCAGAATCGTGTTGCGATTTATATGTTCGCGTTGCGATTTTCATATTCGCGTTGCGATTCTGGAAAATCGCAATGCTAATTTGTACTATCGCATTGTGATTCTTCATAATCGCGTTGCGATTCTGGGAACTGATTTGCGATTCTGGGAACTGATTTGCGATTCTGAAGATCGCGTTGCGATTTTTATTTCGCATTGCGATTTTGTTGGCCATTTTGACAAATCTAAAAAAAATTAGTTAAAATCGTATATTATAAGATATTTTTGGTCACTGAGACGATTTTCTCAATAAAATATCCCCATCATGCCCATCTCTCACAAAATCACTGGGGTTAGACAAATTCAAAACTAACCGAGCTTGAAATCCATATTCAGGAACTCCTGCAGTTTATTACCTTTAACTGTCACTAACCAGATTGATAAAGCAGCCGAACAGCGCCGTAAAATATGGTCAATGTCTTCAACCGGACTGTGACAAATATTGCAACGGTAATCTCCAGTAAAATGCCTCCTGAATCTCTCCATGTTAGTCATCAACCGCCCACAACAGATTAGCCATAAAAGAATTTTATACGTTGCATCCCGAGGTAACGCTTTATTAGCCCCCAAATTGGTTCAGTTGGAGGAAACGAAAGACCAATTCGAATTCTCTAAGCAGACTTGACTGAGAATTGCATGTCACTGCTCTCTTCCAGACAATAACTTCCTTTGGCATGGACTGAATCGGCCCTATCCTCCCAGCAATACGTAAAAGAACCTGCACAGGAAGTAGATTTTGAAATAATTCCCGCTTCGATCGACCATATCAGCAACCATAACTCTCTCATTTCCAATCGCTCCTGCTGCAATACAATGATCAATTAGGGGACCCAGCTCCGTGATCCAAGGATCAAGCCAAAATTCAACAGATCGCCCATCTCCGATATTCCAAGACACGTTCCGTATAACATCAGACCAAACTAGATTTAGCCCTCGCCACAGCCGTGAGCAGTTGACTCTAAATGACCTCAGGGATACCATCACCAACCTTGTACTTGGCTCTAAGAAATCGCACCCACAAATGATTTTTATTTGCCAAAACCTTAAAAGCTACCTCCATTAACAACGCATCGTTTTGTTTATCAAGTTGTCGGAATCCCAACCCCCATTGATCCACCGGTTTGCAATCATCCGACCACCGAACAAGGTGCACGCCTTTATCTACCGGCGATATACCCCAAATGAAATGCCTAATGATCTTCTCAATCTCATAACACGTACTCTTAGGTATTAAAGCCGTTTGCATTCCAGCCAAAGATAACGTACGGGCATTACAGCCATTCAGACGGTCACGCACAGATTGAATCAAATACTGATACGAAGCAGTAGTAACACGATTATGTAACAAAGGTACCCCAATGTATTTGCCCAAATCCGCAACTTCCTTGAAACCAAGAGCTGAATTAATATGATTCCTTAAGCCAGATGGAACATTCTTCGAGAAAAAGATGGTTATTTTTGGTAAACTCACTTTTTGACCCGATATTTCGCAAAATTTTCTTAAAACTGAACGAATAGCAGCAACTTGCTCCATCGAAGCTTCAGCAAAAAGTATCATATCATCCGCGAAGAACAGATGAGAAATGCCGGGACTAGAAGCTGAAGTACGAAAAGGTTTCCAAGAACCTGCCGAAGTCTCAACCTGTATGGTTTGGCCAAGGCGTTCCATGCATAACACGAATAAATAAGGAGACAAAGGATCACCTTGTCTTATTCTTTGGGAAGGATAAAAGGATTCAGTCAAAGAACCATTCCAAAAAAATTGGGTGCAAATAGACAAAACACATCTCATAAGCAGTTGACGAATCCGCACAGGAATACCAATGTCACTCAAAGTAGCCTCGATAAAGTTCCATTCCAAAAGATTATAAACCTTCTCTAAATCAATATTGATAGTCATCCAACCTTTAAGCCCCTTTTTCCGGTTCATGAAATGAATGACATCCTGCGTAATTATAGTATTATCTGAGATTGATCTACCCGGAACAAAACTCATCTGATTCTCTGCAACTAACTTGGGCAGTACCGGTTTCAAACGATTAACAAGAATTTTATTTTTTTGGATAATCAACAATTTTATTTATCCAAAAGGAAGCAGCAAACTGCTACAAGGCACATAACAAACAACTAGATCAGATCCCAATCAAGACACAACCTCCTATTTACATTATCCATCCTGTTCATGCGACACCTATACAATTTAATTCTAACAGCCTCTCTAATTTTATTTACAACTGCATCAGCCGAACGAATCACACCTCTAAAATGCATGTGATTTCGTTCCTCCCAAAGAAAATAAACAAAACCAGTCCAAACTAACTTGAGAATGCGAACTAAAAGGGTTTTACCTTTCAAATTCAAGGTCAACTAGCGCATGGCATTATCCCAGCAGTTCAGCGCCTGAAGCTAGAGTCCACAAGTCTGCAAAATAACACCCCATACCTCCCTTGCAAAAGAACATTCCAGGAAAAGATGGTTTCAAGATTTCTGGCTAGCACCACATAACCCACATACATTATCAGTCTCTATGCCAAATCTGATTAATCTGTCTTTGGTTGGCAATCTGTCGAGTATCACCATCCAAGCTACAATAGAAAATTTAGGAACATGGGCTGGGAATCAAATAAGTCTATGCCAATCAACCTTGTCCCTCCTATCACGAATACTATCTCAAATCCAAACACCTTTGATCTGTGGCAAGTTAGTAGCAGGGCAGAATAGTCTCCTAGCCTCCTCCCTCAGCTTAATCAGTTTGCTAAGAATCCAGTTGAATTGGGGCTTACTGTCAACATTCCAATAATCCATAGACTTAAAGCAATAATCTTTAATCCAAGCAATCCACAAAGAACCATCACCAGCTAGAATGTTTCTGACAAGCATAAGGCAACAAGCCTTACTCCAATCAGCTAACTTCCTCATACCCAGACCACCCTCAGATTTTAAAGAACAAACCTGGCTCCAGCTTACTCTAGCCCCCTTGCTGGAATATCACTTCCCTTCTAAAAAAAAAAACCTCATGCAAAGCTTTTCAATATCTCTAATAACACCCTTGGGCAAGACAAGCTGCCTACTCCAATAGCCAAAAATGCTAAACAGAACAGACTTAACAAGCTGTAGCCTTCCCCCAAAACTTAGATTCCTGCTAGACCATTTATCAATCCTTTCCTTAATTTTCACAAGCCGAGCAATCCTTACTTGTAAGCTTACAAGTAACCAAAGGCACACCCAGGTACCTAACAGGTAACTGGCCAATTTTAAAACCAGTAGCTATTTGGATCTGTTCCAGTCTATTCACAAGCACCCCACAAGCAAAAAGTTCAGACTTCATAGCATTCAATCTTAAACCTGAGAGTTCATAAAATTTGTCTAAAGTGCTAACAACCCCCATAACAGAATCTAATGACCCATGACAAAACATGAGTAGGTCATCAGCAAAGCAGAGGTGAGTAAGGAAAGTTTTCTTGCATTTTGGATGAAACCTAAAAACACCATTTTTGGTAGCAACATTCAACAGAGATGAGAGGACATTCATCACAATAACAAAGAGATAGGGAGATAATGGGTCCCCTTACCTTACTCCTCTTGCACCTATAAAATACCCTACCAAACTACCATTTAAAGAAATAGAGTACCCAGGGGTTGTTACACATGCTTTAATCCATCCACAAAATATGTCAAGCAGACCCAAGGCTTCAAGAACAGTCAATAGGAAATCCCAGCAAATTGAATCAAAAGCCTTTTGGTTTAAGGAGCATCTAGGGAAAGGTTTTTCCTAGAGTATCCCCTAACAGAACTGGCTAATCCCTTCTGGATTTTTCACTTTTGGTAATAAAACCAGCACTGTTCTATTTAAACTCTCATGCCAAATGCCATCGTTCATAACGTCACCAATATACTGACACATCGAGCTCCCTACCACATTCTAATTACGTTGGAAAAAAGCTGCATGAATGCCATCAATTCCGGGAGCCATCTCGAAAATAACATTTCTTATTTCTTCATTTGAGACTGGTAAACCCATATTATTCAACAAATGGTGCGGAACAATAGGGAATAGTCCCTTATATTCATAGGCAGAAGGATCCACATTCGAACTCGTAAACAATTTTTAATAAAATTGCACAGCTAGCCGCTGCAAGTCCACTTGATCCGAACACCATTCACCTGTCTGATCCTTTAAAGCCAAAATTTTGTTCTTTCGGCTTTGCGCCATGGTGGAAGCATGAAAAAAAATTCGTATTACGATCACCAAAGACAACCCACTTGGAACATGCCTTTTGTTGAGATTACCTCGACACCAAGTGAAAGGATGACCATGAAAGCCCAAATCGAGTAATCCAGAATCACCCATAAAATCCATTAACCCTTTGCTAATACCAGTCTGCAAAGACGAACAAAATCCCCTCAAACCACCCAAGGATCATCCTGACCTGGATCAAGCTGTCGAAGTTGATTCCAAAGGTTCCTGCGGTACATGCCATTAGGACTTGCGTACACCGCAGTAAAATTAATCCACAAAGCTCTCCCAGCTACCAAGAAACGGCCATGAACAAACTGATTCGATAAATAGGTAACTTCCAGAGAAATAGAAGAGTCCCTCTTTCGAAAAGAATGTTGAAACCCCAAACTCGCAACCACTTTCGAGGCTCTCCAACCACTAATACGCGGTTCAAACAATGCTACCACCTTAGGCCAATGCTCACTAAAGAAATTTTGTAATATCTTCTAAAAGTAGGGCTAGCCGCACCCTGACAATTCCAAAAAAAATATCTCGCCATGATAAAATACAACAAAAAGGAATAAACGAAACTAGATGGAGGCCATTCCATCATTATCTAAGTTTCTCTTCTGCCACTGACTCATCCATAAGATCATCCTCAACGCAAGAGTCAGATTCAATAGTGCGAACATTAGAAATAACACCCATTGAATCTGCTTTTAGTCCAGATCCATCCGAACCAACATTATTTCCAACTTGTATGATCAGCTGGTTAGACACTGTATGCACCCATTCAGAAAGAACCGTACGATTTAAGTTACTCCCACTCAAGTTTTTGTTGCCTACTCCGCCACGACGGTTATTCTCTTTGAAGGATTTATTACCCAGTACATGAGGTTTCTTGATTTTAGTAGCTATCTGAGTTTTGTCTCCATGTCCTTTCTCAACAATGGACACTGCTTTGTGAGAGCTCGATGGAATGTTGGAATTTGCCTCAATAACCTTAGTCGATTGACCATCCACCATAGGAACCACGGTGACTCCATTTCCCCCCACACTAGGATTTTTCAACTTGCGATTCGGATTGGATGCCATATAGGCGGCATTACGGATAATAGACCGTGGAGGTTCCATCAGCTTTTGACCGCCTCCCATGTTTTTATCAACCTTCGACGGTGAACCTGCTGCAACTTCCTTCTGCTTATTCACAACAACAGGCTGAGTCATCGGTTCTTCCACCTCGACGACTTCCTGTAGCACATCAAAGCGGGAAAAAACTGTCTTACCAACATTACCATCTTTATTCCCCTTGTTCAAAGTTTCTGGTCTCGGTTTAAGACGATAACTATCCACAACCATCCATGGTCCATAAAGTTCCGAACCCGAAGACGTAATGGAAGGTGGTGGAACCTGTTTTGCTTCCTTATGAATAGCATCCAATTCATCCTTACTCCTACTTCTCTCCAAACAACCTTCTTTAGAGTGATCATACCTACCACATTCAAAACAGATTTGATTCAAGTTCTCATATTCGTGTTTTTGAATAAACCCGTCAATACCAATACATGGGAGAAGTGGTTTGTACAGGTATACTAAAAGAGCTAGACGAGAAAATTTCCCTCGGCCTCCAACTTGAGTATTATAATCAACCTTGATTACTTTCCCCGTAGCATCAGCAATACGGCGGAGCAGTGCCTTCGAATTACTCGAAAGTCTAACCCAAACAATAATTTGAGACGGATATTTTCTGACGTGGAAAAGTTACTACTCCAAGGTTGCACCGTTAAGTAATTCCCATATATCGTCGAGGGACCATCCGTAAGGGCTCTCACATAATCCTGTTCATTCGAAAATTGCACCAGAGGATAATTATTATACAGATCAATTAAACGAAACTCACCCACAGGTTTCCATAGCATCTGTACTCTGGCCAATAATGTTTTGCAACCAATTGAACGACCCAACAAACGGACAATAAGAACATTACGCATGCACTGGTCAAATTGTTTATGCACACGATCCGAGAAACGAATCTTAGGAAACGAACCAGAATTGTCAACCACGCAATCCTCTCCTCCAAAACTGTCGCATGATCCACTCCCATCGTAATTGTCTCCTGTTGATTCGCTGATCGCTCCCGTCGGTCCCTTAACCATGGTAGCGTACGAGACTTTATCTAATCCCACCTCAATCGGCGAGTCCCCAGTGTGCTGTAAAGTATTACCACTACCTTCAGGAGCATCTGCACAACTACAGGATGAACGAAATCTCCCCCAGCATTGCTTATTTCCATGTCTTCCCATAGAGGATTTTCAACTAAGGTCCCACTATGACTTTTACTCTTCTTCTAATCCCGATTATCAGCAAGCGGCGAACCAGGTCTTTCGTGACCCGGAGGTACAGACAGATGCGGAAGAATATCCGGTGGCCGGCTAAGCACATCGACGGCCAAGTCAACGCCAGGATGAGAGCTAGGGTTGTCCATACTGTTTAAGTAATAATAGAGTTTATCATTTTCTAATCTGCTAAAAAAAATATTTTTTTATAATCCATTTTTTTATTTCATCCAAATAAGTTTTAAATTTCTTTTTTAAGGAAATACGATTTTAGTTGTTTACTTGCATTGATTACTATCCTAGCCAAGAGGAGAATTTTAGATTAAATTTGAATTGAAGTTGAACCAAAAATTATAAGAATTTCTTTAACCTCTAAACAAAGCCCAAAAAGGTAAGCCCATTTGTAGGGGACGTAGAAAAACTATTAAACAAAAGCCGGAAAAAATGAAAAACTAAAACGCCCACCGTGGGGCTCAAACCCAAGACCACAAGGTTAAGAGCCTTGTATTCTACCGATTGAATTAGACGGGCTCTATTAATGAGGGATTAATTTTTAATATTTATTACATGTTTTTTACTATAAGTTCTTTAAACACATAATGTAGTGTACAATAGGTATACATTCCTAATTTATTTAAAATTTTCTTATGATTTATTTGAATAAAATGTAAAATATAACTATCTGATTTAAATAAAATATAAGTGAATTATGTGTATAAAATATAAATACATGTGAAATTATATTAATTAAATTTATATCAGTGTAATTGATTATTTTTCACACACACACACATATATATATATATATATATATATATGACAAGATAATTAAATAGAAGCTAAAATAACTAGGGAATTATGTGTCCAATTGAATATTTTTAATATCCATGTAGATTTAATATCAGCGAGGAAAGCACTTCTAAAGTCCCTTTGCTGCATTTTCCTGATAAAAAAAAGACTAATAAATAATTAAGCAATTAGGTGGTTAAATAAGTATTTTTAACCTCTAAAGTCGATTTGAGTTAGACTCTAATAGAAAATAAGAATTGCTCATAATTGTTTTTATTCACGAAATTTGAACTTAATATCTTATTTAAAAGATATCAAACTCTTTACCACTTAATCCGATAAATATTGATTAATATATTCAAGTTTATGCTTAATAAATTATTAATAAATGAGATAATTTCTTATATTATATATATGGGTAGATTAATAATTGTCTTTTTAGACTAGCACTTCATCTTGTACATCACAAGTTGCTCTATTATTAATAAGTTTACAATATGGTTATTGCATTTCAAATATTTTTTGATTCTCTTAATTAATCAAGCTGATATATTTTTAATGTATATTATTTTTCGAGTAAAAAAATATATTTAGATTATTCAACTATAAATAAATTTATATTTTGGTCATTTAACTTTTGATTATGAGTTAATTTAGTTGATTTTTTTAATTTTTTATAGGTTAGTACAATACAATTCCTCAGTGACAGTGTTCTTTGATATTTTATACTTCATGAATTTGCAAAGAGAAACGAAGTGTTTTTTTTAAATAACATTACAATATGTTTTTGCTGCTTGTCTCTTAATGGCAATCATCATTGCTTAAGGTTGATTATATATCAAATTAATTTTGAAATTAGTAATGTGGTAAGTTTCATCTATCAATGCACAACAAAATATTTTTATAGTTTCGTTCTAGTGGTCTTATACCTTCCAATCTATTCAATTCAACGATAGCTCAACATACTCCCATATTTCATGCCGCCTTCGAGGTTCAAATATTTTATATTAGTCCTTAAACTGTGAATTTTATTATAAATTAGTTTTTAAACTTCAATGTTTATATTAATTCCTAAACTATAACCCAATTCTAAATTAGTCTCTAAACTTTAAAGTGTTCTACATCAGTCCTCGGACTATTAGAATTATTTATTTTTTATCTTTCTATTAACGTGTTGTTAATTAATCTATTTTTGAAGGTCTCAAGAATCGAACACATGACCTTCTAAAAAGTTTAAAATGTTTTAAGGTAATGGGAATTGGACATGTACATTATGGAAAAAATATTTTTGAAGCTTTTGCGAATTTTCTAAAAGACCAAATGTTACATTTTTAGTACCTTTAAAAAGTAAATTAAAAATTTCAATAAATAGAGTTAACAATAAATCAATAAAATGATCAAAGTAGAATGATACAAATAATTTGAGTATTGATATAAAATATTATAAAATTTAGGGATCAAAGTAGAATGGGCTCATAGTTTAAGGATTGATATAAATTGTTTTAAAATTTAAGAATTAATTTAGAATGAATGTTGTAATTGGGGGACATTCTATACAATGATCTCTAGAACGTTAAGGTCATAATCCGGGTCGGATTTTGATAGGAATAACCTGAACTCGATCGGGTTGGATTTTTTAAAGGTGGTGTTCTAGTCGGGTTAGATTCGATTTTAAGGTGAAAAATATATGACTCGACTCGACCCGGAAAAAATATAATTCTACCTTATATATTTAAGAATAATTTCAATAATATTCTTCTATATATTATTTTTTTCAATTAAATAATTGTTTTTTTGAATAAAAATAATATTTTTTATTATTTCGTATTAGATTAGATCAGGTTCGAATTTATTTTAAAAAGTCGAGTCAAATTCAGATAGAATAAAGAGTATATATTATACGAGTTGGATAGAATTTTAAATAAAAAAATTATTATTTTCGAATAAAGTCGAGTAGATCAAAAATCTAACTCAATCCGATCATCCCTACCGACATCGTAAGAGAAAAATCAAAATTCTCACCCGCCCAAAACACGCAACTAGACACGTAGTGTACCCCGATTACCTTTTCCAAAATCTAGAAAACAAATCTCGACCGCTCATTCTTTCAATTCCAAGGGTTCAAAATCACCATTTTCACCTCCGAACATTCCAGAACCATGATCAACAAAATTTAAAGCATATAAAATCACTACCCCTTATTGCAAAGCCACACAGTTCAATTCAAAACAACAATCAAATATTTTTGTTTTCTACGGATTTCATCATTTGAATTCGTTGAAATTTCTAAGCGATGGCCGGAAAAGGAGAAGGACCGGCGATCGGAATAGATCTCGGCACGACTTACTCGTGCGTCGGAGTATGGCAACACGACAGAGTCGAAATCATAGCCAACGACCAAGGCAACCGTACGACGCCATCTTACGTCGCCTTTACCGACTCCGAGCGCTTAATCGGAGACGCTGCTAAAAATCAAGTCGCCATGAATCCTATCAACACCGTCTTCGGTAAATCCCTGTTTTCTCTTTTATTTTTTCAAAAAATTGTGCTTTAGATTTAGATCTGAGACTTTGCATGCCTTTACTGATTTATGACGTCATTATTTGATTAGCTAGAATTTAGAATATTTGACTACATTGTTTATTTGTGTTGACTTGAAATTTATACCACTTTTGCAATTAAAATTATAAGACTTTTTTGTGTAATTTTGGTGACTGAATTTTTTTTTTTTGTAATTATAAAAAAACAGATGCTAAGCGATTAATCGGCAGAAGATTTAGTGATTCATCGGTTCAAAGCGATATGAAGCTTTGGCCTTTTAAGGTGATCGCCGGTTCTGGTGATAAGCCCATGATTGTTGTCACTTACAAGGGCGAGGAGAAGCAATTTTCCGCTGAGGAAATCTCATCCATGGTGTTAATCAAGATGCGTGAGATTGCCGAGGCTTACCTCGGATCCACGATCAAGAATGCGGTCGTTACGGTGCCGGCTTACTTCAATGATTCCCAAAGGCAAGCGACCAAGGATGCCGGAGTCATTGCTGGACTTAATGTCATGCGTATCATCAACGAGCCTACGGCCGCTGCCATTGCTTATGGTCTTGATAAGAAAGCCACCAGTGTTGGTGAAAAGAATGTGTTGATTTTCGATTTGGGTGGTGGTACTTTCGATGTTTCCTTGCTTACAATCGAAGAAGGTATCTTCGAAGTTAAGGCAACTGCAGGTGATACGCATTTGGGTGGAGAGGATTTTGATAATCGGATGGTTAACCATTTTGTTCAAGAGTTTAAGAGGAAAAATAAGAAGGATATCAGTGGGAACCCTAGAGCATTGAGGAGGTTGAGGACTGCTTGTGAGAGAGCGAAGAGGACTCTTTCGTCGACTGCCCAAACTACCATCGAGATTGATTCGTTGTACGAGGGTATTGACTTTTACACCACCATTACTCGTGCAAGGTTTGAAGAGCTCAACATGGATCTTTTCAGGAAGTGTATGGAGCCGGTCGAGAAGTGCTTGAGGGATGCTAAGATGGACAAGAGCAGTGTCCATGATGTTGTCCTTGTCGGTGGTTCGACTAGGATCCCAAAGGTGCAGCAGTTGTTGCAAGATTTCTTCAATGGGAAAGAGCTCTGCAAGAGCATTAATCCCGATGAGGCCGTTGCTTATGGTGCAGCAGTTCAGGCTGCCATCTTGAGCGGAGAAGGAAATGAGAAGGTTCAGGATCTATTGCTCTTGGATGTCACTCCTTTGTCACTCGGACTCGAAACAGCCGGTGGTGTTATGACTGTTTTGATCCCGAGGAACACTACTATTCCAACCAAGAAGGAACAGGTCTTTTCGACATACTCGGATAACCAGCCCGGTGTCTTGATCCAGGTTTACGAGGGTGAGAGAGCTAGAACAAGGGATAACAACCTGTTGGGTAAATTCGAGCTCTCTGGTATTCCTCCAGCACCCAGAGGCGTACCCCAAATTACAGTTTGCTTCGATATCGATGCCAATGGCATCTTGAATGTTTCCGCCGAGGACAAGACTACCGGCCAGAAGAACAAGATTACAATCACAAATGACAAGGGTCGTTTGTCTAAGGAAGAAATCGAGAAGATGGTTCAAGAGGCTGAGAAGTACAAGTCCGAGGATGAGGAGCACAAGAAGAAGGTTGAAGCTAAGAATGCATTGGAGAATTATGCCTACAACATGAGAAACACCATCAATGACGAGAAGATTGGATCCAAACTCGACCCAGCCGACAAGAAGAAGATTGAAGACGCCATTGACGGAGCCATCCAATGGTTGGATGGCAACCAGCTAGCTGAAGCCGATGAGTTCGAGGATAAGATGAAGGAGATTGAGAGCATCTGCAATCCCATCATAGCCAAGATGTACCAAGGTGCAGGGGCCGACATGGGTGGCGGCATGGATGATGATGCCCCTCCTGCCAGTGGAAGCGGTGCCGGACCTAAGATCGAGGAAGTCGATTAAACCAAACATTAAGCTAGTAACAGTTGCTGCTGGGGTCTATATATCTTATGTTTTCTGCAATTTATGTTTCAAGTAATCTCTGTCTTGAAAACTTCGGTTTGTATTTTTGGGAATATATCCTATTTAAGGTTAATGAATATTTTGCTTTTCAAGTATTTTATATTATTATATGATTAATTGCAGTTTAGTACCTTCGCAAATAACGTTTTATTGGTTTAGTACATAAAATTCCATTCCATATGGGAAACCTAAGCAATGAAAATTGTGAAGTCCATTACTATAATAAAACAATATTAGTTGTACTAATAATTTTAATAAAATAATATTATTGGTCGTAGTTAAGACGATGTTATGATATTTTAATATAAAAGTTAACTCTAAACATTGGAAATTTGTTAATTTGGTTTTTTTAATAATACTATAAAAGTGTGAACAGATTATGTTACTATAGAGATTAAATCTTAAATTTAATTTCAAGGTAATAGAAAGATTAAAACTATAATCAAATCTAATATAAAGCATCAAATAGTCCTAATTATGTTCTTAAAGTGTTGATATTGTATGAATTAAGATTTTCCATTAGCGCTTAATTGTCAATTTAATCCTATATTAATTTTGATGTGAAACATAGGAATAGACCTCAATTAAAACGGAATTTAATTTGATTTGATTTTGAGTTACTCTTTAGAAAAATTAAGTTTGGATTGAATTATTTTTTTGGAATCACAAGATCAGATCTGGTTTTTGGTTGAGTGAAATTTTTTTGACTTAAGATAAACGTGTAATAATCCTTTATATATATTTTGTATATGACCAGATCATATATAAATTTTCATTTTAAAAATTAGATCGAATTATGATCTGTGTAATTTTATAAACCTAAATCAATCATGTAAAGAGTAATAAAACCTCCATCGAGTTGGGTATATAATCAGATCATATATATTTTATTAATACAATTTAAACTTATTTTAAAACATTTAATGTTTTATTTATATTAATACAATTTAAACTTTAAACTTATTTTTAAAAGATTTAATGTTTTATTTCATTAAATCAACTAATAGTTAATAAATCTAATTATAATTTTAATCATTCTTAAACGTGTCTCATTTATCTATCACAATTTGCCAACTACATACAAACTCACACAGCTCATGGTGTTTTTTATTTTTTTGTGTGGAAAGTAAATGCCATTCGTCGTCATCCCTCCATCAACGTAAATAAGCTGCCCTGTTACATACGAAGCCGCCGGTAGGCAGAGGAATGCCACCATCGCCGATACTTCCTCCGGCTCCCCTAACCGCCCTATTGGTGTTCGACTTACGGCTGTCTCTATTAGTTCTTCATGACCTTCAAAGAACTGCCAAAAGAAGTACTGTGAAAAAGAAGTAAAAACATGATCATGCTAAATGCTGAGTCCAATGTGGGTAACCCAAACGCATAAACTCCAAAAATATTCGAGTTCGACTGAAAAATAAAATAAAATTAGAATATTTATATTTGGTATCGAATCTAAATGATTAAGTTTGAATTTGAATATAAGAATCGAAGTCGAAGAAAGTTGTACACGTTGAGCAAGTGGAGTTTTGATCACAGCAGGTGCAACAGTATTGACCCTAATGTTATCTCCTGCCCAATCATATGCCAAGTGTTTTGCAAGTTGGTTCATGGCCCCTGCAACAAAATCAATCCATTCTTACCTGGATAACATTTATATAAATATAAAGTACTTTTAACGCGAGAAAATAAATGAATTGCAACGCGATTAGATATACGAATAACAGAGTAAAGAAGCGAAATAATACCTTTGTTGGCTCCATATATAGGTGCAAAATATGCAGGTTTTGTAGAAATGATCGAAGAGATAAACACAATGCTTCCGGCTGCTGAAGCTTTCAAAAGAGGATGAGCTAGTACGCTGATGTTATAAGCCGATTCGAAGTTGGTACTCGTTAGAAACGCAACGTCTTTTGCTGTGTAATCCGACACCATTTTCCCTATGTTCGTTCCAACATTATTTATCTGCAGAATTTACATAGTGTTAATCGATATATATCGGTTTATCGTTTCGGATTTTGGTTTGGGTTTATAATATTCGTTTTACCACGATGTTAAGCTTGCCATTGAACTCGGAGGAAACTGTGTTCAATAGTGATTCCCTTTGTGCTCGATCTGAAACATCACACACTGAACCTGTGACATGGAGACCCTTTGCTTTCCATTCGAGTAAGCAATCATCGAGCTCGGATTCGGTTCGAGAGCATGTGTGCACTTTTGCTCCGAGTCCTGCTAATTCCTCCACGTTTGCATGCCTGTTAGCATTGCAATAGTTGGGATTCACATCAACATAACAATTAGGGATGAGAATTTAACCCTAGCCCGATGAGATACGATCCGATTTGACTTGATCACGTTGATTATTTTTTTTGAAAATTCATGTTTAGATTTAGTCGAATCAAGTTTTTCTTTTTTTTTTGAAGGATATGATTAGGTCAGGTTCGGATTTAGAGTGAAAAATCTCGATCTGACTCGATATAATATTATAATTATCATTTATATATTCATAGATAATTATAATAATATATCTTTCTATACTATTTTTTCAATTATATCTTTATTTTATCTAATAAAAATAAATTATATATAATATATATGTATATGATCGGGTGCGAGTGTCGACTTTCACCTAAAAGTTCATATCGCTTTTCGGGTCACGTGCATGTACAAGTTTTCACCTAAAGAAATTAAAGTGAGCTTCAAGTCTAACAAAATCCTCCTAGGTTCAAGTCGAGTCAGGTTGAATTTAGGTGGGTCCATGACTATCCCTAATAACAAAAGTATATCAGTCTTTTGAATTAGTCAAAAGTGATTTTTTTACCATTGAGTTTTCAAAAGTCATAAAATAACTATTAAATTTATCGAATTACGGTTAAATGATCACATTATAATGAAAATAAAATGGAAAGATTTACCCGATACCTTTGGTTCCACCGGTGACGAGTGCCGTCATGCCATGAAGACTCCACCGACTGTCATAGCTACGCCCCATTTTCTTACCTCTCAGCTTTAGTTTCTTTCTTTGTTTCTCTGTTAATACACACACAGAGAGAAAGAGACAGACATATTGTGGATGATATGGGTGAAATGGGGTTGATCTTCAGCCACAGAAATCAAATCGTACGGCACTTTACTAATTCTGTGGCAATGTTTGATCTTAGCTTCGGAAATCCTAAATACAGATTGCAACTCCATCATGAGAACCTTAGTATTATTACCTTTGACCTCAATCCATCTTGTTCACCTTCTCTAGTTTCTTCTTCTGTTTTAATTCTAAAATCTCAAAATTTTGGGGTCCCATTATATATGCGAGGGAAAGACCTTTAAAATTTCGGGGATCATCAAAGCAAATATCCAGGGTTTTTGGACAATAAAGTAAGTATAAACATTCAATCGAGTTGAATCACATAAAATAAAAATATCTTGAGTTAGTCGAGTTGAAGAACAATAATTATCGTTCAAACTTTATTTGAAATTTTTTTCGAACCGAATTTATGAAATTGAAAACAAATTGTTTGAGTTCATGTTCAAATTTAATTATAATTATTTATAAAATTATGACATTGATTGATTCTACTTTAATAGAATTCTCTAACCATATATATTTTTGTATTATAATTTTATTCAATAAATTAGATACCACTTAAAATTATAAAATATATTTATAATTTTTTTTCAAAGAAGGTATTTCTAGAATAAAATATTGATAGGAATATAAAAGAGTTAAAAAAATTAATGAGATATGATTTGTAAAAAAATATATAACAAAATCAAATTGAATAAAATGTAAAATGAAGACTAAATTAAAAAGAAAAACAATTATTGTTAAAATAAGAATTGAAGTTACATAAATATTATATAGCTGTAGAGAATCATGTGATTCAAATTTGATAAAAAAATGAATTCAAAATAAAGTAGAAATTAGCTATAAAAAGAATTATAGGTGAATATTTATTCGAATTAAATTAAAAAAATTCAAGTTAATCGAATTGAAGAGACGTTTTACCATTCAAATTTTATTTGAATTCTTTTTTTGAGTAGAATTGAATTGATTTTTCAGATCAAAATTTGCTCGCCTAAATCTAAGGCTCCCTCCGGCTCCTATCAATTGGCCATTGAAAATAGTTATAAGCATCAAGCCTATAAGTTATGGAGAACAACGGTAACAAGCCAAAATTCTCGAGAAAAATTGATTAAATGCCAAAATTAAGTACATAGTAGAAGTAAAATCTATAAGTATCTAAAAGTTGCATGACTTGGTTTTTTCTGCATACCCATTTTTTTTCAGTTTCCTTCATACTTTGGGTCGGCCATCACATAATGGTAAGCAATTACCAGCGCGAATATAAAGATGCCTAGAAAATTTGCAAGAAATCCCAGTTGTTCATCATCAATCATCTGCATCATCATATAAAAATCACAAAATTTGGCAATGAAACCCCTAGTCTCAGAGAAAGCTTCAAAGATAAAATTCCAATATCTATGTTATTTCGTGCGAGCATTCTACATTACTCGCTATAAATATCGGATACACGAATATGTCCTGTACAAGTATATTTAAATTTTTTTAATCCATCAAGTGGTCTTAGTGGTTAAAAGTAGTGTTGTTTTACCTAAAGGTCTTGGGTTCTAGTAGCAGCGTCTGTCGGGTGTGTGCACATTGTTAGTGGTTAAGAAAGATTATACTATATTATAATCACCCCAAACTATTAGAAAAAGAGAAAGATCATATCCCATAACATTGTCCAAGTATGAGGCCATCCAGATACTTTAGCAAGGGGGAAGATCACAGCAAACAGGGAAAAACTGTAATCAATAGCCAAATCACAAATATTCCCGATGAATCCCTAATCTCAAAGGAAGTTTCAAAGTTCCAAACGACTACATTATTCGATGCGAGTGCCGGATATAAGAATATACTCTATTTGCGAGTATAAAATACATGTTCGATATAAATATTTTCGATGAATCCCTAGTGACAAATATTTTCGATGTATCCCTAGTCTCAAAGGAAGTTTCGAAGTTCTAAATGTCTACATCATTTGATGTGAGTGTCAGATATAAAAATATTCTCTATGTGCGAGTATCAAATACATGTTCAATATAAATATTTCCGACGACCCCTAATCTAAAAGGAAGCTTCGAAGTTCTAAATATCTACATTATTCGATGCGAGTGTCAGATATAAGAATATACTTTATGTGCGAGTGTCAAATACATACATGTTCCATACAAATATGAGAATGTTCAAAGTCTTTTAGAACATTTTCATGTATTTAGAATATGATGTCCTATAACCTTGTCCAAATATAAATCAAACACGGCACTTCAAAAGGAAATGGAACTCTAAGCAACATAGCAGTAATCTGCAAAGCTATGTTTTGGCTAGAATTTGAATATTGGATTTCATTTATGATATGAATTGTGAAAACGAAATACATAGGCTTGAAATTAAATTGAATAAAAGAATAAAAAAACATAAAATAATTTCCTAAATTTACGAATACTTCGATAAACATCCAACAAACGATGAATTTGAAAAAAAAAATAACATGCTCAAACTCCAGATCCAGAGTCCATGCGATCACTTATTTCTAGAAATAATTTAGTTTTCAGCTTATATAACCAAAATCGCTATAACGAACTATCCAAGAACCGGAAAACTGAAATTTTCGAACGTACGAAACAAGTTAACACGCAAAACAAAGAAATTAAATCTACTTTTCGAGTGTGAATGAAAAAAAAAAGTAACCGAAGATATGATTAAAGATTGTGATATGTTGCGACGGTGATCAATGGGAGAACGAAACAAAGGTAAAAGAAAAGGGAAGGAGTGCATACGAAATGGCGTACCTTCACGAGTCGAGGCAAAGCCAAAGAGCTGAAGCAACGACCAGATCTCTGGAAAGAACGAGTAAAGCCAGAAACCGGAGTGGAGGAGCCCTAATTATCGATTTAGAGGAATTTGAATTGTACACATTCAGAGTGTACAACGACAGCGTTTTATTCGACCAAAATGGTAAAAATACCGTAAAATATGTGGCTCCTGGGATTTAAGCCCATGACTCCACGGCCACAACATGAAATTCTTACCACTAAAGCACATGCACAAGTTGATTTTTATTTTTGAAAATTACTATTTACTCTTAACAATTTTCATCGACTAAACAAGCACCCTAATCAAAAAATAATTTTTAGTGTAACTTGTATGAGAAAAAAGAAAATTTTATTTAAACAATATCGAAAATCATTCTTGCAATAAAATCACTAAATTAAATTATAGTTTGGTTTTATCGATAGTCTTCAAGTCAATTCAATTAATTATAATTTAATAAGTTTGACTTCTAACTCATAAACCGAAAATGTTGTAGTCATATCAAAATTCATTGGTTTTACTGCTTGATCAGAAAATTAAATGACTGTAAAACTATATTAGACCAATCTTTCAACTAATTGTATGCTTCAATAACCAGACAAGGAAACCAGCACACAACACTCGCAACTTTTTTTTTACAATGAGCATCATAAAGAGACACACATACATAAATGGATCATGAAGTTCCTGCATCTTCCCGCTGTATGTAAGGGAAATCCCAAGGTGGCCCCCGCAGTGAAGATGTTATACATTCCCAGTGAACAATATAGTCGCATCCATTGTGTAAACACTCCAGAGACAGATCAAGGCAAGGTTGATGACACATATGACATGTAGAAATATTGTGGGTGAAAGTGACTGGGTGTTGATGATTCCTCAATTTATAGGAACCCCCCGGCTTCATCTATGAGTACCTCTTCACCACGCATTCACGATGAGCGGAAGTTTTACACATTGCACAGTGGTAAAACGACTGGTATGGATCTCTACGCCTTTCGCATACGTCGCAGTAATTGTATTTCGAGTAAAGATTATCCTCCTGATAGGTGAGCGTGAGAGGATGATCATCACACCTGTGTAGAATCTTGCTGGGAAGCCTGAGGCACTTCCAATCCACAGCGAAATTGCAATCTCTGCATGTAAATGCGCCACGTAACTCATCTCCACATCCACTACATAGCCCTCTATTGAATGGGTAATAGTAAAGGCGGTGTTCATGCCCTTGCAATTTGGGAGTATCAGAAACTAGAGCACATGCAAGGCAGAAATCAGCATAATATGGATAACACATGATGCATTTGTAGGCAAAACTAGCATTGAACTGATACGTGCATCGTTGACACTGAAAAATACGATCTGCTAAAATCAAGGTGAGTGGAAGTTGGTGACCATGAAACTAAAGGTACTTCTTTAAAGGATATTCAGCACACGATCTATGGAGATTGAAATCACATTGTGAACAATGGTAAAATGAAGTTGTGATGTATGAAATGCAACCATCACAAACTTTATCACCCTCAGAATCATCGTTCAAAACCAAGTTATGCTGATGGCTTCTATGTTTTATCTCCGAAGCTGCTACTGTAGTGTCTTCTCCAAGTTCAGTCTCCTTGATAACAACAAAGGCTGATTTCGCTTTGAGTTGCTTGTCTGTGTGTTCCAACTCAAAAGAGAAATGGAAAAACTCTCTATTTTGTATGGCAAAATTCACATGGACAATATAATTGCATTCAATGCAAAAATAAACCCCATGCTCAGCATTTACTTCTTCAGGGCAAGCTTCGCATTTCCGTGTTTTAATCGCATGTTGCCCAAGGATGAAGGTGTGCGAGAGCAGGTGGTGATGTCGTGGAAACTTGAGGATGGGTGACAATGAAATGCAACCTTCATGGACTGTAAGACTGCATTTAGAACAAATATAAGTAGCACATCTCCCCTCTGTGCCGCAGGCATCACAAATGAATGGGACTTGCTTCCAAAACAAGGTGAATGGGTGTTCATGGATTCTTCCACCTTTCACAACAGGTGGTGGGGATGCGAAATCTTGCATGTGGAACAAGAATAAACAAATTCTTGATCACGGGTTTTTTGACAAATTTTACAGGGGAGAGATTCTGGATTGGATTGTAGAAAGAGAGGATGGTTGCGGTGGCAAAGATGGTTTATTTTAGTTGGTACTTCAGCACATGATACATGAAGTTCAAACTTTCAAGGTGAACAGCAATAAACAAACTTGCCTGTATTGGTTTTTTGGCATATTTGACAACGGAGTCCTTCGGTATTGAACTGCAAAACTAGAGAATGTTGGGTATGGAGAAAATGGTTGATTTCAAGAGGCAAATCAACACATTTCTTGTGAATGAGAATTCCATTGCCAAGATCAAAGTATGCAGAATCCCATAACCACTTGCTACATGCACAACACAGAGCATCATTCAGTTTTTCAGGAAAATTTTCGACGGAGACCAATGCATCTTTCTGGGGAACATCTTCAAGCATTCCAAAACTTTTCTCAGCAATGCACATTTGATATGAAAGTGAAGGTAACAAGAACAACGATAAACAAACTTGTCTAACACTTTTTCACAAAAATAACAATCAGGACTATATGGTGCACTTACTAGAAGTTCAAGGCTGTGTTCTCGATGAAAATGGTGATTCATCTCAGCAGGCGCCTCGGCGCACATCCTGTCAAGGAAAAACCCGCAATCTGCACAGCTGAAGCTGGGTCCAGAAATCAGCTCCCCACATGCAGAGCAGTAAACCTTCTCACTTTCGGGGCTCTGCTTCTCGATGAACACAAGTGGATGTTGGTGGCTGAAAAGTTTAAGCGCCATAACTCTCTTTTTCCTCTCGTTTCAATGAAAGTTTTGTTGGCTAATTAGCAGCAGATTGATGTGCAAGTTTGAAGTCGTATGATTCAAAATGTATACTATGGAAATGGGATATTTGTATAATTTACTTTTTTTTAAAGCAAAATAAATAAATAAAGACAAAAGACTATCTTTGATAAAATAATTGTTAAAATTATACATGAACGAACTTTAGTCAAATATGTAATGTGACATATAAACTTTGATTTGATACACTTGTATAAATAAAACTTTGATCTTGATTTAATTGTGCACAAAAAACTTTGTTTTTGATACAATTATATACATTTTTAAAAATAAATATATTTATTTTTGTATTGAATTCAAAAACAAATAAAGTTTAGGAATTGGCTTGCAACCCTTAAAATATTATCCGAATCAATCTATCAAAACCATATTCCTATAGAAAATAATCAAACAAATGGAGTGTGTTTCAAAAACTTCGGTGAGACAATCGAGACAAAATAAATCAAACATTACTTTCTAATAAAACATCGAAATCTTAATAAAGCATAAGCATTTAACATGTCATCGTAACAAAGCAATTC
Organism: Hibiscus syriacus; assembly: GCF_006381635.1. Classification (NCBI taxonomy): domain Eukaryota; kingdom Viridiplantae; phylum Streptophyta; class Magnoliopsida; order Malvales; family Malvaceae; genus Hibiscus; species Hibiscus syriacus. Next base: position 469,900 of record NW_024062618.1, on the reverse strand, counting down.
AGGACAATATCAGCGTGCAAGTTTTACAACAATATCAAATTATTTAGATGTACTGTTATCGATTTTAGCTCGATGGTCTATTAATTACATACAAATACTCGAATCTCACTTCTTAAATTTCTTGATGTTTTGCATGTTGGTATAGTTTATGTTGAGTGTTTTGAATGATAAACATGCTAAATAATCATTTTAGTGATTAGACAATACAAATAGGACCTTGCTAGGCATTCAATTTGTAATTTCTAATATTATTTTGACTTATAATTTGTCATATTTAGAGCTTGGATTTTTTAATAAACATTTTTAAGTATCAAATTTTCTAATGATGCAAATGTACTTTTTTTTATTTAAATAAAAAAATTGATACAATTTTTCATTAATTTAATAATTCTACGTAAAAGTGTGCTCCATATGTTTCTTACCTTTAGGAGATGTATTCTTTTGGAATTTATATTTTTTTAAAGTAAGAAAAAAATAAAAATATTAACTTTTTTTTTAATTTAAGCATCTTAAGATTTTTTTTCCTTCAATCTCAAGGCTATAATTTTTAAAGGTAAAAGGTAGAAAAAAAAAACAAAAAAATATACTCTCATAATTTATATATTCTTTACTTCATCTTCATGTATAACAAGATTTTATATAAAGTAAAAAAATAGTTGTATTGTTAATATCTTTGGAATATGTATTGTTGATTATTATTTAGTTGAGCACAAAATAAATTAAGAAGAAATAATAAGATTCATTTCTTGGTTTGTTATTTTTTTACTCTTTTATCTAGTATTTAATTTATATTTTAAAATTAATCCGAGGTGATTACAATATATAATATTTGTTCAAAAGATTGTCAATCATTGACAATGAACGTTGTGTTCGAACTCGAAACTTTTAAAAATAACAATCATCTCTAAATCTACTAATCCATTAAAAGCAATTAAGATTTGAATTCATCAATAATTTGTTATATCCTCCTTAAGTATAAAAATATGTTTAATATATAAATACTAATATAAAACCAAATTTTAAGATATTTTATTATTTTTAAAATTTATAAGGTGAAATATATAAAAAGCAATTTATGCCCTCTTAAATTACTTATTCCTTAATTTTTCTTTACTCAAAGCATGATTACCTAAGTACTATGGGAATAACATGTTCTTTAAGTCTTGAAGTTCATATATTTTTATTTGAATAATCAATTAAACATAAGATATTCTTAAAGAACTAAAGTAGAAATTATATTAAAAGAATCCATATTAAATTATTAATTTTTGAACGAAATCAAAATGCAAATAAAAAATAGACTTAACAATTAGAACTCATTATGCGACCTTAGTGGTTAAAAAAGTGTTATTATTCTTAGATGTATAAGGTTCAAGCAGCTACGTCTGCAGGATATGTATACATTATTATTAATAAAGATTATAAATAAATATTGTTATCTTGTAATCACCTCAGACTTTTAAAAAAAATAATTAATGTAAGTCATGTTTCTATATTTTAAATCGCAATTAATATTTTATTACTGCAAAAATGAATATTTTTTAAATAATAATATGTCAAAATTTTATATTAAATATTATAATTTACTAGTAGAATATTTTTTAACAATATCAATACATAGAATAATTATCCATTATACTACATAGATTTTCATAGTCACATAATTTTATATAATTTAACTATATTATTATTTTTTTCTATTCATGATATTAAATTTTGAATCTTTGATATTTGTTTAAAAAAACTTAACGCTTCATTCCACTAATTTAACGAGTAATTCACATTATGATCAAAATTTAATACTATGAAATCTTCTCTCATTATTATCAAAATATGACAAATAGAAGGAATAAAGGCTACGAAATGAAAGCAACATAAAATATTTATTAAAAGATGTTGTAATTGTTGGAGGGGCCATGTTGTGGTTCTTATTGGATGCAATCTGTTGTGTGCTTAAAAACAAGCCGACCTTTCAATTGTTCTTTCATCAACTAAATTGTAAGTTTTACTGCAAGCCCACATCACAGTATGGGCAGCTTTTGTATGCTTCTCAAAACCCAAAAATATCACACATTTATATATATGTTTGATCGAACATGTTAATTGGAAAGACATTGGTGACAACAACGTTGCTTTCCTTTGATACTTTAGCCTGGTGGTGGGGAAGGGGATTTGTTGTGAAAAGAGGGTCGATTATGGTGAGTGTTTTGTTGTGGTACATTTATTACAGCGAGTTCTATGATCAATTATAGTTAAAAATGAAAAGTTGTTCAAAACAATTACATTCCGAGTAATCATGCTTCAATTAATAATTTATGGCCGTTCATCACATTGATGAGAAAATGTTACTCGTTAATTGTCACGTTTAATCGCAATTATTATATCTCATCTAGCATGACTTAAAACACATCAGAATGTCACCTTACCAAAGACGGATTTGAAAGTTTAACAATAGAGAAAATTGACATGAGTTAAAAACTTTCAAAAACTTTCAAAAAAATCAGCATGATTTAAAAACTTTCAAACGAGATAAAACGTAATTAACAACAGAAAATAGAAAACAAAACAAAATTAAATTAAAATTAAAATTAAAATTAAAATTTGAAAGTTTAAGTATTTAATCCTATATGTTTTTTAGTAACGAAAATTGGGGGATAGTGGCACCCCGGATGAAATATAACTTCGTCCCTACGGATGACACCTCAAGATTGAAGACGACTAGCATATATAAGGCGGAGACTATAAGATAGTTACCTTCGTTGAGAGCCTTTGTCTTAAACAATTACATTTTGAGTAGTTTCAAGTAATCATATTCTAGTTAGTCGTTTAAAACCCTTTATTCTACAATTCATCTATGATCTTATCATACTAACGAGAGCATTTCATTCGTCAACTACCATATCTCATTTAACGTAACTTAGAACACATCATAATATTACTTTACTAGAATCTATGAGATCAAATCATTTTATTTTTCTTTCACCCATCAATAACAAGATGACATGTGACACCTCAAGACGGGAGACAATTAACATATATAAGGCAGAGACTATGAGAAGAAAATCAAATAACCTTCTTACACTATTGTTATACCTCCTTTATAGGTCACGCTAAGTTGTTTCTTTAGAATTTCATATCCTCTTGCCAACTATGACCTCATGATCTAATTACATAATGATCGGCCCACGTGATTTATTGACAGTTGAGTTTATTCTCCCTTTCGATCTACAAGTAGTTATCATGACCTAACACCTAACATCGACACTAAAGGTTAATATGTAAATATACCTATGACAAGTAGAAAAGGGACTTCTTCATGAATCTTACTCTCCAGTCATATCTCTCTCACAACTCTTCTTCATCTTTTGATCATTTACATCACTAACAAATCATCGTGTCATCACTGATTGTAATTCTCTATCCAAATCAAAAGAGATAAACCACCTACGACCGACTTAAACAACTTGTTCCATTAACAACCACCATTCTCCCACCAAACTCTACCTCCACTCTTTCATCCTCTTCAACTCCGTCCAATATACCTTTTAACTTTCCATCCTAAACAGACTGAACCATCTTCAACCCATCTTTGCATCAAACAAAGCCATTGCTTTCCCATGGTTGTGAAACATAAATAAATACAACAGCGGTAAAATTAATTTTACGGTGGCCATTGAGATCCCTGATGGACATCGTATCTTTTTAGGACTGTTGAAATGTTCCAACTGGGACTGAGTTGTAGGATTTGTCATGTTTGGAGGAATTCAAGAGGCTTAGGGACCCCACACATCACGTGGAGTGGGATTACCCTAAACCCCAAAATCCTACAAAAACAAGAGCAATGGTCACTTACAAATCTCCCCTAATCCTTTCTCAGCCAATTATCGTCCATCTCCCACGTGGGGATCCAAGCCATTCCCATCCCCCACTTCCTTTCTTATATTCTTCCCCCCTCCCCCACACCCATTGCATCACCAATCATGGGGGATTCTTCAACATCATACATACACATGGTGAACTGCTTTTCTCTCTTATGATCATTTCATATGCCATTAGCTCTATGTATGTATGTATGTATGTATGTATGTATGTATGTATGTATGTATGCATGCATGCATGTAAGTACGTATGTGATGTTTTGTTGTTGTTGTTGAACAGGTGCAGCATCTGATAGAAAAGTGTTTGATCTTCAACATGACGAAAGAAGAGTGCATGGAAGCACTGTCAAAGCATGCAAACATCAAACCTGTCATCACTTCCACTGGTAAAAATTTGCTGCTGGTTTCATTTCTTTACTTTCATATTGCATGCAGTAATCGAATTCGAAACAAACCCTAATGATCGAGTTATACACTTGAAAAGGGTTTCATTTTCTCCCACGGTTATCGTAACTTATCGACCCGAAAACTCCGACCAAGCCGAAGTAGGATGTCCTAGTCTTGGATAGAGTAAGTCGTAAATATTAAAATTCGAATCTAAACATACTCTATATACGACATCACCAGTTTCGTTTTACCTTCAACGGTTGCTATGATCACCTCAAACAACCTTTGATCAACTCAACTCGAACCCGGATATATGTGAGGATTGATATTCGAACTCAGACATACTAGATTCAGGGTCGAATCATGATCGAAAATTTTGAAATTCTCGCATAATTACAGTTTGGATATTTGTTGGTTCATGTTTTACCTATTTATCCTTGAATTTTTTGCTTTATATGATCATAGTACTTTTTAACTATATTTGAACAGTTTGGAATGAGCTTGAAAAGGAAAACAAGGAATTCTTTGAAGCCTATGCACAATCTCAGAGCAAAAAAGACCGAATGTCCGAGGAAGAGACAAGTCGGATGATCCAGAAGATGATCTCGGATTCCTCTAATAAAGATCCCGACGAATAAATCGGTCCGATCCGGGGTTTAAATAACGGCCACTACACAATATTCCGGTCAACACTTCCCTATTTCAACCCTTTTCATTATCGATATTCAACGGATTCAACTCCGATGAACCTTATCATATATGTTTCGACCAAAAACACATCCACTCCGACTGTAATTTAAATCCCGTCTAAAATCAAAACCATTGTCCATTCAGTCTTTTTTGAGGGGCAGTGGTCCTAGTACACATGTTCTATACTACGGAAGATCACGGAGTATTTCATTTTGTTTATATTTGGTCCCCCCTTCTCCGTATAAAATCTAAGCTACCCTAATTTGAATAACCAATAACCGTGCACCACGTCGGCACTGTCGCAATAAAATTCGAAGGAAAATACAAAAAAAGGTATCTTCGTAATTTTAATTCAATCTTCGTCGAAGTTGCTTGTGGTCGTATCATATTTTATAAATGTAAACGAAGTTGGACAGTTGTATCTATGTTTTTTGTTGTATGTAAATTGAAGGGGACAGTTAATGATATAATGACGACATATGAAAATCTCTGCGCCATCCTGTCTTTGTATAAAATTCATTTTGGCTTTGCCTTGTCTCGTACTATTGTTAGAATTTCGAGTATATTTATGATAATTATTTGATATATAGATGGTATATTTTTTATAAATTATTAATATTTGATTATTTATATTAATATCAATAATAGATACGTAATGATGAATTAATTTTTTTATAAAATATTTATAATTACTACATCAAATAATAATAATGTATATTAATAATGTTAATGTTTTATGAAGAAAAGTTTTGTGAAGAAAAAAAAAAGCAAAATAGTGGGGAATCCATGGACCTGAGCAGCCAGGTCATAGTCGTGCATTTTTGTACGCCATTAATGCATGTGAAGGTGAATGAATGGAATATTTTGGAATTTACACTCAAGACAAGTGTAGTGGCAGGAATATGAAAGAAACTTTATACATATTCAAAGAGTGAACATTTTTGTGATTTGATTTGATTTGAGTTGGATCTGATTTTAATAATATAAATTTTAATTTAAATACGTTAATTGGGTTTAGATTAAAAAATAATGAAATTAATTATTTATAGAATATTAAGATAGGTTTTCTAATCGAGACATGAGTGGTCTGTTTTAGAAAATAGATATTAGTTTGAAAATTTTAGGCGACATCAGTCATGGTATTATTGTTATTGTCGATATTTTTTTATTTTTTTATTATTTTCTTTATTTTTTATATTATATTATATTATTATTTTTCTTTTCTTTTCTTTTCTTTTCTTTTTTAATAATTATGTTTTTATGGTACATTGTTTTACTCTTTCTGACACTTTTTTTTTATGTTCTTGTAATTTGACTTTTACATTTATTTATCTTTCTTTTCATAATTGGGATTTGACACCGCCATGACTAATCAAGATGATATTTGTTTGTTATCATATTGATGTTCCCTATTTTGGATCTTCATATTAGATTTGGATAAGTGATTTGCGTTTGTGAATAGTTTTCTCATGTCGCTCGACTTTGATTTATGGTTTGTTGGTAGTTTTTCAATAGCTTTGAATAAATATAAATTTTAAAGAAAACATATATTATTTAGCTATATATATATTAATTATTTAATTTTTAGTGCAATCAACCAATAAAATTTATTTGAATGGAATCTCACCAACTTGATATGTATAATGATTTGTAAGTAGTCCAATTGTTCCAAATTTGAAAAAAAAAAAGAAGTAGAAAGGATAAAACAAGTCTGAGTAAGCAATAGATATTTGAGTAGCCTTATCTTTTTCTTAGATTACATAATCTTATAAGATGTATATAGTACAAACCATAGCTTGGATGAGGTGACATGGTAGCACTAATTTAAAAAAAATGTCATATTTAATAAAAAAAATTATCAACCTATATCTTATTTTAAAAATTAAAATAGCAATTTAATAAAATAAATATTTAATAAAGATGCATTAATTTTAATTCGTAAAATTGTTTAAAGATAACATTTTCATATTTATATAGATATGAAATGTTAGAAAGTATCCTTATAAGATCAAATTATCTTAATATTCATCAAATTTGGATCAAATTATAATCTTTAAATATGAATTTCCAAAATTTTATATATTTTCTACATTCGATGAGTTGCTATGAATATTTGTGAAACTAAAGTAAATAATTTTAATATCCTTTTCCTCAAAATTTATATATTTTCTAAATTTCAACCTATTAAATATATTCATATGTGTGTATGTGAATTCATATAATTTTAATTACTTTTTCCTTATATAATCGATTATATTTGAAAATAAAAATAATTAAATCATAAGTCATGAGACAGGAGACAGGAGACAGGAGGAAGACAAGCAATATGAACGGACAAAACAAGCCTCCCGATAAGAACATTGTCCTATTTTATGGAATATACAATGTTTTTCTTTAAGGAAAAGCTTTCATGGAAAATTACATGCCAGACAATGTCCACTTGTTTCAACCGTTACAGTTAATTCAATTACTTAAATGAATTTAAAAGATATTATTATAATTTTTTTTTGTATAAACCATTATTTTTCAATTATAGAAATGACCATCCAGCTCAGTTGGTAGAGCACAAGGTTCTTAATCTTGAGGTCGTGGGATCGAGTCCCACGGAGGGCATTTCATAATTCGGAGGTCTCTTACGGAAGATGCTCTCAACCTGATGTTGGGGGTAACTTACTATCTTACCTCCCCCTTACCCCATACATATGGGAAAAAGAGACAGTCATTTTATTATTTTTCAATTATAACGTTAAGAAAATGATTGTTTCTTCACACTATTCTACTGTCACGAATAATATAGAAATTAAACTAAATTTTTATAGAGATTTGACGAGGATAAAATATGATAGAAGATTAATGATAAAATTATTATTGATGATCTGCGTTATATTGTACATGATATTATTTACGGTGATAAAGTTGTGATTTATCCCTTCCTGATTCAATTGTATGTTTGTTTTTTAGAGTGAACTTTGGTCAGGTGTAAGTTCTTTGGATTATTTTTAGTTTTTACTTAGTTATGTTGTACTCTTTTCCTCTCCATATATCCAATTCATAGTTCAAATAATCCAAATTTAAAATAATTCGGAATATAGAATGATCAAAATTCAAAATGGCTCAAATAAATAATCTGAAACCATATAGGCTATAACCTAAAAGATATGAAATCGATAATTATCAAATTCAAAAAATTTGAATGACTTAAACCTGAAAATATTTGAAACTATTTGAATTTGAATTAAACTCAAAATCAAATACATCTTAGAATTACCCAAATTTAATCGGATATAATCCAAACTCAACCGACATGTGCATAGATAATTCTTGTGAATTAGATTAATTAATTAATTAAGATGTACCAAAGCCACAAATCAACATTAGAATCACATTGAAAGTCACTATTTAAACTCGAACGACGGGCCATTCATATGAAATTTTGAGCCAACAAAAAAAGAGTTTTTAGCAGTGCTCAGAAACCAGATTTAATGTCTTTTGAAACAAAAATCACGTCGTTTTCTCTCTCAAACCTCGAATTTCCATATTCATATCTATGGTTTAACCATTTGATTATGTCTGAAAACACGATTTCGATGTTTTCTGGTGTTTCACCATATAACAACCCATGCCACGTCCCAAGATAAAGCTTCAATGTCTTGTTTGAACTTGATGCGACGTCGTACAGTTGTTGGCTTACTGTTTTATCCGTTACTTTATCATCTTCTCCATGAAGAACTATAAATGATAATGACACCTATTAATCAAATTATGATATTGTCAAAATTCCAATCTAAAATTAAGTGGGTGTGATCGTCAGATCGGATCAGATAAAAAATACTTGTTCCCAATGAAATCAATTAGTCTAATTTGATCTGAATCGATCTTTTAATTCGATTTTTCAACACTATTTATAAAGTAATAGTTATAACTAACCTCATTGAGTCTTTATTCCACCTCAATGCTCATCTTTAAAAGCTCATTGCCTGTATTCAAACGAGGACGATCTTAGTAGCAATATGGATTTGCTCTAATCTGTAATCAGTTAATTAACATTAGCAATCAACAAATATTGGAAAAAAAACAATAACTTTTAGTGAAATTAAAACAAGTATTTGAACCATCGTCGGTATAGACCTCTACTGACAAAACATAACTATCCGAGTAGGATTAATAATCTATATCGAAAATCAGATGTGTCACTAGAGTTATCGCCATCAATTTAGAAATTGTTTTAAGTCCGTAGTTAATTTAATTTTTACCTTTACCGACGACTTCAACTGTAAAATCTATCGAAATAGAAATGTATGACTATGGCTTCATCGCATCTATACCGATATTACACTCCGTCGCTACTAGACATGATATATTGATATCGAATTTAAAGTGCCAGTAACAGTGAACCGCCGCTATATATGGACTTGAAAAGTGTCGGTAAAGGCGTCGGTAAATACCAGAGCCCTTATCTCAGGTCTTTTGAAAGCAGCGTCAATAACATCTTGGCTTGGAATTATTCTCCAAGTTGGTAAAAAATTGCAAAGCTTTCCAAAGCACTTATGACTAAAGGATGTGGCTTCATTTCATCTGCAATCTGTGAATAAAAATTTTGTTAATCAATATTTTATTTTCTTTTACATATTAAAACTTTAATATATATAATTGATATAACCACTGGTTTCTGATATATTAGTCGACTAAACTGAATCGAGTTCTGAAATGACAAAAACGACCCTCCCAACTCAGTTTGCTCCATTCGCAAACACTATGATTTGAACCCCATGACATTGCTTAAGAATCTAGTACCTCATCTCTCTAGACCAACTGATAGTTGATAAATTTTTAATATATTTATTAATTCATATATCGACATTATTTATATTTTTAAAATATGAGACAATATATACATATAAGACTTAAGACTTAATGTTGCTCGAAGTCTTCGAACTTTTTGAAGATAAAAAATTAATTATGACCTTTAGTATTTTTTTTAAAAAATATTTTTATTTTAAGTTCTGTAATTATAATTTTAATGTTATTTCAAAGTTTTTTAATACAATTATAGTCAATATTATTAATTTTCTTAAACTCACAATTTTACCTAAAATGAAAATTTTCAAAAAAATCATTTTTTATATTTTCATTTTTTTATATTTTAATCCTAAAATTAAAAAAAAATAAAAGTAAAATCGTCGACAATTGTCTGTGGTTTTATCAAAATCATCCTTAATTATCGATGATTTTATTAGTTATTGTAACATTTATATTGTTTCCCTAAATAATTTCATATTATTTCTACCCTCAATGTTTCTCTAATTTAGTCAATGAAAACTTCTAAATCCAATTCAAACACCAAACTTAATTAAATTCCTACGTTAAAGGAAGGTAAATAAGGCAAAACCTAACAAGGAACGTTGATAGGGTAGAGGATTCAAAACAATAATGTTTGTAATAATAAAATAAGGGTGAGATTACCTTACACATGGGGGCAACAAGGACTGCCCCATCCCAATATTCAGGCTTTTTCCTATGAATCATCAATAACACTGCTCCCCCCATTGATTCCCCTAACAAAATCCTCATCTTCCTTTTGTTCTCTCTCTTCTCTGAAAATTCCATACAAAAATAAATAAATAAAATAAATCATTAATGGAACAATATGATTAAAGATTTGATTTTTTATTAGTTTAGGGTGATTATAAGATATATAGTATATAATATTTAAAAAACTTCAATCATTTGACACTGAAGGTTCAAATACCCCGATAGACAATGCGCTCAAACCTAAGACTTTTAGAGATAACGATCGTTTTTTTAACCACTGAGGTCACTTGTTTCATGCACGATTAAAGTTTTGATTTATATACTATTAACTTTTATTTAAATCGAATATACATTTAATTGAGTTTAAATTTAGAGTCAGATTATACCGATTTATAAATTGCGTAAAAATCAAAACAAAAGAAGTTGAAAAATTACCACATATTTGAGTGAAAAAAGTGGAGCAATCATCAACAACATTGTCAAAGGTTGAGATATAGCCTTGCAAACCAGATGACTTCCCATGGCCTTCATAATCTATTCCATAAACTGCAAATCCAGCTTTCACCAACCGAATTGCAGTTGCTGAAAAATTGAAAATCAATCGTAATCAATTCTGTATTACTTCAACTCTTCGAATTTTTTTCTTTAATCATCCGTGTTCGGTATCTGAATTCTTGTCGAGTATCGATATATACTTACAGTTCATGGTGATGCTGCATTCCATGGCATAACCATGGCAGATGAAGATTAAGCCTTTGGGTTCTTCCTTCACCGGTACCCATTTGCATGTAAATAGCTTTAAACCTCGAGAATTCAAGATATATTCCTGTAAAATTATCTAAGAAAATCATTTCAGAAACTGAATATACATACATCCAAGAATCAGAGAAGCCAATAGACTAACCTCGTCGTATCGAATAATTCCATTTTCGAGATCCTGAAAACATCGAAAAACGAAGGTAGATAATAGGATCATAAGAAATAAACATTAATAAATCATTAGGAAGAATGCAAAAGAACAGAACAAACCATGTTCATTCTTTATTGTGTTTATTTAGAATATATAGCTCAACTTAGTATTGGTAAGCTAATGTGATGAAAGAATAGAGATTTATGATGGGTTTGAGGCAATTTTGTGGTTAGATCTAAAGTTATACATACACACACTAATATTATATATATATATATATATATATATATATATATATATATTATATAGAGATAGAGAGAGAGAGAGAGAGAGAGAGAGAGAGAGAGAGAGAGAGAGAGAGAGAGAGAGAGAGAGAGAGAGAGAGAGAGAGAGATAGGGGTGTTCATTCGGTTAAAACGGTGGCCGACCGAACCGAATTAACTAAATTTTTTTTTCTTTAACCATTAACCGAACCGAACTTTTTTATGAAAAAATTAACCGAACCGAACAAATTTCGGTTAATTCAGTTAATTTTCGAATTAACCGAAATTTTTTTAAATTTTTGAATTTAATATTTTTTAAATTAAAAAACAGTTTACAATATCTAATTAATTTGATTCAAACATTATATTAAAATAAGATATTGTATCTATCAATTTAGTTCAAAAATAACCAACAATATTGCACTTCTACCAAATAAATCAGAACAAAGTGCAGAATGCAGAACTGGAAGCATAATTCAGTATACAAACGGTTTACACTTTAAGTGTTGGTGCATGAAGAAGGTTGTGCTAACTACTAAGTTGTTTACTGATGCTGCCATACCAACCAAGATGTTCTCTATCAAGTGCAGAATAATTCATATCTTAAGAGAACATATTACCTGCACAATGCACAATATAAAAATAAAGAGATGCAAAATTCAGTTCGAACTATCAAAAACAATAAAAACAATCCAAGGTATAAACATCAAATATATCTATTAAGTATCAACCAATGCTAAAATATAAGTGCTAAGCTAACTCAATCTAATGTAATACAATCTTATTTTAGGTTGATGAAGCTATTAAAATGAATGTAAGGGAAGAAATTACCACAAAAAACAGTATTCAAAATACTCCTTTGCACCAACTGAATCCTCCCAAAAAATTTCCATTTGCATTATCTCTACAAGAAAAAATATTATTTTAAATCTAAAAATACAGTAAAAAACATATATAAAATTAAAAAATACATTGCAATAATGCAATTTACAATTAATGCATACCCTTCAACTCATACAGTCATACTCACAGTGCTGCAGTGCAGAATCCTATGAGCTCATGAATTGAGGGTAGGTTGTAATGCATTCTAAGATAAATCTAAAAGTTAAAATGATTAATAATTAATGTTGTGTCAATTCTCCTCAAAGTAAAATTAATTAAAATTAATTAATAAAGAATCAACATACCATTATCAATCTTGTCAAGCTCTTGAATTTGTTCTTCAAACTTCTTGATCTCCTATTCGGTTGATGACTTTTTAATATAGTCTTGAGTACACACAAGAGCTTGTACCATTTTAGGAGTTAAAGAACTCCTAAATTGATCAAGCACACGTCCACCGGTACTAATGCAGACTCTGAAGCGACGGTAGAAAGCGGTATAGCTAATACATCTTTGGCCATATTTGACAGAACTGGAAATCTAGGGCTATTGACTTTCCACCATGACAAGATATCAAATTCATCATCATAATTCTCAACGGCCTCCCCTAGATATTTATCTAATTCAGATGTTTTGATCCTCACCACTAATTTTAATCACACGCCTTTTATACAAATCTTTCATGCGTCTTTTCACTTTTTGTTGCGGTTCAGAAATTCTCACATTTAAATGGTTTTCATCACTAGAGACTCGAGGCTTATACTCATCATACAATTCATTCAAAGTCTCTTTCAGCTTTTGCATCACTTCAAAACTTTTTTCTGAATCATACATCTCACTAAGTGCAAATTCAAGATAACTTAATTTCTGCCTAGGATCTAAAACACAGCCAACAAAAACAAGCATATTCATCTTCTCAATATCACCCCAATATTTCTCAAATTTATCTTTCATCCTCATGGCCATAACACTAAATTCAACATCAACACTTAATTGAACATCCCTTAAAAGTATGCAAATTTCAGTAAGTTCATCAAAAAAATTGTTAGATGTGACATATGAAGTACCTGAAACTCGCAAAGTGACTTCATAAAAATGTTCCAAGAAATCCCTCAAGTTTCTAACACAAGTCCAATCATTTACAGTTGGCCAGCCCTCTCCTAACTCAAGTTCAGCCCTAAAATTTGTATCTTGCTCCTCAAATCTCTCAAAAGCTCTCTCAAAATTTTCAGCAGTGTCTAACATTAAATATGTAGAGTTCCACCTAGTACAAACATCAAGACATAACATTTTTTGCTCTTAATTTTTTCCATCTCAACACACTCCATGAACTTTTTCAATCTAGCTAGAGATTGTCTCACATATTTCACAGCCCCCCTAACACGTGCAACAGATTTTTTCATTTCCTTTAAACCTTCAACAACAATCAAATTCACAATATGTGCAATACATCTTATATGAAGATATTTACCATTTGCAATGCAACCCCCTCGAGGACTAAATCTCTTTCTTAAATAACCAATAGCAACATCATTCGAAGTTGCATTGTCAACGGTGACAGTGAACAACTTATCAATCCCCCAATCTAATAAGCATTTTTCAATCATCAGCCCAATTGCATCTCCTTTATGACTAGAAATTGGATAAAAACTTATGATTTTCTTATTCAATTTCCAATCGTTATCAATAAAGTGCACATTGAGACACATATAATTAACTCTTTGCATAGAGGTCCACGTATCAGTAGTTAAACAAACTCTAGAACATGAACTTCTTAAATATTGTTTCAGTTTAGTCCTTTCATCCAAGTACAACTGATAAATATCTCTAGTTATAGTCAACTTGAAGGAATACGAAACTTGGGGCATGCTACAGACATAAATTTTCTAAATCCTTCACTCTCAACAAACTTGAAAGGCAATTCATCAGTCACAATCATTTGGGCTAAAACCTTTCTAGTTGTTTCTTGATCAAATTTCCAAGTTGTGAGATGTCCTACTTCTCCTCGAATATTTTTACTAGGTAACACTAAATTGCTTTGATTAGTGTCAATGTTGTTAGGGTTTTTCTTACATTGTTTCATGTGATATATTAATGACCCAGTTCCATTTTTTTCCCATCACAACAAAATTCTTTCTCACAATGATTGCATCTACCCTTGCCTTTACCTTCACTATTTAAAAACTTAGTAAAGTGAGTCCATACTTCTGACCTTAAAGGAATAGCTTTCCGTTTACTTGCAGTCCCTCTTGTGTTGTTGATTTGACTTGAAGCTTCAGTCGTTGAATTTGTAGAATTTGATAAAGGGGGTGAAACACTTCCCTTAGCAGATGCTGCCATATTGGATATCTACAACAAAATATGAGAAGTAAAAAAAAGTAATAAATAATCACATTAAGATAACATAACTCAAAATAAATCAGAAAGCATAACTAAATACCATTTTTTTTTATTACAAAAGAATACATTTCACGAATGACTATTTAAAGACTGACACCAAAAATATCAAGTAGAATATTTACACTGGAGTGATAAATAAACCAAATACAGGGAAAAAGGATAAAGCAAATGGTTCCCTACTTGTTCATTATAATTATCGCTTCACCCTCAAAATTTTCAATTTGCATAAAAAATATTTAGTTTTGTCATTGTTTTAATTGTTAGACCACTGGACTTCAATTTTCAAATTCTGTGGTGGCCCGTTTTTTACTTTTCCAAAGGAACTTAAATACCATTTAATTACTAAAGCTCATTATCATTTGGATTTTAAAGAAGTTGGGTAAATACGCAATTGGAAAGAAAGTTGAAATTCACCAGGCCTCTGACAATTTATTGCTAATATTTGGCTTTCTCTTTACTACTGAAAAAACCACAAGTCAAGATGTAAATTGGTGGCCTATGGCTTTCTAGATTTTTTGCACATGTTCACTTATGAATTCGAGCTCTAGAATTAGAAAGAAAAAAAGGATTCGTGTAGTAGTTACACAGGCACAACCATCATTTCCTCTGTAAGCAAGGTTTTATTTTTCCTTTTATATCAAATTTTAAGAGAAGCAAATACATAGATATTGTGACCAAGATACCTTAAAACCCCAGAACAAGAAGGTCACCAAACAGAACCGAAACATGGAACCAAAACAATAAACAAATAAAAGAAAGGAAAAAAATCCCAAACACAGAAACGATATCAAATCACAAACCCTAAATCAAACAAAAACAAGTGATTAAAATTTTTAGGGGAGATGTAAACTAATCAAAGAGAAAATCTAGAATTTTTAAGTTAGAAAACTAACCTGAATCGATATTAGAGAGACTGAGAGAGAGATAGAGAGAGAAGGAATGAGGGTTTGATGAAAGGCGAAAGCTCGGGTGGGGGTGAGGAACTGAGAATCGTGAGATGAGAATGAGATTGGTAAAAGTTTACATTTAGTTTTAGGTTATTTATTTATTTAGTTTTAAAATTTAAATGGGTTTTAAAATTTAAATGGACAGTGGGTTGTTGTATGAGTCTGATGGGTTGTGGCCTGGGCTGAGTTATATATATATATATATATATATATATATATATTATATGTATTTAATTCGGTTAATTCGGTTAATTAACCGAATTCGAACCTAATTAACTGTTAACCAAATTCTAAAAATTTTCTTAACCGTTAACCGACTGAACTAATTCGGTGGCCGACCGAATTAACCGAACTAATTCGGTTAGGTCGGTTAACCGAATTAGTTCGAAAATTTGAACACCCCTATATATATATATATAGAGAGAGAGAGAGATGGGGGATGTATACCAATTAATTTGGTGGGATTTTTGGCCTTTAGGAAGAGTTGCTAGACTCCTATCCCACTTGGGATCCAAGGGTTTGATTCTCTTTAAATTAATCTTCTAATTAATTGAGGGGGTAAATTACGATTTTCATCACTAGACTTTAGTTATATTTCTGTTTTGGTTATTAAACTTTAAATATATTCAATTTAATCACTTAACTTTAATATTAAACAATAAAGTGACATGATAAGTTTTTTGTTGACGTGTGTCGTAACCGTCTTTCGGTTGGGCCCCGAAATTGGGCTTCGACTTGAAAAATGTGGATTGGAGTCGCCATCGACCATTTTAAAACGAATTTAGGTGGGTCGGACACCATCTTACCTGATCTGCGTTTTTACCATAAATGTATCGGGTTCGGGAGTCGGTTACGGTCAAGGAAGGATTAACACCATTGAACCGCCCTTTCGGTACCAATTAATTTGCCGGTTTTCTTAGTTGCTAAAAATTCAAAATTAAAATTAAAATTTAACATACCCGATTCAAATTACTTACAATTGATTGATTTAAATACACTTAAAAGATAAAAACATTAGATTCGTAGCTGAGTATAAAATTGAATTAGGATAGCAAGTGTGCAAACGTGAGAATAATAAATAAACCAAGAAAAAATGGAAAATAACAAAACACGTAAAAAAAAAACAAAATGAATAAAATGTTAAAAAAAGACACAAATAAAGGGAAAAATTAATGGAGTAAAAAAAGGTAAAAGAAATTAAAAAGGAATAAAAATAATGTGTACTATAAAGTAGTATTTACTAAAACAAATAAAAATAATAATATATAATACAAATAAAACAAGTAAAAAAATAATATATATGATATTAAGAAAAAAATAGAAAAAAATAAAATAAAGTAAAAATAATATATATATAAACAAAAAAATAGAATATTAAGAAAAAATATATATAAAAACGTATAAAATATAATATTAAGAAAAAATATATATACATAGCAAATGGAGAAAAATTAATACATCTATACATATATATATATATATATATATATATATAATAATGAGAGATATATAATAAAAATAGTATATATAAAAAAGGAATATAGTAAAAAAATAAAAAAATATATATATAATTAAAAATATATATATATAGGGGATGAAATTAATATAAAAGTAAAATTAAAGGGAAAATTTCAAGGTAAATTAAAGATTAAGATTGACTTAGGGGGAATATTAAATACTTTAAAAAAATGAACATGCCTCGGGAGTAGATCTAGGTTCGAAACTTCAAAACCCCACCCCTTTTTGGTCATCGGTGCAAACCACGCTTTAGGTTATTCGAACCAAATCTCAAGAAAAATAACATGCACATGCGAGAAATGAACGATTCAATGTAAAAAAAGATGCTACCTTTTATTTCCTTTTCGAATCGTTTACAATATCTTTGCCTCTGTATTTTTCGTGCTTTCCTCTGTATTTTGTATGTAAATCGTGTGTTACAAATGGGGAGGATTACATGTATTTATAGTGAAAAAAACTAACTATTTTTATAATCCTATTAACAATAGAATCCTAATGCAACTAGACTCCTTGCTCGGTTGTTGCACGTTTGTTGATGTGGTTGTTGCTTTAAAGATATGGTGGTGGAAGAGTCCTCTTAGGAGATGAATTCTTGCTAGTTCTATCTTTTAAGAAAATAGGTGTCTACAACTGCCATTCTTTGTCATTTTTCGTGGAACGAAAAATAGGACAAAGATAAAAAGACACAAATTTTTGTTCAGTGGAGTTGAAGAATAACTCCCTGTCAAATTGAGTTACGAATGGCTCATCCGTCGCGAAGTCGAGTCCATCTTGAAATGATTTGAATCAGAATGTGGCTTCTCGTTGTAGTCCACTTTGGTCTTCTTCTCGGTTTAAAGACCTTGGCTAAAAATTCGACTGGAAAGTAATCCCTTGACTCCACAATGTGATTGATATGCTCTCGAACTGAATGAAACCGAACTCGAAAAGTCTTCATTGACAGATAGCTTTTCTCGACTTAAGCTATGCTGACGGAAAAAATGCTTCTTACTATTAAGGTACGGCTAACCCAGATCTTCTTCTCGGCTTGAAAACCTCGATTACAGCCGGACAATAATGTGATTGAGGTGTCATCGATCTGAATGGAATCGAACTCGACAATTTTCGTTGACAGATAGTGTAACATCCCAAATTATGGATTAGTGACCAAATTGTAAAGTTTCAAAATTTGATGACTAAAGTAGAAGAATGAAATAGTTCAATGATTATTGGATATATATGATGAAGGTTATTTAGTAATTATTAAAAGAAATAAAGGGTAAAATGGTCATTTGATCATTTAAGGAAAAAAAAATGGAATTATATACACGTGGAAGCCAAGAGCAAAGGTAAGTTTGATTTAGCTTTTGATTTCTTGAAAGTTTTAAGTTGGATTTGAGTCTTTGAGGGTTATATAAGCTTAAGGAAAGCTTATATAAGTTTAAAACACCAAAGAGATAGAATTAGAAAGGAATTTCTATTAAGGGTTTATAAATGAACTTTTATTATAGAAAGGTTTTTGAAGTTCTAAAGTTGGATTTGACTTGCCATCAGCTTAATTAAGAAGTATTAAGTGTTAGAATTGGATTTGAAACATGTGGAAAATAGGGTATGATTCTTGAAATTCCTAAAGAGGAGAGGATATTAAGGTTAAAGATGAGATAAATGAATATTAATGAGTTTAATTATGTATATGAAAGTTAGGAATATGAAAGGAGTGGAAATATGAAGGATTTAATCCAAAAAGAAGGATTTTTCGGGTTCAAAAAGAGGTTCTGGGAAGAGTGCATCGATGCATATTCATAGTGCACCGATGCATCAATGTTAAAACCCAGAAATTATTTGAAGGTGCATCGATGCATTGGTAGTGCATCGATGCACTCTTTTAAAATAAATACATCGAATGCAATTTGTGCATCGATGCATAAGTAGTGCATCGATGCATCCCATTAATAAGGAAACATCGAATGCAATTAGTGCATCGATGCATAAGGCATGCATCGATGCAACCCAGTAATAATACAACATCGAATACATTTTATGCACCGATGCATCAGTAGTGCATCGATGCATACCTTCATTAAAAGATGAAATTGACTTTTCTCTTGGTCTAAAGAGTGAACCATTAGAGTATATTAGTTATAATACTAATATAGATCTATGTATGATGATGTAGATGTAGAACGTGATCCCGTTCCGGATCAATTGAAGGATTTTAATCGAATCAAAGCAAAGCTAAGGTGAGTGCACCTTCTCTAGTATGAGGTTCAAGGGAAAATAAGACTTGTGATAAGTCTATTCCAATAGTGAAAAACATGAATTCATAGAAGTATGTATTTGTTATGATTTATATGTGCATGGGTATATGTGTTATTGATATGAATATGGTAAGTAAAAGGGATTAATGGCGATGATAAGATAATAATAAGGATAATGAAGTGATAGGTATATGTGAATATAGGTATTGATTTTTTGTATGTATTGTAAGATGATATGTCTATGTGGTAACATGATAAGATGACAATGAGTTACATGTCATAGGAACACATGAGAAATATTATGAGCCATATGAAAGAGAAAGTATATGTGATACATGAGGGTGAATCCTATGTGACATATGAATATGAATTCATATGAAAAGTGACATGAATTACATGAAAGAAACTACGTGATTACATGTATATGTGAATGAACCATGAGCTTATATGAATATGATATGGTTACATGAATATGTAAAAGGATATAAAAGATAATGCCCATGTTATGTGTCATGAGAGCTAGGGGTATAGTTGGCATGCCAAGAGTCGAGGGTCTATGGTCCTTCGGATATATATGTATTCTTTGGAACATGTGTGAAGTCTGGTGAGACACATACTTGATCCCTAGTATATGTATATGATTCTTAAGGAGTGATATGTGGTCCTTCGGGACATTATTATATGGCACTACGGTGTAATTCTACGCGGCACTCCGATGCAATTCTACATGGCACTTCGGTGCAATTATATGAGCTGTGGTGACAGCATTAGTGCACAACCTCTATGTACTCGCATATCTTTAGTTCTCACATGAGTATCATGGGCTATTAAATAGATAATATTAATAAAGTGATAGGATAATATGTTTGTTCCCTTGTGGAATTTCATGTTTGATATTGATTGTACAAATGGTAACTTATAAGACTATATGATGAAAGGAATCAATGATAGTGATAAAATAAGAAAGAAATGAAGATGATAATATAATTGATTGAGTGTACGTGTTTTATGATAATATATATATATGGTTTACATGACATGGTATGTGTATGTGCAATTGGTTATGGTATATGTTATATGATATGGACATAAGAGATCATAGGAACATGAGATAAGATATATGAATGATAAGGACATATATGTATGCATATATTCGTTACATGTAAAAGTATGAGTGGTATGAAATGATAGTAAGAATTGTTTAGGTATGATTATTAGTACCGTTTACCTTATAAGTTTTTATGCCTCACTAAGTCTTCGACTTAGCGTGTGATTGTTTCACACGTAGGTTTCGAGAAGAGTAAAGAGTAATGCGGAGCAAGACAGGTCAGTTCTCCTTACCAAATGTCAGATCAGAAAAATATATGTACTGGTTATAGAGTGTAGTTGGCATGTAGTCTAAAGATATAAATTGTATGAACTCTGATATATTTTGTAAACGTTTTGAATGAGTTAACTGTTATCAAAGTTTTTAAATTACTCACTATTTTATACGAATAAATGTTTGAAAAGTCAATGTGACACTTCAGACTCGTATCCGGGTCGGATACAGGTTGGGGTGTTACAGATAGCCCTTTTTACCTTGAGCTATGCTGTAAATTTGATTTACCTCTGAGTTGAATGTAATCGAACTCGGAGGTCTTTGGTGATAAATAACCCTTCTTTGAGTTGGATATCATTTGTCATGAAGTTGAAATCCAATATAGAGATGGATGCTGCTTGTGTACACGATTCCCCTTCGTCGTGAAGTTGAAACCGCGAGTAGCTCCTTCGTCGTGAAGTTGAGCCTGGTAATTGGATATCCTTCATCGTAAAGTTGAAATCCAAGTGGGTAGTATTGTTCCGAGTCCAATATCCTCCATCGTGAAGTTGAAATTGGCTCTGGAACTGAGAAATTGTTTGTTGACAGCCAGCCGCCTCTTCGCTGTGAAGTTGAGCTTATGTTGTCTCGAGTTCAATATCATTCGTTGTGAAGTTAAAATTGACTCTGAATGAAACTGAAAAGTTGTTTGTTGACAATCAGTCGCCCCTTCGTTGTGAAGTTGAGTATGTGTTGTTTTGAGTCCAATATCCCTCGCTGTGAAGATGAAATTGGCTCTGAAACTGGGAAGCCCCTTCGTCGTGAAGTTGAGCCTCAAATGGCACGATATCCTCTGTCGTGGAGTTGAAATCGTGGATGTGCGGGTACGATATCCTCCGTTGTGGAGTTGAAATCGCTGATGGCTCTTTCGTCGTGAAGTTGAGCCTTGACTTAAATATCTTTCGTCGTGAAGTTGAAACCGTGGATGACCCCTTTATTGTGAAGTTTGGCTTCGAGTTAGATATTCTCCGTCGTGAAGTTGAAATCTACTCTCGAGCAAATTGTGTCGCTTTGAGTTCAATATCCTTCGCCGCGAAGTTGAAATTGACT
Organism: Hibiscus syriacus; assembly: GCF_006381635.1. NCBI lineage: Eukaryota > Viridiplantae > Streptophyta > Magnoliopsida > Malvales > Malvaceae > Hibiscus > Hibiscus syriacus. The sequence continues at coordinate 447,846 of NW_024062618.1, read as the reverse complement.
CTAGCTAAAACCTGAAAAAGTTATGCATATATGTGATGCTTTGGATACAATGCTCTTAGGTGTGCCTAAAATGCATATGCAATATATGTTATCTTGGGGCTCTGGAGAGAAATCTCGATCTCCGGTTGCCTTTCTGGAATCTTGATTCTTGAATCTTCAAGTTCTGATCCCTGATATTAAATTCTTCAAATGTTCAAATCTGATGTGCACATTCTATTTTTGATTTGAGAAATTCTTCTCGACCATCTCAAGTATGTGTCTAAGCTGAGTGTAACGGTTCAGATGATGCTTCAAGAGAAGTTGTCTCGAAAGAGATAGAATTCGTTTCAAGGGAAACGATCTCAAAGATATATGTTGTTTCTTGAAAAAGGTCTCAAGGGAAACAAAATTTTGTTTTAAGGGAAATAAATTTGAAGATTTTGTGTTTTAAGAGAAACTGTCTCAAGGGAGACAAAATTTGTTTTAGGGGAAATAAATTCAAAGATTTTGTTTCAAGGGAAACTGTCTCAAGAGAGACGAAATTTGTTTCAAGAGAAACTGTCTCAAGAGAGACAAAACTTAGTTCCAAAAGAAAATTTCTTAAGGGAGATGAAATTTGTTTCAAATAAAACATATTCAAATAATTTGTTTCAAGGAAAACTGTCTCAAGAGAGACAAAATTTGTTTCAAGAGAAACTGTCTCAAGAGAGATGAAATTTATTTCAAGGGAAATGTTTTCAATGTTTATGTTTCAAGAGAAACTGTCTCAAGGGAGACAAAATTTGGTTTCAAGGGAAACTATCTCAAGCGAGATAAAATCTTCTTTTTAAAAACAGTCTTGAGTGAAATGAAATGCCTTATTTCGAGTGAAATAGTCTCAAGTGAGACAAAGTCTGTTTTAAGAAAAGCAATCTCAAGTGAGATAATCATCTGCATTAAATGAGACTGTCTCAAGCGAGACAAAATTATATTGGAAAAGTTGAATCTGAAGATGAATGTCGATCTTTCAATCTGTCGAGTTGGTTGAAGTGTGACTTCTTGCTGCTGAGTTAAGCAACCACCATCGATTTTTACAAACTCTTTTGAATAAAGTATCTTTCGCCTTGAAGTTGAAACTTGACTCTAAAGCTGCAAAACTTATATATGTGAAAAAATGATAAATATGATGCTCTAAAATGTATGCATAATGAATGAGTTCTTGTTTTATTCCTTGGAAAAAATCTTATTTTTTGTCTGTTGGTTCCTACATGTGGAGGAAAAGCCTTCGGAAGATCTGATCGTTCGCATCAGGATTTTGAATCCCCGGAGATGCCCCAATATTCAATGTTGAATCTCCAAAAATGCCCCAACATTAAAAGTGCCCCTATTGTTCCTCATTTCTTGCTTCAACATTAATTCTAAGCATGAGATTACTGTCTAAGAGCCACATTTCATTTACCAAGATCTACTCTAGAGAGATTGTCTTGTTTGAAAAAATGTTTTTATTTTCAAAGTTCTGAAAATATCAATTAAAAGAGTTTCGAAAAATGTTTAATCAGAAGTTTTGAAAATATTGCCCCTTTCACGGTTTTACAATTGAGACGAATCATAAAACTAGAGTTCATTGGATATCAAAGAATTAATTACATTGTTAATTCTTTAATAAATTATAGTCGTTTGACACGTGCCAATATCAAATATATTTTTGGGAAATGGTTAAGTAATGAAAGGATAAAAATGTCTCAGGTTATTGTGTTTGGTCAAAGGTTTGGCATTTTTTGTTTATTTGATGCTTAAAGGTTTGATGGGGTACCTTGTATGCTCCTCTACTGGAGGTGTTCTCTGACTCCCAACTTTCATGGTCATGCTCGGATTGTGTGATGCCTTATCAAGGAATTTGTGCGATCGCCTCAACTGCCCAATTTTTGTATTCGAGTCGCCTTTTCAGGTTTTCAACTCGAATCCTCCTTTGGCTTTAAGACATCATTCATAATTTACGTCTTGAACTCCCTTTGTTATTTTTCTCTATCATACATTAATTACACTGTTTTTTTTACAAATAACGATTAGTCCTGATGGGCGGGATGAAATCTGAAGATACTCTCTTCTATTTAGAAATCCATGTATGATTAGAAGGGACTTTTAAGGCACGTAACGTAGGTCATGGTTCATGGTTATGAAAGAAAGGGATAAAAGTCTCAAACAAGTGTTTAAGGGTGATTGAACCAATGATCAATTCATTCTGATGTCTTCAATCATATCTTGCTAAATTTGAATCTGCTCGTATGTGTGTCTCTCTTGATGCTCTATGATATTCGAGTGGAGTGATTCAGTAATTCAGAAATGATTGTGCTTGATCAATCTCATTTAATGCTCTATGATCTTCGAGTGAAGTGGTTCAGTGATTTGATCAATCTCATAGTTTGAATCTCGATGCGTCGTTTGAATCGAGAGAATCTTTGCATATGCATATTGTCTTCTTTTTTCTTCAATTTTCCTTTGTTTTTTCTCTTTTTATTTTCTCTTTGTTTTTTTTTATCTTTTTTCTCTTTTTGTTCTGATTGAATCTTCGCACTTGGCATTTGATTCACCTTTCGGTATCTCATATGAATCAATGTCTTCACTCATGCGAGCAGATTTTCTCCACCTTGCCCCCAGTGTGGAGGGTGATCATTGGTTAGGGTTGAATCAGAAGAAAAATACTATAGGCTCAAAAGGGGACACAAGGGATATATATTTTCTCATATCGTGAAGGAATGAAGAAAGAAAGCCATTCATCATTTCATACATGGAAGTCCTCACAGAAGAGGTATCCCCAGGGGGATATATATTTTTAGGATTAATTTTATTCACATGAAAACATTGTAATTAATGCATGCTAGAATTATTTCGAGTGAATTCTTCTTTCTGCTTCTTGCCCCCAACATGTCTCAATGTTCATGCTCCATGCGAGATGCCCCAAGTTGTGTCTTAGAAGAAGGCTCATGAAAAAACTCAATGCCTTGGGTTTTAAAGGCATAAAAATGTCAATTTTGAGTCTAAAAAGACAATGGTGTGACTTTATTTGACTCAAAGAAAGGTATGGGTGTACCAAAAGATAAAGGCAATGTTCAAAAGTTTCAAAGGGATGTAATGTCAAAATTTGGTCTTTTTGGTAATGACCATGAGTTATTTTGGGTAAAGAATCAAGGTATTTTATTTTGAGGTTTGAGATAGGATAAGAAAGGTCTAATCTTTCCATATGTCAAAAAACTATAACTCTTGAAGAATTAAAAGAATCCTTAATTCATTTAATATTCGAAGAACTAAAGATTAAAATTTGTTCAATTGCTCCACCTTAGAAAGTAGCATAAATTCAATTGTTTAAAAGATTAAGCAAACATGAAAGATCAAAGACGTGTTCAAACAAAATAATCCTCTAAGTGCAAATGATATATGCAATGTCCCCTTCTTCGGCTGTCCATGCCCCTGAAGCCATCAAGTTTTGGATCTTGCGCTTCAATGCCTTACAATTCTTAGAGGAATGTTTGGGGGTTCCTATGTGGTAACTGTAAACAGCTTCAATATCGTAACCCTTAGGAGATGGGGACTCTTTTCTCAGATCATCCTGGCAGGCTTAGTCCTACAACCAGCTGATCGGGCTCATTCGTTCTGATTTCAGTTTTTTTTCTTTTGATGTTACAATCTTGCTTCCATGTGGTGTCATGTGGTTAAAACCACTTCATCGAATTCTCCATGAAGAAATTTCATGTTTATGAAAATGCTTAAAAAATGAAATATAGATGCAAAATGCAAAATGCAAAAATGTATGAAATGTTCGAGGCATTGATCCAAAAACATGTCTGTTATTGTAAATAACCTTTATTGGGACAAAAAGTGTTTTATCTTTTAAGAGACAATAAACATATTTAAAGGTACATCCGAGCTAAATCCTCTAGACCCAGAACAGGTAGACTAGTCATTTGCCTTTGTTTTTCACCGGTTGAATAACCTGTCGAACCGCTCCGGCCTCTCTGGATGAACTGTGAAAATGTTGAGTTGTTTTTTGTACTGGTTCCCAAAAGTGTCGAATGATTGCATCTCTGGCTTTCATCCTTTGCTGAATGGGAAACTCCATTGAAATCCTCCATCAAAGGGATTATCCGAAGTTCATTTGCTTGTTTCTTGAATTTGTCGACAATGACTTGCCATCTTGTTCTTGTTGTCTTTGAATGGACTCTCGAGGTCAGTAACCTTTTTCTCGTCTTGCCCCTGCCACCTTTGTCAACCCATTTTTGAAAAGTTAACTTTTGATGTACTTGATTGTGGGCACCAAGTCTTCTTGATCGAACGTGACACATAGTTGTCTTGCAAATTGTCCTCATTTTCTTTCTGAGTCTTTTCTGACCATAGCCAGACCCTTGCGTTTTTCATCTCTTGTATTACAATCCCTTTGTCCATTAATGCAAATTATTTAAGTTTAACGAACACGTTTTAGGTGGACCAACACCTCTTTTAAATGATGCAAATGATGAAAACAAAATAAAAGAGAACAAAAATGAAAAAGGTTAGTGAGGTGAAAATAATAAAAAACAATCATGAAAATAAAAGTCCTACCCCACATGATATCTACCCCACATGCTTATTATTCCTACCCGGACATGATCTCTATCCCGCAAGTTGATTTTGAACAAGTCTTAACCGCATAAATTTCTAGTTCATATGCTTTGAACAGAAAGTAAAGTAGGAAATAATTCTGGCATCCTAGGGTTTGAAATGAGGTTTTACGGTGGGCTCTAACTCCTTCAAAGTCTCCCAATTTAGGTTCTAAAAAACGGTACCCGAGTTCTCCTTGCTGGTGCCCCCTTGGGCTTACCAGACCCTTAGTCCTAAGCCCATTACAAGCTTATGTGGACTAAGTTAAACTCGAGAGGAAACATTATCTTATGCCCGCACGATGAATAAATTCACACGAAGGCGTCGCTTTCACCCCCACTTAAAAGGGTTCGGAGCTCGGGTATAGAGCTAGAGATGAAAACTTTTTCAAAAATCTGAAATCATTGAAAAAACGTCGGTACAACTATTTACTTGAAGAAAAAAATAATTAAAGATAAATAATTGGAATCGAATAAATAAATTAAAATTTAAACTTGTAATTTTCGCTAAAAAAAGACAATCGAAAATTAATTTCGGCCTGACTCACTTACCTTTCCCCAGCGGAGTCGCCAAGCTGTCGTAACCGTCTTTCGGTTGGGCCCCGGAATTGGGCTTCGACTTGAAAAATGTGGATTAGAGTCGCCACCGACCATTTTAAAACGAATTTAGGTGGGTCGGACACCAACTTACCAGATCTGCGTTTTTACCAGAAATGTGTCGGGTTCGGGAGTCGGTTACGGTCAAGGAAGGATTAGCACCCTTGAACCGCCCTTTTGGTACCAATTAATTTTCCGGTTGTCTTAGTTGCGAAAATTTGAAATTTAAATTAAAATTTAATAGACCCGATTCAAATTACTTACAATTGATTGATTTGAATACTCTTAAAAGATAAAAACGTTAGATTCGTAGCGGAGTATAAAATCGAATTAGGATAGCAAGTGTGCAAACGTGAGAATAATAAATAAAACAAGAAAAAATAGAAAAATAACAAAACACTTAAAAAAATAAAAATAATAATAATAATAAACAAAATGAATAAAATGTTAAAAAAAGACACAAATAAAGTGAAAAAATTAATGGAGTAAAAAAAGTAAAAGAAATTAAAAATGAATAAAAATAATGTGTACTATAAAGTAGTATTTATTAAAACAAATAAAAATAATAAATATATAATACTAAGTAAAACAAGTAAAAAATAAAGATATACATGATATTAAGAAAAAAATAGAAAAAAATAGAAAAAAAATAAAATAAAGTAAAAATAATATATATATAAATAAAAAAATAGAATATTAAGAAAATATATATATATAAATGTATAAAATATAATATTAATAAAAAATATATATACATACCAAATGGAGAAAAATTAATACATATATATATATATATAATGATATAAGATTTATATAATAAAAATAATATAATATAAATAAAAAAAAGGAATATAGTAAATAAATAAAAAAATATAATTAAAAATATATATATAGGAAACGAAATTAATATAAAAGTAAAATTAAAGGGTAAATTTCAAGGTAAATTAAAGATTAAGATTGACTTAGGGTGAATATTAAATACTTTAAAAAAATGAACATGCCTCGGGAGTAGATCTAGGTTCGAAACTTCGAAACCCCACCCCTTTTTTGTCATCGGTGCAACCCACACTTTGGGTTATTCGAACCAAATCTCAAGAAAAATAACATGCACATGCGAGAAATGAACGATTCAATGTAAAAAAGATGCTACCTTTTATTTCCTTTTCGAATCGTTTACAATAGCTTTGCCTCTGTATTTTGTATGTAAATCGTGTGTTACAAATAGGGGAGGATTACATGTATTTATAGAGAAAAAAACTAACTATTTTTAGAATCCTATTAACAATAGAATCCTAATGCAACTAGACTCCTTACTCGGTTGTTGCACGTTTGTTGGTGTGGTTGTTGCTTTAAAAGATATGGTGGTGGAAGAGTCATCTTAGGAGATGAAATCTTGTTAGTTCTATCTTTTAAGAAAATGGGTGTCTACAACGTGAAAATCACTTCTTTTTTCTCTTTTATAGTGCATTTCATCATCTTCCCATGAACTTAAAAACTCTTAGAATTTTATCCTCGTGTCACCCAACTATCGAAATTTTTGTTTTTCGTTGTCTTTTATGACAACTCTATATATTGAAAAATTTGACTCATTGTCTTCTATTTCTCTATCAATTTAATTTTTTTTCAAAATCTCTTTAAAAGTCGTGAAACTTCACACAAAATCAAGAGGAAAATGACTTTAATCTAAAATACTCATCGTTTGATCACAGTAAAATCATGATATATTAATCGTCTCCTCCTTTTCCACCTCTCCACTATTGGGATTCAAAAGAATATGCTTCAGTTAATTTAATTATTGAATAATTTTAATCTTTTATCCTTATAAAAATTAAATTGTATTAAATGAGTTGTATTTATATAAAATGTGTTCATTTTGTAATTTTTTTAGGATTTTATTGCTTGAAAATGAGAAACTTGATTCACAATTACTCTATTAGTTTTAACTACTAAAAAAATATTTTTTTTTTGGAATGAAGGAAGACATAACATTACATCATAGAAAAAGAAATTGGTCTCATAGACTTGCTTTTTTTGATGAGAAAATAACCTCAGTGACCAAAAATCTTAGATAATATACGATTTTGACCAATTTTTTTTGGATTTGCGAAAATGACCAACAAAATCGCAATGCGATCTCTAATTCGCATTGCGATCTCCACTATCGCAAATTCACGTTGCATTTCGCATTGCGATAGTTGAAAATCGCGTTGCGTTTTTCCATTTCGCGTTGCGATAGTTGGAGAGATCGCGTTGCGATTTTCCATTTCGCGTTGCGATAGTTGAAATCGCAACGCGATCTCCATCATCGAAAATTCGCGTTGCATTTCGCGTTGCGATAGTTGAAAATCGCGTTGTGGTTTTCCATTTCGCGTTGCGATAGTTGAAAATCGCGTTGCGATTTTCCATTTCGCGTTGCGATAGTCTACAGTTGTCGTTGCGATTTTCCAAATTCGTTGAAAAAAAAGATTTTGTTTCTTAAGAATTTTCTCTAAAAAGATAGTATACGCGCGGACGTGTCGAAGACACCACGACCACGACCACGACCATGACCATGACCACGACCACGACCACGACCCGACCCGACCCGAGACGAGACGGACGGCGGCGGCGGTGCGCGAGAGTCCCCCTTGTTCTCTATCACTCAACAAGTAAGTGGGAAAGTCAAGCCTTAAATACCATTCCCAATAGTGTTTCCAATACAATGTGGGATTGAGCATTACCAACACTTGTTTCCAATACAATGTGATTATTCGGGTCGGGTCGGGTCGGGTCGGGTCGGGTCGTGGTCGTGGTCGTGGTCGTGGTCGTGGTCGTGGTCGTGGTCGTGGTAATACGTGTCTTCGACACGTCCGCGCGGATACTATCTTTTTAGAGAAAATTCTTAAGAAACAAAATCTTTTTTTTAATTATCACAACGAATTTGGAAAATCGCAACGACAACTGTAGACTATCGAAACGAATTTGGAAAATCGCAACGACAACTGTAGACTATCGCAACGCGAAATGGAAAATCGCAATGCGAATTTCAACTATCGCAACGCGAAATGGAAAATCGCAACGCGAAATGGAAAATCGCAACGCGATTTTCAACTATCGCAACGCGATTTTCAACTATCGCAACGCGAAATGCAACACGAATTTGCGATAGTGGAGATCGCAATGCGAATTAGAGATCGCATTGCGATTTTGTTGGTCATTTTCGCAAATCCAAAAAAAGTTGGTCAAAATCGTATATTATCTGGGATTTTTGGTCACTGAGGTTATTTTCTCTTTTTTGATAACTTTACAAATAACTAATAAAAGTACAAAGATGATGTAATTGAATTGAATAGTGAAGGGTAAGGACAATAAAGATGATGTAATAAATAATTTTATTACCGTTTAAACTTTTATAATGTGTAAGTTCTGTTTGAATATATTTCAATTTTAAATTCGATTGTATCTTGATAAAATTAGGGGAAAATAGACGTTGAAAAAAAAATTAAGGACAGAGGATAATATCATATTAATTAAGAAATAAGAATGTTTCTATTGTAATGGATAAAGTAATCGATAAATGAGGACGATTTTGATAAAACTGTTAATAAATGAATATAGCTTTATTCTATTTCTTTTTACATTTTGATATTAAATTATAAAAATAAAAGTAGAAAATTTCCATGAATCAACGTTAAGTGAATTTTGAGAGTCTTCCCTAAGTTCACTATTCTATTTTATTAGTACTTTTTTTATATAAAATTTCATTTTAATCCTTGTACTTTTAATTTCCTTTTAGTTTGATCCTTTCATTTGTAGAACGTTTCTGGTAATTTTGTCAAAATCGATTTCAGTAGGCATGACTTTTCCTACAGTATATAAACGTCCATATTTTCCTAATTAATCTAATATTATCCCCAAATCTTTAATTTTTTCCAGCATCCATTTCCCCTAATTTTACGTATAATGTTTGATATAAATCCGAGAACGTTAAGACCTCATTGTAAAATTCATACTGCATTTAAGTTTTATGACAAAACAATAAAACAAAGATGGGTCCTAATTCTCAAGATAAAGTCAAAGAAAATTTTATGCTTTTTTTTTCTTTTGAAAGGGATGATTTTATACTATTAAATTGAACGAATAAGTATAAAACTGGGCGAACAATAGATACCTCTTTAAACCTAAATGGAGGGAAAAAGTGCACTCTATTATCACCGCGATACAGAGCAAAAACCACCGGTCAGCCAATACCCGAAATGTGACCAGCCCTCTACACAGCACAACGAATAAACATTAGGACCAAACGCAATAAGGCAGGTATACACTACAGCCCTAATGAATACACTCAACGTCATGGATCCACCATAAAGCCAACAAACTCCTGACCGAGGGACGCCACCATACTAGCAATCAAATGCAGCAAAACCAGACCGCATGGCACGAACGCAACCATACCTGCAAAGGCACGCTACAACAAGCCTGCCCATACGTGTCAAGCAGTCCCACACCACCCTATCGCATAAACCGACCACCGTTTCGAAAAAAACACAAGCAAACCCCATCCCATGCTCGAAACAACTCCCAGAAGATAACAGAAAAACACAGCACATAAAAATAGCCTCCACGACATCCCAAGACTGCACATTCCAAAAAATACAAAACACCACCCCTCACAGCCCCTGTATCAGGACTAGCAAACCAAAGCTGCAGAAAACAGAGCCAATATCCACCACAGAAAGCCAAACCAGACAAGGAAAACACAATCAACCCTACGAGACACAACAAACAGCAGCACCAATAGTATAGGACATAACGATACAATCACAACATCACCTGGCTCACAATCAATAGCACATCAATAGAACAACACCAACTAATCCAACATCCCATACCAGGAAGAATCAAAGGCAGCAAAACCAAAAGTTTATAGAGAAATACATGCCAACGGTATCATCCATTACCTTACAGAGATAGTTGGGGGAGCGGAGAAATCTAACACGGATGAAATAGATGCAGGCTATTTGCTTTTACACCAGAACCCTACACGCAAAAGCGCCAAGTCAAAAATGCGATCAGCGATAAATGTTTTATTGTTAAACATAGTATCGTTCCTGCAGAGCCAAATAGTCTAACAAAACCCAAAAAAGGCCATTCTCCACACATGTTCTGCAACGGCACGAATCGGTTGATTTTCCCAAGATAATACGAACTCGCGAATACTGCTCAGACAAATAAAAGAAATGTTCCACAGCCGACAAAATCTTTGCCATATGCTCCAAACCACCCTACAATGACAAAAAAGATGAACAACTTATTTCAAATCACCCCCACAAAAAGATTAGGTGCCACAATATTAACGCCTCTTTTCGCAAGTTCATCTAGTGTCGGAATCCTCTGGGAATAATTCTCCATACAAACGCCTCCACTTTAGGTGGAGCTACCTTAGCCCAAACTTTCTTCCACACCGAATCTGCCTCCACCCCGTTGGAAGCCAAAATGTCAATGAATCCTTTCGGAAAATACTCACCACTCAGAGTGACAATCCAATTCAACCGATCTGCAGCAGAAAAATATTGACTATACACCGAAAGTGTGCATAATAAATGCAACTTTCGGTGCTGCTTGGAAAAAAAAGGGGCAACATCTATTGGTGAATTTTAGAAATGGTAGAACCTTAATTTTAGCCATTATAATTTAGGATATTTACAAATTAGTCCTTAAAGCTTCAACTATAAATACCCTAGCTTATTTAGCTTCAAAACCATTCCAAAGCATTCTAGCTTTCTTCCAATACTAGAGAGATTTTAGAGAGTTTCTTGAGAGTTATTTTCTCCTTTTTATCTAGAGAGAATTATCATTGTTTTCTCCTTGGTAGATCGAGAGAGGTTGTAATTTCTATTTTCTCATAGTTAAATTCTTCTACCGTTGCCCGTAGTTTTTACCCTATATTATTCAGGGGTTTTTCACGTAAATTTTGCGTCTTTTTTATCTTCATTTTTATTTTCTCAAATTATCAGTTGCGATTTTGCTCTATCCGATAGTCGTCTTCCGCAACAATTGGTATCAAAGCCAGATTTGAGTGTGTAATATCTGCTTATTGTCTTTGTGGTTGTCACCAAAAGGTGGATCCTCCAACATAAGAAAATAAGAAGGTATTACCCATTCTTTGAGGTTCTAGAGAACTATTCACGATAGTGAAATAGTGGGAGCTATCAATAATAGAAGCTATGGAAACAAAATTTGATATTGAAAAATTCAATGGGAGAAATTTCTCACTGTGGAAATTGAAGATGAAGGTCATCCTGAGGAAAGACGGGTGTCTAGCGGCTATCAATGAAAGGCCGATGGATTTCGCATATGACAACAAATGGAACGAGATGGACGGAAATGCTATGGCAAACTTTCATCTAGCATTAGCAGATGAAGTATTGTCAAGCATCGAGGAGAATAAGACAGCTAAGGATATATGGGATCATCTCACCAAATTGTACGAGGCCACATCGTTGCACAATAAAATTTTCCTTAAGAGGAAATTGTACGCTCTTCGGATGTCAGAATCTACTTCAGTGACGGAGCACTTAAACACACTGAACACTTTATTTTCTCAGCTTACATCCTTAAGCTGTAAAATAGTAGAACAAGAACGTGCTGAACTTCTACTTCAAAGTCTACCGGATTCGTATGATCAACTCATCATCAACTTGACAAACAATAATGTCACCAGTCTAGTCTTCGATGACGTTGCAGCTGCTGTTTTACAAGAAGAAAATCGGCGTAAGAACAACAGACAAGTAAATCTGCAACAAGCAGAAGCGTTGACAACGACGAGAGGGAGATCAACAGAACGTGGCCAAAGCAGCAGTCACAAACATGGTAGATCAAAGTCGAGGAGCAAGAAGAATTTAAAGTGCTACAACTGTGGAAAGAAGGGTCACTTGAAGAAGGATTGTTGGAGTCTAAATAAAAACTCCAATCCACATGGCAATACCGCAAACACTTCAGATGATGGAGATGCACTATGCTGTGAAGCGTCAACCACCGTGGAAGGAAGAAAAAGATTTGCAGATATATGGCTCATTGATTCAGGAGCAACATATCACATGACCTCAAGAAGAGAATGGTTCTATCAGTATGAACCTGTCTCAGGAGGATCTGTGTATAGTTGCAATGATCATGCCTTAGAAATCATTGGCGTGGGAACCATCAAATTGAAGATGTATGATGGAACAATTAAAGTTGTTCGAGATGTGCGGCACGTGAAAGGCCTAAAGAAAAATTTATTATCCTACGGATTGTTGGATAATAATGCAAGTAAGATTAAAACACGAAAAGGAATCATGAAGGTGTTCCGTGGAGCGCTTGTGGTGCTGAAAGGCGAAAAGATAGCAGCAAACTTGTACATACTGAAGGGAGAGACTTTGCTAGAAGCATAAGCCTCTGTTGCCTCATGTAGTTCAGATTCTGCAATGCTATGGCATCAGAAACTTGGGCACATGTCAGAACAAGGAATGAAAGTCCTTGTGGAGCAAAAGCTACTTCCTGGCTTAACAATGATATCACTTCCTTTGTGTGAGCATTGTATAACAAGTAAGCAGCATCGGTTGAAATTCAACACGTCAAATTCTAGAGGCAAAAATGTTATAGAATTGGTTCATTCTGACGTATGGCAAGCACCAGTTACATCCCTAGGTGGAGCAAAATACTTTGTCTCATTTATTGATGACTACTCTAGGAGATGTTGGGTGTATCCTATTAAGAAGAAGTCAGATGTGTTTTCAACTTTCAAAATCTTCAAAGCGCGGGTGGAACTTAATTCTGAAAATAAGATCAAGTGTTTCAGAACAGATAATGGAGGAGAATACACAAGCGAAGAATTTGATGACTTTTGCAGGAAAGAAGGTATCAAAAGACAGTTCACAGTGGCAAACACTCCTCAACAAAATGGAGTGACAGAGCGGATGAACAGAACCTTGTTAGAAAGAACAATAGCAATGTTGAGGGATGCAGGACTAGAAAAATCATTCTAGGCAGAAGCAGTCAATACCGCTTGTTATTTGGTGAATCGAGCTCCATCAACTGCTATAGAGCTGAAGACACCAATGGAGATGTGGACTGGTAAACCAGCTGATTATTCAAACCTACATATATTTGAAAGTATTGTGTACGTGATGTACAATTCCCAAGAAATCTCAAAGTTGGATCCAAAATCCAGGAAATGCAAATTCTTGGGGTATGCTGATGGAGTCAAGGGGTATCGCTTGTGGGATCCCACTGCCCACAGAGTGATCATCAGCATGGATGTTATCTTTGTAGAAGATAAGCTACAAAGAAAAGAAGAAGATGGTAGCGCTGAAAAGTCAGAGACTACGCAGATACATGTGGAAAAAGAGTTTGAACAAGGAGATTCTTCTGAAGCAGAACCAACACATGATGAACAAGAACCAGAGAGTTCTGAAGCTCCAACAACTCGTCAATCAGATCGTGTGAGAAGACGTCCCAATTGGCACTCAGATTATGTTATAGAAGGTAATATTGCATACTGCCTTTTAACAGAGGACGGTGAGCCATCAACATACCAGGAGGCAATAAACAGCTCAGATGCTTCACTGTGGATGATGGCAATGCAAGAAGAAATCGAAGCCCTTCATAAAAATAATACATGGGACCTTGTGCCACTACCACAAGGAATGAAGCCAATTGGTAACAAATGAGTCTTCAAAATCAAGCGAAATGGTGACGATCAAGTTGAGAGGTATCGTGCAAGACTGGTGGTCAAAGGATATGCTCAAAATGAAGGTATTGATTTCAATGAAATATTTTCTCCTGTGGTTCGACTAACAACAGTTCGAGTAGTTTTAGCAATGTGTGCTACATTGAACTTACATCTAGAGCAACTAGATGTTAAAACAACTTTTCTTCATGGAAATCTTGAAGAAGAGATTTATATGCTCCAGCCTGAAGGTTTTGAAGAAGACGAAAAGAAGAACTTGGTTTGCAGGTTGAACAAATCTCTGTACGGTCTAAAGCAGGGACCGAGGTGTTGGTATAAGAGATTTGATTCCTTCATTATGTGCCTTGGATACAACAGACTTAATGCTGACCCTTGTGCTTATTTCAAGAGGTCTGGTGATAACGATTTTGTTATATTGTTGTTGTATGTGGATGACATGTTGGTTGCAGGACCCAACAAAGATCATATTGAAGAATTGAAGGCACAACTGGCTAGGGAATTTGAAATGAAGGACTTGGGATCAGTAAACAAGATTCTAAGGATGCAAATTCACCGAGACAGAAGTAATATGAAGATTTGGCTTTCACAAAAGAATTACTTGAAGAAAATCTTGTCACGATTTAGCATGCAAGATTGTAAGCCAATTTCTACCCCTCTTCATTATGTTCGCTATGATATGCACAAGACCAGACATTGCACAAGCAGTGGGAGTGGTTAGTCAGTACATGGCGAATCCAGGCAAAGAGCATTGGAATATTGTAAAGAGAATCCTAAGATACATCAAAGGGACCTCAAATATTGCATTATGTTACGGAGGATCAAACTTACTTATAAATGGGTATGTCGATTCTGACTATGCAGGGGATTTGGATAAAAGTAAATCTACTACAGGATATGTGTTCAAAGTTACTGGTGGAGCTGTAAGCTGAGTTTCAAAATTGCAGTCAGTTGTGGCTACATCCACAACAGAGGCAGAATATGTAGCAGCTACACAAGCCAGTAAAGAAGCAATTTGGTTGAAGATGCTATTGGAGGAGCTTGGGCACAATCAAGAGTTTGTCTCTCTGTTTTGTGACAGTCAAAGCGTCTTGCATCTAGCAAGGAATCCAGCATTTCATTCAAGGACAAAACACATACGAGTTCAATACCATTTCATTCGTGAAAAGGTGGAAGAAGGGACGGTAGATATGCAGAAGATCCATACCAAAGACAACATAGCAGATTTCATGACGAAGGCGATCAATACCGATAAATTTACTTGGTGTCGATCCTCTTGTGGCCTGTCAGAGACGTAAGCAACATGATGGTACAAGGTAGAAAGAATGGTGTGAAGATATGATTGTTTCAATCAAATCTTCAAGTAGGAGATTGTTGGCTATGCACCGAAAATGTGCATAATAAATGCAACTTTCGGTGCTGCTTGGAAAAAAAGGGGGCAGCAACTATTGCTGAATTTTGGAAATGGTAGAATCTCAATTTTAGCCATTATAATTTAGGATATTTACAAATTAGTCCTTAAAGCTTCAACTATAAATACCCTAGCTTATTTAGCTTCAAAACAATCCCAAAGCATTCTAGCTTTCTTCCAATACTAGAGAGATTTTAGAGAGTTTATTGAGAGTTGTTTTCTCCTTTTTATCTAGAGAGAATTATCATTGTTTTCTCCTTGGTAGATCGAGAGAGGTTATAATTCTTATTTTCTCATAGTGAAATTCTTCTACCGTTGCCCGTGGTTTTTACCCTATATTATTCAGGGGTTTTTCACGTAAATTTTGTGTCTCTTTTATCTTCATTTTTATTTTCTCAAATTATCAGTTGCGATTTTACTCTATCTGATAGCCGTCTTCCGCAACCACAAATCCCTCCTTGGACTATTTATCACTTTTCAAAACTCATCCCAAATAACAACTTTCCACTCAAACAAAACTCTACGAATCTGAATATTCCAGACCCATGTTCCGTTAGAAATGAAACCAAACTCTGCCACCTTACCTTCTTTTTGTAAACTGATTGAACGACAGATGTGAGTACTTGATCAAAGCATCGAATCTCAAGGTCTCAAATTTGCTTATATTTTCCTTTGAAAGTTTCTTCTTACCTTTATCAGTATCCTCTCTTCACTATCATCCATTTCTATGATTTAATGATAAAATATTGATATTAATTTTTTTTATTTTAATATTAATAGGGGAAAAGAGTGCTCGAGTTATTAATCAATGATAACTTAAAATCATCTTTACATAAATGACCATACTTGACGAACCAACACTGTCCCACAAATCCCAAAACTAACAGCCCATCTTCTACAAAATTAATCAGTAACCCTGTATTTTGATACTCCACTAGCATCCCTTTTCGCTAACATGTGCACAACACTATTATTTTTCCTGAACGCAAAGTTTATTTTACAATGAAATTTGGATGAGAAATATTTGCATTTCGACACAACCTCTTTAAAGACATCGGGGTCAAACTTTTTTCAGTAATCCACTTAACCGCCAGCGAGTTATCTGATTCGATAAGAATGAAAGAAGACTCATTCCATTTAGATGCATTAGTCACCAGACAAGCTTTAAGAATTACCATTAGTTCTGTACATGTCGGATTCGAAAGTCTAATGGATTTTAAGAACTTTGTCAAGAGAGACTCTGTGTGATCTAGTAAAATCCCACCCCAACACCAGTTTCACCATAGTTTTCTTTTATTGAAGAACAACCTTAAACTTTAAGGAACCTACTGGAGGCTCCACCCACGACCCTTGTGGAGGTATCTACTATTGTCTAATACAAACCTCACCAAGGTTCGGTTCTCTGATAAAATCCAATGTAGAGCAAAAAGAGGATGACCAATTACTCTTAGTCCAAAACCCGACTCTAATAAGAGCCAGCTCAAAGATTTGCTCCACGTTCCACCTCTTATCACTGAAATTGCTTTCGTTTCTAGATAACTAAATTGTCCACAATAACCCCAAAAGTGCTAAGCTGCAGATAGATTTTGAACAAGTTTTGATCGGTTGGTTGTCCCATACCAAAATTAAGGCTTTCACATTCCCTGACATTAGACATAATCAATTTCGGAATCAATCAAATGAGGAGTCCAGAACTTGATTTGAAATTTTTTTAAACTGAAAAGAATCTAAAATGTAATTAATTAGGAAAATCAAAAGCTAGTGTTTAATTTAATTAAATTTAAACTGATAAAAAATTAATTTAATTAAAAAATCGAGAGAATAGTGTTTAATTTCATTAATTAAAAATAACATAAAATTAAAAATTAATTAAATCAAAAAAATTGAGAGGAGTCCCTATGTTTGTATGTATGATATTTATAGATCTTAGGGGAGAAGATGCATTTTTCAAGGAAGTTTACTTGTAACCTAATTTTAGTTTCCTTGATCTATCATCAGCCAGACCTAACCTAATTTAAGATTGGTTGTACTATTATATAAACTTATCCTAACATTAATTGTCTACTCGATTCGAAAAACTCGTTCATTTTAGGTTATACATGAATATCTTTAAATATATATATATGTATTTGATTTCAATTATTAATTAATAATAAAATGTTATATTTACAAGTAATGTAGAATTACTTCCAAAGAAAGTAACATTTTTTTAATATTCTTTTGTAGTCTCGTGATAATATCTGTTATTTTTATTGTTTGAACAAATGCACATATCGTGCAGATAATGATGCTCGAATTTATGTCATATAAAAAAGAAAATGTCATCTTTTATTATTTGAATCAATTATTATACTCAATTTTATACTATTTTTTGAAAGGTGGTTTTGTACGATTTTATTGATAATCCATACAAAACACTAAACAAATAACAAGAGCCTCGATAATATATGTGGTTCGAATTATCGATCAATAAATTAAACATCTATGATTAAAAAACTAGGCTCAATCATTTAAAATACAATTTCAACAAAGCATGTCAAATTATGTTGAATAGTTGGATCTAATACTTTATCATATTTATAAAATGAGATATCAAAGGTAAAATTTAAAATATATTTTCTATTATTAGATAATAATTCTAGTTAGAGGATTAGTCAATTTATTAAAAAAATCAATTGAATTCTAGTGATTTAATGCTTGGAGGACAATCCTTTTTTACAACAATTTGTAGTACATGATAAAATTTATCCATTGGTTTTTTTTATTAACCTAAAAGTAATTACAAAGTAGCATATGTTCTTATAGATTATAATTTTTGATAAAATTTAACATTTTATACGATGCTCAAATCCAACATTTAATCATTATACTCTCATTTGATTAAAATATTGATGAAGTCCCTTTCTTAAAAATATTAATTTTACTCATCAAAATTTAAAGAACAATTTCAGTAGTAAAATGAATGTTGATTATCCTAGATGATCCAGATTTAAATAACTTTATCCATATGTTTTTGAGTTTGTTTGAATTTAAAATTAAACATAAATATTACTTTGTAATTATAGTAGAATGATTAAAAGAAAAAAAATATACCTTTCAAATTTTTAAATTCGGTGAATAACTTCAATGATAAAAGGAAATCTTGTTTTTTCAAGACTATTAAAAATATAATATTCACCACCACTGGCAGATGTATATGTATTTTAAGGTGTGCAAGAGTCCATCTTAAAATTTAAATTTTTTTCGATTAATTATTCATTTTACTGATGGTGTAACCATGAAATTTTATTTGTGCTCACACTATACAAAAAATTTATGCTGATATGTATGTGCTCACACAAAAAAATATTTTTAAATATGTCACTGTTTATCTGTAATTATTTGTATTTTACTTTTGAAAGAAAATATTAAACTAACTAATGACATTATACAAATAAAAAATTAAATTATGTCAAGGTAAATTACATAGATTAGATTGTAAATTTAAGCATAATAGAAGGAACAAAAATAAATTTAACCTTTTTTATTATCAGCTAGTGGTATCCCAAATGTATAATGAAAATTTATATTCACGTTTATACAAATAATTATTTTAACCCCTTCTTTTATATTTTAGTTCCTAACGTTATAATTTTTTTTTATCAAAACAGACTCTATTTTATGAAAATCATTAATTTACTAATGGTTAATATATATTAGTGAGGTCATATTTCATATTTATTCAATCACTGATATAACACATACTATGTCATCATTTTAAATAATGATTAATTAATAAAATTATAATGGAAAGCTGATAAAAAAAATACAATTAATGAATTATTATAAAATAATGATCACTTTATTTCATTATCTTATAATGTGTGTCAATTTTGTGTGTGAAAGAAGCTATCAATCAAATATTAT
Source organism: Hibiscus syriacus (assembly GCF_006381635.1). NCBI lineage: Eukaryota > Viridiplantae > Streptophyta > Magnoliopsida > Malvales > Malvaceae > Hibiscus > Hibiscus syriacus. Next base: position 428,633 of record NW_024062618.1, on the reverse strand, counting down.
CATAACTCATAACTAAACCTTTTTTGACCTCTAATTTTTTAGTATACAATCACTTTCAAGTTAATTCAATCTTTCAGATATCATTTTCATTTAATGAAGGGTCCAAAAGTTTCAATTTTAAGACATTTATATTATCAAATCATATAATATTTTAATACCTAACATTAATACTATTGAATGGAGTGGCTTTGACCAATTAGCAATTTAGCATCATATTTGTTTTTTTTTTCTTAAAAAAACTTAGAAGGGGTTTATATATATATATATAATAAATTCAATTGATTAATTAATTTTATTAATTTAGAATGATTATAAGATAATATACGTTTAAAATGCTTTAAACTAGTTGACAATGAACGCTCAAATATTCTTGTAAACGTCATGTTCGAATCTGAAACATCTAAAAATAAATTTAGTTGAATACAATTATTGTCTTGAGGTCAGTCGTTGATCTTTTCTCAACCTTCTCTTCTTCCTTATTGTCTCTTTTATGTTTATTTAAAATTTATTTTACAGATTATCAATAGGTACCCCAACATAAACCAGCGCGACAAAGACAGCGTGAATATTAAAATCAGAGAGCTCCATCACAGCAGCTTGGAACACGAGATGAACGCTTCTGGGCAACTTAGAAATCCCACGTTTAGGTAGCTCAACCAGGACGGGAATCCTCCCTAACACCGCCCTCCAAACAAAACTTTGGACTTTTGTAGGCACACAATTACCCCATATAATGCTCCAGAAGTGCTTTTCGTCATTTCAACTGATGGAGGCTTTGAGATATAATTTAATTATTTTGTCTACTTTGATAATTACATAAATTATTGTTTTTATAATTACTTACATAATTTATGTAGTAGGCCAATATTTTCAAATATTTTAATAGAATTAATTGCATCATATGCCCCCAAATTCTTACCTTTATTTTAAATTGGTCTTTAAACTTTTGAATATTCTAATTTTATTTCCAAACTATGACTCTCGTTCTAAATTAATCCTTGAACTTTTGAGTGTTTCAATTTCATCCCCAAACTATGACATTCATTTTAAATTGATATGTACTGTAGATCTACTACATACGTCAGAACTACATTTGGAGACACTAAGGCATTCCCGGTGGAAATCAGACTCCACCAGGGGTCGGCTCTTAGCCCTTACATCTTCGCCTTGATTATAGACGACATCTATTGTGCGACACCATACGGTGTTCCATGGTGTATGCTTTTCGCTGACGACATTGTCCTAGTTGCTGAAACAAGAACTGAGCTAAATAGTAGACTGGCTACTTGGAAGACTGCTTTGGAAGAAAAAGGTATAAGGATCAATATTGTAAAGACAGAGTATTTATGTTCAAACTTCAGTGGGAACCAAAATGATGAAGATGTAGAGGTAGGCATAGAAGGACACGTTCTCCCCTCAAAGGATTGTTTCAAGTACCTAGGGTCTATGATACATAAAGATGGGGGTGTGGATGATGATGTTACACACCGGATAAAGGCGGGATGGCTAAAGTGGAGGGCTGCTACTGGAGTTTTGTGTGACGAGAAAGTGCCTCTAAAACTTAAGGGAAGATTTTATAGAATGGCAATAAGTCCTGTGTTGCTGTATGGATCAGAATGTTGGGCAATCAAGAAGGATTGCGTAAGGAGGATGGAGGCTGCAGAAATGAGAATGCTTCGATGGGCATGTGGTAAGACTCGGTGGGACATGACACCAAACTCTGCTATTAGGATGTCCATGGGGGTGGTGTCTGTATCTAAAAAATTGAGGGAGGGAAGACTACGGTGGTTTGGGCATGTTATTAGACAACAATCGTCGGATGCGATCGGGAGGGTAAAGTCGATTACAGTCAACGGTGCCAGAAGGAGATGACGACCAAGACGGAAGTGGGAAGACATCTTGAGATCTGATTTGAAGGATTTAGCCCTTACCGAGGACATGACCTTTGATAGGAAAGTATGGAGACTTAAGACCAGGGTAGCCGATTAGTGCGGGTCACATCCATAGGGTGTATCATCTCTGTCTTCTTTTAATGCCTTTGTAGAAATTTCAATGACTTCTACTTTTTATACGTTTCTGTCATTGGAATTTTTGAAGGCTTAGAACTACGGTAGCAGAGAAATGCTACCTTAGTTTAGGTTTTAACCCTTTTAACTTTATTCCTTCTTGTTGCTTGCTATCGTTGACTTCTGTGTAGTATTCTCTTCAGGTTTCCTCTTCTTAATTTTAGTCGAATCTTACGTTTCTGTCTATATGTAGAGTCTTTTTATGCAGAGATTTATTTGCAGGGATTACTTCCTACAGACGCGCATATGTAGACTGCATATGAAGGCTGTTTCAACTATGTATTTATTTATTTATACATGCATTGCATTTTATCTTTTAATTTTCTGACTGCCGGAGGTCTTTCACGGAAGCTGCTCTCAACCTGGCGTTGGGGGCAGCCTACTACCCTACCTCCCCTTTACCCTCATTGCATATGGGAATAGGGTTTGTTGTTGTTATTGTATATAGTTTGGGATGAAATTGAAATTTTTAAAAATTTTAGAGACTAATTTAGAATGAATGTCATAGTTTGGAGATGAAATTAAAATATTCAAAAGTTTGAAGGACTAATTTAGAACGACAATCATAATTTGAGGATGAAATTGGAATGTTTATAAAGTTAGAGACTAATTTAAAATGGGAATTATAATTTGAGGAGATATGATATAATTAATTCATTTTAATATTGATTATATTAGTGAAGGAAAATTCCAAACACTTTCCTTCTTCCTTAGCCAACCTCCACCGTCTCTTTTCTCTTTTTCTTTGAACTTTCTCCTCTTTCTTCTTTTGTCCTTTCTCATATTCACTTTTGTTTTTCATTTTAAAATAAATAATTATTCCCAGCATTTCTTCCTATTTTCTTCTCACCTTGTGCTTCTCTCTTCTTCACCCATGGCTTCATCTTCAACCCAAGAAGGTAACACTGTTGACTGTCCTTTGACCCATTTGTAAATTTCCAATACGATTTCTCTTTAATTTATGTACATACTTTTTCATTATTTTTTGTTGTAAAGTTTGATCCTTTAGCTTAAAGATTCACTTTTTGATTCTTTCTTCAAAAATATTTAATGGGTTATTTTGAAGAAGAAAAAAATACTAAATCAGCTTAGTTCAGCTGACTTATCTGTTTTTTAATTGAATTTTTAGCTTAAATTGTGCCTTAGTTTATATCTAGATCCATTGTAGCTTAGTTTTGAAGAAATATTGAGAATTAGGGTTCTTTATTTTTTATTTTTTGTGGTACTTTTGGTTTGAAATTAGGTTTTAAGATGAAGATATTGGAGTTGTAATTGGTTCATTGATAATGATAGGAGCTGAAAAATCAAATCATCTAAATTTTGGTCATGGGGTTGAGGATTATGAAAAAAATTGTGATTAGTTTAATAATTTTATTGATTAGTTATTGATTGTTGATTGTAAAGGTGGAGATATAGATCTGGAGAAAGGACTTGTGAGTTCACATCCGGGTCATAATTCTGGCATGGAAGCTTCGCCGATACTATCACCGTCCTCAGCTGTAACAGTGCCGGCTCCGGCTTTGATCCTATCGAATTCAAACAAGCGAATTGATAGGATGGGAAGTAGCCTCACCAGTTGCAGTTCCACTGTTACAGACCACTCAGCAACACCATCACCCTCGTCTATAGCAACGGCCCCAGCGTTGATACTATCGAATTCTAACAAGCAGATTGACCGAATGTCCAGTAGTCTCACCAGTTCCAGTTCAGGTACTGGAGAACCCTCGGCAACGCCATCCCCGTCGTCAGTAACAGCCCCTGCTCTGGTCCTGTCAAACTCTGGCAAGCGAATTGATCAGGCTAGCAAAAAGAAATACGTGAAGCAGGTAACTGGACGCCATAATGACACTGAGCTGCACTTGGCAGCACAGCGTGGTGATTTGGCAGCCGTGAAGCAGATTCTTGCCGACATAGATTCGCAGATGATGAGGACTGCGAGTGGGGAAGATTTCAATATGGAGGTGTCGGAGATACAGGCAAGTGTGGTGAACGAGGTAAATGAGTTGGGAGAGACCGCCTTGTTTACTGCTGCGGAGAAAGGGCACCTCGATGTTGTCAAAGAGTTGCTAAAATACTCGAACAAAGAGACCGTTATTAAGAAGAATAAATCTGGGTTTGATCCGTTGCATATTGCTGCAAGCCAAGGGCACCATGGTAATGATCCTTAGCTTTCGTTTTGTGATTTTTCTTGTGCTGTTATTTGATTTCAATTGGTTAGTTGATTTCTTGCAAAGATGACATATAGTAAAAATACTGGTTCAAGTCAGTGTCAAAGTCTGTTGAATAAATTTGACTGTTAACCGAGGTTTGTGTAAAGACAACATATTCGATATTGTCATGCTGATGTTGTGAATTGCTTATCGTCATCTGTTTTCATTGAGAAATAAGAATGATTATGCACCATCCTCTTTCAACCTTCGGAACAATCTGTCAACATATTGTTCATATATGATATGGAGAAAATAGTTAATATGTAAATACCTTTGTTATTAGTTTTTTTTTTTACAGGCCAGTTGTGGAGTCGCTGAGTCTGTGCTCCTGTTTCAGTTGTTTTACGTAGATTCTAGGCTGGAAAAAATGACCGTCTGATCCTTGCAGGTATTGTCCAGATGCTACTAGATCATGATCCTGGTCTATGCCAAACATTTGGGCCGTCGAATGCAACCCCTCTTGTCTCTGCAGCCACCAAAGGGCATACTGCGGTTGTCAATGAGCTGCTATTGAGAGATGGTGGCTTGTTAGAGCGTACGAGGTCAAATGGGAAAAATGCATTACATCTAGCCGCTCGACAGGGGCATGTAGATGTCGTAAAAGCATTGCTGAGCAAAGATCCGCAGTTGGCAAGAAGAACCGACAAGAAAGGACAGACGGCATTGCACATGGCTGTTAAAGGACAGAGCTGTGAGGTGGTGAAGTTGCTTCTCGAGGCAGATGCTGCTATTGTGATGCTCCCGGACAAGTTTGGGAACACCGCACTACATGTAGCCACTCGGAAAAAGAGAGCAGAGGTACAACTATTCACTCCATTTTCGATTCTGGCTATAGAGGTAGAAACTTGTTTTTCCTACTATGTTGCTCTGAGACTTTATTTTCCTTGAAGTACTTGTATCTGGCACATATTTGAACATGATACGAGGATATGATCCTCAAAGATCCTCCAGATACATGGAAAACCTCGGAAAATAATGAACATATCTGTGTTGTGCGTATAGCCATATCCAACACTTGCATCAAATTCCAAAGCAAAATATATTAACATTCCTCACAATTTTTTACGAAACAGTTTCGTATCAATGAATATTTCCTTGCAGATCGTAGATGTGTTGTTGTCCCTTCCTGATACGAACGTTAATGCACTCACAAGAGACCATAAAACGGCTCTTGACATAGCGGAAGGGCTTCCACTCTCTGAAGAATCCACAGAAATAAAGAGCTGCCTTTCTCACAAAGGTGCTCTCAGAGCTAATGAACTGAATCAACCGAGAGACGAATTGAGGCAGACGGTGACGCAAATTAAGAAAGATGTCCATACACAGCTTGAACAAACCAAAAGAACCAACAAAAATGTTCATAATATCTCCAAGGAACTTAGAAAACTCCACCGAGAAGGAATCAATAACGCCACGAATTCTGTGACTGTGGTAGCCGTTCTATTTGCAACGGTTGCTTTTGCGGCTATATTTACTGTGCCTGGAGGAGATGAAAATAGCGGAGTTGCGGTGGTGGTAAGCTCGAGTTCTTTCAAAATCTTCTTCATCTTCAATGCTATTGCCCTCTTCACCTCTTTGGCCGTTGTTGTCGTTCAAATTACATTGGTTCGAGGTGAAACCAAAGCCGAGAAACAGGTGGTGGTAGTGATTAACAAGTTGATGTGGTTGGCTTCTGTCTGTACTTCAGTTGCCTTTATGGCCTCCTCGTATATAGTGGTTGGCCGGAAACATGAGTGGGCTGCAATTTTGGTTACTGTCGTAGGGGGTCTGATAATGGCCGGGGTTCTTGGCACCATGACTTATTATGTGGTGAAATCGATGAGGACTAGAAGGAAGAGGGGAAAGAATTCAAGGAGAAGTGGATCCAACTCTTTGCTTCATTCGGACTTCACTAATTCGGAAGTCGAAGTCGATAGGATTTATGCCCTCTAGTACGCTCGAATCTATAGCTTCCGCTGCAAAAGGGAAAAAACGGAAGATGAATGTTAGAAATGAGACCCGATGTAAGGATAATAGCTATTGGCATCTGCCTGGTAGGTAGTATTGCACCCGGTACACCCTATGTTCATGGCCATGGTTTGCAAGGTAAAAGCAATTCCATCAACTAATCTGGGACTTAGTTAATGAAGAAAGAAGAGTGCCGAATATGGCTGATGGCGGGAGTTTCGGTCCATAAGTCGATGTTCAAGCTTTCTAAAGGTGATCTTTCATTAACGATGCAACGGTTATCATGCCTAGAATATCAGAGCTTGAATATGGCTCGAGATTTCTCGGAGCTAACACTCGTAAACACTGCTCTGTGGATTTCATTCCGCCTGGCTTTATCACAAGTCACCCGGTTTATCGGATTCGAATCACTCGTATGTTCTTAATTCATCAATAGTGTCAGTATCTATTAAAAAAAACACTGGCCTTGAAATGTCTGAATGATTAACTTTTGCTATGATTAAACTGTACTATTAGTACAATACATGCTTATTTTGCAATGATAAGTACTAGTTGGAATAAAAAAATTCACGACTATCAACGAATTGGAGTTTGTGTTTTATTTAATGGTTAAACTATTTTTTTGTCACTCAATTTTACTAGTGGTTCTATTTGGTCACTTAACTTTATTCGTGTTTATACTTTTTGTCATTTAACTTTAAACTTTTTAAATTTTATCATTATTATTTTTAATTTCATTAGTTTTGATCACTCGTCTGTTAAAGTTTTTTAACACTATTTATTTTTTGGATAAATTTATACAAAAATTTCTTGAAACTTTCATCTCAAACTTGTATTTTTGGATTTCTTTTGATTTATCGACGTTGAAGTATTTTCATCTAAATCTGAATGGAGAGGAAGTTGCGTAGGAAGAAGAAATTAATATGTCTTGATTATGTTGATCAGACGGTAGAGGTTGAAATATGGATCAAGATAAATCAAAACTTTGACATGAATTTGTCGATTTCAAGAAAAAGCCTAAATTCAAAAAAAGGAAAAAATATTCAGATATCATTTATGCCGTACAAGATAAAGTCAAACTTTGACATGAGTTTATCGATTTTAAGAAAAAACTGTATTGAAAAGAAGATATCATTTATGCCGTAAATGATAGACACCAATGATGGGAAAGATTAAAAGTCCTGAAATGCAATATTTTTGTGATGATATTAGGAACTTAAAATCTAGACTTAAGGATCAATTTGAAAAACCCTAAAATTAATATGAACAAAAAAATAAATTCGTAAATTAAATGTTACTCTATCTCAACAATTAAACGTATAGACTGTAGTCCAATTCGGTCCAACCCATGATGTTGCAAAATGAACTGGATGGCATGTAGACCGGACAGCTATTGAAACGGTGTCGTATTCCAAAGATGAGATGAGATGAGATATCAATTTATATTTTTTCCCTAAAAAAATATTAAAAAAATCCTGAGCCGAGTGCGAGTAAAGAGACCCTAAAACCCAAACCGAAAATCCCTAACCCTAAAAAACAATGGCCAAAGATAAACACGCATCCAAACGGTCCCGAGACCGTGACGGCAGGCACCACCGTGACTCCGATCGCCACCACGACGACCGCGACTCCTACCGCCGATCGGACCATAGATCTTCCGCATCACGCCGTGACGAGCGCGAGAGATCCTTCGAGAGGGAGGATTCGAGAGATAGGAAGCACCGTGAGGATTCATATGAAGAAGTTGAAGCGAAGAAAAAGAGGAAGGAGAGAGAAGAGAGTGAGGAGAGAGGGGAGAAGAGGAGTAGACTTGGAGAAGAAAACAGAAGGGAAAAGAGAGAGAGGAGGAGGTTTGGGGATAAGGCTAAAGAAGACGATGAAATTGAGTTATCCAATGGCGCCAATGGTGGTGATCCAGTTCACAATGTGAGTCTTTGAATTCTTTTTTTATTGTTAGTTTTATCTTTGCGATAGTTGCTTTTTATTGTTTTCTTGGTTGTTGGGAAACTGGAAGTTCAATTCAATAACTAGTGACAAATTTAAAGAGTCTAAGACTAAGCTTGTTATGATTCAGAATTTAATATGATTTTGTTTTCTATATCATTTTTCTTATGAAATAGAGAAAAAAATATTTAAACTAAATAGCAAATATAACAACTTTGGTTGAAAACTAACTTTATTGCTTTATTGTTAGTAATCTAATCTGAATCTATTGAAGTTTCTCTTGGATTTTTATTTATTTGGAATGAGTATTTTCATAATGTTTCAGGGTAGGAAGTTTAATCTTGTTTCTTTGATTTTATGTTGTTTTCTGGGTTTTCAATGGATATTATCTATGAGATGTCATGATAAATGTTGTTTCAGTCTATTGTGATAAATGTTGGCTGTGAATTTCACTAGTGGAGAGAGATCCAAAACCAAAAAAATAGCGGCTGTAATGTCATGTTGTGTATACTATTTAAATGCACCGATTTGAACATCAAAATTCCTTGATAATATGCATTTTTTTCAAATGGCTACTCCCAACTTGAGTGGATTGTTGCATTATGGTATTCAGTTTGTTGAGTTGGTACTTATTACATAAGTTTTTGACCTTGTTTATCAGAATTTATTTTTCCTAGTTCTTTCCTTGGACTTCCAGTTTCATTGGCTTATGGCTGGAGGAGTCATAGTTGTCGCCTTCTTATATTTGCAGCTAATTTGAGGCTTGTAGTAAATAGAAGTCCATAACATTATATATGACTTTATTCTCTCATTTTTCTTGAAGTATCTGCACCATGTTTGATGCATATTGACCCTTTGGATACATGGAAAAAATTAATATACTCATGACACATACTAATGTCTGTCATTCACATCTGAGTTTGAATAACCTAGCTTTGATGAACTTTCAAGAAATTTACCTGTCTTCTGTTGTCCTATTATTAATGTTTCACTATTTTTTACTATATACACACTAACTTAAGCATAACTTAGATATTAGCTAATAACATCACATGATAGTATGAGATATGAAATGTATAATAATGCACAATATCATTTGAACTGAAATGTAGGATGGCATCTGATCTCAATGGAGTTATGTTGATATTATGCTAGTTTAAAATCGATCTAAAGTTTTATCATATTGCCGAAATTGTAAGTTTGTATGTTGATGTAATTTACTTTTTTCCCTGCCTGAAGGGTGCTGCTCAGGCATCATTGCCGAAGACTGATCACCATCCTCCTACCAAGGTATCTTCAATTTCTACTGCTGAAAATAAAGCATATAGTGTTACCGGATCTCATGAGGTTACTGGATCTAGTACAGATGTCTCTTCATCTACTGGGAAAAGTGCAAATTTCTCTCTTGATGCTTTAGCCAAAGCAAAAAAGGCTTTACAAATGCAGAAAGAATTAGCCGAGAAAATGAAGAAGATACCCGCCGTAAGTTCATCTTTCTTTTCAAAAAGGAAAAAATTCCCCAGTTCTAAATTAAAACTAATCATGTTGCATTGGTATTGTAATGTGTAGTTGAACAAAGGCCCTAGCTCAAGTTCAGTAGTGACTAGTGGAACAGTTCAGGGACAAGTCTCATCAGCCTCTCCTGCCTCTGCACCTATTGCTTCTTCAATGCCACCTACTACCGGCATGGCTGCTGTTCCGGGCCTTGCATCAATACCCAATTTAGAAGCTGTTAAGCGTGCTCAAGAGCTGGCTGCTAAGATGGGATTCCGCCATGACCCTCAGTTTGCTCCTCTAATAAACTTGTTTCCTGGACAGGTGCAAGTAGATGTTCCAGTTCCTCAGAAACCTACCAAGGCACCTGTTCTACGTGTTGATGCACTTGGTAGGGAAATTGATGAACATGGTAATATCATAAACGTGACTAAACCAAGTAATCTTAGCACCCTCAAGGTTTGTGAAATTTGTACTCTTGGTACAATCATTGTTATTTTCTTATTTCAGTGCTATTTGTGTTACTTTCAAGGCTGTTATTTAACTTGAACCATCTGACTTTTCAGGTCAACATTAACAAGCAAAAGAAAGATGCATTCCAGATCCTTAAACCTGAGCTGGAGGTGGATCTGGAAGATAATCCACATTTTGATGCGCGGATGGGAATCGATAAGAATAAACTTATTAGACCAAAAAGGATGACTTTTCAGTTTGTAGAGGAAGGAAAATGGTCAAAGGATGCAGAGATCATCAAATTGAAGGTATTATTTTTGTTTTTATTTCTTTGATTCTTCCATCAGTTTTTCTGGTTTTGTGATTATTGTCTATTTATTACAGAGTCAATTTGGAGAAGCAAAAGCAAAAGAGCTAAAAGCAAAGCAAGCACAATTGGCAAAGGTGAAGGCTGATATAAATCCCAATTTAATTGAGGTGTCGGAAAGAATTATAAAGAAGGAGAAACCAAAAGACCCGATTCCTGAAGTAGAGTGGTGGTAAGTTGATATTCCTCTCATTATCATATAACTTTAAGTTTGCATACCTTTAATTAATTCCATCACTTGGTAGGCTTTTTTTGATTCAACATGTCATCAAATTAAACCCGAAAAATCCTTCAGCTGGGTATTACGAGGAAGATATATTTATTGCTCAAAATACAATTCTTTGTAATGATTGTTTTTGTTGTACTTTCTGCTTAAGATGTAAACATATGTTCAGAACTCTTGCCTTCTTGATTATGTTGTCAATATTCAATCTGAGAGTTAAGGTGTGCCCCTTCGCCATGTTTAAAGCCAAAAAACTTTGCATTTACTTTTGGCATCATATGTAATTTCCATATTAAAAATTCTAAAAGGTGGCATCATATGTAATTTCCATATTAAAAATTCTAAAAGGAAGCATTACAATCTATGTCATTCGGATCTGTGTACAACTATCGGGTAAAGGTATGCCTATTGTTTTTTTTAAATAAATTTTTCCTTTTTATTTGTGGGTCATTGGACCATATTTGCATATCTATATTTGAATGTGTTTGACACGGGTGCTTTTTAAAAATTAGTCATAGTTGGAGCAACATAAATTACAACTGCTAGGTTATTTCATTCTTTTACGTTACCTTTTTCTTATTGTTTTTGGTATATTTCAGGGATTTGCCTATTCTGGTCTTGGGCTCCTACGATGACATTGCTGATGGTGTGCTAAGTGAAGATAAACTGAAGAAGGAGAAGATCACGATTTATGTTGAGCATCCTCGTCCAATTGAGCCCCCTGCTGAGCCAGCTCCGCCACCACCTCAGCCCCTGAAGCTAACCAAGAAGGAGCAGAAGAAACTTCGGACTCAGAGACGTCTGGCCCGGGAAAAGGATAAACAGGAGATGATCAGACAAGGCCTGATAGAACCTCCGAAGCCGAAAGTTAAGTTGAGCAATTTAATGAAAGTTTTAGGCTCTGAAGCTACCCAAGATCCAACTAAGCTTGAAATGGAAATCCGAAGTGCTGCTGCTGTGCGGGAACAGGCTCATGTTGATAGAAACATTGCTCGCAAGCTTACCCCTGCTGAGCGCCGTGAAAAGAAAGAGAGAAAGCTTTTTGACGACCCAAGTACGGTGGAGACAATCGTTTCGGTTTACAGGATCAATGACCTCTCACATCCCAAGACCCGCTTCAAAGTTGATGTTAATGCCCAAGAAAACCGTTTGACTGGTTGTGCAGTGATCTCCGAGGGCATTAGTCTTGTAGTCGTGGAAGGTGGAAGCAAATCCATTAAGAGGTACGGGAAGCTTATGCTTCGACGAATCAATTGGGCTGAATCTGTAAACGAGAACGAAGACGGAAATGAAGATGAAGATAAACCGCCTAACAAGTGTGTGCTAGTTTGGCAAGGTAGTGTTGCGAAATCAAGTTTCAGCAGGTTCTCAGTTCACGAGTGCATCACCGAAGCAGCTGCGAGAAAGGTATTTGCAGATGCCGGTGTCGGCCATTACTGGGACCTTGTGGTTAATTTTTCTGAGAATGATTTTTGATCTTCTTAGAGAAAGAATGTCAAGTTGAACGGAAAGAGTTCGGATTTTCTCTAATCATATGAATTGTTGGTATTAAGAACTACTTCATCGAAGCCCCTTTGTTTGATCATCGTTCTGAATCACTTCGACTCCTGTTTATTGAATGGTCGGATTTAGGTCGAATTTAAGTATCGTATTATCAATAGTTTTGGCTAAATCGCCAGTTCTACATGTAACAACAATGGTCCATAGACTTCAAATATTATAATTACTCTTCCGACTATTAAATACCTTTTCAATTTATGTCCTTTTTATGGGTCAAATGATCTTTCTTTGGTCAAATATCTATTTTAATCATCGATTTTCTAAATATCTTGTAAATATAAATGTGTTTGAACTCAAAATTTTAGAGAATAATTTCTTTTATTGTTCAGATCAAATTCTAAGGTCTCATCTAACAGTGATGCAGAAGAAAATATTACTATTAGAATAATAATCTATTTTGAGATTATATATTCATATTTCTCATCAGATAAAAACAATCAACAACAATACATTCCAGTCAGTGTTCATTTGAGTATAATACATATTTATCTATTTATTGCATACATTTAATTTAATGATTAACCATTTAAGATGTAAATTTATTAAATATTTTTATTTAATATTTAAATAATACTATTTATATATAAATATAATTTTAATATTTAATGTGTTTTAACAATATTGTATTAATAATCTATCTAATGTTATTTTTAAATATATAATCTAGTTATCTAATTCATGCGGTAAATTTAATTGAGATAATGTAAACTTATTAATTGACCAACGATCAACCTATAATATTAATATGATATTTTTTTCTGTATATAATTGTTGACATGTCATATGTCATGTTACTAAAGTAATGACATGATATATACTATTTTACTCAAGAAGATAACATGATACATGTTATATCATTAATTAAACATAATATATATCGCTTTTTAATTAATTAATGATTTTTACCTAATAAAATTCTTTATTCATAAAATAAAATATTTAAATTGAAACACTCTAAAAAAATAAACGTGAAAAATGATTATTTGGATCAATATTGAGATTAGTTTTATATTATCCTTTTGCATCAAGCCTATGACTGTCATTCCAGATAGGGGTCTTTTTGTAATTACTCGTCCTCTGATTTTTCAGCGTTGAATGATCCTTATCTTCGGGGCTTAAGGCCCCTATAAATGGTCTAGGGTTTTTCATCTTTTCCTTCCTCGCCTCTCTCCTCTGAAATTTAATCGTTAGCTTTTTCTTCTTTTTTTCTATTTTTTATTTAATTATTTTGTTTTTTAGTTCCCATTTGATTTTGAATTTTCATTCTCTTACGTCTCTAACTTCTTTATTTTTTTTTATAGATCTGAATAATCGTCGAGCTTGTACTTTTTAAAATTTAAATTCCCTCTTTTTTCATATATTTTTTCTTATGACTTGTCATAGTAATTTAAAGATCTATGGATTTGATGCTTTAGCCTGTTAGAATTGAGAGCCGAAAATTTAAATCCCTTCCTCAGATTTGTTTCTTTTGCAGCTTATATTTATTTATTTTCATTGTGTATTTATGACATCCATAATAAAAGATAACATGAACTATGGGTTTGTTTAGATATTGTTTGATTATTAGCTTTCCATACTTGAATTTTGTGTGCATTTGGATATACATGATTTTATTAATATATTGAAGGTTCATGTTAGAGTTTTTATTACATTTTGGTTGTCCGTTAAATTGAAAATCTATTTGTATTATCTGTTCTATGATGGAAGCAAAAGCGTGAACTTTAAGGTGACATGAGCATAAAGTAGATTGTTGATGTCATTAATGATGATTGGAGTGTTTTATCATGTAAAGTTGTGTGCCTTTTTTCGCTCAGTGTTCTAATGGCAAATGTTAATGCAGGGAAAGGAAAAAAATGCCTAGGTATGATGATCGCCGTGGTGGCACTCGCCTTTATGTTGGTCACTTGTCCTCAAGAACAAGATCACGTGATCTAGAGGACATGTTTAGCCGATATGGGAGGTAACGGAATCTTTTTGCTATGTTGAAGAGTCTTAAATTTATCCTACTTATTAGACTGGTCTAAAACTGTGTTTCATTTGGCATACTTGTTCAAGTTTTTTTCTTAGTTTGAGTATTCATGGTTCTATTCTTTTGCATTGAAGGCCATTAGGATAGGCTCAGGGTGTAGGGACAATGATGTAGGAGAAAATAGTCTCATTGCCAAAGCCCTTAATGTAGAGCATGACCCCTGGTCCTATTAGAATATGAGTGAGAATGTTGCAGCCCTCCACGAGTCGGTCTGGTTTAACTCGAATGATCTTGTTGAAGGTCCCTTGGCTTTTGCCATAACCTGGAGGTCTATGGTGAGAGGGTGACCTTGGTGGATTTGGCGAGTCTTTCTATAGTGTTATTGCGTGTTTTTATCGAAATGGCAACAATCTCAAAAGTGGGTGTTTTTGGTTCATCTGTGAGGGGCGAACTATCAACCCTTCGATAATTGTGTCATGATGGCCTTACTGTTTGTGGCACCCGTTTGCGCAGAGTACGTGATGTGGATATGAAGCGAGACTATGCATTCGTCGTATGTATTTCAAATCTCTTCCAACTTAAACTGAAAAATCTCTTCTTTGTTATCTATAATTTCTTCACCATATATTGAAAATATGATCTTTTTCTTTGGATCTTTTTTTTTTGTTCGTTCTGTGTGTGTTTTTGTCTGCCTCCTTGATAACAGGAATTCAGTGACCCTAGAGATGCTGATGATGCAAGATATTCATTGAATGGTCGAGACCTAGATGGAAGCCGTATCATTGTGGAATTTGCCAAGGGAGTAAGTTTTATGATAACCTCACTGCCATAAGTTTTCTAGAAGGCAGTGGATGCTATATGAAACCGAATGAGAAATTTAATTTTATTTGGTTAATGTTTTTAATTATTCATTTTCCTAATGCCTTCTGATTTTTGGACTGTGTGACACATAAAAGTTTGCATGTTCAGTTCTGTTGCTGCTTAGGGTGCTAGTAATATGTCTAAATGCTGATGTGGAGTTCTGAAATCGGACAATGTAGACCTATAGATATAATTAAAGCAGCAAAATATAAGATGCTTGTGGTTTG
Organism: Hibiscus syriacus; assembly: GCF_006381635.1. Classification (NCBI taxonomy): domain Eukaryota; kingdom Viridiplantae; phylum Streptophyta; class Magnoliopsida; order Malvales; family Malvaceae; genus Hibiscus; species Hibiscus syriacus. The sequence goes on along the minus strand of NW_024062618.1, from coordinate 413,312 downwards.
GTAATAAACTGATAATCCCATGTATATGCTTAAAGATCATTCTAATGCCTGGTTACATAAAAGGCTTTTAATCTCTTTCTTCCAGGCAGCAGCTATTTACACTTATTAGTTGATTTAAACAATAAACTGATAATCCCATGTATATGCTTAAAGATCATGAGTTTGATGTTTAAATCAACTAATAAGTGTAAATAGCTGCTACCTGGAAGAAAGAGATTAAAAGCCTTTTATGTAACCAGGCATTAGAATATCATTGTTGCCACTCGGTCTCTTTTTTAGAAACTAAAGTATAAGAAGATTGCTTGTGGGAAAAAAGTGTTAAACTTGTCTCGAATGCAGAATGGTATTCCTAGTGTCATTCCTCTTTCTCATTGTCGTCCTAGACTTGACTCATTTGTGTTTGTACATTGAATCTAATTCGAATTGCAATGTAGGTGCCCCATGGCCCTGGTGGATCTCGTGATCATGCTGGAAGAGGTCCTACTCCTGGCTCTGGCCGCTGCTTCAATTGTGGAATTGATGGTCATTGGGCTCGTGATTGCAAAGCCGGGGATTGGAAGAATAAGTGTTATCGCTGTGGGGAACGAGGCCACATAGAAAGAGATTGTCAAAATAGTCCAAAGAAGCTGAGGTCATTTCCCTTCAAAATCCTCTTTTTGTTGTTCTGACCAGTTTGCTGAAAATAGTAGTGTTATTTCAATCATTTAAAAACCTTATATTTTGTGTACTTGGGAGGCAATTTTATTTATTTTATTGTTGCAGCCGTAGACCGCGTAGTTACTCACGATCGCCTAGTCCTCGACGCGGTCGAAGCAGAAGCCGCAGTTACAGCCGGGGCCGTAGTGACAGGTTTGTATTTAGCTTTGTCTGCGCCAAGGTTCTGGTTGAGATACGCAAATTGTTTTGGTCTTGTAGGCTGTCGGGCTCATTCTTTTTGTGTTGAATCTCTCGACCTTCTACAGTAGGTCAAGATCACCTGTGAAGCGAGAAAGGAGTTTCGAGCGTGATGATAGAAGATCAAGGAGTCCCAAGAGCCACAGGCGGTCTCCGTCCCCAACCCGAGGGAGGAAGCAGAGTCCAGCGCGCGGTGAAAGAATCCCCTCCCCAGCCCGAGGGAGGAAGCAGAGTCCACCTCTCGATGAAAGAAGTCCACAAGAGAGGCGTAGCCCATCCCCAAGGGATCACGGACATGCCAATGGTTCGGATTACAGTGCGAGTCCCAGGGGACGGAGCAGAACTTCAGATCGTGAAGCTGATGCCGAGGACAGGCCATATAGGTCCACAAAGGAAAATGGCCGCAGCCCCAGCCCCAGCCCCAGCCCACCCCCTAGGGAGGACCGAAGCCCGATTTACAATGATGAAGACGACGATAATCATGCTTCTCCGAGACGAAGCGAGTCAAATTAAGCTGCAGTGGTTTGAATGGTAGGACTTGGTTACAATCTGTGTTTGCTAGAACTTTTGAGAACTTAATATATATTTTGATGGATAAGTTGTGTTATGAAAGATTAAGCACTTTTAAGATTAATTGAAGTCTATTTCTGTAAATGACCTCTTTTATATTATCATTACAAAATTATTCTATGTCTGAATTATTACGTCATTACTTCTGCAATAATTGAAAATGAATTTTTGTTAGTTTTATTTTAAAAAGTAAGTGTTTATACTGTCCTCTATTCTTTTAGGTGTCTAGTTGTTGAAATAGATGGTGTAAAGTGTAATGCTATGTCTATCTATTTTAATATCGAAGTTATTTAAAATTTAATTGTTTTTTTAATCGTGTAATGATTATAGTTGAGAATTCGGCTATGATAATCATACATTATGTTATTCGAATTTACTCAAATTTAAATATAAATATAAGACTGAATTTGTGTTGGAGTTATATTTCTAAATAACATGTAGATTTTGTTTAAATTTATTCTTAGATTAAATTTGTGTACGTGTTATATTTTATATAAATAACATTTGGATTTTGTTTAAATTTATCCTTAGATGTTCACTCTTTTTTAACAAATTCTTAAATATATACTAATTATAAAGTATGATTATTCCTACGTATTGTGATTTTACTCGTACTTATCAACTAAAAAATCATGCAGTTTTATTTATTCAAGCAATAAAATTCAGTATTTAAATAATAAATATTTAGATACTTTTAGAATAAATTATATAGATGATCTTTTATGTTTTTACTCCATCTGAATTTAATCATCAGTTCAAAAAAAGAGCTCTTATAATTTCTATTAATTTTAAAATGTTAGAATTTAAGGTAAAGTACATAAATGACTCCTGACTATAGAATATTATTTTTTGAGTCTATCGACCATTAAAAATTATAAAATGCCACCTAACTAAAAGGTATTATTTTATTGAGTCCCTCAACTATTTAAAGTTACAAAATGGTCATATGACTATTCATTATATTCCAAATTCGTCATTTTCTGTTAAAATAATAATGGCCATCTAGGGTTTCGGAAAACCAATTTGGCTTTATGCCAGGTAGGTCTATTACGGAGGCGATTCATCTACTTCGACGGCTTATGGAGAAATATAGGGGAAAAATAGAGATCTTCACATGGCGTTCATTGACCTTGAGAAGGCGTATGATAGCGTGCTCCGCGATACGATCTGGAAGACCTTGGAAACGAGACGGATCCCAACTGCTTATATCCGGGCGATTCGTGATAAGTACTGTAGATCTACTACATACGTCAAGACTACAGTTGGCGACACCGAGGCTTTCCCGGTGGAAATTGGACTCCATCAGGAGTCGACTCTTAGCCCTTACATCTTCGCCTTGATTATGGACGACATCTATTGTGCGACACCAGACGGTGTTCCATGGTGTATGCTTTTCGCTGACGACATTGTCCTAGTTGCTGAAACAAAAAATGAGTTGAATAGTAGACTTGCTACCTTGAAGACTGCTTTGGAAGAAAAAGGTCTAAGGATCAATATTGAAAAGACATAGTATTTATGTTCAAACTTCAGTGGGAACCAAAACGATGAAGATGTAGAAGTATGCATCGAAGGACACGTTCTCCCCTCAAAGGATTGTTTCAAGTACATAGGGTCTATGATACATAAAGATGGGGGTGTAGATGATGACTTTACACACCGAATAAAGGCGGGATGGCTAAAGTGGAGCTGCTATTGGAGTTTTTTGTGACAAGAAGGTGCCTTTAAAACTCAAGGGAAAATTTTATAGAATGGCAATAAGACCAGCGTTGCTGTATGGATCAGAATGTTGGGCAATCAAGAAGGATCACGTAATGAGGATGAAGGCCGCAGAAATGAGAATGCTTCGATGGGCATGTGGTAGGACTCTGTGGGACATGGCACCAAACTCTGCTATTAGGATGTCTTTGGGGGTGGTGCCTGTATCAGAAAAATTGAGGGAGGGAAGACTACGGTGGTTTGGGCATGTCCTTAGGCGACAACCGTCGGATGCGGTCAGGAAGGTAGAGTCGATTACAGTCGATGGTGCCAGAATGAGAGGATGACCAAGGAGGAAGTGGGTAGACTGCTTGAGATATGATTTGAAGGATTTATCCATTACCGAGGACATGACCTCTGATAAGAAAGTATGAAGACTTAAGACCAGGGTATCCGAGTAGTGTGAGTCAACAGCCATAGGGTGTAGCATCTCTATCTTATTTTTAATTGTCTTTGTTGTAATTTCCATGACCTCTACTTTTTTATACGTTTCTGTCATTGGAATTTATGAAGGCTTAGAACTAGGGTAGCATAGTAGTGTTGCCTTAGTTTAGGTTTTAATCCATTTTGACTTTATTCCTTCTCGTAGCTTGCTATCGCTGACTTCTGTGAATCCTTCTCTTCATGTTTCCTCCTTTTAAATTTAGTCGGGACTTACGTTTATGTGTATATGTAGAGATTTTTAGGCAGAGATTTATTTGCAGGGATTACTTCCCATTACAGACGCACATATGAATGACTGCATATGAAGACTGTTCAACTATGTATTTATTTATTTATTTATACATGCATTGTATTTTATCTTTATTTTTAATTTTCTGACTGCCGGAGGTCTTCCACTGAAGCTACTCTCAACCTGGTGTTGGGGCAGCCTACTAACCTACCTCCCCCTTACTCCATTGCATATGAGAATAGGGTTTTGTTGTTGTTGTTGTAGTTGTTGAGTTGGACGTTAATACATTGATTGAGATATGATAGTTGTTTGAGATTATAAAATCAGATTTTATCATATCTCAGTTAGCATATTATTGTTCGACTAAAACGATCGTTAAACTTTTAACAAAAAAGTACCTATTTGAAATATAATGAATAGTAGGGTAACTATTTTGTAATTATTAATAGTCGAGGGACTCAACAAAGTAATGTCCTATAGTTGGAATATCATTTTATAACTTCTAATGGTCGAATGATTCAATAAAATAGTATCTTATAATCGAAAAATTATTTGTGTACTTTACACTATTATTTATTAGTGTTTATTAATAATATATTTGTCGATAAATTACACTCATAATGAATTAACTATGAGAATATTTTAATATGATGATTATTATTTTTTAATTGTATGAATATGATTATTTAACTATTTAAATAATATCAATAATTTATTTAAAAATAATAATATCAATTAAGTCAAATGTTATTAATATTTGATGGAAGAGTTGACTTAATAATTAATAAAATTAATATAATTATACATTTAACATCTATCATTCGCACATTCTATTAAAGTTAGTATTATTTGAATCTAGTCCTCTAAACATAATGTGCAAATAATAAGGATTAAATGTATGATTATACCAATTTTATTAACTGTCAACTTAGTTTTTTTGCAAATATTAGCGTTAGATGTTTTGATTCACTTCGTTTAAATAGTTAGATAGACTGACTGATAAAATTAAAAAAAAATATGTAGTCAAATTAAAATTTTCTATAGTTAAATGATCACAAATATAATTTATCATATATATATATTAAAAATTACTTTTATTAATTCAAATGATTAAATTAAGTAAATAAAAATAATCAATTATCAATTGATTTAGTGGAATGATTTATTAAGTACTTTAAACATTATCTAAATCCTATTATGAATTTGTGAATAGAAAAAATTTGATAATAGAATAATTATTATAATAATTTTAAAATTAAATTACAATATTATATTAAAACAGAAAAGAAAATTTAACAAAATTAACTTTAATTTCTTTATTTTGCTAAAAATAGAGAAAGCTAGATGAGTAAAAGTTGCCTAATAGGTTTAGGTTGGAAACCTAAAAAGTCAAAGTCAAAACACTTACAGCCAATAAAGCTAAACGATAGTTCCAAAAGCACAAAATTTGTTTTGTTAAACAAAAGAAACCTTTTTTCTCCTCAAAACTCTTTCCTTTTTCGATTCTCTGTTGTTTTTGTTTTGTCTTAAAACAATTCCCCTTTTTTCCTTCCTTCTTTCTTTTTGTTTAATTTTTGTATGTAATCTTTCAAATTAAGGGTCTTTGGGGTGTTCTTAAACAGGGTTTTTACAACTGAGCAGATTATAAGAAAGTCTTCGCTGTTTCCTAAGGTATGTAAGAAGAAAATCCCATTTCATCCTCTCTTTTTTTCTTCTTTTTTTTGCTTGATGCTTTTAAGGTGATGTGTTTTTTTCCGGAGAATTGCTTTTTTTCTTCTCCTTTTTGCCATTTCTGGAAATTCCCAGAACTTTGATTATATTTGTATTCCTTTTTAATGCCCTTAGAGAGGTGAATTTCAAGAATTTAAGTCCATAAACATGGTAGAGATCGAATTTCTGATAGGAAAATTCTTTTGTGGTATTTATGTTCCATAATTAATGTGTTTTCCCCGTTTTAATGCATTTGGAGATTAGCAATGTGGAGTTCAAGTTATTGTATTTTATTTGATGTTTTTAAGGTATAGTCATGCGAGTTTTTGAATCTTTCTCCCTTTTATTTGTCTGAATTTATGTTTTAGCAATTTATTGAATGGAACTCTGTTTTTCCTTGAAGTTCTTCTATCCGACTCCCATGTTCGGATACAAGTAAGGGATATTACCTTCCAATTTCCATGGAGCAGTTTAAATGTGTGTGTGTGTGTTTCACACCCAAGTTCGAGTAAAATAGGTCATATGTAGATATACTTGTGTAGAACACATTCGTATACAGCATTCACTTATGAGTTCGAGTACAATAGGTCATGTGTAGATAATACTCGTATCAAACACATTCGTATCCAGCATTCACTTACGAGTTTGAGTCAAATAGGTCATGTGTAAATATACTTGTGTAGAACACATTCGTATCCAGCATTCACTTATGAGTTCGAGCACAATAGGTCATGTGTAGATATACTCGTATCAAACTTTCACCTACGAGTTTGAGTAAAATAGGTCATTTCTAATGGTTTGTTGGATTTTTCAAAAGTAATGCCCATCTTTAATGTTTCTCAAGAATCTATGTTATTTGAACTTGGGTATGAGTGTTAGACATGGATATGTATCCAAAACGAGTATTGTTAGTCGAAATTGGGTCTATGTGTTAGTCAAGAATGTTTCTGGTTCTAGGATTAAAAGAAAGGTTCTGTAATTTATTTTTATTGCAACTTTGTAGATTATTGTTGTTTGAATTCATCGTTGTATGTTTGATTTCTGAAACTTCTATTTTCCGGAAATTGAGTCGAATCTGAGCCGATGCTGAATCCAGCTCTTTTTCCCAGAATCTGTCTTCTCAAGACCTAGCTGTAGGTCGAACTCAGATTAGGGGTTTAGATAATGTTTATTGCAACTGTGAAAATTTACGTTGTCTGAAACTCTGAATTTATCGATGGATGTTTGATTTTTGAAACTTCTGCTTTCCGGACATTGAGTCGAATCTGAGTTGACCCTGAATCCTGCTCTTATTCCAGGAATTCGTTTTGCAAGACTCATCTGTTGTTCAAACTTGAACTAGGAACTTGGAGAATGCTTATTGCCTGCGTAAGGGTTAAAGATTGAATCATAGTAAAAAGTGTCAATAAGTCCTATAGCACACGGTAAATAAGTAGGATAGAATATCCCATCCATCGAAGTTAAGATCTGACTAAGCTTGACTTAGAACAGTTTATCGGACTCTTTTATAAGCCACATATTCGGTTAAGAACATGTAAGTTATGGTATCAACGACATTAAGGCGAATTGTATTGCCTTGCTGGAAGCCTTCAGTCGAGGGTGAAAATTCTAGTGGAGGTGCAGTTGGTAATGGTAGGGTTGATGGGTTGTTGTGGTACGAAGACTTGGGACAACATGTTGCGGGTGAGTTTTCAATGGCAGTAATTCAAGCAAACAATCTATTGGAAGACCATAGCCAACTTGAATCTGGTCCAATCAGCTCGTTTGAATCGGGTCCCCATGGGACATTTGTTGGAATTTATGATGGTCACGGAGGTCCGGAAACCGCTAGGTTTATAAACGAACACCTTTTCAGCCATATCAAGAGTACGTTATTCTTTCTCTTCTTTCCTCAATTGTATCCCAATTTGTTATTTGTCACATTAATTCGGATAGCTTATGATGTTTAATGAGTGATTTATCAGCTTCTTTCCATTGATTAATTGGAAAACTTTGTATTTTATAGTTATAAGATACTTAGAAAGTATGATATACTCTTAAGCAACGCGAGCTTACCACAAAGTCCTTACAAGTTTCGAAAGTCATCGACAGCTTGAGGCTCAATCATTTAGAGGTGATGACAAATGTCAAATTTGGATCTCCGCCTCCTACCTCTCGTAAAACATCATATTTATTTCCTTCTCGAGATTTAGTTGCCGATTTTGATAGCTAAATTATATGCTACTGACTTTGACAGCTATTAATGGTGCAGGATTTATGACCGAGAATCATGGAATGTCGGCTGATGTAATCAACAAAGCTTTTTTAGATACCGAAGAAGAATTTCTTGCTCTGGTCAGACAGCAGTGGGAAATTAAGCCGCAACTCGCTTCTGTTGGTTCGTGTTGTTTGGTAGGAATAGTGTGTAGCGGATTGCTATACATTGCAAATGCCGGAGATTCTCGAGTTGTTTTAGGCAGACTGGAGAAAGCCTTTGACGAGGTCAAAGCAGTTCAGTTGTCATCTGAGCACAATGCAAGTTTTGAATCTGTACGGGAGGAGTTACAATCGTTACATCCCGATGATCCACAGATTGTGGTCCTCAAGCACAAAGTATGGCGTGTGAAGGGTATAATACAGGTAAGTTCCATGGCTTTGAGATGTTTGTATGTTTCTTTTGTTGATAGTTTATTGTTTCCGTAATTTCTTCTCGGGACATCGATGAAAACCGGTGAATTCCATTCTCATTCCGACATCTAGTCTCTGTTATAGAGTTTATTTTACTGCATATATATATTACTCAGACTCTTTATTTCACTGTTACCTATGCCTGGCCCCTATCCGGACATAGTTAAGGGTATGACCCTCCAAATACATGGAGAAACTTAGAAAAGTTTGAACATACCCGCATCCGACATTCACACCCAAATCCGAGTAACGAAGCAGCACATACCGACATCTTTTTGTGTAAATTTATGTTCCTATAGGATCCGTACTCGAACGAACATTTCAGAGGAATTGCCATTTGAATTAGCATGATCTACCAATGTTACTTAGACCTTGGTGTGAGTATCGAATACGAGTATGTTTAATATTTTCCATGTATTTGGAGGTTCGTAAATCGTAATCTCATAATCATATTCGAATATGTCTCGATAATGGGTGTTTGATACAATTATTTCAAGAAAAATAAATAGTCGAAACAGTATGATTATCTAGACAACAAGCAGGGGCGAAGCTATGGGCAAGCACCCCTTGGTTAAGTGGGAAATTTTTTATTTAGCCCCTCCCAGAGATTAAACATTTAATCTAATCCTTTTTAGCCATTGATTAAACAGAAAAATTGCATTTTGGCTCCTCTTAAAAATTAATAATTCAATTTAAGACTTCTTAATACAATTTTTTGTTTTAGCCCCCAAAATTTTATAATTTTATCTTGGCCTCGAAACAAAATTCGTGGTTTCGCCCCTCACAATGAACATGTGCAGAATTAATTGTCCATTGACCAAAAGTTTTTCTTTTGATAGATTTCAAGGTCCATTGGCGATGCATATCTAAAGAAGTCGGAATTCAACAAAGAGCCTCTGTTACCAAAGTTTAGAGTTCCGAACTCGTTTGAGAAGCCGATCCTACAAGCTGAGCCGGCAATATCAGTACAGAAAATCTGTCCTGAAGATCAGTTTCTTATATTCGCATCGGATGGTCTATGGGAACACCTTAGCAATCAAGAGGCCGTTGACATTGTGAACACGAGTCCACGTAATGTTAGTTTTCTTTTCATGATTTTCATTTTGATGTTTTTAAACCTATGTTACACGGATTTGGTGTGCCTGTCCTCTTTGCATGTCAACTACAAAATGAAGAAAATTGTCTGCAAGGGTCAGACTGGGTCAAAATCCAGTCAGGTTCGGGTTATTTTTCTGACTATATGATTGATTGAATAGGGTTGTCTTCTTTGCATGTCAACTAGTACATGTTTAATGCATGCAACTGAAAATGGTTTCTTTGTCCTTACTGAACTAGTTTTCGTTTTTTTTTCGTTTTCCTCCATGAACATGAAGTATATATCGGTTTCATGTTAAACTTAGAACTCGTCTATATTTTGATGATAAGGTTGTTTATGGGTGAACTCATACGAGATGTTTATGCAGGGTATTGCAAGGAGACTCATAGAAGCCGCTCTTCATGAAGCAGCGAAGAAGAGAGAAATGCGATATTCGGACTTGAAAAAGATTGACCGCGGAGTGCGAAGACATTTTCACGATGATATAACCGTTATCGTTTTGTTTTTGGATTTCCATCTGATAAGCAACGGCTCGTCTTATAGACCCCTGGTTTCCATTCGAGGCAACGGTGGAGTCTCCGGGAGCAGCAAATACTAGCTCTTAAAGGGCTTAGACCTCTTATCATTTACTCACTATCCTCTCATTTTGTATTAAGAAAGAGATCCACAAAACATATGATAGAATTATTTAGATTGTGCATAATAATATATATATATATATATTGATGTAATTGAAAAAGCTAAGAATTCAATGATATATTTGTGGTATTTTATTCATTATGATATACAATATCTTTATATGAAATTAAGATATACAATTTGTTTCCTCATTTCTTTATTTTTCCACTCTTAATATTTAAAAGATATTTCATTATCGGGAAATCAAATAGAATATAAAATTATAGGATTTTCAAATAAAATAAGAAAAATGAGGTTATCTTTTATGATTTTTTTATAAAAAGTATCCAATTATAATATCGTTAAGTATTTTAATGAAAAAATCACTAAAATAAGAGTAAATTAAAAGTAAGTGAATAAATTATTTTTTAAAAATTTTAATGATTAAAATAAGAATAGGAAGAAAGTTGAGCGATAAATTTATAATTTATTCTAAAAAAATATATTGATCCTGATTTAATTTTATTATTAAAATTTTAATTTAATGCCCAATTGAAAACCATATGAGGGCCCAAGTATTAGCCCAGAAATTCAATCCCACGGTCTATTTTGCAAATTCTTTTCAAAACCCCTAGAAACCCTAACGTGTCTCCCTCTAAAAATCAAAATTTCCCAAATACAATGAACCAGAGATCTTCGAACCTACTCGATGAGGCCTTGGGGCTAGACCAGGCCATCGAGCCATGGCCTCTAAGGGGTCGAGTAGTGGCTATAGAAGACCGAGTCGAGACCAGTGGCTCATTCGTTCTTCACCATCTACTTAAACGCTCTCTTTCTCCAAATTCCTCAAATGTTTCCGTCCTCATCGCTTTCTCTCAGCCTTTCTCTCATTACGATCGTATTCTTCGAAAGCTGGTCAATTCTTTTCCTCCATTACTTTAACTTCCGTTTTCTTTTTTCGTTTTTCTTTTGTTTCTTTTGATGGTAGATTTAGTGAAAATTTGGTACTCTATGTGTTGGGTTATGAATAAAAAATTATGAAAAAGTGAAATAAATTTTCTTGGATACTATTTGCTTGACTAGTTGAGTTTCTGGGGTTGTTAAACTTACAATCTAATTGTCTCTTCCTCCTATTGTAATTGATTCTAACCCTTTTTTATTGTTTTCAACACTCGTGTTCAGTTCATATATGGATATTTATATCATCATACAACCCTTCAAGGATCCTTTTAATAAACGAAAAGCTTAGAATCCAACACTCACACCTGAGTTCAAACATCGGTAATTCGCCTGGATGTTTGGTTACCCTTTTAATGAATTCATAGGTCTTGGATCAATGATATTAGGGTTTTTGTTAGGCATGAGGTATAAGTTCCCAGGTCCACTTTTCTGAGAGGATACGAAGTGAGATATGAATACTGTGTTTTCTTAGCTAACAGATTAGGTTTCTTTGTCCACACTTTCTGTTAGGCATGGGGTATAAGTTCCCCGTTGCTCTGCTGATGTATTTCTATAAGTTGTCATGTAGTTGGTTTAGTAGAATTATTTCTTTAGGAGGTGCTGGTCTAATGGTGTGGTTTGTTTTGCTGCCTGGGGGATCACTTGTATCTGTAATGCTGGATTAATTTGTTCTCGGTTATATTTGCTTCCTTAATAAACTATTTGGGCACTCTTTTTCCCCTTCTGCTGATAGGCGATAGTTTCATACCAATGTCGATTATTTGGGGGAGGGGGATGTTTAACGAGGCCCCAGCTTATTTAAAAAAAAGATTTTCTTTTCTTGGAAACTTTGTAAATGCTGTTAATATTATTTATTTTTGTTGAAATAGGGATGCAACTTGGTATCACAAAGGGATAATGGTAGATTCTTTTTCTTTGACATGCTTAAGTTGCAGTGCACAGGTGAGAAAAAAAATCTGATTAAATGGTCCTTGCAAATCTTTCTGCTCGCATATGCTTTGTGTTAATGAAGAATCTTCTAAATGCTGTTGTGGATTTCTGAGATCTGACAAAGTATATGAGTTGAAATTCGAGAAAATTTATGTTTTCAATTTAAGAAATTCATTTATTTGCTATAGTTCTGTCTACATGTTTTTGTTGTTAAGTTTCAAGAGTTCATGACAGCATCAATATTGTTATTAATTTTACTTATTTGCACCAACATCCAATGTACAAAGATTAAATTGCTCGGTTCTACTACAATTTTGACTATAGTGCACGGACTGCATGACTCTTCTGTTTGTGGTCTTATGGTTTTGTCTGATGGAAAAGTTTTTCAATTTGTTTAATTAGTTGGAGATGAAGGAATGACTCCGGGAGGTGGACTCATTGCATTGTATGGGAAAACACATAAAACCATTTCAGCTTTGCCTGAGATTAGACGGAAAAATGTTTCCATTATCATAGATGATTTATCTCTTATGGAGGTGGCTGCAAAAGGATCTTCAGATTATGTCTTAGATTTCTTGCATTATTGTCGCACTCTAACATCTGAGTTTGTAAGATAATGCCTTTTTACTCCTTCATTTTGTCTTATATTGTTCTGAATTTTCATCATTCTTGAAATACCGATGTTCAATACGCGCTGTCCGATGCATATTGAGAAATGAATATGGGGATTTGATCTGCTAAGGATCCTCCAAATACATAGTAAAAGACATTACTTGTATCTGGCACTCACACTCAAATCTAATTAGCATAAATTTTGTCTACTTTCACCCTCTTTTCTTAAAAATTTTCTCCTTTTGTTGAACTATTGTTGTTAGAACTGTTCATTAATCACACTCAACCATGAGGATATTTATTCGATTGAAGATGGATGTACATTTTTGTTACAAATGGAGTACCATACAGACATTTTGATAAAGGTGGAGCCTTTGGCTACCGGTTTAGCAGCCGATGTGCATGGACAGGTATTGACGTGTTATTTCTTTTTCAGTTTTTGGATGGTTTGTGCCATTTCTATCATGTTGCAGTTCATGGCCTCGAATAACATAGACTATAATTGTAGTTGGCATTGTTTCTTGATTATAGAAGTTCCTATAAAGAAGGGAAACATTATTAGTCCTTTGCTTGTATTTTTAACTATTGATTTCCGTAATTAAAGTAACAATTTCGTGTTTTGCAAGCCACGATGTTTATATCATGTTGCAGTTGACAGTTTCAAGCAACATAGGCTATAATCGGAGATATCATTGTTTCTTAGAAGTTCCTTTTGGTTGATGTAATTAGAAAGTGATGAAATAGGGTCTCACAAGTCTCAACATTTTATCGAATGTTGCAGTTGACAGTATCAAATAAGGGTAGGAACAAGGCTAGTAATTTCCACTTCAAGGTCAAGGAAAACGTCGTTGAATGTTTCTACCCTGGACGAAACCGAGATTGACGGGGTGTGAAACAGGTATCGAACTCAAAAGTTGTCGTGTTTCGATCAATATTCCTAGATGAAACAAAGGAAACCTTAGATTGTAACAAAGAAGAGATTGTGAATTGTTTGTTGCATAAACAAAACCAATTGAACTGATATAAGAAAGTTCCCCCCTTTTTTGGGAAAATGAAGTTCATCCCTTTTGTTCTTTTATATTTGTACGAGTTTTTTATGTGTTGATATTTTGTAAAGAAAACAATTTAAACCGTAATGTTATGATTCGGTCTCATTTTGTGTAATAATTAAAAGAAAGTTGGTTTGGTTCACTCTTCTATTTATAACTATAAAATCACAATTATTCAAACTCAACCGACTTTTATTTTTATAACATGGTAAATTTATTTTCAATGGAGGGATTTTTTTTTTAAGTTTTGAAATTTAGTTACGTAGTTTTATATCATGGGTATGATATTTCAATTCAATTTTTTGCATTGATAATGATATGGTTTTAAATATTTTATCTCATTAGACACGTAAATAGTTGATTAAATCTAAATATAGATGTTGACTTGCATGATTTGTTCCACTTTGCATTGCACCTAATAAGATGAGGATGGTACGCACCTAATTAGACTTAATGCAGGTGTGGGTATAATTTTGTATTTGCCTCGTCTCACGTCTGGCATCATTGTTTATTTTTTAATATTACATAACGATTTTACTTTTCCAAAGGGCATGACGGTTTTTCAATAGTGATTATTGAAATAATATTATATATGTGATGTGAATCCAGAGAATATGTATTTTAATATTTTCATATAAAAATTGATTTATATTTATTCGAGTGATACGCATAAATATATTATATGAAGTGAATCGTGAGACGAGTATAACGTGTATTAGGTGAACTTTGAAACACACGAGGGTAGTAGGATGAGATGATTTTAGTCTTGAGGTTGCAAGACATGATAATTGAGTTTTGTACCCACAATGGTTTTGGAACGGAATTGAATATGAAAATTCTTGATGGAATGAGTATCGAGTTTTTATTTAAATACATTTTTAATAGAATTTTCTACTCGTAATGGGTCGTGAAATAGAGTTGAGAATAATCTTTTTATACAAAATATTAAAACTATAATTCTTAATTTTAAAAAAATTAATATTTTATATCATTCGTAAGCTAATAATCGATTCAGTCTAAATTATATTTTTATTTAAATATATTTTTAATAGAGTTATTGAATTATTATTATTAATTTTAAATAAAAATAGCTCTCGAATCAAAACGTGCCCCCAGAACGCATCGTTTCGAGAAAAAGCTAAAGCCGGGTCCACAAAGTTCCAAAACGGATTCAAGTGCGACCCGATACCCGATTTCGAATGCCTTAAGAGAAAAAGCTTCAGTTTATTAATTTATTTATTATTATTAATTATCGGTTCTTCTTCAGAAAATAATGCAGGTTCGTTTCAGAAGATTTCTTCAAATGCCTCACACCCCACCTCCCTTCCTTTAATTCGTCTCTCTTTTCTTTACGTCATATCAATCTTAGCTTCTTCCCCAAAGTTTCAGGTAAAACCCTAACTCTCTCTTTCCATCTCTATAAGATCTACGGAAAATTTTAACCTTTTTTTCTTAATATCAGATCGTTTTTATTATTTTTTTAAATTTAAATTTAATGATTTCAGAGAAGAACGATTCCATGATTTGGATTTTTTAACGATTTATTGTTATCGTTACTATTAAATACTTTTAATTGGTTTAGTGAAGTCGTGAGTAAGAAGATGTGAATCTTTTTCTCTTTTTTTTTCTTTCATTTGGTTGATTTTTAATCGTTTGGAAAGAAGTGATTACGAGTGGAAGAAGAGACCTTTGTTTACATTTTTAGTTGTTTGAGATTGAGGGAAGTGGTAAAGAGGGGGAATGAGGTTTTAGAATTCCGTACTCTTGATTGTTTTGTGCATGTATTTTTAATGGTTATAAAATGGTTTGCTCTTCCAATATTTTTCTGATGTAAACATGATATTATTTGTAGAGACATAGTCGGTGAAATAGGCCTGGTGCTTCTGTATCTTGGGTCTTTCTTCACAATTTCTGTGCTAGAAATTTGGGTATTATAGTTTATTACCATGTTACTTGGACTTTTGATTAAAAAAGTTACTTGGACTAACGCGTTTTAGTGTTGGACCCATATATGTTATATTTTCTCCTAATATTTCCATGTTTTTAAGTGTCCTTGGAGGATCATATCCACATTCCCGTGTCCACTTACAATTCGGACATGAGCGTTGGACACAGATATTTCAAGAAAATTGAAAACTTGGATAATCATGGATTTATAACGTGGTAATTGATTCCAATATAAATTATCGTGTTATGGGGTTGGCTACAATGTTTTGAGCAACATAGCTTAGGAGTTTAAATGCTGGATGAGATTGTGATATTTGACATGCAGGAGAGATTATTTATATGGTTTCTATCTTGAAATGCATGATTCTGGACAACCTAAAAAGATCCTTTTTGTTGCTACTAGCCTCTTTTTTCTTTTTCTCTTTCAATGCTATTATTTAAGTATTGTTTCTTTAACTGTTGTTAGACCCCTTTTAGAAGGTTCTGTTTAGCTCCTAATTATTCATAATTTTACCGTGAGTTTCTTGATTATTGATAATTCAGTTGTATTATATAGGAAATTATTTTGTTTACATATAGATGAGATGGATCATCACGAAGATGAATCTCGGGCTGGAGTTGAACAACATGGCAAACAAGACGATGAGGTAAGATTAATGGCCTAGTTAATTTCACGTGAATGGAAATAAGGTTTACTGTTTGATCATTTGTTCTTGTTCTCAGTGTGTTTTTCTTGATAAGAAATTACTTTGATACAATAGACTTATATATTTTTGCTTCCAATTGCAGGAAGCCGTTGCTCGCCTTGAGGAAATTAAGAAATCTATTGAGTGCAAAATGGCTCTTCGTCAAACCAATTTGAACCCTGAAAGGCCTGGTTAGTAATTTTTACTACATTTTAGAGTTTTTATATGCCCATTGCTCAATATGGGAGTGGTTAAATTTTTCGACTTGATTTGTATATCTTATAGTGATTTTAAGCCCATACTAGATTTGCATTCATACATTATACATATATATTTATGGATTTTCTTTCTAATTCATCTTAACCTTGGTACTGGTCCTGTACAGCAGCCCATATTATCTTGCCATGGAAGCATTTGCATTTTAATCTTTTTTTTTAACACCAATTCAGTTTTTCTGATATTGATGCTTAAAACTGTCAGGTAGATGTTAATATTTTTTACCCGTGGTTTTAGATTCTGTATTCCTCAGGACTTTGGATTCTAGCATTAAGCGCAATACAGCTGTGATTAAAAAATTAAAGCAGATAAATGAAGAGCAGAAGGAAGGATTGATGGAGGAGCTGCGAAGTGTCAATTTAAATAAATTTGTTAGTGAAGCTGTCTCTGCTATTTGTGATGCCAAACTTAAGAGTTCGGATATACAAGCCGCAGTTCAGGTAGCTTTCATGAATAAGTTTGATCCAACAATTGTATGATTATATGTTTTAGTAAATGTATATTTAGATTATATGGTTATACATGTTATTTTCTCAGTTAATTTGCTGCGAGTACATAGTCTTACAAAAGATCTATGTTATTATCATATTTGGTTTAGATTTGAAATGTGAGAGTTTCGTATATTCTCTTCAGCTGAAAATCATGTAGGTAATTTTGATTTTAAATAAGAAAGAGGAACATGTAGTCTTTTTCTTCCAAATGGGTTGTAGTAGCTTATCGAGTAATTTTTTACCGCCTTCAATGTTTTTATTTGCACCTGTTGATGTTTTGCTAGCAGACTTGAGTTTTAATGAAGATTCAATTATATAAGATATGAAAATTGTTTATTCTCTGCACAGTTCAAAGATCTATAGTCTGGTTCCTCTTACTATTTTAGTGATCAACTTATTTGTATTTCACCTTGTCAAGTTGTGTGTGTGTAATGATATGCCCTAGTTTATTGTGTGCATATATAAATGTACTATATTAGTATATACTAAACTGCCCTGGTTTATGTTAGGTATAACAGGATTTCTAGTTTGCAATTGTCTATAACCTTCCCAGTTTCTTCTTGTATAGATTTCTCATCATTTTTGGTAGTGTCACTTGCTCAATGTTTGCAAATATGTTGATGGATATAGGTATATATTTCTTGGTATCATGAATGATGTACATTTCTGTGACATCTGTATCTGCATGTGTCATGTTAAGTTTGGTGGTTCTTTAATGTTGAGTTCTCTTTATATGCTATGACTGATGATGTTGCTTGCTCAAAGTTTGTAAATGTGTAAATGGATTATTCACATTTTTTCTCTGTAATATAAGAATATACTTATTTGCAACTTTAATTGTCTATATATTTCCTAGCTTGCTTTTTATTGTACACTGAACCATTTATCCATTTTAAGTTTGTTGGTGACTTGCTATTGTCTATCTGTCAAAGATCTGCTCTCTGCTTCATCAAAGGTACAAAGATTTCTCACCAAGTCTGATACAAGGGCTCCTGAAAGTCTTCTTTCCTGGAAAATCTGGGGATGATTTGGATGCAGACAGGAACTTGAAAGCAATGAAGAAGCGTAGCACTTTGAAACTTATTCTGGAACTGTACTTTGTTGGAGTTATAGAGGAAAATGGTATTTTTATCAGTATCATTAAGGATCTTACTAGCACAGAGCACTTGAAGGATCGCGATGCTAGTCAGACAAATTTAACTCTTCTTGCTAGTTTTGCTCGACAAGGGCGAGTGTTTCTAGGACTTCCTATTTCTGGTCATGAAATTCAAGATGAGGTTTGTCTCTCTTTTTTGCTCTTTAGATGTCTCGAAATTTGCATTTGTTTTATTTCTGTAAAGATATTATGATTTTCATTTTGAATTTAGGTTATTTGTAGCTTTGGTTTTGATAATGAAAGTTTATGGTTTGACATGGTTTATATGTTGACAATTTGCTACAGTTCTTTAAGGGCCTTGGTATCACAGCGGATCAAAAGAAAACTTTTAGGAAAGCATTCAATGTATATTATGATGCTGTCACTGAACTTCTTCTGTCTGAGCATGCGGTAAGCTTTTTCAATTGAAAATATCAACTTTTAGGGGAAAATAAGTCATGCGGTTTTTATTTGGTCTTATCCTTGGCCATAACTTTTGTTTATACATGATAAGTTTGACTGCTTGATTCTTTCATTATCCTTTGCTTTCTTTCCCTCTTCCCTAATTGCTGGGGTTTTTATTTTATAGTCACTTCGCCAAATGGAGCACGAGAATGCAAAGATTCTAAATGCTAAAGGAGAGCTCAGTGAAGAAAATGCAACTTCATATGAAAAGCTGCGAAAATCTTATGATCATTTGTACCGCAATGTCTCATCGTAAGTTGCTTTATGATGTCATTTTCATGGACTTTTTATTTAGCGGGAACTAGACTAAAGGGTCGCTTTCCGTGGTGAATAGGGTATCATTTGTTTTATTCTATAAATTGGTGTACGTGTTCATGTAATGCCTGAATGATTAATGATATTGTGATTAACAAGTTTATGAGCCTCTTCTAAATAACTGCCAATTGACATAATTGGAACCAATTGTACTTTTCTGCACTTCAAAACTTAAATATTTAGCTGCTACTAGTTCTTACGTGCACTACATATGAAATAAGGTTTGGATATTAAATGCTCCCTCAGATGATTTTCATTGTGTGTACCTAAGATGACTCTTCTATTACTGGGGCTAGGGTTTAGATCCCTTATGACATTCAGATGAGCAATTGTATCAAGAATTGTGGCAGAAATGCTGGTTTTAGGCTTGATTTATTGTCTCTCTTTTGTGAACTTTTAGATTTAGTGATGTTCTTGTATAAAGATTGAAGTGAAATGGAATTGTGAAATGTTATTCTATTTGTCAAGACCAATGAAGACAAAATTTTTACACTTAATAGCTACTTTATGATGTTGGAACTCTAGACCCCAGTTTTATTAGGGTCGCTTATGTCCCACCAAAGTTAGTGGCTAACTTATCCCACAAAAAGAAAAAAATGTTGGTGGCTAAGATGATAAATCGTTGTGCAACTGTCAGATTTGTGCTATTCAACTCCGCTCTTCAAAATTTTTAGTTTTCCTCTATTGAATTTGCAGATTGAGCATTCCTCTTGCATCACGAGTAACTATATGAGTTCTTTTTATTTGCGAAAAAACCCCATCCATAACTGACTTTTAAATTGTTTATTGCAGTTTAGCAGAAGCACTTGATATGCAGCCTCCAGTCATGCCGGAGGACAGTCACACAACAAGGGTTACTAGTGGAGATGATGCTTCATCTCCAGCATCTGGAAAAGAGTCTTCGAACCTTGAAGCTATATGGGATGACGACGACACTAGAGCTTTCTATGAATGCTTACCCGATCTTAGGTATGTTGTGGTCATTATTTAGTTAGTTAAGGTGGGACTTTCTCTATTGAGCTTTTCATTGATGGCTTTTTGGAAATAAAAGCTGTATTTTCTTGCTGTTAAGAGCATTGTGTACATGTTCTTCACAGAGCATTTGTCCCAGCAGTATTATTAGGAGAAGCAGATTCCAAGGCAAGTGAGCAAACATCAAAGGCACAAGAGCACCCAACTGTAAGTAGATCAAAATTTTGAACATTGTCATTAGTTCAATTAGGGTCAATTTGAAGCTAACATTTCATGTTCAATGCTCATCTTTGCTCCACCAATTTCAATCATTTCCAACCATGACCCATAACTTTTAATTCGGAAATTATGAAATTACTCTTTATAATTGTTATGCTTAAAGCTATAATAGACGCAAAGCATTTTTTTTATAGGAAGTGGAGGCCTCGTTAAAAACCCCCTTCATGATTATAGGAACACCATTCGGTATTCCTTAATCAGCGGAAGGAGGAAAAGAGTGCCTCAAATTTCATTAATAACTGAAAGATTACATAATGTTTAAAACAGCCAATCCCCTTACAAAAACAACCCGAAATACTCCAAATAGACGCAAAGCATTTTAACGTAGCAAACCTCGAAGGTGGACTGAACCATTTCTTAATTTCTTAACTGCTGTGCACCCAACCTATGCCTGAAATTCATTTCATTTTTATCATTTTGGTGGCTAGGTGGGGCAGGGTGAGTCAGTTCTAGACTTATTGACTGTTTAAACTTCCGTTCTGAAAGATCTGATCTTTGACTCCTAAATACTCCTCTCTATTTGATGGTTATTGGTAATTTGGTGTACCTTTTAGGAATCCTCTTCTGAAGCAGATCAAAGTACAACAGTCACACAAGATGCTGTGGAGGCTTCTGCAGACTCTGGCACTCTGCAAGAAGGGAAAAGTATAGAGAAAGGGAAGGATAAAGATGAAAAGGATAAGGAAAAGACCAAAGATCCAGACAAGGAGAAAGGGAAAGAGAGAGAAAAAGACACTGATAAAAAAGGTGAAAATGAAAAGGAAAAGCTCAAAGGTAGCGAAGGGACAAATTTGGATGCACTACTGCAAAGACTCCCAGGCTGTGTGAGTCGTGACCTTATTGATCAATTGACGGTAATATCTTTTTTCAGTCAGACTGTTGAATGCTGCTTTTCGATGGTGTATTATTCAACTCTAGAGGATCATTGCATTGTTCATTAAAAATTTCAGGTTGAGTTCTGTTATTTGAATTCAAAATCAAATCGGAAAAGACTTGTGAGAGCATTGTTTAATGTGCCAAGGACATCTTTGGAGTTGCTTCCATACTACTCACGCATGGTTGCAACATTGTCAACCTGTATGAAGGATGTTCCTGCTATGCTCTTGCAGATGTTGGAGGAAGAGTTCAACTTCTTAATTAATAAAAAGGTTTGCTTCCCTGTGTATACCTCTGTTCTCTTTGCAACTGTCTTCATCTCTCCATTTATTTCCTTTTTCCAGTTATATATAATTATATCTCAAATTTGAAATTAACTGCAGGATCAAATGAACATTGAAACAAAAATCAGGAATATTAGGTTTATTGCAGAACTCTGTAAGTTCAAAATTTCACCGCATGGTCTTGTCTTCAGTTGTCTGAAGGTATGTGCAAATCAGCTAACTGATAAATGTCGGTTTATATCCCTGTGCTTATTCCTATGATGATACTTCCATCTTATGGGAGTTTATGAACTTTTTGAAACAACCAGAATTATAAAAATTAGGAGCAATCAGTTTGTTACTCTCACTTTCATTGTCTTGTAAGTTGTACGCTGTAAATCCAAACCTGTTCTGGATGCTTTCTTATTCTATTTTCCTTTTGTACCAGACATGTTTAGATGATTTCACTCATCATAACATTGATGTCGCTTGCAATCTTCTTGAGACAGGTATAATTTGTTTTTCCTGATAATATACTCTACTTGTTTTGATTTTAAACCTCCTTACTGAGTTTTGCCAAATACTTTTGCAGTATATTAGGAAGTTGTTATTTACAGATCTTGACAAGTCTTCCATTGAGCATGTGCTGAGGCAACTACGTAAATTACCATGGAGTGAATGTGAATCATACCTCATAAAGTGCTTCATGAAGGTTCACAAGGGGAAATATAGTCAGATTCACTTGATTGCTTCTCTCACTGCTGGTTTGAGTCGCTATCATGATGAATTTGCTGTTGCTGTTGTCGATGAGGTTTACTTCCTGACTTTAGAACTAGTTCTGCTTGAGTTGAATTTTGATTCTCCTATATCTAATAATGTTATCTGGAATGTTAAAGGAATTACTACTGTATATCATTGTGTTTTTATTTGTATACTCAGCTGTCTATCCTTTCTGATGCCATTTTGAAACGGTGTGCAATGTTAGTGTGCAACTTACAGTTCTGTGAAATACATTCTTCATAATTCCTTTTGGTATATACCTTTTGTGAACAATTGAACACTGTGGCGATAATACAAAAATCTGACAATCAGGCTCTATATTTCAATTTTAATGTATTTAACCTGTGGAGTTCCTTTTTTTGTAATCTATTTGCTTTGGTTTTCAGCTGAGTCTAAGGAGAAATTCTGGGCAGCATGACATGATAGTCTTGGGGAGGTTTTCTTGTGTTATGCATGCTCTAGATATTCTATTATTTTGTTTTGTTAGGACGGTAGGATTCGGGAAATTAGATTGCTCATGACCTAGACCATTAGTTTTTTTTTGCAAGATACTGTTATTTTAATTTTAGGATTCGATTAGGCCTTCTTGAAATTAGACTTTTTTGCCCAACCTGAATGTTGATGACTCCGGTGTGAGATTTTTTTAACTAAGATGGAAATATATTGCTACAAGGCCATGAGCTTCTTTCAATATAACTTACATTTTGATTAGTTTTTTTGCCCTAGTTTCTAAGATATTTGTGTGCATTTTCTTCTGATATCATCTTTCCTGTTGATGATTATGGCAAATTCATTCTTCCTTGCAGATAAGAGTGGAAGCACACATACCCATGAATTTTCCCCCCGTGGTTTACTCATGGTTGTTATATTCTGTACTTTCAGGTTCTGGAGGAGATTAGAATTGGCCTGGAGTTAAATGATTATGGGATGCAGCAGAGGCACATTGCTCATATGCGTTTTCTTGGGGAGCTATACAACTATGAGCATGTTGATTCTTCTGTCATCTTTGAAACACTATATTTGATTCTTGTTTTTGAGGTATCAATATATCTGACTTATTGATCTAATTATCAATTATATAGGAATATGGCATGCTTGCTAGGTTCAGCAGCGGTGCTAGACACTTAAGCTCTCTCTTTCTCTCTCTACTTTGATCTCTAAAAACATTCCTGGGTGTTTTGTTCCTTGACCTTCTTTGGCAGTGCATTCAAAGAGGAATTTATTTTGTAGAACATATCTGCTGATGCTGCCTCTATAGGGATTATGGTGGGTTAGGATTTAGTAATTTTAGGGTCAAATGCTACATAAGGTTAGGGTTTTCTGAATTGTTTAGGTTTGATTCAAATGAGTCCTGATCTGTTAAAAGAGGGCTGAACTTGAAACAAAGAAAAAAGTGAAATGAGATTTCCAGTTAGTTGAAAATCTAGGATAAATGAAGTTTATAAAGGCTGTGAATGGTAAAGCCCAATAATAAGAAACTTAATTCATGGGGACTGCTAGATTTTAATTCAAGTAACATGTTTAACTGTAGGGTACATTGTTACAGAACAGAACTTGCTGAAATTATGTAATCACCTTGAAGAGTAATATACAGAAAATTCCTAACTCCTAGAATTGAAGTTATATAGAGAAAAGTACTAAGGACTTCAAATGACTACACTATTAATTGTTCGGAAATAAGACTGTAAGAGTTTTAAATGATTTTGTTGTTATTAAGTGTAAGATTTTGTACTGAATGTTATTCGAGTCAATTTTACTTGGTCTGATTTGATTGTCTCTATTGTTAGCAAGATATCCTCGATCCACCTGAGGATTGTTTTCGGATTAGGATGGTTATTACTCTTCTTCAGACATGTGGGCACTACTTTGACCGAGGTTCTTCCAAGAGAAAACTTGATCGGTTCTTGGTACACTTCCAGAGGTATATTCTTAGCAAGGGTGCGTTACCACTGGATATTGAATTTGATTTGCAGGTAAGATAAATTGGAATAATTATTGTAAGTTTTAGAATTTGTCCTTTGCTAATCATGGGAAAAAGAATGCTTTCTCTCTTTTTGGTGTGATCAAAGCCTGTTGAAATTGTTTTCCATGCTTGGATACCATGTTTAATGGGCTTAATATAGAGGATGAACTCGCATTATTAGTCCCCTTTAATATTGTAAGTGCTGACATGTTTCGCTATCGACTGTTATCCATGCAATGTTAGCAAACCTATCTTAGTGTTAGCGTAGAATATTATGTTTCTCCGACTCTTCATTTTCTCCAAAGTACCCATGTCCGATGGGGTGTGATCTCAAATATATTGGAAAAGCTTGGAAAAAAAGGTGAAAATATCCATGTTGGACACACCCACATCCACATCCACATCCGACACTCAATTCCAAGTCTGAGAAACATAGATGTAATATTTAATAGTCAGTATGATCTCCACTTGATTGGTTACAATAGAACTTAAGATTTGTAGGCAAAGTTAATGGTTATTCCTTTATGCATAATTATTTTTTTGTTCAGCCCTTTTTTTGCATGTTTTGTTCTAATAATGTCCTTTTATGTATTAATACAATAAATACAGGACTTGTTTGCCGAATTACGTCTCAACATGACTCGGTATTCATCTATGGAAGAAGTTAATGCAGCTTTAGTAGAACTTGAGGAACACAAACATAGTGCTTCAACTGACAAGACGAGTAACGAGAAGCACTCCGATACCGAAAAGCCTTCTAGCAGGACTACTTCCCATTCCATCTCAGCTGATCAACCAAGCATTTTGAATGGTTCTGAAGAAAATGGTGGAATGCATGATGAAATTGGTGACGGTGACAGTATCAGTGAATCAGGGAGTGAAACCATTGAACCAGAGGGACATAACGAAGATGATTTGGATGAAGAGAATCATGATGATGGATGTGATTCTGATGAGGATGATGAGGATGATGGTGGACCTGCTTCTGATGAGGATGATGAAGTTCATTTCAGGCAGAAGGAAGCCGAGCTCAATCCTCTTGAAGTTGCCAGTTTTGACCAGGAGCTCCGGGCTGTAGTGCTGGTAAGCTCTCGTTTTTAATTATAGCTGTTATGTGTTTATATAATATAAAGAGAAATTATCCAGTTTCTCACAGTTAAAGGTAAAACAGGACTGCAATATTCAACGCGTTTCCAAGAAATCATCCCTCGTATTTTACCCTGATACAGACACCTTTTCCCCTATTCGACCCTTTATCAAAATCCATTTGATCCAAGCTTGATATTCTAGCTTTCTTTGTGAATTTTATCCCTTTGCCGAGACTAAGGTCTACTTATATCTTTAAATCTTTGTCTGATGTGATCAGTGGGTTCAAATTGAGTATGGAAGAAATAGTTGGCTTGCTGTTCATTTTGATTCGATTTTAATTACAGGAGAGCATGGAACAACGCAAGTTGGAGCTGAGGGGCCGACCTACATTAAACATGATGATTCCGATGAACGTCTTCGAGGGTTCTAGCAAAGATCATCATGGAAGGGTTG
Source organism: Hibiscus syriacus (assembly GCF_006381635.1). Classification (NCBI taxonomy): domain Eukaryota; kingdom Viridiplantae; phylum Streptophyta; class Magnoliopsida; order Malvales; family Malvaceae; genus Hibiscus; species Hibiscus syriacus. Next base: position 387,788 of record NW_024062618.1, on the reverse strand, counting down.
TTGGAGGGGAAAGTGGTGATGAAGCATTGGATGAAGAGGCTGGAGGGAGCCGGGAGGTTCAGGTGAAAGTTCTCGTGAAGCGGGGGAACAAACAACAAACAAAGCAAATGTATATTCCTCGAGATTGTACGCTTGTCCAAAGCACGAAACAGAAAGAAGCAGCCGAGTTTGAAGAGAAACAAGACATTAAGAGGCTGGTCTTGGAGTACAATGATAGGGTAGAGGAAGAGAATAACGGACTCGGAACACATACACTGAATTGGCCGAGTGGAAATAGTCGAGCTTACGGTCGTGGGAACTCATGGGAAGGATCCAGCAGCAGGATTGGAGGATCACGTCATCGCCATCATAGCCATTCTGGAAGTGGGTCTTACTATGGCAGAAAAAAGTGAGATTCATGGTAAAATGTTGAAAATTTGGATGTCCCTGTATCATATTTGCATCTCTATTTGCCTAAACATTAGACAAAGGATTGAGAACAACATTGACTTGAGCTCTCACAGAAACAGCCAGATGGTTGAATGATCCTCTTTCGGGTCCGATCTGAAATGGAATTTTGATGATACATTACCAGTTAGCCGAAATCAGCCTTCCTGCAAGACAGCTGCTGTTTCATGGGTTCTCTCATATAGGCAAGGTATGCAATACGTCTAACTTGCTCTTTTTACTAGATATTACCCGTCTTAAGTCGGAGTACGTAGAATGGATCCCAATGTGTGGTTTCCGGGACGATGAACTGAAAATAAGCTTAGGGAGTGCGGAAATTGTTGTGTAGTGAAGGTCACTCTGACTTATGTTTGATATAGAAAATATGAATGGCACAAATTTGGTGTGTATAATTTCTTTTATGATTTACATGCCACATTTTTAAAATATGAATGGCCTACCAAATTATTATTATTATTATTATTGACTAGGTGTCACGAATTAATCAATCTGACCTCGATTAAATTGGAGAATGTAAAAAAAAAAAAGGAAAATAATTTAAAACGAAATTAAAGATATTTATATAAGCTACATTTTAAGGATATATTCATATATTTTATTTCAAGAAGATACCAACAGTCCAACAGCAATTGATTTCCTTAAAGAAGAACTAACGTTTAAAATTATTATTTATTAGGTTAAGTTCCAAAAATAGTTATTGAAATTTTACTATTTTAGTTTTTAAATTTTTAAAGTTTATAATACAGTCATGCTTAGTGTTAAAAAATGTTCAAAGTGAATCCTAAGTTAATTTTGTGTCTCCAAATAATTTTTCGTTAAAAATAAGTATCTAATATTTTTTCCGTTATATTTTTAGATTTTTACACTATAATGGTTTTAAATTCATTCATTATATTAGATATTTCAAATATAATTTTTTTTAACTTTTTATTTGAAAAACACTTAAAAATTTTATTTTAAAAATAAAAAAAATCTTAATTTCAATTGTCTTACCATTGTCAGCTATCACCAACGTGTCATCAATCGGTTGAAATCTCGACAACACACGGTCGTTTGAACACCAAATTGTGAAACTCCTTTGCTTCAAGCGATGATTGCAGCGATTGCAGCGAAAATGAGTGATTGCAATGACTAAGTGATTCTGGTTAAGGATGACTATTCCAGAGATTTAAGTGATGATTCTTCTCGTCGTGTCTTGGAATCTAGTTAGATGAAGTGGTTGACGGCATAGGGTGACGACCAAGTCAATATCAGTTGCGGTCGGTGTGAGTAAAGAGGTTTAGAATTAGGGTTTTTACAGTTATAGGGTATTTTAAGATTTAAGAAAAAATTGAGTTTTTTTTTATAAATAAATTATAATTTTTATTGTTTATTTTAAAATAATGTTTTTTTTATAAACTTAACACGTGTTAACAATCAAATATAACGATCGTTACATTTTAAGCATCTAAAAATGTAACGACAAAATATTAGACACCTATCTTTAACGGAAAAAAATCTTTAATCGCTTAAAAGAAAAAATATATACCTTGTGAACTTAATTTTGCATTAAGCCTACAATCATTGAATTTTTAATTTGATTTCGGTAAGATAACTTGTATTATTTATCCTTAGAGAAAACTAATGCGGTACGTTAATTTTCTTTTTTTCTCTTAATAAAACAATTTTTTCTCAATAAAACTATAATATCTTGTACGTTAATTGTTTATTTTAAAATATTTTTTTCTTTTTTTCTTTTAATCCATTTTCACGTTAGTTGAAACTATAATATCTACACTTAATTTGAGGTAAAAATTATGAGAATCAAATAATTTTTGTGTAAACTACATGTCTAGTACCTAAACTATCAATTTTATTCCGTTTTGGTACCAAATTTTATTTATTTTTTTCAAAATCATTTCTAATGTTTAGTTTATGTTTTATTTTGATATCTCACCATTAAAAGCTTAACGGTAATGTTGACGAGTCACTATAAGGTAATGTCACATCATCATTAAAAAATAATCATGTCAACATTTCTTTTAATTTTTTTAACACCGGATATAAAAGTAAAACCTAAGCTAAACTTTAAGTATGCTTTTGCAAAAAAAAAACCAATAAAGTTTGAGTATCAAAACAGAACAAAAGTAATAATTTAAATACTAAACGTATAGTTTACCCTTGTTTTTCTTCATCGTCTATCTTAACAATAATTCCAACTAGTATAATCTAAATATGTTTTTGTTTTTGTGAAATGCCATTGTTTTATACAGTGTTTGGACTAATGATAATGTAATTGGAAGAAGATTTTTTAATTATGGGCGTCGTTTAAGAAGAAGTTGTAAATTATTTTAACTGGTTTGATCTTCATTTGAATTCACATTTGAATCAATCTGTATAATAGAAGGACCTTACGTGTAATTTCACCATCACTAGGAGACAAGATGAATCTAAAAACCAAAAAAATCTAGCCAACACATGATTTGATTCTTAAGGTGAATTTGAAGCAATTTGCAGCGAATATTGGCTTTTAAATCTTTTAGCCAAAAATTATTAAATTTGTACATCAAACCATTATTATTCATTAATTGAAGAAAGGCCCCCCGCTTTTCACTAAAGTTGAGTTAGGGTTCATCATTTCTGTTTTTCCGGTTTATTTTTACTAAAACGATTCCTGATTTTAATGAAATCAAGATATTATTATTCCTTTAACTTCGACACGTAATTTTAGACCCGATATGATTTTACGACCTCGAAAAAAGTTACAAAAATTATAGTAATATATAATACGAGATAACACCAAAATATAGAGATGTATTATAATAATTATCTCTAAATATATAGAGGTCAATTACATTATTATTCTTGATTCGAGTAGAGTATTTTTTTATTCTAAATATGAACCTGACTTGAATCCCGATTTTATTTTTAAAAATCCAAATCTATAAGATCAGATTCAAGTTAAATGCTCGTCCTTAACTCTGATACTATATGATTTACAAATAGCAATAAGAAAATAAAAAAAAAAACTTTCAATAATTCTCCATTTTTTTCAAGCTTCTAAATTCATCATTAGTGTAAGTTGGAGAGGGGCCATAATTTCGAAATTTGTGGGGCTTATATATCCTTATGGAATATAAGCTTTTAGCCTTGAGAAATTATTTTATCCATGTGGGGGGAAAGGAAGGGTAAATGATTACAGGTAGGCCAAGTAAATGAATTAAATTATCAAATTCATAAAAATTCAACTTTCTCTGTTCATCAAGTACAATTTTGATTAGTATTATTCAAATTTTAGATTTCAATAAAAAAGTTCGAATCCGGTTTGATTCAAAATTTTATTTTATTAAGATAAAAACCACTATAAATAAATAAAAAAGATTAGTTTTTTTATTAATGTGGAAAGCATGTAGAACAGTGCACTTTGTCTCATTAATAATCATCTCTAGGTGAAAAAAATAATGTCATTCAGAGTCAAGATCTATTTGGAAGGATAAAAATTTATTAACTATTTAAATTCAAAAATTAAAAGGGATAAAATCTTATTTTACTAATGTTTAAGCTAACAAGGACATAACATGTTATTATACAAAAAAAATTGGGACACTATTCCTCTCACCCAACAAAGGACTCCATCCATGATGTCAATTTTTTTTAATCTAGAATGATTAAAAGTTAATATTTATTCATAATCTTTCTATGCTATCGTTCAATAATGCACGCACATCCTACAGACGCAACTACTCAAACTTAAGCGCACATCCTACAGACGCAGCTACTCAAACTTAAAATGTCAAGACAACAAATAATTATGACAAACTAAAATTGAATGGGGCAACAATGTTAGTGGCAAATACATGCAAGCAAAATGTCTTCTTTTACTCAACAAAGAAAAGAGGAAGGCATTATATAAACCCCTCATCCATGCTTTTGTTTGTCAATGCGGCATTCTCACTTTTGCATTACTAACAACATGGACTTCTCTTTTTCAAGCACTGTATTTATGTCTTGTTCGTCATATATCAAACAAGTCTTCAAATTTAGAACCATGATTGAGTCTTTAACGTCTCTAATACAATATATATATATATATGTATATATATAACTCTTAGTTTTACTCCTTTTTAAGACAATTAGACGACAAAAATCAAAGGTTGAGATTAAATCGTTATTTGAACATTTGATTTCTCTCTTTCAAAAGTCCTAAAAAGGTATAAAACTTTTAGTTTTACGATGTAATTGGATCCTACCCATATATATATTTATATAGGGTTAGGATTCACTTACACTTAATGTAAAACTTTTAGCTTTACGCCCTTTAAAGATCGTTGGATAAGAAGAAATCAAATGCTGATATTAATCATTGTTTTTTAGTGAATATCTTCTCATTTCCTAATGTTAATCTCAACTTTCAATTTTTTTTAAATCCAACGATCTTAAAAAAGTGTAAAACTGAAAAATGAAATTAAACTATGTAATTAGATCTTAGCGTGCATATATATATATATATATATATAATATATATATATATATATATATATATATATATATATATATATATATGAGTAATATGAACAGTCGTATTTACACATTTATTTGACATGTTACCTATTTAGTGTTTTTTAATCTAAACATGTTTTTAATTATGTATTTTTTTTATTTTTTTAACTCGCATAAAATGATCAACAATAACTAATAAAATAAGAATGAAAACAAATAATTCATTTTGCATGAGAATCAAAATTTTCTTTGTAACATAAAATTATGTATTTTTATCATCTCAAATATGTGTATTATGATTATTAGATTTTCACATCACTTGAGGATAATTATATGATTTTGATGATTGATTTACTTGTGAGCTATCGATGGATAATTAAAGCAAAACTTTCTTCTTAGGTTGAAACGACATAGATTTATTATGGAGCGATCCTTTTAGTTTAATTTTTTTATTGATAATGATAAAATTTAAATTTCTAACTTTATTAAAGAATTATCATCTCATTCAAAATCTGACTCAGCATAATTTAATCATCAAAAGTAACCCATTTCACTGTAATTTTGCATCCCCAACTACAGGCCAGTATTTGTCTTTTGAACATGTTTTTATTATTAGTAGTAGCAGATAATTAATTAAAGTTTTTTTTTATATAAAAATAGATTTTATGTTGGGTTTTTCAAAGTTTGAATTTGCTGCAAACACAATTCACTTTGGTTCCCTCGGTTGAAAACAAATTGTAGACCATGATTTGCCCCACTTACAAAGTATAGTTTAAGTACCTTTAATAATATTTTTAGTTGACTTTAGACTCAAGAAAGAATATTAAGTTGGGGGAAAATTTAAAGTGTAAATTAAAGAATAGTTTATCATGATAATTTTTGTTTAATTTAATTTTTTAAGGAAAATAAAGATGTGCAACACTTTTTTTTTAAATATTTGTGAAATTAAGAAAATTAACAAAACAATATGTTCTATTATAATGAATTAAAAACGGGGTAAACTATAAATTTCATTATTCAACTTTCTTCTCACATCTATTTTGGTCAGTAAAATTAAAAAAAAACTATTATTTAAACTTTATATTTACTCATATTTTAGTCGTTTGAGCGTTAAATCAAAAATGAAAATGTGACATGAGAGCTACGTGTACTGACATGGACTACTTTTTACTAACATGACATCCACTTGTTATTCACAACATTTCCCTATTTTTATTTCTTTTTTTTATTATTTTATTTTCTTCTTTTTCCAAAAATGAAACTTTTATAATTTCATCATTGTGTCACACTTATGAAGCTCATGAAACCCTAAACCACTTTGATCTACAATTCCCACCATCCAATCAACATGAACTCAAGATATACAACTCGCTTTTTCCTTCTCCGCACCTTTGAAATTTGAAAGAAGATGGTACATCGTCGAGAAATTAAAAAAAATCCAAAATAAGGGGTTTTCATAAAAATATAGTAAACATTTTGGGTTATTTCATAATTTGTAAAAGTCAAATGTCTAGTCATAAGGATGTTAAATATTCAGCAACAATATGATCAAAATCGGAACAAATCGAATTTTAGTCGAGAAATTAAAAAAAAATCCAAAATAAGGGGTTTTCATAAAAATATAGTAAACATTTTGGGTTATTTCATAATTTGTAAAAGTCAAATGTCTAGTCATAAGGATGTTAAATATTCAGCAACAATATGATCAAAATCGGAACAAATCGAAATTTTAGTAAGTAAATAGAAAACTTTTAGATTTTAATGACTGAAATAGGATTGAAAATAAAATTGAGTATTGAAATTTATAATTTACCCTAAAAATAAATCAACCATATGTCAGTTTTGGAGCCTATTTATCTAATTATAATAGTTTTAAATTATTATTATTATTATTCAATATGAGGAAAAAGTTTATGGGTTTTTCCAGCTAGTTATAAATTAAAGAGAGTCATGATTTTCCCTTTATGTAGAAGAAACTTTTTTGGCTTTGCATGGTAATGATCACTCCATAAAAAAATAAAAAATAAAAAATAATGATAGAATTATGGAGCACAAGAAAGTGATTGAGAAAAGGGGAAAAACATTCCCTTTATACTTGAAATGATTAAACTCATAAAGAAAATAACTCAAATTTGATTTATTTTCATTAAACTATAATGATAAAAATATTGGTGCATTATTATTATAATAATAATATTATTATTATTATTATGATGGTATTATATAATCAATAACCAGATTGGAATCAAGCTAAACTAATTAATTTGTAAGAAAATAACTTATTATGTATTTAAATTTAAAAAATTAAAGGTCAAAACGACGTCGTTTAACTTTTTTTTCTTCGATTTATTCAAATTTTAAATAACCAAACTCATAATCCTAATCAAAAATTTGATTTGAATTGAATAATTCAATTCGAATTACTCAAAAAATTTAAATACATTTTTAGTCGAATCAAATTTTACTCACCTCTAATTACAATTATATCACAAAAACAAATAAAACATGTCCAAGTATACATTCTAAGAATTAATCATTATAAAACACAACTAAACTAACAATCAAAATATATTTGATTGGACTTACACATGGTATAGTTAAAATAAAAATTATATAAATATTTCTATTTTAAGTTATAAATTACTTGATTCGAAAATATGTAGTTTAATTGTCAAAAAAAATTGAAATTATACAGGTATTATTGGGTTATATGAACACGTGATTTAAATTTAATAAAAATATATATATTAATTTGAGGGATTAAATTGAAAAAAATAATAGTGTAAACAAATTTAAAGTTACATAAATATTTCACAATAGTTATATTTAAACACATGCGATTTAAAAAAACTGGTGTAACATGAATTTAAACGAAATTATTATTATTGATATTATTTTCTTCCTCTATATATACAGCATCCTTCCTTCCCCTGCTTTCAACTAAAAGCAATTTCCTCTTATCTTTTTCAAGTTCCCTTGCTTATTTCAACAATGGAGAACAATGAAAAATGCGCCCAATTTTCATCCTCTCTATCTCCATCTCCTTCTTCTTCGCCGCGTTTTCCTTCCCCTAGCTCTCAATCTCCTCCGCAACCTGCTTCTCCTACTCCGCCGTCCACGGTTGTTCTCAGCCCTTGCGCTGCCTGCAAAATCCTTCGCCGTCGCTGCGTCGAGAAGTGTGTTTTAGCTCCTTATTTTCCTCCGACCGAGCCTTACAAATTCACCATTGCTCATCGAGTTTTTGGAGCTAGCAATATCATCAAGTCTTTGCAAGTAAAATTCCCTTCTCTTTTAAATATTCTTTTTCAAAACTATCATTTTTTAACCTGGTTTTGTCAAAATTGAGATCAACATTTTCATTTATCTTTTCCAAGTTTTCTTTCAAAATCGTAATTATAATTTAACGACAATCAGAATATTAATATATATAAACAATTAATTACACAATTTAACAATTATAATTGAATCAAATGTTTGGAATGAATATCGAAAAAAGTACAAAATCAAAGATGACAAGTCCAAAAGCTTTCTCAAAATTTTCGTGTTTATGATTTAAGTTGGATTAAATTAAATAATAACTCAAGTTTTATATATATATTTTTTGAATTATTATTTATATATATATATATATAAATTTTAAATTAAAAAATTATTATCATAATAATTTGAGTTGAGTTAATTTGAACATATAAATCTTTATTTAAAGTTTGACGTATTTGATATGAACCTAGTAAGTAATAATAATTCAAACCTTCAAAAATCAAATAATATATGTCAAAATATTATCAAATAATAACTTAAAACAAATCAATCTAAATTTATAAAATATTTATCTAAAACTAAATTCAAACAAACTCAAATATATCAAACTTGAAAGTAGCATGGTGTACGAGGCGAGTGCTCGAATCCGCGACCCTGTGTACGGTTGCGCCGGGGCCATATGCCAGCTTCAAAAACAAGTGAGTGAACTCCAAGCCCAACTCGCCAAAGCGCAAGCCGAGACCGTCACAATGCAATGCCAACAAGCCAACTTGGTAGCCATTATATTGGAAATGACTCAATCGAAAGAACCCAACAACATTAATTCTCAGCAAGTTGACACCACTTGTTTTCTAGCATGGTGTACGAGGCGAGTGCTCGAATCCGCGCCCTGTGTACGGTTGCGCCGGGGCCATATGCCAGCTTCAAAAAAAAGTGAGTGAACTCCAAGCCCAACTCGCCAAAGCGCAAGCCGAGACCGTCACAATGCAATGCCAACAAGCCAACTTGGTAGCCATTATATTGGAAATGACTCAATCGAAAGAACCCAACAACATTAATTCTCAGCAAGTTGACACCACTTGTTTTCTCGATGATAATAATCTTGCTTCGGCTTGGGAGCCTCTTTGGACGTGATGGAAAATTAGTCATGCAAATTATAGATATTAAGGGAGATAAAGAATTAAATTAAGTTAATATTTTTTTTATGTATTTTGTATTTATAGTTAGAGAATTTTCATTGAAGTAATTTAGTTTTTGTATTAGTGTATTATGTAAAAATTATAGATTTAGTTTATATTTTTCAGTTTGATTAAGTATTCATATTTAGTTATATTGTTCTTATATTATTTGGATATGATTTTAGAATTTTAATAAGTATATAGATTAAATTTTTTAAAATTATAATATGGCGATTAATCTTTAGTCTAGATATAGTAGGAGAGTTTAAAATCCAATTTTGTTAGTGTGAAAGGAAACAATACAATGAATTAATTGTAAACTTATAATATAATACAATGATATGTGGTATTATTTTCATTTTATTCTTTTGGTCTAGGTTTGAATACATTCTAAGGTTTGAGTCTCATTATGCATGGACCTTTAGATTTATTATAATTTAGATTCGAATATGTTCTAGATGTTAGCTTAGTTTGTGTAATATCTAACCATTTACTCATATTTAATTCAATTCAAATTGACCTGAAGATTTAAAGATCGATTAGAATTAAAAGTTGATCGATTTGATGTTGATTTGTTATGAAAATCGACCAATTCAATATAATTCAAACTACTATCTAACTCAATATGATTCATCATATATCTGAACTATGTATGAATCATATCTAATCTAACCCGAATCAAGCCTAAACTAAATGTTATTCAAACCTAAAATAAACCAACCTGTACTCGATTTGAACAACCCGATCACCACTATTGATCAAACTAATCATTTCTATTAATCTTTTAACTCACCTGGTGATCGAAACTTCATCGTCGTATATTTCCTGCTCTGTCTCATCTTCATATCCTTAAGCTCAATCTCCATCGGGAACCTTCCAACTCCAAATGCAAACAAATACCACCTTGATTTAACTGGAGTTGATACTTTCTTGACCGGAAAATAAACTTGTCATCGCTAAATTTCCCGTATTTGTTCTTGGAAATCGATGCCAGCATTGAAAACGGCTTGTTGAAACTGTCTTTCTGATTCTTTCGTTGATTTTGATGAAAGAAATGTTTTTGACTTGTTGAATAATGAAGGCGACAACGATGAAGTTTTCCAGTGAAACAAGCAGCCGTTTCCGCAGTTGAAATTCTTCTTTTTCTCATGATTTTCTCGCTCGATTTTGAAATTTGGCCTCTGGGATTTGTTGCCAACATTGGGTTGACTTTCTCTGGAAGAAATGATTTTCCCACAGAAAATGATGTTTTTTCCGGGAAAGTTGAGGCCGAAGCAGGAAGTTCTTCACTGGAAAACTCAAACAAATCGCCATTCTCATCTTGCTTTGAGAAATCATCATCGTCCGGATAGGGCTGTAAATGAGACGAGACAGATCGCGAGCTACTCGATATCGACTCGATCTTGGCTCGATAAATACTCGGATCAAATGGACTCGACTCGAGCTCGAACTCGACTCAAGTTCTTAACGAGCCGCAACGAGCTACTCGATACTCGACTCGAAAAACTCGTGAGCAGCTCGAAAAATATTATATTATATTTTGATTTTTTAAAATTACATTATTAAAAATATATTAAAAATACATTATTGATAAATAAAATATCTTGAATTGAAAATGATTTAAAAATTATTTTTATTTATTTTAAATTAATAAAAAAAATATTTATCTAATGACAAATTTAATATATTTCTAATGATAATATTTTAATAACTAATTTTTAAATTGTTGTTGTATTTTCAGGTTTCGGATTCAAATATCATAAATATTAAGGGTTTGAGCATTTAATATCAATATACTATATTGTACTTACCTCATAAATCGGTACCAAGTCTATTAATTAATGTATTTGTAATGAACCTTAAACCCTAAAACCTAAACCCTAAACCCTAAATCCGATTATGTTATAGAGATTAAATTATGCACATGAAGGTAACATACAAATTATGCAAAATGATGTTATGTGACTCCTAAATAAATCATTCACGTACTTATACATAAACATATCAACATGCAAAATAAATATACACAACTTGTTGATTAAGACATGATTTTATCATATCTTAATGATGATTATCGACACCGTCATTGCTTTCAAACATTGACTCACCAACACAATATTTTAAGAGCTGACTTGACGACATAATGTAAACGGAGATTTGATGTACAAATACAACTAAAACGATGGTGTAACATCCGCAATACCGGGTTAGTGACCAAATTGTAAAGTTTCAGAATTTGGTGACTAAAGTAGAAGAATGAAAGAATTCAATGATTATTTGAATATATATTGAAGGTTATTTGGTAATTATTAAAGGAAATTAAGGGTATTATGGTCATTTGACCAGAAAGATTTTTTTTAAGGGTAATAAGCACGTATGAAGAAGAGTCCAGAGCATTCTTCAGTCTTCTTCTTCCTCCTCTCCACCGTGAAGCTTGGTATAAGGTAAGTGAGTCTTTAGTTGGTTAATTCTTTCGTTTTAAAGCTTGTTGATTCTTGGGATATTAAGAAAGATTAAGGAAAGCTTTAGGGGGCTTAAACCTCAAAGATTAACAAGTTATGAGAAATTAAGAAAAATGAGTTTTTAAGTGAATTTTTGATATGGAAGGAGTTAATAGATTGTGAAGTTGAATTTGACTTGTCAAGGATTAAATTAAGAGGTAGGAAGTGTTAGAATTGGAATTAGAACACTTGGAATTTGGTATGATTTTTGAATCTTATATGGAAGATAGAATTTTGAGGTTTAAGATGAAATAATGAAATAGGTTTAAGTATGTGTACTAGAGTTAAGGATGAAAAGGGGATGATATATGAAGTGTTTGAGAGGAAATGAAGTAATTTTCGGGTTGAAAATATGATTTCTGGGCAAGGGGAATCGGTACCCATTCAAGGGGAACCGATACCCCTTCAAACGAAAAGAATTTCCAGTATGTCATAGGGGAACCGATACCCCCATGGGGGGGAACGATTCCCCCTAAAGGAAAATTGGGGATATAGATTTAATAAGTTCGTTTAAATTGATAGTATCCAATTACAAGGTGTAGGTATCTAATGATGGTCTCGAAATGTACATTTATGTAGATTCTACGCATAAAGCAATTCCGAACGTTTAGCAAGTAAGATCGATCAAGGGAAAGATAAGAGATTGGATTTGGCTAGTGAGGCCAGGTGAGTGCATTAGTTTATGGTGCTAAATGGAAACAAGAGCGACAAGTCTATTTCCTATGTTAGAATGCATGAATATATGATTATACGTATATGAATGACATGAATTGTATGTATGCATGAATATATGTGTTGACATGCTTTTGAATGTAATGTTATGAGAAGTATGTGCTATAAGGTATATATATATACATATGTGAAACTGAACTATGTGACTGCATGAGAAAGATATGAGCCATATGACATGATATAGGTGAACATGAGAAAGCAAAGTATGAGATATAAACTATGTGATCATAGTAAAATATAATTATATTATTATATGATAAGTGAAATAAGCTGGATAATATTGATCTATAGGATGAAGTGAAAATAGTACACCAACTAGGGGATTGGAACATAAATGATAAGATGAACGTATAGATAAGCTAGATGGGAAAGATTCATAGGTTTAAATAAAACTATAACACATGGGTTGAATGATAGAAATTTGTGAAGTTATATGAGAAGATTATAAGAGCTATAAGAAATTGAATTAAGTAACAGATTAGATTATATATAGAAATAATAGAAGTGAGATATGTTTATAAGTCTGCCCTAGATGAATACGAAATATAAGAGTGCTATATGATTTATATTAGGATAATCTTGAGGATATATATATATATATGGATAGATATGAAATGAAATGAAATGAGTTATATGAATACCCATTATGTGATGAAATGGTGAATTACCTGAACATGTGAATATATATGTTTAAGAGAAGGCATACGATTAAGATATAAGAAATGTGACTATAAGTATATGTGTTTAAGTGATATGACTTATAAGTATTTCTATTATAATGTTACATGATATGTTATGTATGTTAAAGGAATTATGTGATGGTATAAGAATTGATAGGAAATATATATGTGAAAACAAGTATGATACGAGACAAAACTTATGACTATAAGCTACGTGAAAGTGTTCTAGGTGTTTCGATATATATATGAAGTATATGTCTTATGTGAACAAGATATGATAAGTATGTTTATATGAATAAAGGTGATTGGGTGAGAAATGATAGAAATTATATGAAAACATGACATATGTGACATGTGAATTATATGGAAATGATCTACGTGCAAGTGACTACGGGACTATGTGATCATATGAAAAGAAGCTATGTGATACGTGATATGTGAAGTGAATTACAAGTTTATGTGAATATTTGAAATGAAATAAATGATAACGCCCATGTTATGTGTCATGAGAGCTAGGGGTATAGTTGGCATGCCAAGAGTCGAGGGTTTATTCGTTCTTTAGGACATATGTATCCTTTGGAACCTGTGTGAAGTCTTGAAAGACATACTTGATCCATAGTATATGTATATGATTCTTAAGGAATTCTACGTGGTCCTTATGGACATCTTCTACGGGCACTACGGTGCAATTCTACGGGCACTTCGGTGCAATTCTACGGGCACTTCGGTGCATTTATACGAGCTGTGGTGACAGCATAGTGCACAACCTCTATAGACTCACATATCGATAGTTCTCACATATATACATGGGCTAATCCAGAGATATGAACAAATATAAGTTAGTGGTATGATAAATGCTATAGAAATTATATGATGTTGTGTGTATAGTGTTTGATTGAAAAAGTATGTGATTATATGATAACATGTGAATGATGAATTATGTGTATGTATGAATTTACTGCGATTAATCTGATATGATTCTATACGATATGAAAAATGCCTGGAATTGCTATAACATGATAGAACAGAACATGCATGTATCAATATATGTTTTAAAGTGCATTATAAGTGGTTATGCCTCACTAAGTCTTCGACTTAGCGTGTGATTGTTTCACACGTAGGTTTCGAGAAGAGTAAGGAGTGATGCGGAGCAAGACAGGTCAGTTTTCCTTACCAAAAGATCAGATCAGAAATATTTGATAAAGTATTTTTGGTTATGATAAAGTGTTGGCATGTAATAAGTCATTAAGTACGAGCACTCTGATAAAGTCTGTATTTTGTTTTAAATAAAGTTTTAAATTTCCCGGGATTTTTCTTAAGAGTCAAGGTTTGAAAAGTCAATGTGACACTTCGGACTCGTATCAGGGTCGGATACGGGTTCGGAGCAAGACAGGCCAGTTTTCCTTACCAAAAGATCAGATCAGAAATATTTGATAAAGTATGTTTTTGGTTATGTATAAAGTGTTGGCATGTAATAAGTCATTAAGTACGAGCACTCTGATAAAGTCTGTATTTTGTTTTAAATAAAGTTTTAAATTTCCCGGGATTTTTCTTAAGAGTCAAGGTTTGAAAAGTCAATGTGACACTTCGGACTCGTATCAGGGTCGGATACGGGTTGGGGGTGTTACAGATGGGATCATATTTTATCATACCCTAGTCAAGAGGTTAACATCAATATCATACAATCACCATCAGTGTCAAAATATTCGTATTTTACTCTTCTTTATTCTCATGGAAATATTTTCTTTGAAATTCACTCAAAATCGATGAAAATTCATTTAAAATTTTGATATACTAATACTTCGATCCATTCTAACGATTTTCCAACAATACTAATTTTGATAATTTCAAATTTTTAAGACTCGGTTCATTATTATCCTACTTTGGTTCATCTTTGTTATCTCCCGAAGAATATATATTGATATCTAAGTGAAGAGAATGGGAAAAGAAGAAGAAGCTTGTTATTCAGCTCATCAAGTAAAGAAGAAGAAGAAGAAGAAGAAGAAGAAGAAGAGCAAGGGGAAAGAGGGGTCATTTACATAATTTCAGGTCAAAACCCCTCAAAAACCTCTTGAAGCTAAATAGCTATGGCGGAAAATCCAAATATAGCCAAGCCAAGTAGGGAAAAATTAAACGTGGTGAGCTCCACGAAAAAAATATAGTTACTAAACACATGGAAACCCTCCTTTGCTTCAAAACCTTGATCCTCCGAGCTATTGAATATAATTGCAGGTCACTGGTTATTGTTTCTCTCTTTAAGGTTTGAGGAAAAAAACACCAACAAATATAAACTATATAAAATCATCACTGATCCAAAAAAAATATGTAAAAATCTTGTTTTGCAGTTGTTCATATCAGATGAACTTAAGCAAAGCCAGTTGTAGGCATTTCACGAGATCCTTCACTGTCATCGAAAACTCAGCTTCCATCTGCAGACGACGAGTCGACGATAATAAGTTAATTACCATGGAATATTTGAGGTTTAAGTCAAGGGTTTTAACATGTAAATCGTACAATACCTGAGCAACAATGGTTATGTCAAGAGTGGCTTGTCCGAAAGGCAATACATTGGTATTGAGCACAGAGAGATGAAGCTTTTCGACTTCGTTTAGGGGGATGCAGTTGGTCATGTGAGTTGATATCCCACATCGGTGGTGTTTGGGGAATAAGGGGTAAAGTGTGTGTATAAAAGGGGATGAGTTTCAGCAAATGAAAATTAACTCATTTTCGAGCTTGAATCGAGCTTGAAATCGAGCTTTTTAATCGAGCTTCTCAATCGAGCTTGCATCGAGTTTTTCAATCGAGCTCAAAATCGAGCTTTAATCGAGCTTGAGTCTCGAGCTTTAATCGAGCTCTTAAATTTTTTTTGAGTTCGAGCATTTTCGAGTTCGAGTCGAGTTTCAATATTTTTTTTCGAGTTCGAGTCGAGCTTGAAAATTTTAGGCTCGCGAGTTTTCGAGTCGAGTCGAGCTTACATATAAAGTTTTCGAGTTCGAGTCGAGCTCGGCAATACTCGAGCTCGACTCGGCTCGTTTACACCCCTAGTCCCAGAACTCATTTGAACGGTCATTGTCCATCACGAGATCGCAGAGAGAAAGTGTTTCTTCATAAGATTCATCACCAAAATCTTTCCAGGAATCTTTGATCTGTTGCATGGTTTTCCCAGGCTTATGATTCAACTTCCCAGCAGCTATTGAGAAAAGTACTAACAAAATCAAGAAAGATGAACATCAAAGTATAATATCACGAAAACAACGGTTGCTTTCATGAAAAAAGAAGTTATAATGGAAGAATAAGTTGAAATACACGCACATATATACACACATACACATAATGTATATATATATATTTTACTGTAATATAGTGTATATTTAGACGGCATCTAGAGAAATAAAAATAAACTAAATTTTAAAAAATAATAATAGGATGATACGCATGTATAGTATAATATAAATACAATATAAAGAGTTAATCAATATATATATATATATATATATAATATAAAGACAGGAGATAAATATTTGATAGCTTGATATTAGAGTTTTTAATCATAAAATGAATTTGAATTTCTGTTTTGTGACTGAAATATTTTTTAACGATTCCTATTTATGGGAGAGAAAGGAGAATTAAATAAATTGGATTGGAAGAGTCGTACTCGTATTAAGTCTTTATAATATCTAATATGGATTAATTAATTAATAGATCAAATATTATCGTATTGATGGTTAAAAACATTTAACAATTATATAATTTTACTTGTGGTCCGTTATTAGTAGGTATAAACAATTTATCTGAAATCGATGAGTTTTGACTCGATACGATTTTATAGGGTTTATTTTTTTTTTGTTGAAAATTTGGGTTCGAGTTGTGTTGAGTACAAGTTCTGGGTGAAAAATATCCAATCAATTCAACTTGGAAATAATAGTATAATAAGATAATTGCAATAACATCTCTCTCTATATTTTTAAGTCTATGTTTTACCTAATAAAAATGAGAATTATGTATATAAGGTCGGTTAGATCGAGTGTGAGTTTTTATCTAAAAAATTATATCAATTTTAGTAAGGTGAAACTTTCTTAAATCTGAATCGTGTCAGAGGATAAGTATAATGATATTATACTCGGATCGAATTTGGTCAAAAATCCGATCCATAATCATTCCCAATGGTTAATGAATTAAAAACTAATTTATGTATGTGTAGACATATTGTTTAGACTTCTGGAAGGTGGCTTTTTGTAGGTGAATTTTTTCCTTTCATGGGATTGAATTTCAACTTTCAAACATCAGCATTCGTCCTTTTCTTTATCTAATTTATAAAGGAAAAGGGGCTTTCCGCTTTAATATGAAAAAACAAGATGTTAATTAAGAAGATACAAGAGCAGAAAAGAAGGAATTGTTGCCTAATTTATACTAGTAATTGTTGTCTAATCAATTCGAAAGTTAGTATGTCCAAGTTCTACCATGTGTAAAATATTTTTTGTGATTTCGGATCCACATTATTATGATTTACATTTTGTCGTTGTCTAGGTTTATTTTCGTTTAAATTCAGTTATCAATCTATTCGTGTGGTGTAATGATTGATTCTAGTTGTAATCCGTCGACTGTTTTACGACTATTTTTTTGCAAGAAGTCCAAACATTTTATAACCCTTAAAAGAAGAAATGAATATGGTCAATTCAAAGTAAATTGTGAAATTCATAGTGTAATTGATGGAATTGGATGCAACATTAGAAGAGACTATTACTTCTTTGTTGATAACATGAAATGACAATGAAAGCAAATGAGTCCAAATTTCTACATTCCTAAATTTATAGACATTTTTAAGTTTGTTCCAATTTGGATATCCTTTTACCTAATATAATACGGAATAATAATTTCATGATGTAAATATAATAATACGAATCAAGTGTACTCTGTGGAAAAAGAATTGTAGTTATTCTTTGAGGACCTGAGTTCGAGCACCATAGATGTCAGGGGTGTGAGTGTTCAATGTCGAGAGGTTGAGAGCTATCTTTGAACATCTATTTTTGTGATTAAGGAATTCATCGTATGACTTGTCCATATACTTTAGAGCAAAATGGTATGATTGAACGCAAACACATACATATAGTAGAAAAATATGATTAACACTTCTCTCAAGCTTTAATACCCCTCTAATATTAGTTTTATGTTTATTTTCATTGCATTGTATATTATAAATTGGTTGCTAACTTTAGTCTTAAGAAATATCTCACCAAATGAGAGATTGTATAATCAAGTAATGACATATGACTTCTTAAAAGTATATGAATGTTTATGCTTACTATATTTACGATCGTTCAATCACCGTAAATTATAATTTCACTCAACTGTATATTTTTACGATATAATCCAATGCATCATGTATCTTGATGAGAATAATCAAATACTTATCTCTCAGAATATTATGTTTGGAAAAATATTTTCCTTTTTATATCCGTAATCATCAATCAAGAGAATTTCTCAATCAACTTTCAAATCACTAAAAATAGCGACCTTTCCTAAACCTTGCCTCTACAATGACGATATATACTATCAACACAAGTTTGATAGGCACTAGTTCTTCAAATGATAATCTTATGGCTCAACATCATGTGGCATCAAAAGCGTTTTCTTTTATACAATACGATAATTATCATCCGAATATCATAGGAAATATTCATCCTACAATCACTAATGGTAAAGTTAGGATTTTTAAATGATGTAACACTGTAACACTCATTGTCTAATCTAATTATAAATTGGGTCGAAGATATCACATTAATCGTATAAAGATATGACTTAGCCAAATCAAAACAAAATGAAGTATTCACACAGCTATATATACATGCATCATTATCATTTAAGGGGTTAATTTGCATAAGTTAACAAATATATAGGCCTAAGGACATTAAACAAACATCTAAGCACCAAAAAAGAGGGTTTTCAAGTTTTTAGAGGATGAGGATCGATATAACAAACTAAAAAATATATATCTAAACTATCCAATCCAAAAATTAAAATATATTCCCAATTACTCGTAAAATAAGACATTCAACTACCTAAATAATTAAATATCGAAATCAAAATATTTGAATACCATTATATATTGGACCATTATTTAAAGAGAATTGAAATGGGGAGCTGAAAAGAAAAAGAATACATGTTCAATCTTAAAAAATGGACAAATAAATTTGAAAAAAAAACGGAAAAAAGTACCAAACATGAACAAAAAGTTTCGAAATTAATTATTAGTTGACCATATTCCCATATATAATGGAGTAAGGGGAGGTAGGGTAGTAGGCTGCCCCTAACGTCAGGTTGAGAGCAGCTTCCGTGGAAGACCTCCGACAGTCAGAATTTATGAATTGCCCACAATTTTCCTTTAATTATAACGTAAAACCATCACCAAATGGATTGTAAAGGATCTGAGATTGGGATAATATCACATGATTATATTTGACATTTGTCAAAGTAGAGATACCAATTGTGGCAATATCCCTTTGGGATCTAATCAAACAATATTATCTAATTTATCTTATAATTTTATAATTACAATGTTATTTTTCCCTTTTTCTTTTATAAATAAAATTTAAAGATTGAACAAAACCGAATATTATTTTAATTTAGATAATAAAATCAATCAATTTAATTACTAATGTGTAAAAATTGGACCGACCGAATCCTTTGGCCTTGCAAATGATTATGAACCACAAAGAAAGGACATAACTGTCATGGAACCACAAAGAAAGGACATAACTGTCATGGAACCAAAAAGAATGGATATAACTGTCAAAATAAAATCTTAAACGAGGGTATTTTAGGAAATATGAAGATGTGCGAAACTCTGCGATTATAAAAATGAAACACCTGGCCAAATCGAAACCCTAATCAGCCGCTAGGGTTTTAGCTCCAAAGTTCAAGTCCATCTCACTTGTTTCTCAAAGGTTCGATTCTGGTATCTCAAAGCTTTCTCAATTTATTTTTACCTCTCTTTTATCTTTCAGCTCATGTTTTTGATTTCCTGATTTTGTTTGTTTCTGTTTCCTTTTTTCTAATTTGATGTATAATGATTTAATTTGAATTAAGACAACATTTTTGGTTGCTTCAGTTCGTTTGTGATTTGGATCTGTTGTATTATTGTTAGATTTATTGTAATCATTAGTAATCGAAGATCTATTTGATTATTTTCTAGAATTGTTTTGCCTTTTTCTTTAAGAACGTTGTATTGACTTTCTGATTTATGTGATATTTGCTTTTAGTATGAATAAGTGATTAATATTCTATGAAGTGGATTTTTATGAGATTTTGTTGAGATTTAATGATTTCTGATAGTCAGCCTGTATTTCAATCATTCTGTCTTTTTTAGATGTTAAACTGTGAAACTGAACTCATTGTTTTGCTGCCTAATCTATTTGTTTATTGTTTATAGAGGAGTTAGGTTTAATTTTGTTTAATAATGTTGGTGCAGATCCTAGCTGATACTGCATAATGGGTAAAGAAAAGATTCACATTAACATTGTTGTTATCGGACATGTCGACTCTGGAAAGTCAACAACCACTGGTCACTTGATCTACAAGCTTGGAGGTATTGACAAGCGTGTGATCGAAAGGTTCGAGAAGGAAGCTGCTGAAATGAACAAGAGGTCATTCAAGTATGCTTGGGTGCTCGACAAGTTGAAGGCTGAGCGCGAGCGTGGTATTACCATTGATATTGCCTTGTGGAAGTTTGAGACCAACAAATACTACTGCACCGTCATTGATGCCCCCGGACATCGTGACTTTATCAAGAACATGATCACTGGTACCTCTCAGGCTGACTGTGCTGTCCTTATCATTGACTCCACCACTGGAGGTTTTGAGGCTGGTATTTCTAAGGACGGGCAGACCCGTGAACATGCTCTGCTTGCCTTCACTCTCGGTGTGAAGCAAATGATTTGCTGTTGCAACAAGGTAGATTTTCATCTTCTTTTTAGTACAGTCTCTCATATAAGCTCATGAGTTTTTGCTTGGTTATTATTTGGTTCATTTCATTGCTAACTATTCTGTTAGCTTCCATACAGATGGATGCCACAACTCCCAAATACTCAAAGGCAAGGTATGATGAAATCGTGAAGGAAGTTTCTTCCTACTTGAAGAAGGTTGGTTATAATCCTGACAAGATTCCTTTTGTCCCCATCTCCGGATTTGAGGGTGACAACATGATTGAAAGGTCAACCAATCTTGATTGGTACAAAGGCCCGACTCTTCTTGAGGCTCTTGACCAGGTCAACGAGCCCAAAAGGCCTTTTGATAAGCCCCTTCGTCTCCCACTTCAGGATGTTTACAAGATTGGAGGTATTGGAACTGTCCCAGTGGGTCGTGTTGAAACTGGTATCCTCAAGCCTGGTATGGTTGTTACTTTTGGTCCCTCGGGATTGACCACTGAAGTCAAGTCTGTGGAAATGCACCATGAGGCACTCCAAGAGGCTCTTCCTGGAGACAATGTTGGCTTCAATGTTAAGAATGTTGCTGTCAAGGATATCAAGCGAGGATTTGTTGCCTCGAACTCGAAGGATGATCCGGCAAAGGAAGCAGCCAACTTCACCTCCCAAGTCATCATCATGAACCACCCAGGCCAAATTGGAAACGGATATGCTCCTGTCCTTGATTGCCACACTTCCCACATTGCTGTCAAGTTTTCGGAGCTCTTGACCAAAGTTGACAGACGATCTGGTAAGGAGCTCGAGAAGGAGCCGAAGTTCTTGAAGAATGGTGATGCTGGATTCGTTAAGATGATTCCCACCAAGCCCATGGTTGTGGAAACCTTTTCCGAGTACCCACCGCTCGGTCGTTTTGCTGTGAGGGACATGAGGCAGACTGTTGCAGTTGGTGTCATCAAGAGCGTGGAGAAAAAGGATCCAACTGGAGCCAAGGTGACCAAGTCCGCTGCCAAGAAGAAATGAACCGTTTGTGTTTTGGTTGATTCAACAAGCCCGCGTCATGATCACTACTGTAGAACTTTGGTTGTGTCGTTCATCAGACTTATAGTTGCGTGTTTTGATGGTGGTTGTCGTTTGAAGTCGTCACCGTCTTCTCAAGGATATTGTTCTCAGAACTGGGTTCTTGATAGGCGGTGGTGCGGCTTTAGTTTCGGAGTCTGCAGTGTGTTTTGCGTACTTTAAAAGGCGTCTTTTATGTATTGTTGTTTTCCATTATAATCATCTCAGAACTTTTAGGTTAGTCCTGGGTTCTTCCCGAATGGTTTATCTGCATTTTATATCATCTAAACTTGTTTTTCGTTTTATTAATTATTTGCATGATCCTTCTACCGTTTTACCATATTTAAGTACGCTGCTATCAATTATATATACGAAATTTCCTAGGGTGAAATCGAGTTGAGCCTAAGCTGAAGTTTTAGGCTTTTTTACGAGTTAGCCTGATTAGAGTTGTAAATTGAGATAAGAGATGATTGGGTTAAGGTTATGTTAATATTTAATTTAAATAAATTTGACTCAGTTTCAATTTAACTTGACTTTTTAGAGTCGAAATGAGATATTAAATATCTAATTTAAAAAAATAATATATATATATATATATATATATATGTATTTAAAATTTGAATTCGAATTTTAACTTCAGTTGAATTAAATATCTAATTTTAAAAAATAATATATTAAATTTATATGTATTTAAAATTTGAATTCAAATTTTCTTAAATTCGAGTTGAATTTTATCTTTTATTTTAGGTCTGAGTCAAGCTTTATAATTTGAAACTCACAAATTTTCAAGTTGAACTTAATTTTAAATTTTTTGAGTTAAGTCGGGTTTATCAATACTCAAACTACAGCCCTAAGCTTAATTGCGGTGAATATTGTAAAAGAAAAACTTTAATCATTTATAATCAAGTTTCAAGCAAATAGAACTTGAATTTGGACTACATCAAAATTAGCAAGCAGCAATAAACTGAAATTTCAACTAAAATCCATGAAGAATGTGTTTCTGTAACCAACAGGCTTATTATCCACGGACTTATCATAATCCTAAACTATATAGATCATTCGTTGTAACCATGGAACTTTCCCAAACTCCCGAGTCCTGATCCCGACCTTCTGAATGATCGACTAGAATCATAAGTTCTTCAGAGCCGACTCGTGAGTTACTTTCTGGGGTGTGAGTCTAGCCAACAAAGCCTTGTTATGGCAGTGCTCAGCATCAACGAAGTAGAAGTTCCCATTGGCTTTAAACGTCACAAATGGCCTGTTGGTCTCAGGTGGACGGATGTCGGCGATTTTGATGGTTCGTGGGACATATGTTGATAGCAAGACATCATCTCCACCTCAAAGCTGTCCGAACCGGGCTGCCACCGGATCTTGTGGATGTAAGGACTCACGAACCAGTGAAGAGCAGCCGTCGTCGTAGTACTCAGGAATATCACAAAGGATGCCACTGCACCTTTCAAAATCACATTCATATCTGGAGAAGTCATGAATGTAATGACAGGGCCTAACGATACCGAGAGGCAGCAGGTCGAAAGAGAGAGCATCTTTACTTTCTTGATTGTAGATGAAATCGGACCGTAGTAAACAACCTTGGCATCCTTCTCATCTCCGTCGTCTGTTCTCCCTTTTTGAGGACTGATGCTGATTTTACTGTCGTCCTCAGTCGTCTTAGCTTGAGAAGCCCATCTTTTTTGGACATCGAAAATGGTCGCTGCATAGTTGAGGTTCGGCTTGGCATATTGGGTGACAGACTGTGTTGCAAACCTATACGGATAAGCTACAGAAACGGAGAGAAGAATGAACAAAAGAACATGAGATTGTTGGTTTATACAATAATTGCAGAGGAAATAGCATCCGCAACAACAACGTTAACAACAAGCATGAATGAAACGTAATTTCATGAAAAAACTTGGATTCATCGAGTTACGGACGGTAACATATTATTCACAGTCCAACATCTGTTTTCCGTTCAAGTGAAATCAAGATTATTTTCTTTCTCGCAATAAAAGCCAAGTGCCGGGTTAGAAAGTTTAACCTCGAGTTGTAAAATTCTAAGCAGTAAAGAGTCCTATATGCTTAGTAGTTTACTGGTTTGGGTTTGAACAAAGAACAAAGGAAATTAAGGAAATCAAGAAACACCAAATCCCCCATCTTTTCTGATATCCGAAAAGATCGGGGATTAGATCGGACACTAGTTAAAGTGATATGGTAAGGAACATGCTACTGAAGTAGAATCCGGAAATTATAACAGGATTCAACCGTCAATGAGAGGCAAACAATCCACAGAAACAGATTCTAAACGACGTCCTGGTAGATCAAATGCCTTGGTGATGGAAAAACTAGTCATCTAATATCACGCAAGAGAATTACAAGCAAAGCACAAGTAGCTGCAAATCAGAACCGATCTCAAGCAAAGATTTTCAAGCATGGACGTATGAACGGATACGGATTTTCATGATGTGCTACATTTTCGTGTAATCATGCGAATATGCGACATTATAAGGATTCAATGATGTAAGACATTTTCGTGATATCATGCACCAGCAAGCAGATATACACAAACATAATAAGAATATACAAATATGTCAAAATCAATATATATTGTTAATCGTTGATCATATCAAAATTTATATAAATATATGATATTTAGAACACAATAATGACAAAAGAAATAACACAAACACTTGTGATGCATGTTCCATTAGATAAGCAAATCTCAGCTTCAACCCACTTCCTTTGGCCAAAAACTCATCGTGGTTTCTGAGTATTATTAACACTTAAATTGCAAATAAAAACCCAGGAAAGTTCAACAAAAAAAAAAAAGATGGCAAACCTCAACGACAACATAAAAACCCAATCTTTTTCCATTTATGTATGTGTAATTTGTTAATAAAACCCAATTCCCAAATTTCAAACAATAAAATCAGAAATAGGATTAACAAATATGGGCTTTAAGCTTTTAGACGAATGGGGATATTAGAATTAAATATTCAAACTCGACATCTAAAGGAGATGGACAAGAAACACAAAAGGGGGGGTTTCCCAAAATAAAGATAGAAAAAGAACTTGAATGGATGTTTCTCGAAATGAGTTGCTTGGATTGAGATTTTAGCAGGAGTAAGAGAGCAGTTCTCGCCATTTTCTCCAAGTTTTTGCAGAGACTGACACTGTGAAAAATCAAAAATCTAAAAGTATTCAGTTTATGAGGGATTTAGATAGTTTTATTTTATATAAAATTAAACAATATTCTGAGGCTCGAAACCATCCAGGGCACTTGGTCTAGTGGTATGTTTCTGGCGTAGGGAGCGAGAGGTCCCGAGTTCAATTCTTGGAATGCCCCCTTTCTTCTCTTTCTTGTTTTACCCTTTTAGGGTACAATTCTGTTCTCAGTCCCTCTATTTTAAAATCCATAAATTTAGTCCCCTAATTCTTTTAATTTAATAATTGAAGTCTAGTAGATAAGTGCTAAAAAAGGATAGGCTCTTTTGATGCAGAAACTGCTTCAAATTAACTAGAAGAATGTGTTAAAACACAATCAACTCATACAGACCAGTAGTTTACTACAATAAAGAAGTAATTTGATAGTATATTGCGGATGATTTTACCGCATTCACATTCCGTTCTGGTGTGTTGATAATTGTTTCGATGTGATTTGATCATGTTGACTCGATATATGTAGTCTTGGAGTTTATTGTTGATGAAACACTATCTGTTTGACTACACCTTGTCTTTGCTTTCCGGGACGAGGCTTTCTGCTGCTGCTGCTCCCCTTGCAGGGGTGGTCCGCGATGTTGCCGGTGACAACACTTCTTTAAGTCATCGACATATAGCAAATCGTCGATCCGTGCCACGTTATTATGTGCCCGGGCATCATTGCTTCGATCAAAGCAGGAGAGTTTCTGCTCTTTCTGCTAGATATTCTCTCTTATCTCCATCAACCATCATATCTTTTACCATTTCCCATGTAGTAGATCGGTTCGGATTGATCGGGAGGTTTCGAGTAAGATCTTCGATGTCACTCGAATATTGAGGCCTCAACACCGTTTGTGATCCCAAGAGCAACGTGTTCCGATGATAGGTCGAGGAAATCGAGCAAGCACTACGCCGAGAATCGATCGGACATTATATACCTATAAATCAAATATCCTAGACAAGCTCTTCCATTTTGCAACAAAAGTTTAGGAAACTGTCACTTATGGCATGTTTAGCAAAATTAATCCCAATTCCCAAATAAAACTTATTATTTGATTTAAGTGAAAGAGGAATTTATTATGTTTGATTGTTGGGATTATTTTCATATGAATTCAAAATCAAACTTTTATTTGACTACAAAATAGCAAAAAGACCCCCAACAAAAGAGTACCCAACGTCATTATCCATTACCACAAAAACCGAGAGTGTTCATGACAGAGTAGAGAAGAAAAAATAACGAAATCCTGCGCAGAGCCTTAATACATGCACAAGGACCAGCAACCATATCATTTGGATGCTACAGCCGAAGCATTCGAATAGGACAGAAAAACATGACACCAGCGCCAGAGAAAACGACACCAACACCCAGAAAATCTGCAGCAACATACAGGCGAAAACCAACCATCTCAAACCATTAGCAATGAGCAGAATCACGTCATGAAGTTTTAATGATTCGAACAACTTGAGAGTTCCGAGTGAAATCTAGTACAGAACCGCATGAACGGAGTCATTTGCTTTTAACCCAAAATCCGATCCGAAAAAAATAAGTAAACATTGAGGATTTTTAAAATAAATATTGGAAACCGGAATCTAAATATTTTATTCATTTATTTATTTTTGCTTATTGATATCTAATAAATAGATTTCTTTTCTTTTTATGGACAGGATTGAAATCTTATTTTTGGCTTCCTTTTATCCCCTTAGTTGTAGGTATAACACATATTTCATTTTATTAATTATACATATATATTTTTTATATCTGTTTTTTTTTATAAATTACGAATTCGTATAATATTAAAATTCAATAATACTTCCTTAATCGGAGCTTATTATTTCCCAGATAATTTTAATGGTGGGAACCAAGCAGCAAGTAATCATAACAAAAATGGGACTAAAGATTCAAGGAGGGAATGTGGTGAAGGGTGCACCATTGGTTGAACCGGGCGACGATCTTTTCTGGTTTGGTCGCCCGAGTTTCCTTCTTTTTCTTATTCATGTTGTTCTTTTTACGGTAATTAGAGTATCAGATTATAACATTAAAAATATATATGTAAACACAATATGTACATTGATTTTGTTGTGCAGAATGCATTTCAATTGGCCTTTCTCGTGTGGAGCACGGCAAGCTAAAAGTATAAATCCAATATTTATTTCTCAAGAAAATATTTAATTAGATTATCTAACAAGTTTCTTTCTGTTCTTTGTCAGTATGAATTTACCATAAAATCTTGTTATCATGAGAAAATCGAAGATATTATAATCATAATCTCTATGGGGTGAGTTTTTTTACTGGAAAAAAAATTACCGATAAAAATGATAAAATAACTATTGATGATTTGGAAAATAAATGAAAAATTGCCGACCCCTCCCCACCAATTTTCAGGGTAATTATACAGGTACTTTGTAGCTACGTGACTCTTCCACTCTATGCTTTGGTGAACCAGGTAAGAAATTAGATCAGTTTAACAGTTGAACAATTCATCCATTCAGAAACAGAATTAGAACCAACTATTGGGAAAGATAAATTGTTTAAGTTCATAATAAAAGAACTCGTTAATCTAAAAAATTAGAGAGATAATTAACTATTCCCACTCTATACACATCAATTTATATATTTGTAGTTGTGTGCAGATGGGAACCAACATGAGACCAACAATCTTCGATGAAAAAGTTGCTGATGCACTTAAAAACTGGCATCAAACAGCAAAGGAACAAATTAAACAAGGCAAGAATTCAGAGAATACTACCCCATTTTCGAGCAGGCCAGCAACTCCGGCACGAGGGTTGTCTCCGGTTCATCTCCTCCAATGGGACTTCGAGGCATTCCGACTTCGAGAATGACCAATGGGACCCGGCCGATTCATTTGCCAACTCTCCCACCCACCGTGATATCAATGTTCCTTCTGTCAATCGTGGTAGATTGCGGTTGGAAACGAGGGAAGTTGTGGACACGACGGTTCAAGAATCAAGCGGTTCCGAATTTGTGTTGAGGTCACCCGGCTCGGTCCGAACACAACACACGATAGACATTAGTCCATCAAATTTCTCCTTTACGAACAGATGATCGAGATCATAGATTTAAATCGATTTTAACAAGGTTCCGAATATCGAAAACAGGGAACCGGATTTTAGATAATATATAGTTTATATTAATTTATTTATTCTTTTGCTCTTTCATGTCCATCTAGTTAGAGTCAACTTTACATCATAATATGTTGAATTTGATACCATTTTTACTTGTAATATTGGAAACTTCTTTTGAAATAAAAATACAAAATATTTTTTTATTAAAAAACTATAAATAAAAATATACAATCATACTACTAAATCCAAGGGTTAGTTTGTTAAATATAAACTATATAAAAATTTATGAAAGCATAAAATTTTTATATTAATATAAATAAATCTAAAAATATAAAAAATAAAGTAAAGACATAGTTATCATATTCCTCCTACATATTTCAACAGATTTCGATCAGAGAAAGAAACTATGGAGAAGTTTTGTGTCTTAAAGTGAAACGTTAGAGTCTAGATATTCAAGAAAAAGAAAGAATAAGGACTAAAATGCTCCGAGAAGATCCATCTATTTCTCAAACATGAAATAAATAGATACATAAAAGTATATCAATATTTGTTAGAAAGGGCTTTAGAGCATTTAAAATTGCATTATGAATTTTCGGTTGTATCGTGTTTTTGATTTTGTTTAAATTTTTAGATATAGTATTTTTAACATAAATAGAAATAATTAATTCTGTTAAAAAATTTAAAAAAATATCTAAAATTACAATAAGGGTTTATAATTAGAATCGTAAACTAAACATATAATTAGGATAATACCAAATAATGTTTAACACAAAAACTAACCATTTAAGATCGTATAAGGACTAAACAAGGAAAAGAGAAAAACTCATATAAAAAAAACTTGAACAATAGGTAGACACGAAAAGATCTGACTGGTATGACAAACAAACAATGATAGGGGATTAAATTATTGAAAAACCACCTAAAAAACGTAAATCAAAGCCAAACATCGTGAGAAAACTATATACGAACACAGATTGCGTATCTAAATCTAATTCGAGAGTCCAAAACAAGGAAGATCAAAGGGATAACAAATAAGTGTCATCTTGATCAATTCTGGTGATGTCAAATCCAACCCTTAAAAAATAAACGACAGGAACGGTCAAACGAACAAAAAAATGTGAAAAAAACATATAAAAATATATTATAAAAGCGGAGAAAATCGTGCCAAAAATATAGAATTTATTAAAATTTAATAGAGATGCAATATAAAAAAATAAAGAAATACTATAGGAGAAAACTAGTATTAAGATTGGCGTCACCACTTATCAACTAAAAATAAAAAAAGAAAAATCGATCTAATACTTACCCGACCCATCCAATTCAGAGATTTAACTCTTATTTTTCTTTTCTACACCTTAGAAGCTGATGTCATTTAATCTATTATTTAAAATACTTTTATAATAATTACGTTGGCCAAAACAACAAGGGCATTTGGTCTAGTGGTATGATTCTCGCTTAGGGTGCGAGAGGTCCCGAGCTCAATTCTCGGAATGCCCCTTTAACGTTTTTTGGGTACAATTATGTTTCCAGTCCCTCTGCTTTAAATCCCATAACTTTAGTACCTTTACTCTTTTAATTTAACAATTGGGCATAAAAATTAGGTTAGGAGTATCTCCCATAATAAGTCTCTATACGGCTTGGTCTATTAGTTGGTTAATAGATCAAATAAAACAAAAATCCAATTGAACAAAACTATCAAAGGACTGAAAACATAATTAAACCTTAGAATGAATGTCTAATAGTAAACCCTTTAAAATTCCACACACTGGGTCGAAGTTAGACTTGTCTTGAAAAATCTTACTTGTTAGTATGTGAATACAAACACTTACGTTTACGAAGAATGTCTTAATTTTCAAATATATTTTCGTGTTGGTTTAGTAAAACATTGACACGTATGCTGATATTTTATTATCATGTTTATAAAATTAACAAGCTTTTCATTATTTTAAAAATATCTAATTTAATATTTAAAATATTATTTTGTCTATTAATAGATTGAACACGGTTGAAATATTTTACGATAATAACTTTTTTAATTCAATTTATTCCGTTCATAATATCAAGATTCAAATCTTTAATATTGTTTAAGAAATTTAATGTATCATCTTACTAAACTAATTAATATTAATAACAATATTATTTTAATAACAAATGTCCAATGATGCCACTTCGTATTTAATGTGTGTTCGAGACATGTACTATTTTAATATATAGACTGAAACTTTTAAATATCAAAACAGACATTTTATATGGACCACATTCGAAGATTTACTATAATTTAGGGACCATTTGCGCCATTTTCCTTTTATTTTAGAACGGGAATTACCTTGGACATGATGAACCATTTTTTCTAATTGTTTGACAAAAGCAAAGTAATTATTTTATTTAAAAATGGAAATCAACTTCACATAAATTATTGTTATTATTAATAATAATAATATTAGTTAATTGCATCATATGTCCTCAACCTATGGTCCTTATCTTAAATCAATCATTATTAATTTTTTGAATATTCTAATTTCATCCCCAAAATATGCCTCTCATTTTAAATAGTCCTCGAACTTTTGAATGTTTCAATTTCATCCTCAAACTATAAACCTCTTTCTAAATTGACCCTCAAACTTTTGAATCTTCCAATATCATCTTCAAATTCATCCAAATATGTAATTAGTTTCAACCATAGTTTAATCTAAATTTCATTTATTTTTCAAACACATAATAAGGGATTCGATTAGAATATACTGATAATTTGAGATGAAATTAAAATGTTAAAAATTTGGAGACCGTTTTATAATAAGGGCCATATATAGTATGAGAATGAAGTTAGAATGCTCAAAAGTTTGAGGACTAAATTAGAACGAGAGTTATACTTGGAGATGAAATTGAAATGTCAAAAGCTTAATGATTAATTTAGAACGTGAATCATAATTCAAGAATGTGTGATGCAATTAACTCGCATTTTATTATTTTGTGAAGCTTGTATGGGTGAGGCAAGATGGTGATGGAGGAGGTCTCACTTCCAAAGTGAGAGTGACTTTGGAAGAGTCAATCAACTCTTTTGGGAATCATTCTATGATTTTATCTTCCATATTTGAAAGAAATTCAAACTCTATAAATAACCCATTTTAGATATATAATTCTAAATACAACAATAATCTATTAAGGACTGCAAGCCAAACAACCACCAAAAGCTTCGAAATATGCATAAAAAATCAAATCAATTTATACCATGCCACCTTATCACCCTTCGCCCTAATCCCAGCTCAAATCTCTCTCTTAGACACAATCTTCGGGACGACAACAACACTTGAACTTCGCTTCTCAATGGATTTTTTTTCAAGCTCCAACTCAAAGGACCATTCATCTTAATTTATTTTATGTAGATAATGAATATTATTATGACAAATTAAAAACAAAAAATAAAAATAATTTGTTTATCTGTTTATTCTTACTGACAGCTAATAAATATTTTTCTCTTTTTATGGATAGGATCTAAATCTTATTTTTGGCTTCCTTTTATCCCCTTAATTGTAAGTACATACGTATTTTCCAATATTCGTTGTTTTTTTTCCTTTTTCAAATGGCAAATTGAAATACTATTAAATTTCTATGATACATCCTTAATCGAAGCTTATTATTTTCCAGATAATTTTAATGGTGGGAACCAAGCTGCAAGTGATCATAACAAAAATGGGCCTAAAGATTCAAGAACGAGGGAATGTGGTGAAGGGTACACCGTTGGTTGAACCGGGCGATGACCTCTTCTGGTTCGATCATCCGCGTTTTCTTCTTTTTCTCATTCACGTCGTTCTTTTACGGTAATCATGTTTTAATTTAAAAACAATTTTTATATTAAATAATAACATAAATATATATAAATACGATACAAGTATCGAATATATTTTTATTAAAATATGTAACATTTCATTATGCAGAATGCATTTCAACTGGCATTTTTCGTGTGGGGCACGGTAAACCAAAAACATAAGCCCAATGTTTGTTTCATGAGAAAATGTTTAATTAGCTCATCTAACAAACTTTTTCTTCTTTTTTTCTCGGTATGTATTTACCATAAATTCTTGCTACCATAAGAAAATCGAAGATATCATAATTAGAATCTCTATTGGGTGAGTTTCTTTTTACTGTTAAAAATTACTGATGAAACTGATCAAATAAATATTGGTGATTTGAAAAATAAATGAAAAAAATACCTATAAAATGTTTTTTCTTCAATTTTCAGCATAATTGAAAAAAGATAAGATATCATATTCAATTTTATCTTTATAAATTATTAGGTCAAAATTTTAAAAAAGTTATGAACTATTCTCACTCTCTATATAACTATGTTTCTAATGCGATCCGATCCAATCTTTATAGATCAGATTTTCGTTCAGACCGACCCGAACTTGTCCAAAAATATTATACATTAATTTATGTACTTTTAATTGTGTGCAGATGGGAACCAACATGAGACCAACAATCTTCGATGAAAAAGTTGATGATGCACTTAAAAACTGGCACCAAACAGCCAAGGAACAAACTAAACAAGGCAAGAACTCGGAGAATACAACGCCGTTTTCGAGCAGACCAGTAACTACAATGCGTGGGACGTCTCCGGTTGTCATGTCCATGGATGAGGAATTAGGGATTTCAGAAGAGCGGCATCAACCAATATGATCCTCAGCAATGGTCAAGACCCTGAAGGCAGAACCAATTCTGTTAGTACAGTCATCTGTCATATAAATAAATTCTCTAATACAACAATTATCCAACCTATATATTGCACGTGACAGACAAAGTATGACTTTTAATGAATGAATTATCAGTTTTCCGAATTGGAATCGATATCACCCGACTCGATCCGAACACAACACTCGATCGACATTAGTCCGTCAACTTTCTCCTTTACAGAAAGATGATCAAGATCATAAATTTAAATTGATTTAAACAAGGATTTCGGTGTTGACAACGAAAAATCAAATTTTAGATGATATATAATTTATATTTATTTATTCTATTGTTCTTTCTTCTCCATCTAATTAGTTTCAACTTTACATCATAATAGGTTGAATTTGAGAGCATTTTTACTTGTAATATAGGAAATTGCTTTTGAAATATTTAATTAAAACGTTATAAATAAAAAAAAATATACAACTATACTATTAACGAGTTTCAATAAAATCTAATTTTTGATACCCTGAACGAAGAAAATTGATAAAGAAAATTACCTTCATAACGAGATTCAACAAAATTCAATCCAGATTAATAAATTGAATAGCAGTGGTGCTATCAAAAAATCATATACCTCCTGTTTCTTTCTCTATTAACTTCAATATTTCCGAGATCTGTTAGGAAAAAAAAGTATGTACATAAATAAAAATAGAAAAAAGAAATTTCAAAAGGAGTTTTGAATAATGAAAATTAACCTCAAAATAGTGGTGCAAAACTGGAGAATGTTGATGAATTTTCACATAGATCTTCTTAAGTAGTTCTTTAAGATGTTCTACTTGATCACCGAGAAGATCCACCTATTTCAAATATATAAACAAATAAAAGTATATCAACTCTAGTTAGAGAGTATTTAAATTTATATAAATGTGTTTTCGGTCGTATTTTCGATTTGGTCTAATTTTATAAGTATCGATTGCTAATTGAATAGGTTAAGAATAAATTTTTATAGGTAGAGTTGTTCATGAGTTGAATGAATCGAATAGGATCAATCAAATTCTTTAGATTCGGACTAATAATTCGATCCTATTCGAGAAGATAAAAGAAAGAGGATAAAGTGAAGTTTAGGTAAATCACCTCAGCTTCAGCCATTTGTAGATTCTCACATCTCCTAATGAAAGCTTTCTTGTAAAGTGATTCCTTTTGGACATGTGAGACAGCGATTTTAGCAACTTTGTCTAGCTGACCCTTCATTTCATCCAACCTGCAAATCCAAATCGAATCGTATATTATTCGGATTCTGAGTGTGATTTTTTCTTATACGAGTTTACACCTAACACAAGTATGTTTAATTATACACTCCATGCTTCAAAGTATTACTTAAAAAAAATTGAACATACTCGTACAGGATACGTATACTGACACTCGTCCGATTCCGAGTAATGTATTATCTCAGTACGCATTGATCAGTTGATTATACTCCATATTCAAGTGATAATCAAAGATCAACAAGATTTTTGAACTAAAATATAGGAAGGAACTGCAGTTCATAGGCAAATTTAAGTACCTCAAGGCATGCCTTCCTAATCTCGTAAATGATTCGAACTCGAAACTCTGCAATGTTTGCGATGAGTCTTGAATGAAGGTTTCAAGAGATTCCTCAATGGAGGGCTTCCTGCAATCTCTGGTAGCATCGAGTGAATCTAAATTGTCTACTGTTATGCCTAACTCGGACCCTAACTCACTCAATAATGCCTTGCCATAATCCAATTGCAGCAAAGCTTTCTCAAGCTTGATACCTGTCGAATTAGTACTGTTATCTTCATAGGTAAAGAACCCGGGACGATGGTTGTGTTGATTGAACTCGAATCCGGATGCAACGTGTTGACAGCATGTACTCTGTTGCTTTGTTTCGGAATAGGCAGTTAGTATCAGGGCTTCTTCGTCTTCAAAAAACTTCACTAGGCTATCTAATATATGTGCCAAATTATCGACTGAGATCATCGAGTTGCGCGGACTTTGTTCTCGTTTTATCCGGTCGTTGGTTTTGTCTAGAGTGCAACCGTGTTTCACTGACTCAACAAGGACAAATTGGAAAATATCCTCCTTGATGAGACTCTCAAGACTAAATAAATATATTTCCATCTGATGTTCCTTGATCATATCAGCTAGGAAAGCCTTCAAAACATCATCCTTGATCGACATTGCTGCAGTTTCGAAGAATTTATCATCAGACTCAAAGTCGTGATTCGAACTCTCATCGACTTTGATCTGTTGCAGTTCGATTAATGCAGAATTGGAAGTGTTTATAATACCTCTAACAATCTCACCAAAGACAATCAAGCACAGTTCCTCACCTAAACAACTTCTAGACTTGAAAGTTTCTATGTTCTCCCTCCATTCGCCGATGATTTTCCGTAAAAGGAACGCGTATATGTCATCCCAAAGTGCTCGAAAGAAGTAATCAGGTTGTGTTGATTGCTCTAGGCTTGTGTTTTCCAAATAGAGTAATGTTTGATGATTTGCAGGTATAGAATTATGAGCAGAATCGAGATCCCATACCGTTGGCTTGGCGAACAAGGTATCATATTTCTCACTTCTGGTTTTCTCGTTCCACTCGGTTTTCATTTCCTCGATCAAGTTTTCATACATATTTTCTTTGACTGGGAAATGTATGTGATGATTGAGCATCTCCATATGAAATTCATCAACAAAACTTCGTAAAAGAGTTAAATAAGTCTCTTCCATTAGCCTGTTTTGCAGATTTGAATCCTCCATTTCTTGTTTCAGAAGCCTTATTTCACTCCATGGATCTTCATTTCTTTCTTCAGAAACTGGGGTTTTTGTAGTCACTTTTTCCCATATTTCTTCCATACTGTGAACGCCGGGATTCTCGATTTCAATTCGACCATCCATAAATGGCCTCGCCTCGGGAGGCTTTTGCATTTCATAGTCATACCTATTGTCACTAAAACAATCACCAATCCCAGGGTTCAGGTTGATTAAATTCTCCAATCTCACAATAATTTCTCGAATGCATCGTTTCAGATCGGCGATATCTTTTCCTTTCCTTGGTGGTAGCGGGCTTGATTTATCTCGAAGAATTTCTTTCGTCAACAGATTGAGCTCGTCGCTTTTTCTTCGGATTGTGGACCCGTGATTCTTTATCATCTTTGTAACAAGGCTTCCATCATCATCCTTGGTTGTAGTGGGCTTAGTCGTACTCAATTTCCTGAGATCGTGACCTCCCGAGAAACATCGTCCTCTCGGTAAACCCTTTGATTTCGAACTCTTGACTTGAGCATCATCTGGGTTACTAATGAACCGAAGCTCCTGGTTAAGGCAATTAATCTCTCGAATCACATCGGCCAAGTGTTTCTGCGACGCCAATGAGGCCTGCACCTCTTGTTTCTTCATTTCGTCTTCGAAACTCTCCCGCGAACCTTTAATCACGATTGCAGATACAGATCTTTCAATGTCCGACATCCATTGATGCTCAATGGGCCCGAGTTCGGATAAGAAAATTGCATTCTGCATCTTAGTAAAGGCAAGATCTAGTGTCTCCTTCAAAATCCCGAGATCCGATCCCATCTGCTCAATTTTCTTGTGGTTGATCACTTGATTTCTTTCTTCATCTTGGATTTGATAATTCGGCTCGAGCTGTTGTTGAATGTTCCATACCTGCTGATCAACCGAATGCTTCAACTCGCAAAATTCGTCTTCCCGGTCCCTAGTTTCGATGCTGGCTTGGCTCCCAAGAAACAACTCATTGGAACCCTCGATTTTCCTATGTTCCTTAAGATCAGCATACAATGAATCCATTCTCTTTTCACTCATCTTCAATGCCTTCTTGAGCTTCATTTCGTTGCCTGATCTCTCCGATAACTCGTTATCCTTATCCGAGA
Source organism: Hibiscus syriacus (assembly GCF_006381635.1). NCBI lineage: Eukaryota > Viridiplantae > Streptophyta > Magnoliopsida > Malvales > Malvaceae > Hibiscus > Hibiscus syriacus. The sequence continues at coordinate 350,683 of NW_024062618.1, read as the reverse complement.
TTGCCAATTCGACTTCCTTAAGTCGACGTTGAAGCCGATCCTTGATCTCCGTCAAGTCCTTGAGCAAAAATTCGTGACTGGTTTCGAAATCATAGTTACCCCTTTCTTCTTGAACAAAATTCAAACAACCTTCTAATTGCAGCACCGCGAGTTCGTAGAATTTCGATATCTCGTTCAAACATTCAAGAACACCTTTTTTTGATTTTACTTTCTGATAAGCTTTGTCCATTGATCTGTGAAGAATCTGCATCATTGTTGATTCGGTTATGGAAACTTTGATCTTATTATCAGAACTATCAACTTCAATCATATTCAAAATATGTTCCATTTCCATTGTTTTCCTAGAAAACGCTAGTTTTCCTATTTTCCCCTGGAAAATCTAACAGAAAGTAGAATTAGAAGTTGAGGATGGGATTAGTATGATACATACAAAAGATATTTAAAGGGTTACTACTAAATTGATCCCTGAATTCCACATCTTTTTGCAATTTAGTATATAAAGGATATAAAATCCCAATCAGACGTGTTAATAAGCATAGCAATTATATTATTCGAACTCGGATCATTTCGGGATCGAATTTATATATTTACCCATTTTGAAATGTTGGTTCTAAAATTTAGCTTTGGATTTATTCTTTCCATGGAATATGGATGATATAAGATCTAATGACTAATTCTGTAATGTCACACCTCACACACAAATGTACAACTTAAAATTTAGTATCTATACGTTCACTTTTTTATTTAATTTTGGTTCTTGTGAGTGTAGTCGAATGAATCGATCTAAAGTAATCTTAATCAATTAATTCAATTCATGAATATAAATATTATTTTAATTATTTTTATTTTGTTATTTTTGTTTATTAATGTTAACAGATCTGTTTTCAATAACATTGTTAAACAAATATAAATAAATATAGTTTTCAACATATATAAAAATAAAAAAAATAATTGAGCTATTTTTAACATATAATATCTGAAAGCCAACGGGACATACGAGAATGAAAGTTGAAGGGTCAAACTGATAGAAAAAAATAATGAAGGATCCTAAGTGAAAGTTTTCCTAAGTAGATGTGGTAAAGTAGGTATTAATCCATTTTTAAAATGTTAAACTAGTAAAACGCACGAAACGGCATCGTTTGCGAAACCAAAAGTCAATAATAGCGAGCGGGTAAATTATTCTCCACTAAATGCTTCGATTCTCTCATTATTTATCCAGTGTTAGCGAATTTGGGAAATAGGGTTTTCTCTTAGTTTTTCTTTCGACAAAAACCGAAGATGATCGAGGTGGTATTGAACGATCGTCTAGGCAAGAAGGTGCGCGTGAAGTGCAACGACGACGACACCATCGGAGACCTCAAGAAGCTTGTTGCGGCGCAAACCGGAACCCGAGCCGACAAGATCCGTATCCAGAAGTGGTACACGGTTTACAAGGACCATATCACCCTCAAGGATTACGAGATCCATGATGGCATGGGGCTCGAACTATACTACAATTAAAAAACTATGATTATCAGGGTTTCTATTTTATGTTATCTTTATGGTCTTTGATTGAACAAAGCTTTGATTTTCATGTATGGATGTAATATAATCGTGGATGGTGGGTTCACCTTTTTTAAGTACTGTTAATGGAATAATAAGTTTATGAATTCTGGGTTTTCTTTAGGAAAAAAATGGTGTTGAATTCAGTATGTATATATTATGAAACGCTTTTTACCGTCGAAATATTTCTTTAGAAACTGTCGGTAAAGTATTTTTACCGGCGGGTTTTCATGATTTCAAAATCCAAAGTGATTTTGGTAGGAGTACTTGTAATAAAAATAGAATTTTTATTCAGATTATAATAGATGTGAAAGAATTACATTACAAGGCTTAAAATACATGGAACGAATTATATAAACCCTACTAAACAATCAAACCAATGGATTCATATTTTCACTTTCAATTTGATTGAATGGTAAGGTAAATCAAAATTTAAAAGAATTTATACAATGGTTCGTGTTCGATTCAACCTCTTGATTAATCATGGCAACGCAACGTGAGCCTTTGATAGATCGAGATGATTAAGCCGGCATGTTCCAAGTAGGGATTCCGGTAACTCCTCCTGTGTATTACCCTGAAGAAGTTCGTGATCAACACCATCAAACAAATCTGTTACTCGGATTCGAGTGTGTAATCAATGCAATCAAACAAGTCTATGTTACTCGACACTCGTCTATGTTACTCGAACTTGAGTGAGTGTTAAATTTCATGAGAAAACAATGAGTCGAAGCAACAGAGAAATAAATTAATCAGAATAATAGCAATCTGCGAACTAATTATCTCATTGTTCTTTCGTTGCTTGCTACTCAAGTAAAGTTCACATTCTCAGATATGGAGGAAACTTCGGCCAGAGAAGCCTTACCTGTATTATGAACGCCATTTCTACAACCAAATTGTTCAGATATCCGAGAACAAGATTAGCTACGCCCCGTGCCACCGTAGAAGACCCGATATCGATTTCTGCCTGAAATTTAAATGTGTTTCAGTACGGTAATAACAAATCGAAGACTTAAGAAAACAGAAAAGAACGGAAAAAATGCATCAGTTTTTACAGAGTACAATAATTTGCAATAACATATCAGCAACTAAGACAATAACACAATCATCATTCATGTTCTATTGTACTTGATTCGAGGATTTGCCGATTCGGAAATTCACCTCCAAGTAATTTTTTCCACGAAAGTATCGAGTATCGAGAGCTTGACCAAGTAAGCAAGCTTTCTTTCCAACACTTTGTTTGACTATCCATGATCCCTGGAGAAGAAGATTATTCATTAAAACAGAGTAAAACCCCAAGGGGAATATAGGAGACTTGAAAGCTTAAATTTGAAGTTTTGCATACCTTAGAAATATATGGTATGAGCTTAAATCTCGTGTTTCTATAGACATCATCTCCATTGACAAACTTGCACAGCAATGGGTGATCTTCAATGGGGGTTTTTATCATGTAGTACAGTGCTAGTGTATACGTCGGCGATCCGGGAATCTGATGCATAATGAACGGGAGCATACAATATGATTGTAGATAAAAACCGTACTAAGTAATTGAAAAAAAATGTAAAAATCGAACGAACCTGCATGTTGATGATAAAGAAAAACTCTGGTCCACCACGTTCTGCGTATTTCTGCATGAAAATATTTCAACGAAGCTTATTTCCATCATAGATGTTTAATAACATGAAATCGGGCATTAGAAATCGGGAAATAAACCGACCTGAACGATGCCACCGACTCGGTTGCCCAGATCATCTTCTCGTTTGTCGGATATTAACCAGTCTGCCCCAACCATTTGCATCAGCGTTCCATTTGCCTTGATCTACCACGAAGAGTACAAGTTCAGAATGAAGACAGAACAAGCCAACTTTCTAGCTATGTTACTCAGATTCGAGTACTAGTATCGAATACTAATATGTGTTGACATGGATATGTTCAATGTTTTCCAAGAATTTTCATGTATTTGGAGGCGAAGAGGGTCATATCTTCATACTCGTGTCTAAATATGTATCGAACATTGTACTTCAAGAAAAAATGAAGAGCTGGACAGATGCATGCATGGATGTATATATGCATTCTTGGTGGCATATGATATGTACGTGAATGAATACCTTTCTGTTGTCTTGCAGGTAAGTTTTACCACGTATCAAAAACGAAGAAGGGTCGCCGGCTGACCAACTGCATGGTAAAGTACACGTCGGGTCCTTTTGGAGAGAGGTTCCGTAGGAGAAGACTCTGCCGTCGTCCCGAGCCACCTCTTGATACTCCGTGTAACCCTTCTTTTGATCTGCAGCATGAATAATAGTTTAGAAACATCTAAGATGCATTTGATCCATTAACTCAACTTTGGTTAGTCTAGTCGAACTCACTTGCAAAATTCTGCAATTTTCTCACTAGATGGCTTGCTGATGTTAATTTCGGCAGTGATTTGCTCTGCATGTTCGATTATGATGAAATAAAAAAACAGTTAACGAACTGTTCGAACTCGGTATGAATCGGGAAACTGAAAACTTAATATTGGGGATCAAGAAAGTACCGGAGAACTTGGTCCAGGAGACCACTCACTGTCCAAGCGATCGTAGTCTGTGAATTCATCTGCTTCAGGAACATCAAAGAACTCATCCGCTTCTTCGTTGAGGCCTAATAGACTTACGTGCCCGGGCGTTGTTTTCTCCGCCTTGTCATCTGTTAGAGCATCGTCCTCAATCTTAACATCCTCTTTTTTTGTTTGAGCCAAATGTTTATCACTTGTCCACTCCATAGACAAGCATTCAGGAAAATAGTTTCCTTGTTTCGCTTTGAACAGCTCTCGTAAGGCTGCGAATTCGAAAGTGCAATAAAACATTTTTACACCAATGAAAAAAGGAAAACTAGCGGGATCAATTAGAGGTGTACCTGCAACTCTCTCGAGCATACGAATTGTCCACGATCTAGTGGTCGGTGTTCGGAGATATATTTTCCAGAACTTCCAATCGATAGCAAGCATGTGCTTCACAAGTGACTGTTTTCCATTGTTCACCGGAGAGATAACATACCCCCCACCTATGTAATCGTCAGAGAAAACGTTAAAACCAGATAATTACAGTCATGTTTTATCATCCAAATGAAGTCTCCATAGGTTCGATTGGAAAACTTTTAAGTTCCTAATGTGAAGTATACATTACTTTTTAGATGAGCACGGACATAGCCGTTTTTAGGTGGACGCTTCTTGTGAGATGCAGAGTGGTAAAGAATCACTGCAATAACAACAACAAAACAGATATGTTAAAGCTCGAAACGAACATTTCGAATACTTCATGTGTTTTGTTTAGGATATAGTACCATATGTTCCATCATCTTCTCGTCTCCAATAGCGTTGAAGTAATAAATCTCTTCGTTTCATTCCCCTGTAACAACTGTGATCAATTCGAAATTGAAAATGTGAAATTATGTTCCAAGAAGGCATAGAAATGGAATCTAACCATGGTAGCCAATCACTATGCAACTTCTTGTGAATGATATCGGTATGACCGTCGAGGTGCTCGACGACGCTGCCGTAATAGAGGCAGAAATCCCATCTGCAAGACAGTCGGGTTAACATCTGGTTCATATATACATATAATGGAAATTAGATTTGTAGCAATCTTACTCTGATCTTGAAGGGCCAAGAGACATGATCACACGGAAAATGGCCTCTGAGGTCCCATCGACCACACCGACAGCCATTATTGCCGGAATATCATCCAAACGCTGAGAACAAGAAGTTTCTTCAGCCAAACAAAAACGAGTACAACATTCATGAATAATGTCCGAGAGCAACCTACCCTTCCACGAGAACTCACGTCTTTCGCTTCTTTGAAAAGCCGTAACCCTGCGTTAACGACATATTTCGTCAACGATGCATCGCGCTTGTGAACATGAAAATGTGATTATGAACTTAAATCCGTACCATTCTGACAACCAAATATCTTCCAAGGTGAGGGTGCAACAACATCGGATGTCATTGAATCGGCATTAACGGATGAGTGGAATGGCCAATGGACAGAGACTTTGTTGATTGTGTTCTTCGGATTAACCGATCTGTTCGTACAGGAATATCAATCATTAACGCAAACTAGCATTTCAGAACAAATCAGGAGATTATCAACTGTAATTACCTCAAAGATGACCATATCTTAGGAGAAGGCGAGACATTCTTTGAACGACATGGAGAATCCTAAAGAAAACATTGTATATTATAAGATAAGGCTTTCATCCTGAGATTCTGAGAATAACCATTGAAGTCAAATTTTAAGTTAATTGTGGTATACCGTTAATGCAGCATCCTTCAAGCAATGAATCCACCTTGCTGCTTCCTCTGAACTAGTTGCACCTAACTGTAATGTTTTGATATTAGAGAATTGCTTGCTAATAAAATATGTTACTTGTACTCGATTGTGAATGTCTGATACGGAGCCGGAGCTTTTGAATATGGTTACTTAAAGAAAAATGAAGAACCGGAGTAACATAAACAATATGTTCGACATGAAAATCGACACAGTTCATAGTTTTACTTGCCTTAAGCTGATCCTTATCATCTGAAGTACTGTAAAGGGTGAAAACGAAGCAAACCTGCATGTGGTGAACATATCATATGCGTTAAATATCGACATTGCAGCATAGAAAGGAAACATCATTTATCCTGGAAAAATACTAATCATACCTTTCTGTTAATGCTCGCCCTTCCATTGTCCGTAACCCGAATGCTCGAATTGATTACAGCACTTCGAACAGACTCCTGCACAAGAACGGTTTCGGGTTATTACACTTTGATACAATTGCTGTTACTAACTAAATGGGACCGTAATTGGTAGATTTATAGCATTTAAATTATAGAAGTCTAGTTAATCTATATAGGAAGTTACATAATCACGATTGTGGTGAAAAATGTTAGGCAGTGGTACTTGAAATTGAGCATTAATCATTTCACTATGTTATCTGGAAACTTTCTGCTCCTTCATCCATGAATCCTTTGTTATAGCTATGTTGTTTGGATTCAAGTGTCGGAAACAAGTGCCGGAGTGGACACTTCAAACAAAATGAATCGCTTCTAAGACGTACGACACGATTATTTATTACTGATATTTATTATTTATTTAATTTGTTCAGGTCATGATAACGGAAAGAATTAAAGAGAAAGGTCCTAAATTCAGTTACCAAATGAACTCAAAGCCATCTACCTTATTACAACTCCATCAGTGATCACCAAAAAACCAGTAACAGGATGAAAATTAGATTCATATGGTCACCAAAAAACCAGCCATGACATATAAAAATCCGATTTTCTTCTTCTTTTCCAACTACTAGAATGAAACTTTGATAATAAGAAAAACCATTAATAGAAATATTGGCTATGATAACAAAAAACCAACCATTTAAACAAACAAGAAACCCAGAAAATTATATTTACAAACATATATGTATATGTATATGTATAAATATGATCAAATGAACATTGGGTTCAACTTGGTTTTCAAAACCAATCACTTAAAGTTGAAATCCAGAAAGTTATACACGCAGACATACAAACATATGCGTACATGCAATTGTATAAACATGATCAAATGAACATCATGTTGCTACGTTGTGTAAAAACAATTAATCAAATTCACATGCATTTGCCTCAGTCAATCCATGAAAACCATGATTCTCATAAAACCAAGAACATAACATAATAAATAAAAATGAACAATAAAAGGGAACAATTTTTTCTTTAAAAAAAAGGTTACCTGTTTCTCATAATTGGGGATTTCTTTATAGCTCTTGAGAACATTGTTACGAAGAATGAAGTAACGTTTGCGAGAGAACTGTAAGCCAATACGATTAGAACGTATTGTATATAACCAACCCTCCATTGTTGCTTGATTCTGAGAAACACCCATTGCTTTAAATCACTAAAAAAACCAAAAAATTAAAAGAATATAATCTTCAAGAAGTCGGTTCTTCAACTTCAATGAAGAACTTTTATTGCATGGCAATTATTTTCTTTCCATTTATTTTATTTTATTTTATTTTGAATTTTTGAATGAAGAATTTGGGGAAGATGATCCTCTGATCCCAATAAATGGAATCAGAGAATCAAATTGGGAGAAAACCAGAGGGGCTTCTGAAATCTGCGAGCAATTCAATCTTTTTTATATCATTAGTTTCCGCCTGGTTTGTTAGTTTTATTTCCGAGTTTTCCCTACAATGTTGAAACTCTATTTTTAGAATGTTAACAGATCTCTTCACAATTATTAGAATATGATTATCGACATATTAATTCGAGCTTAATGCATCATCTTACTAACTTTATTATATTTTAAAAATATGATTAGTAGGTAATTTTAAATAAGCCATAATTGATAAAATTTTGTTTATTCTGTTATAATTCTATTTATATAATTTTTAAAATAATGACAATTTTAATCATAAACTTTATGCATTCAATCAATTTTATCCTAATTCAAAATAATTTAATAAATATTTAATATTTAAGAATCTTATCGATTTGATTCTCATTTTACTTTAAAATAATTTAATAAAAACCTATCAATCCAACCTCTATCAATCATTCTTCAGGAACGAGATCACAAACAGTAATGCCAATTACTCATAAAGATAAATGTGAGTCGGATTAAATTGGATTGAATATAATTTTAATTTCGTGACTTAGGAGGTCGTGTGCATCATCATTTAGCATCTATTACTGCATGTATTCAATGTGTCAACGTGATCTTCGGTTAAATATAATTTTGTAAGGATATTGAGAAATTACTTTGAGAATCACTAAATATTTGAATGTATTAAAATTTAGAAAATAAAAAAATATATAGATATTTATGCTCTTTGTGATAAGAGACGGACTCAGGATTTTAGTTCAAGAGATAAAATAAAATTAACAATAAAAAATAAAAGGGGAAAAATCAAAATAAACTAAAACTTGAAGGTTTAAGTACAATTTATCCATATACATAGTTTTGTCTCTATTTGTGATCTTTATGTTACTAATAAATTATTGTTTCTCTCATTTGTAAAGGTAGGCGAAATTAAATTGCGTTAAAGATCGTTTTTTTTGCATGTTATCTATTTCATGTTGATCTCATTTTTTATTCTTTTCTCTCTCTCAAATTCTTAATAAGTATTATCATAGTCATGATCCGAATTATTCAATTTTGAAAGACTAACATTTTTATATAAATTTTGTTAGCAATATTGGAGATAACGAAGGTGAGTTTTACTTCAACAAGTGTTCATTTAAAGAATAATTCTTAATCAATCAACAGCATTTCAACAAATATTACATAAGAATCAAAGTTGTTTAAGACTTTACCATTATACTTCAATTAATATTAGATTTTTTTTCGTAAGGTAAATATTTATTTACAATTTTTATTGACAAATTATATATGTAATCTTAGTCTTACTTAGAGGGAAGAAGAAGAATACTCCACAAAATCATATTTAAAACTTCACAAAACAATAACAAAACCCTAGGACCAACGTCTAAAACTCCATAACAATGACATACCAACTTTCGAATATAAAATAAAATAAATAAAATAAAAAAACATGAACTAACACCGCTAGAGATGGACTTGAGAGGGACGAGTGGGGTTAATCGTTCCCTAAAATTTTTAAATTCCTATATATTTTAATTCTTTTGGGATAATCTATATATTTTAGATATTATTTTTGTATTTTCTAGGTTTGTTTATTCCTAAAATTTTATAAATTTGTTCTCTTAATATAAAATCGTTCATCCGTCCTTAGAAACCATCGTATCTCTCACTAAACACAACTCCATTAATACTAAAATCCAACTTCTTTTAAATTTCGATGCTTAATTTTTATTCTTCAAAATCACTTTCTTTTAATTATTAAATTTCGAGTTCGAGAAAGATTTTGGAACTCACATCCAACTCCATCAACTATGTATAACCTTATCTCGCTAAAAGAAAGATAAAACCATTGTGTGCTACGTAGCATATGAGCTCTTGAGCTTTATAGAGGGTTAAGTTCGTATGAGCTCTTAGGCCTCTCTTGAGCTTTATTTAGATTTAAGTCCATTTTATGTGGCTATAATAAATATATAATACGTCAAAGATAATATAATACGGCGACAAAGTTATTATTTACATTCAATATTCAAATCCTATAAATAAATAAAAAGTCATATTAATTATAAATTTAGAAGATTGTTTCTTCCTTCTTAAATTTAGAACATATACTTAAATCTATTTAATTATTTATCGGATCATAAGATCTTATTTTTAAATCTAATTTTAGTAATTAAATGTATGGAGGGAAAGAACACTTTCTAAAAATTAAATATTTTCAGTCAAATCTCTCTCTTTTTTCCTCCAATTTTTACTATTTTTACACCGAAAATGCCTTAATTCGAGCTTATTCAAACACTTTAACCCCAAACGTTTTTATATATTGTATCAGAAATCAATCCAAAAAAGGGGGAAAGCATTGAAAATTCAATAAAGAAAAAGAGATGGCCTCCGAGAAAAATATGACAGTAATAGTGATTTTTGGCATAATTTTAATGGGTGGAATTTGTTCAAGTCAAAAACTTGCTGATTGTGTGAAGAACTGCATGCCTGTTTGCATGGAGGAAAAAACTGCTGTCAAAAGAGGATGCTTCAATGATTGTGAGGCTCATTGCAAAGCTAGTAAAGGAAAAGAGGAAGAACTTATCTTAATTGGCAACTCACCCGATTGATTTCCTTCTTTAATTTTTTTTAAATTATTATTGTGAGATATATTAGCAACAAATTTATCTTTTATGTTTAGAGGTCAAATTCATTCTTAATGTTTGTTTTATTTTTAATTTGATCATTTTTATGAAAAAGCTTACGTGATCGTTAGTTGATTAACGATCAACAAATATCACTTATGTGATACTCCGAGTATTTATAATTATTAACATGACAAAAAAGTAAAATATATATTCTTTGTTAATATTTAAATTCTTTGCCTCTCTCTCCTTTATAAGAAAAATATGAACATCCGTCATAATCTTCATATTTTCATAATCCGACCATTACTCGCCATGGTAGTCGTCGTGTAAAAAAGACCCTCTCTTAAATGATTTTATCTTAATCTATCTAGATATCACTGTCAAAATGAACTAATTTAGGGGTCATATATGTATAAAGATCGGGTCCAAGTCCAACTGAAATCGACGATGACGAAAACGAATGAATTTCAACAATGATCTAAAATTCAGTGTTGAAAGGGACTTCAAAAGACTTGGGGATTAGGGTTCCGTCGAAAGGAGAACAGGGTTCAATAGAAAACAATCGTTTATGATTTAAGATTTAATCGGATTTGAAGTTTATAAAAGAGTTTTAGCAACACATATTTATGTTGGCCACATTCTCATATCTAAACACTCACACACGAGTTCAAATAACATAAATATTTTAAAGAAAACGAACATCCAAGTAACATAGATTACAGTAACATCGAAAACGTTAACACAAAGACTCGAAATATTGCAGATTGAAGTGCTCCACCAAACATTATACAGTTGAAGTTTGTGTTTTTATTCTTCGAGTGCCTTTGAAAACATGAAACAGAAACTGCTTACCCGCCGCTTATAGGAGGAATAATGGCCAATTCATCTTTGTCTTTAACAACAGCCGAATCAGTTGTATATTCCTCGTTGAGAGCAAGAACAATGCAGTGGCGAATCTCGTCCAAGTTTGGGAACTTCGAAACAAGCTTGTTTAGACAATCTTGTGCAGTACTACCGGATGGAACCTCCACCGATAGCTCTGTCAACCCGGTTAAATCTCGAGCTTTGGCGAAGAACAGCACCTTTATCTGAATAGACGATCCGTCTTTGCCGACCGTTGTGGCGGCGGGAAGATTATCTTCCTTAGTTTTCACCTCCATCATGTTATCAAATGGAAGGCAGCACTCAATTTATCACAAACTGAACCTGCTGATACATCAGAAGTTTCGAACCACCATCAGTATCCGATTTTGATTTGAGGAATGGCGAATTCGAATCTAGTTCTTTGAGCACGGTTCGTAGACCAGATACTGAAGTTCAGCTAGTAACCTTGATTCATGTAATTCTAGAACATGATTACAAGTACATAAATCAGTTGAACACGTCAGATCAGAGATTCAAATTAGGTCAAAACGCATCAATATTTCCCCGATTTCGGCTTCTCTGCTGTCTGTTTTCAAATCAATTGACGATAATAACATGCTTGAGCATGGTTCATGCACCCAACAATCGATTCAAATGCTCGAGTACAGCATTAATATCTACTAGAAACGAGGAATCATGAAACACTAGAACAGAAATTACAATTACATAAATCAGATGAACATTAAAGATCAGAAATCTGAATTAACGGGTTGAAAGTGACAAGAGTAACAAGCAGTAGAATCGAAAAGAGAAAATCAATTTGTAGCAGAGTACCAGATAACACAGCGAGTCAAAACTAAGAATCCCATGAACCGAAGTAGAAATTAATCCTCAAATTAAGTTTAGGTTTTCAAGATTTTACCTTGCTTTACTGGCGCGTCGGGAAATTGAAGGAAAGAAAGAGCTGGGTCGGGCACCGGAGGAGGAGAGGGATAAAATATAGAACTTCTTCGGTGAATAAATGAGAGTACAGATAATAAAAAGCGTGACGATAATATTCGAATTGAAACTAACAATTAAAAAAAATCGTAATAATTAAATTTGAATTATTATTCAAGTTAGATTCAAGTATCAAAATATTCAATTCAAATGATAAATGAGTTTAATCCAATTTTATGTGCATGTCCTACAAAGGAAGCAATAACATTATTGATACATTTTTTTTAAAAAAACTTTTCTTTTCTGTGTGGCTCAATTTAATTGCAATTGGCAACTTTTTGGGTTTCTCTCGTCTTATGTGAGTATTGTATAAAGAAAGGGAGGGCAAAGTGTGATGTGGTTTGAATCAATCAAGTGAACGTAATTAGTACTAGTGCATAGAGCTTTGTGTCTGGGTTCTTCAAAAGGTGGTTGTATCAGCTACTATCAAATATTCTATCTCCACCATTACAGAACTGTGTTATTTGGATAAGCTCTCGGCTCGATCGGCATTACTGTAAACTTGTCTTTCCACTTATCCTATATCTGGACAGTTAACAACGCTATGGCTAGGTATACATGGAGCAAGAATGGTTTTGGGATGCATTTATCGATCGTTCCATGTTGAAGACCAGTGCCTGGGGAGGTGCGAACCACTATAGATGAACCTATTGTGACGTTTTTCAAAAATAAAACGTCACTATTGTTGCGGTTTTATTGAACGTTTTTCAAAAAAACGCCACTATTATTACCCAAAATCGAATATATCTAAAAAAATAAGGATCTTTTTATAAGAATTTGTACAGACCCCCCTGAAAACCTAGCCACGGCCTCACCAACCTGATCTTCCAAATCACTTCTCTGCAACATTGATGGCGAAGCTTGCGATCACAATTTGGCTATGATGCCAAACTGTTAAATATTTCATGAAGCCAGTTGTGAACAGGTTCGAGGGAGAAAAATTTTCTGCCATGGCTAATGTTTTCCGGGAAGATACAGTGTGAAGCATAACATGCATCGGCTCTTTAATAGGGTTCATGGTCAACTTCAACCCCATCAAACAAACTGAGAAAATCAACCCCGATCTCAATGCAGCCATTAAACCATTTCCGAGTATGCTTGCTGCTTACTATATAACCTCAGAGACTTGAACGATTAGCAGCATTGGGATTTCTTATCTACGATTAGCAGCATGTGAGAATATATGTCCAATGCGGATATATTCATTTAGAAAAACTCATCTATTTTGTGGATCTTTCAAATGTTGTACCACCACACCCATGTTCGAGGAATGAGTATCGAACATGGGTTTTGTAACTAGATTTGTTCATGGATCAAGTCAGGTCTGATTGTAACTAAAAGATTTTATACATTGTCCAAAGGTTGACTTTTGAACAAGTTTTGTAATAACAAGGGATAGGGTAAAGGTGTTGCAAATGTCAAAATTCGAATTTCATAATTGTTTGTAGCTCTCAATTTGAGATTTTAGAATAAGCATAGTTTATTTCCTCTAACGGGATGAGACACTACATCTTTTAAACTATGCTTAGAATTTGAATCTTTAACATTACAAATATTATCTCATAATGAATCTTTGCACAATTCAATCGTATTTCAAAACAAAATTAAGTTAGGACCTAACATAGGTGAATCATACCAATCCATATTAGTAAAACAGTATTTCCAAAGCTCACTTGTGTCACTACCTCCCTTGCTTTCATCCATTTTTGCCTTCAGTACCTTGCAACCATTGTTCTAATTTAGCCTCTTTGTCAGCCTTGAAATCTTCATAGTTTTCAGGCAAGAATGATAATTTTTGATGCGGAGGTTCGATGTCGTCTTTGGTTTCTTCCATTTTGTCTTCTTCGTTGACTTCATCAGCCATTTGACTCGATACAGGTAGCTCATCAGCTTCTGTATCTGGAATTGTACTGGTGCTGGTAGATGCAACCGATAACGGTGGATCTGGTTGCAGAGGCGGCTTATGGGGTTCGGTTTCCACCTGTTCCTTGGAATCAATTTGCGACCACTTAAGATTGCTTGCTTTTTGTTTTGCGGACTTGATTACAGTCGAAAAATAAGTACTGCCACCAAACTGTGCATTTCCGGAACCGGGACCCCATGACATTGGTCCCCAAGAGTTTGTTCTTCCCATCTGAAAGCTTGAAGCAGAACTTTGGATCAAACCTCTCTTTGGTTGTTTTGCGGACATTAATGTTAACGAACTCTTAATGTCTTTAATCATCTCATCTGCAATTGGGAAACCGCATTCCTTCATCGATCTCACCATGGTGATAGAATCTTCCAAGTCCTCAGTGTGTAATGTTGCTTCATGAGACTTCTCTACAACATGATCACGGAGATGGACTACATTTGGAATGGCATTCTCGGTGTGCTGTTGAATGTAGAAAAGTCCAACTGATGGTTCATTCGCTGCGAACTTGATCATATCTGCTAGGGATTCAGTTATCTTCACAAAGCCATCTACGGCGGAGAAACCATTCATCTTGTTGAAGGTGAATGGCGGTTCATCACTGAAGTTTTTCAAAAATCACAAATTGAAATGCATGTCAAGAAAGGGATGTTTTAAAAGAGAAAAACTAGGCTATCTGATCATGTCTAATATTAATATCCAACACATACCGAACATATATACGAGTATGATCCTCTGAATGAAGAAACTTAGAAAAACTCAAATCGTGTCGGATACATACCATATTTGACACTCATCCAAATTTCGTATAACAACAACAACAACAACAACAAAACACAATTCTCATATGTATGGGGTAAGGGGGAGGTAGGGTAGTAGGCTGCCCCCAACGCCAGGTTGAGAATAGCTTCCGTGAAAGACCTCCGGCAGTCAGAAAATTAAAAATATAGATAAAATGCAATGCATGTATAAATAATTACATAAATACATAGCTAAACAGTATTCATATGCAGTCATTAATATCATATGTGCTTCTGTAATGGGGAGTAATCCCTGCAAAATAATCCCTGCGAAAGAGTCTCTGCATATAGACAGAAACCTAAGACCCGGCTAAAATTAACAGAGGAAACATGATGAGAATGATACACATGAGACAACGATAGCAAGCCCAGTTCTAATCTTTCATAAATACCAATAACAGAAAAGTATAAAAAAGTAAAAGTCAAGGAAATAACTACAAATGCATTTAAAAGAAGACAAAGATGATACACCCTATAGATGTGACCCACACTACTCGACTACCCTAGTCTTAAGCCTCCATAATTTCCTATCATAGGTCATGTCTTCGGTAAGGCCTAAATCCCTCAAATCAGATCTCAAGCAGTCATCCCACTTCCGCCTTGGTCGTCCTTTCCTTCTGGCACCGTCGACTGTAATCGACTCTACCCTCCTGACCGCATCCGACGGTAGTCGCCTAAGGACGTGCCCAAACCACCGTAGTCTTCCCTCCCTCATTTTTTCGGAAACAGACATCACCCCTAAGGACATCCTAATAGCAGAGTTTGTCGTCATATCCCACAGAGTCCTACCACATGTCCATCGAAGCATTCTCATTTCTGCGGCCTCTATCCTCCTTACGTGATCCTTCTTGGGTGCCCAACATTCTGATCCATACAACAGTGCTGGTCTTATTGTCATTCTATAAAATTTTCCCTTAAGTTTTAGAGGCACCTTCTTGTCACACAAAACTCCAGTAGCAGCCCTCCACTTTAGCCATCCCGCATTTATACGGTGTGTAACGTCATCATCTACACCTCATCTTTATGTATCATAGACCCTAAGTACTTGAAACAATCCTTTGAGGGAAGAACGTGTCCTTCTATGCATACTTCTACATTTTCATCATTTTGGTTCCCACTGAAGTTTGAACATAAATACTCTGTCTTTTCAATATTGATCCTTAAACCTTTTTCTTCCAAAGCAGTCTTCCAGGTAGCCAGTCTGCTATTCAACTCAGATTTTGTTTCAGCCACTAAGACAATGTCGTCAGCGAAAAGTGATGTAAACAGAAACAGTTAGAAAAAAGTTGATCCCAAATTTGCACAATAATCATCACCACACACCTTATTCATTTAACCCTAGAACCCTAATCCCCAAACCTAATTTTGACCACAAAGTGCAGAATTTGATTTCTCAAAAGGCCCATCACTAAGCTCCTGTGGCTTCTGACTCTATGAACAAACCTTCAAATTATATCAAATCATTTCCACATAATATTTCCAGGATAATTCAATGAATTCTAGGGTTCATTTTCTTAGTAAAAGAAGAAAAATCAAATAATCAAGCACAAATATCTGCAATTTAACCAAAACAAAAACAACCCATTGAACTACAGAGACAAAAGATTTAAAAAAATCATTATAATATATACCCAAATTAAAACATCAGAAAATAACAATATCCCAGAAATCAAAACTTTAATTTCTTCAATTAAAAAGAAGGAAATTTACTTACCAGACAAAACGATTAGAAGAAAAAAAAGGAACAATCTTCAGGTTTTGATCAAAAGGAGAAAGATTAAAGTTTCAAGCTTGGAGAGTAAAGCCTCTTCTTTTTAATTATGTTATCTCTGTCCCTTACCAGTGGAGCTCTGTTGGAATTTATTTATTTTTCTTTTACTGTATAAATCCACAACGTTGTCTGAAATGAAATGAACTAACGGCATGTAAAGACATAGTTAATACATATTTTAGTCCCTGAATTTGATTATAGCCTATAGGTATCTAATTATAATTTTATTTTTTATACTAATTTATTATCTAATTAATCGAATTATGTTATTTAATTTTAATTATTAATAATTCATCAAGTGATTTTAATAATAATATAAAATGTCTAAAAAGCTTGAATTATAACAGTTATGTTTGTAGAATTATATACATTGTCAATAATTAAGAAATATTTATCTTGTAATCACCTCATATTATTCATATAAATATAATTAATTAATTAAATTTTTATATTAATATTGTCGCAACCGTCTTTCGGTTGGGCCCCGGAATTGGGCTTCGACTTAGGAAAATGGATTGGAGTCGCCACCGACCACTTTAAAACGAACTTAGGTGGGTCGGACACCATCTTACCTGATCTGCGTTGTACCAGAAATGTGTCGGGTTTGGGAGTCGGTTACGGTCAAGGAAGGATTAGCACCCTTGAACCGCCCTTTCGGTACTACGTAATTTGTCGGCTGTCTTAATTATGAAAATTTAAACTTTAAATTAAAATTTAAAAGCATTCAATTTAAATTATTTACCTTTGATCAGTTGGAATTTATCTACAAAGTTAAAAATGTTGGAGAAAATAAATAAATAAATAATAAATCAAAAGAAAGAGAAATTAATTTTTTTTAAAAAAAAAGCAAAATAAAGTAGAAATAGATAAACAAATAAAACAAATCAAATAAATGATATGGATTTAATAACACTAATTATCCATATAAAAACTGATTAATTAATTCACAAATTATAAAAAAAATATTACTCAATTGCGGAAATTAACCAGATCAATTAACACCTCAATTACCTCAATCAACACCGTAATCGTTACAACAATCATCTCAAACCATGGAATCTTAATCACATTAATTAATCAATTAAAAGCCACTTTCATTCCAAATTAACCAACCATGCACTAAAAGAATTAAGCAACGATTTTAGGCAAATTTGATTTGATAAGGAGAATCAATATTTTAATTATATTAATTCATGCCATAAAAAAACAAAGCCTTCGCATGGGAACTAATTAAGTCACATTCACTCCAAGCAAATTAGTCATGAACGGAAAAACATTAAGCCATGATTATTTAGGGCATAATTAATTAAATCAAGCCTAAATTAGGGACCTAATCGAGGCCACTCTACAGTGGAAAGATATAATTCATAGTTTACCCAAAGAAGCAAAAACATTGAATATAACTAAGAACTAAACCCTGATTTCATTTTATTCATTTTTCATTTTGGCAGCCTCCACTCTCTCAAAGTTCTCTATGATCTTCGGCCAGAACTAAAAACAACCATCATAAAATGGCATCGTCCGTCGTCACCGACCACCGCCGGCGGTGACTGCCCCAAAATCCAACTTTAAAACGTTTTTAAGCTCTGAGTGCAAATCCGAGGTTAGTTTTCAAATAAATCACACAAATACGTGTAAATCTACAAACGAAAAATTTCAACTTTTACCTTCTTCAAGCTACAAAATCATCCGTCGAACGCTGGTTTGCTTTGAGTTTTGATGTCTCGGTATTCCTTTCTCCAGATTAAAGAAAAAAAAAACTCTCTTTTCTTCTTGTTGATTCACGATCATATATTTTCTTTTTTCCAGAATTTTTGTGTGTTCTAGGTTTACTCTCTGTTGATACTCCTGATTTTCGTGTGCGATTTTCTCTTGATGCTTGTGTTCTTTCCTCTCTGAAAAAAGGCCCTCTTTTCGTATGTAACGGATGTATTTCCCTCTAATCATTCCCCCCTTTTCTTGTGATGTTTCATGCATATTTATAATGTTTAGAAGCCTTGTTCCGTTTGATTTTAGACTTCTAACGATGCCAAACTACTTGCTTGTTTGTTGGTGATATTGGTGTCGAGAAATCCGCTGCATGGGTTGTTGGATGCGTGAGGGGTCGTCGGCGGGAGATACGGCTCTTGAGGAGAGGCGACTGACCACTTCGCAACAACCCCTAATCTGTTCAGGTCTTAAATCGGGTCGGTCGAGCTTTGGACCCGATTCGCGGGTCTATTTGGCAGCTGAGCTATTGGGTCCCCAAGATGTCATCGGGTTGGATTACCCTTGTAATGAAATTGGCTTTGAGCCTGCTGCTTGTACTGTTGGACCTATAAAAGGAAAAAAAATATAAAATAAGTATAATATATTAATAATAAAAATGAAATATTAATATATTAATATATTAAGTCAGACGAAAATTAGTGTCCACAGCTGCCCCTCTTTGTCATTTTTCGTGGAACGAAAAATAGGACAAAGACAAAATAGGACAAAGACAAAGACAAAAAAAACAAATTTTCGTTCGTCGTAGAAGTTGACAAAGTTGAAATTGGCTCTGAAATTGAGAAGTTTTTGTTGACAACCAGCGGTCCCTTCGTCGTGAAGTTGAACTTGCGTTGTCTTGAGTCCAATATCATTCGCTGGGAATTTGAAATTGGCTCTGAAATTGGGAAGTTGTTTATTGACAACCAGCGGTCCCTTCGTCGTGAAGTTGAACTTGCGTTGTCATGAGTCCAATATCCTTCGCTGTGAAGTTGAAATTGGCTCTGAAATTGAGAAGTTGTTTGTTGACAACCAGCGGTCCCTTCGTCGTGAAGTTGAACTTGCGTTGTCTGGAGTCCAATATCCTTCGCTGTGAAGTTGAAATTGGCTCTGAAATTGGGAAATTGTTTATTGACAACCATCGGTCCTTCGTCGTGAAGTTGAACTTGCGTTGTCTGGAGTCCAATATTCTTCGTTGTGAAGTTGAAATTGGCTCTGAAATTGGGAAGTCGTTTGTTGACAACCAGCGGTCCCTTCGCCGTGAAGTTGAACTTGCGTTGTCTGGAGTCCAATATCCTTCGTTGTGAAGTTGAAATTGGCTCTGAAATTGAGAAGTTGTTTGTTGACAACCAGCGGTCCCTTCGTCGTGAAGTTGAACTTGCGTTGTCTTGAGTCCAATATCATTCACTGGGAATTTGAAATTGGCTCTAAAATTGGGAAGTTGTTTATTGACAGCCAGCGGTCCCTTCGTCGTGAAGTTGAACTTGCGTTGTCAGGAGTCCAATATCCTTCGCTGTGAAGTTGAAATTGGCTCTGAAATTGAGAAGTTGTTTGTTGACAACCAGCGGTCCCTTCGTCGTAAAGTTGAACTTGCGTTGTCTGGAGTCCAATATCCTTCGCTGTGAAGTTGAAATTGGCTCTGAAATTGGGAAATTGTTTATTGACAACCAGCGGTCCCTTCGTCGTGAAGTTGAACTTGAGTTGTCTGGAGTCCAATATTCTTCGTTGTGAAGTTGAAATTGGCTCTGAAATTGGGAAGTTGTTTATTGACAACCAGCGGTCCCTTCGTCGTGAAGTTGAACTTGCGTTCTCGAGCAAATTGTGTTGTTTCGAGAGAAACTTTCAATCTGTCGAGTTGGTCGAAGTGTAGCTTCTTGATGCTGAGTTAAGCAACCAACATCAATCTTTAATGGTGCTTTTGAATCGAGTATCCTTCGTCTTGAAGTTGAAACTTGACTCTAAAAGCTGCAAAAATTATGTATGTGGGAAAAAATGATGCTCTAAAATGTATGCATAAGATGCATATAACATGAATTGGTTTATATTTTATCTCTGAAAAGGCCTGGTAATTCGCATTAGGATTGAATCCCCAAAGATGCCCAAAAAAATGCCCCAATATTTCATGTTGAATCTTCAAAGATGCCCTAAATGTTCCTTATTTCTTGCTTCAGCATTGATTCTGAGCATGAGTTTTGTGTCTAAGAGTCACATGTCATTTACCAAGATCCACTCTAGAGAGAATGTCTTGTTTGAAAAAAATGTTTTTCTTTCTCTTTTAATATCAATTAAAAGAGTTCCAAAAAATGTTTAATCCCAAGTTTTAAAAATATTGCCCCTTTCACAGTTTTATAATTGAGACGAATCATAAAACTAGAGTTCATTGGATATCAAAGAATTAATTACAATGTTAATTCTTCAATAAATTATAGCTATTTGACAAGTGTCAAGATCAAAGCTATCTTTGGGAGATGGTCAAGTAAGGAAAGGATAAAAAGTCTCAGGTCATTGTGTTTGGTCAAAGGTTTTGCATTTGATGTTCAAAGGTTTGGTATTTGATGCTCAAAGGATTGATGTGGTAGCTTGCATGCTTCTCTACTAGAAGTGTTCTCTGACTCCCAACCTTCGTTGTTACACTCGGATTGTGCGATGCCTTATCAAGGAATTTGTGTGATCGCCTCAGTTGCACAATTTTTATATTCGAGCCGCCTTTTCAGGTTTTCAACTCGAATACTCCTTTGGTTTCAAGACGTTATTCAGGATTTACGTCTTGAACCCCCTTTTGTTATTTTTCTCTACCATGCATTAATTACATTGTTTTTTACAAACAAAGATTAATCCTGATGGGCAGGATGAAATCTGAAGATAGTCTCTTCTGTTTAGAAATCCATGTATGATTAGAAGGGACTTTTAAGGCACGTAATGTAGGCCAGGGTTTTTGGTTATGAAAGAAAATGATAAATAGGCCCAAACAAGTGTTTCAGGGTGTTGAACCAAGGATCAATTCATTCTGATGCCTTCAATCATGTCTTGCTCAATTTGGATTTGCTCATATGTGTTTCTCTAGATTTTCTCTGGATGTTCCATGATCTTCGAGTGAAGTGATTCAGAGATTCGAGAATGACTGTGCTTGATCAATCTCATAGTTTGAAGCTTGATGTGCCATTTGTCTTTAAGGAATCTTTGCATGTGCTTTTTTGTCCTTTTTTCTTTTTTCTTTTTGTTCTTTCTTTTTTCTTCTGTTTTCTTTTTTTTTTGCTTATTTTCTTTTTTCTTTTTTTCCTTTTTGTTCTGATTGAATCTTCGCACTTGGCATTTGGTTCACCTTTCGGTATCTCATCTGAATCAATGCCTTCACTCATGCGAGCAGATTTTCTCCACCTGGCCCCTAATGTGGAGGGTGATCCTTGGTTAGGGTTGAATCAGAAGAAAAACACTATAGGCTCAAAAGGGGACACAAGGGATATATATTTTCTCTTGTTGTGAAGGGATAAAGAAATAAAGCCGTTCATCATTTCATATATGGAAGTCCTCACAGAAGAGGTATCCCCAAGGGGATAGGTTTTTAGGATTAATTTCATTCACATGAAAACAATGTAGTTAATGCGTGAGAGAATTATTTCGAATGAATTGTTTTTTCTGCTCCTTGCTCCCAACATATCTCAATGTTCAGGCTCCCGACGAGATGCCCCAAATTGTGTCTTAGAAGAATGCTCATGTTCAAATGAACAACTCAATGCCTTGGGTTTTAATGGTAAAAAAGGGTTAATTTTGAGTCTAAAAAAAGACAGTGGTGTGATCTTATTGACTCAAAGAAAGATATGGGTGTATCAAAAAGATAAATGTAATGTTCAAGAATTTCAAAAGGAGGTAATGTCAAAATTTGGTTTTTTTTGGTAATGACCATGAGTTATTTTGGGTAAAGAATCGAGGTATTTTATTTTGGGGTTTGAGACATGATAAGAAAGGTCTAATCTTGTCACATGTCAAAAATCTATAATTCTTGAAGAATTAAAAGAATCCTTAATTCATTTAATATTCGAAGAACTAAAGATTAAAGCTCGTTCCATTGCTCCACTTTAGAAAGTAGCATAAATTCAATCGTTTAAAATATTAAGCAAACATGAAAGATCAAAGATGTTTTCTCTAAGTGCAAATGGTATATGCCATGCCCCCTTCTTCGGCAAGCGCCTTACAGTTTTCAGAGGAATGTTTGGGTCTTCTTATGTGGTAACAGCTAAGAGCTTCAACATCGTAAACCTTAGGATATGGGGACTCTTTTCTCAGATCATCCCGGCAGGCTTAGTCATACAACCAACTGATCGGGCTCACACTGTACTGATTTCAGTTTTTTTCCTTTTGATGTTACAATCTTGCTTCCATGTGGTGTCATGTGGTTAAAACCACTTCATTGAATCCTCCATGAAGAAATTTAATGTTTATGAAAATACTTTAAAATGAAATGTAGATGTAAAATGCAAAAATGCATGAAATGTTCGAGGCATTGATCCGAAAACGTGTCTGTTATTATAAATAATCTTTATTTGGACAAAAGTGTTTTATCTTTTAAGAGACAATAAACATATTTAAAGGTACATCCGGACTAAATCCTCTAGACCCCAAAACAAGTTGACTAGTCTTCTGTCTTCGTTTGTCACACCGGTCGAATACCCTGCCGAACCGCTCCGGCTTTTCTGGCTAAACCGTGCAAGTGACGAACTGTTTTTCGTACTTGTTCCAAAAGTATCGAATGACTGCATCTCTGGCTTTCATCCTTTGCTGAATCAGAAACTCCATTGAAATCCTCCATCAAATGGATTATCCGAAGTTCCTTTGCTTGTTTCTTGAATTTGTCGACAATGACTTCCAATTCAGCTATCGTTTTGCCATCTTGTTCTTCTTGTCTTTGAATGGACTCTCGAGATTAGTAACCTTTTTCTTGTCTTGCCCCTGCCACCTTTGTCAACCCATTTTTGAAAAGTTAACTTTTGATGTACTTGATTGTGGGCACCACGTCTTCTTGATAGAATGTGACACATAGTTGCCTTGCAGATTGTCCTCCTTTTCTTTTTGAGTCTTTTCTTACCATAGTCGGACCCCTACGTTCTTATCTCTTGTATTACAACCCCTTTGTCCATTAATGCAAATTATTTATGGTTAACGAACATGTTTTTTGGGGATCAACACCTCTTTTGAAATGATGCAAATGGTGAAAATAAAATAAAAGAGAACAAAAAAGGAAAAAAAAAGTTAGTGAGGTGAAAATAATAAAAACGATAAAAATGAAGTTCTACCCCACATGATATCTACCCCACATGCTTATTATTCCTACCCGGACATGATCTCTATCCCACATGCTAAACAAATCCTAACCGCATATTTGTCTAGTTCGCATGCTTTGAACAAAAGGTAAAACATGAAATAATTCAAGCAGTCTAGGGTTTGGAATGAGTTTTGGGGTAGACTCTAATTCTTCAAAGTCTCCCAGTTTAGGTTCTAAAAAACGGTACCCGAGTTCTCCTTGCTGGTGCCCCCTTGGGCTTGCCAGACCCTTAGTCCTAAACCCATCACAGGCTTGTATGGACTAAGTTGAACTCGAGAGGAAACATTCCCTTATGCCCACACGGAGAATAAATTCACACGAAGGCATAAGGTATATGTATCCCGAAGGCTACTTGCTAGGCCCGCACGGTGAATAAATTCACACGAAGGCGTCGCTTTCACCCCCACTTAAATAGGGTTTGGAGCTCGGGTATAGAGCCTTTAGATGAACAACAAGTTTGGGAAGCTGAAATCATTAGAAAACGGTCAGTACAACTATTTACTCGAAAAATAAAATCAAAGATAAATAATTGAAATCGAATAAATAAATTAAAATTTAAACTTGTAATTTTCGCTAAAAAGGACAACCAGAAATTAATTTCGGCCTGACTCACTTACCTGTCCCCAGTGGAGTCGCCAAGCTGTCACAACCGTCTTTCGGTTGGGCCCCGGAATTGGGCTTCGACTTAGGAAAATGGATTGGAGTCGCCACCGACCACTTTAAAACGAACTTAGGTGGGTCGGACACCATCTTACCTGATCTGCGTTGTACCAGAAATGTGTCGGGTTCGGGAGTCGGTTACGGTCAAGGAAGGATTAGCACCCTTGAACCGCCCTTTCGGTACTACGTAATTTGTCGGCTGTCTTAATTATGAAAATTTAAACTTTAAATTAAAATTTAAAAGCATTCAATTCAAATTATTTACCTTTGATCAGTAGGAATTTATCTACAAAGTTAAAAATGTTGGAGAAAATAAATAAATAAATAATAAATCAAAAGAAAGAGAAATTAATTTTTTTTTAAAAAAAAGCAAAATAAAGTATAAATAGATAAACAATTAAAACAAATCAAATAAATGATATGGATTTAATAACACTAATTATCCATATAAAAACTGATTAATTAATTCACAAATTATAAAAAAAATATTACTCAATTGCGGAAATTAACCAGATCAATTAACACCTCAATTACCTCAATCAACACCGTAATCGTTACAACAATCATCTCAAACCATGGAATCTTAATCACATTAATTAATCAATTAAAAGCCACTTTCATTCCAAATTAACCAACCATGCACTAAAAGAATTAAGCAACGATTTTAGGCAAATTTGATTTGATAAGGAGAATCAATATTTTAATTATATTAATTCATGCCATAAAAAAACAAAGCCTTCGCATGGGAACTAATTAAGCCACATTCACTCCAAGCAAATTAGTCATGAACGGAAAAACATTAAGCCATGATTATTTAGGGCATAATTAATTAAATCAAGCCTAAATTAGGGACCTAATCGAGGCCACTCTACAGTGGAAAGATATAATTCATAGTTTACCCAAAGAAGCAAAAACATTGAATATAACTAAGAACTAAACCCTGATTTTATTTTATTCATTTTTCATTTTGGCAGCCTCCACTCTCTCAAAGTTCTCTATGATCTTCGGCCAGAACTAAAAACAACCATCATAAAATGGCATCGTCCGTCGTCACCGACCACCGCCGGCGGTGACTGCCCCAAAATCCAACTTTAAAACGTTTTTAAGCTCTGAGTGCAAATCCGAGGTTAGTTTTCAAATAAATCACACAAATACGTGTAAATCTACAAACGAAAAATTTCAACTTTTACCTTCTTCAAGCTACAAAATCATCCGTCGAACGCTGGTTTGCTTTGAGTTTTGATGTCTCGGTATTCCTTTCTCCAGATTAAAGAAAAAAAAAAACTCTCTTTTCTTCTTGTTGATTCACGATCATATATTTTCTTTTTTCCAGAATTTTTGTGTGTTCTAGGTTTACTCTCTGTTGATACTCCTGATTTTCGTGTGCGATTTTCTCTTGATGCTTGTGTTCTTTCCTCTCTGAAAAAAGGCCCTCTTTTCGTATGTAACGGATGTATTTCCCTCTAATCATTCCCCCCTTTTCTTGTGATGTTTCATGCATATTTATAATGTTTAGAAGCCTTGTTCCGTTTGATTTTAGACTTCTAACGATGCCAAACTACTTGCTTGTTTGTTGGTGATATTGGTGTCGAGAAATCTGCTGCATGGGTCGTTGGATGCGTGAGGGGTCGTCGGCGGGAGATGCGGCTCTTGAGGAGATGCGACTGACCACTTCGCAACAACCCCTAATCTGTTCAGGTCTTAAATCGGGTCGGTCGAGCTTTGGACCCGATTCGCGGGTCTATTTGGCAGCTGAGCTATTGGGTCCCCAAGATGTCATCGGGTTGGATTACCCTTGTAATGAAATTGGCTTTGAGCCTGCTGCTTGTAC
Organism: Hibiscus syriacus; assembly: GCF_006381635.1. Taxonomy (NCBI): domain Eukaryota; kingdom Viridiplantae; phylum Streptophyta; class Magnoliopsida; order Malvales; family Malvaceae; genus Hibiscus; species Hibiscus syriacus. The sequence goes on along the minus strand of NW_024062618.1, from coordinate 324,498 downwards.
TGTTGGACCTATAAAAGGAAAAAAAATATAAAATAAGTATAATATATTAATAATAAAAATGAAATATTAATATATTAATATATTAAGTCAGACGAAAATTAGTGTCCACAAATATTATTAAACTAATTAACATAAAATTTAAAGCAACTCTTTTACTGACATTTTTATCTGTTAACAAATAAATATCTAATTGATATTCACCACTCTCACTCTAAACTAATAGCATTCTTAAGAAACTTTTTAATATAAAATATGTATAAAATTTATTTGTATAATTTATCTATTTTAATATTGAGTAATTATAATATAGTATTTATTTAGAATTTTCATAATATATTGATAATATATGATTTACGGATACAATTGCTAGAATATAAATCTTTTAAGGAAAACAACATTCAATAATTATTAATGAAACCCCTTAATAAGTTTATTTTAAATTTTATAAATATATATATATATATATTATTAATTACTGAAAATTTATTAAATTTTCAAATTAATCTTTTATATTATTACAAGGAAAAAAGCTTATTAGGATTAGAAAATAAACAAAACAACCACCTTTATATAATTTATCTATTTTAATATTAAATCATTATAAGGTAAATATTTATTTAGAAATTTTTTAATCAATTGATAATATATGCTTTATAAACACAAATACTCGGATTTAAATCCTTTTAGATATCTATATTAATTACTGAAGATTAATACATTTTCAAATTAATCTTTTATGTTATTATAAGAAAAAAGTTTATTAGGGTTAGAAAATGAAACAAAACAACCACCTTTATATAATTTATCTATTTTAATATCGAATGATTATAATATAATATTTATTTAAAAATTTCTTAAACAATTAATAATGTATGCTTTATAGACATAATTATTCAAATTTAAATCATTTAAGGAATACAACCTTCATTTAACTAATGAAGCTCCTTATAAGTTTATTTTAAATTTTATCAATATATATATTATTAATTACTGAAAATTTAATAAAATTTCAAATTAATCTTTTATGTTATTATAAGGAAAAAAAGTTAATTAGGGTTAGAAAATGAAACAAAACAACCACCTTTGAGGGACTCTTAAAAAATACCATAACTTGGTGGCTCGAGTACCCCCAATAGTTGAATTGCGGCAAGTGGGGAGCTCCATCACATTAAGAACCCTATATACATGGACGCTTCGGATACCCTCGTCACCAAAATCATTTCTTCGCCGCCGCAGCAGCAGGAACCTGACCCTAAAAAGCTCAAAATGTCTACCACCAACACGTCTGACGACGAAGACGCCGTCGCCACGACAACCGACACCAAAAAACGGAGATACAAACGCCGCAAAATCGCCATGTTCTTTGCCTACTGCGGTGTCGGTTATCAAGGAATGCAAAAAAACCCAGGAGCCAAAACCATCGAAGGTGACCTCGAAGAAGCACTGTTACAATGCGGCGCTGTCCCCGAGCAAGATCGTGGTAACCCAAAACATTACGACTGGGCTCGATCGGCCCGAACCGATAAGGGCGTTAGCGCCGTGGGCCAAGTCATTTCTGGGCGGTTCTACATAGACCCGCCTGGCCTCGTTGAGCGCCTTAATCAAATACTTCCGACCCAGATTCGGATATTCGGGTATAAGCGTGCGACGGCATCTTTTAATGCAAAGAAGTTTTGTGATCGACGGCGGTATGTTTATCTTATCCCTATTTTTGCTCTTGATCCTTGTTGTCATCGAGATAGGGAAAGTGTTATGGCTACTGTAGGGTCCGGTAATGAGCTTGTTAAGTGCTTGGAATGTTCTGAAAGAGGTCGTAAAGTCATAGGTGTTATGGGCAAGCGTAGTTTTGAAACTAAGTCGACTGTAGTTCAGTCCGGCATTTCATCGAACAGTGAAGATGCAGAAAATGCAACCAAGGAAGATAACCTCATGTCCGATCTTAAAGTGGAAGTTACTGAAATGGATGATTCTGGGGTTGAGGAAGATAAGGTTTATGTAGTCAAGTCGACAGTAGTTCAATCTGACATTTCATCGAACATTGCAGATGCAGAAAACGCAATTATGGGAGATAAACTAACATCTGAGCTGAAGGAGGAGGTTACTGAAATGGATGATTCTGGGGTAGTGGGAAATGAAGTTATTGCAGCCAAGTCGACTATTGTTCAGCCTGACATTTCGTCGAACATTGGAGATGGTGAAAATACAATTAAGGAAGATAACCTGACTTCTGAACTGAATGAGGAAGTTGCCGAAATGGATGATTCTGGGTTTGTGGAAGATAAAGTTGATGTAGAAAAGAAAGAGGAAAGAAAGTTATGTTACGGTGAGGAAGAGAAGGAGAGGTTCAATAAAATATTGAATCACTATGTTGGGTCTCACAACTTCCATAACTTCACTACAAGGATGAAAGCTGAAGATCCTGCTGCACATCGATATATTGTTTCATTTCATGCGAACAAAGTTGTTACCGTGGAGGGCATTGATTTTGTCAAGTGTGAGGTTGTGGGTCAGAGCTTCATGCTTCATCAGATCCGAAAGATGATTGGTATGGCAGTTGCTGTCATGAGGAATTGCGCTCCCGAGTCTCTGATTGAAACTGCATTGCGAAAGTAAGTACCTGTCTCTCATTGCATTGCTATGCCATCCGGATTTGGGATGCTTGTTGAATTGGTATGTGTTTAGCATGATATACTCGATATTTCCTCCATAAGTGTTAAACATAGATACTTTAGAGAAAACGAGAGTCCGGATAATATAGATTATGGTTGTAAATGAATTTTCGTTTGAGGCCAATATATATCTTAATGAATTTCAGGGATGTACACATCAACGTACCGACTGCACCTGAGGTTGGTTTGTACTTGGATGAGTGCCTGTTTTCGTCTTATAACCAAAAATGGAAAGATAGTCATGCAGAATTGTCTATGAAAGCATATGAAGAAGAGGCAGAGGAATTCAAAATGAAGTTTATATACTCTCATATCGCCTCCACGGAGCGTGAGGAAGGAACCGTTGGCCTATGGTTGCATTCTCTAAACCACAGAAACAATCCCGATTTACGGGCCTGCAGCGGAGACACAATCGAAGAGAAGAAGAGTTCAAAGGTTGATGACGGTGCAGATACCATTGAAGAGAAAAGTAACATGGGGGAGAAAAGCGGAGACATACAGAGTGTGAGAGAGTAGAATCTTTACGATACGCATAGTCTCGATGAAAATCTAACTATTTTACATAATTTTTATCAAGTTATAGTTGAATGATGTTTCTGTTTCATTTGGAACTCGGTGTTTTGATTTTTTTAACTACCAACGTTTAGCGAGATCAGGTTTAAATTTGGAGATTTTCCGATCATAATTACAAGGCTGTTAAGTGTTTTGGAAGGACATGGCATAGATTCATGACATGCTGCTAACATTTGGATGGTTTTTCTGGTTTCTGGACAGCCACCCAATGAGCCGACTTGGTTTCGAGGGCACACTTTTGGTTTTTGTCGACCGCCCGTAATCCGGGTCTGTATTTTCTTCACTTGCGATCATCCATAGCAGCTTTTCAACTGAGTTACTGGACAAGTACACTTCTACCATTCTTCACCTTGCTTGGCACTTATAGTGTATACGAGAGAGAGCTATCTTTATGAAGAGAGAGGTATTTAGGATTTTGGGTGTTAGTATTGGAGATGAATATATAATTAACACGATCATGATCGGGTTTTTTCATATATTTAGAGAACCCTAAGAGTTTATATTTTTCATAATGTGTCGGACGTTAGTACTTCATAGAAGAAAAAAGTTACTCCAATTTTATCACCCATTCATTCTGCAACAGTTGTAAAAGTCGTCAACACATGAAGATGACCTTAACAATTAGGGGACGTTTGGATGGGGGAATGTGGGATTCTCCCGGGAATGGAATCCACATTTCCCCGTTTGGTTTGGCCGGGAATGTCATTCCCGGTAATGTTTTATTACCAATAGTGGATTTTTTGGGGTATATTATCGGGAATGTCATTACCTCCCTTCCCTTAGGTATTGTAACATTACCGGCGTTTTGAACTAAAATGCCCTTAAATTTTTATTTTTTTTCAAAATATCATTATTCTGTCATTGAATAATAAAAATTCTACGAAGGTTAAATTACAAATTTATCCTTAAATTATTTTAGATTTACAAAAAAAATCTATAATTAAAATTTTATATGAAGTTCAGGGGTTAAAATAAAATTTTACCCTTTCATTAAACATTTTTTTATATTTTTAATTTTGTAAAAAATTATATAAATATTATGAATTTAATTTTTTAAAGAAAATATATAAATATTTTACAACTTGTAACATTATACAAATATATAATAAGGACAATTTGGTCAAATATACATTCCAATAATCTTTTATTCATTTAACCAAACACAGTAATCTTACATTCGTGCTAAACCAACCAAACACAAAATACAACATTCCCAGTAATCCTATTCTCTGGTAATCTTTTATTCCCACTGGTAATCCTACATTCCGTAAACCAAACGCACCATTAGGGTAAAATTTATTCTAAATCCTAAAACAATGTTCTCGCATCAATATTTCTCTAATTTTTTAGAGAGAAAAAACGCAACAGAACCCTAAAAAAACGTATAATAATTGAGCCTAAATTATTTATTTCCTTCACATTGGCATGATTGAGAATTGGACTTTAGGTTATCGGCCGAAATTGAGGAAAGATATAATTGGGTCCACTTGACAACCCAAGAAAGGTTGTTTTTACCACCAACTACTTTTAGGGTGCGTTTGGTTCACGGAATGTAAGATTATCAGCGGGAATAAAAGATTATCAGTTAATAGGATTACTGGGAATGTTGTATTTTGTGTTTGGTTGGTTTAGCAAGAATGTAAGATTACCGTATTTGGTTAAAGGAATAAAAGATTATTGGAATGTATATTTGACCAAATTATCCTTATTATATATTTGTATAATATTACAAATTGTAAAATATTTATATATTTTCTTTAAAAAATTAAATTCATAATATTTATATAATTTTTTTTACAAAATTAAAAATATAAAAAAGATTTAATGAAAGGGTAAAAAAAATTAACCCATGAACTTCACATAAAATTTTAATTATATGTATTTTTTTGTAAATTTAAAATAATTTAAGGATAAATTTGTAATTTAACCTTCGTAGAATTTTTATTATTCAATGACAGAAAAATGATATTTTTGAAAAAAAAATAAAAATTTAAGGTATTTTAGTCCAAAACGCCGGTAATGTTACAATACCTAAGGGAAGGGAGGTAATGACATTCCTGATAATATACCCCAAAAAATCTACTATTGGTAATAAAACATTACCGGGAATGAGATTCTCGGCCAACCAAACATGGGAATGTGGGATTCACATCCCATGGGAATCCACAATCCTTGAACCAAACACCCCCTTAGGGGCGTTTGGATGGGGGAATGTGAGATTCCCTGGGAATTGAATCCACATTATCCCGTTTGGTTTGGCAAGGAATGTTATTTTCGGTAATGTTTTATTACTAATAGTGGATTTTTTGGAGTATATTACCGGGAATGTCATTACCTCCCTTTCCTTAGGTATTGTTGGATTACTGGCGTTTTAGACTAAAATGCCCTTAATTTTTTATTTTTTTCAAAAATATTATTCTTCTGTCATTGAATAATAAAAATTCTACAAAGGTTAAATTACAAATTTATCCTTAAATTATTTTAGATTTACAAAAAAAATCTATAATTAAAATTTTATATGAAGTTCAGGGGTTAAAATAAAATTTTACCCTTTCATTAAACATTTTTTATATTTTTAATTTTGTAAAAGAATTATATAAATATTATGAATTTAATTTTTTAAAGAAAATATATAAATACTTTATAACTTGTAATATTATACAAATATATAATTAGAATAATTTGGTCAAATATACATTTAAATAATCTTTTATTCCTTTAACCAAACACGGTAATCTTACATTCCTGCTAAATCAACCAAACTCAAAATACAACATTCTAAGTAATCTTATTCCCTGATAATCTTACATTCCCACTGATAATATTTAATTCCGTTAATTAAAGTCACCCTTAGTGGTCTATGATTGGATCCTTTTTACCCCGAAAAGGAAAACCCCATCACAATCTCCATCTTCACTCAATGCCATGCACTTCTCCACCGAAACTTTTAACAATCAAGTAAAAGGAGCCATAAGACCTCCGATATATATGAACATAAGCTAAAATTAAATCATGTCAAAAAGGTATAAGTTACTTAGTTTCGAAATTATACAAACCGAGTCTTAATTTTCCAATTTTTTTTGGTCAAATTACATTATAGATCACTTTTAATTTTGAAACTAGGTGGATTAAGCTGTGACCCGTATTTTTTTTCATTTAAATACTTCTTAAATCCTATCAATTTCAGAATTAAACGAATTATAACATGACGTCCTAGTTTTTAATTAAAAATTAAACCAGTACTCTCATTTTATTACTACTTATATTTATCTCTAAAATTTCATCGTAATTATATCCATGTACTTTTACTTGATATGAGTCTCATACCATAACCAATCCTTTCTTAGCAACTAAAGTGACAATAACAGTCTAGTAATTTTCCAACAAGGAGACATGTGCCTGTGCCTGTGCATGTGCAAAGTGTACACTACCATGATAAAACGATTAGCCAAACAAAAATCAATAAAAAGAGATGGAGTAGATATTATGAAAAAGTGCAAAGAAAATGGGATGCTACCGACTTTGATGTGGGCCCCATATCAGCCGCCCTTATGAATTCCAAATCAACCAACTCAATCTGTATAATCAATTAAATAATTTTTATATTAAAGATAATGATTAATTAATGAACTAAACTTTTTACTTATCTCAATGATATGATTAAGATGTTAAAATCTAAACCCGCATTTCTTCTTGCTCAACTATGGACGATATATGGAATTACAATTCACGTTCAAAGACTCAATATCCAGAAACTTGAAATAGAAATTGACAATGTTGAAATTGTAAAAATAGTTAATAAAATATCGAACGTTTTATAGGGTCAACCATGAAAGTCGAGAAATTAAATTTAGATTGATCAATAGAGTTCAGAATAACATCGCTAATACTTTTAACTAAGATGAGCCGTGACAAACCATTCAGAGGAACTTGGCTCCATACACCTCCTATGGCAATACTTGATATAATCCAACAAGAAGCCAGCCCTCTTACGTAATGTATCTACATGTTCTTTGCTTAAAAATAAAAATTCAATTATACGTTTTTAACAAAATTGATTTTATAAATTGATTTTAAAAAAAACTAACTAAATGAGAGAACATTTTCTTTCATTTCTTATCTTAATAATCATTGATTCCTTTTCTAGTGTGAATTTATACTACAATAATAATAATGGCAGAGCACCTTGGTTGGTGATCGAATGCAATAACAGAATAATTAGAAAAGACCAAAACATTGAAACCATTGATCGGGATGGTGGGGGCGGTGGTGCTCCACTCCCGAATATCATTCCGAAGAAGTTGCCATCACTGTCGGACCCGCCATTGCCAGTGTTGGTTGTGCCGGAGTACCCCGGAGAAGAAAAGCTCCCAGTCTCTTCCCTGTGAAAACAATTCAACATCGATAAACAAAGGTATGCATCAGATCTTTAAAGGGCGTGTCCTCGTAGTATTTGGATATAGATATTTTAGGAAAAATGAAGAATTGGAACAACGAAAAGGTAGAAGTGCATGACAGAAGCAAAGAGGGTCCACCTAGTTGTCCATATGGTCAAGCATCATACAGTAGTGCCCACACTGTCACTGTAACACATTTAAAACTAACCCACCCTACACATCTTTGCTAGCTGGAAACATCAACTTACTCACCTAAGATCAACTCTCTCCCTTTACAACTCTTCTTTATACTCGAAAACTCTCAATATCCGATAATCATACCAGTTCTTATACCAACTTTTTATATTTTCAAAGATACTTCTTGAAGTACATTGACATCGAATTTTTTATCCCTCAATCCGCATAGAGGCACTTTTGACCAAAAATGAGAAGTTAGGTTAATGTGTTCCAGAAAAAAAAATGAATAATTTATCCAACGTTAAGAGTTTTTTTTATCATTTATGGCTAGCGTGAATGGGTAACAACCTATGTGGTTAGTGAAGGCAAAAAAGACACGGGTTCCAATGGGAATCAAATGGCGAAGAAGAAAACAAAGAATGAAAGGGATACAGCCTTTGAAAAGGGAAATGAGTACCATAAAAAGAGGGACGACCTTCCCCATGCAAAGGCACACGGATTTGGACAACTGAGTATGTAATAAAGCTATGTGATTCGTTGAATGCTAGTCCTATACTCTCACAATTGGATTCACCAAACACACGCGCCATAGTGTAACTTAAATTAACACAAAGGTAGTTAAAAGTGACAGGTAATTCGGTTCAAATGGGCAAAACGATTAGTATTTTATTCAAATGGAGATTCTGATTACGATTATTTTACGATTAGTAACTTAAAAGTGACAGGTAATTCGGTTCAAATGGGCAAAAGGATTAGTATTTTATTCAAATGGAGATTCTGATTACCTGGATTCACCAAAAACGCCAGCCTTTGAAGTGAGCTGTTCAACGAGGACGGCCGATTTAGGGTCCACACTGGAAGCTTTAATGTACTGAGTCATTTTGCCAGCACCAGACGGCACAAAGTACGCTCCATTTACCATTATGTCCCCATCTGTTCTCCAGTTCCAGTCTGCCCAGTCCTCGTCTGTATCCACTCGCTTCGTCACCTGTTCATATGAAAATATACTCTTAGACTCGGGGTGTTTTCGTCAAATGTCTTCCGATTTTAATTCAAGTGTCGAGTATATGTTCCTTATAAGATACCATATTGCTGGGTTATTTTCAAGTGTCCAGTCCTTTTTAGGATCATATCTCATATCGTTCATCGTAAGCAAATATCAAACACCAATACTTTTCAATTCTATGGCATGCACAGCACAACTATTCTCAGATTGCTCTTTGTGAACTATGTTAAAATAATCATTTTTATAGATAAAATATAGTCTTAATTGAAAAAATAGAGAGATATATTATTATAATTATCTTTAAATACATAAAGAAACTTATACTATAATACTCAAATCGTAAAATTTTTACTTTAAATCCGAACTCGACCAGACTATATCCTTAAAATAACCCGATCAAACTTGATTTGAATTCAAATTAAAAAAAAATCCAATTCTATAGGATCGTATCAAAACTTGTAGAGACCGGATCACATGCTAACTTTACTCGAACCCACAAATCCTACACAATCATCAACATCCACGCGCCATCGTGGAGTGTAGACAATTACACAAGAGTGCACTTGCAGAAAAAAAAAATATAAAAAGGGTTTCACGAGACACCCACCATAAACACATTCTAAACACAAGAATAAAAAAACAATTAAAAATATTGGCCCAAAATAATATTTAAAAAACCTTAAAATCTTCTAATAAACCCTCAACTTGATATTTATACCAAAACAAATAAAGGTGTATATAGAGGTAAAATAAATGTAGGGACTTGATTTGAATAAAGTAGTGAAGTTGGAGGATATATTTAGTAATTTAGCCAAAAATGAAGCTAATGGAAAATTAAGAAAACGGATACCTCTTTAGCACTGGCGTCCCCCGGCGCAGTGTAACGATTCCCTTGGCTGTTGATGGTGGGATTACCGCTACCGCCGATGGCATACATTTTCCATGATGTGAAATCATTGTTGACCACGTGTATATACCCTCTCCTACACCTCGGCATTCTTTGCACCAGTGCTTCTCCGAACACATTGAAAGCTATCGTCACTTGCATCCCTGAATCTGGCAAATACCTAAACCAAAATGCAAAAGGAATTTAGTTTTCGATTAAGAGAAACTAGATTCGATTCCAACTCTTTAGAATCAGAAAATGACATAATTAAACTCTTTAGAGTCGGGAGGACAAAACCTCAATGTGTGCCCCTCGTTTACGGTCCCTATTTAATGCAAATTTAGACGGTGTATCATGTATACAATTGAACTTTCGGTTGCTCAAATTATAACATTATATTTAGGTTTCGACTTCAATATTCATTAGGCCATCAGATTTTAACGGCACAACGAGTGAAAAGATCTTCTCATCAAAATGATGACGTGGACAAAACAATACTGTTTTGGTGCGGCCATTGATACTCTAAACGATGTCGTTTTAGGCAACAAGTGAAAAATCAATCCTATTAAAAGAAAAAAGAGTGAAATGCAAACGTTTTCAAACCGATTTTATCCCAAAAGACGATCAATGATAGATGAAGATTCATTGTCATCGGAAGGCGAAAAAGAGCATTGTCAAAAAAAAATTGTTTTAAAGTTTAGTGGCAAAAGCTATACACCCATGAAGTTTTGTGCCTAAAACATCATTTTAGACAAAACGACGTTGTTTTTCCCATGTGATCATATAGTTCGTATTTTAACAACTCAACTGAAGTCAAAATCAAAATTTAATACTATAACTGAAACAATTGAAAATTTAATAATATATACGAACACCGGCTAAAATTCAATGGTATATGATATAATTTACCCTATTTATAAATATCTAAATCTACATTATCTATTGCAAGTTGATTCGGAACTAGATCTAACTAAATGTAGAATGGCTGCAGACTAATCATGGAGTTTTCGGTTGAAATTGATTTGATTCTAGGAAAACCTGCTCTGTGTAAAAGAAAATTTGAAAATGTATGTGCATGTGTTGAAATGGAGAGTACCTGTCATCATGTCCCAAGAGCATAACTTCATCATGATGAGAAAAATAGCTATTGCTAATGGTAATCCCAGTGGAACCCATAACAGCATCAACCAATCCATCGGTGCAGTAACTCAACGAGCAATGATCCACCCAGATTTTCTGAGACCCGAAAATTGAGATCCCATCGCCGTCCGATCTACCTCTCCGCCCCACATGCGTCGGCGACGAAGAGATGTCGGTGTTCCCCGAAGGCCTACAATGGTGGACATGGATGTTATGTATGATGACATGCGAAACATACTGCAACGTCAAACACCCGTTCCCGGTTATATGAACATTGGCGCCCCGACCATCGATGGTCTTGTAAGAGTTGAAGATGAGCTCGTGTTTCAGCTTGATGACCATGTTGGTCGAGAAAACGATCCAAAGCGGCTCGTCTTGGATGACGGCGTGCCGGAGCGTGCCCGGTTTGGGGTTAACGGTGTCGTGATCGGACGAGTCGGTGACGGTGTAGATCCGACCGTCTTTCCCGCCGAGCGTGCCTCGGGCGAAGCCGATGGAGCAGTCGGCTAAGCGTTGGCGGTTGTTGTACCAATCTGGGTCGCATCTCCAGCAATCGTCGATGGGGTTTCCGGTCTGGCATTGGTCTTTTTCGTGTACGGACAAGGCTCGTTTTCTAGATAAGGATGCATTTAAGCTCCTACAAGCAAAAATAGTGAAGATTTTTAGTAAAAACAAGGGTAAAAAACAGATTTCCCCCTAGAATCCTCAAGAAACACAATATTTTGAGCTGAAAAATCCAATTGGCAAGAACAAGAAAACACTAAAAAAGGTGGGTATTTTCCCTTCTCTTTCTGTGAAGAACACACACTGGGGAGAAGCCATTGCAGGCCAAAAGCAAAGATCTTCGATATATCCAAAAACAAAACAAAAAAAGGGTAAAGATTTGGGGTTATAAAACACTAAAATGGGTGTTTGTTTCTAAAGAAAAGCCATTTGAAATGAAATTAGCTTACCATTGAACATCAAGAGCAACAGATTCAGGGTCAGGGTGCTGATGAGGGAGGGTGAGATTGAAGGCAGCTCTTGAAAATGAAGGAATTGAAGCCAAGATGCATATCCAGAGAATGCAGGTGAAAGGGAGCATCTTGGAAGTGAAATGGAGCACCACAAATGGCAAGGAAAGTTGGAATTTTCCTTCCAGTTTTGTTTATTCTGTATAAAAGGGTACTCTTGTTTATACAATATATGCAAATTGGCTTTGCTTAGCTGATTTCTGTTCAAAAGCACGAAAACACAACTTAGGAGACTGCAAATTGTTGGAAAATGTGAAGTGATTTATAGAATAAAATAAAAGGTATAACATATTAAAAGTCATTGAATTATTCTCCAATGAAAATTTTGATCATTAAACTTTCAAAAGTTATAAAATAATTATTAAATTTATTAAAATATTACAAAATATTCACTGTAATGTTAAAATAAATGTAAAATTTAGATAAATTTAATTATAATTTTGTAATAGTTCAATAAATTTTCATATATATATTTATAATCTTTTAATAAATTTAATGATCATTTTATAATTTTAAAAAGTTTGATGGTTAAAATAATTCATTTAAACCTAATTCAGTAACCTTTGTTGTACTTCACCTCAAAATAAAGAATAATTTAAGCAAAAAGTAAAAAAAAAGATCCTTTTCTTATTTACTTTTACTGTTTTGTGTAATAGGAAAAGTTTAAACTAGCAAGAAAGGAAAAGGGAAGCTAAGCAATATGCATGCGCTGGGTGACATCTAAATTTATTTATTTATTAATCAAAGGATCATGCAATGTATTTTCTATGAGGTAAACTACACGTTTAGTACTCTAATTGTTACTTTTATTCTATTTTGATCATTTAAATATTTTTTAAAATTAATTTATAACGTTACGTTTTGATTTTATTTTAGTCACTCAAAATTAAAAACTAACAAAACTACTAACATGACATTTTTAAAAAATTAATGATGATGTGACATTATCTTATGGTAACACATCAACATCAATGTTAGTTTTTTAAAGATGAATTATTAAAAAACTAAAATATAATGTTAGCTATGGTTTTGAAATAAAAATAGTTGAGTGATTAGTACATAATAAAAGTGATAGTTGGGATACTAAATGTTTAGTTTACCCTTTTTTATAAGCTTATTCAATCGACTATTTCGTCTATTATTAGATATTAAGTTATTATATTTGATTTATTCAAATAAAATATTAGTTATAATATTATTTAAAAATATAGTTTATGAAATTGTTTTATAATATGAAGTTCTTACATTTACATATTTTTTATCAATTAGATTTTATTCATCATATTTGACATTCAACTTATGAGAATTTTTTTTACAGAACTCTATATCATCAATGTTTTATTTTGATTAAAACATTTTTTTCAAATGAAAATCATTAGTCGATCAACATATCTTATTGATTAAGACAGTTCACATATGATAAAATATCAAATTTATTGTATATTATTATTTTTTAAAATAAATCTTAACTAATCGGATACCAACATATGAAATCATTTGATTGGTATAAAATAAAAGAAATAGAAATTTGACTTTTATGAGGACTTAAACATAGACGTGTTAAGGGAAAAAAAGAAAAAAAGATTAAAATTTTTGCATACCCATTATTTTTAAGATTTTTTTTAAAATTTTGGACCCCATTCTTAACTATCTCGATCCACCACTGACCCCAAATGTGTAAGCTTCACTACTAAACCAATAGATCAAGCAATAAACTTGGTTATTTAGTTATAAGGTATAGTATATAACTCATACTAGGGTATCATTAATTAAAAAAATCAAATTATGAGTTAAAAAATAATAGTTAGAATGAAAGAAATAAAAATTTGAAGACAATAATGAAAGAAATAAAAAATGATTATGAAACATGTTCACAATGAAGAAACGTGTATAAACTTTATACATAAATCATTTAACGAATACATATTTAAAGTTTTATATAAACAAAGAGAGAATAATAATTTTTTTACGGGACAAACAAAGAAATTAAAAAGTGTGCTAAATATAAAATAGAGAAATGTAAATAATATATTAAAACTCAGCTTAAATTTCGTGAACTTATATAACAATAAATGCAAGTGAGGCGACCTTGATCCTCTAATTGTATTTGCTCGAGGCAAGACAGGCCAGGGCGGTGGCTCTTGCAATATTCTAATATTGTATGTATAAAATCAACTATCTATTTTATCCAGTTGCATGTTCTAGGAATTGTATGCACACTTCATTTATCCAAACTAGAGATGGGCCTGGTCGGTTAGATATTTTTCCTACCCGCCCGATTATTGTTTTATTTATCATTCAATTTGATTCGAGCTTAAAAGAAATTTATTCAACTCAAAATTTAACGCGACTTTTAAAGTAAAAATTTGAATTCGATCCAACAGTATATATATATATATATTTCAGGCCTAGTTAAAGAAATGGAGAAAACATATTATTGTAATTAATTTTAAATATTTAAATATATTGTACTACTATCTCGAGTCGAATTATGTATTTTTCATTCTAAATAATATAAAGACATATCACTAATATTTGAATGATCATATTTTATTTTATACACATAAATTATATATATATATATATATATATATATATATATATATATATATTAAATTTTTAATAATTTTAAAATGTTAAATTATTTTATTGATTTAAAAGTATTTTTTAACAATTAAAGCTTTATTTTCTATGGATATAATTTGGGATAACAAATAAAATATTGTATTAGATAAAGAGTTTTGAGACAGGTTCGGCTTTAGGCTCGGAAAGCCGTTGAGTGACTTGACTCTGAATTTAAACCACCACGCACTTTTACTATTTTACCCTTTATATCCCTTCCCCATTTTCTCTTCCATTTTCAATCGAGAGAGAGAGACAGCGAGAGAGGAATAGGGTTTTAGCTCGGTCTATGCAAATGGAAAATTTGACGATACTCGACACCGGAACCGCCGCCGTTGCAGGTACTTGGAAGATTGAGGGAAATCCCTTTATTCAGTTTATTTGAATGCTGGCGAAATGCTGGAATGCTGGAATTTGATTTGATACAGAGTCACCTGTTTAGCTTGATTTCCATGAACTCATGTAGAGGTTAAGAAGTTCATTTTTATGGCTTCCACCATGTAGTGGAAGATTGAGTTTGTTGAATTTCATTTCAGGTAATAAATTGAAAGGGGAGATTATGGAAAATGGGTGTTCAATGGGTAATGCATCGAGGAAAGGGCTTACTGACATTTCCAACTTAAAGCAGCAGCCTGAAGTGTTGAATCAATGTGCAAAGCTGCTGCTGCAACCTGATTCTCTTGGGACTAAAGAATTCATCGACAAGCTTCAACAGGTATAATTTGAACAGCTTATTGAATTTGTCTTTAGCTTATTGATTTTTTTTATTGAATTTGTCTTTCAGGAAAATATGATCCTGATGAAAGTTATTGCAGATCGAAAGCATCCTCTATGATTGATTGTATTTGTTTCTTTTCCTTCCCCTTCTAACCATTGCTTGCTATTATTTGTGTTTGATGACTTTCCTTTTTATGTTGTTTTTTACCTTAATTTTGGCTAGTAAAGTTATCAAATTGAGTGGGATTGAGTTACAGAAACTGAGAATCAATTTGGAGAAGTTTCAGCAACAGAACCTAAAACTTGCACAAGCAAACAGCCAGATGTTAGCGGTATCTTAGTACTTTTTTTCTGTAACTGTCTGTTTCTCAGTTTAAAACTCTTAGGGGCATATTTTGATAACATTATGATCTTCTGGTGAGGTTGATGTCCTACATTGGTTTTGCAGGAACTTAATTTAAGCAAAGATATGGTAAGTTTTCAGGACATTAAAGTTTCTTGAACTTCATCTTGCGTTGTCCTTTTGTGCTTTTGTATATTTTTGGGACTTGACCATTGAGTTCATTTTGTTTTCAGCTAAAAGCCCTTAAGCATGAGCTGGGATGTAAAAATGCTGTGCTCGAAGCAATTAAATCAGAGGTACTTTTTGTAATATCAACTCCATTTCGCTGATTATTGGTTCCTTTGTGTTTGCCACCTGAAGAAAGCTAAAAATGGGGGTTGCCCAACACCTTGAAATGAAGCATTAAATAGAAATACGTCTATATTGATTTTTCTAATCCACATCACAAGTTATTAACACATCTTTTCCATGGTTTGAAGTTTGGAACAAACAAGGGTGGCATGGAAGTTGAATCACATAAAGAAGATGGAGACGGTAAACCTTGTAATGTGAACAGGTGTAGCAAGGCAGATGAATCGCATGAAGAAGATCAAGGAGAAGATAAACATTGTAATATGAACAGGAAGCGGCAATCATACTGTCTTGGTAATTTGCTTGACAGAAACTTTAGTTGAAAGTTATTAACCGTTCATTGTGCCATCGTAATTTATCATTTTCATGCTGCTTCAGGCCCTTCTAATGTTGAACCAGTCCAAGTCAAGGAATTGGTCAAGAACAAAAGGCTTGTGTACATTTTAATTGCTTTTCGCAAATTAGTTTTCTAATAGAAGTGTATTTCTTATTCGTCAAAACTTATAAGGAAATTTATGGGTTCTTTTATGTTTTCTTAGCAGGGTGTGTTTAAGAAGGCAATCTGCTAGGAGTAAAACACAAGAACCAGAAACAACTGAAGACGTATTCGAGGTAGATGATCCAAAATTTCTTGCTTCTTCTACCAGTGATGATAAGGTTCTTGAGTGTGGCCCTTCTAATATCAAACCAGTCAAAGCCAAGGAGGGGATCGAAAACAAAAGGTTTTTGTACATTTTTTATTGCTCAGTACAAATCATTTCGTCTTCGTTAGTTTTTTAATTTGAAAACTTCATAATGACAAGGGAAATTTATGGTTTCCTTTATGTTTATCCAGCAAGTTATGTTCAAGAAGACAATCTGTTAGGCATAAATCCCAAGAACCAGAAGCAACTGAATACGTATTTGAGGTAGATAAAACGAGATTTCTTGTTTCTTCAACCAGTGATGATAAGGTGTATGAGAGTGGCCCTGATATCAAACCAGTCCAATCCAAGGAGGGGATTGGCAACAAAAGGTTTTTTTGCACATTTCTAATTGCTCAGTGCAAATCATTCTCAATCATCTTTAGTTTTATTATTATGTGAAAACTTCACAATGACAAAGGAAAAATATGTGGTTTCTTTTTTTGTTTTGATTGCAGGGCGTGTTTAAGAAGACAATCTGTTAGGTTTAAAGCACAAGAACCAGAAACGAATAAAGATGTGTTTGAGGTAGACCATACGAGATTTCTCGTTTCTTCGACCAATGATGATAAGGTGAACGAAAGTGGCCAACTGTCATCTGATGATTCATCAATCAAAAGTGAACACAACGAAGGAAATATGACAGTTTCATCTAGAACTGAAGCTCAAGAACTCAGAAGGATATCTGGGGGAAGGCCTTTACGAAGAGCAGTCGAGAAGGTCCAGTCCTACAAGGAAACGAAGCTTAATGTGAAGATGCGCAGGGAAGAGTGAGTGAGTTCATTCTCTTTGCTCTTAGTCTGAGTTTGCATCTAATTTCTGTGTACCAAAACGCGGTTGTTTCTGTATAATACGTTCATTTAAAACTGCCCTTTTTTTTTGTTGTTGTTCTGCCCACATGCCTCAAATTGTGTAACTTTTTGATACATTTGCAGGTTGAATGTGTAATAAAAACTGGGTAGGTCTTAAAAGAAATGTCCTCAAAGTAACATTGAAATCAAATCCAAACAAATCTTGGACAAATTTTCCTCAAAGTAACATTGAAATCAAATCACACAAATCCAAACAAATCTTAAACAAACCCTGTAATGACATTGAAATCTAATCACACAAAACCATTAATCATACAACGCACACAATAATAACTTAGAATCATAGATAAAGCTCACTGAAGGTTTTCGAGTATCCTTTTCCTCGAAGTAGTAGAAACGAAATGTGAAATCGTTCTCGTTTGTGAACTCCCTGAATTCGATAAGACCTCTAAACCTTTCATTTCGAGCGAAACACATATACAATCAATGAAGACAATTGAAATTAATGTTAATAAATGAAAACAAAATCATGCAATGTTAGCAATCAATGGTAATTAACGAGAATAATGGTTCATTAATTATTTAAACTACTTACTTGAATATTTTAGATCCAATTACCGACATTTGCAGTGAATAATATAGTTGCATGTAGACTCTATACACTTGAGAATTTCTTCTCGGCAACGCTGACTACAGTACGAGCAGTTAAGGTAGTCCTCAGCCTTCCTAAGAAACTGAAGATCATGATGATGTCTGTGACGATTAAAAGGCAATGTGATCCCATCCTTGATAAATGAAAATTCTCCAAAAATACAATTGGGATGAGCAGAATTATCACAGATTGAACAATAATAATACCAGAGACTTGGATCTCTTTTCCCTTCACAAATGTTACAATAACGATGCTTTGAATAATCATTATCATCATGATAGGTAAGCATAGCTGGTGTTGATCAAATTTGTGAAGAACTGAATGTAGTAATGATAAGCATTTGAAATCCAAAGTAAAACTGCACTTCCCACATCTGAATGCACCATACGAACCTGAGTAAGCGCCACAACCATTACATCGCTCGCTGCATTTGAAATCATGATATCAGCAACTTTAGCACACCTTAAGCAAACGTCGAATCCTCCAATATCGTAGAAGAAACCACTACATAATCGTTTGCACAAGTCACATAATTTGAAGATTGAGGAGTTGAGAGTGGCAGTATATCGACGAGACCAGTGGTGCTTTACTCTTGGCAACTCAGAGCAGTTTTTGTGAAGACAAAAATTACATTCTGATTCTGAACAACAATAAAGCAGAGAGACAGGTAGCATGCACCCATCACATTTTCTATCAGTTTCCTCCTCCATCTTATCTGCTAACACCAAGCAATAACCTTCATGGCTGAAATGTTCAATCTTTGTGGCTTCCCCTTCTTCACTCACCTCAATAACACGATTGATGGAAGACAGCATATATTTAGATGAACTTCCATAAAGCTCCTCACATTGGCTTTCTCGCTCAACCACCTCGTAAAATCTGTAATCCTCTAAGGCACAATTCACATGGACAATGTAATTGCAACCGGCCTTCACACAAGAGTAACTCCGACCCTCAAGTTTCACTTCATTGAAACAAATCTTGCAATATTTTCTTGTATGCTCTTGAGAACATGTATAAGACATATAGTTTCCCTCCGTGTCACAGGCATCACAAATGAATGAGCCTCGTCTCCAAAGTAAGGTAAATGGGTGCTGGTTGCGGCTTTTATCTTCAACAATGGGAATTGACCAAGCACAGAAAATATTGATCGTAAAATCGCAAAGCGAATAACAATAAAAGAATCCACAATGTTGCTTTTGGCATAGTTTGCAAAAGAGGAAACTCTCATTAGACACAAGAAAAAGAGGGTGTGTGCGATGGGAAGGGTGTTTAAATTTATTGGATCCATCAATGCATGTCTTATGAAAGATGAGAGGACAATCAACACAAATATATAATGCACCAACTAAGGGTTCATAGCAACAAGGGCAACACAAGCTTTTGTGTTCATCCATGGGATTTTGAATGAAGATCAATGGATGTGGGTGGAAAACATGTTTGGACTCTTGGTTGACCTTACTATATGAAGAAGATAAATCAGCACATTTGATGTCAAGGGAAGAGTAACAATTATCACATTCATAAAAGAACATATTACGTTTCTCCTTGCATAATGCACAACCATATACCTTATTACTAGGATTTGGCCTCTCTCGGAGAAGGAAATGTAAGTGCTTGGGATAGAGAGGGTGATTGAAAATTGACTTGGGCGCAAAGGCACTGGAGGTGATATTTGCAGAGTACACAACTATAACATGGATCTGAAATCACATCCCCACATGCTGAGCAGTAAGCTTTCCCCTCACCTTCATTGATTTGCTTTTCCACAAACACCAAGGGATGCTCATGAAAATTATGCTTAATAATCTTGCGCAGATTTCAATTCTTCCACTTCGAATTTTAACCCAAAATCATCTAAATCTTTTACTTTTAACTCCAATCATTTCCTCAAACTCACTAATACTAATAATAATCACTTATCTTCACTAATCCTCTTATAACATCCGAATTTCTCAATAATATACTTAAAACTAAAATTCATATCATTTAATCAAACATGTTATAAGTGATTTCTAACACTTCAAATCTCTTAGCTAGGATTTTGACAAATCAATTCTATCTTTAAAAATCCATTTATCAACCAATTTACAATTTCACTTCAAGACCCAAATAATTCATTCCCTAATAACTCCTTATTTAACTTAGTTTTTCTTCATTTTCAAGCTTCCTTGATCTTCTCTATCCCTTAAAACTTTAATATACCCCATAATTTAAGAAAATCAACAACTTAAAAGAAATTCACCTTAACCCCAAGAAGGCACGAACAAAGAGAAGAAGAAGAAAGTAAATCAAGTATCCAGAATTTTCCCTTCCTAATCCCCAAGAAAGGAAGGGAAAAGGGTTTTACAATATTAACTTTTGGGTAAATTAAGATATTATTCCCTTTACTTTTGAGATCTTGCAAAAAGTCATATAAATTTTGAATGCCTTACAATTTAGTCCAATAAATTTGAGATGTCACATGAATGATGACTAGTTGTTCAAACAATATATAATAATTTCTTACAACAAAGAAATTAAAGAAAAGAAAAAATAATAAAGCATTTTAACATTAATCCTAGCATGTAAGGTACCAACAAAGAGTGACTTGAACCGAAATATAAACTTGGCACTTTGGTTAAAGCATGTTGAAAATTCTCTTTTCCCTTGGTTAAAGCATTGTGTTTTGCTTATTTGCAAGGATAACCATTTTTCTTTTGTTAGAACTCTCGACACTAGGGGTGCTAATCAAGCGAGTCGGTTGCGAGTCGGTTGCGAGTCGGGTAGTGCTCAACTCATGCTTGTTAAAAAAAATTGTTACTCGACTTGACTGGTTGTTCGTTAAGCTAGTAAGATTATACAAGTAATTAATTAAGAATAAGTCTTACCAAATTTCCTAACCAATAAGAAGTTTGATATGCTAAAATATTTTAAGAATACTTTATTAAAGTCTGCTTTACTTAATTGTAAGGGTAAAGTAATCATTTTTACTTTTTTTTATTTTCTATGACTGGAGATTTTTGAAGAAGCAGATTCTCTTTTATTATTTTTTAAATTTTATAAAATATATTTTTTATATATTATATAAATATTTTGAAGAGCAATCGATGAGAAAATAAGGGTTCAATATGTTTTTAGTAATATATATATATATGTACACTCGATTATTACTATTGTTATGATGCATATATGATACAATAAGACATGGTAACCCTCACTATGTGTATGACAAACAAGATACATAGCTGTTTGTATGATTCCGAGTAATATTGCTATTGCTAATTTTGTACAATATAGATATGTATCATTAAATTTCATAAAACTCCACGTCTTAATTATTCTTTTACATAAATTCATAATTTTTATGTTCGAGTCGAGACAACGACATCATTGAAAGAAATTCAACATCAATATTACATAGTGCAACAGCTTTACTTCTTTAATGAGAGTATATACCAGTAGACCCCTTTATTAGTATTATATTTGATATGTAAACTCTATTTATTACTTATCAAATTCATGTTTTGTTTTATATAAATGCTACTTTTAGATACAAGTGAAAAATATTATTCGTTTAAGTTATTGATCGCTTCACTAACTCATTTTAGTAATTTGGATTCTCTGAATTTTTTCAAGTTAAATTTGGAGTGTTACATTAATATTTATAAATGAAGAAAGAATACAATCATCGATAAATAAACAAGCATATAATCCGATCCAATTCGAACTTGAATAAAAGGATGCTAATTCGATTTCTTGGTCAACAAAATTTTTCTTTCCCTTAAATCAGCAAATTTAGTCTGTAGTTTATGAAGAATAACTAATACGAGCTCTGCTTGATCACTAACTTTCTTGCTGCCTACGACAATACACTCAACTTTGTCGACTCATGGCATGTCAATGAATGCATATATGTTTCGGTCCGTCGGAAGACTTAACAAGAATTGTTGGTTTTTATTACTGGAAAACTAATCCATCGACCTCTCGGTGGCATTTGCTACCTTTTGCATGATCATAGACTCGGCTTGACGGATGGATCGTTGTGATCCTGTGATCGTGACTTTCCTGTAACACAAGGAAGAAGATAGAAGAGGGTACTTTTAAGAAAATGATGCTTAGCTAGTAGATTAACGCAGGACCCCCCCCCCTTTTTTTTTACCTATCTGTTGTTCCAGACATCAATTCGCCCCGATCCGATATTTTTATCATGGCCCCGCTTACCTGTAATGACAAAGTGTGCTCAAATTCAGAACATGAGCAAAATTATTGAATCAAAAAGCTATATACTTATCATTTACAGACCTGACCAATTTCCATTATATTCCTTCCACCACGACCAAGAACCAGTCCAATATGCTCGTCCGGAACACCGATCGTGATGGAGTTGTTATGATCCTCCTGAATAGACATATGAAAAATTCAGTCAAGTAAGATGTGTTTAACTACAGTGTACACATATAGCACGAGACCTTAATTTAGAACAGCAATCATCAATTGTTAAATGAACAATTCTACAAAAAGTATTATAATGATTTTGGCATAAATCATTCAAAACGAGCATTCGACTATAATCTATATTGATACCAAACTAAAACAATAAATCTATTTATGTTTTGCTTAGTAGTAAACAGTGTAAAAAGTATGGATAAAGCAAAACCGAAAGAGATGAACCTTGTGATTCGGAAACTTCCCGCCAGTCCCATTTGGTGCATAGTTCATTGAATAGTAAGTCACTGTTGAAACAGAAGGAATTATGATACATGAAAGAGAAAGATGGAATACTTAAAAAAATATGGAATAAAAGAAAACAATAGTGTTCACAGTTCATAAAACAGAGACAATTAATGCAACCGCAGGAGTCTGTTTAGACTCGGCAGCCAGATACTAAGAGAACACACCTGCATATGAAAATGGAGCATGCATAGCTTGAGAGTAATGGGGGTCTTCGCAAAGTTTGGAAAGCAACAATTCAATTGCTCGCATCTGCTCATCTAGTGTGCCAATAAGTGTCACTAGCCTATCATTCAAGCCATAAAAATTATTATCAAGTGGAGATATCTTAATGCCAGCTTGGGAGTCTTCGATAAATGACCTACAACAAAGCAAAAATAACAATAAGAACTTGCCTTATCTGTTTAAGGAAGCCAATACTCAAATAAGGGACCTATAATACTTTACTTACCATATCTTTAGGTGTTATAATGAAACAAAAAGGCAATGACAAGA
Organism: Hibiscus syriacus; assembly: GCF_006381635.1. NCBI lineage: Eukaryota > Viridiplantae > Streptophyta > Magnoliopsida > Malvales > Malvaceae > Hibiscus > Hibiscus syriacus. The sequence goes on along the minus strand of NW_024062618.1, from coordinate 301,249 downwards.
GAAGCTTCTCCAAAAAAACGACGGAGAATTTATATTTATTATTTATTTATCTTTTACGCTGACATGCTTTTATCTTCATTGGGACTCTGATCAAAGTCAATTCCAGGGAAGACTTCACCATGATATAGATTTGACCTTGGTCAGGTCTTTGACAAATTAAATCTCCTGTAACTTACCACGTTTTGCCATATATGCCTGAACTACTTAGAGCATAAGCTGGTTATTAATAGGCTCATCCAAGAAATAATTAACTACGAATCTATGATGCATAAAAATTATTACTATGTCAATTACTAAACTCATTCCTATTGTCAATAATTTATCATTCCCAATGCCATCACCCCAAGTTAGCTCACAAATTTATTGTACCAACTCTTTGATTGTGAAGTTCGCAGATCATCCCCAACTTGGTCAAGTATAAGTTTTATTGTACACATTCTCACACATGACTCAATTCCAAACTGAGTGGTTTGTTCACCACTAAAGCCTACATGAATATACTATAAATCAAACACAGGTTAAATTTTTTATAAAGTTTATCCCCTGAAAATTATCAGTACAACGAAAGAATAAACTTGCATTCTTCATAAATAAGTCTGTTCAGCACGCTTCAATTTTGTAACACTACTAAAAACAATAAATTCAAGTTTCGCTGATTTCAAACTGTGAGAAGTAAAATATTAAATCAACCACAGGTTAAATTTTTTATAAAGTTTATCCCCTGAAAATTATCAGTACAACGAAAGAATAAACTTGCATTCTTCATAAATAAGTCTGTTCAGCACGCTTCAATTTTGTAACACTACTAAAAACAATAAATTCAAGTTTCGCTGATTTCAAACTGTGAGAAGTAAAATATTTCACTGGTAAATCAAAATCATGGCGATAAAAACATGAACATTAATCAGAGCAAGTAGACTTCTTACTTTATGGTAGACCCTCCCTTCCCAATTATGCTGCCACAAGAGCTATTAGGAACAATTAGCCTCACTTTTGTTCTTGGTCCAACATCATCATTATCTTCAATATTAAACTGACCACGGAAAGACAAACCTAGGTTATTATCAGAAAGAGAATTTAATAGTCAAAACTTGAAAGTCATAATAAGATCACCTCATGCAATAATTTTGCAAGGATAAGCTCCATAGCTTTGATTATGTCGTCAACTGTTCCAGAGACCATAATGATCCTGTCTGATGTTCCTGGGAAAGTTTCATGATTGCGTGACAACTGAATTCGAGCTCCTGATTTTGACTGAAATTCAGTAATTGTTGAACCACCCTTTCCAATTACAGAGCCAGCCGCTGCATTGGAGACAAGAAACCTTATATGTGCAGGCTTCTCCTCATTTCCTGACAGAAAACGAATGGGAAAAAATCATCAGTTGATTTATGGATCATAAATGCATTTTAGTTGATAATTTTTCGAAACAAACATGAATGTTTCAACAATCAGAGCAATCTCTCCCTTATAGCCAAGAAAACAAATAAGAAGAAAAACTACAATAAAAATAACAGAGATACTACACAATAGCAACTACATATCACTCCAGACAATAAGCAATTACTAATAAACAAAGAATTGCAGTAAAAGCATTAAATGCAATACACATATTGTAGCTTCAAAGCAACAGTATTGCTTATTAAGCACACCACCTTGCATTTCTGATGATATTTCAGTTAGTAATATTGTTGATCTCACATATGAAAACGTAGAAAATCAGATCTTTGCCATATTTCGAGAAGCAGAATACTAAACAAACTAGTGTAATAGGACGACCAAAGAGGGGCCAAGGTCCCTGTCTCCCCCTTTTGGCAAGTCCATAACAACTCGGATCCCTTTCACCTCATCACTTAATGTTTAAAAGCCGAAAGAGAATACAGGATGTATTATTGATGTTGTACATTTCATACCAAAATTAACTTGATGCTCTCCAAATATAAGGATACACATCAAAATAGAAATTCGAAACTCATCCCTGGTCAAGTTAAGAAAGCATTCAAGCTTAAGCTAAATACTCAGAACACATTCTTCTTCCTCTCGCTCTCCATTTTCCATTTCACACCAACCAAACATAATGCTACGGTTAGGATTTAAAATTCTATAGTAAACAACAGATATAAACTAATAAATGAAACAAAAACTCGAAATTCAAACAATTCCACAAATTAACCTTTACATTAGAAGAAAATAAATAAAAACAGAAAAATACAACTCCATGAACTCAAAAGCAGAAAAAAAATAAACAAAAAACACAGAAATGAGACAGTTCAATGAAAAGATAGAAAAAGGATCCGATCAGAAATTACCACAAGTCGGCGATTTAGGCGGCGGTGGATATCTATTTCTCGCTGCCTCCGGTGATGACACGTAAGAAGATTCCGTCGACTCCATTTCTCTCTTCCTGTTCTATTCTTTTCAGTTCGCAGCTATCTTCTTCTTTTTCGATCTGAGCTGAAAATTACCGATGTCTTCGTTATCTATATCCATGGCTCGCTGACTTTAGGCTTCTTTGATTTTAAAAAAAATAAAATTAATTAAACCATTTACGCCTAATTTGTAAAAATAATAATATTTAGATTTTTTACACAACAATATTGAATTAATTAAAATAATTATTTATGAATTTATATGAATTTATTTTAATTATATAAATATTAAATATATCAATTAAATTTTAATTTAATTATTATTTTATAAAAATTGTGATACGTAAATTTAAATATAATTATTTTTTATTTATAGATTTAGATGATTCAGATATTGTATTAAAAATATTAAAGAACTATTTGTTGGTCTAAATAGGATGAGGAGTTAAATTTTATAAATAACCTTCAAAATTAAATTTATGATACTATGAATGAAATAAACTAATTGAAAGAATCATTCCTATAACAAATCTTTGTATTATGCTATTCACTTATTCAATCATTAAATCAAATATAATAATTATATAAAATATATAAAAAAATACATAAAAAACTCAAAATAATATAATTGTCACACACATTATGAGATATAAAGTTCAATTTTAAAAGATTATTAATATATATATATATATAATAAAAGTATTGTTGTTTAAATATGAGTGATTAAATGAGTTTTAATTTAATTTAATTTAAATTCATATATAAGAAACTTAAATTTACTCTAATTATGTATTTATTATTTTACATGATGATTTTTTTTAATTTCATAATTTGACTGAAGCAAATATTTGATATTAGTGTAACTAAAAATCATAGATCTAATGCATAAACTATATTTTTAACATTTAATATAATATTTATACTATTCAAATTTTTTACAACCTATAAATTAAAAAATATTTAATTTTATGTCTTTTCACAAATGTATTTAAAATATACAATAGAATTAAACTCAATTGATATTAAACGAGTTGATTTATAAAATATTGATTGCATATTGTATTAATAGTTTATCATGACGTTTGTGAATGGAGTAAACTGGGTCAGAAGAGTCTCCCTTACTTCTACAGTACCCGATCCTGATTAACTGGTCAATAGATCGAATATTCGTGATTATACCAAAAACGTCTAATCCTCCCTATTAAATCTTATTATTATTCTCTTGTAAAATATGTCCTTACATAGGACTTTTCAATCATAAACATATACAATATGGTATATTTTATAGTATAATGTTTTTATAACATGTAAGACTATTGTAAAATAAAAATTTAATAATGATAATTAAATAATATTATATAAAAATTATTAATTTAAAAGTAATTTTATTCTAATGGATGTAATTAAAACAATGGAAATCACCTTCAAAGTTAACACAGAATTCTCACATTTGCAGACGCAAATAATAGATATAGAATAAACAACAATAATGCACGTACCTCCAATCACCCAATAAAATCAAGAGACGAAATTGTATTTATTTTATTAAAAAGACTAAAACTTCATCAATATCTAAAATTTATTAAATAAAGAATTGAAATTGATAATTAATCTCATATTAGAAACCGCAATAATCTAACAATTGATCCTAATACCTCAAGATGTTTACTATTGTTCTAGAAAGACAACACAATATCTTTGGAGACTATCCCTTCACTTCCATGTAGCTAATTTCATCTAATGTATCGCAATATAAACTATCCGAATCGGGATATTAAAATCATTAAGAGTACCAGTGATCTACATTATCATCACTCATGAAATGAGGCATCGTTTTGCTCTGTAAATGCAACTTTTAACTGTTGTCAACTCTCAAAAATGCGCTCAGGGGACGAAAACCACAGACCTCTCCTCCATTCATGATTGGTTCAACCAATGGATTAGTTTGTTTCAAGTCCGACTAACATAAATCTTAAGAAGAAACTAATTGCTTTCCAGAATTCAAGAACTCCTAATAAAACTGGAGCCCCTAGTCTTCCTCACATTTTGATTAACCATTAGTTTCCTGACTCTTTCTGCATCATCCCATTTCTCATTCAGAACATATAAATCGGATATAAGCGAATAAACGCCGCCATCGCTCTTTGGCTTTACCGTTTCCATGACTTGCTTGATCACTCGGTCAGCCATCTGAAACTGCTTATGATCCTTACAAGCAGACAGAAAGGAGCTCCAGATAACGACATTGGGTTCAATTTTCATTGTTCTGATAACCCGATAGGCTTCTTCTAGAAAACCTGCCTTGCCATACAAGTCAACCATGCAACCGTAGTGGTGAATCCTAAGCTCCAAACCATATTGTTCGATCATATTGAAATACTTGTGGCCTTCCTCTACTAAACCTTTACGCGCACATGCATTGAGAACGCCCGTGAATGTCATCTCGTTTGGCTTCACTCCCATGTCTTGCATTGCTTCGAAGATCGACAGTGCCTCGTCGCTGTAGCCATGTTGTGCGGATCCACAAATCAATGCCGTCCAAGTCATTATATTCCTTTGTTGCATAGCATTGAAAACTATACAAGCATACTTCAAAAAACCACACTTAGCATACATATTTACCAAAACCGTGCCGATTTCGACAGTCAAGTTCCACCCATTTTTAGCTACAAATGCATGGACCGATCTTCCCAACAACAATCCAAGAGAACCCATGTGAGCACAACCCGATAGAACCGATCCCACGGAAACTTCATCAGGTTGGCACCTCCCATTTGCCACCATTTCTCGAAAACAACCGAACCCACATCTCCTTTCCCTGTTATTCATAAAACCCGCAATCATTGCAGACCAAGAAGCAACATCCCTCAAAGGCATCGCCTTGAACAAGGCATACGCTTTATTCACATCCCCAGACCGCGAATACCCAGTTATCATGGTATTCCAGGTAATGATGTTTCGGTCAGGAATTTCATCGAACAATTTGCACGCGTCATCAAAACAATAAACAACGTACGCATTCAGCAAAGAAGTGGCAACATATACATGGGAAACGAAACCCAATTTCAATATATGACAATGGAGGTGGGAAATGAGGCTGGGGTTCTTCAAAGGAGCACATGACTTGAGAGTGAAGAGAATTGAGAAACTATTGAAAGGAACCGATTGGCGATGCATTCGAGTGTAAAGGTCCAAGGCTTGATGAGGAGAGGAAGCATTTTTTATGGCTAAAGTCCAAGTGTTGACAGCTCTGATGATAAGCTTTCGTGGGATTGGTTTGTGCATTGCTTTTGTTTCTTCTCACTTCCATTGATTCAGAGATTCAGGTTTCATAATCACAGTTCATGCACCACAATACAGGTAACGTTAGAATAATACAGAAGTATTAATGAAAAGATTATATTTTTTTTTATTTTTTAATATGTTTATATTTAATTTGTATTCCTTTAAAATTTTAATATTATATTTATGTTCATGTATGGTACATATAATATTTATGAATATATTCGTTTATATGTTTGTCAACATATTTATTTAGTGTTCGTCAAGATGCTTGTTTATATTTTACTGTTTATTTATATGTTCAAAAATTATACCACTAGTCTTTAAATTTATTAGGTTTCACAGTTTGAACTTTAAATTTCACCACATATTCATTTTAGTTCATACTTTCATCAAATATTTAAAATGTAAACAAAAAAAAGGAAAAAGAGAATCGGATAAATGAGTTTGTTTATGAGCATAAATGAACCGAACACATATATTTTCATGTTCGTTTGTTTATTAAATGAACATATTTTTTTTGTTTAAATTCGTTTATTTAACGTAATAAACGAATGTCATACAAATAGTTCATCGAACGCTCTATTCATTACACCCCTAAATAAATTTTTCTGATGTATGCTATGTACTTATTACTTGTATAAACCTCTATAATATTCAATTTAAATTAATTGAGTAATCAAAACAATATCCTAAAACATGTATATTTTGTAAGTAAAAAACATATCTCATAAATTTTAATTATTTAATGCAATTAAATAGACATTTCATTCAAAATAAAGAGAATATATTATCAAAATACATACCCTTTTTATAGGTTTAGGGGACAAACAACATAACACAAAATACAAACCAACAATACGAACAAATTACCTATTAAATTGACTCGGTTTGATCATCAAACGACTACATTTTACAGCAGCTTCGTCGACGAAGAAAATGCTGACCAAAGATAGAGCCGTCATGACTACAAGCATGGCTGCCATGGCAACTAAAAGTAAAGCAAACTTGTTGGGTTCTATTTGTTGTAGTAAGATTTTGAATCATTATCTAAAATTGATCTTTCTTTTTTTGTCTATGTGGACGCAGTAAAATAAAAATAACGTTAAGACACTCAATAACCTAATAAAAACACCTAAAAAATTTAATGAAACCAACATACTTGTAATTTACTTTAGAAAATTTATCATGAATCCAATAAGTTTGCTTTACTTTTGGTTGCACTGGTTGTGGTTCTTTTTAACTGCACCCACTCCAACTGTTACGGCTGCTCGTAACGAAGTTATGCCGTTATCGATCATCGTCGACGCCAATATCAGGAACCCTTTGGCCAACATTTTCTTCGTACGCAACCTGCACAAAAAACAGTGATTATTGCAGCAGCAATTGTGAAAAAGCTTACGCTTTATTTACGGTCATTCATCTTTGCGCCTAAAAGACTAAGTTGTAATGTGGGATAGTCAGCTAAATAGATGATTTGTTTGTATGTTTACGTTGGTTTTGTTATAGTAAGAGTACTTGTTTTAGTTTTATGTTGATTTGTATTATGTTTTTTCCTTTGATCATCGTTATGTGTTCTTTTTTCTCTTCTGCCTATCATAAATTTTGTAACATTGATCATCATTATACGTTTTTTTCTCCTTTTATTTGAAAGAGTTCTTTTTAATGAGGTATAAGGTGATTTTATATGATCATCTCCCTTCAATAAAAATTATATATTGTTGAGCGAAAAAATAAAATAAAATTCTTAGAGGCAATATCAAGGACATTGTTAAAATTTTTAGCAAAAAATATTACAAATTGAAGAAGTTAACATTAATGATCATAAATAATAATAAATAATAATAGTGATATAATTATTGTGTCATGATAAAATTTATTGTCTTAGATGTAATTTTACCTAAGATTTGTGTAATCATGGAAGCGAACGTTTTCGAACATCGTACAAATAAAGTGAGAAAGTAGAACTCATTTGGCATTGCTCTTTTCCTATACAGAAGGGAGAAATTGGTGTGCAAATTTTCTTATTTTTTTCACTTTTATTAATAAATTAAATTAAATTAAATCTAATTGTTTTCCAAAATAATTGGTGTGCAATTGTTTTCTTAAGGAGTCACGTACATCCGTCTTGATTGTTAGACTATTTTTTCCATTAAAAAATATTGTTATTGTTTGTGAGTTATTAAGTATGGGTAGTAAATCTAGTAGTTAATATTTTACTGTTTAAAAGTAGAGGGACTAAACAAGTAGTTTTGGGCATAAAGTTTTATTGAAGACTCGAGGGACCAATAAAGTGATTCAACCTATACTTAACGATATGCAAGTTGTTAAACCCATGCCATGAGGATCACGTGTAAGAGACGAAGACAGCAGAATATTGATGTGATAACTGATAAGAGATTATAATAAAATAACATGTAAAATAATTGTATGGATATTATGTTTCACGTGGGCAAGGAGAGCTATAATTATAACTGGAAATTGGTGATACATGTCGGCAAGATACCCTAGCATTTGGCCATTTATTTATTAAAAAGTCTTGAGTAATTATTTGGATGGTGAGAATTTAAGCCTTTGTCTCCCATGGATATGAAGCTGCAATAATTGCTGGGATTCAAGCAAATTATTGAATAATAATAATAATAATAAAGGATATAAAAGAGGAAGAAAATGTGTTCTTATCCTCGTCAAATTTACTTATTTTCATCTTCAACTTGCCCTTATTTTCACTGAAAATTTTATATAAAAAAATAGGTTTTGTTTTTCTTCAACAAATTATTGAAGAATTTCATAATTTGGAAGTTAATTTTTCAAAATCCATGAGGTAATTTGATGATGAAGAGTGATTGATAAATATCATAAATTAAGGTATAAAGGGAAGGATGAAAAATTCTATTAGATTTTTTTATTAAATTAAACAAATAGCAATTCATTACAATATTAAAAATATTAGAAATATATGTAAGCATACAAATACTTGTAAAATAATATTGCCTTAGAACATTTCTTAATGTAAAATTATTAATGACGATGTCAACATTAATATTTTTCAACATATATTTTACAATACATAACATAGTATTTAAAAATAAAAGAACGATATCTAGAATTGCCAAACTTGAGGCAAGGGTTTAAAAAAGTTTTTTTTTTTTAGAAATTCAAAATCTAATATGAATTTTACTTAGAGGGAGGAGAAGAGAGGACTAGGAAGGAATGAGAGTCTTCCTACTAGGTTTAGAACTCATAACCTAAACGAATACAAGAGAACAAAAATTAACAACTTGATTAATCGATCAAATATATTTGCCGAGGGTTTAAAAAAATTAGTACATCATATCTTGTAAAAGTGGTAAATTTTTTTTTAATTATGATGGTGTGTATACATGTGATAAAATACATTATGGCATTTGTTGTTGAAAACTGCGTATTAATAAAAATATAGGATAATTAAAAATTAGTCCCTTTATTTTTATAAAATTATAAAAAGGTCCCTGCTTGTCAAGATTGATTGTTAAACTGTTCGTTTAACTTCTCTCAATAATAGATATTGAAGATACAAATTCATATCAATAAGAGAAAATAACCTCAGTGACCAAAAATCCCAGATAATATACGATTTTGACCAATTTTTTTTGGATTTACGAAAATGACTAACAAAATCGCAATGCGATCTCTAATTCGCATTGCGATCTCCACTATCGCAAATTCGCGTTGCGATTTTCCATTTCGCGTTGCGATAGTCTACAGTTGTCTTTGCGATTTTCCAAATTCGTTGCGATAGTCTACAGTTGTCGTTGCGATTTTCCAAATTCGTTGAAAAAAAAAGATTTTGTTTCTTAAGAATTTTCTCTAAAAAGATAGTATCCGCGCGGACGTGTCGAAGACACGTATCGACACGACACGACACGACACGACACGACACGACCACGACCACGACCCGACCCGACCCGAGACGGACGGCGGCGGCGGCGCGCGAGAGTCCCCCTTGTTCTCTATCACTCAACAAGGAAGTGGGAAAGCCAAGCCTTAAATACCATTCCCAATAGTGTTTCCAATACTATGTGGGATTTGAGCATTACCAACACTTGTTCCTAATACTATGTGGGATTGAGCCTTAAATAGTGATATTATTTTTGAATGTTTTGCTTAAAATTGCAATAATCGCGATTGATTGTAGATTGACTTTTAATTATGACATATTTAATCGTATAATACTAATGCAATTGGTTGCTGATTTAGTTGTTTTAAGTTGCATGATTGTTAATTGTTTCCTGAATAATCATATTGTATTAGAAACAAGTGTTGGTAATGCTCAATCCCACGTTGTATTGGAAACACTATTGGGAATGGTATTTAAGGCTTGGCTTTCCCACTTCCTTGTTGAGTGATAGAGAACAAGGGGGACTCTCGCGCACCGCCGCCGCCGCCGTCCGTCTCGTCTGGTCTCGGGTCGTGGTCGTGGTCGTGGTAATACGTGTCTTCGACAACTGTAGACTATCGCAACGAATTTGGAAAATCGCAACGACAACTGCAGACTATCACAACTATCGCAATGCGAAATGGAAAATCGCAACGCGAATTTCAACTATCGTAACGCGAAATGGAAAATCGCAATGCGATTTTCAACTATCGCAACGCGAAATGGAAAAACGCAACGCGAAATGCAACGTGAATTTGCGATAGTGGAGATCGCAATGCGAATTAGAGATCGCATTGCGATTTTGTTGGTCATTTTCGTAAATCCAAAAAAAATTGGTCAAAATCATATATTATCTAGGATTTTTGGTCACTGATGTTATTTTCTCTATCAATAATTGGCCACACATTCATTGTAAGTACCTAAAGTGTGCATTATCTAGTAGGCTTAATATAAAAAAATAATTAAATTGTACCATTTTTTATATTTAAGTGTCTAATTTATTTTTAACTAATTTAAGTGTCTAACATTACAAACATTATTATTTTAAGTTTCTATATAGGTCATAATGGCTATTTAAAGTGTCTATTAAGTGACACATGCCACATTTATAAAATTTATAAAAATTTATTTAAAATAAAAATTTAAAAATATATTATTTTAAAAATCCTAAAGTTTTATAAAATTACAAAAGAATCCAAATTTTCTAAAATATCTCATTTCAATCCCTCTTATCTTCGTCGGCCTCTACCAACGCTCTCAACTGGTCCAATGTCGTTGGCCAAAACCCCACGGATCGAATTTATATTTTTTTAAATATTTGTATTTTTAAAAATTAAAAACAAAAAATTTAAAAAGTATAAATACGACATGTGTCACTTAATATATTTTTTTAACGTCTGTTACAGCTGATACACTTAAAATGGTAACGTTAGACATCTGGATTGATAAAAAAAATAGTATAGACACCTAAATAAGAAAAAAGAATAATTTAAACACTTATATTTATATCATTGTTGTTTAATCATTGAGGGTTTGTTCGTCGCTTAGTGAGCCAGAGACTCACAAGGACATGGTTAAGGCTGACTTAGGTGTCATTTCTACCTGGAAATCGTCTAAATGCCGCACGAATCGACTAGCAGAAGTCTAGCCCTGTGACAGGTGGTATTAGACCAGTAGCCCCGCCACAAGTGGTGTCATAACGAGTTGTTGCTGTAACAACGACTGTACAAGTCAGATTTTGTGGCAAGTAGTGACAGAGCGAGCTATTGCAGGCAGACAACGATCGCTTTATACGTGTTTGGTAGAAGTGGGTCAGAGCAAATCGGAGTGTAGAAATTGTGGATTCAACAATGATCGAGCTAGTTTTGTAACAAGAAGCATCCTAACGAGTTGAAGGAAATCGTTGTAGATTCAACGAACGATCCAAATAAGTTGTGAAAAGGGAGCGAAATGGCACAACAAAGAGGAGGTGTTCAAGTCTATCTAGTACAATATAATTAATCATGCTATGTTTTAAAGAGTTAGTGTAAACAAAATAAAGAACATTGTCTATTTTTTAAAATTTAACAGAAAGGATTAAAATAATATTATCTCTATAAATAAAATCTAAAGATTAGGATTAGAATCAGTTATAGTGGGGACTATATTTTTCAGGTACTAAACAATTTTCGGGGTTTTCAGAATCCGTTTCAGATTTGAAGTTCTAGCGACTAAACCCAGTTTCAGGTACTCTTGTTGATCTATTTTCATGCTTTTGCTGCATTTCTTATTATCTCATTAGTATCGTTAAGAATTAGATTTATAGATTTGCTAAATGTAAATTCACTCTATGAAAATGGCCCCAAATTTGAAACCCTTCATTATTTTTTCATCTGTTTTTGTTCTGTTCATAGCAATCTCTTTTAGTTTTAGCAGAACAAATTACTACAAAATCCTGCACATGAAATCAAGTCTCCCTTCTTACGATTACCCAACTTTTTTCCAATCCTTTTTGTCATTTATCCTAAAAACCCCAAAACCCAACAATTCCCGATGGTCAAATACCATTTACAGTCCCTCTCATTGTATTCTATGGATGGCTCCATTCCTTTCTGGTGGTGGGTATAGTTCAGAAGCGTGGTCGTTTGTTTTATCACTCAATGAGTACGTGAAAAATATCGAAAACCCGAGTTTTAAATTGGGTATTTATCAACATGGTGATTTAGAGTCACTAGAGTTTTGGGAGGGGTTGCCCCAAGATGTAAGAAATTTGGCAAATGAGCTGCACCAAACTGAATGTAGAAAAGATGAGACCATTGTGGTTTGCCATAGTGAGCCTGGTGCTTGGTATCCCCCACTGTTCGAAACCCTTCCTTGCCCTCCTACTGGTTATCGTGATTTCAAGTACATTATCGGTAGGATGATGTTCGAGACGGATAGATTGAGTTCGGAACATGTAAGGCGGTGTAATAGAATGGACTCCGTTTGGGTTCCTACCGAGTTTCATGTGTCTACATTTGTTCAAAGTGGCGTTGATCAATCTAAGGTTGTGAAAGTTGTGCAGCCTATTGATGTGAGGTTCTTTGATCCGTCGAAGTATGAGCCATTGGATATTGCTGTCATAGGGAATCTGGTTTTAGGTGCCAAAAACCTCGATTCGAGCCCTGGAAAGGAGTTTGTGTTCTTGAGTATCTTTAAATGGGAGTTTAGGAAAGGATGGGACGTGTTGCTTGAAGCGTACTTGAAAGAATTCTCCAAGGATGATGAGGTGGCTTTGTACTTATTGACTAATCCTTATCATTCTAGTAGTGATTTCGACAACAAGATTGTCGAGTTTGTGAAAGATTCTGATATCGAAAAGCCGGTTAATGGGTGGGCTCCTTTGTATGTCATTGATACTCATATAGCTCAAACTGATTTGCCCCGACTATACAAGGCTGCTGATGCCTTTGTTCTTTCATCAAGGGGAGAAGGTTGGGGAAGGCCTGTTGTCGAAGCCATGGCAATGTCGTTGCCGGTAATAACAACTAATTGGTCAGGGCCTACAGAGTATATGACAGCAGAGAATGGTTATCCGTTGCCAGTGGAAAGAATGAGTGACGTAACTAAAGGACCGTTTAAAGGGCACTTGTGGGCTGAACCGTCTGTTACGGAGCTTCGAGCGCTTATGAGGCAAGTGATTAGTAATGTGGAGGAGGCCAGGGATAAAGGTAGGAAAGCAAGGAAGGACATGGTCACTAGTTTTTCGCCGGAAATCGTTGCAGAGATTATCAGAGGTCATATTCATAACATACTTGACAAGCAACAAGGTGCTGTATGATCTGTAACTAGTGATTTTGCATGAGTTTATATGTTGAGCAATTAGGCTATAAAATTAGAACATTTATTTCATCTTCGTATTGTGACATTTTGACATTCCTTTGATAATTCAAACCCTGAAGAACCAAGAATTTTATCATTCGAAAGATGGATATATTAATTGTATGGCTTAATGATACATGCATGGATGGAACTAGAACTTTTAAATGATGGTATCATAATTTTAAAATAAGCTTAATATAAAAATAAAAACTATATCTTTCATTCTAAATTACTCTTTAAACTTTTGAATATTCCACTTTTATTCTTAAATTATAAATCTCATTTTATATTGGTCCTCAAACTTTTTGAATTTTTTAATTTCATCCTCAAATTCATCCAAATATGTGATTAGTTTAACCTAGGGGTGTTCATTCGGTTAAAACCGAACTAAACCGAACCGAACCGAAATACCCTTAACCGAATTAACCGATTTTTTTTATTTAACCGTTAACCGAACCGAACTTTTTTATGAAAGTATTAACCGAACCGAATAAATTTCGGTTAATTTTCGAATTAACCGAAATTTTTTATAATTTTTGAATTTAAAAACAGTTTATAATATTAAACATGCAAAATACTTCATCCGCCATCTTCAAACCCCATTATTCTATGCGAAAAAGCATGTTAAAAGACATATAAAACGTAATTTCAACATTTTGATCGACAAAACGTGCATGACATGCACCATAAACTAAAAAGTTATAGCAAAAAGACATAGAAGAACCCACCTGTCAGGCTGCCACCGAAGTTGATAAAAGCAAACCTGAAACCAAGAACAAGAGAAATGATAATAATTTACACTAGCAGTGCTGCCTCACCCATGCTATGCCTACGTGTGAAACAATATTTAAGGGAAAGAAAAAATTTAAGTGGGGGACAACATATTATGGGGTGAAAAAAATATTAAAAAATATTTAAGGGTTAATTCGGTTAATTAACCATTTTCGAACCAAATTAATCGTTAATCGAATATCTAAAAAAACATTAACCGTTAACCGACTGATCTAATTCGGTGGCCGACCGAATTAACCGAACTAATTCGGTTCGGTCGGTTAACCGAATTAGTTCGAAAATTTGAACAACCCTAGACTTTAACCTATTTTTTTAAACATATAATAACTTGGCCTAACGATTTTATTAAAGGGGATGTGATTAGAATATATTGATAGATTTGGATTAAATTAAAATATTCATAAGTTTGGGATCAAATTAGAATGAGGATCATTGTTTGGAGATGAAATTATAATAATTAAAAGTTTAAAGACCAATTTAGAATGAAGGTCATAGTTTGAGGACTTGTAATGTAATTGATTCTATTTATTCAAGAGAATAACTATTTCTATTTATTTATTAATATACACGGTTGAATTAAAACTAAAATGATATTGATATATATATATATATAATTTTCTTAACAGGACTAGAACTAAATTATAAAATTTTAAACGTGAAAAAAAATCAAATACTCCTATAAAACTTATACACGTATGTATATCCTTGTAGTTCCAAAGCAGAGCAACACAGCTTTATATTGAGTATCCCCACCACTAAGAATACCAGTTCTTCAAAGCAGCTGAATCATGGCCGATTCATCCGAGTTCTTCAAATCAATGTTAGCTCAGCTTCCTATGGAAAGCTTTTGGGACATTCCTTTGTATCAATGGGAAGGGTTCTGGTACAGATCTTATCACCTCCAAGCAACAATGGCACTCCGTTCACACTTCTCATCACGAGACGACGATATCATCTTAGCATCCTCCATGAAAACCGGCACCACATGGCTCAAAGCCCTTTGTCCATCGTCAACTCCGCCGTCGACGCCGACAACGAAAAGTTGGCCAAGACAAACGAAGACGACCACCACCACCACCCTGACCCGCTCGTCGAAAACCACCCCGCTGTCTACGTTCAGACCTTGGAAGTTCAAGTTTTCACCGCAAACCCGCCGCCGGACGTTTCTTCAATGAAGTCTCCGAGGCTCTTCCACACTCATTTGCCTTACAGGGCGTTACCGGAATCCATTAAAACCACCAACTGTAAGCTTGTTTACATAGCCAGAAACCCTAAAGACACATTGGTTTCGATGTGGCATTTCTTCAACGCACGGCGAACACCACAACAAGGTCCATACCCGTTGGATAAAGCATTCGAGTTATTCATCAATGGCGTTTCCCATTTCGGACCATTCTTCGACCACGTTTTACAGTACTGGAACCAGATCTAGAGCTTGAAATCCCCTGACAAGATGTTGTTTCTAAAGTACGAGGACCTTAAAAGAGACCCCATTGGAGAGGTTAAGAAGCTAGCTTTGTTCCTGGGAAAACCTTTTGGTAATGAGAAAGAGGCTGAAGATGTGATATGGAGGTGCAGCTTGGAGAGGTTGAAGAACTTGGAGGTGAACAAAAATGGCATCGATCCATGGGTTGGGATGCAAAACAGTGCATTTTTCAGGACTGGAATCGTTGGGGACTGGAAAAACATGCTGAGTGACGAGATGAGTGAGCGTTTGGATGAAATCACAGAGCAGAAATTCAAGGGATCTGGCCTTTGCTTTCAGATTTGAGCTCTCTTCACCATAGTACTCCATTAAATTGCTACTGTGGCTGTGGTGTTGTAGTAGCGGATGTTGTAGACTTTATCGTGTGATTTATTTTCTAAAAATAATTATATTTTTATGTTGAGGCAGTTTGCAGTGTAACATTAACTTTAAAAAAAGTAATACGATGCGGTTGTCACAGCCGTTAATTAATACTATGCTCTGCAGCTCTTCTTCCTTTTCTTTCTTTACTTTTTTTTTTCATTAGCTTCTGCAATGTAATAAAATAATTCTAAGTATATTAGAGGTCTCAGAATATCCTTTTCGTTAATAATTTTTTAAATATTATAAAATGATTATTAAATTTATCGAATAGTTATAAGATTGTATACATATTATAGCATAATAATAGATTTTGATTAGTTTAAAGACTATTTATTATAATTTGATAAATTTACTGATCATTTTATAACATCTAAAAGTTTACCGACTAAAAAGATTATTTTAATATGATTTAGTGATGTATAACTTAGTTTACCCCATAATAATTAATGTTTCTACATTTATTTTGTATTCTGCAAATCTGCTTCTTCTCATCTCAATAAAAACTAAAAGAAAGTTCACGCGTGAAATTAATTTAGTTTTAATTTTGATTAGTTTCTTCTAAGTGAAACATATATTAATTCTCGCAATAGTTGTGAAATTAAATTATTATTTTTTGAATAGTTTTAGAATATTTTTATTACGAATTTAATTATAATAAGAATCATTTTTTTTTCATTTTTAAAAAAAGTTATAACACTTATTATTATATAATGTTTCCTTGAACTGACTTTTATTATAAATCATTGTAAATTAATTATTCATAACAATGGAATTCGATAATCACTTAATTAAAAAATTGACTTCTTTTAATAATCTTGTGGATAGTAGTAAGTAGTACATTGGATTTTTTTAGTGTACATCGAATGTTTAATATGAAAATTCAGAATAAAATATAAAAATGACAATTTTTAGAAATACAAAAGTCTAATGCTGTGAATTTAGTAATTTTCTTTTCTTTTAGTATTTATAATTTTTTAGGAAGATCAATATTTGAGTGTGTTGTTATCTTTAATTTGATTGGAGATATCTCGATATTATACCCATAGAGATATATCGACACTTTAGAGATATAACTAATTGCCTTAATAGATTAGTAGTTGAAAGTGTTGATATCCTTAACATAAACATATATATCTCTATGTCTTGAAGAAAATGATAAATATCTTAAGAGACTCAACAATTGAAATGTTAATATCCTTAACATGAGCGAAGACATCCTAAAATTTTGGAGAAAATAGTTAAGTGACTCAAGAGACTCGATAGTTAAAAGTATTGTTAATCTTAACACGAGTAGAGACATCTCGATGTTATATGAACATAGACATCTAGACATAAAATGTTATCCTTAGCATAAAATGAGACATCTAGACATTCTAGAAAAAAGGTCAAATGTCTAAAATGATTATATTGAAAAATGTTAATCTCTTTAGCTTATTCCTTCTCATAACTTGCTATTGTTGACTTTTATGTATCATTCTCTTCATGTTTACTCTTTTTAAATTTTTTCGGTTCTTACGTTTCTGTCTATTACAGAGATTTTTAAGCAGGGATTACTTCCCATTTACAGACGCGCATATTGAAGACTGCATTATTAACACTGTTTAACTATGTATTTATTTATTTAACTATACATGCATTGTATTCTATCTCTATTTTTAATTTTCTGACTACCGGAGGTCTTCCACGGAAGCTGCTTTCAACCTGGCGTTGGGACAACCTACTACTCTACCTCTTTTTATCCCATTCTATATGAAAATAGGGTTTTGTTGTTGTCTTTAGCATGAATAGAGGCATCTCAATGATGTACTAACAAAGACATATTAATGTTTTGGAAAAGCTAAAAATATACAATTTAATTTATTTAATCAGTGGAAATTACATGGATGACAAGTTTGTATTTCATATTTGAAACTTGAAAGTATAATACCTAGGAATCTAACAAACACGATTTACTAATGTAAAAAATTGTTACAAAACTCTTAAGTGTGGACATTTTAGGGTCTAGAATTATAAAGTCAAAATTATGTGGACTAAATTTGAAATATAGGAATAATACAAGGACTTGGAACATATTCCGTCCATTTTGTTCTTCTTATCAAAGCTCTCAAAGCATTCCAACTTTAGATCTCAACCGTCCATTTTCCCCTATAACTCAATCTCTCGCTTCTCATCATATCTTCCTCTGTCACTAGCTGTCTCGCGTCAACGATCTTTGTGCCTCTCACGCCTCATACTCGCCGTTTGAAGATCTGTTAGTATTTTCTTTTAAAAACACTCTGATTTACTTTCTTATGATATGAATTTTCTGGGTATTTATTTTTTATCTCTTAATTTTTAGGATTTGATCTGATCAGATAAAAGTAGAAAGAAAAAGGATGTTTGGGAGAGCACCAAAGAAGAGCGATAACACCAAATACTATGAGATATTGGGAGTATCGAAAAACGCTTCCCAAGATGATCTAAAGAAGGCTTATAGAAAAGCTGCTATTAAGAACCATCCTGATAAGGGCGGCGATCCTGAAAAAGTTTGTGTTTTTTCGATTGATTATGTGTTTTTTCGAATTGGGTTTTCCTTGTTTTATTTTGATTCTCTTTTAATATGGGAGAATTACGATTGGGGTTGAGAATTTTGGGTTTTAGGGTTTGTTGGATTATGTGTTTTTTTTTTTATTGTGTAGAGTTTAGCTTTGTTTGATCATATGCATTGTATTTTGGAATTCAGTTTAAAGAGCTGGCTCAAGCTTATGAAGTGCTGAGTGATCCGGAGAAGCGTGAGATTTATGATCAGTATGGTGAGGACGCCCTTAAAGAAGGAATGGGCGGTGGTGGCGGCGGTCATGACCCGTTCGATATCTTCCAGTCGTTCTTTGGTGGAAATCCTTTTGGTGGTAAGACTTTGAATTTAAACTTGTTGATTACATTTTCGGTTGTTTTAATGTGTTCGTTTTTACTCACTTGAAGCTTGAAAATGGTTACCTGTGCAGCTGGTGGAAGCAGCAGAGGCCGAAGACAAAGAAGGGGAGAGGATGTAATCCATCCCCTCAAAGTATCGTTGGAAGATCTTTACAACGGGACGTCAAAAAAGCTCTCTCTTTCACGTAATGTAATTTGCTCCAAGTGCAAGGGGTTAGTGTTTGAATTGAGTTAATGTTTGTGGTATCGCTAATGGTTGGACTGCTTCAATCATTGTTCTATGTTTACAGAAATTGTTTTACATGAAAATTTTGCAGTAAAGGGTCTAAATCAGGTGCATCAACGAAATGTTCTGGTTGTCAAGGTTCTGGAATGAAAGTCTCCATCCGGCAGATCGGTCCTGGGATGATCCAACAAATGCAGCATCCTTGCGGTGAGTGTAAGGGTACTGGTGAGACCATCAACGACAAGGATCGTTGCCCACAATGCAAAGGTGATAAGGTTGTGCAAGATAAGAAAGTCTTGGAGGTTATTGTTGAAAAGGGTATGCAGAATGGACAGAAGATTACTTACCCGGGAGAAGCCGATGAAGCAGTATGGTTAATTTAGATCTTAAATAAAATTGCAATTTTGTAACGAATATGCTGCTTTCTAGCTGTTGCTAACTTTGGTTTGCGGGGGATTTTTCTTTTTCGCAGCCTGATACGGTCACTGGGGACATTGTATTTATCCTACAGCAGAAAGATCATCCAAAACTTAAAAGAAAGGGGGATGACTTATTTCTGGAGCATACATTGACCCTTACCGAGGCCCTTTGTGGCTTTCAGTTCATAATGACTCATTTAGATGGCAGACAACTTCTAATTAAAACACAACCTGGGGAAGTCGTTAAGCCTGGTAAGTGAGGAATTTTCTTGCCCTTACAGCTTTGTTAATTTAACAGCTGTGTTAATGGTTGTCGAGCTTGTTGATTTACAATGAACCCTCTTCATGTATAAGTAGCTCGCTATTGACCTTTGTAATATCTTTTAGTCGATAATTATATTTACAAAGGCTGTTCTAGTCGAATCTAATATGATTGTCGAGTTCTCTCTGTTTAACGTAGATCAATACAAAACAATAAACGATGAAGGAATGCCAATTTATCAGAGGCCATTTATGAGAGGTAAACTGTACATTCACTTCACCGTTGATTTCCCCGATACTTTGACCCCAGACCAGTGCAAGGCTCTAGAGGCTGTACTACCTCCAAGGTCCTCGGTCCAGCTAACTGATATGGAACTGGATGAATGTGAGGAAACAACTCTGCATGATGTTAACATGGAGGAAGAGAAGTGTAGGAAACAGGCACAAGGTCAAGAGGCCTACGAGGAAGATGAAGACATGCATGGTGGTGCACAGAGGGTACAGTGCGCTCAGCAATGATAAAACCAAACGTTGGAGACAGTGGGTGGTTTCTTTCAAGGGAAATTGCCGGCTGACCTTAAGCGAGAAGGGATCGAAATCATTCTCAAACATCGTTGTGCTTTGTTAATCAGTTTTTAGTGCAAGTTTTTGGTAACTGAAATGTTGTTATAGGTTTTGAAAACTGACACTGTTTAAGCATGCAAAGATTTATGTTTGGGACTTGACCCCTATTATTATGTAGTAATACAACCTTTTATTTCTTCTATGTTGGAATTTATTATTATTTTGTCTATTTAAATTTAGAAAATTATTTAGGATTTTGATCCCAAAATGCTTAGTAATTTCACATATGGAGGCTCATGTTTTCTTTTACTTCTTACTTTACAATTTTATTCTTACTTTACAATTTTATCATTGCTGACTACAAAGATTCTGACTACAATGGAAATCAGGTACCTTAAATGTGTCTTCCAATAGGAAAGTACATCAGAGACCACGTTTCTAGATAGAGGAACCAGGACAAGAATCGACCTTCTTCAGTAGTCCCTTAATCTCGTTCTCAAGCTTTGCCTTCGTCCCTGGAGGCAGATTATCCCCGGATTTCTCAAGCATTGATGTCATCATCTCAAGATTCTGTCTCATAAAATCAATATTAGGAGGTGCATCCCCAAAGTGAGGCACCGACACCGGACTAGTAAGATTTGCAGGCAATCGGAATCCCTACGTGCGTTTAGTAGTTACGATAGTGTCATTCTGAAGGTGATATTTTGTATGGGTTGCACCGAAAGGATTGCTCTCCTCTAAACTCCGCAATGCTTTGGCAGCATCATCACTTCGCCTAAAGATAGCCCGGGCACTACAAGAATCTTTCAATATCTGAAGCTCTGACTCCTTCAAGGATCCAAACCTGGAAAATGTTGCAACCAAAACTTCTTTTGAAGGCGTGGAAGCACCAGGGGTGAATGTCAAGAGAAGAGTGGTTGCAGGGGCTTTTCCACTTGCCCCTGCTCCATTATAATTTAAAATCATATTTGGAGTGCCTAAAATAACCTCTCCTTTCTTCCTCCTCTTCCGAGCAGGTTTTTCAGCATACGGAAAACCGTTTGCCTCCTGCAAATCTTTTATTGATGTGTTGGGTTCTGCTCCAGTTACGTTTAGATCGGGTATGTATGAAGAGGGCATAGGGCTCGGAAGGCCAGATTGTGTTTTTGGCTTCCTTCTCTTCTTCTGACCTGGCTTACTTTCAGATGCAAATGAAACAATGTTTGGTATTGTTAGAGGCAGAATGGTTGCACCAGAATCAGGCAGAACAACATTTAGTCCCTCTCTGTCACTTTGTTCAGCAATCATCTTCATGGAATGTGGGCCAACCGCTTGAAAATCTAACAAAACCGAGCCGGAGCTTGCATTATTTCCGTTTGCAACAAATGTGCTTGGAGTTATAGGATCATTTCCATTTAAATCTGGTATATTAGTAGCTTCTTTAGTCTCCTGATGGGTTTGTTTCCCGTTAGGTATGTCAGAGGCCATCGCTTCAGACGCTTTCACTGATAAGTTACATGGCAAAAAGTTGATATTCCCATCTAATTGCCCGAAAGAGAGTTAATGTTTTGATGTTGCTGAGATTGTAGGCTTCTTTTTATTTGCCTTTTATTCCTAGGAAGAGTGAGGGGCGAGGAAGTAGGTTTCGTTTGAAGTAGATCGTTCCCCGACAAGCAAGAATTCTTAACAGAATCCTCTTTCTGATTGGCCATATTCTAGCAATGCATCTCATATATGGATTCATCGTGATATGCTGAAATTCTGAATCTGGAGAAAAACCACTCAACCAGACCAAAGGTTTTACTTGCAGTTGAAAACAGGCAATCGGCAGCTAGAAAATGTAGCTCGGAAAGCAGTTCAGCAGAAGATATACCGCTGAGCTCCGGAAAAGCAGTAACATCATATCCTCCTATGAATTTTCTATACCAAGTTTTCTGGAACTTCTTTGCACTTTTGTCAGCTGAAGAAGACCCGATAAATTCATTAACCCCCTCATGAGAAACTTTCAAAGCTACAGGATCTTCTGTTTCACCTGAAACTTTACATTTCAAGTTAACATTGGGATACGACAAATACTTGCTCTTCTTACGTCCTCTCAACTCGTAGCCCGATTCATTTCTCATTCCACTGTTATCATCTCCGTTTTCGACGGAAACACATGTGCCCTGATCAGGCCTTTCAAATTGAGTGTTGCTATTCCTCACCTCATCATAAATTTTCCTCTCTCTTCCTTGAAGTCAAAGCCTGTTTACTAGAGAAAGGCCCCGAGTCCTCACCTGATATTTTGACCGAAACCCCATTCTGATTGAGCTGTATCATCTCATTCTTCATTGCATCAGATTGTTCCAACAATAATTTATATGGTATGCTGTTTTTTTCAGCATTCTCTGCATTACATGTCGTTTCCCACAGTTGATTCAAGGGCAATTGCCAATGTCCCATGGAACAGAAAAACACTGACAAGTAGCACCGTACGACAACAAACTCAAGTATATCAGGCTTTGTAACAACCTGTGCAAGAATTTTGAGTTGACAAAGAAACTTCACAGGCTCAAATAGCGCAGCAGAAAACTCCGTCAATTGACCAGATTTACACTCAGCCAAGGAAGCTCCTTCCTTGTTAGCGCAATTACTAGATAATAACTTATTTTCTTTCGAAACAAAAGAACATATCATCTCCAACTTCAGGCACTTCCCGAAATCATCCATACCCTTCTCAACTGCAGCAAGAAAGCTTCTAGCTTTATTCTTTCTAATCATCTGCTCAAAGTTCACAAAGAAAGGCTTCAACTGAGATGGGCAGCACCAAACAATATGGCTAATACCAAAGTACCCAACGAGAAAGCAGTTTTTCTCGTCACCAACCAAAGCATACTCTGGCTCCTCTGAGGGATCTACGATCTTTCCCGGCCACCAACTCAGACTTTTCGTTCTAACCCAAACAATACCACCTACATAAAACTTATATTCCGGTCCAACAGTTACTAACTCCCCCTCATTTCCGGCTTCCTTCAACTCGTACTCACTTACCATTAACCTAGTTCTGTTTACTTCAATTAGAGTTCCTGAAAAGTCCACATAAAGCGATATGCTGTCTCCAAAAACTTGTACCCTATTAACCAGATCAACTCCATTAATCCTCGAACGATCAATGTCCTTCGTCCCCTCATCCTTAACAGGTTCTACAAAGGCATTGTCCCCACTTCCGCTATCCACTTCCATACCAATTTGATCCTCTTTCATTTTATCAACTCTAT
Organism: Hibiscus syriacus; assembly: GCF_006381635.1. Lineage (NCBI taxonomy): Eukaryota > Viridiplantae > Streptophyta > Magnoliopsida > Malvales > Malvaceae > Hibiscus > Hibiscus syriacus. Next base: position 277,579 of record NW_024062618.1, on the reverse strand, counting down.
CGTTCAGTAAACAGCCTTCTGCAGTCTCAATAACATTGACACCATTCTCTTTTACATCCATAGCTAAGCTATCTCCTCCAACAGCATTGCCATTTTCTTGAAGCTGAACATTAAAAATGGAGCCTAACCCATTACTACTTTCGATCAAAGTGAGCAAATCAGGATCTTCATAACCTTCCTCTAAGAATTCAAAATCTGGATTTTCGATTCTAAACTTTCTGGGGTTTTAGGGTTCTCCATTATCACTGTTCTCTAAGCATCTGATAAAGAAAATAATTCAAACGCCATTCATAAAAAAAATCTAAAACATTCTAAATGGGAAAAAAAGACCCAGAATCAAAAAGAGGATTATAAGTACCTGAGAGTAAGACAAGAGGGGAAAAAAGAACATCATGGCATTCACAGTGAGAGCTGAGTTGACGACGAGTCAAAATGATTCACACAGCCGAGTTGAAAATGAAGGTTGTTAGGCGAGTGGTAAAGAGATTTAATTAAAAAATCATAAATAAATGAGAATGAGAAAGTAGATTATGAGATTCTGAAAGAAAAAAATTGGGCAAATTTTACTGTGTATGAATGAGAAATTTCAGGAAAAATCCGTTTTTATCTAGGTTTGTAAAATTTTAAAAACAAAATTAATTGTTTTAGGGTTTTAGGGTTCTCCATTATCACTGTTCTCTAAGCATCTGATAAAGAAAATAATTCAAACGCCATTCATAAAAAAAATCTAAAACATTCTAAATGGGAAAAAAAGACCCAGAATCAAAAAGAGGATTATAAGTACCTGAGAGCAAGACAAGAGGGGAAAAAAGAACATCATGGCATTCACAGTGAGAGCTGAGTTGACGACGAGTCAAAATGATTCACACAGCCGAGTTGAAAATGAAGGTTGTTAGGCGAGTGGTAAAGAGATTTAATTAAAAAATCATAAATAAATGAGAATGAGAAAGTAGATTATGAGATTCTGAAAGAAAAAAATTGGGCAAATTTTACTGTGTATGAATGAGAAATTTCAGGAAAAATCCGTTTTTATCTAGGTTTGTAAAATTTTAAAAACAAAATTAATTGTTTTATAAGAAATTTAAAAATTTAAAAAGAATTTAAAAAATAGATTTTGATAGGTTCATTTTTATTCAAATACTACTTATTTTTAAAAAATCTTCTTAACCTTATTTAATGCATATAATTTTATTATAAAATATTATTTTAATCAATCTTAATGTATATTTTTATATTACACATTATTATAATTATTTATATATATTTATAAAGCTAAAGATATACATATTGTATACTTTGTTAATTTTTTATAATTGTTTTTAAATTCATAAAATCTTAATAATTTAATTTTTTAAATTAATTAATTATCCAAACAAAATAGTCATAAGTATTAGCATTTTGAAATGCATCATCTCAAAATCTTACCATTCTAAAATTTTCGAAAATTTCAAAATTATTCGGTTAGACCCACCTTTGATTAATTAACTTCTTGTTTGAATTATTTGTATGTTTGGATATTGTTTAAATATTTTAATTGTATTTAGAATAATATTAATAACTTTTATTACTTAATGAATTTTTCGGCAAACGGTTAATTACTTAATGAATTTAGATGTCAATAATATTTTTTTAATTATTTTTTCATATTATAAAATTATAAACCTAAATTTTACACTTTCATTAGATTAGATAATTTATATAATTTTGTCCTGTATTCTATTATATTAATTCAATGTCACATGCAAACCAACTCCGGCTTCACGGATTCGATTTCTTACCTCTTTAGTGAAAGATAGAAGTGGAGATTTAAGTTACATACACAATTATTCGAATTTAATAATTAATAATGCATACATATTCTACAGACGCATTTGTTAGAACTCGAGACTTCTAGAGAAAACGTTTCATTTTTATTGTTAAGATAATAAGTTCAGTATTGATTAACATTAAATCTCGAATTTAGGGAAAATGAAATATTGTAACATAGGTTTAAGAAACTATCTTCAAACCACCATTTCGTACTTAATTTTAACCATTCCCACCTGTGACCTGTCCTTTCCTTCCCTCTTAAATATTTTACCGATGCAGAGCTCTCGGGGATCAATTACCCGGAACAAGGTAAGCAACAGAAAAGTAATAACTTCCGACGACTGCGAACGATGCGATTCCACTACGAGCCATCCGTAACCACATACCCCGGAACAAGAGGTTTCTATCTTCAGGGTGGATGCCGACGAGTTTCTCGAATCTTTTCCCTGGTGTTTTCCACTTGAGAAGCTTTCTCTCCATTGAAATGAACTGCATGAAAAAAGTGGCTACATGAAGGCAATCGGCATGTGAGCAAGTCAAATCAAAACACCATGAATAAAGCATCGATTGCAACTACATTATTCTGAGACTTTCTTATTTTCTTGGAATACCCATGTCCGACACTCATGGAGATATGACCACCAATGTTACTCCGAATACATAATAAAATTAAAAGATCTAGTCATATCGGTGTCGAACACATGTCCGAGTCCGAGTAATATAGTATTGTAAGTTTGTAACATAACGTCTCACTTCACACTTGCTTTTCTTTCTTTTTCTTGACATTTGAGTTACATGTAGACTTTAACAATCACAATATACTGAGTTTCTAAAAAGAATGCAGTTCATACAACACAGCCGAAAGTTGAAAATAGGAACACCTTGAATACTAATTGATTATCTTCAAAGTTGATGGCAGAGGTAAAATTGGATGAGAAAAGCTTATATGCTATAACGGTCATCAAAGACAAAGTGGCACCAAATAAAAGAAATACCTTGGGTAACACTGTACATTGTGATCGACTTTTGGCTGTGTCAAAACCATGAGATGCAGCAGCAGCAACTGAACCCGAAAACCCTGCTGCAAGACTAGCAGCTACAGGGGATAGTGGACCGATTTCTTCATCATACCTTAGGGAGAAAAACAAAAGGATTTCAAATTTAGCCACATAAACAAGCATTTAAATCAAAATCCTAAAAAAGTTCAGAAAATCCTTGAAATTCATGCAACTAATTTCACATAATTCCATGTAATGCTATATTGCTATTCCATTTGAATTCTTGATTTCATGTTCGTCTTATACAACCACAGCAAAGTTGAATAGTCAAACAATCAGCAAACCTTGTGAGACTAAATACAAGGAAAACTATGTCACAAGAACTTATGATTATAAAAATCCTGTATGATGATATTCCATCTCTTGATTTCATGTTAATCTTGTACAACCACAAGCAGAACTGACAAAATAACTGGTAGATCTTGTGAGACAACAGACTAGCAAAACCACGTCACAAGAACTTCTGATTATATAAATTATCATAGAAAATAGAAACCTGAGATAGTCTTCAAATTTAACACCATATATTACATGGGAAATGTAAGACTAGCACTCACTAAAAAAGTTACAAAAAGCGTGTTAAATACTTAGTATGTAAATCAAGGTTTGAAGTTCCCAATGAGACAATGATAAACTTGAACCAATAAATTAGCGGATTTTCTGCTGTATCTGGGTCAGTATCTTTCTCTCTATTCTCCTTAGCATTATAAGTGTAGAACATAGTTACAACCTATGTTGCTCTAACTCTTCATTTTGCTTGGAGTACCCTGACAATAGTGAATACGGTATGAGGATATGACCCTCCAACTACATGGGAAAAAACTAAATTGAACATACCCATGTCAGACACATGCCGGTATCCAAAACTCATACTCAAATTTGAGTAGCATAGGTTGGAAAAATGACTAGAAGTTGCAAGCATATAATCAACTAAACAATTTGCATGCATACAATGAACTAAAAATATTCAACATGGAAACTCCATGCCCCAAATGGCAAGGAAAAGACTCAGAAAAGCACCTGGGTGGGGGATCCATCCCGGCCGCCTTCCAATTAAGCATAATTTGGTGCAAACAGTCCCAAGAAGAGAAAAATATGCCACCAAATACAGAGTCTCGAGCAACTCCCGAACGAAGGCCTCTCCAAAATGCACTCCATCCTTCCAAAGAAATTATTTCAGATGGTCTCCGGACATCATAAACTGATGGTGGCCTTCCAGACCCAGTCATCATCCAAGGGTACTCTTGTATGGCACCAACCATATTAGGGTGCTTGCTGTTTAAAATGGACAACATACCGACAGCATTGTTCAATGCCTTCATATCTGGAGTATATCCACGTAATAATCTGGAAATTGATGGCATAACAGTTTTATTCCCTGTTACTGGTGTTGCTCTTGAGATGCGAGAAGCAGAGGTAACCTGTGCACGGAGTTTAATAAGTTCAAATGGTGTGCTTGTTAGTGCCTCCACAGCACCAGCTGCAATCCCTGCCATAAGGGCCTCAGAGACATACACAAAATTGTCTTCTCGACCATCTGTGGAACAGCCACATCACAACATAATGAAGTGAACTTTGTGGATGTAATTGGGAAAAATTACAATTATACTCTTATGTTTTCCATTAACATGTAAATCTTCAAATTATGAGGAGGAAGTTACTGGGAATGGAGTGACAACAGATAGCGAACACACCATTTAAGTTACTACAGATATCAGAATATGAGATCACAAGATTATAACCATCGGGTTTCTTTATATACTCCATTCCAAAATCCTTGTCCCTATTGGACTTCCATGAAAACTAAGAATAAAATCTTCAGCTTAGATTAAAATTTTATTATAAAATTGATTTATCAAGGGTTCTAATGTCAAAAGGTAAAACAACCACAAATTTGAAACATAAAAGAAAATTATGTATTAGGTTTTTAGAAAAAAGAAAGAGGGCATAGTTTTGAAACATCAAAGAAAGGGAAAGATGGATAAATAAAATGATATGGAGGGAGCAATATTCACAGATATTTTAATATTATTAATTAGAAATGGTATAAGAATCACAGATTATCAGCTCTTGTTACAACACAGATAATGAATTGAATCCCATTCTACAATGAAGAGATGCTGATATTGAAAAATTAGTTTTCAAACATCTGCAACCATTTTAATAGATATAGTATTTACATATAACTAGCAAACTTGACACTGGAAGAAGGGGTGGAGGTGTAACATCCCAAAATACGGGATAGTGACCAAAATTGTAAAATTTCATAATATGGTGATTAAAGTATAATAGTTTAATAGTTTAATGATTTGTCAAAAATATTTCCTAAAAGTTTATTGTAATTATCTAAAGAGTTAAAGGGCAAAATGGTCATTAGACTTGAAAATATAATTAAATGATATATATATATGGATAAGGATGGAGATTTTTCCAGAAAAATCTCTTCTCTCTTTTCCTTCTTCATTTTTTTCTCTTCACGTGTGAAGCCAAGCAAAAGGTAAGTTGTCTCTTGAGTTGATTATGTGCTGAAATTTAAGTTTAGTTTTGATTATTAGATGCTAAGTAAGATTAAGGAAGGATTAATTTGCTTTAAAACAACAAAATGAAGAGTTTATGAGGATTTAAAGATTAGGAGTTTTGGAATGAAATATTGAAATAAAGTGTATATTGAGAATTGAAAGTTGAATTTGACTTGTAATCAAGTTAATTAAGGGATAGGAAGTGTTAGAATAGGAATTTGAACATGTTGCAAAACTAGTAGAATTTTTGTAATTACATAGGAATGACTATATTTGAAGTTAAAGAAGTGATTATGGAATAGAAATAAGTTTAAGTATGTGTATTAAAGTTAGGAGTATTAAGGGAGGTAAAATAGGAAGGTTAGAATTGAAAATTGATGATTTTCGAGCTTAGAATGCAATTTCTGGGCAGAGGGAACCGATACCCTATGAATGGGAATCGATTCCCCCTCTTGAACGAAAAATTCCAGATTGTTCAGGGGGTATCGATTCCCCTGGGGGGGGTATCGATTCCCCCCTAAATAAAAATTCAGAATTCAATTTATTAAACCGGTTTAAGTTATTAACATCAAGTTTAAAGTTTAGGCTTCTGATAGTTGTTTTGAAATGATATATTTATGTAGATATTGAGCCTAAACAAGTTCCGGAATAATCGAATCAAAGCAAGGCTAAGGTGAGTGCAATTTAAATTGTACTTATGTGATTGATCAAACATTGGCTTGCGATGAGTCAATGATAGAGTTACTATGGTAAGAAGTAACTTATATAATGTTATGTGATTACTCTGTATGCATTAGTACATAGAAATGGATGTTATGTTTATATGTTACATGATTTACATGCTTACATGAAAATGCAACATATGATATTAGATATGTGTTTACACATACATTTGGTATGTGATAGAAGAGAAGGAACATGTGATTATGAGATCAAGGATTACACGTATATGTAATACGTGACTGAAAAGAAACGATATGTGTTTATAAGAGTAAGAATATGAATAAGTAATGTGAACGGTCATAAATGATAATGCCCATGTTATGTGATATGAGAGCTAGGGGTATAGTTGGCATGCCAAGGGTCGAGGGTTACCTATGTTCTTCGGGACATATGGACTGTTTACCTATGTTCTTCGGGACATATGGACTGTTTACCTATGTTCTTCGGGACATATGGACTGTTTACCTATGTTCTTCGGGACATATGGACTGTTTACCTATGTTCTTCAGGACATATGGACTGTTTACCTAGGTTCTTCGGAATCTATGGACTGGTCCTTCGGGACATTGATCGAGCTGTTGTGACAGCATAGTGGTGCACAACCTCAATGTACTCACATACCTTGAGTTCTCAAAAGTATACATGGGCTAATACATGGTCTTTACAGAGAGTAAATGGACTAGGTATGTTTTGTTGTGAAGTAGTATATGTGTTCCATGGTATGTAGAGAAATGTTCGATATATGTAGTTATACGATAAAGAGGTACTAAAAGTATTTATATTATCTCAGGTTATCATGTATACTGAATTATATGCGACTCGATTGAATTCATAGATTGAATGTTTATATTTATGAGAAATGCATTATTGTTATTATGTTTTTGCTTCACTAAGTCTATGACTTAGCGTGTAAGTGATTTACACGTAGGTACTGAGAAGCAGAAGGATCAAAGCTAAGTTCAAAGTAACAACATATCTCTGCCCAAAGACCAGATCAGAAGTAAATTATACAGTATGTATTATTATGATAAATAGGTTGGCATGTAATTAAAGTAGGTAAATTAGGTATTATGCTCTGATCGAGTTTTGTAATCTTTTAAACATATATATATAAGTACAAATGCAAAGAAATGAACTGTTAAATTTTTTTATGAGTGTTATGTACAATTTACGAAAAATCACTGTAGCAGGTTACTGTATTACTGTTCATATCGTATTTCACCGTTCATAAAAACGTTTTTATCTCAAATTTTTATAGAACACACAATTGAATAATATTTGACTGTATTTTCTTAATATAAATTCAAATGTTCAGTACTTTTACAAGAGTAAAGGTTTTGAAAAATGTCAATGTGACATCTCGGACCCGTATTCAAGTCGGGTACGGGTTGGGGTGTTACATTTAATGGTATCAGAGCTACGGTTTAGCCGATTCTCGGCATAAACAAGAGTCTAGGGTGTCTTATAATGTATACATGCCAACAAAATAGTGAAAACTTCTGATCTGGTATAGTAGTGAGTATGTTGTTTTGCTAATAGAACGATATGTTTATTCTTAATAGATGTCCGGACATGATAGTTATAGAAGTCAAGCGGGAGATGATCGGCCCGCTGAGAGCAGTAATTCACCTGCCCTGGCCAGGCAAGGTGAAGAACAGACACCTTCTGGAGTGCCTGTAACTGATCAAGATGTGTTCTTTAGAACATTAGATGCGGTATTGACGCGTTATCAACCTCCTGTTACTTCAACTCCAAGAATGAATGTTGCAAAGGAGTTGAAGGGTTTAGGAGCTACAGAGTTTAAAGGTGAAGCCGAAGAAGGTCCTGTTGCTGCGGACCTTTGGCTTAATGATGTAAAAATTATGTTAGATGGACTCCGCTGTTCTAATGTAGAGAAGTTAGATGGAGTGGTCTCCTTGCTTCGTGGGCAAGCGAGAATTTGGTGGACAAATGTCACTTTGAGAATGACCAATGATCAAGTGACATGGTCTTTGTTCTTAGAAGAATTTAAGCATAAGTATATAGGGGATCAATTTATCCGTCAAATGAAGCAAGAATTTTTGAATCTGAAACAGATGAATCACACAGTGTATGAGTACGAGTGCGAGTTTAATAAGTTAAGTCGTTTTGCGGTTGAGTTGATTCCAACAGAGAAGGATGTGTGTGAGTGGTTTGTAGAGGGCTTGCACCCAAGGTTGAAAGAAATGCTAATAGTATTGAACTTGTCCTCATTTCAAGAAATAGTAAATCGTGCTAAAGCTCTAGAGAGAGCTCAGAATGAAAGGTTTGGGGATCAAAGAACCCAATCATCTAAAAGAACTGGGGCTTTATCGAGTTCTGCACCACCCAAGAGGGGTAGAGATTCTGGTACTCAGTCTCAGGCAAGGTCTGGAGGGGTAGAATCCTCCGTTAGAGAATCAAATCAGGGGAAAGTTAGACAGACCCAATCAGTAGGATTTGGTGAGGACAGAACCCAACAGAGACATTGTCAGACTTGTGGAAAATATCATGGTGGAATATGTAGGGTAGAATCCGGAGCTTGTTTCCGATGTGGTGAAATGGGACATTTTGTGAGAGATTGCCCATTGGGGAAAGGAGAACCAGTACAGTCGGAACGATCTGTTATGATACCTGGGAGAGGGAGAAGGAGAGGAAGAGGTAGGAGCCAATCTGAATCTTCTACTCAACAAGAAATACGCTCCACTGCTCGAATGTATAATATCAATACCAATGAAGATTTTGATGATCCGGAGATAATAGCAGGTATCTTTCTAGTGTGAAATAAATACATTATGATAATGATTGATTTAGGCTTGCATGTTTATATATTAGTAGTAAATTGGTGAAAGAATTGAGAATTCAATTAGAAGTTATTTATAGTAATATGACAGTGACAAATATATTAGGGTACAGTGTGTGGATAAGTAAGATATATGGAAAGTGTCCCATTATAATTCGGAGAATTTAATTTCTTACTAAATTGATGAATTGTTATTCAATGAATTTGAAGTAAGATTGGAAATAAACCAGTAGTATAATGTTAGAGGATTTATATCGTTCTGAAATAGAATAGTTTCTTTGCTGCATTGATGAAATAAGGCATAGGGGATGATTCTTATAAGGAGAATATTAAAAGATCAAATGATGCAGAATATTGTTATAGGAAAGTTTAAGAATATGTACATCAGTGATTTACATTATAGATGGATTATTGGTATGGAGTGATGGAACTAGAGGTTACTGTCTATATAATGAGTTACATTATATGGATTTTAAGAAAGGTTAAAGTAAAATTCATTGGAGATGTGTAGACAATATCTTATCTCCTGGTGCAATGAAAATTCGAGGACGAATTTTCTTAAGGGGGGAAGATTTGTAACATCCCAAAATACGGGATAGTGACCAAAATTGTAAAATTTCATAATATGGTGATTAAAGTATAATAGTTTAATAGTTTAATGATTTGTCAAAAATATTTCCTAAAAGTTTATTGTAATTATCTAAAGAGTTAAAGGGCAAAATGGTCATTAGACTTGAAAATATAATTAAATGATATATATATATGGATAAGGATGGAGATTTTTCCAGAAAAATCTCTTCTCTCTTTTCCTTCTTCATTTTTTTCTCTTCACGTGTGAAGCCAAGCAAAAGGTAAGTTGTCTCTTGAGTTGATTATGTGCTGAAATTTAAGTTTAGTTTTGATTATTAGATGCTAAGTAAGATTAAGGAAGGATTAATTTGCTTTAAAACAACAAAATGAAGAGTTTATGAGGATTTAAAGATTAGGAGTTTTGGAATGAAATATTGAAATAAAGTGTATATTGAGAATTGAAAGTTGAATTTGACTTGTAATCAAGTTAATTAAGGGATAGAAAGTGTTAGAATAGGAATTTGAACATGTTGCAAAACTAGTAGAATTTTTGTAATTACATAGGAATGACTATATTTGAAGTTAAAGAAGTGATTATGGAATAGAAATAAGTTTAAGTATGTGTATTAAAGTTAGGAGTATTAAGGGAGGTAAAATAGGAAGGTTAGAATTGAAAATTGATGATTTTCGAGCTTAGAATGCAATTTCTGGGCAGAGGGAACCGATACCCTATGAATGGGAATCGATTCCCCCTCTTGAACGAAAAATTCCAGATTGTTCAGGGGGTATCGATTCCCCTGGGGGGGGTATCGATTCCCCCCTAAATAAAAATTCAGAATTCAATTTATTAAACCGGTTTAAGTTATTAACATCAAGTTTAAAGTTTAGGCTTCTGATAGTTGTTTTGAAATGATATATTTATGTAGATATTGAGCCTAAACAAGTTCCGGAATAATCGAATCAAAGCAAGGCTAAGGTGAGTGCAATTTAAATTGTACTTATGTGATTGATCAAACATTGGCTTGCGATGAGTCAATGATAGAGTTACTATGGTAAGAAGTAACTTATATAATGTTATGTGATTACTCTGTATGCATTAGTACATAGAAATGGATGTTATGTTTATATGTTACATGATTTACATGCTTACATGAAAATGCAACATATGATATTAGATATGTGTTTACACATACATTTGGTATGTGATAGAAGAGAAGGAACATGTGATTATGAGATCAAGGATTACACGTATATGTAATACGTGACTGAAAAGAAACGATATGTGTTTATAAGAGTAAGAATATGAATAAGTAATGTGAACGGTCATAAATGATAATGCCCATGTTATGTGATATGAGAGCTAGGGGTATAGTTGGCATGCCAAGGGTCGAGGGTTACCTATGTTCTTCGGGACATATGGACTGTTTACCTATGTTCTTCGGGACATATGGACTGTTTACCTATGTTCTTCGGGACATATGGACTGTTTACCTATGTTCTTCAGGACATATGGACTGTTTACCTAGGTTCTTCGGAATCTATGGACTGGTCCTTCGGGACATTGATCGAGCTGTTGTGACAGCATAGTGGTGCACAACCTCAATGTACTCACATACCTTGAGTTCTCAAAAGTATACATGGGCTAATACATGGTCTTTACAGAGAGTAAATGGACTAGGTATGTTTTGTTGTGAAGTAGTATATGTGTTCCATGGTATGTAGAGAAATGTTCGATATATGTAGTTATACGATAAAGAGGTACTAAAAGTATTTATATTATCTCAGGTTATCATGTATACTGAATTATATGCGACTCGATTGAATTCATAGATTGAATGTTTATATTTATGAGAAATGCATTATTGTTATTATGTTTTTGCTTCACTAAGTCTATGACTTAGCGTGTAAGTGATTTACACGTAGGTACTGAGAAGCAGAAGGATCAAAGCTAAGTTCAAAGTAACAACATATCTCTGCCCAAAGACCAGATCAGAAGTAAATTATACAGTATGTATTATTATGATAAATAGGTTGGCATGTAATTAAAGTAGGTAAATTAGGTATTATGCTCTGATCGAGTTTTGTAATCTTTTAAACATATATATATAAGTACAAATGCAAAGAAATGAACTGTTAAATTTTTTTATGAGTGTTATGTACAATTTACGAAAAATCACTGTAGCAGGTTACTGTATTACTGTTCATATCGTATTTCACCGTTCATAAAAACGTTTTTATCTCAAATTTTTATAGAACACACAATTGAATAATATTTGACTGTATTTTCTTAATATAAATTCAAATGTTCAGTACTTTTACAAGAGTAAAGGTTTTGAAAAATGTCAATGTGACATCTCGGACCCGTATTCAAGTCGGGTACGGGTTGGGGTGTTACAGGAGGGGAGAAAAATATCCATGCTAGGTATAGAGGTATGTGGTTTGAGTGATAACAGTCAAGTTCGGTTTTGGAAAAAACTCAGATGTAAAACACAAACTGAAAAAGAGTTGAGATAAGGGTCACTCTGAATTGATTCAAAGGAATGGATATGAAGAAGGGCTGATTTTATTGGACGGTTTACAAGTGATTCAAAGCTGTGGTCACTCTGAAAATCAAAATAAAGGCAAAACAATAACTCATAAAAAGGCTCCTAGGTTGTTTAATTGGCATTGCACTATCATGAGCCAAAGTAAGATGTAAAAACTTTTTGATCTACTCAATATTAAAAAAAATAACGGATTAATGTCTACAATAGCCAACGCCATAATGACACCTAAGTTGTATCTTTTGTACTGACATAAATATAAGGCTTTCATGGTTTTTAAGCACCCAAATAGTGGAATATAGCAACAAACAGGTTATATCAAGAATACAACATTCAGGGAAAAATGCCTTCTAAAACAATATTAAGTAAATGACAAGAGGTGAGTAAAAGAAGAAGAAGAAAAAAGTAAATGGCAAGAATACCTTTATAGAAAGCTGTCAAAACTTCATATGTTCCAAAGCGAGCTGCCACACCGAAAATTCTCCCCCAGGCCAACCACTCAAAGCCACTGTACAAACCTATACTTTTCAAAATAAAGCAAAATTCAAAGTCCACCTAAAAGTTCGGATACTTACCACGGCATACTTCCCCATAAAAATAATGCCAAAATGAGAAAGCAAGGAAGGACCAAAAGAAGTGGGTTGGGGAGAGAGGAACTGGAAATTTTAGTTTGTATAGTAGAATGTTAAAAAATCTGAAAGGTGTCAATCAAAAGCAAAATAAGCATCCATCCTTCCAATTTGGACAGTCCCAAGACTCCATCCACTCCTTTTTCAATACTTAAAACTCTTATTTTCTATTTGATATTATTTTTGAAAAAAACAATGGCATAAAAAAGGAGAAGAAAAGAGACGCAAGAGAGCTACAATCAAACGATCTATCTTCGTTGTGGCTCTTGCATTACAAAACAGGGCTCCAAGACATGATAGATGTACACCTTATTAAATAAGGTTGCTAAAAAAGGGAGATATATTGCCTAGCACAAAGGCACCAAAGCAGACAATAGCACAACTTGTTTTGTTTCTTTCAAAGGCACCAGAGAAAACAATTTCCGAAAATTTAACTCTAATCTTTTAAGCATAACCAGCTAGATTCTCAAATTTGTCCCTGCTCTATAAATTACAGGTAAACCTTTCAACCATCTCAAATTTGTCTTCATTGTACTCTACCATTAGTTTGAATATCAACAAGACAAAAGCATGCAAAAAAAATCCATTTTGCTGCAGCTATACATTCTCCTCCGCAGTTTTGCTTCCATAAAAAGTAACAGAGAATTACCATTCTTCACAAGCTTTTCTTCATCTACCTTCCTCCCTTTGTTAACTCTCATCGTATCCAAATATATAAATAACGGGCAAATGATACATGATCTTATTTCAAATCAGCAAAGAGCATTTCTTCATTCCCCTTTTCCCTTCATTTTTATTTCTTGATGTACTCGAAAGCGGCAAGGACAAGAAGGATAAAAGTCTCCAATAAAACTTAAACGTTTGATCGCCACCCATTAATGTAAAAACTAAACATAGAAAGCAAGCACATCAAGTTTTGGAAACGAATATTCTCGCTTTCATTTCATGAAATATGCAATTTTGTATTTACTGTAAATTAAAAAAATCCAACAATCACACAACATTCCATATGTTTTGCCTAATAGCATCAAACAAACAAAACAATTAACTACCAAATAACAGTTTTACTTAAAGGTGGAAGACCAATGTTTTAAGAATAGTAAGTAAATAAAAGAGAAGCATAATGGCTTACCTGAATACCCTGACAAAGCTTGAACTCGTTTTATAACCTGAGAGGCACTTAATTGTTTACTAGAACCTGAACCAACCTGTTCACCTCAATTTTAAGTATATTATAAATAAATAGATTAATATTTTTTCCTTGAACTAGGAAAAGGGTCATAAAGAATGAAAAAAAAAGTTAATGAGAAAACTAAGGGGAACCTGGATAAGGGATTTGATGGTATCAAGAGGATAAGTAAGAGCAGTGCCAAAGACTACAGAACCTGAAGCAGCAATTGCATGGGTTGCAAACAAATGGTTCTGCAACAATTCATCCATTCCAACCTGGAAACTACAATGATTTAATATTTTCATAATTTAATTCAGAACAATAAAGAAAATAATTCGCGGCAAATGCATGTTAACTGTTCGATACAATGATTGACAGAATGATGAACTATGGAAAATAAGGACTACCCCAGAGCAAAACAAGTTAATACCCCACACGTCGCAAATGCATGTTAAGTGTTTGATAAAATGATTGACAGGCTGATTAACTAACGAAAAATAAAATACTAATTCACGATCACACGAAAGAAACATACTCGAGCCTGTGTAGCTTATTTTTCGCAATTCCTTAAGAATAGTTAAGTTGGTCGGTGGCGTTCTCAACAAATAACAGCAAAATTATATACTTGTAGATGTAGTTGTTTACCTACGAGTTTGAAGAAATATGGGAAGCAAAGGCATTAGCGTGAGAGAACAAGGTGAAAAAAAATAAACCCAAATTTCAAATCGAGGGGGAAAAACACAACTGAAATCGTAAAGGTCGAGCGTCACACAAATATGAACAGATTAACATGCAGGAATTATGAAAAATTTCCAAGTTGGGATTAAGCAGAAGAGGAATGCGGCTCTTACCTCTTAGACGGAAGTCGAAATGATTTCTTTTGAAGTATTTATAGTCTAGCTAAAATGATGTCAGTCTCATCTCGAAATAAAATAAATCAGGTAAATTACAAACTTAGTGATTGAACTATTTTATTTTTCTTATTTTATTTATTATACTTTTAATTTTTTAATTATACATTTAATTTAATTTAATTTTTCAAATAGTTTTTAAAGTATAAGATGGATGTATGATTTCACCCAATTAAATAACAAAAAAATTCAAATATTTTAAAATAACAAAGAATCAAACCAATTAAATATATATATCTTAAATCGACATATAAATAGATATGTGATTCAAATCTTTTAAAATTATTATCTAAAATTAAGACATCAAAATAACTTGTCTTTAAATCGAATATCTTAAATGATATAGGTACAGAATCATGAATGCCTACCGACTTCAATTTCATAAATTCGTTTTTCTTGAATTTGTGTTTATTACACTGCTTCTCATTTTTTTTTAAATTTTATGAATAAATTTGAGGTTTTATTTTTGAGAGAAAATTACAAGTTATATGTTGATGCTGTTCAAGAATTGTGTTACTAAATTTATTCTACAGTTTCTTAGGGTAATTTTTATTGGTTCAAAACACTGATTTAGGCTGTTGACCACAGCTTTTAGACAATATATATCGAGATAAATTGTGTTTAAATTAGATTTTGATTTTCAAATATCGAGATAATATATAATTAAAGAGATCAATTTTAAGTGTTGAAGGTATTAAATATTTATCACACATAACTGAATATCGAACTAAATTCAATTTTTTTAGTTTCAAAATGGATGCTTTAAATTTGTCTTCTTCTTCTCTTTTGAAGGGTTTTCTGTTTTTATAAATATATTTTTATAAGTGTTTGATCATGTTCACCCATAAATAATCAATGATAACTTCATTTACAAAAAAAAAATCATATTTAAAAAAATTAACGCGCTTTATTAAATAAAAATACAAAACATCGTCGTCGAGCTACTCATCAGAAGACGGTCACGACTAGAAGTAGGTTAAGTAAAAATAAATAAATAATAATAATTTAAGAGGAAAAATTACTCATGAATTTAGGGAACTATTTTTATTTTGTTTTACTTTTCACCCCATAGTTAGGGAAAGTTTAGGATTTATATATATAAAGTGGGACAACAATTATTTGGTACAATAATGTATTTTAAGCATAAAATATACACCCTTATGCCATAGAGTGTTAAAGGTTAGACATGGTTCATATGTTTTCAAGTTAAACTCGTCCTTGGATGGAGTAACACACTTCTGTCGTTCAGAGGTTGAGTTGGCCTTGAATTGTCCCTGTTTTGCTGTAGGAAAAAAAAAAGCAATTTTCAGTTCAAGGAAAGCATTACAAATTACCTATAATTAAGAAAAAATGGTTCTGAATTTTCAGTAAAATTTAATATTAATCCCCATGATTATTAATAAATTTGGAAACACTCACAGGAGGAAGTACTCTCCTTAATGCTCCAACTTCAAACCAGGTGACCTTCTTGACCTTAATCAGGATGATGCCGAAATATACAGGTTAGTAACACAAGTTCGATTTAGCTCAAAATATATATTTTTTTCTTCACCTTCATTCATATTGTTTATATCTAATTCAATAGATACGGTTAAATCGAGAAACCACCTCTTTGAAAACGGTCCAAGTCACGTTCTCGGAACACGGAGGAGTCGTAAGTGAACCGTTGTATCGATAATAACCCGAGTCCGGAAATCCAATGGTTTCCGGATTAATAAACCCTAGAGGTATGTCTTCCCTTCCAAGAAATGATATGGCGGGGAAAATCTGTTAGGAAAAATTATACAAAGTAAAACTTTATATATAATATGATATTTAGACTATTTTAATTGGAGAAATTAAAGCAAAATGTTGGCATACGCTAGCAATGAAAGGGTCAGGTAGTAGTAGGCTATAACGGTAAAGAATCCCCACAACTGCAATTTTATTTTCGTCACTACGATGAACTATGTGAACCTCCAAAGGATACCTATAATTCGTTTTATGGAAATCATTTTTTGAAATCTGTCTTCAATGAAATAAACGAATCTTAAAGTACGAGTTAAAAACATAAACAAATTTGATACCTAGTTCCATTCAAAGTGTGCTCTGAAGGTGAATGCCAGTGACAATTAACTACTTTATAGACCATTCCGTTAATGGTAATGCTTCCGGCATGCCCTAAAAACACCACCTGATGAAGACCACCATCAAAATTCGTATTCTTTTATTTATATGAGAAGAAAACATTTTGTAATGTATATAACATATAGCGTCGATAAGTTACCGCAACATCTTCGGTCCTGTTCCTCAAAACAGCTTCGGCTGGTGTATAGTTCCTTTGTAAGTCTCCCAACCGAGAACTGACTTGGACTGTTCCGATATCGATAGGAGATTGTTCTCGTCCGGCGCTGCAGGTTCCCCATTCCGGTTTGAGCGTGCCCCAACACGACGGCCCCCTCCCGGTTCCTTCATCGTAGTTAAATCCATGATCTGTCACAAACAAATTTACTTGTGATTTTCATAATTTATAAAAGAAACGCAAGGGAGTCGAGAGAGAGGCCATGTATACCCGAGCAAGCCGAGAGAAGGAGAAAAGAGTAAAGGAAAAAGGCAACGGTAAATTCTGTATTGCTAAAGAATTTCATGGTTTTGTAATTGTTTAGTTACTTGAACTTGATTATCAAAGATATTTATAAATAAGGAAACCATAGGTGCAAGTGCAGTCTATTTCGAAATATGAATGTATGTATCTAGACTAAAATGGAGACCACTGACATAGGGTATTAGGGTTCCAATTGGATTTATGTGCAATGATATAATATACGATTGTTCAAAGTTAGTACAATCCGAAATATGGACTTTATATTTAATTTAAATTATATACGATTGTAGAAAATATGAATTTTTTGATGATATGACAGAAAAAGATAAAATAATTGACATCAACATTTCAATAAGGATAAAAAATAAAAGTTCAAGGACCAGAAGTGATGCAATAAATGTTTAAGGGGATTAAATGACTAAAACGATAAAGTTGGAGGACCAAAAAGTTATTTTACCTTTCTACCTTATTAATGCTGAATTAACCAAATTTGGGTAGAGTAACTAACTAACTATGCCCAAAGCTTCTAATTACGCGTAATTGATTTTATTTTATTAATGTATTATATATATACACTGTATATAAATTAAGATGGAAAGCTATTAATTGATTTAGTCAACGTACCTTGAATGCACTTCAATTAAAACTAACAATTAGGCTTGAATTTAAGTGCATTGGATTATCAACTAGAATTCTACAGTAAATTTCATTATTAATATTTTGTTTTGATTAATCTAAATAGATCCGTGTTACGTATCTAGTTTTTGTAAGTGAATCTCCCAACATGAATTTTCTGCATACACAATAATTCGAACTCGAAACCCGCTTAAACGATATCGAACTGCTTACTATTTAAACCAATTCCGTTGATTTATATGTCATTTTTTAACTCAAATCTATTTATTTTATTATATTAAATTATATAAAGGTAGAGTTAAAAAAATCAACCAAATAACTTTAGAGAATAAAAATAATGCAAACATACATTAGTGTATACGGTGAAGAATAAGCACCATCGACACAAAATTAACTCTATCACAACTCAAGAACGACATATCTAGGATTGTGAGCATCAATCAAGATGAGAGAATCAACATGAATGTTTAAGGTAAAAGTAAATCAAAAAGGTAACCGAATAACTATCATTTGGATAGACAATAACAAATTCAACTCAGAAAAAAATATATTACAAAAGCAAGACTATAAGGTATTATAAGAGTAGACAAAAACATTCTCAATTTTGATTAAATATTAATAATTTTTATAATTATATGTTTAATCCTTATTAGTTATATATTATATTAATTTGATTTTAATTTTTATAATAAAGTTATAATTGTGATTGTTTTAAATAAATAATGGTAAAAATTAGTATTACGTACAAGTGAGGTATTTTATAATGAAAGATACATAAATATATTCTACGATGAAGAGCCATATTCTAGGGCCGACCACATCATCATGTGTTACCAAGGTGTGCCAACTATTTAAGTTGAAACGCAGACTTTTTTTTTATAATTATCTACATTTAGTTTATTAGTTAATAATAATTTGTATTTGATATTATAACGATCTTTTGTAAAAGTAGTTTTCTAAATTATGTTCGTTCAATTTATAATATCAAAATTTAATCTTTTAATTTTATTTAGGGTAAAACACACAAATGGTCCCTTGATTATAGGACGATGCTTTGTTGAGTCCCCTAATTATTAATAGTTATAAAATGGTCCTTCGACAATAGGGTTTTGTTTTGTTGAGTCCCCCGACTATTAAAAGTTATAAAATGGTCACCCGACTATTTAGTATGTTCCAAACTTGTCCTTTTACGTTAAAAATTAATGGCAGTCTGAGCTGGATGTTAACATGATGACAGAGATATGATAAAATCTAATCTTTGAATCTAAAAAAGTATCATATCTCAATTAACATGTTAACATCTAGCTCATGTTGTAGTCAATTTTTCAATGGAAAATGACGAGTTTGAAACATACTAAATAGTTGAGTTACCATTTTAAAACTTTTAATAGTCGATGGACTCAACAAAACAACACTCTATAGTCGAAGTACCATTTTATAACTATTAATAATTGAGGGACTCAACAAAGCATCATCACATAGTCGAGGAACTATTTGTATATTTTACTCTTTTATTTAAAAATTTAACATCTCATCCTAATAAATTATCTGATAATTGATTTAAAATACGACTCATTTATAATAAATATATATACAATTGCATTAATTTGATATATCATAAATAAACTATCTTTTAGTAGAAATCAAGATAGTCATTAATTTATTAGCATTGCTCGTAATCTTAAGTGAACAGTTAGGCACGTATATCTAAGCCGTAGAAGAAAAGGTAATTAAGCAAGGGCGGGAAATATTAAAACCAATAAATGATTTTTTTTAATGTAGCGATGAAAATTAATAGAGTGGCAAATGGTGCAAATTTGACCAATTTATATGTAACATGGCCATTCGATTTTTTTATTAATTTACAATGATTACAAAATAGTATCAATTCTAAATATTTTTCAATCATTTAACAATGAAAGCAAGCCAACATAACACTTGTTGTCATAATGTTCTACTAGACTTAAAAATTTTGAATTTGAGAATAGGTGGTGAAATTTGGATTTTAGATTAATAATTTGATTTGGGGTCACCATCGACCTTTAGGTTAGGTAGATTGAATATCAAAAATATTTTTTTTAATAAATTTTTAGAAAAATCATTTAAAAGATCAAAAATTAGTCTGCGTTTATACCAAATTTTCATTTTTAAGAGATCAGGAGTTGATTACGCGTGGGGAAGTATGAACACCCCCACAGCGCCCAAACTTGGTACCTAAGCGATTATACATTGTCTAAATATTGAGGATTGCAAACTCAATTATATATTTAAATTACTATCCTTTTGTTCATTCGAATTTATTTCGAATTGAGTAAAATTTGTTAAACAAAATTTGATTTAGAAAATAACTAGATTCGCTCGAATGTATTTTTAAAAGGGTGTCGTTTTAATTTGAAAGAAAGTCAACAAAGATTGTGATCCTTATTAGTTAGGATACTATCTTGTCAATTCTCCAAATTAACAAAATTGCCTTAAAATTTGTTAAAATCAAAATATGGTGACAAATAACAAATGTGATGGAGGCAACAGTTAAAAAATATGAATGAGTTTAAAGAATTAAATAATAGATTCCATATTAAAATATTTACATATTTATTTATTTATTTATCTAAAAAGGAATATTATTTAAAAGAGTGTCATTTCGCATGAACAATCATCGAGAATGCATTTTCCATGTAATTGGGAGACTTTTTCATTAATTCCTCGCACAAAATAACATTGCATTATACTTTAAATATCGAAAATAAAATAAGAATAAAACGAGATAAAATAAAATAAAACCAAAAAATAATAAAGGAATAAAACCAAGATAATAAAATAAAAAGAAACATCATGAAGCAAAAACAATCGAATATAAAAAAGGCCTTTTGTGTGAAAAATCCTCGAAGACATACTTCCCTTGTAGTTGGAAGATGTCTTCATAGATCTCCCTCACATCGAAATTTAACTTTCATAAATGTAAGAGAAATATCACGACTTATAATAAAATAAAGTTTGAATCGATATATATACATATAATATGAAGGCATGTGCAAAAATGAGCAGTGACCATAGTGGGAAAATAATAAAAAAGACAATGATTAAATGGCTGGGTTAATAAACATTAATCAAGGATCTAATAAAACATAAACAAAATAAGGACCAAACATGCTATAAATCCATAAATATTGCTATTTTTAACTAGGGGTAGTAGTATTATAAAATCAGCAAGTTCGATTTTGAATCTAAGATATAAAGAAAGCGTCAATTCTCTACTAACATAAATATGGGACTAACATGAATACTTTATAAACTAACGGCCAATATTAAAACACTGCATAAATATGATACTAAATAAATAGGGCTAGAACAAGAACAATGAAAAGTAAAGAAATTAAATATAAACATATATTTAATTTAACTCATGCACCTATATACGTAGAATTAAATATAAACATATATTTAATTTAATCGTGACTAATAACAAGATATATTAAATGCTAACCTAAATTAATACTTATATTTTAAGTACGATAAAAATAATAATGAAGCATATAAACCATTACAAGAATATATGGAAGTCTAATAATGAACTAATGCCAATAGTTAGAAATTGCAATAGAAAATAATAATTGAAAAGGAGAAATCAAATTGAGGCCCAGACTAAATATAGTGTCTACACTTATCATTATCGTAAGATGGCCCTTCACATTTTCTTATGATCCGAACGGTAAAAAGATGTATCTTGATAAAAAAAAAAACATATATCTCAAAATCATGTCGACCGATTGATCATTGCAAACGAATTGAATAACAAATTTGGCAATTTTGTGAGACATCCAAGTGTACATATAGAGAGGAGAAAAAGAGGGTCATTTCAGTGATCGGAGTTAACTAGAAGAGTTATCGAAAAATGATGATGATTCGAACGTTGGTGGTTGTTGGTTCGTGTGAAAACAACAAATTCAACTCTTGATAAATTTATAAAAATACGAGTAAGTGACAAATAAAGAGAACAAGAGAATCACACTAGTACTGTTTCGACTGGAGATGATGTCGATGACAACCGAGTTAGGCATGGACAAAGGAATGCCTAGGTTTCATTTGAGAAAGAAAAAGACAATTCAATCATTTTGCATCTTACAATTTTTATTAAATTTAAATAATAACAACGTCAGAAAATATTGTTCACATCATTCAAACTTTAACTTTCTAATAACCAAATCAAAACATAAACTGAAATTTAATATTAAAAGATAAACTGAAATAGTTCATCATGCAAAACAGCTTAGCGTTTTGTGGGCATGTTTTTGTGTCGGAAAAGGAAGAAAAAGGCAAGAGAAAGCAAACAAAAAAGAATGCCATGGAAATACTTCTCCAGCAGATCATAGCAGAGTTATAGGTTTGGCAAACTTTCTCGTGACCTATACTAATTAAAGCATAATATAATATAAATATTTAATAGAATGAGCATGATATGTAAAAATATACAATCATTATGTAAATAACACATATAAAATTTTACTATTTATATTTAAAATTTCGTAATTGTTATTATTAATAATATAATTTTCAAGATTTAAACGTGTGTTCTCCTCTTGATAATACAATATACATGACCACTATATCAAGAATTTATTGATAAACTATCGGATTTATCTCAATTCGCGAGAAAATATCAAATTTTTTTGGACAAATTTTAAATCTAATTTTAATTTTATCTAAAAGAGAGGGAAAAAGAGTCTAGACTCCAGAATCCATGTTTAAAAAAAATATAAAAGAATAATGATGAATAGTTTGACCAACTAATCAAACGTGCTTACTCGTGAAAATATTAAAAGTATCCTTATAACAATGTGTAAAAATATATGAATACGATATAAATATATGATTTTAATAAATTTATTTTATATAATTTTTAGGATTATAATATAAATTATTTGAAATGTGTTTTTTTTAACAAAATGAGATCTTTCTTCATGCTTGATAAAAAACAAATTTTGGAGTTTGTGAATCCCGTGAACTTAGGGACCCCATTGTCAAGTTTTCTTCCAATATGACACTTGGACAACGAGGCTGAACTTTTTTCTTTTTTATTTTAATATTGTTTCTTTTATTTATTAAAATTGATACTTCGGACCTTAGTAATCTTTTCATCAGTTTCCCGATACTATTGCATAAACCTTCATAGACAATCGTTTCTCTTATTGTATATTAACGTATGATCCAAATGTATATACGAGTTCCAAATAATAAAATCTAAAACGGTATTGTTAAAAAATTATTAAGCCATCTTAATACTAATAAATTATAATGTTATTTTTCTTAAATTTTTTAAATTTAAATCATTGTATTGTAGGGTGTAAAAACATTCATTATCAACTTGTTAAGAGCTTCTTAATATATAATATCTTATAATCATTCCGGACTAATAAAAAATGATGTCGTCAAATATCATGTCTTGATTTAATTCGACACGAATAAAATATACTAATACAAAATTTGATAAGAAATAAAGCAAGAGTAAATGTGAAAAATTGTGGGGAGGAGGGCATATATAGATTGTAATCATAGAAATAATCCAAAACCATTATTGAAAGAGGGAATGCTGCCCGTTTTACGTCTCTTTCTTGGGACAATAGCATGGCCCGACCAAGACAAAACCTACATGTGATTTTTTTAAATTATTTTTTCACCTTTTGGATTTTGTGTTGTTCCATTTTTACCTTGTTTATATTAATGGACTTTTGTATATTTTTCATTGTATTATTAATTATATTTTTCTTGAAATTATTATCATTCACGTGATGAAACAATGAAAATCTTATAAACTTTTTTTTTATAATGATAATACTCAAATTCATGTGAATATATATTTTTTTGTGAATTGAACATGAGATATAATTACTTTTTTACTAATGAAAAAAATTATTAAATTAAAATAGAAAATATAGATATAGAGAATGAGATAAATATTCAATCGAGATCCTAAAAACACCAAATTATATCTTAAGTAATCTTAAAATTTAAAGGTGTAATGTTAAAAATTCACATTCAACATTAGATAAAATAATCATCTCAATATATACATATTTTTAAAATATTTTGTTTTAGAACAAAATATCTATTGTTTGGGTGGAAAGCTTTAATTCATTAATGATTAACATTTGTCGTTGATACGATAAATCTTATATTTCTAAAATAGTAACTTGATATATATTATTCCATTACTTTAAACATCCGACTTGTATCACATAATTATTTTATCATGGGTATTAAGTCAAGTTATTTTGGAGAATATAAAAAAAATTATTTATAGGTACTATTATTATTATTCTGAAATATTGTTTATAGGTATTATGAATATTAATAATTTCATCGTCAACTTTATTATATATCATGCAATCTTTGTTTCCAACAACTAAAATGGCAAATCCAGTTTCAACTCACACTTATCTACTGTTGTTATCAACTTTCCTTCACAGTGTTCATCCTTCACACCAGATTCAACCATCTCAATTCAATGCCCTCAGAGAAATCCAGCAATTTCTCAATTACCCATCACTTATCAGCATCTTCAACAACACCTGGGATTTCTGCAACCTCGAACCATCGCCATTGTTCACTGTTATTTGCTACGAAGATAATGTGACCCAGCTTCATATCACCGCCAACAATGGCGATTTTCCGCCATCTTTGCCCCAGAATTTCTCCATCGACGCTTTGTTTTCCAGCATTTCTTCTTTACAGAATCTGAAAGTTCTCTCTTTGGTCTCTATAGGCTTATGGGGTCCTTTACCTGCTACTATCGGTAAGCTTTCTTCCATGGAAATACTCAATTTAAGCTCGAATTACATCAACGGCTTCATCCCTTTGGAACTTTCGTATTTGAAGAATTTGGAGACTCTTGTTCTTGATCATAATGAGTTCACTGGTCAAATTCCGAGTTGGATTAGTTCTTTTAATGATTTAGCTGTGTTGGGTTTAAGAAACAATTCACTCTTTGGGCCTCTTCCAATCTCCGTTTCAAGGTTGGAAAACCTTCGAGTTTTGGCTATGGCGGATAATCATTTGTACGGCGAAGTACCCAATCTTCAAAACTTAACAAATCTCCAAGTTCTTGATTTAAAAAACAACAAATTCGGACCAGATTTCCCAGTTTTGAATCCCAATGTCGTCACTGTTGAACTCCGAAACAACAGCTTTCAATCCAGCGTTCCATATGAAGCATTAACCTCTTATCTTCAACTTCAAAAGCTTGATATCTCCATTAACACATTCATCGGACCGTTCTCGTCATCTCTCTTCGCATTGCCGTCGATTGAATACATCGATATCTCCGATAATAAACTCACCGGAAAACTGCTACACAACACGACTTGCAATGAACACCTTGTGTTTGTTAATTTGTCTTCCAATCTTTTGACCGGTGATTTGCCGGAATGTCTGCAGCAACAAAATAATTCCGAGAAAAGGGTTGTTTCGTACGGTGGGAATTGTTTTTCCAAAGAAGAGCAAGATCAACATCCTTCGAATTTCTGCCATAACGAAGCATTGGCTGTTAAAGTTATGCCTCAGAAGTTAGAGCACGAAGAAGGTAAAGCCATGGGTGTTGTTGGGTCAAGTTTAGTGACAGGAATCGGTGGATTAACGGTGATTGTTGGTTTGAGTTACTGGGTTTTCCATAGAAGAAAGAAAGGCGCCGCCATGAAAGGAGCCTCAACAAGGTTGATAATAGAGAAACTTTCAACAGTTAACACAGTCAAGTTATTATCTGATGCAAGTAAGATCCTTATTTCATCATTTATTATGTTATAGTATATTTATTTTATAAATTATAAATTTATAATTCTTTATTAACACATAAGTGTAAATATATAATCAATAAATTATTTATAAATTTGAAGTTTTTTTTATATTTAGTTATGTTAATTATTTTTTATAAAAATATTTAAATTTTATATATTTACATAAAACATATATAATTATTATAAGTTTAATTTTAAAAATGAAAATATATATTGTATATTTATTTTAATTGATATATTTTATATATTATAATATTTAAAAAATTAAATATCATTTAAATATAAAATATAATTTAATTTATAACATTATGTTTAAAATAAGGATAAATTAAATCTTATCAATTGATCTTTAGACATTATATCGTTTATACTATTAAACTTTTAATTTTTACAATTTAACACTAAACTTTGGTTTTGACTTCAATTATGTCATTGGAATGTTAAATTTTAACGGCACGATGACATAGAAAGATCTTTTTATCATTGTGATGGCCTGGACAAAATAACGTCATTTTGATATGATTATTGATGTCCAAAATGATGTTGTTTTAAAAACTAAAATTTAGGGTGTATCAAATTTGCCACTAAAATTTAAAAAAGTTTAGTTTTAACATTAAATTCTTTCAACTGTCATTGGCATCCAATCGCTGCCCATCATCGATCATCTTTCACAGCAAGATTGATATCAAAATATTCGCATTTCAATCATCTTTTTTATTTTCCTAGGGTTGATTTTTTTATGAAATTCACTCAAAATTAAGGAAAATCCATTTAAAGGTTTGACGTCCTAATGCTTTGATCTCCTTCGATTATCGTTGATGAGAGTAGTTTTGGAATATGTTGTTCATCTTATCGAAATAATGCCTCTTACAGTAAGGATTTCTGAACAAACACCCCAAACCATTATAAATAGTAGATTTTTTTGTTTATATATATATATTTTTTTAATTTTGAATGGGTTTCATGGAAAACCAATCCTAAAAAAATAAAGAGGAGTGAAATACAAAAGTTTTGACACTAATCTTGTCACGAAAGACAACCAGTGATGGGCTGTTGATAGTGGCCGAAAAAATACAATGCTAAAAAGTCAATTGTTTAAAAGTTTAGTGGCAAAATCGATGTATTCCTAAAGTTTAGTGTCTAATGTGATTTTAGGCATCAATAGCCTCACCAAAATGATTTTGTTTTGTCCATGTCATAACATAGTTTGGATTTTAACGGTCCGGTGGTCATTTCAAAATTAAAGTATAGTGTTATAATTGGAGAAACTAAAAGTTTAATAGAATATACAATATACCGTCTAAAGTTCAGTGATATTTAATATAATTTACCTTTCAAAGAATCATGCATCTTCTCAAAAACATATTTTAACATTAACATTAAGCACATAAATCTTAAACTAAACTTTTTGAAAATATTTTTCACATTATTTTTTAGAAACCTTTTTATTATTGTTGATTGTTGTGTATTTATTACATCGACTTGAGGCGAAGATAAAATATTTTAAAATAAAATAGTTATATTGTATATTATGTCTAATTATATATTTAAATAAGAATAATTTAAGAAAAATGAAGAATTCGAAAAATACCATGTGACTTTTAGTGATCATTTTCTTGAATTTGTAGGGTACATATCAGAAACAATGAAGATGGGAGCCAACCTTCCAACTTATCGTGCCTTTGCTTTGGAAGAACTAAGAGAGGCCACTGATAATTTCACTCATTCAACCATCATTGGCGAAGGTTCACTTTCTCAGGTATACTTACATATTATTTGTCTTAATGATACTTAAAAAAAAATTCTTGGAAAAATGATACTGTTACATTAATGCATTATTGTTAGTTTCATACGATTTAGCAAGAATTATCTTTTAACTTCGATGAAAAAAATGTCAGATTTACAGAGGAAAACTTGCAGATGGAACAGCCATTGCCGTTAGATGTTTAAAGATGAGAAGAAAACACAGCCCCCCGACATTGACTCAACACATTGAGACGATCTCGAAACTCAGACATAAGCATTTGGCTAGTTGCATTGGACACTGTTTTGAATGTTGCCCTGATGATTCAAGTGTCGGCATCATATATTTGGTATTTGAATACCTTTCAAATGGCACCTTGAGAAGTTCCATCTCTGGTAAGTCACTTTCAAATGTTACTCGAGCTCAGATGTAAGTGTTAGACACGAGGATATGTGTTTGATACATATATGGTCGATTTTCGTATATGTTACTTGATGTTTGATATGTGTTAGTTACAAATTTGTCTGACAATTGTATTCGTATATCTATATCTAAATATGTATCGGACACGAAACTTGGAATGTCTAACAAAGAAGTTTTGCAGGAGTAGCAGGGCAAAGGCTTAATTGGGCACAAAGAATAGCAGGTGCAATAGGGATAGCAAAGGGGATTCAGTTCCTTCATACAGGGATGATACCTGGAGTTTTTTCAAACAATTTGAAGATTACAGATGTTTTGTTGGATCCCAATTTTCATGTCAAGATTTGCGGTTACAATCTTCCTCTTTTAGCTGAAAATGGAGGAATGGTATGTTCGTCAACCTGTTTTTCTTTTCTTTTTTTACATTTATTTTAAATTAAAAAACAAAGACATTTATGTTAAGAGAGTGTTTTAAGTGTCGGATACAAATATGTATTCGGTTATACAAGAAAACTCGCTGATAGATTAACAATTTCAGGGTGGATCCATTGGACTTAAACCAAATGTTCGAGTAAGGTACATTCTTCATTCTAAACCTTATAAATAATTATATCATGATTATGATATAATCTTTGTTTTAAGTGAATTTATTCTTAATCATCTCGGGCATGATTGAAAGAAATTTTATCACATAACTCTTAAAAATTGCAGAGCAAATGAGGAGGAAAAGGATGATATCCATGACTTTGGTGTAATCTTACTGGAAATTCTTGTTGGAAGGCCAATCATTTCCCAAAATGATGTCATGGTCGTCAAAGACATTGTGAGTTTCTTCTGTATTTTTACGATAACATTAAACACGAACGATTATACAATACAGAAAATGTAAATCGTTGAACATAGAAATTGAATTCATTTTCTATTAAATATATAAGGTTAATGGTTGGTACTATTACTGTACTTTTGTGTGCAGTTACAAGTGAGCAACAAGATGGATGATACAGCTCGAAGAAGCATTGTGGATCCAACGATTATCAAAGAATGCTCGCCGGAGTCGTTGAAGACGGTGATGGAGATATGCCTGAGATGCCTATCCAATGAATGGACCGATCGGCCTTCGATCGATGATGTCCTTTGGACTTTGCAGTTCGCTGCACAACTGCAGGATCCATGGCGACTCGATTCTCATCATGTTCATCAACAATCTGTATCATTGCCTTTATAGTTAAGATTCACACTATCATTGAACAAACTCGAATAATTTACGAGTAAAAATGTCTCATTACCGTCTTGCAACATAACTGCATATTATAATCTCGGAATCGCATTTTACTAATCAATTTAACGTTCGTGACATTATCAACTTTCTTAAAACACTACTAAGTTCACATCTACAATAACGACGATATGTCGCATACCGATCACGACATTCACCACCGCATCCGCGACTAAACCCGTGATCATGATTTCAAACTATATTCTAGTGAATTGAAGTTAGGGAAAATGGGAAAAGCTATTGTTGGTGAAGAGAAGAGAGGAGAACGTCTTGGAGTAAACTGTCTCTTTGCATGGCAGCTTTGAATTATTCAAAAATGTGACCTTTCCATCACTGTTTACATCAAATGATAACTTTCCAGGCTCTGTAATATTTGGGGGAAGACAGTCATTTGTTATCATGTAATGAAGCAGAAAACAGCAATTGCAGCAATAAAAGTAATGAAGTTCTCCTTTACTTGGCAAATTATCTTATGGAAAAGCAGTAAGAACGTGAAATTCTTAGTAAAATGCTCCTTTGATCCTTGAAGAAGCATTTTATGGAAAAGATTGCGTCTTCGGGAATGTACTTTGAATAAGCATTTTAGTTAATTTTTCTTGTGCTTGTTGCATGGTATACATATAATGCTTCAATGGAGTTTGATTGAATGTATCATCGGCTTTGCCTTTTTGTTGTATGTACTATTTTCTTTTTCAGAGAGGATTTTGATTGTTAGTTTTGGCATTAAACTGATTAGGGTGTTTTCGAGTTCGGGTCAAGGTCGGTGTAAGTATATGTCTTGCTTGCTGGGTTTTGGTTGGGTCAAATTTGACCTAAAATTTTGTACAATTACATAGCATGAAACTTTAATTTGTTTCGCTGTAAAATTTTGATTTTAGTTCAATTATACACATGAAACTTTGATTTTACTTCAGTTATACACATTATAAAAATAAATACATCCATTTATTTTTAATCTTGGATGGTAAAGTACATAAATGATCTCCGACTATATAATATTATTTTGTTGAGTCACCGAAAATTAAAAGTACAAAGTGATCCCTCGACTATAAGACGTTGCTTTGTTAAATCCCCGACTATTTTTAATCTTGGGCGTTACTTTGATTTTACTTCGGTTACACACATTTTAAAAATAAATTCATCCATTTATTTTTAATCTTGAATCCTAGACCTCCATAGGAATATCTTAATTCTTTGCAGGCCTTGGTATTTGGCAATGGTCTGCCAGATTCTGTCCTTTGCTCCTTCCTGGTATCCGGTTTGGAGATCATAAGTCGACATGACCGTGAACATGCGGTTAGGTGTCCATTTCCATCCTGGGTTATCGGTAGTTTGACGTTGCCGTGGGGGCATCGTGGCCACTAGTCTGTGCATTACATATTTCGGTAGTATTGTTTCAAGAGCTGGCCACCTCCATTGGCCACATTCATCAACCATTCCTGCAATGGTTGTAAACGGTAAGGATGATGCTGTAGCCTGGTTCTCTATATGGTTAATTATCGGACCTAAATCACTCAGCTAAGGGTCTCTCTAAAAGTATACCCATTTTCCATCTCCAACCATCCATGTTAGGTTTGATCGTACCTCCTTCCATACAGTACCGACTCTTCTCCATAATTGGGAGCTGTTCTTCCTGGAGATGTCCCCAGGTACTTTGTCTAACCACTTATACTTGTTGCGAAGTACTTGAGCGCATAAGTGGTTTGGTATGAGTACTAAGTTATAAGCAATCTTCATCAGAAATGCGTTGTTTTGTTTCTCCAAGTTCTTGAATCCTAGCCCTCCGTCCGATATAGGAGTTCGTATCGTCTCCCAAAGAACTAAATTAACACCATGTTTTTCCTCCGTTTTGGCCCATATGAATCTTTGGATAATCTTTTCGATTTCCTTACATATACCTTTCGGTAATAGCGTCGATTGCATCGAATAGCAAGGGATTGCCGATAGCACTGATTTGGCCAAGGTAATCCTTCTTGCTAGTGACAAATTCTTGACCATCCATCCTGATAGCTTGTCGCGTACTCTTTGTACCACACATTGGTAAGTAACCTCTATTATGGTTTACCCTCGATTTTTTTTTCTGATATGGCCTCTTGGGTGTGTTCTTGGATATGACTTGCATCAAGTCTGGGAGGGCTAGGTGGCAAGTTCAATGAGCCGTAACATAAAATTTTATGTCCATTCGTATTAGCGACAACATGTAACAGTAGAGTTTGGTTGTAGAAGTTAGGAGTGTGTGGGAAAATAGGTGTTAAGGACTAAATTGGGTATTTTACTAATTTAAGAAAGGGTTATCTCCCGTTACTGAGCTAAACGGAAAAGGACCAAAAAGATAAAATCGACAAGTTTGAAAGTTGAGTGATCTAAAGAGAAATATACTAATTGTCAGACAACTATTTTTGTAGTTTACTTTTTTCCTTATATTTTTAACCAAACCTAAACTATCGACCGATAATCTTCTGTTCCTCGGCCTCAGGTTCTTCTAACTCTCCCTCTCTCATTTTTCTTCAAAATTTTCAATCTTTTTTTTTTGTGAGTAAAAGTAGCTTGTTGCTTTGTCTATAGAATTATAAGAACTCATTAATTGTTGTGCATTTTTTTGCCATATTTTCAGCTCATTTATTGCTGATGAATCACAAATTCCAAGCTTTCCATGAAAGTTTCTTCTTCAATCTTCAGGAAGCTCTTATTCATCGCAAAAAGCCCATTCAGGAAGATTCCTAGTAAGAATTTGTCTTCATTTTCTTCATGTCTTTTAGAATCCCAACATTTCTGCACTCAACACTCTGAAGAATGCAACAATCCCATGAGTAGGATCAAATCCCTACTCTCAAAACGAGGCTTCGATATTAACCCTGAGAGTCTACACGCCGTTGATTTGAACGAGTCGAATTTAATTCGGATTTTGACTCATTTATTCAATGAAAGTTCGAATGCTGAGCTTGCTTTGCATTTCTTCAAGTTGTCTGAGTATTGTATTGGATCATTGCATTCGCATAAATCGGTTTGTAAAATGATACATATATTAGTTTCCGGGAACATGAACCATATAGCTGTCGATTTTATTCTGAATTTAGTCAGAGATAGTGTTAGCAAAGAAGTTTCGGTGGATGTGTTGTTGAAACTCTTTTACGAGACTTATAGTGATAGAATGGTTTTTCAAACCGTATGTAGCATGCTTGTTCATTGTTATATTAGGGAAAACAAGGTTAATTCTGCTTTTGAATTAACATGCCAAATGAAGAGTTTTGACATGTTTCCCTCGGTTGGCGTTTGTCATTCACTGCTTAGAGCGTTGTTAGGGTTGAATAAATTGGAGTTGGCGTGGGATTTTCTCGATCAAATGATGAGGCAAGGGATTCATTTGAATGTATCAATTGCTACTTTGTTTATCGACATGTACTGCAAAAAAGGCCACCTTTTATGTGCTTGGAAATTGCTGATGGACATGAAAATCAACGGGATTAAACCTGATGTTGTTGCATATACTGTCATAATCAATTCCCTTTGTAAGATGTCTTGTTTAGGAGAAGCAACTTCTATTCTGTTCAAAATAGCGAGATTGGGAGTTTCTCCGGATTCAGTTTTGGTTAGTTCCGTTGCTGAAGGTTACTGTAAAGTTGGAAGACCAATGGAAGCAATGAATGTTATAAACTTCTTTAATGTTAAACCAAATATTTTTGTTTACAATAGTTTCATCGCAAAGTTTTGTTCAGAAGGTAACATGGTAAAAGCTTCTCTGATCTTTCGAGAGATGTTTGAGTTCGGGTTGCTTCCAGATTGTGTCAGTTATACTACTATAATTGGAGGCTATTGTAAAGATCGGGACATGAATAGAGCTTTTCAATATGTTGGGAAAATGTTAAAATGTGGAATTAACCCATCTGTGACCACGTACACTTTACTCATTGACGCTTGCTGCAAATCCGAAGACTTGGAAATGGCAGAAAATTTGTTTCATGAGATGATGAAGGAAGGTTTGGTACCCGATGTTATTACATTTAACACATTAATTGATGGATATGGAAAAATGGGTCACTTACACAAGGCTTATATGTTTGTGGATATGATGAGATCAGCCGGCATTGCTCCCGATGTTACGACCTATAACATTATTATTGATAGCCTAATTAAAAGAGGATTTACGAATGAGGCGAAAGATATTCTGGATGAGCTTGTCCGAAGGGGTGTTTCTCCAGATACAATGACATTTACCAATATCATAGATGGGCTATCCAAAAAAGGGGACTTTGAGGAAGCATTTCTTGTATGGTTTTACATGACTGAATGCGATGTGAAACCTGATGTCTTGACTTGCAGTGCTTTACTTAACGGCTACTGCAGGAAAAGACGGATGGCAGAAGCTAATGCTCTGTTTGTTAGGATGCTTGATATTGGGTTGAACCCGGACCTGGTATTATACAATACTCTCATTCATGGATTTTGTGGCATCGGAGACATGGACAAGGCATGCAACTTGGTTGAAATGATGATTGGAAATGGTATCCTACCTAATAAAGTTACTCATCGAGCATTCGTCCTTGGGTTTGAGAAAAAGTGGGTCAAGAATCCTGAAGAAAGTGCAGCTTTGAAACTGCAACAACTTCTGCTGAGACATGATATCCATTTCAATGTCAATGATTGTATAACTTTTCCATAACTTTTCCTCTGAGGTGCAACACTGCCTCTGAGGATTCCCTTCAGCTGTATTAGCTGTAAGATTGTCTTCATTTCATGTTTCTTTTATTGTATGCTTGATTTAGCCAAATTAAGTTGGACTTTCCTTAGGCATTTTATTTGTCATACTTTATTGTCATTTTGGAATATTTTTCTGATTACCTGCTCAATCTATGCAATCTTACAGGTGGTATTGCTGGTATGACTTGGTCTTCTTAACAGAGCTTATCTGCAGGGTGTTAACTTTGCTAACTAGTGATCATATGACTGGACACTCATGAGTATGTGTGCTTACCAGTGGTCATATTTTCAGATATCAGATGAAGAGTTATCGGATATGAACTTGATTTTTGGCAGACCCGAGTTTAAGGTATATGTGTTCCTTATCTGTCCATTAATGCTGCTAAATCATATTATGCCATATCTATGTTGCTCTGACTCTTCTTTTTGTTTAAAGCTTCTGTGTTAAGATATTCGGACATGAATATGGGGATACAATGCTTTTAGTACACTTTAAATGCATGGAAAAACTTCAAGACAATTGAATATACCCTTGTTGGACGCATTTCTGTATCTGCACTCGCACTCAAACCCGAGTAACAGAGTTGCACATGCATGCATACATTCAATTTCCTGACCAAATAACCTTTGAATTTTCATACATCATGGAGTCTTTTGATGTTTTCATGCATGCATACACATACATATTCACATTGAATGTATTCTTTGTTCATAATTTTATCTGCTTTAGAAAACTCGAGACACCAATGAAGATTTAGTGATGAGAGTATAGTTGGCTTCAGAAATAAATCATTAGCTATTGGTTACTATCTTTGTTGCTCTAACTCTTCAGTTTTCTTCATGTTCCCATGTGTGACACATTAGGACATGAGTATGAGGATGTGAATATGGCACTTCAAATACACGAAAAACTTAAAAAAAGTTAAAGATATCTGTGTCGTATTACGGCTGCATGGCTGTACCTCACAAACCTGAGTCTGACTAATGTAGGTTACTACCTTTAATGAGGATATGAGCCAGAGGGAAAGAGAGGTTGTGGGACCCTCTTCTTAAAAACATAATCTTTTTGTAATCAGTTCTTTTTCTTTTGTACTCATGAATGCTTATAATGTAATTCAGGTAACTTCAGGGTGTTCATCTTAAAAATGCAGATGTTCTTTAAAACTTGTTGAAGATATATGGCAGCTAGTGAAAATGGTCCTTTGATTTGAACTCTCTGGTTCAAAATATGTGCTCTGAACAATGGCATTGCAAGTTCGAACTTGTGAGTTTGTTTTCCTTGCCTCTCTCTTTGAGAATTAATGCAATCTTTTTTATAAGCATGGTGGAATTCTAATTGGTACTCGTTTGATCATTTTCTGAACGTGCATATGTTGCTTATAATAATAGTTATGTTGCTCCGACCTTATTTTTCTTGAAATACTCGTCTCTAACTCATTTTAGACATGAGCATAGGGATGTGACTTTTCAAATACCCTCCAAATATATGGAAAAACTTCGAAAAAAATTGGAGATACCCATGTTGGAAACATACCTACATTCGACAATCACACTCGAGTCTGAGTAACAAGAAGATATTACTTCTAGACCCAACATCCTTTTCCATGCCAGTGGTGCTAAATCAATATCAATGAATGATTTTATACCAAATTCCTAGATGCAACATTTCTGATTCTACCATGTTGTGAAATTTAGCTTATTTCTCTTTATTCTTTTCTTCATTCTTATTTCTCAATTGGTCATCTTGGAGTTTTGGGAAAGACTAATCTAATCATGGAGGTGGTTATTTTGATTGTTTGCCGCAACTGTTTTATGCATTTTGTTTGTGTTTTGATTAGGTTTGCGGTTGCTCGAGCTCTGGTTATTTGCGGATGCAAAGACGGAAATTTCCAATGGTTGAAGGGGTTTCTTATCTTACAGTGTATGAAGACGAGAATGATTTTAATGCTAGGTTTTCGGAACATTTTATCAAGTTGTTTTAGTTAGTCTCAGATAAAGGAAAACCGAACCAGCCGACCGGTTCCGTAAGGTCGAAAATATCGATGGTATAAGGGATTTCTTATGTTACGGTACGAAGATGTGAACGATTTTCGTCCAATAAGGTTTTTGGAATGTGCTAGTGAGTACAGTTGTCTTGTTTCACCGGTGAAAATAGCCGGCGGGATCGGACGTACAGATCGGTTCAATCGGGAAGCAATGTATCTGACAGTAGGATTAATATTTGATGTATCTGATAATATACAATTCTATGTACCCGTCGATAAATTATATGATGATACAACCTCATAGAGGTAATTTCACCGTAAATGTTAGTTTGATATTACTTTTGGAAAATATTGAAGAAGAACTACTTTTTGAAATGTTTGATTTAAACTTAAAGTGTTTGAGGTTGTTGTCAAAAGTACTTTTAAGTAGGTAAATTGATGGTATAAATTGAGATAAAGAATTGATGATATAAATGAGAAATTTTGTTCAAAAATACTTTTATACAAATGGAAAAGTTAGAAATTTCAACTTTTAAAAAAATACTTGCTCTGGAAAACACTTTTTGGTATACAAAGCTACATGTATTTTGTTGCTTTGTGTTTCAAAAGTACTTTTGAAAAACAATACAAAATCGAGTTTAAGTAGATGTAAGCTATACCTGCAACCTGAACTAAGATTCAATTGATAAAATTGTACAACTTTTTTGGCAATTGAAAATGCACATTAATAAACTAAAAATTAAAAACATTTGGACCCCAAAAGAGAAAAATCCACGCTTTATGGGCCTTTATGAAATAAGAGAAAATTATTGGGATATTTATGCAAAAATAAAAGAAACATTAGAGATGTAGACATGAGCCGTTGAGACGAATACGCGTTGCAGAATAAAACGGGAGCCCTGTAAACAATACGCCGCCGTTTCCATATGCAATCCTCACCATATATGCGTTTTCTTTTTCGGCTCTTATTTTTTTAGAGGAAAAAAAAAAAGATGACCACCCCGGTTTGCCCATTCGTGAAAGCGACTCGACCGGACGACACTGGTTCTGGCAAAAAATCCAGTGTCGGCGGCAGCGAAGCGGGGAGGAAAGAATCCGGTGACACCGCCACCGTGTCTCCGAAATGCCCTTTTGGTTACGATTCCAACAATTTCAAGCTTGGTCCTCTCAGTTGTATGATCTGCCAAGCACTTCTCTTTGACTCCACCAAATGCATCCCTTGTTCTCATCTCTTTTGCAAGTAATAATCAATTATCCCCCCTTTTCTATTTCTTTATTTTTTTTGGTTTTCCC
The DNA here is from genome assembly GCF_006381635.1 of Hibiscus syriacus. Lineage (NCBI taxonomy): Eukaryota > Viridiplantae > Streptophyta > Magnoliopsida > Malvales > Malvaceae > Hibiscus > Hibiscus syriacus. Next base: position 240,423 of record NW_024062618.1, on the reverse strand, counting down.
CCTTATTTAACTCCATAATTGACCCCCTTTTCTGAAATTTTCCCCTCCTTCTAATGCCATGTTACTTAGACTCGGGTGTGTTGGATTCAGTATGTCTGATGGGTATGATTTGGTTTTTTCGTGTTATTAATGTATTTGGACGGTCATTGATCCTATACTACCCATGTTGAATATGCGTTGGGCATGAGTACTTCTAAGAATCCGGGCTCCAAAGATATAATAATACCTTTGTATTCCTTTTATAATCTGTATCTCTAGGTTTAAAGGTGTGTTGGATTTGGTATGTTCAAATTGGGTATGCAATTATTATTTTTTTTTTAAAAGTTCTTTTATGTGTTAGGATGGTCTTTGATCCCATGTACCCATGTTGAAATGCTTTGGACACGGTTACTTCGTGAAAAATGGACTTCACAACATATATCTAATAACTTTTGTTTTCCTTTCAGAGTTTGTATATCTCGGTTTAAGGATTGTCCATTATGTGGAGCTGACATAGAGAAACTGGAAGCTGACACCAATCTTCAAAGCATGGTTGACAGATTTATCGAAGGGCATGCTAGGATCAAGAGAGCACATGTTGGCATCGATAATGAAGGAGAGCAAGTCTCGAATGAGAATGACAGAAAGAAGGTAATTTACGAGGATGTCTCATTGGACAGAGGAGCTTTCTTGGTGCAACAGGCCATGAGGGTAAGTCCTGTGTTTGTTGCTTTATGTCTGTACTTCTAGCTGCCTGTTTCAATTATGTGAAATTAGTGTATGCTTGCTTTATATAGGCATTCCGTGCCCAGAATATTGAAAGTGCTAAATCTAGACTCACTATGTGTGCGGAAGACATCCGAGGTCAATTAGAGAAAATGGGCAACACATCTGAGTTGTGCTCGCAGCTTGGGGCAGTTCTGGGTATGCTTGGTGACTGCTGGTATGTTCTGGGACACGATTCTCTCCTGTCTCTTTATTGCATATGTTAATTTGCAAGCATCCATTACTAAATTTGCATTCGAGGTTTTAAGATGTTTAAGCTATGCTGCTGTGATTTATAACTCTGTGACTTCTATATCTCAAGACTTGCTCTAAACTTGAATATGAGATGTGTGAATCCTTCCTTGAGCTCTTTGTTATTTTGTACCATGTTACACAGGCTTGGGTTTGTGTTGGACATGGATATGCATTTGACATGGTTTTGTTCAATTTTTCCGAGATTTTCATGTATTGGGAATTTGGGAGTCTTTAGAGGATTATATCTCCGTACCTATGTCTCGATATGCCTCGGACATTAATATTTAGAGAAAAGGAAGAGTTGGTTTAACATGCTCTAGCAAATGTTTTGTTAGGCTCATGTTTTTTCAGAAGAATCTAATGAATTTATTTTACCATGGCACTTGTATGGAAGAATATCGAACTTTCTAATGACATGATACTACATTGAAAATAAAGAAACTTCAATTTAAATTTCTGAACCGTCATCTAGTGTCCCTATCCTCTTCTTTAAAAGTTGCATGACTGGCCGAGGCCAGGAACCCGGGACCAACCTGTAATTCAACTAAGGAAAGTTGAAGCATTCAAAAGCGACTTTAAATCTTAGAAATCATTGAGCTGAAGTCCTTCTTCCTGGCCTTAAAGTATGACTGAGGGTCTTTTACGATCATGAAGGAGAATCTTTATCGACCTTTGTATCGCAGAGATTCAACGACAGTTGAGGATGTTTAAACAGTTTCTTTGTGGAAAATATAACTGTTCTGTTCAAAAAGATTGCATTTATTTAAGAGTAATGTTTTTTAGTTGGATTGTGAAATAAGTTTGGGAGTTTATTCACTTGTTATTTATATAATAGTCTTGTTTATGCGGAGAAACAGAATATTTATGTGAAGATTAGCCTAATTTTAGTCTAGGAAACACGTACGTCTACATGCAAAATAGGCACGAGACAATATGGACATGATGATACCAGAATTTCTAAAATATTAGAGCATGGATAAGATAGGGCACAACATTGATAAGTGTATTTTAGGTGATAGTACACAATAAAAATGTAGAATTGATATTTTTTTATTTAAATATTAATAAGCAAATTACTTTCTTAGTTTTTATTTTAATTTTTTGAATTTAAAAACTTGAACTTTAAAGAAACCCATTTGAAACAAATTGCTCATTGTCAATTCCATATATGGGAGAAAGATTCACCAAAAAAAAAGGAAAAAAAAAGATGTAATTGAATTGCAAAGTACAATATCACGAGAATTAGGAACATCAATTAAATGATGAGAGAGAGGGAGAGAGAAGTTGTGAGAGAAAGGGCGGAAAGTAGTTTATTTTCTTATGGGATTTGGAAGGAGTTTGTGGATAATCTTAGTCGGAGAGTGTCAAGACGTGCGTTAAGGGAAATGTTCTTAGTTCATGGTCCAGTCCAGAGAGTCTATATTCCCAAGGTAACTAGAAATCCAAAATACATATTTTCCACTTTTGCTTTTGTGCAGTTTGGAAATGAGAATGGTTTGAGAAGGGCTGTAGAAAATCTTAATGGTGCAGTCATAGATGGGAGAAGGATCACGGTTGGAGTCGCAAGATACAAGGAATCCTGTGCATGGTTAGAGCGTAGTAAAAACGATTCAAAGAAGGTCGCATGTCCGACTTCTGCAGATATATCGAATTCAAATGAGCCAGATGGTGTTCATAGAAGTTTGAGGGATGACATATCGTATAAAGATGCATTGATGTCGAACAGGAGGTCGAGGAGTGTTCTGGAGATCAAGGATACGGTCGTTGATGCTCAAAACAAGGAAAAAGTCAGGAAAAACATCATGGAGATGCATATCTCATATGAGAGCTCGAGCTGGGGTTAAAAGATCATTGACGGGGATTATTAAGCATTCTTTTGAGTTAGAGTTAGTTCATAATGCCTTAGTAAATGAAGGCTATGACGTCCAGATTGTTAGATGGGGGTATGTCTGGAACTCTTGTGTAATAGTTTTTAATTCAGCTGAAGAAATGTCAGATGCTTGGATGAAGAAGAAAGATCTTCAATTCTGGTTCGATCGTTTAGAGCCATTACTGAATGATGAGGGTGTGCCATTGGCTTTTTGCTTGGTGGAGTTATTTGGGTTACTTCTTTTATGTTGGAATGAATCTTTCCTAGAAAGTTTAGTAGGGAGATGGGGGAGGGTGGTAGATATTCTTGATGACACTAAACAGAGGGAAGATCTTACAAAGGCAAGACTTTTAATTAGGGTGGCTAGCCCTTTTGATGTTCCAGACCAGATCACTATTGGATCATATGGAATATCTTTCAAAGTAACCATGAAGATTGGATCGACGAATGATGATACTATGTTTTTTTCCACAAATCCTCCGGTGGCCAGTTCCGATGAGGGACAGTTTGGAGCCTTTACGACTGAGAAAGAAGAGGACAAGGTTGGGTCAGAATCTGAGGAAGGCTCTGCCAGATCTGTAGAAGAAAATCGTCAGAGAGTGGATAGTTGGATGGAACAGGGTGCAGCTATCGGGTTTGGTGGAGTTGGTGGGGATAGGCGGTTTCCAAGAATTTCAAAAATTGGATCAGATATTAATGGAAAGTCAGATGTTCAGAATGGGGAGATTATCAAAGTGGGTGAGTTTGCAGGTTTTGAATTGAGAGATTAAAAAATGACGGCTGATGGGTCTGAAGCCCAATCAGAAGGAGATGAGCTTTTTGGGTCTAATGTAGGAAGGATTATTCCTGCTGGGCCAAGAATTAAAATAGATAAATTTGGGAAAATGGTTCAAGATCAGGTTTTGGCTAAGTCAGGATTTTACAGTAGAGAAGAAGAGGGGAAGAGGTCAGATTCAAAGATAATAGAAAAGGATGGTTTATGAGCTAAGGATCATGAGTTAATGGTGTTAGAGCCTTTCATTGATATCTCAGGAAGTAAAGTAAAGGGTAGACTGTTTTATAAGTCTGATAGCTCGTTAAGTATCAAAAGTGTACCGTTAGAGAAAAGGAAAATCGGAAGTTACAAAAGGGTCTACAAAAGGAGTAGAGGCAGAAAATATTGGCTGGGAAGTATCTTGAATTTTTAGCCTGAGAAAGAAAATGCCTTAATCGTCAGAGACTGGAAAAATATGAATTCCAGAGGTATTCAGCTGGATAGCTTGTCAGTGGATGTAGAGTTTCAGGGTTGTGAGGATGTTAATGATGTATTGAGTTCGGGGGATAAGAGTGTGGATAGGGTGGTCGAAGGATTGCAGTCTATGGGTGATAATCATTGCTTTGAATCTGGTGTGTTTATCAGGAGAGCTAGAAGACATTTGTTAAGGGAAGCTTTAGAAAGAGTGAGCATTTCAACAGCTTCCTCTTCAGGCTTTTCTGATTTATTGGAAGAAGCTTTAGCTACGTGGGAGGTAAGTAAGCTGTTGGGGATTTCCTTTGAACAAGGACAACAAGCCTTTTTGGATAAGATTATTGTTTTGGAAAAAGGCTTGAGGATGGACAAACAGGGGGATTTTACGGGGGGTCTAGATGGTTGATTTTTCTATGATTATGTTGAAGTTATCTATAATAACATGGAATGTTAGAGGTTTGGGTAGAAGTGAGAAAAAAAAGGGTTGTTCAGAGACTAGTCTCTAAATACCATCCTCAATTTCTTTGGTTGCAGGAAACGAAACTGGAGAAGATTCAAAGGTCTTTTATGAGAAGGAACGGGTTAAATTATTTGCAAGGGGTTATTGAGTCTCCTTCGGTTGGTTCGTCAGGGGGATTACTGTTTTGTTGGGATGATAATGTATTTGAGTTGCAAAATCAGTGTACAACCAGAAGATTTATTGCTATATCGGGGAGGTTTCGGGCAAATAATTTCAGGTGCAGAATCATTAATGTGTATGGGCCCTCGGTTGAGGAAGAGAAAGAAAGTTTTTTTAAAGAGTTAAGCACGCTCATTGGAGGACATTCTGAGCCTATTTGTGTTGGAGGGGACCTTAATGTTTATCTACATGAAGATGAGAAGATTGGTAGAGCCCAAAACAGGAATTCTATAGAGATTTTCAGTCGATTTCTTCTTAATACATGTTTAATTGATTAACCATTGAGTGGAGGTAGGTTTACTTGGGGTAATAACCAAGATTCCCCGACCTATGTTAGGTTGGACAGATTTTTGGTTGATAGCCAATTCTTGGATGGTTTTCCAGATTTAACACAATCGTTGCTGCCAAGATCATTGTCAGATCATAATGCAGTGATAATTGAGAATGAAGGTGTAAATTGGGGGAAAAACCGTTTAAACTGTTTAATTACTTGATGGATGAGGCTGGATTCGAGGATTTGGTCAGTTCTTCAATTCAAGAATGTAAAGAGATACAGAGGAATGCTGGAATTTTTAACATTCTGAAAAAAACCAAAACTGCCATTAAAAATTGGGCAGGGAAGAGAGATAAGTTTCCTAGAGCTTTAATTTCAGAATTAGAATTGAAGATTCAAAAATTAGAAGTGGAGGTTCAACAACAACAAGATGGTACTCATGATGAGAAAGCAACTGAGTTGAAGGACTTAAGGTCAGAATTATGGAAGTTGCATAAGATAGAGGAGCAGATTTGGTTCCAGAATTCTAGATCCAAGTGGGTAGAAGATGGGGACAGAAATACCAGATTCTTCCATACATGTGCTTCAGTTAGGAGGAAACAAAATGCTTTTAATGCTATTAGTAGCAGGGGTAAGGTTATTCAGGACCCAAATGTTATAAAGGCCACTGTCAAAGAACACTTCTTTAAGGCGTTTAATGACAAATCGACCTTAGAAGTGAAAGATTTTGGGTTGGATTTTTCCAGTATTTCTAGTCAGCAGAGGTTAAGTTTGGAGAAAGAATTTACTGAGGAGGAAATATGGGATACTTTAAAGTCTTGTAATAGCAATAAAGCCCCGGGGCCATATGGTTTTAATTTGGGTTTTTTCAAGAGATATTGGTATGTACTTAAAGGAGAGATTATGAAGTTCTTCCTTAACTTCTATTCGGGGAAAGATTGGGATCATGGCATCAATCATACTTTTATTACTCTTATTCCTAAGGTCTCTAACAGTGTTGATCTTGATGATTATAGGCCTATAAGCTTAGTTGGTGGATTATATAAGATCCTCTCTAAGTGCCTATCGAGGAGATTGAGGAGCTGTATTTCAGACTTAATTAGCCCAACACAATTTGCCTTCACCCAAGGGAGACAAATATTGGACTGTTCTTTAATTGCGAATGAAGGAGTGGATTACTGGAGGAAAAATGGTCTTAAAGGTTGTGTTTTCAAGGCAGATTTCAAGAAAGCTTATGATTCGGTTGATTGAGACATTTTGTTTCTAGTAATGGAGAAAATGAGATTTGGTTCCAGGTGGATAGTTTGGATCAGAAAATGTGTAACCACTGCCTCAGTTTCTGTTTTAGTGAATGGAGTTCCTATTAAGGAATTTCCAATGGCTAAAGGTCTTAGGCAGGGGTGTTCACTATCACCTTTGTTGTTTAATTTTATTGGAGAACTTCTCAATCTACTAATTTTAAAGGTTGTGGCATAGGGACTGTTTTCTGGACTGGTTATAGGCAGTAATTCGGGTGCTTTCAAATTATCTCATCTACAGTTCGCGGATGATCTCATTATATTTTGTGGGGCGTCTAAGATGCAGATTTTAAATGTTAAGAGGGTGCTTAGAGTGTTTCAAGTAGTCTCTGGTTTACAGCTCAACTTGAAGAAAAGTAAACTGTTTGGTGTGAATTTGAATGAAGAAGATGTTCAACAGTGGGCTAATTCTTTCGGATGTTCTGTGGGTTGTTTTCCCTCTGAATATTTAGGATTGCCTTTGGGAGCTAGTAGAAACTCTAAAGCACTTTGGAGTCCGGTGGTGAATAATTTTTCAAATAAATTAGCTGGGTGGAAGGCTTCTTCACTGTCTTTAGCAGGAAGGTTGGTTTTAATAAAGTCGGTTCTATGTTCGCTCCCTACGTATTATTTATCTTTATTTAAGATACCAACTTCGGTACTTAAATCTCTCAACTCCATTATGTCGAATTTCTTATGGGGAGGGGGAATAGGTAAAAATAAGAACACTGGGTTAACTGGCCGATTGTGAGCAAAATTCGAGGGGGGTTTAGGTGTTCGAAATCTTATGTTCATGAATAGAGCTCTTCTAGCAAAATGGCCTTGGAGGTATGCTAATGAAAGGGGGTATGTTTGGAGGGAATTCATTTGTTCTAAATACAATATGGATCCATCTTGGTTATTGTTTGACAGCAAAGTCCCACAAAGAGTATCTTGGATTTGGAGATCGGTGGTTAAGAATCACTTTAAAGAAGATAGTATTGGCTCTAAGTTTAGAAGTTTGTTTGCTTTTCGAGTTGGAGATGGCAAGGTGATTAGGTTCTGGCAGGATAGTTGGGCTTTGGATTATCCTCTTCTAATTATTTTCCCGCGATTATTTTCCATTTCCACAAATAGAATGGGCAAACTGTTTGAATTTGGGAATTATAGCTCTTCGGGATGGAGTTGGGATGTGCAGTTTAGAAGAAATTTAAATGACTGGGAAGTAGAGCAGTGAGTGAATTTGATGAATGCTATTTCCTCTGTTTCTCTATCTATGGAGTTTGCTGATGGGGTGATTTGGAAAGGTTCTGGAGATGGGGTGTACACTATTAAATCTGGCACCAAGATTTGTTCACCCATCAATTTGGATTCGGAAGAGATATTTTTGGAAGAAGATTATTTGGAGGGGTCAGATTCCACCTAGAGTGGAGTCCTTTATGTGGCAGGTGGTGTTAGGGAAGCTGGTTGTTAGGACAGAACTTGTTAAAAGGGGTATTCAAGGAATTGTAAACATTATGTGCCCTTTTTGCAAGAGGGAGGAGGAGTCTCCCTCGCACTTGTTTTTCACTTGTTCGGTGGTGTGGTCGATTTGGAACAAATTTCTGAATTTTTGGAAGATTAAGTCTGTTTTTCATGTTAATGCTAAAATCTTCCTACTAGCTTGGGCTGATTTGAAGCCTACCTCTACAATTTGGTCTTTTATTCCTGTGGCAGTTCTGTGGACTACTTGGAAAGTTAGGAATCATATTGTGTTTGAAGGGGGAAAGTTAGATTTGGCTGAGTATTTTTTCTTAGCAAGGTTTAGACTAGCTTCTTGGTTCCTTGCTAAGTACAAAGAGGTTTCTATTCCTAAGGATTCTCTGATTTCAGATCCCTCTTTAGGGGATTTGTGCTCTCTCAATTCTAATCAACTTGTAACTATATTGCCTTGGTCTCCTCCTCCTAAAGGTTTTGTAAAGTTAAATGTGGATGCTGCTACTACAAGAGATTGGAAGTAGAGTGGGATAGGTGGTGTGTTAAAGGACTCCTCGGGTCTGACTGTAAGTTCTTTCAAGGAATCTGCTGGTCCGGGTCCTCCAACTTATATGGAATTAAAAGCTATTCATAAGGGTTTAATGTTCTATGCGAATTTACGAGAGAGGAAGGGTCGTCTCATTATCGAAAGTGACAGTAAGGTGGCTGTAGACTGGATTAAGGAAGTGGATTTAGTTCCTGATGTTTATGCTTTCTTGATTAGAGATATTGTTCACAGGTTTAACGTTTTAGAAGGTGTTGTTAGATGGGTTAATAGGACAACAAACTTAGAGGCTGATGCCTTAGCTAAAGCAGGAATTGGCTGATTCTGTGTTTTTTTGGATTGGATGTTTTTTGCTGTTTAGAGCTTATTTGGTTTTGTAGGGGTGTATTAATGGTTGTACCCTATGTAATTGTATGGTTCAATAAAATCCTAAGGCACTCTTTTCCCCCTTCCGCTGATTAAGGAGATTACTTATAAGCTCCATTAATCAAGAGGGAGATTTTTAACGAGGTCTGAAATTCTTATAAAAAAAAAAAGAAAAAAAAAAGGAAGAAAGAATGAAGGAAAAGAAAACGTGTGTTTAGGTGTGTCTTAACCATGCTTTGATTATATCCATTTTTTTGACGTGTCCTCATGATGTGTATTTCCCACGTCAGAGCCATGTCTGTGTTGGAACACTTGGACACTCTTTAGACAGAACTGTCGTAAAACTCTCATTAAGACAACTGAACATGATATCTTTGTATTTGTAAGGCAATTGTTCGAATAAATCTGAACATTCGTGTCTTTTCTGCAGTCGAGCAATGGGAGATGCCGCCAGTGCAATCAATTATTTTGAGGAGAGTGTCGAGTTCCTCACGAAATTGCCAGCTGATGATCTTGAGGTTACAGCACCATATTTGCTTGTGATGCTTCCCTTGTATTCTTCAATAACGAGGCCACCATGATAATTTCCAAACTTACTTTTTGCAGATCACGCACACACTATCTGTTTCTCTTAACAAAATCGGAGACCTTAAGTATTATGATGGAGATCTTCAAGCAGCAAGGTCGTACTACTTCCGCTCATTGGGTGTCCGCCGTGATGTCATCAAGAATCATCCTGGTGTTGCCTCACAGGTAAGCAACTTGCTTTTTTCTCTTCCTTCCTGTATGAAGGGTTATTGACATATAGCTTTCTATATTCATTAAATGTTGAAATGGGTTAACTCATCCAAAAATTTATGCAAAAAAGGTGAAGTATTAGTTTCATTCCTCAGCATCACATTTGATATATCTTTTGCCCCATCTATTTCACTGCAAAAAGTTACAAAGAGTTTCTCAGTATACTGTTTTATTGTTTTGAATTGTGGATTTACAATTGAAATCCATTGTACTGCTGGGGAAACTCCATTATTATTTCAATTAGACACTTTTGATGGAATTGAACATTGTATTGTTGTTTTTGCTCCATTGCTTTTGCATTTGCAGGTTCTGGATGTAGCCGTTTCTCTTGCAAAAGTTGCGGATGTAGACAGAACTCTCGGAAAAGAGGATGTGGCTATTGATGGATTTCAGGAAGCCATCAAATCTTTAGAATCTTTGACGCTGAAGTCTGAAGAAGCTGGTCTCGAGCCTCGGGTAAGGTTTTTTTTGTCAAACGTAAGGTTTTAAGCTATAATTAACCCCTGGAAACTGATTTCTCATGTTTGTTTCACTTTGCAGCGCCTTTCAGTGCTGGCATTCCTCAAAACTCAACTCGAAGAGAAACAATCTGAGGCAACTGCGAGTTCGGTGTCCCCTTGATGGAAAATGAGTGTAAACCAAAATGAAGGAGCCAATTTCTGTGCATACAGAAGCTCGAGTTTGCCAATTAACGATCTCCGTGTGGTTTCGGAATAGATGATCCGTGGAGGTGTGCCATAGACATAAACTAGTGAATCCTCTGAGCACGAGGAAGCAATCATGCTTGAGTTTATCTGATAAATGTCACTTTTCAACTTGAGTTTGTTTTATGTATAAAATAAGAGGCAAACAACACCTCCATTGTAGCTTGGCTTCACTTGTTTTTCAATTTTAGAACATATTATTGTTTTTAAATGTGCAAACTTTACATTGGAGGATGGGGATGAGTATATGCATACAATGGCATTACTATATTTGCTTGAGCTACAGCTTTAAAATCAACCTTTTATATATATTGTGTAAACTAAACATTTAGTATTTAAATTATCACTTTTATTTTGTTTTAATATTTAAACTTTATTTTTAAAAAACATATCTAATGTTTAATTTAGTTTTTAATTTGGTATCTTGTTGTTAAAAAATGAACGATGACACCTTAAGATAATGTTTAGCATTCCATTTGCACTAGTCTTTTATGTTTCCATGTCTTAGACGAGTTTTGTATTGGCTTGTGATCTCTTTGGGCCTCGTATCACTATTTTTAACGTTTAGCATTCCATTTGCATTAGTTTATATATTTGCAGTAACAGTACCAAACCCTAACTACCTTCCTCTATTTTATATATTATTTACAATAACAGAGCGCAATAGCAAAAATGTGCCTAACTATAGGATGTTGTTTCCATTTCCATTTGCTTCACTTGTTATTATCATACTAATTTTAACTCCCACACCAGGCACAAGTCCAAAATTGAGAGGATTAGTACGAGAAACACTTACATAGTCTTTCATTCAACATGTTAAAACTAGACTACGACATGTGAGAATACAACATAATACAAAGATATAGAATACCGGATGTAGCCGGAATTATTTCCTTATTCGATGCGATACTAGTTTTCAAGTATTCCCCGCTAGGCAGAAGCCAATAATTCCCAAGTAACATTGAGGCCAGAATTGGTAGTAATTGGTGGAGGAATCATAACAGTGCGTTGGAGAGGTGGCACTGACCTACACAGATTATCCATATCGTCGGGGCAATTTTGAAGTTGATAAGGTGGCATGGCTCTTTTGAAGCAGAAACGGATCTCCTTGAGATATAGTTGCTTGCCTTTAATTGGCATACTGCACGAGATTTGAGGATAGAATCCCACTGTCCTTTTCACGTTGTCTAATAAAGTGTCTATGTCATAAGGAGTTTGTGATGGTTGAACTCCCAAAACTGCAAGTTCAAAAATGAAAAACAATAAAATAAAATAAAAAACGAAAAACAAGGACTAATAGTAGAATTTGATCATTCTTGATCATCATCATCATCATGATTGTATCACCTTTGAGTGGGTCGTATTTGCTGTTCTCAGCAAGAATTAAGGCGCTGGTATAATAAATCAAAGGATCTCGAGGATAATCTGAGCACATTCCATGGTGCAACCACTGAATTTCCCAAAGGTCCTCATTTCTGTAACCCTTAATGAGGTCTGGCCATTTTTTCTCTAGCCTCCCTCTAATGGGTTGCAGTTCAGCCTAGGGATTTTAAATAAACAAATCAGCACAACACTTGAAACAAAAAGCAATCAAGTAATTGAACAATCAACCTAAATCACCCTTTTCATAATATTAAATATTAATACTTGAAATAGAAACTAGTAGCTTACCACAATATTAGTTGCAGGCATAGGATTGGGATTGCATTTATTAGTAAGTGGATTATAAGGAGGAACATTTTTGTCATCTTTAAATGTTGGCCATAAGCCATGGATGGTGAAGGTGTCGGGTATCGGACTCTTACAGGTTTGTGGTGCAGCGATACAGAGAGTAGTCGGCCATCTTAGACTCAGTTTATAGAACGCAAAGTCGGCGCCTTGAGCTGATACTACCAAGCTGGCCACCACAGCTGCAGCAAATGCTAATATCTGCTTCATATCCATTTTGCTTACGAGATGAAGAAGAAGAAGAAGAAGAAGATTTTATATTTAATTTGTTAATACTGAGCTTACATTTCCATTTCCATGATAGGGTTTTTATACCAACTTTTCAACCTCCTTTTTGGATAAAACAAAATTATTATAATAAACCACTATAAACAAAAGGGAAAGTAGTTAGGCACATTTTAGTTAGGCACGTTTTTGTTGTGTTGACTGTTGAAGTAGTTGTATAAAATATTACCCTATGTAACTGCATTGCAATACCATAAAATATAGGAGGTTAGCCGGCACCCACGTGTCGTGATAACGACGGAGGAGTTGTTAGGATTAAATTGGGGGGTTCAGATTGAACTGAATTCTTATCCATACCAACTTTTCAACGTCGGTTTTGGATAAAACAAAGCAAGTATTATCATTATTATAATCACTGTAAAAAAATGAAGATTCTTAGGCACATTTTTGCTGAAATTAACAAGGCTGTTATATTTATGTCAAAGATGTTATTTTTGGTTCAACTTCAAATAAGAACATGGAATCTCTAACTCACTCGAGTTTGAAATTAATGAGTATGATAGCGAAACTGTCTTACTTATTGGGTTTTCAAATTAAGCAAAAAGAAGATGTGATCTTTTTTTTAGTGTTGGCGGAAGCCATTATCAGATTTATTTACCAAGAGTCTTGATTCAACTCTGTTTAAGAAACTATGACAATAAGTGTGTATTTTCAAGTCACACCGTGACTGGAAATTGCAGGTTCATGGATAATGCCATCTTCAGTATTTATATTCAGATAGATAAATTTGTGGATTTTTTTTTTTTACCTTCTCTAATGCCATGTTGAATATTTTATCTTAACGCCACTCACATTTACTAGGTATTGGACCGGTTATTATCACCACGCTTTGAATATATATCGTTGTTGGATACCTTTTTTCTGTCAAGTAATATTGGCCCAATGCTAAAATTTGTCAATTGTTGCTTCAAAATAAGATTATACCTTAATAAGTAAATAACACCTAAAGCAAATGAAACATCATAAACATATAATATAAGCATATTGTTAAAGACAACACAACGATGCTCAAATTTGAAAAACAGCCAGTCAAGTCCTACTATAACCAAGTAAAAACCGCATCAAACACAATTTCCAATTTGCAAAAAACGAACATAGTTTCTTCGAACATATAAAACACAAGCTCGCAAGAAAACTCGAGAAGCCAGACAACGCGTCATCAAACTATCTTGACTGAAAACTCATTGAATGACTCAACCCAAACTGCTACGCAAACAAATCGAAACAGGATTGGAGAAAGAACTTCAAGGCATCAATAATCACTTACTCGATATAAAAATCCACACCTAAGATTGACCATAACAACATTCTTTTTACATACCTGACTTTATAAGGCAGTCTACCATTATATTACACTCTCTAAACACAAATAAATTTGATCTTGTTAATCTTACGGATCAGTCGATCAATCTTATTGGTCTAAATAAAGAGCTAAACATCAAATGTTCTCCGATGAAAGTAAATACATAATATAAATACAATAGAGATACACAGATAATCAGATATAGTAAAAGAAGACTTGTTAATTTATTCATTATCATACTAGTTTCAACACTCACGCCAGGCACAAGCTCAAAAATGTGAGGATTAATTAGTACGAGAAACACTTACATAAAATTTCATTCAACGTGTTAAAACTACACGATTACGACACATGAGAATACATAATACAGAGATCAAGGAATACCAGGCCTAACCAGAATTATCTCCTTATTCGATACTAATTTTCCATGTACACCCCACTAGGCCGAAGCTAATAGTTCCCAAGTAATATTGCGGCCAGAATTGGTCTTAATTGGTGTGCGTTGGGCAGGTGGTACAGACCTACACAAATTATCCATATCGTCGGGGCAATTTTGAAGCTCAGAAGGTGGCATTGCTCTTGTAAAGCAGGAACGAATCTCCTTCAGGTATAGCTATTTTTTTTTTGCCTTTCATGGGCATACTAAAATTCATACATTTGGATAATAAGCAGATAATTATTTAATTTAGATAATAAAAATCAAATTTAATACGAATAATCAAAGAAAATGAATCAATAAATAATCTATTTATATTTAAATATTATAAAAAATACAAATATACCTATTTATTTTCAATAAATAAATATTTTAAAATATACATAATATAGATGGGTTTAAAAAAAAATTGGAGCTCATATTTCAAGTGGATCGGGCTTGGAAAAATATAAAACGTAATACTTATGCATATGTCTAATCCGAACCTAATCCATAAACAACTCTAATGATAGCTAAGTTTTAGCAGTGCATGTCTCCCTAATGGATGGAGTCTTTACCACCCTCGATTTCGAACGGGACAATACAATTAGGGTGTAAGCTATGGATAATTTGTCAACAAAATATCAATGATTAGGATTTATATTTTTTTCAAGTGATGTCGAATTTATGAACTTACCTTCGAGTGGGTTGTATTTACTGTTCTCGGCGAGATTCATTGTGCTAGAAAAATAAGCGAAAGGATCTAGAGGATAATCAGATCACATTGCTTGGTGTGACCATTCGGTTTTTCAGAACAACTCGTCACGACCAGCCGTAGTACCCTTTATAAGGTTTTGCTGTAGTCTCCCTTTAATGGGTGTCAGTTTACCCTACCGAGTTTAAATAAACAAATCAGTGGGAAGAAAATCAATGAGTTCAATGAACTCACCCATTTCATATCATAGTAGTAAACAGTAATAGTTGAAAAAGAAAAAGAAAAAAGTAGCTTACAACAATATCACATGGAGCTACAGGACTGGGATTGCAGTTATTATCGATTGGATCATAAGGAGGAATAGATGTGTCATTTTTCAATGCTAGCCATAAACCATGGATGGTGAAGATTTTGGGTATTGGACTGATACTATTTTGTGGTGCAGAGATACATACAGAACTCGGCCATTTCAGACTCAGTTTATAGAACGCGAACTCAGAGCCTTGAGATGACACTACTGAGCTCGCTAGCACAGCTGCTGCGAATGCTAATAACTGCTTCATAACCATTTTGCTTACGAGATGAAGAAGCAGCAGCAGAAGATTTTGTATTTAATTTCTCAATACTAAGCTTGCATTTCCATTTCCATGCTAGGGTTTTTATACCAAAATTTCAACGTCATTTTTGGATAAAACAAACGTAATTATTATAATGATAATGACCAATATAAAAAATGAAGGTAATTAATTAGACACATTTTTGCTGTTTTCAAGTAGTTGGTATAAAGTAGGATAAAATATATAAACTGTCTCTCGATTATAGGATTTTATTTTGTTGAGATTATAATTATTAAAAATTACAAAATAATCACCTTACTATTCATATGATTCAAATTTATCATTTCCGTTAAAATAAGATATGATAAAAGTAAATACATAATATAAATATAATAGAGATAGTCCGATATAACAAAAAAGATTTGTTTATTCATTATTATGATACTAGTTTCTACTCTTACACCGGGCAAAAGCCCAAAAATAAGAGAATTATTTCCTTATTCATTACCATACTAATTTTCAAATACTTGGCCACTAGGCAGAGGAAGCCAATAGTTCCCAAGTAACATTGTGGGCAGAATTGATAGTTATTGGTGTAGGAATCTTAACAGTGCGCTGGGGTGGTTGCACTGACCTACACAGATTATCCATATCGTCGGGGCAATTTTGAAGTACAGAAGGTGGCTTGCCTCTTGTAAAGCAGAAACGAATCTCCTTCAGGTATAATTGCTTCGTGCCTTTAATTGGCATGCTGCATGAGATTTGAGGATAGAATCCCACGTTCCTTTTCACGTTTTGTATTAAAGTTTCTATGTCATGTGCAGTATCTGATGGTTTTACTCCCAAAACTGCATGTTCAACCATGAAAAATAAAATCAAATACACAGAAATTCAAGGATTAATAGTAGAACTTGGTCATTCTAACCCGAAAAGATTAGCAGAACAGTCATTTCTTTAAAAGTTGACGCTTAACGTAGAATCATGCGTGCGTCGTGATTCTTACCTTTGAGTGGATCGTATTTACTGTTCTCGGCAAGATTCAGGGCGCTAGTAAAATAAGTCAAAGGATCTTGAGGATAATCCGAGCACTTGCCGTGATTTTCCCATTCTTTTTCCCAGAAGCCCTCGTTGGTGTTGCCCTGTGCAATGGCTGGCCATTTTTTCTCTAGTCTGGGTCTAATGGATGCCAGCTTAGGCTACCGGTTTCAAATAAACAAACCAAATACAACATTAGAAACAAAAATCAATGAATTTAAACGAAGTTCAAGCGAAGAAAATAAGTATAGCTTACCACAATATTAGTTGCAGGATTGGGATTGCAGTTATTAGTAAGTGGATTATAAGGAGGAACATTTGTGCCATCTTTTAATGTTGGCCATAAGCCATGGATGGTGAAGATGTCGGGTATCGGACTCTTACAGGTTTGTGGTGCAGCGATACAGAGAGTAGTCGGCCATCTCAGACTCAGTTTATAGAACGCAAACTCAGAGCCTTCAGCTGATACCACCAAGCTCACTACCACAACTGCAGCAAAAGCTAATATCTGATTCACGAACATTTTGCTTACAATCAACACTCAGAGATGATGAAGAAGAAGAAGATTTTATATTTAACTTGTTAATACTAAGCTTGCATTTCCATTTCCATGCTAGGGTTTTTATACCATTTTTCAACCTCCTTTTTGGATAAAACAAAGATAGGTAGCTAGGCACATTTTTTCTGTGCTGAAGTTGGCGGTGTAAATTATTAAATTATGGTAAAGGGTGGATCTAAAAATATTTTTGAGTAATAGAAGTAAGATTTTATGTTATGCGACACATTTTTTTTATTTTAGAAAGATAAAAACATATTATTAATAAAAAAAATTAAAATATAAGATAATTTGAAATTTTTAGAGATGATGAATATCCCCACCAACTCTTTCAGTCTATTATTGAGCATATATTTATTAATAAAAAATTATATAAGATGAATACAAATAAAATTTATCGATAAATATTGCTAATAAAAAAATTCAAAATTCAAAATTCAAAATTCAAAATTCAAAATTCAAAAATTCAAAATTATATAAGATAATAAAATACACGAGGTGAGCTGACACCCATGTGTTTGTGATAAGGGCAGCCAAGGAATTGTGATGATAAAATTGACGAGTCATTGCTTGAGGAAAGGAAATCGTCGCACGACTCTATTGTTGTTTTTTGTGTGTAGAAATAAATAGATTTACACATGTTTATTTCTTCTCTGAATAAAGTGATGCATGTTTTGCCCACTTCTTTTAAAAACACTAAATTTCTTATAACCCAAAATCTTTAATTTCTTATAACCGAAATCTTTAATCTCCAAATCCCTAATTTCTTTTAAAGATCGAAGGTGAGACAGCGATGACGATTAGAGATTCGAATGGTAATGTAACCTCACCAACAATACGACTAGAGATTCGAATGGTAGTGTAACCTCACCAACAATGACAAACAAATAATGATTAGGTTATACTGCAAGATTTAAGGACTGTGTGTAACAATATACAAATTCAGACAATCGATGAAAGTCCACAACAAAAGAGATGCGATATGGCAACAATGACATGAAATTTAAAAATTTGAGGTTAGAGATCCAAAGATTTTTTATAATTAAAAGACTCTAAAGGAATTTTTAGAAAATTAATGATTTAAGGTATTTTTTATAATAATATTTAAAAAAAAATTATATTATATGTCAAACACTAATTGAATAATTTTTTAATTATCACTGACAATTAGACATCTTAAATGATAATTTTAAAAACGTTAAATATTTATTTGAACATAATAAACTTAAAATACGTAAAAAATAAATAAAAGTATAGTTTAAACTCTAATTTTTCAATTAAATCTACAATTAATAATACTTTTAACTTTGTTGCTGTCACCTGTTAACCGGGTATCAACTCATCAATAAAAAATAGCTAAAATATTTACACAATTTTAATCCTTTTTAATACTTAAATTTTTAATTTTTTCAAAACTATATCTAACATTTAATTTTTGTTTTATATTAATATCTCGTCGTTAAAAACTTAACACATTTAGTATTTAAACTATAGTTTTTGTCAATTTTAGTATATAAACTTTCATTTTTTTCAAAACTTAAAAATAGTTTAATATTTTTTTCAAAACTTAAAAATAATTTAGGTACTAAACGTGTTTTAGTATCTAAACTTTAAATTTTTTCAACACTTAAACTTTAGTACTAAAAAGAAACAAAAACTAAACTTTAAGTATAATTTTTAAAAAAATTAAAAGTTCAAAATACTAAAACGGATCAAAACTGATAGTTTAGATACTAAATGTATAGTTTACCGTAAATATTTTACCACTTCACCTAAAAGTATTATTCGCCCACAGTTTTAAGAAAAACAATAACATTTAATTAAAAGCTAAATTACAAAAAGGACATTGAGCACCAGAGTATGCAAAAATGTCCACTCCCTTCAGTTGTTTAAGGTCGTTTCGAAATTATACACAAAATATGCTAAGCTAAGCTATGATATGCTATCATGCACAAACATGACTAAAGGGAGCAGCATCTAGAGGAGGCGGATGTGGGGGTGTTTGCAGGGAAGAGAAGTGACCTAGTCGATGATTTCTTCCTCTTCTTCGGCATTCCTCACAATTTTCGCTTGTTTCTCCTGAACATAAAAAGCCGCTTGGTCAACTTTTGTGTCATGTTTTTCCATCTTCATCATCATTGTTGTTGTTCTTGATATCATAATCACCAGCGACGTCAACAAGACTTTGGGTCATTATGTTGTAGATTTCATTATTATCTTCCTCACCAAGCAAAGGTTTCTCGTCAATGATATCACCCTCGGACGCACCATCTTTAACAACCACGACAGGAAATTTCAACGGCTTCTCAGGCCAATCCTTAAAGAAAGAATTCATAACCATGAATCGGAAAACCAGCAACAACCGGCTTTTATCTTTCCTTATATCAGCACTAAGAAGCTTCTGCAGAAGAGTCGGACTCCTCTTGTTGAAAGAAGAGCCATCAAATGACTCCTCTGTTGGTGGCCGTTTCTTGGAAAAACGGTCCCTCTTATACAGTTTCCCTCTTTTATCATTCCTCGTTCCAAATCTTCCCCTCTTGGTTGACAGCCTGTGGTTTTCTTCCCTTCCATCCACCTTTTTCTCCGAACCTATCAGATAATGTGATGGAATTTCTGCAACTTCGACTCCTAGCTCAGCTTGCTTTGCCAAAATCTCCTTAAGTTGCTGCAGCAAAGGTTTGGATATATATTACAAGGAAATAAATAAATAAATAACAAAAAGAAGAAAGAAAGATATCAAGAAAAAACTTCAGTCATATAACTGGTAACAATGAAGCCTCAATTCAACCACCATGCACTAATTGCGACTCCCTAATTGTCTGTTTTTAGATTCTGTAAACCCATAACGGAAAACTTTAGTAATCTTTTCATCAATATTTAACATTTTTTGACATGCTTACATTGCCAATTTTCTCAAATCTTGAATACTACTACTATAACTATTACATATATCTATGTTATTTAGACCAAGTCCGAATATGTACCCGGATATGGGTGCAGGACAAGGATACTTCAGGAAAAATAGAGAGAAGGAGCGACAGAGCAGCATAGACATGTATACTTTGGACGAGACACACAACAGGCTTATAAGAGGAAAGCATCAAATGTTCGTTGACCAGATAGCATAGCACCCCTTTAAGATGAGATAGATCTTATGCAAACAAGTTCTTAACAGATCAGCAAGCAAAAAAAAAAATGTACCTCACTACGTAATTTGGCAACCTCGGTGTCTGCTACTTTTCTACTCAGTTTCTGCAGCCAGCAAAGTCAATTATCATCGAACATGTTTAAATGAAAATAAAATGAAAAAGCATTCAACAGCTAAATCCAAAATTCCAACCTTCTTTATGTTAGCTTTTGTCGGATAGAACTTCTTACGTTCTTCACACCACTGTCTTATTTCTTGCTCCGTATAAGTCAAAGCAAGTGATCTTCTCATTTATGAAAGAATTTTTGACACATCAAAGCAGAGATTAATAAGAAAGAAAGTAAGTCTAACACAAGAAAATATATGACAAATTACGTAAAATGTTAATCATAAGTGCAGGAAAAGAAGATTCTGTTGAGGATGATTTCACTAAACTGTGAACTAGAATTAGATCGGTCCCATTAGCCTTCCTGTTGGGAATTATAATCATAGAATACACGAACACTTTCATACAAGTGTTGAAATGTATGCTAGGCTATCATACATTTAAACAACTAAACTCAGAGAACTTAAAACACCAAAACGCTGTTGAATTCTAAAAGGTCTGATGTTAGCAAATGAAAACAAGTAAATTAATAGAGCATGAGCGTTCCTGTTCCATTTTCATTCAAAAAATGGGATTTCGTCCTCAGACATTTAGGGCCTTGAATAGCAGGTGTTAAATTGATCGATTATCAATAATACAACCTTATACAAGAAAGAACTTAAACACCTCATTGAAATGGGAATCAATTAAGGGTTAGGCAACCAACGGTTTTTAGCATGATTGCATAGAATGATTCTGACTGTAACGACCATTACAATATTCAAGGAATTAATAAAATTAACCATATAAAGCCCATTTATTTGAGAACTTAATGCAATCCATCCTCAGTTCTCAACTCACACCAATCCTATACCATTTAACTTCTATTCAAAGTGATCATGTAAATGCTCAACAGAATCCATTGTCCCCAATTGATACCAATAAAACACCCATGATTTATTCATGATAAACCACAGTCCGGATGCAGTATCCATCATTTGTAAAAGCAGTTTCAACTAAAAAATGCCCCCTGTTATACCACCTACAATTTTGATAGATGAGTATGAGCAAACAAAAATTACCTTCTCTTTTCCTTGGCTGGATTTGCAGAATCAGAATGAGGAAAGTAAGCTGCCCTCCCATTATCCCGTCCTGTTATTTTTATCCAAGTTTTATCAAAAGAAATAAAAGAATAAAGTAGCAAAAAAATTAAAAGAAAATGATAGGTGGAAAGGAATCCAATATCTATTTTCAAGTTGTAGTCATCAAAAAAGCAAAATTATGCATGGGAAAAGTTGTTGTCTGGCTAGTTTTTTTAAGAGTAAAAACAAATAAATTAATAAATGGTGACAAATCAGTACTTCATCTCAACCATAAATTTTTAGATATATATACATTGGCATTCAAATGTGAATTAAAATAAATCAAACAATATTTTTAATACACATTTTTTAAGTTTCCAACCAATAGGAAATAATCTAAGCTTCAGAAAAGCTTAGCTCTATTTATCGCAAAATTAAGTGATCCAAACCAAGTCTGGAATGCTTAAGGTCTTGGTTTGTTTGTGTTTCAGCATAAACTTTACACTTTTAACGACGTGCCCGTAAAACAGAAAACCTTCCATCTTTTTTTGCAATGCTAAAATAAATGTTAAAAAAAACATATTTGTCAGCCAGAAACATAAATATCAACACTAAAAGCAAATTCCATCAATCACTCTATTCACCTTGCATAACCTATTCTATTTCTTGAAACCTATGACTAGCTGGGATTTCCGGCTTAAAACCTATTCCACTATTCCAAAGAAACTATTGTATCACCCAGTTCCTGCAGTTTATTGTCAATCAGATAATTGAATTGCTAGTTAGGAAACAATCGTGATATCATATTCATTAGACCATAGATAACCAGACACTAGACTAAGAAATCAAGACTTTGGATTTGAACTCCTACTTGTCCCAGACTCGCAGTGAATCACTAATAATTTTTAAAAGATGCTTAAATCAGTTCATCTACAATTGGTTCCCTTTGAGTTACAAACCAGATAACGCGACAATTGTATTAATATTGCAAATGTCAAATAACTTCTTTTTCTCTTCTTCTTTAATCTTTTAAGTTTGATGCTTTATGACA
Organism: Hibiscus syriacus; assembly: GCF_006381635.1. Lineage (NCBI taxonomy): Eukaryota > Viridiplantae > Streptophyta > Magnoliopsida > Malvales > Malvaceae > Hibiscus > Hibiscus syriacus. Next base: position 218,269 of record NW_024062618.1, on the reverse strand, counting down.
AAAAAAGACAAATATATTTATATAAGTTAATTGAAATTCATTAAAATGTTAACCTTTTTTCTTATGTCCATTAGAAGATGCAAATGATCTCTTTGCATTATCCGCTTGATGGAACCCAGGCTGCTGGAACTTAGACTTCTGAAATCTACAAAAATTGAATTTCAGCTGTATAAAAAGCCAAAAAGATCGAGTCTTGTACAAAGAGAAGCTAGAAACCGAAAAATGTTTAAAAATACCAACCCCAATTTTGAATCCCTTTTAGCATTTCTTCCGGAAAAGTTGTTCATGTTCTGACCATTTTTACAGGGACCGCTCTTCAAGAATTGAAAAGACGTATTATTTCAAAAGCCAAAACAAAAAAAGATAAAATAGACCCATCTGATTAGTAAACTTTTGCATTAAATGATATCAAAGCAGTTTGAGAAGTTCTGTCTAGGGAAAAGAAATAGCATAAGCTATTAAGAAAAGATTCCCAACTGAAGGAGCATCTTCAATAGTAAGTAGATAATGCAAATTCTCAGAAGTCATTGAAACTTCGAAAGAATGGTATCCCTTAAAATAGATGCTTTAATCTACCGAAGGCAATCAGACTTTCTCAAACAAATTTCAGTGTTAACATTAATAAAAAAAAGGGGGAAGTATGTACTCAGCTCTAGACTCTAACACAATGTTGAAAGAATAAAGGGGTAAAAACATATACCATTGGCTTTCTGAAAGAAGGGTCTCCTTGTACTTGTGAAGCAGCTGCAGAAGACAAATTGGATGTATTAACATCGGCTAAATTTTGCTGACCCTGACTAGCATGCTGCTGCATCGGGTTTGGATGCATAAACCCGAAATGCTGATTCTGAACGGTAGTAGTAGGATTGAGACATTCCATTGCTTGACCACCAGAAACAAGATGGGAGAGATCAGGTAGTTGAACATTTAGAAGTTGGCTCAGATTCTGCAACTGATTTTGTAGAAAAAGCTGCTGTTGTTGCTGCTGCCCATTTGTGAAACCAATATTATTTTGTTGGGGGAAATTCAACCAATTTGGCTGATTTGGATTGTGCAAAGGGTTATTGAATTGAGCAGGAAGTTGTTGGAACATCGAAAGATTATTCGGGTTCGGCAAAATTGGACCAAAATGAGGAAACCCCATATTGTTATTTGGTGTAGGAAACTGCTGGTTAGCTCCATTCATGAATCCAACATTATTTAACAATGGCGTAACACTGGAAGTACTATTATTATTAAAAATACCCATTTGAGGTCGCATCATAAGCATGTTCATGTTGTTAGTGCACTGGTTTCCCACCGCAGAACTTGATTGAAATCCATTCTGTTCAATGAAAATCAAATGTCAAATTCAAAAAGACGTGAAACAAAGAAAGTAAGAGAGAGTCAAAGAAGGTTACCTGCTGGGGTTGATGGGGAAACGAATTGAAATGAGGTCTCATTAGGTTATCACTGAATACTAAAGAAACCGTCTGGAATTGCCGGCTGACGAGACACGAGAGAGAGAGATTTTGGCGGTGAAGTGTTTAGGGTTTTAGATAATTCTCAGGGTTTATGGATTTCATAAACAGTTGGGTGCCGCCAGTAGAAGGCCCAAACAACTAATTGTGCTTTATTCAAGGGTAAAAGTATTGTACAGGTCCCTGTATTATTGTAAAGATTTCATTTTAATCTCTAAATTTTATTTTATTATGATAAAATACACCAAAGGTCATTAAACCATGCTCAAATAATGTTTCGATCAATGAAATTTTACAAATTATAGAATGATCAGTAAATTTATCAAATTATTACGAAATAATCATTATTTATTCTCATTGTAATAATTGAACCAATGATTATTATTTTATAAGATCAATCTAGTTTAATAATATGGTACTAGATTAAAATATGATGTGATATATTTATCGACTTATTGTATCGTAGTTCGAGAGTTCAAACAACTTATATTTCATGAGTTAATAGTTTATGAAATTATATTGATTTAATTATAATTTAGTTAATGTTTTTGAATAATCTAGGATAATTATAATGTAATATCTTTCTTAATCATTGAAAACGTCCATACATCTTAGGGACGCAACTGTCCAAACCTGGACCTTTAATATCACTTGATATAAAGGAAGGAGAGTGCTCTTAGTTGGTCTAAAACACACGACCAACTTGATGGGAAGGAAGGAGAGTACTCTTAGTCGGTTTAGAACTCACGACCTAAAGAAATATGATGAACAACTTAACCAACATATCAAATGTACTTGCTCATAAATCATATCATTTTAAAATATTATGTTATATTTTAAATTAATGTTACATTATTTAATTAAACGTATCTCATAAAATTATCGAAAAACGATGAAATCTTGACAAAGGTAGTCCATGTGTGACGGCAGCATTTGAGCACCGATGTTTCTTGTCATCAGTGCCACCATCCTAGCGAGGATTTGGACCAGTATTCAGCACCATTGCTTTCGGGCGAAAGGCATTTGGCAGCAGATAGATTCGGAGAGTTCCTGCAAATGGATCTGAAGAGCTGAATTGTAAAGAATATTGAGCAGCCACGGTACTTACCCTTACAGGATCTGCAATGGCAGTCATTATTTGGGACATTGTGCATTAGTGATGGAACCTATGGAACCATAGAAACCTAATGTAATGATCTTTGATGTTGCTCGTGCGCATGTTGAAAGTGTTTTACATGAATGTTCGATTTGACAAAAAATTGTGTTACATTCTTTTATTATTATCAATTTAAGGTACTTACAAATGATATCATCTATTCTAAAGGCTCGTTTAAATACTTTGTGCAATCTCTGATATTCAAACCTAAAACATTTATGAATAAAAATTATTTCTTTAATTATTGAGATAATTTGGTACGTGTAAAATTATGTTAATCTCAAAGAATATAGTAATTGTTTCTTTTTATTTCTTCTGGTAAAGTATCTTTTCTAACATATATTATTATTATTATTGTTGTTGTTACAAATAAAGGGACTGATTAACAGTTGCCAATATTCCTACTTATAGACATACTATCTGAGTCAAGGATGGTTTGGATACTTGTGGGAGGCTGCAGCATAGTCGAGAGCCCTCAACAGGAGCTACTGCCGATATGAGCCATGTTGTGGAATTCGGGACCAATAACAGATTCACCTTCGAAACTATTATCTAGGTGACTAGTGTGAAAACGATTGTACTAAAAATCACCCCAAGGTATATTCCCAGGAAAGAGGAGGGGTCACAATGGTCCCTCTTAAAACCCACTTTCCTTAGACAGAAATACCAAGACAAGTAATTTTAATAGGAAAATAATTAACAACAACTATACCCGACAATAGCTATTAAATAGAGATAAAAGAGAACACCAAAATATTTCACTAATAGAGGAAATATTACAAAGAGAGAAAGAATACAAATAGCCTTTAATATAGAAGAAGGCTTATATTTGTGGGATGATTAACTAAGGAGGAGGATGGCTTTATTTATAACAAAATAATTTCCCCTCCTCCTTATACACAACCAATGTGGAACTTTGCCAAAAACCAACAAATCTCCACCTTGGCAAATTCCACACACATCTCTAAAAAAATATTTTAATTTGTAACAATATTGACCAAGTCTAAACAATGTTTAAACTTGACCGCAGTTACCACTTTTGTCAACATATCAGCAGGATTCTCAGTGGTCCGAATCTTCTGGATTATGACTCCACATTCTTCTAGAATCTCTCGTACAAAGTGATATCGAACATCGATGTGCTTCGTCCTTGCATGGTAAACCTGGTCCTTTGCTAAATGAATAGCACTCTGACTGTCACAGTGCACTTTGATGTGCTTTTGTTCCATTCCCAATTCACCAAACAACCCTTGAAGCCAAATTGCCTCCTTCACAGCCTCTGTAACTGCCATATACTCTGCCTCTGTAGTAGACAAAGCCACTGTTGACTGTAAGGTGGACTTCCAACTGACTGGTGCCTTTGCAAATGTAAACACATAACCAGTAATTGATCGACGCTTGTCCAAATCACCTGCATAGTCTGAATCACAATACCTAACTACACACTGACCGTCTTGTTTGTCCTGCTGAAAGACCAAACCAACATCTACGGTGTTCAGAATATACCGCAGAATCCATTTCACAGCTTGCCAATGCTCCTTTCCAGGATTATGCATATACCTACTCACAACCCCAACTGCCTGTGAAATATCGGGTCTCGTACACACCATTGCATACATCAAGCTACCAACAGCACTTGCATACGGAACCTTTGACATGTATTCCCGTTCTGCATCATCCTTAGGTGACATTGATGCACCGAGCTTGAAATGAGGAGCAAGAGGTGTACTAACTGGTTTTGACATCTCATTTATGCCAAAACGTTTTAGTACATTCCTTAGATATTCTTTCTGAGACAAACAAAGCCTCCCCAATTTCTTATCCCTTGATATCTCCATGCCTAGAATCTTCTTCGCTTCACTAAGATCCTTCATCTCAAACTCCCTGTTCAATTGAGTCTTTAGTTTCGCAATTTCTGTCTGACTCCTGGAAGCTATCAACATATCATCAACATAAAGAAGAAGATATATATAGGATCCGTCTTCTAGCTCGCGTAAATACACACAATGATCATATTTTCTTCTTTTGTACTTTTGCCCTATCATAAACTTGTCAAATCGCTTGTACCACTGCCTTGGAGATTGCTTCAATCCGTACAACGATTTTTCTAATTTGTACACCATCTCTTCTTTTTCAGCAACTTTGAATCCATCTGGCTGAGTCATGTAGATTTCCTCATCCAAGTCTCCATGTAAAAATGCAGTTTTTACATCCATCTGAACTAGTTCCAAATCCAACTGTGCTACCAAAGCCAACAAAATTCTGATGGAGGAATGTTTTACAACAGGAGAAAATAATTCATTATAATCAACTCCCTCCGTTTGAGCGTAGCCTTTAGCCACCAATCTTGCTTTGTAGCAGATGTTATTCTTGTCAGGAAATCCATTTTTCTTTGCATATACCCACTTGCACCCAATTGCCTTCTTTCCCTTCGGAAGACTAGCTAGTTTCCACGTCTGATTCTTTTGAAGGGATTGCATTTCTTCATTCATGGCGATCCTCCACTTTTTATGTTCTGAACTTTGAACTGCTTCATTAAAAGTGGCAGGAACGTCATCAATTGCAATTGGTGATGCAAAAGAGACCATATCAGCATAACGAGCAGGTTGTCTAATGGTCATCTTTCCCTTTCTGAGTGCAATTGATTCATGTTGTTGTGGAGGTTCTTGGGTCTGAACCTCTTCTTCATCTGAATCTTCTTCTACCATAGGAGAGTCAACATCAGTTTCTTTACTGGCTGGGACAATCTTGCTTCCTTCAAACTCCACCTGTTTGGGAGTTCCATCTGTCTGGTCTAATTTTTCTGAAGTCACCTTTCTCAACATGGTAGATTCATCAAAGGTAACATCCCTGCTGAAGATTATTTTCTTTGTTTCTGGTCACCAAAGATGATAGCCTTTCACACCAGAGGTGATCCCCATAAAGATCGCCTTCTTTGCTCTTGGATCCAGCTTTGACTCCTTAACATGGTAGTATGCAGTGGAACCAAACACATGTAAGGAATCATAATATGTAGCAGGTACTCCAAACCATTTCTCTAATAGTGTTTTACCACCAATAGCAGTCGATGGTAAGCGGTTGACAAGGTGACAAGCATAGACCAAAGCCTCAGCCCAAAATTCTTTGCCTAACCCAGCATTAGACAACATACACCGAACCTTCTCCACTAATGTCCGGTTTATACGCTCTGCCACCCCATTCTGTTGTGGTGTACCTCTGACAGTGAAGTGCCTGACAATACCTTCCTCTTCACAGACTTTCAGAAATGGATCATTTTTGTACTCTCCACCCTTGTCTGTACGGAGACGTTTGATTTTTCTGCCTGTTTGAGTCTCCATCATATTTTTCCATTTAAGGAAAAATCCTAGCACCTCATCCTTTGTCTTCATTAGATACACCCAAACTCTCCGGGAAAAATCATCAACAAAGGTGACATAATAGTATGTTCCTCCCAATGAAGTTGTCTTGAAAGGCCCCCATACATCTGAATGAACATAATCTAAAATACCTTTAGTATCATGGATTGTTGTTCCAAATTTCACCCTCGTCTTCTTCTCTTTGATGCAATGCTCACAAAAAAGTAATTTGCAAGTCCGAGCACCCTTCAATAATCCTTGATCTATGAGTAATTTCAAGGATTTTTCACCAACATGCCCCAAGCGCATATGCCATAAGACTCATGTTCATCAGTAGAAGCTGTCACTGCTGATGTCCCAACAATTGTACTACCCAGAAAGTAATACACATTGTTTCTTTTTCGGATTCCCTTAATTATCACAGTGCACCAGAGATAATCCTCATAATCCCATCTTTTACCATCACTTCTAAACCTTTTGACTCTAAGGTTCCCACAGAGATGAGATTTCTCATTAAATCTGGTACATAATGGACACCTGTTAAGGTTCTGATTGATCCATCTTGATTCCTCAAGCGAATTGAACTAATCCCAAGTGTGTCAAGAGGGGAATTATTTGCTGTGTAGACAATTCCACCTTTTAGTTATTTAAAATCAAAGAACCATTCTCTATTGGGGGTCATATGGTGGCTACAAGCTGAATCTAGCAGCCATGAACTGGAACAGCTGGTTGATGGCGTAGCAGCGAATGCGAAATCTGAATCTGCATCATCATACTCGACCACATTTGATTCTGAGACAGGCTTCCCCCTTTCAGGTTTGCCATTATTCTTTAGCCTGGGACATTCTTTCTTCCAGTGCCATTTTTCTCGACAAAAGGCACATTCATCTTTGCTCAATCTGGACTTTGACTTCGATCTCCCTCTGCTTCCTTTATTCTGACTCTTCGAATGGCCTCTAACAACAAGAGCTTCTGCTTCGACACTTGTGTTTTCTTGTTTGTCTTTCTTTCTCAATTCATAACTATACAAGGCAGCAATTACTTCACCGAGAGACACATCAACCTTCCCATGAAGCAGAGTAGTTTCAAGATACTCAAACTCATCAGGAAGTGATCCCATCAACATCAGAGCCAGATCTTCGTCTTCAAAAGTCACGTCCATATTCATCAGATCAGTCACCAGCTGATTAAAGCTAGTAATGTGATCATTCATAGTGGTACCTGGTACATAGTTGAAGCGGAACAATCTCTTTTTCATGTAGAGTTTGTTCTGACCGCTTTTCTTCAAAAATTTCTCCTCCAGTGCCTTCCACAATTTACTTGCAGAAGTTTCCTTAGAAAATGCATACTTCTGCTCTCTAGAAAGACACGATCGAATAGTACCACATGCCATTCTATTGATCCTCTTCCATTCTTTCTCCTCAACATCATCTGGTTTCTCTCCTTCAATAGCAATGTCTAGACCCTGCTGAAATAGGACATCTAGAACATCACTTTGCCGCATGCCGAAATGACTGGTGCCATCAAAAATCTCCACTGCAAATCTAACATTTGTCACAGCATTTCTTACCAAAATTGAAGATGAAGAAGCGTCTGCCATTTCTGCTACAAATTCTATTTAATAGCTGCCAATGCAGAATGTCAATTATCCCAAGGAAATTTTTTCTGATGTGGAAGATTAGCCTAAGCTGCAACCACAGAGCATACTAAAATAAACCAACAGCGCTGATACCAATTATTATGGAATTCGGGTTAATTTCCACCAATAACAGATTCACCTTCGAAACTATTATCTAGGTGACTAGTGTGAAAATGATTATACTAAAAATCACCCCAAGGTATATTCCCAGGAAAGAGGAGGGGTCACAATGGTCCCTCTTAAAACCCACTTTCCTTAGACAGAAATACCAAGACAAGTAATTTTAATAGGAAAATAATTAACAACAACTATACCCGACAATAGCTATTAAATAGAGATAAAAGAGAACACCAAAATATTTCACTAATAGAGGAAATATTACAAAGAGAGAGAATACAAATAGCCTTTAATATAGAAGAAGGCTTATATTTGTGGGATGATTAACTAAGTAGGAGGATGACTTTATTTATAACAAAAGAATTTCCCCTCCTCCTTATACACAACCAATGTGGTACCTTGCCAAAAACCAACAAGCCATAGCATCCGCCAGACCATTGGCTTCCCAGGGGGTGTGAACAACCATGATCTTCCACTGGCGAGCGAGGTAGCTTCAGATCCTTCTGAGCATCATCGTTTCGTTTATTTGAGCCGGTGTGTTGAGACGGCGAACCGCTTCTAAGTTATCCAACTCTACAATGAGGTGACGAATACCTCGATTCCACGCAAGGGCAAGAGCATCAAGCACCGTCCAAAGCTCAACTTGGAACCCAGAGCAGCGCCCAATGTTCCGAGAGTATCTCGCAACCCAAGCTCCATTCATATCACGCTGCACCCCACCCATGGAGTCTTTCAGTTTGGCCCGGTTGACTGCTCCATCAGTGTTCAGCTTGAGAAAACCATCAGGAGAGGGGTTCCAGTGAGTGGTTCTCGGAGACGAGGGGGACGAGCATGCTGCTGGTTCTTCAAATTAATGGCAGCCCAAGCTTTGGCTGACTGAATCATGGCCATCGAGGACCAAATCTGGCCACTAAACACAAAATTGTTTCTTTGTTTCCAGAGCCTCCAAGTTAAAATCCCAAACATATGTCTCCAGAGGAAGTTCGCATTGTTGAGTCCTGACTCCTAAGCTTTTAGCTAGATTCTCATGAAGCCAGACCATGAGGGGCTTGGAGAATAAAGCGGAAGCTGTATGGGCTGGTACAAGCGAATTCCAAACCAGCCGAGCTTGCGGACAGTCTCTAAGCACATGGAGAATTGACTATTATTGCGTTCCACACACCGGACAGCGAGGATCAGCCGTGAGTCCTCTTCGATTTCGTTCAACAATCGTCATAAGCCTGCTACGAATCACCAACCAGAGAAAATGACAGACTCTTTGCGGACCATCAAACCCCCAAGCAGTGTTCCAAACATTATCCCGTGTCAAAGAGCTTGGATATTCCAGGCACTGGGTTAACAAAATCCCAGTCAACTGCATGGGGTCTAGTGATTTGGTCAACAAAAACAAAATTGGCTAAAGGGCTCATCTCAGGGATCCATGCATCAAACCAGAACCTTACACGCTTACCATTTCCAACAGACCAGTTGATGTTGTCTCGGATGTAAGGCCACTCGTGAGCTAAGGATTTCCAAACGAATGAGCTAGTCTTAGCATTTAGGTACAGCGGAACCGACTCGTTGACCTTGTACTCTGATCGCATAATTTGGGCCCATAAAGTGTCGGGTTTCATAAGGAAAGTGAATCCCAATTTAGTGAGAAACGCTTCATTCTGAGCCCGAAGAGGGTGGATGCCAAGACCACCATGGGAAGGAGGTTTGCAGCAGGTTTGCCAGTTCACAAGATATGCTTTCAAAGTGTTTCTCGTGCCTCCCCAAATGAATCGCCGCACAATTTGCTCCATCCTGTCACAAACCCCTTTCGGGATGGCTATGGTTTGCATAAAATAATTAGGAATAGCCAATAAGGTTGAGTGAGCCAAAGTCACCCTACCTGCCAAAGAGAGTTTTGTAGCTACCCACCCATTCAGTTTCTTCCTAAATTTGTCGATGATGAACTCAAACGTGCTTTTTATGACTCGTTTATGGAGAAGAGGCATGCCTAGATTTGCCAAGATCAGTGGAACGCTGAAAACCGAGGGCGATAACGAGCCTGAGCGCCTCATCTTCCGTGGTATTAATAGAGAAGAACACCTTATCTTGCTGGAATTTACTTTGTGGCCTGAAAATGTGCTAAACTGATCAAGGATAGCTCCCACTAGGTTAACTTGGTCAAGGTTGGCTCTGTAAAACAAAATCAAATCGTTAGCGAAAATAAGTGTGAGATAGGTGGATCATGACGAGACAAGATCATAGGTTCCCAAAGGCCAACGGCCTTGAATAATGGATACTATGACCTAGTCTTTCCATGTATAACACAGAGATACGGGGAGAGAGGACATCCCTGACGAACACCTCTAGAAGGTTTAAACTCATCCGATAGAGATCCGTTCCATAAAATCTGCATGGAGGAAGACAAAACCAACTCCATTATTATGCGTTGGATGTTCACCGGACATCCAATATCGGCAACAGAGCCAGCGAGGAACTCACGGCCAACTCTATCATATTCTTTTTTTAAATCAACTTTTATCGCCATCCACTTGGTTTTACCCTTCTTAATTCTCATCAAGTGAACCACCTCTTGAGCCACCAGGATATTGTCAGTAATATTTCGACTGCTGCGGAGCAACGAGTTTGGGAAACACAAGTCTAAATCTGTTCGCAATTATTTTCATGATTAACTTATAAAGCACTATACATAAGCTTATTGGCCGAAAATCAGCAAAAATTTCGGGATTATCAACCTTCAGGATGAAAACAATCAAAGTCTTATTGAGCTCAGGTTTGATAGAATTACCATTAAAAATACCTTTAACCCAGGTGCAAACTGAGTCACCAACCGTTCCCCACTGATTTTTAAAAAAACATGGCATGAAGAACGTATTTTCCCGAAGCTTTTAGGGGGTTCATCTCAAACAATGCCTTTCTAATCTCGTGATCAGTGACCGCATCATTAAGTGGGTCAATGTCCGAGCTCGAAAGTTTAAGGGACACACCTATCAGAGGAAAGGTGACAGTGTGCCTCCCATCCTCATGCTATAACTTGGCAAAGAAACATGTGGCTTATGACCGAAGAGTATCATCGTCAAAACACCAGTCACCGGTGGAGATTTTCAGAGCTTGGATCCGATTCAATCTCCTGCGGGAAATGGCACGACTGTGGTAGAACTTGGTGTAGCGGTCTTCTTCCAGGATCCAGTCACTTTTGGATTTCTGTTGCCAGAGCAATTCTTCATGATCCAAGACATCCTCGAGCTTAGTCCAGACTTCCATCTCTTTGGTTGAAAGATTGTCATTACTAGTCCTGTCCATAGCCGCTTGGATAGAAGCTAATTGCCTGATAATTTTTTTTCTCTTGGATGACATGCCCATCAACGTTCTTGTTCCAAGACATAAGAGAGGTAGAGACAGAATTAATAATGCTACCTTCAGTTTGTCAGTTATCATGGATGAACTGATTAAACTGGGGGTGTTTAGTCCATCCGGCCAAGAAACAACACGGTCGCGCCCGATTCGGGAGGTCCGAGCCAAGGGAGTGTGGTAGAAAGGGTCGGTGGTCCAACTTGATGCACGGGAGGTGTTTAACGAAAGAAGACGGCTATGGCGGTCCAATTATCATTGGCTAACACCCGGTCCAAACACTCGAAGATGTTGCCTCTAGTCCACGTAAATTGAGGTCACTTAAAGCCTAAATCAAAGAGATTGTGGGAATCGATGAAATGTTGGAATAACTTGCACCCTTTACCGCTCCTGGCACCTCATCTCTTTTCATTGCTAGAGAGAATGGAGTTGAAATCTCCTGCAATGATCCAGGGAGCGCATCTGTCAATTAACATGGGATTCAAATCCCTCTAGAGGGCTCTCCTCTTCGTTTTATCGGAACTTCCATAAACAATTGTGACAAAGAGAGGAGAAGGCCAATTGCTGCCGGTAACTTTTGAAAAAACGAATTGCAAATGGAAAGCCACAATCGCAACGGAGAGAGGCATGTTCCAGAGCAACCAGATGCCCCCGGCGAAGCCAGTAGCTTCTACTCTTACAACCGCGTCCAACCGAAGCATCTTGTGAATTCTGCATTTTCGTTGTGTTCATGGTGGGATGGTTAACGTGGGTGGTAAGTTGTGGCTGTGAGGAACGTTGCATAGCGTCGTGCACGTTCAACTCGTGCACTTTCTCTTGATCGGCCAGATCATGCATGAGAGCAGGTACGTGGATGGTTTCCACACCGGAGGCCTTAACCGCTTGAATATTCGACCGTTGAGTATTATTCCTAGGTCCCACAGGTGTGGACGTAGACTTGTCCGCATGTTTTGGGTAGGTGCTTGAAGTGGAAACTCTGTTCTTCACTCCTTGATTTGCTCCAACGGGACTGATTTTCTTTCCTTTCCCATGAGGTTTCTCAGCTAGAGCTAGGAAGCAAGATTCACTTTCCATTTGAGATTTGGTATATTCCGAAGATTGATTGTTTCCAATATTCTATCGCCGGCACCTCCGTTCCATGACCATCCAGGGACCGTAGGCTTTGGCCAAAGGTTTGTCAGTCGTGGGAGTAATCGGTTTGGTGACAGTGCCTGTAGAACAGCCTGCGTAGGCAGCCAAAGCATTAGAATTATCGGTCTTCAGGGTTATGGGGGCATGAGTCTCTGGCATCGCCAAAACGACCAGAGGAGAAGCATATGAGTGGGAAGTTTTCATACTCGACTATCTGAACTTTATCTCCCACCATTACTTTAGAGACGAGCGGCTTATTGAGATTCGACGTAGACCGCAACTCTAGCAAAACGACGTCTGTTACTAGTGTCTTTATGAAAATTCAGTTTGGCCACCTTACCCACAAGACTACCGATGACTGAGAATTTTCCTCATATACATGTACTCCAGAAGGCCGGGAAATCGAACCCATGCTATAACAGTGGTGGGTGAGGTTGAGAGGTGCTGAAATTCATCGTCCACGGTTGTACTGTAAAATATTGGCCATAAACCAGCCACAGGCCTTCAATTAAGACCATGAGGAAGTCTTCATCAGATTGGAATCTAGCGAGAAGTACGCATTCTCGAGATCCATGAGTGTGAAGGGCTGCCTCAGGCGCCAGAGAGCGTAGGTTTTATTGGTGAGGGCATTCAATCCAATGTTCCTCACCAAGAGCTTCAACACTACCGTTCGAACCATACTTGCCTCCATAAGTTCGTAAGCCTTATCGGAGAATCTTATGAAAGGCAGCCCATTACATGTTCCGGTAATGATATCATCAACAGAGATGTCTCTGTCCTCTTCATCATCAACGGGGTGGTCATTACTACCGTTGGTTCCAATAGATTTACCAGACAAGGCTGAAGCATAGGACTGAGGCAACGATTCCTGTTCTCCGGTGGCCATTTCTATATCTTGTATCATTCCCTCATTTGGGGGCTCGAGTCTTACCGTTCTGGTTGTATTGGAGATAGCAGGGGGTTCCTTTGAGGTTTCGACAGAGAGGGCAGCAGAGAGTTCCGTTGAAGCCATATTGAATTGAAATTTAAATTATGATTTTTATTTAAATACTTTAATAATAAAAATAAATAATTTTTATATTTTAAAATTTATAAGCTTGCCACCGACAACTCACCAACCAAAAATAGGAAAAAAAAAGTACACAAACTTCAATTTTCAGTTTAAAAAGATTAATAATAATTAAAACTGTCGCAATTGTTACACTTAACCGCAAATCATATTATGTCCACTCCAGCAACCTATAATATCTCCAGAAAATCCTACTGCCTCCCGATTTTGCATATTCTATATAGGAAAAACAAAGCACTCTACTCCCAAATAAACCATGTATTGCTACCTCGGAGATTAGATTGCCTTATTTGCTTTCGCTTTTCGACATCCACTGTTCTAGTATCCGTATCCTGACAGAATCATGAACCAACGATGTTAGAAAATACAAAAGAATTAACAAAGAGAATGTTGCATTTCAATCTCATTTTAGATTCGTAAGTGCATGCCTGAGTTATCCATTGGGTTGCCCATTGGCACTGGCTCAGGTTCCTTTATTTCAAAAACCACGCAATCAGACATCAAGAACGTCTTAGCCACGGACGCTGCATGCTCCAAGCAACATCTAACCACCGGGAAAAAAAAAATCACAGTTCTCTGTACTGGCTCCGCTCACTTATAACTATAATCAAATTCAGATCGATAATTATATAGGAACCAACCTAGGTTGGATCGATAATTCCTGCAGACATAAGATCCTCATATTTTCCAGTGGCAGCATTGAATCCATACCTGGGGTTTTCCTCAGAGAGCACCTGAAAAATAATTATATAAAAGATGAATAACCACTGGTATTAGCAAACTACAGAAATTGGGAATATGGTGCTCATTTCAACTAGAAATGGTTATGTCTCGTACCTTTTCACTCACCACACTTCCGTTAACACCAGCATTCTTAGCAATCAATTTTAGAGGGTAACTCAGAGCTCTTTTGACAATATCTGCTCAAACCTGCAGTAAATCAAAGATATTAAGGAGATTTTTCGACAACCATGTGTGTGACAGCAAAACAATCCAAAATCCCTTGTAGATAATTTAACTTACTACAAAGTTGTCACGACGAGCCTACCTTTTCTTCATCATTGTGAAGAGAATCCTTAATAGCGTCTACTTTTGAAGCAAGTCTTAGCAAAGTACATCCACCACCAACAACAATACCCTCCTCAACAGCTGCCTGAAAATCCGTGAAATTATGCAGGTTTTTAATATACCAAAGAGAAAGAAGTACAATATGAGGCCATTGTGACAAGCTATGAGATGCGTTACCTTAGTTGCATTAAGAGAATCTTCAACTCTCAATTTCTTTTCTTTAAGCTCTGTTTCGGTTTGAGCTCCAACCTTAAAATTTCAAGAAAAACATTACGATCATAAGTAGTTATAAATCATACATAATTTCTCACGTCAAATTTCATTTTACATAATTTCTCACGTCAAATTTCATTTTACATAAACTTCATAAAATGTTTCTTCACCTAACCAGAACTTACCTGTATTACTGCAACACCACCAGATAATTTGGCAATCCTTCATTAAGTTTTCCTTTTCATAATCTTGTTCTGCAGCCTGTATTAAAGCAGTAATATTTTAGGTGTTACAAAAACAAGTCCACAAGAATGATATGTATAAACACAAGCACATGCGTGTGAATCTGTGTGTGCAGATAGGGGCATGTAACTATATTGGCATGATATTAGAAGCCAACCTCAATGAGATTTCTAATCTGTGCAACCCGTTTGTTCACTGCTTCCTGGGTGCTCCCGTCACCCACAATGGTGGTTGTATCCTTGGTAAGCACCACCTTCGAAGCGTGGCCCAAGACCTCTCTGCCGACTTTGTCCAAGGAAAGCCCAACCTCATCTCTGATTACAGTACCTGTATCACAAACGGAAGAGATCTCTCTATAACCTCAACAAAGATGTGCAACAGCACATTTCCACAAGTTGACGTGTGTGTCGTTAACGCACATCTTCGCATCTTTGAAACTTGGACCCCAATATGAGTGTCAAAAACAAGCACGTGTTCAAGACACTATATTCAAAAAAAATCAAGATTTTCATGTGTTTAAAGGGTATTTAGAGGACTATTTCCACATACCAAGTTCACATATGCGTCAGACAAGACATCTGACAGAGTTACATCAGAAAAGAGTCGAACATAAGTTCACATATTCACAAACAAGAGAGAGAGAGCAGCGGACACAGCTTAGATGATGAAATAAAATACAATTAAAAAGCATAGCAAATGGAAGTTTGGTTTTGTACATACCTCCTGTAAGAATAGCAATGTCATCAAGGTATTGACTCTTGCGCTCTCCGAGAGCAGCAATCTTCAATGCCCCTCTAAGCTTGTTCACAACCAGAGTTGCCAAGGCTTCCTGTTCGATATCTTCTGCCATTATAAGAATTGGGTATGAGCTTTTGATAGCATCTTACAAGATGTTGACAAGATCCCTTGCATTAGTTATTTTCTTATCAACAACTAGCAACTGCAACAAGAATGCACAGCACAATTGTCAACATTTCATATACGAGAATGATTTTTTGTTGGAATGAAAATTTCATCTTCATGGTGCTAACAAATATGTAACATCCTGAATCAGGGTCAGTGACTAAATTGCAAATTTTGAAAACTATATGCTCGGTTTCAAAACAAGTTAAAAGTTCAAGGATTTAAATAGAAAAATTTCAGTGTTAGATTAAATGGTAATTTTTGGAAAGTTTGAAGGGTATAATGGTAATTCCATAAGAAATATTTTTATTTCTCCTTTATATAGGAGATGGCACGTGGAAAGGGATGAAAAAAATAGAAAAGTCTGGAAGCTTTGGTTCAACCTTCTTCTTCTCTTCCCATAAGCTCCATGGCAAAGGAAAGTATAATTTCAGCTGTTTAATTTTTGGATTTATAAGTTGGTTTTGATTCTTTGGGTGTTATATAAGCTTAAGGAAAGCTTATATAAGCTTTAAACATCACAAATAGTGAATTAAAGAGGAAATTATATGAAGGGTGTAGAAATGAATTGTTAGAATAAAGAGGTTTTTGAAGTTTTAATTATGAATTTGACTTGTCATCTATGAGAATAAGAAGCTAGAAGTGTTAGAATTAAGTTTGGGTAACATGGAAAATTTGGTATGATTATTGATTTCTCTATGGAGAATAGAATTTTGAGGTTTAAGATGACATAAATGGGTATAAATTAATTTAAGTATGTATATATGAGTTAAGAGTATAAAAGGGGTTGAAATATGAAGAATTGAAGTTGGAATAGTGAATTTTCGTAGTTGAAAATGATTTCTGGGCTAGGGGGAATCGGTACCCATTCAAAGGGGTACCGATACCCTCTCAAACGAGCAAAATTCCAGAATGTCATGAGGGTATCGATACCCCCAGTAGGGTATCGATACCCCCCTAAAGGAAAATTGAAAATATGGGTTTAAGAAGTTCGTTTAAGTTGATAGTATCCAATTGCAAGGTGTAGGTATCTAATAATTGCCTTAAAATGTACATTTATGTAGATTCTGAGCATAAGGCAATTCCAGAACATTTGGCAAGTAAGATCGATCAGGGAAAAGATTAGAGATCGAGATTGACTAGTGAGCCCAGGTGAGTGCATATTCAATAGTATATGATGTGTGATGGGAATAAGACTTGCGATGAGTCTATTTCCTGAAGTGTTACATATGAATTCATGATTAAAGGCATGAGATGAAAATGAGTGTATGTATGCTTGATTATTTGAATTGATATGTTTTGTATGTGCCATGTGGTTTATGTAAAAACACGATTAAGTGTTAATGAGAGAATATAAAATAAGTTATGAAATTATAGGAATATAGAAGAAAAGTCAAGAGATGTAGGGAAATGGAAATAGATGTTTATAAAGAGTCATAGGAGAACAAATATAAGTAATATGATAATGAAATATAAGACTATGTGAATACATGGTTATGAGATAAAATATGTAATAATAGGAAAATATGATGAAAGTGAGTTCATGAGAAGTGATATGAACTAGGTAAACATGGGTAATAGTAAATGCATAATGGAAACATGAGTTGGACAAGTACATAGTGGTATGATTTATTATGAGAATTAGTATAATAAAGCTTTTTGATTTAATGAGAGTTAAGGGAACTAAATAAGATTGAATTATAGAATGAAATGGAAATAGTATATCAATTAGGAAACTTGAATATAAAGGGACGATACGAATAAGCAAGATAAGTTATATGCTAAATATCTATGGAGCTATATGAAAATATTATAATGAATATATGAAATTGAATTAAGTAAAGAGATTAAATTAGTACCTAAATAAAAATACTATTAAATGATATATGTTTAGAAATACGAAATAATTTATATAATCTAAGGGAATACAAAGAAATGGAGCATAAGGTAGATGATATGATATCAGTTATTATATACCTATATGATATATGACATCAGGTAATATGAAAGAACTCTGAAAATTGATATAAGCTATGAGAAAGTGTTCTAGGTGTTTCTATGTGTTATATGAAGCATATATGATCATATGTGAACAAGATATGATATGTATGTTTATATGAATACCTGAGAAATGATCTAAGCTATATGATATGATATATGTAATTATATGCACTTTGGGATATATGTTATATGACATGAATCTATGTGACTACGTGAGAAAGTATATAAGCTATGTGACATGTAAATGTGAATCATATGAAAATGTTCTATGCGTAATTGAACTATGTGTATATATGAATATGTGAAATGACAATGCCCATGTTAAGTGTCTTGAGAGCTAGAGGTATAGTTGGCATGCCAAGAGTCGAGGGTCTACGCGGTCCTTCGAGACATATATGTATTCCTTGGAACATGTGTGATGTCTTTTGAGACACATGCTTGATCCTTTGTATATATATATGATTCTTAAGGAATTTCTATGTGGTCTTTCGGGACAAATTCTACACGGTCCTTCGGGACAAATTTCTACGCGGCACTTCGGTGCAAAATTCTACGTGGCATTACAGTGCAATTTATACGAGTTGTGGTGACAGCATTAGTGCACAACCTCTATAGACTCACATATCCATAGTTCTCACATGTGTACATGGGCTAATAAAAAAATAACAACCATCATATTACATGTGACGTGTATGCTTTTGTGCTATGAATGATAGTGTATATAATTTATATGATGAGATGTTGATGATATGATTAAATGAGTCAAATGTTGGTTAAAATACTAGGTATAAGAGGATATGTATTAAGTGATATAAACGATAATAATATTGATAATGAAATAATGCTAAAGATGGAAATGATGAGTGATGAATATATGTGTATGTATATATGTTCTTACATGAAATGATGTATTGCATAGGTGTTATAGGAATTTGTTACATGAATAAGGGTATTAGTGATAGCAGTAAGTGTTCATGCATGACTACAAGCTATAGTTTATATTACATGTTTATTTGCCTCACTAAGTCATAGACTTAGCGTGTGATTGTTTCATACGTAGGTTGCAAAAGTAAGAAGAGTAAAGAGCAAAGTGGAGCAAGACATGTCAGTTACTTCTTACCGAAGATCAGATCAGAAAAGATGTCTTGAATTAGATGTATTTTGTATATTGAAAATAGTTGGCATGTAATTAATGTTTTGAATTGTATATACTCTGATCGGTTTTGCAAAAACATTTAAGCTCTGAATAGTTTTGGAAATCTTTTGAATAAGTTACATGTATAAAAGTTTTAAATTACTCACTATTTTATACAAGTAAACGTTTTGAAAAGTCATTGTGATACCTCGGACTCGAATCTGGGTCGGGTACGGATTGGGGGTGTTACATTTAATGGTAGCAGAGCTAAGGTTTAGTCGATTCTAGACTTAAATTGAAGGTAAAAGAGTTTTAAAATGTGTGCATGCCAACACATAGTGAAAATTTTCTGATCTGATAGTGTAAGGAGTATGTTGTTTTGCTAATAGAATAAGATTAGTTTAATATAATAGAAATCTGATCGTGATAATTTTGAAGTAGAGTGAAAGGCGATATTCCTGACTGTGATAGCTATTCACCTGCCTTGGCCAGGCAGGATGAAGAGCGGACAACTCAGGAAGTGCCTCATAAGATCAAAGGGTGATTGTAGAAAGTTTAACTCGTATTAGAATTGTGATAGAAGATTTTCACAGTTGTAAATCACGGAAGTGATGTGTAGTATTCTTATTATTTTGTGGATAAGATAGAATATGGTGAACAAGTGTCACCATAAGAAAGTTAGAAGATCTAATGATGTGGTGAGAATTGGTAGAAGAGTTCAAGAATAAGTGAATTAGTGACCAGTTCATAAGATAATTGCAATCAGTGTGATGAATTTGAAACAAAGAGATAGTAATGTGTATAAGCAAAAATGTGGATATTTTAAGGGTTCACATTTTAGATGGAAATAGTTAGCGTCGGCTAACCAGATTATATGAGGGAAAATGTATGAGAATGATAATATTTTGAGATATTGTTAGGATAAGTTAACCAAATATGAAACGGATATGGATATAGTTGTGAATCTCGAACATGTAAATTTGACGTAGTGAAGGAGATAAGAATTTGTATGGTTAAGAAAAGTAATGGATTGGATTAAAAGTTCTGCTAGAAATTATGTAAAGCAAAATTATTTTAAAAGGATCAAGTGATATATGTACTGTTTTGCAAGGGTTTAAGAATAAGTACATTGATGATTGATTTATAAGATAAAGGAAATTGTAATGCCTGAGTTTGAACCCAGGAAATTTGCATTGTGAATGAGTAAGAATGTGAGTTGAATGAGTTAAACAATTTTATATTGAGTTACTTTCGACCAGAAAGAGTGCATATGATTGGAAGAAAGGTTAAGTGATGAAGAATGTAGTCAAGATTAAAGATGATGACATGTTAAGCTAACAGAGTATGGCGTAAATTTGTAAATGGTTGTGTATTTGATTATGTAAAGGTGATGTAGTGAAAGAGTAAAAGAGTATATGTTTGAAGGAAGTCAGGGATATGTGTATTGTGATTTGAATAAGGACTTTACGAAGAATAAGATTTGTGCAAGGAGTGTTTATTATTAAGGTTATGAAGAGATGATAAAGATCAGTAATCAGAGATGAGCATAAGTAAGAGGAAAAGAGTATGTGAGCATGAAAGAAAATATATGATTTGTGTATAAGAAGATTTTGATTTTAATGGAATAAGAAAATGAAAGGATGAAGTTTAAGGAAATTAGATATGATAAAGGTTATGTTTCTTGGTCATGTAGATGTAGTCAGAGAAATAAAGAATGATTTATATGTATTAAGGAAGGTTAAGAAGTAATTAAGTGATGATGGAATAAAAGTTGGTTATTACTGCAAGGTAATTAAAGATTGATAAGGAATTTGATGAATTAATGATTTTGAGTGATAAGAACTGATGCTATTGGTTATATGATAAGTGGCATGATAGGAATGTATAAAGGAAAAAGGTAGTTGAGGAACTAAGAGAAGGAAAGATTAAGTAAAGGAAACAACATAAGAATATTAGAAGATATTTTCTTATTGTGTGTTCAGTGAAAATTCGAGGACGAATTTTCTTTAAAGGAGGGGAGAATTGTAACATCTTAAATCAGGGTCAGTGACTAAATTACAAATTTTGAAAACTATATGCTCGGTTTCGAAACAAGTTAAAAGTTCAAGGATTTAAATAGAAAAATTCAAGTGTTAGATTAAATGGTAATTTTTGGAAAGTTTGAAGGGTATAATGGTAATTCCATAAGAAAGATTTTTATTTCTCCTTTATATAGGAGATGGCACGTGGAAAGGGATGAAAAAAATAGAAAAGTCTGGAGGCTTTGGTTCAACCTTCTTCTTCTTCTCTTCCCGTAAGCTCCATGGCAAAGGTAAGTATAATTTCAGTTATTTAATTCTTGGATTTATAAGTTGGTTTTGATTCTTTGAGTGTTATATAAGCTTAAGGAAAGCTTATATAAGCTTTAAACATCACAAATAGTGAATTAAAGAGGAAATTATATGAAGGGTATAGAAATGAATTGTTAGAATAAAGAGGTTTTTGAAGTTTTAATTATGAATTTGACTTGTCATCTATGAGAAAAAGAAGCTAGAAGTGTTAGAATTAAGTTTGGGTAACATGGAAAATTTGGTATGATTATTGATTTCTATATGGAGAATAGAATTTTGAGGTTTAAGATGACATAAATGGGTATAAATTAGTTTAAGTATGTATATATGAGTTAAGAGTATAAAAGGGGTTGAAATATGAAGAATTGAAGTTGGAATAGTGAATTTTCGTAGTTGAAAATGATTTCTGGGCTAGGGGGAATCGGTACCCATTCAAAGGGGTACCGATACCCTCTCAAACGAGCAGAATTCCAGAATGTCATGAGGGTATCGATACCCCCTAAAGGAAAATTGAAAATATGAGTTTAATAAGTTCATTTAAGTTGATAGTATCCAATTGCAAGGTGTAGGTATATAATAATTGCCTTAAAATGTACATTTATGTAGATTCTGAGCATAAGGCAATTCCGGAACACTTGGCAAGTAAGATCGATCAGGGGAAAGATTAGAGATCGAGATTGACTAATGAGACCAGGTGAGTGCATATTCAATAGTATATGATGTGTGATGGGAATAAGACTTGCGATGAGTCTATTTCCTGAAGTGTTACATATGAATTCATGATTAAAGGCATGAGATGAAAATGAGTGTATGTATGCTTGATTATCTGAATTGATATGTTTTGTATGTGCCATGTGGTTTATGTAAAAACATGATTAAGTGTTAATGAGAGAATATAAAATAAGTTATGAAACTATAGGAATACAAAAGATAAGTCAAGAGATGTAAGAAAATGGAAATAGATGTTTATAAAGAGTCATAGGAGAACAATATAAGTAATATGATAATGAAATATAAGACTATGTGAATACATGATTATGAGATAAAATATGTAATAATAGGAAAATATGATGAAAGTGAGTTCATGAGGAGTGATATGAACTAGGTAAACATGGGTAATAGTATATGCATAATGGAAACATGAGTTGGACAATTACATATTGGTATGATTTATTATGAGAATTAGTATAATAGAGCTTTTTGATTTAATGAGAGTTAAGGGAACTAAATAAGATTGAAATGGAAATAGTATATCAATTAGGAAACTTGAATATAAAGGGACGATACGAATATACAAGATAAGTTATATGCTAAATATCTATGGAGCTATATGAAAATATTATAATAAATATATGAAATTGAATTAAGTAAAGAGATTAAATTAGTACCTAAATAAAAATACTATTAAATGATATATGTTTAGAAATACGACATAATTTATATAATCTAATGGAATACAAAGAAATGAAGCATAAGGTAGATGATATGATATCAGTTATTATATACCTATATGATATATGACATCAGGTAATATGAAAGAACTCTGAAAATTGATATAATCTATGAGAAAGTGTTCTAGGTATTTCTATGTGTTATATGAAACATATATGATCACATGTGAATAAGATATGATATATATGTTTATATGAATACCTGAGAAATGATCTAAGCTATATGATATGATATATGTGATTATATGCACTTTAGGATATATGTTATATGACATGGATCTATGTGACTACGTGAGAAAGTATATAAGCTATGTGACATGTAAATGTGAATCATATGAAAATGTTCTATACGTAATTGAACTATGTGTATATATGAATATGTGAAATGACAATGCCCATGTTAAGTGTCTTGAGAGCTAGAGGTATAGTTGGCATGTTAAGAGTCGAGGGTCTACGCGACCCTTCGGGACATATATGTATTCCTTGGAACATGTGTAATGTCTTTTGAGACACATGCTTGATCCTTTGTATATATATATGATTCTTAAGAAATTTCTATGTGGTCATTCGGGACAAGTTCTACGCGGTCCTTCGGGACAAATTTCTACGCGACACTTTGGTACAAAATTCTATGTGGCACTACGGTGCAATTTATACGAGCTGTGGTGACAACATTAGTGCACAACCTCTATAGACTCACATATACATAGTTCTCACATGTGTACATGGACTAATAAAGAAATAACAACCATCATATTACATGTGACGTGTATGCTTTTGTGCTATGAATGATAGTATATATAATTTATATGATGAGATGTTGATGGTATGATTAAATGAGTCAAATGTTGGTTAAAATACTAAGTATAAGAGCATATTTTTTAAGTGATATAAACGATAATAATATTGATAATGAAATAATGCTAAAGATGGAAATGATGAGTGATGAATATATGTGTGTGTATATATGTTCTTACATGAAATGATGTATTGCATAGGTGTTATAGGAATTTGTTACATGAATAAAGGTATTAGTGATAGCAGTAAGTGTTCATGCATGATTACTATTTATAGTTTATATTACATGTTTATTTGCCTCACTAAGTCATAGACTTAACGTGCGATTGTTTCACACGTAGGTTGCAGAAATAAGAAGAGTAAAAGGAAAAGTGGAGCAAAACATGTCAGTTACTTCTTACAGAAGATCAGATCAAAAAATATGTCTTGAATTAGATGTATTTTGTATATTGAAAATAATTGACATGTAATTAATGTTTTGAATTGTATATACTCTGATCGATTTTGCAAAAACATTTAAGCTCTGAATAGTTCTGGAAATCTTTTGAATAAGTTACATGTATAAAAGTTTTAAATTACTCACTATTTTATATAAGTAAACGTTTTGAAAAGTCATTGTGACACCTCGGACTCGGATCCGGGTCGAGTACGGGTTAGGGGTGTTACAATATACCTTGCAGTTCTCATATTCTACAGCCATTTTGTCACTATCAGTGACAAAATAAGGTGAAATATAACCACGATCAAATTGCATCCCTTCAACAACGTAAAGGTTATTCTCGGCACTTTTACCTTCCTCAAGGGTAACCACACCTTTTCGACCAACTTTACTCATGACATCAGCGATCATATTTCCTACTTCATAATTGTTCCCTGCACTAACAGCTGCCACATCTGCAAGTTCACTGTCTTCGACCTGCAATCAAACATCGCACAATAGAGTCGTATCAAATCTATATTACTCAAACTCTGCAGTGAGTGCCAAATAAATGTATCTGCCCGACACAATTCAATTTATTCTTAGTCACTCTATCTGGAACATTTTGAAGAGTCATTTAACCATAACCATATCTAAAAACATCTCCGGGGTTTGGTACAAAGAAAAATAAAGAATAGGAGCAATAAAACTTAAAATGGTTAACTACAAACAAAAAATAAAAAGTGGGCACGCATTAAAATTACTTCTTTCGACATAGCCTTAAGCTCAGATACTAAAGCCTTTGTGGTTTTCTCAATGCCCCTAGTGATCAAGACCGGGTTTGCGCCAGCTGCAACCACCTGAATAACAGTCAAATTAGCGTTTACAACAAATAGCAAGACAATGACTAAAACTACACTGCTCTTCACAAACCAGAACATAATGGTCAGAGGACAAAAAAAAAAGATGCACAAACCCTGACACCTTCAGCAATCAGACCTTGCGCAAGAACAACAGATGTTGTTGTTCCATCACCAGCCAAGTCATTAGTCTTAGCAGCAGCCTGTCTAACCAACTTAGCCCCAATATTCTCAACTGGGTACTCCAACTCAACCTTGAAATTGACACACACACAACAATGAATAAATAATTGATACACCATAAGGAAAAAGACAGATTCTATTCGTTATTCTGGAGAAAAATTAATTTGGTTACAAACAATGAAAATCGAACTAAAATTACATATTGTCTAAATAGGTTGTTAGAAAAGGGCAATACCTCCTTAGCCACAGTCACGCCATCATTAACAATTTTTGGAGAGCCATATTTGCTTTCAAGAACAACATTTCTACCTTTAGGTCCCCCAACCAAATCAGCAAGCTTGTTTACACCAGTCTACATCAAAACAACTTAAAAAGTAAGATTGAAAACCCATACAAAGGCCAACTCTAATTCATCAATATTTGAAACAAACAGAAGACTCACTTGCAATTTCTTTATAGCTTCACCATCCTTGTTGAAATGCAGCTCTTTTGCTGCAGAAATCTTGGGCAGTCGAGATCGTTGAAGAACATAGTTTTGACGAGTAGCGAAAGAGGTTGAAGAAATGGAAGCCAAAGATGATAACCTGCTTGAAGAAGCTAGTTTCTTATCCACGGCAGGGTTTTTTGGAGCAATGAATGAGCCAATTGAAGACATAGTAGTCAAAGTAGATGCCATTTACTCCTACGAAGCTGGAAAAAAATCATCATTATTGATGACCTTTCAATTAAATGAAAATTATTGAATTATCATTAAACAACAAGTTCCAATAATTTTATTTTTTATCTTCTAGAACTAGAATAGATTTAATATTAAAAAAATAAGGCAGAAAAATCACCACAGGACTAGTGCACTCACACATAATATATACACACACGTAAAGCATTTCTAACACTAAACACATTAACTTCACATAAAAGGAAGAACAATATACCTTAAATTAAATGTGATTTAATGAATATACAACAAAGAGTTCCAAAATGTTTATTTCTTCCAATTTCCATGATCTAGAACTCGAATCAATATAGTAAATAAACAAATCCTACCACTAAAAACTCATTATTCCTTTAAAGCATTTCAAATTCTAACCACATAAATTCAAAGACAATTAAAAAGGAAAACGGAGGAGGCATATACCTTAAACTAGTTCCAGAATGAAAGCAAAATTCTGAAACAAAAATGAAATAAATATCAGTACCATTTCTTTATAAAAATAATGAGAAAAAAATTATTGACAAGGAGAGATGGTGATGAAAGGAAAAGAGAACAACAAAGGCAGGAAAAACGATTGAGAAAAAAAGAGGCAGAGAAAGAGCGCATCAGAAGCGTAAGTGGCAGCCGGAGGTGGGCGACGGCGGCGTAAGTAAGGGGGTGAGGCTGTGATTGTGGTTGAGCCACCGTACTTACCTTGGCTTGGAAAGGCTTGAGCTGAGCACTGAGGTTTAAGCTTTGCTTTGAATTAGCAGAATGGATTGATTAAAATAACGACATTACTAACACAAACAAAAGAGTTGTTTAAGGCTAAAACTCGTGAAGATTCTATTTAATCTGGACCGTTCGACCTTTAATTTATTTGTCCATTATTCTTTTATTGGAACTGTCTAGAATATTTTTCAAAATTCTTACAAAAAAGAAAGAAAAAAACTCTGATATTAAGGGTATTTAAGTTTGTTATATTTTTAAAATACATAATGATAAATATAATATTTATATGTTTTTTATAATTTAACCCTTATTCTTTTTTAGATAAATTTGATTTTAATTTTTTAAAAAGTATAATATTAAAAAAATATCTTTAATATTTAATTGAGTAATCATTATAGCAATCTAATTCATTAATCTCTGTTGTTTGACTCAGCTCTAGCAAGGAAGATGCAGAGGTCATAGAGTAATCAGATACAAGAGACCACGTTCCAGTCCTGATAGTCGAAGATTGATCAGACGTTGAATCGAATCTCGTCGCGGAATACGGAGGTGTTAACGGCTGAGGGAGATCAATTGATCTTCTCCCAAGTACGAGAACAACTGAAGATATTATAGGCCTAACTGAAGGGTCATCTTGAACACAAAACAGTGCAATGTGATTCCATCTCAGGATTTCAAAAACCGGACAATCTCTCGGATCGGTCAACTCGTGTGCTTTGCATTGGTTCCATTGCATCTGCGTATGCTCTGGGGGCATATGTAACAGAGTCTGAATTAGTGAAAGAAGCCTTTAGGTACAAGGAAGAGATAATAAAAGAGATGATGCCTGCATATGTTAAAAGGACTTGTCCACAGTCCTGGTAAAATCCCCTGCTCCTTTTACCACTTCATATTTCTAGCATTACGATCCCCGAAGATGTGAACATCGGATTTGTTCGAAAACAACCCTTCAAACGCATATTCTCGTGCCATATATCCACTGGATGAGAGTTAACACTAAATATGCAACAGATTTAGACCCTTCTTTTCGCCTTTCGATCGGGATTTGGTTAAGGAACAAAAATGAAGTACTAGCTATGTCCCAACAACTCGATCGGTGTTGGCTTTGATCAAATAACTGCTTTTGACCTTGTAAAAGGGCCGAAACCGCCTTCTCCGAGCTTATTTTCCCAGGGAGAAGTTGTTTGTTGCATGATGAATGGTAACTAAATCAAACTGCTGCATCTCCATCAAATGAATATCCAACTCTATCAAATAAGAACTTCTCTTCCTAACAAAGGATGAATAATACAGGGAACCGATAAGAACTGCTGCGAAAACACTCCCTAACGAATGATTATTACGATCCTTCTTGTGCTTTTGCATCCCTCTTCTGCAGTTTAATTGACCAAAACTCGTACGTGAGTATGCTCGTATCGGATATATACTCGTTTCCAACACACTAGTGCATGTTCTACTTACCTCGACATTAAATAATACGGAACAAGCTCGACTCGGCCAAAAAAATTGATGTCCGAATACCACTACAATGCTGGTACCAAATGATTGCTCTTTTGTAAGAAGGGCACATTTGTGTGAGCAGTTGAGTATTGTTGAGCGCACAAATCCGGCAAACATCGAAGCATCACCTCGACAAACAAAGAGACCGTAAATTCCACGGAAGCTAACATTGCAGAAGCTGAGGTGGGAAGCTTTAGATGAAATGGAATCAATAAGAGCCGCAAGGTCGGATTTATAAGTGGGGGTGGCTTTTTCTTTTCCGGACCTAAACAACAGTGACCAGCATACAGGTAGAAAACTGGCAAGCAATGAAGTTGATGATTGTTGTGAATCATAAAGGCAAGGCTCTGGGTCTGTAATAAAAGAGAGGAAGCTTTGTTTTGTAATGCTTGAACTATCTGTCTGATGAATTTGTGTTGAAATAAACATAGGGCTTGGTTTTGTTAGAGCCACGATGTCTGACTCGAGGGATTGATTAGTCCATGAAAGCTTGCAATGGAGGTAACTTCTTCCTCGCGCTACTATGCATTATTTTTTTTACTGCATTTGTAAAACATTGAGGACATTATATTTTAATTCTATCTAATTCTTTAATTAACTTGAAATATTTATGTTCGATATTTGTACTGGACATATAAATGTGTAAATATAACTTCCAAGAATCCTCTAAATATATAAAAAAAAATTAGAATTTTTTGTGGGATTTAAGTTAGACACAAGAAAACAACCAAAATTAAGGATTAGGTTTAAATATGTTGAAGGTCTCAATACTATTTTAAATTTTATATTTAATCTTTATATATTGTTTTTTTTAATTTAAAATGGTATAATGATAAAATTATTCCTCGATATTTTCACAAATAGTTATTTTACTTTTTTTTGGAACATTTTAATTTTAACGTTTTAATTTTTGGTCAAAATAGGCCATGTTGTACGAAAATATTTAGTTGGCTAACAATCAATTCATATTATTGATGTGTCATTTTTACATGTGTTCCATTATTGACGTGACATGTACTATGTTACAAAGTGATGATATGTTATATATCACATCAATAATATGTGTTAACTGTTAGTTAATTAACAATTTCTATCAAATGAAGTATATTTTTGATAAAATATTAAAACATTAAGAAATGACATGCTTAAAAAAAAGACAAAATGATCATGTGTACAATCGTTAAAGATATTTTTTTATTATATCTACTAAAATATTAAAGATACTAAGTTCATGGACTAGTATAGAAAACATTTTAAATTTATGTATTGATTTAGAAAATTCAAATACTAAATTGGGAGAGATTGTAAGACTTACGGAGCAATTGATATATTAAATTAAAATATTAAAATATCTGAGATTGATATTTTGTGGATTTTGTCTAGTCAATTATAAATTAGATAGATAAAATTGTTCTGAATTTGATTTCGAAAAACAGAATCAAGCAAGAGACGAACAATCACAAATCTCTGTAAGTTTTTTTTTCATTTGTTTTTCCTTCGGAATTTTTCTGTTTTTGATTCCCATTGATAAAAACTAGCAATTTCATTGGTCATCTTAATCACACATTTGAAAAAATTTCGCAGGAATTTGAGTTAGGGTTTTGAAAAAAAATCACTGAATGTACAACGGAATCGGACTTACCACCCCTCGAGGGTCAGGCACCAATGGGTATATTCAGAGCAACAAATTCTTCGTAAAGCCGAAAACGAACCGGGTAACCAATTCCTACAGACCTTTCGAGGCTGATCAAGGAACCGCCGGTCTCACCACCAAGAAACCCAACAAGGAAATCCTAGAGCATGACCGCAAGCGTCAGGTTGAGCTCAAGCTTGTGATTTTGTAAGATAAACTCACTGAACAAGGTTACACTGAATCTGAGATCGCCGATAAGCTTCTAGAGGCTAGGAAAGCTCTCGAAGATGCCCAGCAAGATTAAGATGAAGAAGAAGGAGAAGTCGTACCAACGCCTACTCGTCAACAAAAGTAATTTTCTTTTAATTTTAGTTTTCTTGTATTATTATAGTGGATGATTATGGATTTTTTTGTTCGTTTATTGATTTATTTATGATCTGGAGGTTGGGGTTTCGGATAAACATACCAAGTTGATTATTAGCAATTTTTTGTTTTCTTTTATTATTGTTAATAGAGGATTATGGATTCTATTGTGTATTAATTAATCCATTCATGTTTTGGGTGTTAGGGTTTCGGATACCCAAACTCACCAGGTTGCTGCGAGGAAGGAGAAGCAGATGTAGACCTTTAGGGCTGCTCTCGGAATTGGGATTTCCGAATCTGGGCTTCCTCCTTTGCCAAGTCGCCCAAAGAATAACGACGAGCGTGAACATGCCTTTCTGAATAGAGACCCGCCTGTTTCTTCTGCATTGGATGTAGATGATCTTAAGGTGAAAGCAGACAAGAAAAAAGCTCAAGTCGTTGGAGATGAAGACTATGAGTCGCACCACCGGAAAAAGAAAAAGGATAAGAAGAGGTCTAGGCATCGTGATTCGGATACTGATACAGATAGCAGTGTAGAGCATTCGAAGAAAGCTACTCGCAAGAAGAGTCGTAAGGGTTATGATAGTGAAAGCGGTGATTCTGATGTTCATGACCATGGCAGGGAGCCGAAAAAATCAGTGAAGAAGCGTGATAGAAGCAGGCCAAATGATGTGGATGATATAAAGGTGAAATGATTATATTTAATTTAAATTCTTAATCCGAGTTGAAATTTTACAGTAGTTTTTTTGCGTTTCTGGTTAGTAAGTCGTGCAGTATGCGGTTCAGGGGTTATTGAAATATATTAATTTGCATAAATATTAATGAATAAGTAAATTAGGTAAAAAGTTCCACGTCATAAGAAACTTTGTCATAAACAAGGATCAGATTCCTTTATATTAAAGAATAAATTATATGATCACAATATTTTAAATTTCAACAAAACTGATTGATTTGTTAACTGCTTCTATGCATGAGTTCGACTTAAACTTATTGAAAGTTATGCTGTCGTTTAATCACATATGTGGACTATGTTTAATGTTAATACACTGATCTGTTTCATGTCACCCTATAATTTGTGTTTCCTTTGATATTGCAGGGTAGTGAATATGATTCTGATGCAGACAGGGTGAGAGGTTGTAAAAGAGAGATTATTAAGAAAAGTCGTCATAGGCATGATTCAAGTGAGGATTACTCTGATTCTGATGGTGGGGGGCAAAAGAAGAGAGGTGAAGTTCGAAAACAGAAGATCGAGTTGACTGGGAGGCAGAGGAGAAAGAGGGACAACATAGGTAGTGAATCTGATTATGATGCAGATAGAGCAAGAGGACGTAAAAAGGAAATAGTTGAGAGAAGTCGTAACAGACATGACTCCAGTGAGGATGACACTGATTCTGATCATGGGAGGGAAAAGAAGAGAGGTGAAGTTCATAAACGAAAGAATGAGTTGACTGTGAGCCAGAGGAGAGAGAGGGACATCAGCGGTGAATCTGATTCTGATGCGGACAGAATGAGAGATCGTAAAAAGGACACAGTTAAGAAAGGTCCTCATAGAAACGACTCAAATGAGGATGACTCTGACTCTGCTGGTAGGAGGGAAAGGAAGAAAAGTGAATCTGATTCTGATGTAGATAGAAGAAGAGATCGTAAAAAGGAAATAGTAAAGAAATATGGTCATAGGTATGATACGGAAGATGACAGTGATTCTAATAAAAGTGATGAAAAAGTAGAAAAGGGTAGGAGAGGAGCTATGAGACATGATTCTGATGATGATGAAAATTCCAATTGGTCCCATGGTAGAAGTGGCAAGGCTACAACAGCAGGAGGAAGGACTATCAGGAGATCGGTCTCTCCAAGTGATGATAGTGATGCAAGTTCTAGGGACTCTGACAAAGACAGAAGAGGACATAGAAGTGATGATGACAGTCGCGGTGTTAGAGCTAGTCTTCGATATCAAGAAGAAAAGGACTTTGCATCTTCTGCAGCCAAGAATGGTGAGAGAAAAGGAACAACACTAAATGAGGGTTATAGATTAGAGAGATTGCAGAAATCAGAGAACAGTAGGGAAATGATGAAGGGCAAGAGGAAGCTCGATGGTGAATACCTTGACGAGCAGCCAGAATCGAAGTCAAGAAGTCGAAACATAGGAAGAGACATGGAGCACAAAAGGGATAATCCTAAGGATACCAAGTTCGATTCTGAATCAGAGGCCAAAGCTTATGGGTGAAAAGATTATTTGAATGGGGATGGATATTCTAGGTGGCGGGAAAATGACCAGGATAACGATGAATAGATGGGGGAAAGATGATAAAAAGAGGACTGAATATTCTAGGTCAGTTAGGTCTGGAGGAGAGCCAGACGATGAGACTGGTAGACAACGTGGCAGACTTCAGAGTAAGATAAGCAAACCAGATAGTGAATCTAAGAGAGATGATCGGGATTATGAAGATGGGAGAGGTGGACAAAGGCATGACAAGGATGAAGAGGAACCCCAAGAGAGACAACAAGAAAGAGATGAGAGGGACCATAAATATAGAAGACGTGGAAGGGATGAGGATGAGCACCATGGAAGCCGTAGATACAGGGAAGACGATCGAAGGAATAATAGTACTGTATGGGATAACGCTCAGTCCACTGAGAGAAGATCACGTAGAGATGATCGATGATGATGGTTGTGGCAGCGGTATTTTACTGTCTGTTACTTTTGAATTGCACTTGCCATGAACACCTATGAGAAGTTCTGTTCATAGATTAAATTGCTTTGCTTCTAAAATATATAATACTTAGATTGTTGATTGTGGTTTACATCACTTTGTAATTTATACTTTCATGCTTAAGGATTGGTTGCTATATTTATGACTAATAAGGGATTTTCAGTTATTATTTTGATAATCCCAAGCAATAGAAGCTCTCCTTTCTTCCCATTCACGGAGATTATTAGACATGGGTTCTTTTCTGATTTTTCGAAAGTAAACTAAATTTTAATATGAACCGTCCCAAATAAAATAAAAAATAATAATATTCTTGTACAAACTTAATTAAAAATATTAACATATTATGATATATTATTGATTTCGAAATATCAAAATAAAATATTCTAATCAAGCCAATTCGGATTCGAATAAACTTGATAGATTTTGAAAGATTTCGACTCTTCATTTATCTTAAAGTACTCGCAACTCTTAATCTACGCATATTCGAAAACAGATACAAGGATACGATATTCCAAAGACTAATACACGAAAATCTACTTTCTCAACGAATACCACCAGCTCTCCCTGTAAATCGCCCTTAATACTAACCTCATCAAGCACAACTCCATCAGGAAGAAGACAACAGTCTACGGTTTCGACATCAAACAGCCCTGAATCCAACAGTGCTGGAATTCGATTCATTAAAAGCTTCCTTTTGGCTAATCTTTTCTCCTAAATGCACCATACCTAACCTATTCACCCATGTTAACATCTTATTGTTCAGATACACTAATTCCAGGACTGAGATTACCAAGCAGCAGCTACTAAGGAAACCGAGTCCTCGGTCTTCCCCTACCCCTTTTCTTGATAGGATTACCATGTGCATCCGGTTTCGGTCCTTGATTACCACGTGCCTCCGTCGGTGTAACCGGTTTTTGTCCTTGATTACCATGTGCATCCATCGGTGATACATTTTGGCCATTAGAAGGTTCAGCCATAAACGGCCGAATCGGTGCAGCAGTTGGATTGAGACCATTTTGGTTAGGGCTTGATCCGCTAAATGGGAAAAAGGGTGAAAACCCAGATGGGAAAGGGCCATTAGGAGATACACAAACAAAAGGAGCACTCTCGGACGGCCCCGGGAATATAGGAACCAAGGTGCGTACCGGTTTTACATCCAGAACTTGGGATTTATTGATTGAACTCGTTTGAGCAGTGTTTCCACCCATCACTCCTTCCATTCCAAAACAAAAATCTTCTCAACCAAAGTTATGCACTAAACAAATCACCAGTGTGAACCAAAATTACACAAATATCAGTCCTTTGAACCGAAAATTTCAACCTCAACCTGTTTACGCACTAAACCGAGCTCCTGAGAGAACCAAAATTACACAAAGATCACCACTTTGAACATAAAAAAAAAAATCACCCTATCTCTTCAAAAACAGGAAAACACCCACTTCAGTTCTTTATTTGTTGTAGTCAGTAAACCTAAAAAATTACACAAAATCAGCCTTTTGAACCAATAATTTTCCCTTTCTTCTTCAAAACAAGTAAACACCCACTTCATTTTTCTCCATTATTGACTGTTTATGCACTAAACCAAGCTCTTATCTGAATCAAAACTACACAAAAGATCAGCACTTTGAACCCCCCAAAAAAACCCTTTCAATAGTTTTTTCTTTCAAAAACAGTAGATACCCACTTCAGCTTTCTCAATTCTTGATTGGTATATGCACAGAATCAATGTCCTATGTCAAAGAGAAGTACAGAACAAAGAATCAAAGTCTTGAGGAAAAAATGGTTCTTTAAAACAAGAAATATCCATTTCCTTTTTCACAATCCATGATTTTTTACGCAAAAAAAAGAAAAAGGAAAAAAAGAGTGAAACAAACAAATAAATACATACATAAACAGAAAGTGTAGAGAGAAATATATCTAGGGTTATCTCTTGAAAAGGAAGCAACTATTATCAAAGTTTATCATGAAAGTAACATAAGAAAGTGTGTTTACCTAAATAAGAAGAACACGGACGTGAAGAAGACTGAACCGACTTCGAGAAATTGATGGGAATTAGGAGCTTTGTTCTAATAAGATCATAAATATACACTTACCCATGAACGTGAAAAATGGAAATAAAATTAAGAAAAATAAAAAGGTAAAAATGTGGGGGGAAATTAGGTTGAAGGGTGTAAGAACTAATTTTTTTTTTTAAAAAAAAATTAATTATATTTTTGAAAATTTTGTATTCAATTAAATTTATATATATTAGAATTTTATCAATTGATTTTTAATTAATATTAATTAATGAATTTAATAATTTTTCTAAATCAATTATTATCACATATCATATTATATTGTTCTCAAGTAACAGTTTTAAAAATTAATTATTATTTAAATAATTTTAAAAGTTATTCTAAATTTTAATAGATTTTAATTATTTTAAAAGAATCTATAATGTTTTTGATAAAAAAATCTATAATTTTAATATTAGATAATTATAATATATCACATACTAATAATCTCTCTAGAAAAAAATATTAAGATTTAATTATTAAAATTCATTAAAGAAGTTAATAATTTGATTTTGTATTTAATGACTTAATTAATTTAATTTGTTAATTTAAAATTTTGATTCCGTAGAAAATAAAAAGTTTAATTTTTTTTTAAAGAAATAGAAACTTTATACACCTTTTAAATAAAAAAAATAAATCTTATGAACCTAATTCATCATATCTTTCATAATCACATCCATCACCTTTTATCAAATTGTCTCTTCCACCACGTTGCTATTTATAAGACATATTTGGTGCACATTCAATAACTGGCCCCAAAAGGTCAAATTTTGGGTGAAAATTGTGAACCTTTTTATCAACTCATTTTTTAATAAAAATTAATTTTCAAGTAAATAATTTTATATTCTCAAAAAGTTCCTTGATTTATGCTTTTCATTTATTGTTACTTAATTGTAGTAATCAAGAGTTATAATTAAGTTTCGATTGCGTAATTATTTGGTTATATATATGAAAAAAAATGTTTACAATATTTAAATAAAAATATATTTTAAAATTTATACTGTTAATTTGTTTTGTAAATTACACGACCAGCTAAAAGTGATATTCGACAGAATTTTAAATTCGAATCTCATCATTTACAATCATAACAAAAGTTAGCGAGTGATTCAACTATCTCATTCAACCAAACAATAATAGTCCGACACAACAAAACATTTTTTTTTACCCTGACAACTTTCAACTTAATTCCCAAGATATCGAAAACCAATGATAAAATTCTCTGACATCGTTACCGGGGCAAAGCTAGACTACCAAGAAATGTTGCTTACCTTATAACGGAAGCATCATAGTTACCGACGGAGTGAACCGAAAATCCATCGGCATAACTGCCTTTCAACCACCTTGGATGCTACCATCAATCTCAAGAAACTGAAAGGCTATATATTAGTTAAATGCGTGTTAAAATGGACTATAACTCGTCGTGTGGCTCGGATTCTCCGTCAACTTTTTCATCAGTTGAGCCATCTGAGTCCCCCGCTGGCTTGTCGTTTTCAGAGGTATCCTTCTCTGGAGTTGAGTCGGAACTGGTTGTGTTCTCTGATTTGGTCTCGGTGTCGTTCTTTGCAGGCTTCTCAACTTTAGGTTTCGGCTTCAGAATTCTCTTAACGCTAGCAGCCTAAACAAAAAGCGACGTATTAACCAGGAGTTACACACGTGTAAGCAGACAAGGTGACATTATCAAATAGAACAACAGCCATACCTTGTCTTGCAAATTGAATACCTTCTCGTATACCTCTTCAGATGTAAAAACAGGCATGCTGTAACCCGACATCCTGGAGAGAAGGTTAACATGAACTTTGTCATGTTGAGCACACAAGGTTCGAAAGCAGAATTAAACAAGAGACACGCTATAGGAGGTGGGAAACATATGATTTCCTTATAGAATGCAACTAAAATATTAGGACGACAAGAGAAAAGTTATAGTATCATTAAGGGCTATGTTACTTGGACTCCGGTACGAATATCAAATATAGGTATGTGTTGGACATGGATATGTTCGATTACATTTCAAGATTTACTAGGGTCATTAGTCCACCCTATACGTATGTCCAGACTTGTACATAGGAACTTCAAGAAATGAAGAGAGGGGCACATATATATACACGCATAAAGATCCAACATCGCACTATGTTTTACGAATGCAATGACTTTGAACATAAAACCAACAGCAATAACTTACTTCTTTTGCTCTGCCTCCTTCTCATCCAACCAAGTCTTCAACTTGTCCATACTGCTCGACAACTGAAAAGCAAAAAAATATTCAAATTTTCGCCGCAGGATAAGCAAAAATCTAATTTAGAAATTATCATAAAGAGAATTTTGAAGTTAAACAAAATACCTCATCTATTCTGTCTTTCGGCAGCCAAGGTTTGTCCGTCTCCCACCCAAGAATAGTCTACACAGATACCCACAAAAATAAATATTGATATAGCAGTTAACAATATGTTTTGACTTTAGAGAATTATCAAGGCATTTATGGAATTGTGTGTCAACGAATGAAGGACATATCTATCCTCTGGCTAGATTTTTTGTACATCGGCCTATGCAAAACCTGAGATGTCTTGGAATGAATGGACATATCTAGCCTCTGACATACCTGTTGCAAGTCGGTGAGGTAATGTCGAGCAACTTCTACTGCTTCAGGTCGTGCAGTCAACTCTTTAAATCTAAACAATAGCCACAAATTGTTTCAGTCCACCATTCCTAAACCCTTCTAATGTATTTTTGTTCAGACTATATTGACACAATTAAAAAAAATCCCAAGAAAAAAGAGGATACCGGAAAAATATTGGGTCAGCTGCTGCTTTCAATGAATTTAGACGATCTTGAAACTCCGTGGCACTTGCATCTTCACCATCAGTATACAACCATTCTTGAACCTGGAAAAAAAATGCTCCATGCTTAATTTTAATCAGAGTGAACTGACAAACAATCTCTGAAAAGATGGAACTCACCTCAACAAGCTTTTTGATAACAGACTCGCGTTCATTGTTTGAAGATATTTTTTCAAAGTATTCAGATGTTTCAAGCTGGAAACAGAAAAGAAAAAAAATAAAATTTTAATACGGTACAGATTAACTAAAGTTATATTTTGTTCACCCAAAGAAAGACTGGATGACATGGACAATTGGCCACTCGTACAATACACCAGACATGGTGAAAATTAAATAAACAAGAGCATAAACAACAACAATTCCTGATTATGCAGAAAATTGAAGCAGTTTCATTTTAAATTAAAAAAGTGAACCATAATTCAAAAAATCCATCATGAAGGAAAGAAAACATAACATCTAAATAAAATTTAACAGAAAAACAAAAACCGCACCTTATCTTTCGTAGCATATATATATTCTTCAAGGTTATTTTTTAACTCTGCGGTTCTTCTTCGCTCTGCATCCTTCTTATCCAATGCTTCCAATCTACGTTTAGCATCAGCCAAAGATTCTTTTGAAAGAGGCATTCCAGGCCCTGTTGTTTTCTCCACTATCTACAATGAAAAGAAAACAGGGAAAAGGATAAGATGAAAATGCAACAATAATGAGCTAAATAAAAACATATTCTAGCAAAAGCAAGACAAATGATCACATGTAATTAAATGTTCCAACATTGTTCGCACCTTCAGTGGAATTTTAAAGGTCCTCTTCTTTAGTTTTCTTTCTGTACGAAGATCCTTTGTACTTGGTTCTTCAACAGTACCGTTTGATGCATTACTACTCCCACCATCCGACTCCAAGTTATTGATACTTTGCTCAGTAGTGCTGTTAGTAACACTGTCATCTGTAACATTGGAGGAAGCACTGGTTGCATTCTCTACGGTCAAATTCTTTTTAGGAACTTCTATCCATTCTGTTATTTGAATAACAGCATCTGCTTGATCTAAAGAAAGAATTCCACTTCTACTCAAATAGAAATGCAAATTTGTTTTGATGGGAGCAGACAGATTCCGAGATGAGTACCTACATACGGCATATAACAAAATAACTTTGCTTATTTATTGCAGAAAGAGAGACAGATTATAATAAAGAATCAAGGAGGTGTCTCCCATGAAGTAATTAATAGTATCAGAATAACAAATAAGTTTACATTTGGCACTCACCCTTCCAGACCAAAAAAGTACGAACTAATAAATCTAAAGCAAACTACAAAATAAAAAAGGTTTCTTTTCCTAAATCATTTTTATTTGTTTCAAATTACGATACCAGATTTTTGTTAATGGTCTCAAAAGCCCCTTCAATAAACCAAACCATTAATAACCCAAGTATTGAAAGATGACATAGATCCTTACTTCTCGGCTGTATCCGTTAAACCAGACACCGCATAGTGCGCAAATACAGGAGAGGAAATCCCTGGAGGTAAAAGATCTTCGCGATCATAGGCAAGTGATACTTCAAAATCTTTACTATGATTAAAGGACTTGAACATCTGTAAATGGGAAATTAGGCATTACCATTAGTAAAACTACTAAAAAAATTAGTACTCTTTTTAATCCCCACCTCTACACAGGTTCAAGCAACACATTATTTTACCTTACTGGGAAGTTTTTTCATCCTTGGAACAACCAAAAGCCTGCTTGCCACATCTTTTGAAAGATCAGACCCATCTATTTCAACGACAAAACTGTAGGAGGAACCATCTACCATCCCCAGCTTACGATTCAACTTAATTCCATCACTTAAATTTGCAGCATGCAGAGCAGAACCAAGAACAATGGCTTCATCAGCATCCAGATGTTTGTCCAGGCCTTTCCTTCCAAAATATTCCTGTAGCTTAGCCTGTTAAGGAAAATGGAAACAAGAATAAATATATTTTATACCACACTTTCGCATGTAAACAAATGAGAACCTTTTGAATAATAACAATAATAATAACTAAAGCATCTCGGTAATTTTACATGACAAAAAGAAAGCTTCTTTCTATGCATTTTTACATGATTTGTTTCTGCACATATGAAATAGTAGGAGAAAACATAGAACAAACCTGCAACTTTGGAACTCTAGTAGCACCTCCAATCAACTCCAC
The DNA here is from genome assembly GCF_006381635.1 of Hibiscus syriacus. NCBI lineage: Eukaryota > Viridiplantae > Streptophyta > Magnoliopsida > Malvales > Malvaceae > Hibiscus > Hibiscus syriacus. The sequence continues at coordinate 178,693 of NW_024062618.1, read as the reverse complement.
AGCATAAATATCATCTGCTTGCAGACCTGAATGCTTAAGCACCTCTTTCACAGGTAAAAGAGATTTATCCCAAAGGTCTGCACAGAGCTCTTCAAATTTCTCACGAGTTATTGTGCTCCTGAAGGGAAGATAATTAAAAAAGAACAAAAGGCAATTTCAGATAAGCATTTGTACAAAACCTAAATATTACCACAGATTCCAGATAATGTTCCAGCTTAGTTTCTATGACTGATTGATGAAAGCATTGCATGATGCCTAGGCACCCGTTGTAGCTTAGAGTTGTTTTTTTTTTCTCTATGTTAGATAATGTTCAAATTATGAAGTTCCCATAACAATAGACAGCTAGCTGTCCACTATATTTATTTGAAAAGAAAAGGCAAAACAATTATAACTTCAAAGGACAGGATGAGAACAAATGGGTAAAGAACAATTAATAGAATTTTATTTTATTTTATTATTGTTATCATTTTTTCAAACTCCACAGAAACTATGATATTTCCTGAAGGAATGATCTAAGGTCTTGAAGGGGAAGGTCGACGAGAGGAATGCCAATTGTAAATTGTCTTATATGATATCCTGGCATTAATATGATAGAAATATGAAGAGAATACTGAAAGAAAGAAAAATAAATGTTAATTCCAGAAGAAATCATGAGCCTTTGCAGAAAATACTTGCGCAGATTCATATGCAGTCATACTCTACTTCCAGTTTTTTTTTCATGGACAAGAAGTATGCACCGTAAATTAGATAAATTAATTGAAAGGCTACATACCTGAAGTCCCGATCGTCATAGAGGGATTCAACAGATATTGGAGCAGCTGTATTCGCACTTAATATTTCTTTTGTACGCTTAACCTGTTTCTTCAACTTAGCCATTGCCTTGGGATGCTTCCTCACATCAACCCCATTTCCAACTTGTTTATTGAATTCGTCAGCAAAATGTTCCACCAGACGTAATTCCATGTTTTGACCTCCTAGGTTCGAGTCCCATCTAACATCCTTCACCTGAAAAAGATGTTAAGTGTTCATAAACATGGAAACAACAACCAGATTTGGTATAATGAGATATTAAACTGTAACCAGATCTCAATAATAGGCAACAGCCGGTTTGTCAGGGTTATCAGAAGGGTAAATGCAAAGCCCAGTTGATATCATAGGCAGAATGCAGAATGCAGAATGCAGATGCAGGACGAATACTCCTTTTGGAACAACTACCAATCAAAATGCATTTCGAAAAGTTCCCTTAGGTGGGAGGAAGGGTGAAAAAGGTTCTTGTTAAGCCGAAAAATAAGTCAGCAAGAAGGTATTGATGCGGTCATAGAAAAACCCTATAAAAAGATAACTATTCGTTTCTGATGAATTACAAAAGAATAGAATACGAGATCAGTTAGAACTTAGAAACATGAAAGATTAAAAGCAACTTAAGTTTCTAGGTTCTTGGTATTTCTAATTATAGAATTGTTATCAGAATAAATAGATCAATGATCAATCTAATTCATTGATTTAATTATAGTACCAATTATCCTCTATTAATTAACTGAATAAAGTATCAACGATCAGTCTAATTCTGTGATTTACTTGCAGATTATCAACAATCACATTTCAATTCCTATCAAATGCAGAATCCTATAACTCATTAACGTATCATCAACACTAACACCAGAAGATTTCAAGTTGGATGCTTGGCAGATTAAAGAAAAATAGCAAAAGTAAATACCATAAACTTCCTTCTTCTTTTTTTTTTTTTTTTTGCTTTTTACCTGAAATTGGTTGACAGAAACAGTTTTCCCATACTCCTTCGCATTATAGGCAGAAAAATAAACAAGAGATGCATAAGTACTACTGGAACCCATATCATAGAAAATCACATGTCTCGACTCATTCGAGAAATCTTTATCGATCCCATACTGTAATGCCGCCCCTGAATGCTCGTTTATTAGCGATATGACGTTTATTCCAGCCAATTCTGCCGCCCTCAACAACCCTTTCCTCTCCGCTTGTCCAAAATATGGCGGCACAGAGATCACCGCATCTTTAACCGTCACTTTAGAATGAAACTCCGCCAAATTCGACGCATACTTCAAAATCATCCCCATCAACTCCTCAAAAGAGTAACTAACATCGCTCGAAACTCGAATCTTGGCGGCGCCTCTAGAATCTTCTATCACATCAAACGGTAGGTACATTGAATCGGCGAATCGTTTGACTTCTTGATAGGGCTTCCCGATCATGTCACGAAGATTAGAGAACACTTTGTCGGGGTAACGAGCGACGATTCCAGCGGCTTCTTCACCAATCAAGCGAGCTTCCGATTGGAATGCGACTAAGGCCGGAGATTTCCTCTTGGACATTTCGTTGATGGCTATGGTGATCGGACTTTGGCCGGGTTTTAGATTCACGACGGCGACTTTTAGCCATTCTGACCCTAGATCTATGCTTGAAACAGCCGATTCCGACCTAATTAGGAATAATGATAGCAGGGATAAGCATGTCCCTAATCGGAATAACATACTCTTCCTCGAAAGAAATTGCTTTATTTCGGTTTTCAGAGAAAAAATGAGAGAGGACTAAAGAGACGAGTCGAAGGTTCTTGATGCGGAGAGTCAGGACTCAATGGATTTCGCGCATATGGGTTAATTGGTTATATTTATACAGTGAGCTGACGAGGGAGTTGGTTTGACGTGGAGATTATAAAGTATATCCTATTGTAATTGGACACGTGGAATAATAGACAAGTGGCGCATTTTGAGATACTCAGATGTGTTGTGCTTTGGTGTTAGTCACTTGGTCGTTTGTGGATATGGGTGTTTGCGGACATGGGTGAGTTTTCAATGAGTTGAGTTAAGCCTAGTTAAAAATATATATATGTTATTGGAGTTGAAGATTACTATTTTATGATTTTATTTTATTTTATTTTTGTTAATTGAATTAAATTTATAAAGTTTGAGTCAATTCTAATTAAACTTTTTGAGTTTATTTTAAAGTTAATCGTAAATATTTATAATGTGATGGTACTAATTGATAATCATATACGATATATATATATATATATATATATTATTTTTTCACATGCAATACATATATTATGTAGAATTGAGAGAGTCGATTAAAACTTGAAAATTAGTCTACTAATTATTAAAAGTTTTGAATTATTTAAATCATATTTTATAACTCAAATTTTATTTAATTTTTTTCTGAATAGAGTCAAATATTTTAATATCAAATCGAGTAAAAAAAGTTAATCTTTTTCGAATTGAATGGACTTAATTCGAATTCTTAACGAACCAAAATGAGGTACTTGATATTCAACTCGAGAAGTCTGTGAGATACTAAATTTTTTTTCCAAGTATTAATAAGTTCGTGAGGTAAATTATTAATAATATTAACAAAAAAAATACTTCAATATAATATTTTTATGTATTTAAGGTTTAGGTTCGATATTTTTTATTTTGTGTGAAGCTTGAAAATTTTAAGAATAATACCTTTCAAGTTGAGTCGAGCTTTAATTTTTTATTTCAAGTTCAAGTTGAGCTTGATAATTAAACTCGCAAATTTTCAATTCGAATCAAACTTAATTTTAAAAATTTTAAATCGTGTCGAACTCGACTTGTTTACGGCATATTCTCAAGAGTGTTCCGGCTTTGTTCCAACAATATAGACCCTTTTTGACCTAATAATCATAGTCCAAAGCAGTTCTGGCTCCAGAATCAGTTAACCATCGTCAGCCATCGCTGGTAACTCCTCACCTGCAGCAACCGTTTCTCCCACTCGGGTGGCTTGAGCCCACTTAATGCATGATAAACTCTATAAGCTTCTTTAGAATATATGTCGACATAAAATTATAAATAAAGAAGAGAGTTTCAATAATATCAAAAAAATCTAAAATATCGTCACAATATATAATAACCTCTATAAATTTTATTGAAATTTCAATATTTTGAGAATTTAATGTGAACATTTTTATAACTTGAGGACTTATTTAAAATATGAACTATAATTCAAGGATTCTTTTAAATTAACTATTGTTCTTTTTTTTGGAATATAAAATTAGAAGAAGAAAACTCAAAAAAAAAATCCATTGCTGGAAATTGAAACTGATCTTTTAGATGAAAACCAAACATCCTAACCAATAAACAATAACGAACTATTTGTTCAAGATTTCATTTTTTTATCGAAATTGATAAATTGATCCTTAAAAACTAAAGTAATTTAATTTCTATCAATGTTATAAGCTTAATATTTTAGTTAATTTATATAATTTTGATTAACATAACAATAAATTTAACTATAAATATTTATATATTATATCAATTTAATTTTGATTCGAAAGAATTTAATAAATTTAATCATTAATATTTATAATATATGTAAATTACGTGTTGAAATTTTTTTAGAACTGATATCAAATTATAAATGTTAAAGGTTATATTCATTACTATATCAATAAAAAATAATTAAAATTTATGAAAAAATTTAAACCCTTGATTAATTATCTTAAGTACTTACTCTTAAATTGGAAAGGACTAAATTGCTTAACTTTTCTAAGAGGATCAATTTACACAATTTTAAAATTGTAAGGATTCTAAGAGGTTCTTTTACACTAAAATAACCGCTCAAAAATAGCTTTGGCGACGGTTGAGTTTCCCTCTCTTTTTCGCCAAAGAAATCAAACCAACGCGTCAGTGACTCAGCGTAATGCATAATTAATTTCTTACTTATTCTATTTCAGGATTTAAATAGCGATTCTTGCGATTTGAATTTGACTCCAAAACAATAATGTCCGCATCTACTGTCTCGATCACCGCCAGCCCAGCGGCGGCGACGACTCGCCGGCGTTCTCTCGTCGCAGAGAAGAGGTCGAACGTCGAAGCATTGGTTGTTGATCCGAACGCTGATGGAATCAACCTTGTGGAAGACAAAACAGCTGCCCATGTCGGTCTCAGCAGAGATCTGAACCACCATTCGGGTCGTGCCGAGGTGTCAAAGGACTTGATTGCAAGCGAGAAAGGTCGTCGTGGGTCAAAATTCGAACGGCACGCTGCGGCGGTCGCGGAAAGGAGCGGTTAACAAGATCGAGAAACCTCGATGGATGACCATGGTTAGTATTTTTGTTAAGAATTTAGCGCTTTTGCTTGTTTTGGTTGGCTTAGCTCAGATTATTAGGAGATTGGCTTTGAAATCAGGGGAGGATAGTGGCGATGGGACACAAATGGGATTAAATTTGAGGGTAGGGTTGCTGAGCTTGAGAGTTTCTTGAAAACCACGCCTAATATGATTCAAGTTCAGGTAGATGTTGTTGATAAGAAAATTGAAAACAAAATTGGTGGTTTAAGGAGGGAATTGGATGAGAGAATTCAGGGTCAAACTGCGGTATTGGAGAAGTCATTGAAAATTTTGGAGGGTAAGAGTGAGGAATTAGATAAATCCTTGAGTGATTTGAAGAGTGCGGATTTGTTGACAAAGGAAGAGTTTGGAAAGATGTATGAACAAATGTTAAAAGAGAAGGGTGGTGTTGAGTCTGACAATGCAGTGAGTTTAAGTGATCTAGGAGCATATGCGAGAGAGATTGTTAAGAAAGAGATTGAGAAGCATGCATCGGATGGGCTCGGCAGGGTTGACTATGCGTTGTCTTCAGGTGGGGGAAAGGTTGTTCAGCATTCAGAACCATTTCTTGGTGGAAAGGGAATCAACTGGTTTTTGAAAAGTCCAAATGGTGTTCATAGTGATGCAGACAAGATATTGAAGCCAAGTTTTGGGGAGCCTGGGCAGTGCTTTCCATTGAAAGGAAGCAACGGGTTTGTTCAGATTAAGCTGCGCGTGGCTATTATCCCAGAGGCTATTACTCTAGAGCATGTTGCCAAGGTAATATTTTTATTATAGTTGGTTATAAAGTTGTTTGTGGTTCACTTATGCATTTGTCTTTTAATTTTATTTTATGATGATAAATCTAACAGAAATCCAGATTCTTTTTATACTGATTCTGAAGGTCCAACATTAAGATCCATAAGATGTGAATATTCAAACTTGATCTCTTGTAGCCATCCTATTTTGCCAAAATAATTTACACTTTGAACTACCTAAGCTTTGATTCAACCCTTGATCTTGCAAAACCAGTCTGCTTCTCATTCTTTCAGGAAACCTATTTCCAATAGCATCTAATAACTTTGCTAGACTTCTTATGATTAGGAGATCTATCTCAATTTGATGAAGGTAATAATTCTTATAAGTTGGATATTTATGGATCTTTTAGATATCGGGGAAAACATATGCAAGGATTGCATTAGGATCTCATATTGAATAAGGATTGGCTCGGTTCTGTTAGAACACCATCCTTCCCTGGATACTACCTCCAAAACTAATTAGGTAAATAGTTATGTCTTATGTTTGACAATTCTATGTGAATAATGAGGTTTAAGTAGTGTTTCCATTCCTTCAATGCCGGTTTCATGCAAAGAGAAATTGAGTAATAATACATTTGCTCAGGCTTGTTTGAAGATTGTGTGTCGATGAGCATATTTTTTTTTTCTATCTGTAATTGCTTTTAGTGCATGAACTAAGTGATCTCAGTGGTTAAGGGGTTTGTTGTTACCCTTGTGGTCATGGGTTCGAGCACTGCATATGCAGGGGTATGAGTGTTCATTGTCAAATGGTTGAGAGTAGATACTACCTTGAATACTAGGTTTTATATGTTTTGGCTTGAATCTCCTTTCTCTGTTCATCTAACATATAAATGCACCAATTCTTTGTTCTGATTTCTCCAACTCATATGCTCTTTATTGTGCCTTCATTCTGGTGTTGCACCAGAGGAAACAATATATGCCATCAATTATTTCTTTTGCTTCTGTTTTCTGAATACTAAAACATCTAACGTCAAGGATTTATTATTATTTATGAAAGGACCTTGCCTTGGCAAGTTTCAAATTTCGTATAACTTCCATTTGAACTATGGCCAGCAACAATAAATCAAGGGCTGATTTAAGAGTGCTCTTTCAGATTTTTATTCTCAATTGGCTTCGTTACAATTGCTTATTCTGTTGTTCCTGTACCATTTACAGAGTGTGGCATACGATAGATCAAGTGCACCCAAGGACTGCCGAGTCTCTGGCTGGCTGCAAGGCCATGACCCTGGTTCTGCTGTTGATGCCAATAAGATGTTTCTTTTGGCAGAGTTCACTTATGAACTTGAAAAGAGTAATGCTCAGACCTTTGATGTATTGGATACAGCAGGTATCGGTATTGTTGACACAGTGAGGCTGGATTTTTCTTCTAACCATGGAACCGCTTCACATACCTGCATTTACCGTTTGAGGGTGCACGGTCATGAGCCAGATTCTGTTTCAGTGGTGAAAACAGAATCGTGATCTGCACTCTTCTCGGTAATTGTTGATTTTCAATCTTCATCGAATGAAATAGTACTTAGGTCATTCTACTAACTAACAAGATACAAATTCCTTATCCTGTTAGAATTTCTTCTGGGTAGCAAATGAGCGTGAACCTATTTTTATGCTTCCACTTTCCAGTTAGGTTCTACTTGACTTAAGAACAATGATTTGATTTGTATGAACCAGAAATACATGAACTTTAGTTTCCCCGTAGGAAAAGTCATATAGAATTCCGTTTCCTAGGTTATAGTCAGAAAATCAGATTCTATGTCATACTCGTGTTTAAGGCGTTATGTATTTATAAAAATTTCGACACATTCGATTATTTATATCATATTTGTGCTATTTCTTGTCTTGCATCATGTTTAGTTTTTCTTTTTCCATGTCTAGCACTTTTGTTGGAAAAAAAAAGTTACTAGGGAGATGTAAGAAGCTTGAACTCGAATCGAAATTTTAGACTCGAAACAAGGTTCAAGCTAGACTGAATTTCACATTTAACGTTCAAGCTCGATTTTCAAGATGAAAATCAAATTACTCGAGCTCTCTTAATTAGGCATATTTAGTAGTAAAAAATGAAATCGAACTAAAGCTCGATTTATTAGAGTACTTGAATTAAGCTTGCCCAATACCTCGAGCTCACCGAGTTCGAGCCGAATACAAGTAGTTTGCAAGGATAGTGCAAAGCTTTTATGAGTTATGGATGAATGAGTTGCTGAATATTTTAGCTGTTTTTTTATAATCATCGGAATCCGACTCATTAGTCGGATCGTATATTACATAAATCCATTATAGATGGATACTGCATTTAAATACTATAATTAAAACTTTGACGATTTCTTCGCTTGTTGAACTGGATACAAAGGTTTCTTCAAAGTTTCGAGAGTTGTTATAAAATACTGTTGTACTGTATTTGTATATGTAATTGTATTATTGGCTGGATTATGATGATCGAAATCTATGATTATCTGATTATCGGTTTTATATAGTTCGAACCGGGCAATATGTTCATTTTCACTTGAATCGAATAATTTATCGATTTATTTATCTATCTTTTTATAATCAAAATCGATTACTATTAGATTGTTTGTTTTATATTAACTTATTAAATCAAATAAATTATCGATTTTCAAATAAATTGATTAAATCAATTGATTTAATGATTTTATTTTGAAAATAATTTATTGATTTTTAGGTAAGTTGATTCGATTATTTAATTTTTGATGATTAAAATATAAGTTTTTTTAGTTTAATCATTTATATTGGATCTATTAATTTATTATTTTGAATCAAATTTTGTAGAAGCTCATTATCTTATTTTGATGGCTAGGGGAGGACTGGTAATTTTATCTCATTCATCATGTACAAATTTTATTTTATATTTACTTTTAATTATCTTAAACTTAAATACCTTTTTAATTCAATTTCAATATTTTTTTATGAAATTGAATTAAATAAATATTATAAAATCTTACACAAAATAAAATTATAAAATTAAAATTTATGTATAAATTATTATGAAATTTAAAATTAAAAAATATATAAAAAAATAGTCATACGATTAAGAAGAGCAGTTTAGTGAATATAATATAAAAGAAGGAAGTAATTTTCATCTACAGTAGGGCTAGCAAATGGGTAGGTGCGGATGCAGATACCTTTTTCCTTATCCTCATATTCATATAATATTTTCTTTTCCATTACCTATCCACAACACACGACGGGTAAAATTTTAAATCAACACCCATCCACGCGGATACACTTAAATCCACCTCTACACCTACTACCAAACTGGATAACAACCGTCCATCCCGCACCATGTACTTATCCATATCTTTCTGTCAACAACCTCACATATTACAAAATGTTTATACCATAATATTTTTTGTTAAATTACAATTCATGTCTTGAACCCAACACCTATCCACTACCCACATCGGGTATGACTTTTTACATCCATACCCACCTGCTACCCGCTGAACGATGCGTATTCCAAGAAATTATACATGTTTGTCATCCCTATCTAAACTTGATCTAAAAAATTAATAGGAAAGTTCTCATACCCTACCAATTTTTGTTAGATACAACTCTATAAAGTTCTCATACCCCTCAAATTTTGCCAATAATTTTCCTGTTAAATTCATATTTTTAATCATAATTTTATTTTCTTTCTTATTTTTGTATTGATTTATTTCAGGTTATTCTTGAGTTTCTTTCTTTTTCCTCATGATTGGGGTTGGATTTTCTGGCATGACTTTGATGAATCAAGACAGAACAAACCAGCAAGCTTCAGTAAACTTCCCCTTTTTTACTTATTTACTTTGCTAAATGTTTCCAATTTATTTTGTTAATATTTTATTTTATTTTTCAATCTTTGATTGGTAAAATCTTGCATGTGAAGGGAAGAAATCAAAGAAATAAAAAGATTGAAGTTAGATTTGGTTCCTCAGGTGAGTGCTTACAGTATCAAATACATAGGATTTACCAATTATCTTAATTTTCTTCTCTTAGAAGATAGCATAGCATTTGGCACCAAAAAGAAAAGAAAAAGCAAAGAAATTGTTCTTATCATATCTCATGTGTAATATCATTATATAATTATTCGATCCAAAAATGTCGTTCTTCATAAGATAAACTCCATTCCATGTCTATAACTTTCATTATTATTTTTGTCAAAGTCAAAGATACTATTATTTTTTTCAATGGAAAAACAATTAGCATCGATTTCTTTTTCTATTTTATTTATTGGTACAAAAGAGATTCGGATTCGAGACTAGGAGAAAGGGTTTTCGATGTCGGGAATCAAAGCTCCATTTAGCTTTATTTGTATTACTTGCCTTTTCTCTTTTACTTTTTGGAAGTGAAATGCAAAAGGTGTTTGTGGATAGATTTGGAACTTTTGTGTGCTTGCATATAATAGAGATCAGAATTCGGAATAGGAAAAAGGGTTGCAGATGTCGGATTTGAAATCCAATGTTATCTCTTAAAGATGGTTACATGAACGAACTAGACTAGGTCTCGGATTCACTATCAGTTCATTATCCTCCAGGCTCCATTTAGCTTTTAGTTTTCATCTCTTGCTTTTATCTTTTTGGTTATGGAAGTAAAAATGGGAAATCCTTTTTAATATTTTATTTCCAGTATAGAGGAGGCTGCATTCCAGTCATAGTTAGGAATACGAGATTCGGATCTTAGACCCATTGTATCCTACCTCTTAAGGGTACTACATGAACTAAGTAGATCAAGTCCCGGAATTCAAAAGTTGTAACTTTTTCCATCTTTCTATTTTTTGGGATTAGAGGATAAGGTTAATCCAAGTTGCTGTGATGACAAAAGCATGTATTCGTATCAGTGGTGCGGTTATATATATAGATAGACTCAGAAAATTGCCATAGGAAAAAACAAAAAATGGCAATTTGTGGAGAATATATTATTGTCTGAAACTTTAATCTAAAGAGTAAGAATGGTAGCTTAGCTTTCACCACCACTTTTCTTGATGTCTTCTTTTTTCGTCGTTCTTTGCCTCTTATATAGTCTTGTTCTTAGTTTGAATTCGGTAGAGCGTTTGATTTCAGGGCGACAATGTTTCTTCGAAAAAGAAAGTTCTCGTTCTTTTATATGTTATAAATCATAAAGAGTTCGGGAAAACTTTTGTGTCTAATCTTTGAATCTTACTCGAATTGTTTGTTGATTTTTGTTTATTTTTGCAGAAGGACAATATGATTTACCACTTCAACCTTTGCTTTCGAGAGGCGAAAGCACAAAAGCTGCTAATGAGAATCTGTCCTTCCAGTAGTCATTAGATGATAATTTTCTTTTCTTGATCTCCAGCTTTTTGGGATAACAGACTTGCTTAATTGATTAACCAGATTTTTTTCGATATTTTGTTTGGTTTGTCAGTGTCTTCGTTGCAACATGGAATGTGGGGGGGAACTCAACCTCGATGATATTCTTCAAGTTCGTGAAGAATCAGACATTTATATGTTAGGTTAATTTTCTCAATCTCTCTTGTTTTTTGCCTTGCAATTCTTGAATTGTTGTTCAGTTCCGGGTTCTCAAACTAAAATTTTCTTCTTGGTGAATATGATTGCAAAAGAAAAAACGGAGAGATCTGCAGGAAAGTTAAGATAACTTTTTTCTCGTGATCTAAGGGGTGCTAGTGCTTGAATATATTACTTGAATTTGGGTGAGTGCCGTATACAGATGTACTATAGTTATTTTGTGATTTAGACATGAGTGTTGGGTTGGGTACATGTATAACAGTCGGAGCAACATAGCTTTGTGCTAAAGGTGGTATGAGCCAGTTGAGTTGACAAGAAAAAGATCGGTTTTGTAGGCTTTTCTTGCAAGATTTTATTATGGTTGGATATGTTTTTTTATCATGGAAATGAAATTCTTTTATTCTGAATAGTTCTTTTGGGTTGTTAGTTTTCAGGAAATCGTTCCGTTGAATGCTGGAAATGTGATTGTTATTGAAGACAACGAGCCTGCAGTGAAATGGCTCGCCTTAATAAACCAGTCACTGAACAATGTGAACTATGTGCCTTTAAGAGGATCCAAATCCATCGCTTTTCCCGGGGGCTCTCTGGTTTTTATGAAAACTTCGCTTAGAAAGGCCAGAGAGGCATTGAGGACCGAGAATAAGCGAAGGCTGAAGAGTTGCAACTGCCCTATGGACTTGGAAGGAAGAATAACATCTGTTTCCGGTGTCCACAATCTCAAACGAACGGACATGATATTTCGTCTGAAGATGACGAAGACGGCTGTAGCAATTTTTCAGTCGGTACAATGCCTATTCCTGGTGCGAACTCCATGAAGTATAGCCTTGTAGCAAGCAAACAAATGGTTGGGATTTTTCTCACGGTTTGGATGAGGAAAGAGCTTGTACAATATGTAAGCCATATGGGGATTTCCTGTGTAGGTCGCGGAATCTTCGGATGCCTTGGAAACAAAGTCAAGAACTGAAACAGCTAGAGATGCATTGTTTACTTTCATCGTTTATATATATCAACATGAACATTTGTCAATGCAGGGTTGTATTTCGGTGAGTATGCTTTTCCACAAAGCAAGCTTTTGTTTCTTGTGCAGTCATTTGGCATCTGGAAAGAAAGAAGGTGATGAACTTCGGAGGAATTCAGATGTTATAGAGATACTCTGGAACACGCAGTTTCCGAGGATCTGCAAAACATCGAACAGTAGGGTGCCAGAAAAAATTCTGGATCACGAGTAAGCATCTATGAAACTATGAACCAATGCTTTTCAGTTTTGTCAAATTCCAATCTGATTGCAGTTTTCGACATATACATTCTCGCATTAAACAACTTTGTTTCCAGAAAATTTGGCATTATTTGACATTTTTTCGTTGGTAAAATTCCGCAGTCGGGTCATATGGCTAGGAGATTTGAACTAAAGGATAGCTTTAAGCTACTCTGATACCGGAAATCTACTAAAAGAGAAAGCCTGGGATGCACTGTATAACAACGATCAGTTAATCCCTTATACCATAGAAAGAAAGAAAAAACCCAAAATGGTGGCAAATTTCGATATATAAATTCTTTATTTTCTCTGAAGTATCGTATTAGATGCATTTAGACGTGACTATGAGGGTACGATCCTCTAAATAACTAGATACATAATCGTATCCAATGCTCAATCTGAGTAAGTAAAACAGGTTCTATCATCTGTTTCTAATTGAATCCAGTATTAGTAGTCACTTATGTTACCCGTTACCTGGACTTGGGTGTTAGTGTACATATATGGGCATGCGTACGACACGAGTAAGTTCGATTTTTCTTGGTTTTTCATGTATTTGGAGGAGCCTTAGGTCTTATTCCCCCATGCTTATGTCTGTGAATATGTCAGATACGAGTACAGTGTCTAGTATTCATGTCCGACACTTTCGAATTATAAATATACTATGTCAGACAAATACCTGTACCTGGAACTGTCACTGGAGTTGGGTAACATAGACATCGATACTTTAACTGATTTAGGTCATTGATGTGTATGATAATACGAGAACAATTTGTTCATTTGAATACACAGCTGAAGATCGAAAGGGATGCCGGGTGAGTTTTCAATGGATTGAAAGAAGGAAAAATATACTTTGCACCAACTTACAATTACTCTCTTAACTCAGACATTTATGCAGGAGAAACAATTGAAACTAGAAGCAAAAGGAGAACTCCAGCTTGGTATGTGTTCGCAATCTATCAGTTTGAACCGGTTAGATTTTAGGTTGTCAGTTTAACTAAGTTAATCAATCAGTTTTAAAATAATTAAGATGTTCAACGTTAAAAATATGATCGGAGCTTTGAACTGGTCAGACCATTGATTCTCGATCAAACTGATTGGACTGGTCGGTTTAAGAATAATTTTAACATTGAACATATATTACTTTCTGCTAATTATTGATGAAACTATACGATTGGCTTGTATTCCATCCCATTTGATCTAATCGAATTTTTCATTGCAGATTCCAACTGTTTTGAGTTTTCAGGTGTGATAGAATACTATGGCGCAGAAGTGAAATGTATCAACTTTCGTATGAAAGGAAGGAATTAAGGTTTTCCAATCATCGGCCGGTTTGTTCTAGGTTTTGGGTGAGCGTTGAAGCAGTGGAGGATGGATCAAAGAAAAGATGACATTTAATTAAATATAAACAATAACAAGAAATAATTGCGGAAAAAATAGCAGATTCATGTTTAGAAATATAACAAATGTATTATACTTGGGGTTCAAGAAAAGAAATCAAAATTATATGTATGGATATTATAAGACAGAAATTAAGCAAACAAGATAAGCAAATGGCAGGAGAAAGAAGATGAACAAAGAAAAACGAAACAAAATTGCTCAGTTTTATTTATTGATAAATAAAATAAATGAATTTCTCAAAATTAAGCAGATGTCACTGAATCTGAACATGGAAAGCATTGATCGAAAGCATGTTGTTAAGTAAGTCCTTTGTGCTACTTAGAAGAGTCGACAAGCAAACATGCAAACCCTAGAACACAATGCCAACCAGGGTATGATCCCAACCTGTAATTTAGGAGATTAATCACAAAACCCAATCAACTCTCTGTGTAACTCGAACTCTAATGAAGTGTTAGATATAGGCATGTGTATGTTCAGTTTAAAAAAATTTCCATTTATTTGGTGGTTCTTGGAGAGTCACATCCTTATAACAAGTTAATAACATAGTTTCAATTTGGGCAAGAAACGGGTAAGTACGACCCAGGCAAAGTACTTGAGTTCATAGCATCACACACCTCAATATGGATTTGTTGTTTTTAGACGGGCCTTGTTATAAACAATTAGAATAAGCAAACAGAAAACCAGTGACGGAATTCGAATCCTATTGCTATCATAGAAGTAAGAAGTTGAAATTATAGAACAGGTTAGAGTTGCTAAATATTGAAAAGAATTTTTACCTGGACATAGTTGCTTGAAGAACCCCAAATTTTCCAGGACAACATTCTCCCTGCAAAATAAGGTGCTCGTAATTCAATAGGAAAACATCTGATTTTTCAAGATTTTGTTTCATTAATATTTCCCCACCATTTGTTTCACGCTAACGCTTTCTGTTCCGGTGTATTTTCGGAGTTGTCATTAAGAAACATGTATACCAACTCAAGCATGTTTAAGCAAATTGTAGTTAACAGTCAAAGAAGGTAACAGCCTAAGGCAACATTTGCCAAAAATCATAATCGTGCATTACCAAAGGGTTGCACAAGATGCTGAGATACAGAAGCAACAGGCGAGCTCCAAAACCATAAGACTAACACAATATGAATAAAGACCTGCTCGAGCAGAACATAAATCTCTTAGTGTACCAATCAAGCTAACGAACATATACAAACTTCTAGATAGCTTCGTTACATAGAGATAGACCTTTGCGACGAACAACACTTTCAAATACAAATCATATGACTGTTTCACCTCTTGGGTAAGATGTGCCTGATCTGAAAATCAAATGTTGCTTCTGTAAGTACAGGTGATATGAATAAACAACTCGGGGTTAAAAGGAAACAATAAGATTATAGCCACTGCTTGCAGAATGAAGCTTTCTTTCTTGAAATAGAAAATAAATATAGATGAAAAACAAGGAAGAATATTCAATAAAAGTTCAATTGAAGCCAGCATTTTCCTTTACTTAAACTTAGTATACTCTATACCAAAATGAAATTGATCCCATTCATCTCGCAGGATTAAATTAATCCTTACTTTCCTTGCGTGTTAAACATAACAGTATTCATATAGCAGATTCCACCCTTAATACTGTTTACAAGCCAGGTGTTACATCAAATTAGTCACTATTAAACATATGTTTGCTCGGACTCTTCATTTTTCTAAAAGTATCCATGTTCAACATTTGTATCCAACACCTAGATATGGGAACACTAACTCCAATGGCTATCCAAATACATGGAAAAACTTAAAAATATTTAACCATACCCATGTTGGATGCATACTTGTATGATACTACACCCGAGTTCAAGTAACATGAATCAAATATCCATCAATATCTGATTGTTTGAAAAAATTAAATTCATATAACTTTTGTGATGGAAAAAGTATTAAGTGATTAAGTTAAGGCTAAAAACAAAATTGGCCTCACAATTTGCAAGTTCCTTCTCCTTGGCAGCAGCCATCCTCCTAAGCTTAGCTGCTTGTGCAAATGTAGATGGCCTATGAAGCAAAATAGATGTTGTTTATCCTGTAAATGTGATTACTAAGTCGATTAAATGGAATTAACCGCTATTTAAATTACTTACTGTGAATAGGAGGCAGCCTCTTTCAGAAGCTGCTTAATCTCCCCACGAAGCTGTAGTTCCTTATCAGTTTTGGATGCTCCCTAACCATGAAAATAGAAATCTAATCAACATTGTGAAAAATAATAGGAGAATTTAGAACATTCAAATTAAACAACCATGTACGACATCAAGCGGAATTTGGTACCCTCTTCAAATCTTGGAGACGTTTGGTGGCAAATTGAAATACGAAGACAATGAAGAAGACAAAAGGACCTGCCAGTGATCTTGTTTGTTCTAGGATTTCTCCTTCTCCCATATTTCTCTTAAGCTGTTACAATGAAAATTTTGAGGGAAAAATTTTTTATTGAGGAAAACAAATCTAGGAAGCAAATTTTCCTCTCTTTTTAGCACGCCAAAATACATTTTATTTTATTCAAATCATATACAAATAATTGTTCTATTGGAAAATAAAGTCTTTGTTATTCCTGTTTATATAAGCATGTGCTTGACTAACATAATTATAACAATTATAATAGTCCCCAAGGCAATTGATGTAGATGAAATCTTCCTTGGAATACCTACAGAAATTTTACTTCAACTAAACAATAATTTTTTTGTCTTTCCTAGATCTTTCAAGGTTATTAAAAACTAACACTACGAACACTATGTACTCTGAAAGTCAGAGCTTTAACTTAAAACACCAAAATTCAGAGAGAGAAAACCATCAAAGAACATCGAAGATCATAGGATATGGAGTTAGGAATGAAACGACAAAAAAAATTAAAGAGAAATCCTAATTTCCCGTCATGATAACATGCTAACATGCATCTAATAAGTCTCACAAATCAATCAGTCATAGACAGAGGAATTCTAACCCTAAGCAAGCAAAATTATCCATAATTTCACGCATTACTCTCTTTCTATACCACCACATAAATCCCGTAAAAAAATATTACCTAATTCCAGCAGTTTTCCCAAGGTTCCCTACGAGATTGCATTAAAATTCAAACGCTAATTGCCAAAAGCCACCGAAAATTATGAAAAATAATTCATAAACAGAATTGATTAAATGATATTTTTGAAATGGAGGGAAGAAGTTGATATCTTACGCCGAGGAAGAACCGATTGCTAAATGAAAATGCAGAGCTTGCAGATATTTCCGTTTGAGCAATGGAAGCTAAAACAAAGAAAATTAATATGAGAGTTAATTGCACATGAGGTTCCCAAACTATGACCTGTATTTCAAATTAGTCATTAAACTTTAAAACATTTACTATCAGTGTCCAAACTATGATCTTATTTTAAATTAATCCCTAAACTTTAAAATATTTTATATCAAGTATCTTATTATCAATACCTTGTCATTTTGTCTTCATCACTTAACGTGTATATATTTAAAATGTTATGTATAGACACTTGAAAAAATTAATATCTAAATAATGTAGAATTCAAGAAATCTTGTGGTCAAAATTATTGATTTTGAGATGTTAAATAGAGATGGAGTGAGGGGTGTTGATGTACAGTCACAATATTAAAATTTTTAAAATTTCGTATATTTTTATTTTTTTTTATTTTCTATTGATAACATAATGTCACACATTGAATTCGTCAAATGATTTCAATGGTTAAAGAGAGTGTATAATTCTTCTTAAAAATTTTGAGTTCAAGCACATGTGTCTGCAAGTATATGTGTATTGTCAACGATTAAGAAAAATTATAAATAAATACTAACTTGTAATTACCTTAACTATTAAAAAAATCACACCTCTAAATTTATAATATAAATTTCTAAATATATATTCTTAACATAAAATCTCACGTCCTTCCTTACTATAAAAAAAATCTTAAACTCAAATAGCAATTTTCTAGAGATATAATTCATAATAATTTTTATATTAAATTCCTTTTTCCTTTCTTTTATTTTAATTTTATTATTTCTTTCAATTTTGATCCCTAAATTCAATAAAAAAAAATCAATGCAATAATCATTAATAAGGAACTTCGATTTTTTTTTAAATAAACATGAACCAACATAATTTCACTATTTTTTAAAGGGCATATTGCTATAATTTAGCCTAATTATTAATTAAGCTTAATACAAAAATATTTTCTTCATTTCCTTCTTTTGCTCCTCCATTAAGAGATCTTTTAGATTTCCCTTTCTCCTCATTTCCTTCACTATTCTTTATTGTTAATTGTTTTTAGAAGAATTATCATTCTATTTTCTCTCTCCCCAAACACAAATCCGCAAAACTCTAGAAAAGAAGAAAATAACTTAATAAAAAGATTTCCCATTTGTTTTCTTGCAAACGTTTGTTTGCTGAAGTCGATGCTTTGTTCTTTCTGTTCTCCGATCCTTTTTCTTCTAGCTCAAAAATTACGGTTAGAATTTTGATGTTTATTTATTTTTATTTCGGGGTTTGTTCTTTTGTTATTAATGATTGTAGATCAAGGAATTTATTGAAATTTTAATTAACTTTTTGGGTTGATTTTCAGATTTTTCAATTCTCGCTAATACCTCAGCTCTCAGTTCAATCAGGAACCATAATTGAGGCCATTCAAAGAAATTTTGTCTTTCGCAAAATTTACCCAAAATTTTGCGTTTTCCTGAGGCAGGTAATTGGGTTATACATTTCCTCGGAGTTTTTTTCGCTTAGTTCCCTTTTTTCTGATTCTTTATTGAAATTGGTTGATTTTGGTTAATCTAATGTAAATAAATAGCTGATGGTGCAATTATTGCAGCTTGTAGTTTATTAATGATGTAATGCTGGAGTAAATTTATGACAGAATCATAGTGCAATAAATGCATATTGGATTTTACTTTTTATCTGATCTTATTTTTGCATCATTTCTGGAAATGGGTGCTTTTAATTCGTATATATTTTTTAAAAATTATAGGTTATTTTCTTTCTAAATTAGGTTAAAGGGTTTAGTTTAACTTCCAAATATTGAAACCATTTTTCCCTTTTCTTGGAATAGAATTGGAGTTTGATACACGGTTTACATCTATGTTTGCTGCATTTTATATCCTGTGGGTAATTTTGTTCTCTGTCAACTGTTCTTAACCTTGCTATATTCCATGACTTTTTCTGTCGTTTCTGAATATGTTATCTGTAGAGAGGATGACTTTTTCTGTCGTTTATGAATCCGTTATAAGTTGAGAGATGTGGATACATTATCCCAACGATTTTTGTTTCTTTTCATAGATTTAAAAGGTTCATGTATGCTTTCATCATTTCTTCTTCTAATAGTTGAATAAAGGAGTCTGCTGGTTGATCCACTTGTAGCTTGTCACGATGCATAAAGAGCATTTATTTGGGAAACAAAATAAAGATATAAATGCACCTATGGGAGTTTTGAGTGTAATAATGAAAAAACGAGTGGAAATGGTGTTGTGTTTCCTTTGATTCTCGGTATTTTAATTTTGTGTGCCTTGCATCTTTTATCTTGTTACAGGTTTTGGATGGTTTTCACTTGTTGAAAGGGGTTTGTGTGTGATTACTAAGATATGAGTCATACAAACAATGAGACGGAAGACGGAATTCTCTCTAGGGATCAGACGGAATCGTCGTTGATTGATGATGGCAACTGTGGAGGAGGCTCAGGTGGCGGAGTTGTTCTGAAGAAAGGACCGTGGACCACCGCTGAAGATGCAATTTTGATTGAGTATGTGAAAAAGCATGGGGAAGGCAACTGGAATGCTGTTCAGAAGCACTCTGGACTATTTCGTTGTGGAAAAAGTTGCCGCTTACGTTGGGCAAATCACTTGAGGCCAAACCTGAAGAAAGGGGCATTTACTCAAGAAGAAGAGCAGCTAATCATTGAACTCCATGCAAAGATGGGAAATAAATGGGCTCGGATGGCTGCACATGTAGGTGTTCAATTACTGTGAATATAGTTTGTTTTCATGATTGGTTGAATACAGAAATTTATCGAACAAAAAAAAGGGTTAGAGTACTACATTAAGAAAACAAAGACTTTGAACACTTTCATTCGATTATAAATTAGGAGCAAGTTACATGAAGTATTATCAAGAATCTTGATAGTTGCACTTGGTTTTTTTCATTCTATTTATTCTATTTGACTTCTCATTTTAGCATGTATCCCCTATAACCAGTGAGCTAACTGGAGTTCCAAGATTAACTTATGTGATCATTGTTAAAGGCTGGACTGCTTTGATTCCGGTATCCTCAGTTTCTGATTTTTATGTTCGTTCGCACATATGAGCAATCTTATTATTGGTCTGATTGAAACCCAGGATTAAAAAAAATCCAGCTCAGCATCACAATGTTCCCTAAAATTCAAATGCTCACAAATGCTCAAGGGAGAATTGATGAGTTGTTAGAGTTGAAGGTCGGGGATAATTTATTCAAAATCTTGGTGCATTAAGTTGACCCTTCCTTCAAACCTAATTCTTGGGTCCCTGAAGATTGTGATATCTCTTTAGAACTTGTTCCTCCAATTGGACTGTGATTGTTCGACAGTTGTATTTAGAGGCGTTTTTTAGTTTGTGGTTGTAATTGTTGGTTTTTGTTTTGCTATGTTATCTTACATCTTGAGGTGTATTTTAGAAATATGGTTATTGTCTTAGGGGCTTTTTGTTTGAAGATGTAAGATTTTTAGGTGATATGGTATGTATTGGTTTTTATTCCCCTTTGAGGGTTCGGTGTTACCACTTGTACTTGGTCTTCTATTTAATAAAATATGAGGTACTCTTTTCTCCCTTCCAGTGTTCTTCAACATACTTCTAAGTATGTGGAAGAATATGAAGGGAGCTTTTAATGAGACCTCCAACTTCTATAAAAAAAAAAAAAAGCCAAAAGGAAAACTAGTTAGAGAACTAAAGGGGAAAATATAGTCATGCCTTAAACTGGATAAACCTCACCATTAGCATTATGATTTTTTATCTTAGAAGTTGAACAATAGCAATTTATGTTTTCCAAAATTCTGTGGCAACTATTCCACCTTGGAAATGCTAAACACTTGCGCAAAGCCCGTAAAAGTTTCAGTTACCAAATTTGTATTCATCTGTCTTTTAGGTGTCTGAAATTTTTTCTATGCTCTGTTATTATTTGCAGTTGCCGGGTCGTACAGATAATGAGATAAAAAATTACTGGAATACCCGGATTAAGAGACGTCAGCGTTCTGGGTTGCCTCTCTACCCTCCTGAAGTGTGTTTGCAAGCATTGCAGGAGAGTCACAGTACCGGTGCATTTAATGGAGGGGATAAAGGACATCATGATATCTTGCAGAACAACAGCTATGAGATTCCTGATGTCATATTTGACAGTTTAAAGACAAGTCAAAATGTCCTGCCTTATGTTCCTGAACTTCCTGATATATCCACAAGCATCATGTTGATGAAAGGTCTAGGTTCTCAATATTGTAGTTTCATGCCACCTACAATCCATCGCCAGAAGCGTCTTCGAGAAGCTACAACCTTTTTGCCTGGTTACACTGCTGCCGTTAAAAATGAATGCCCCTTGTTTGAGCAGTTTCAGGATGATATCTCGGACAAGGCTTCTCGATCCTTTGGGCTGCCTTTTCCGATTGAACCAGATCCTGCAACAAAAAACTCCTTTCAATTTGGTGTATTCCCAGGTAGCCATACCCTTTCAAATGGCAATTTCTCTGCTTCAGAACCTCCTTTCGAGTCTGTGAAGTTGGAGCTCCCTTCATTCCAATATCCAGAAACCGAATTAGGTAACTGGTGCACATTTTCTAGCCCGCCACCGTTACTTGAGTCTGTTGATGCTTTTATCCAGTCACCACCACCAACCAGCGGAGCAGAGTCAGATAGTCTTTCACCCCGTAATAGTGGCCTGCTAGATGCTTTACTTCATGAGGCAAAAGCTCTAAGCAGTGCAAAGAACCATACATCTGAAAAGAGTTCAAACTCGGCAACTCCCGGTGATATTGCTGAAAGTTCCACTTTCAACATTTGCGAGACAGGATGGGAAAACTGTGGTGTACCTCTTTCTCCAATGGGTCATTCAGCAACTTCACTTTTAAGCGAGTGTATCAGTGCAAGCGGCAATTCGTTGGATGGACAGCCACCTGCTGAAACCTTTACTGGTGAAAACCTCTCTAATCTGGACTTGCTAACATGATTCCATATTTTTACAAAAATGTAATCCGATATCATATTTTGATATCCAATGATATTCTTAAAAAGTAAAGTGGATTCAATATTCAATATTTATTTGAACCAAAACTGAAGTGGTTCAGATATCTGATATTCGCATATAGTATATGAAATCCACAAAAACCGGTTCTGATAGTGTTGGATACTTTTAGCTGTCCATTACTATCCCTACTTTAACTAATATTCCAAGTGTGTTGTCGAGAATTTTTGATGCTCAATATATCTCTTTTGTTTTCCAAGTGTTTAGTAACTCGATTTTGGATTTTTTTTTTCAGAATGGCATGTGAAATCAGAACCAGCTGACCATGTTTTGACCCCAGAGATAAAAAAGGAGGCTCCTATTGGGTTAGTCAATTGTTGCCCTGATACATTACTCGCTTCTAGTTGGCTTGAGCAGGGTTGTGATTTCGATAAGGACCAAACGATCATGACTGATTCCATAGCAACCCTTCTTGGTGATGGTTTTAGTGAGTACACGAATATGGCAGCTGGAACATCTATCTCAAGTCATGCATGGGGCCTTGATTCTTGTACATGGAATAATATGCCTGCTGTTTGTCAAATGTCCGAACTTCCTTGAGATCCGCTATCTCAATTGTACGAACTTGGAAGCTTCTGCTTTTCGTTTCATTCATTGCATGATTTGTTTGATGTGTGTAGTCAAGTGGACCTGATGCAGCAAAAGTTCATTTCGGGCGAGACTAATATGGTATGAGCCATGAATGTCCAGTTTGTTGTTTCTTTTCCTGTTGAACTGTTGAATGCGTATGGTGATACGTAACTCTTAGGTATACAAATGCATTCAAGGTGTTGTTAAAATTTTAGAATAATTGTGCAATTTTAGCATGGAAAAGTTCTAGTACCATGATTTTGCTGTTTGATGCAGTGTGTCTTAGCTGGTGATGATTTGTGTAAGATGACACTTATGGATGAACACCATTGTTTCAGTTCCTCTTTCTCATCCATACAAGTATTTGGTACCTTCCTCTACTAGCAGTTGCTGTTTTGATTAGTATTTCTAACAACACAACTTGCAGTTTTCGTCGTTAACTTATCAGCAAAGGTCCTCCTTTCACGATAAATATATTTGATTCTCATATTCAATAATTTTTGCAAAAAATAGTTTTATATTAAAAGTAATTTTCTTAATACTAAAAATTAAGAATATATTCATGAACTTATAGAAATGTATATATATGTTATTTCTAAAAAAAATTATCAACTGGCCAATATTTTTAACAACTAATTTTTTTCTTTTCCCCTTAATTTTTTAAGAAATTAAGTGAAATATTTGACGCATAAAATCTGACCCGACTTAATCCAGCCTATCATCAAACCTGACCGTGTCTGACCATCAGATAGTGATGAATCTTTCTGATTCTCCTGTAAATATACTTGCATACACATACATGCCTATATATAAAGTAAATATAATGATGCTCATGACATGTAAAAGACAACATATATGAATAATAATCCAATAGTATAAACTAAATTACCGATAAAGATAAATTTAATAATTTAATTAAAACAATGATTGAAACCATAAAGCATTAAAACAAAAGTAGACATTGTTATTGGAATCCATGCAAAATACTGCTGCATAGAAAACCATGGCAATGTAGGATATTTATATCAATAATTAAGCTATTTTCTGCTGAAAACATAAAGCTACGGGACCTCAATAGTATAACAGAAGCCGGAATATAGGAACTAGGGAAAAAAGGTGGGTTTCACTACAAACAGGTTGTAGCTCGAGCAAGTTCCTAGTGAAGATTTTATTGCTTCTCGGCACTGCCAGAGTTAATCATGTGACTAAGCAGTGCTTTTCTTGCTTCTGAAGCTTTCCTTCAGTAATACAAATTTCTTCTTGCATTGATTTACAGTCTTCCCTGGAACAGCGGTGGCCACTCGTTCCCAACGCTGAGGGGTTTCCTTTGGGAATGTCTTCAGAGCCTGAACCAGGGCTCTTTCTTGTACAGCTGACCAAACATCTTGTTCTGAACTTGATGAAACACCATTGCTGGAAGCCACATCAACAGGATTACTTGCAGTTTTACTTGAGTCCCCTGGGCTGCTTGTCTTCACAGCCGTGTTTTCAGTCTTTGGAGGCGTAGAAGCCCCTTGTACCTCCTCCCTAGTGGAAAGTGGAGATGCAATAGACACTGCTGGTTTCCTCTTTTCGAGAAAAGAATCGAATGCCTTGGTAGCATCAGGCTTCTGGAGGAGGACTGTTTTGGTAGCTTTCAGAATTTCTTCCACAGAACGACCTGTACCAATGAACTCTGAAATAACCTCCCACCTACGAGAAGTACCTTTTGGGTATTTCTGGGTTCCTTTTCTCAAAAGCTCAATCTCTTCTTTGGTCCAAGGTTTCTCCTTCTTCTCAAAGCTGCTTGATAGGATATTTCCATTGGACTCCACAGAACCATTCGGCTGTGACTTGTTCGTTTCATCTATTTTTTTCTCATTCGCTTTGCTATTGTATCCACGAGCATCTCTAATTATTTTAGCCCGCTCTAGTGCTTCTTTGTTATCCATTTTATCACATAAACTTCTAAGCTGCTCAATGCCAAGGGTCATACATAGGCTTTCCACATCATCCTCAGAAAGATCAAGCAAAAGTTGTGATAAAGCAGGTGCAGAAAGTGTTCGAAGGCGAGTTCTCTCTTTGCGGAGGAGCTTCTTCTCTTTCTCCTTTGTTTTTTTGTACTGTAAAGCAGCTTCAGCAGCTAGTTTCTCCTCCTCCTCTTTCCGGCGTCTCTCCTCTTCAGCAGCTCTAGCAGCTTCTTCCTCCTGCAACTGCTTTGCACGAACCTTGGCTTCTTTTTTCCTCTGTTTCTCAGCTTTCACTTCTTCCTTTCTCCCAAGTATTCTCGGGTCTCTCTTATAGGCATTGTCAACAAGTGCACGTATCCGAGCATATTCCTCCTTCCTAGCCTTCTCAGACAGTTTTGCATTCTGCCTCTCCATCCACCTTTTATGATCACGAGACTCGGCTTGTTCAAGGTCATACTCATCTGCATGTGGGAATTCCCTCCAGCTTTTAAAATTGTACCAAAAATTATAGAAATTGTCTACATCTTTTAGTGGAGTACTGTCATCTCCTAAAGTTGGGATAGGTTGGGTCACCGACCATTGGCCATTCCTCATGAAAGCTGGACCAAACACCTTGAAGAAGTCTTGTGGGGCACATTCAGTAGGAATTTCATCATCAAACTCATCAGTGGAGTCATAGATTCTTCTCTTTATAGGATCAATCAAAATCTCATATGCTTCTTGGATGGACTTGAAGTGATTCTCTATTTCATCCTTCTTCGCCTGTTTTGCAGCCTCAGTCTCCTCCGCAAGAAGAAGATTTGCGAGTTTGTCAGGATGATATCTCAAGGCAGCTTCACGATAACTTTTCCTTATCTGATCCTCAGTGGCAAGATATCTCAAATGGCTCAACCCAAGCAACGCATAATGATCTTGCTGCTTGCCATCAGCACCAGATTTCTTTTTCCCTTTGCTGCTATATGAATCAGATGATGGCATATATACATTCTCCCTATCATTACCAACTTTCTGGTCATCAACTTCCTCAGTATCCTCCTCTTCAAAACCAAGGAGTTTTAGAACAGCATTATGAAAAGCAAGGCCAGCAGGTTCATATTTTGAAGCCTTAACAGGAAGACAATTTGAAGAAACATAGAGTGGCTGTCCTTCCACAAGCTCCTGAGAATACGTTAAAAGCTGAATGCTTGTGTGGACCGCCATAAAAAATTTATGGAGGGTACACAAAACCAAACAGGATGAAAAATTAGAACCAATAACCGGGAAAAGCTTTAGCTTTTGTCTAGTCAGTACCTAATTTAACAAGTTGCCAAGCAATCTGCAAAAGTTGCAATCAGTACAGATCATGTTAAAAGGGTCACAAAAGAGATATAATATATACGCTAAAATGATGCAGCCAGCAGATAATTTCATGACATAAGCCAGTTGTCTAGGCAATCTATGGTTGACTAAAAAAACTGCTTCATTAGAGCTAGCAATGTATGATTAAAATAAAATACACTGGATAAAGTAATTCAAACCCATATATGCTAGATTTTCTTAATATTTATATCTTCAAACACAAATCCCGAAAGCTCAATCTTTTCTACAATGAAAGTAATCACCAAAGACTAGACTCATTATTCTTGTATAAAGTGCACATGACAATCCTTTTTGTTAACAGAAAAAACCTATACACTAAAAAAATTCAACAGATAAAGGAAGGAAGACACTTAACCCCGACATGTCTTTAGTGAACATATAGCTAGGCAGTATCAAAGGTTTGTGACTCAACTAAAGTCTTGACCTAATGGATTACAGGGAGGCTTTTTTGTATTGACTTAGCAAACAAATTTAAACAGAATCTCAAAACCCGTTCACTAAAGAAAACAAGTTTAAAAAGTGAATAAGCACATAGGGGAAGGAAATGACGTTGAATAGACCATTACTACCGTTCCCTTCAAAAAACCATTTTCCATGTTTCTAAACAAGAGAGAGACAGAAATCTTTTAATCAAAATTGTTAATAACAATATAGTTAGGCATCAAAAGTTTGCATTAAAATTCTTGACCTAACATATTAGGAGGGTGAATTTTTTTAAAAAATTCGTTGGTTATATTCATCAAACAATTGAATCAATTAACTTAGCAAGCCACAAGAATCAAATTCAAACAGAATCTTAAAACTAATTTACTCAAGAAGCCATGTTTAAGCAGTGAATAAGCTTGCAAAGCCTATAGCTAGGGGGAAATGGAATGAAACTGACTATCACTCCTTTTCCCTTCAAAACAATTTTTCCTCAATTTTTCCAAACAATATAAATAAAACGCTTTTAATTAATAACGAACGAAGATACAGCAAGGCATCAAAGGTTTGCAACTCAGAATTTTTTTTACCTAATTGATTACAAGGAAGCTTTTTTTTTTTAATTTTATTATCGATTGGTTATTTTCGTATAACAACACGTTTCATTAGCTTAGCAAGTTGACTGAAACGGATTAGAACAGACTCTTAAAATTAATTTACTAAAGAAGCTAGGTTTAAACAATGACTATTCTCATATTGGGGGGAGGGGGTGAATGAAACAGACCACCACTCCTTTTAGCTCAAAGACCATTTTTTTCGGTTCTTCCAAACAAGTTAAAGAAAAGGCTTTTAATAAATTAGGAACAAGGATGCAGCTAGTCATCAAAGGTTTGCAACTAAGTAGAACTCAACATAATGAATTACAAGGAAAATTCTTTCTTTGTCTTAATTATTGATTGGTTATGTTCGATCGCTTAACTAAGCAACACAAAAGAATATAACGCATTCAGATTCTTAAAACTAATTAACTAAAGAAGCCAACATTAAATGGTTAATAGGCTCCTAGGGCAAGGCGAAACAGACCATCAATTCCCGTTCCCTTCCAAACCCCAGGTTTCCATCCTTCCACAAGAGAAAGAAAAATATTTTAATCAAATACGATAAACATCTCACACCGAATCACAAATAACTTCTTTTTACCTTTCATTTTCATTATTTTCAATAACCAAACCAATTCTTTTGCAATTCGTTACAATCTAAGCTTCAAATTTCAAAAACTTGTTCCATTACAACTCTTCTTTCTTCATTCGAGTTTGAACACCAAAACAATCGGGGGTAAATCAACCCTAATAAAAATAAAGCGAAGGAAAAGGAGTTACCTTGGATTCGGCGTGGCGTGTAGACACAGAGTAGTTTTGGCGACGCGGGGTTATTGATCTGACGAAACTCAGGTATTGTAAATATATATAGGTGGTGGGGAAAAGGGAAAACGAGTTGAGTCGAATCTCGCCCGAGTACGGAACGAAAACCAGGGCACGCAGTTGAGAAGCTGGGCAAAGCCCAAAACTTTATCTTGTTCACTATTAAGCCTAATTACTAAGTATTAATGGCCCAATTTATTATTGTTTTTGGTATTATAATAATAATACATAGTATACATATTTATATATATACAAAATCAGGGCAATAATTCATGCGAGTAAATTATTTAGTTCAATAGGGTAGTCTAAAATTTATTTTATGATTTACAACATTTATTACAATGGAAGACAAACTCGTCACGAGAAGGTGACGTGACGAGTTTTAAAATAAAATATTTTTATTGAAATTCGTCATGTGAAAGTGATAAATTTCGAAAAAATATAATTTTTTTATTAAAATTTGTCACGAGAGAGTGAAAAGTTCTAATAAAAATTTTTTTATTAAAATCCACCGTGTTGTCATAAATTGTCAATATTTAGACTACCTTATAAACCCAAATAATTATTTTACTTGAATTGTAGAGTTAATTTTGCGTATATATATATACTTGAACTTAACTTCAATATTAAATTTGATATTTGAAGTTATTTAGTTCATTTAGGTACATAAATCTAATTAATTTGGTATTTAAACTTTTATTGTCCAATTATATACCTGAAAGTGACTTCTTTGTTTAAACTAATACTTGAACTTAATTATTCAACCCAAAGAAATACTTACAATTTTAAATAATTTAAACTAATAAGATAAATTCATGTTCCAATTTAAATCAAAAGGTCAAAAAATAATATCAAATTAAACTTTAAATCCAATATAGCCTATACATTCACCGATATTTAAAATGAAAAATAATTAAGAAAAAAAGAGAACAAAATAAATGAGCTAATAAACGAGTTTGTTCGTAAGCATGAATGAATTAAATACACCTCTATTTGTGTTTATTCGTTTATTAAATAGACAAAAAATATTCATACTCATTTATTCAATTTACTAAAAACATAAACGAAAATTACACAAACAATTAACAGATCGGTCTTCCCTAAAAAAAATAGAGAAAGTAGTAAGACAAATCTATGTAGCTTTGATCCTTCATTTTTTTAAAAGCATTTATTTCGATAAATGTACTATAAATAAATATAAAGATAATATCCTCAAGGACTCTTCAAATATATGAAAAATCTTGAAAAAAGATTCAATGTATCCGTGTTTCATACAATCAAATTGAACATATATTGCGTATTTGACGCATTCTCGGTCAGCATAATTTAAATGGCCTAAAAATTTAAGTCTAGGGACCAACACAAGCATGAATCAAACGATATAAATAGTTAAAAATGACATTTATTAATTTTAAAGGTTTCGGGTTTAAACACGATGTTTAC
The DNA here is from genome assembly GCF_006381635.1 of Hibiscus syriacus. Classification (NCBI taxonomy): domain Eukaryota; kingdom Viridiplantae; phylum Streptophyta; class Magnoliopsida; order Malvales; family Malvaceae; genus Hibiscus; species Hibiscus syriacus. Next base: position 149,214 of record NW_024062618.1, on the reverse strand, counting down.
AGTGGTGTTTAAGCGTTTAGTGTTAAATAGTTGAGAGTCTTTCTAACAAAGAGCGTTTAGTGTCAAATAGTTGAGAATCTCTCCAACGAAGACTACCTTGTAATCAACTCAGACTAATAAAAAAATAACAACACAAATCAACAAAAAAAAAAAACTTAGTGGCCAAATTGGAATAATTAGCAAATGTAAGAACTAAATATTACTTTATCCAAAAATCAACTTAAAAGGTTAAAGGTAAAGTACCCAAATGGTTTCATAATTATAGAGTATTGTTTTATTGAGTACCTAACTATTAAAAGTTACAAAATGACCCTTTGATTATAGGATGTTGCTTTAATGAGTCATCCGACTATTAAAAGTTATAAGATGGTCACAGAACTATTCATGTGTTCTAAGCTCGTATTTTTTCGTTAAAAAAATTAATGGCCATATGAGATGTACGTTAACATGTTGATTGAAATATGATAAAATATGATACCATAACCATTTTAAATGTCTTTTTTGGATTTAAACTCTATTCATATTATTTCGTCAAGTCGGTGCTTGAAATATTATGCTGACGAATCAGTGCTTGAAAGCAACGACGGTGTCAATAAATATAATTAAAATATAATTTTATCATATCTCAATCAATAGGTTAACGTTTAGCTCAAAAGGACATCAAATTTTTAACGAAAAATGACGATTTTGGAATATATGAATAGTCGGATGATACTTTGTAACTTTTAATAATAAGGGACCTAACAAAATAACAACTTATAGTTTAAGGATCATTTTATAACTTTTAATAGTCAGGAGATCAATAAAGTAATAACCTATAATTGAGGGACCATTTTTATATTTTACCCAAAAGTTAAATATTTATTTTTTTAGTGTTTTTCCGACTATATGATTTTTAGTAATTATAATTCAAAATGTTAATAAAAAATATATATGTAACAATTCATTCAAGGCCTAATTATAAAATAAGTGCCCAAACTATAATGTTTTTCACAAATAGGTACTTACAATCTTTTTTGAATGATTTCGGTGCCTAACGTTATAAATGTTACCACTTTAGGTGCCGACCTGTAAACACCGTTAATTTTATTCGTTAAGTGACATATGTCACATTATGATAATTTTAAAAAAAAAATTAAAAAATAAAATTACATAAATTTAAAAAAGTACACAAAAAATTCAACTTCTAAACGCACGTCGACCGTCGCTCTTTACATTCGACAAAGTTTCACCCGACCTCATATACCCCTGACGATTGATATCCCTATGAAATTGCGACGATCGATGGTTTGTACCCTGTAAACCCTATGATGAAAATTGTGATCCCATGCGATTCCAACGGTCAATCGGTGACAACTACGACGGTTTATGACTAGCAGTATGAACATGGAATAAGTTGATGGTGATGATCGTGGCCAAAAAGGGTGGCGATAATGGTTCAGGTTTAGGATTTAGAATTTTTATGAATTTGAGTTTTTTTTTTTAATTTAAAAGAAATTATTTTTATTTATAAATATAATAATATTTTTAATGAAAAAATTTAAAATTACGAGTAGTAACATTTATAACGTTAGACACCAAAATCATTAAAAAAAACCTTAAACACCTATTTATGAAAAATGTATAATTTGAGCAATTATTTTATAATTAAAACTCCATTTAAGTATTTTAATAAAAAATAATTAATAATTCACCTATATTTTTCTTCAAAAACTCAAAACGGATGAGCAAAAGTTTGTCAATTTGTTTAACGATTAGGGTTTTTCTATCAGAAGAAAACAGAAGGATTTTTTGTTTCACTTCCTTTGGTAAATTGAAGTATCTATCTATCGTTTTCTCTGTTGTTGTTTGCATTGTTTTTCTTTTTCTGAAACATGGGCAAAAATGTTGCTTCCGACGAAGAAGGTAATGCCAATTGTTTTTTGTTGTTTATTTTTGAGCTGAAATCAAACCCCAATTTCGGTTTTTTGTCTAACGGTTTCTTCGGTTTTCTTACCTTTTCCTCTTGTTTTGATTGTTGAATTCATGCAGACGAGGATGGAGAGCCCATTGAGGGAGACACACTCAATGGCCGCGACCCAGACGAAGAAGACGATGAAGAAGACGGTAAAACTTGTTTCTGAGACTCATTAACAAACGATATTTTTTTGAGTTCCTGTTTCTTTTTTGTTTCGCTTGATTTTTTTTTAGAGAAACAATGAAAAATAAACTTAGGGCTAAATGCCATTGTTTTTATCCTGTTTCGTTAGTGGTTCATGAATTTATTATGAAATAATAAGGTCTAAATGCCATGATGGGTAGGGCTAAGTCCCTTGATGGGTCTTTTTCCCCCTCATTTGTAGTGTTTTTCCGTTAGTTATGTTAGTGTTCATGAATTTGTTGTAGTTTTTTAATTATTATTTTCTGGTTTGAACAGATGAGGGACAAGATGAGTATGAGATTGATGGATTCATAGTTGATGATGTGGAGGATGAAGAGGTAGATGAAGACAGGGAAGATAGTGATGAGGAGAGGCGGAAAAGAAAGAAGAAAAGAAAGAAGAAGTTAATATTTTCTCTACATCGATGGTATTAGTCAGATAGTGTAGTTTAACTAATTTCTGACGATGTTTATATCAATATTTTCAGGGAAGCCGAGGACCTTGATGAAGATGATTATGAGCTCCTCCGGGAAAATGATGTTAATGTACCAAAGGTTACTTTCCTAAGTGAATTTTTCTATAATTTAAGTTATTTTTTTTTATTTTGTTGAGTTAATGTTAGATTAATTATACAAATTATTTTTTTATTGTTGAATTGAGATTTATTTATAAAATTAAATATCAAACTGAAGATAATGATTGGTTTTGTTTTTTTTTTCTTGCATGGCTCTTTTACCTAAATATTTAAGGTTTCTGCTTCACAAATTTTCCAGGGTAGCAAGAAATTTAAGCGGCTAAAGAAGGCGCAGAGGGATTTAGATGAAGAACGATTTGGGCTCTTTGATAATGAGTTTGATGGGAGCATGAAGGGTGGAAGAACTGCCGAGGAAAAGCTTAAGCGTACCTTATTTGGTGACGACGATGGTTCGTATATTGAGCATATTATTCATGTTCACTATCATTTGAATCAATTTTTTAATAACTGATTGATATATGTAATGTCTTAGGACAACCTATTGAAGATATACCTGAAGATGAAGGGCAAATAGAAGAGGAAGAGGATGGAGATATGGGTGAAGAAGATGAAATGGCAGACTTTATCGTAGAAGAAGATGATGTGCCTGGAGATTCTGTTAGGTACAAAATTGTGCACTGCATGAATATGCCCAGCACTTTTATACTTTAATTTTGGAGTTCCCTTATTGACATGACTTGTTTTGTAGACGGAAGAAGATGAAGAATAAAAAGTCGAGGCATGCATTTGATGTTTCATCATCTGCTTTAAAGGAAGCTCAGGATATATTTGGTGATGTTGATGAACTACTCCTACTACGCAAACAGGGATTAGATTATAATGATCAGAAAGAAAGGAGACTTGAAGATCAATTTGAACCGACTGTTCTTTCTGAAAAGTATATGACATAAAAGGATGATGAAATTCGGATGATTGATTTTCCAGAAAGAATGCAGGTTTGCTGACATAGATCGTAAAGTTCTTAATATTTATTTATTTTCTTGATCTCTTAAGTCAAGATTGGCATTACATTTCTTTTTGTAGAATTCTGAGGAAAGCACTGGCAGTCCTCCAACAGATGAAGAGAGCATAATAGAAGAGGGTAACTGGGTGCATAAACAGCTTACAGGTGGTGCAGTACCTTTATTTGGTGCAGAAAGGACGGATATTTCTATAAACAAGGATGACATCATGAGGTTTTTGGACCTTACACATGTGCAGAAGTTAGATGTTAGTACTTACTGATTTGACTGTTAAATGACTACTGTTGGGTTTGTTTGTTTTTTCTTAGTATTTTTACGTCCTTACTTTCAGATTCCCTTTATTGCGATGTATCGCAAGGAGTTATGCCCAAGTCTGCTACAAGATCCTGAGCCACATGAGGTCAATGATGTTGATCAAGATAAATTTGATAAAACACCTACCATAAAGTGGCACAGGGTAACTGGACTTATCTTGGAACTGTGAATTTTGTTTGTTGTGTATCTAATGAAGTTCAGAAGTTTATTCTTGTTAATAATGGTTACCGTACTTTTATTTAGATACTTTGGGCAATTCGGGGCCTGGACCGAAAATGGTTGCTTCTTCAAAAGAGGAAGAGTGGCCTTCAGTCGCATTATAATAAGCGGTTTGAAGAAGAATCTCGTCGGATATATGATGAGACAAGACTTAACTTGAATCAACAACATTTTGAGTCAATTCTTAAGGATCTCGAGGATGCTGAATCTGAAAGGGAAGTTGATGATGTTGATGCCAAGTTCAACTTGCATTTCCCACCAGGGGAGGTTGGTGTGGATGAAGGTCAATATAAGAGGCCCAAGAGGAGATCACAATATAGTAGTTGCTATAAGGCAGGTTTGTGGGAGGTTGCAAGCAATTTTGGATATAGTGCACAACAACTTGGATCTCAACTATCTCTGGAAAAGTTGGTAAGTGTGCTATGGTTATCTCTGTTTTATTCTATTGAGATCTAATGCTCTTTTGTCCTTTCATGTAGCCTAAGGACGAGTTGGAAGATCCTAAGGAGACACCTGAAGAGATGGCTTCAAATTTTACATGTGCAATGTTTGAGACTGCACAATCTGTCCTCAAAGGATCCAGACATATGGTATACATTGTTCTTATGAGCAAATAGGTACTATTGTTGACCATAATGACCATGTTTTACCAGGCTTATTTATGTTTTTTTTTCTCTTAGGCTGCACTTGAGATAAATTGTGAGCCATCTGTCAAGAAATATGTTCGTAAAATCTATATGAAAAATGCTGTAGTATCAACCTGCCCAACTTCTGATGGAAAAATAGCCATAGACCCATTCCATCAGTTTGCCGGTGTGAAGTGGTTGCGAGAGAAACCGGTGAGTAAATTTGAGGATGCACAATGGCTCCTTATCCAGAAGGCTGAAGAGGAGAAGCTTCTTCAAGTAACTTTTAAGCTGCTTGAAATTTTTTTGGATGACTTGATTAAAGAATGTAATGAGAGATATCTCAGTAATGGTGTTAGTAAATCTGCCCAACAATGGAATGAACAGAGAAAGCAGATACTGAATGATGCTCTTTTTGGTTTTCTTTTGCCTTCAATGGAGAAAGAAGCAAGATCGTTGTTGGCTAGTAGAGCTAAGACCTGGTTACTTTTGGAATATGGCAAGTGTTTGTGGAATAAAGTTTCTGTGGGGCCCTATCAAAGGAAGGAAAATGATAGTAATTCTGATGAGGAAGCCGCACCACGTGTCATGGCATGCTGTTGGGGCCCTGGGAAGCCTGCAACTACTTTTGTGATGCTAGATTCATATGGAGAGGTGCTTGATGTGCTTTACACTGGTTCTCTTACATTACGATCTCAGAATGTTAATGACCAGCAATGCAAGAAAAATGATCAGCAGCGTGTTTTGAAGTTTATGACCGATCATCAACCACATGTTGTTGTTCTTGGAGCTCTGAATTTGTCTTGTCCCGGTTGAAAGATGATATTTATGAGGTAGGCTTATCATTGTTGAGATGTAGAATTCTTTTCTTCTTATCTAAAATGTTGGCCTTTAGCTTTATCCTTCTGCTGCTTATCTAATTCATTTATTCTCAACCAGATTATTTTTAAGATGGTGGAGGAAAATCCTAGAGATGTTGGGCATGAAATGGATGAGCTAAGCATTGTATATGGGGATGAGTCTCTACCTCGTCTTTACGAAAATTCACGGATTTCAGCGGATCAGTTACCTGGCACATCAGGTGAATTTTCATTTCACAAAATTCTTCCTGTATTTTTTGAATTGTCGTTGGCTATGCAAGTTTCTATCCATATTTGTCTATTGATGAAGATTCCTTTCATTCATTATCAATGTTGTCAGTCATTGTTAAGCGGGCTGTTGCCCTTGGGCGTTATCTTCAAAATCCCCTGGCAATGGTTGCAACTTTGTGTGGGCCCGAGAAGGAAATATTATCTTGGAAACTTAATCCATTGGAGAACTTTCTAACAGCAGATGAGAAGTATTCTATGATTGACCAGGTTTTGATTGATGTCACAAACCAGGTTGGCCTTGATGTTAATTTGGCTGCAAGCCATGAATGGTTATTTGCTCCTCTGCAATTCATTTCTGGTCTTGGGAGTAGAAAGGCAGCATCACTGCAGAGGTCATTGTTAAGAGTTGGAACAATTTTCAGTCGAAAAGACTTTGTGCAAGTCCATGGTCTTGGTAAGAAGGTATTTGTCAATGCAGCAGCCTTTCTACGCGTTCGTCGGAGTGGACTTGCTGCCAACAGCAGCCAGTTCATTGATTTGTTGGATGACACTAGAATACATCCAGAATGTTATCTTGTTGCCCAGGAATTGGCCAAAGATGTATATGATGAGGATTTTAAAGGTGATAATGATGATGATGATGCATTGGAGATGGCAATAGAACATGTTAGGGACCGACCTAGTTTGTTGAAAAGCCTCCGTATTGATAACTATCTAGAAAGCAAGAAGAAGTACTTGGAAATCAAGAAGCTCGAGAATAAGAGGGAAACCTTCTTTGATATAAGAAGGGAATTAATTCAGGGTTTTCAGGATTGGCGTAAACCATACGAGGAACCAAGCCAAGATGAGGAGTTCTACCTGATTTCGGGTGAAACTGAGGATACCCTGGCAGAAGGCCGAATTTTGCAAGCAACAGTTCGCAGAGTGCAAGGTGGAAGAGCTATCTGTGCTCTTGAATCTGGATTGACCGGGATGATTATGAAAGAAGACTATGCGGATGATTGGGGAGATATTGCCGAGTTGTCCGATAGGATGCATGAAGGTGACATTCTGACCTGCAAGATCAAATCAATTCAAAAGAATAGGTATCAGGTGTTCCTGGTTTGTAAAGATAGCGAGATGAGAAACAATCGACACCAGCAGGTCCAGAATCTTGACCCTTACTACCATGAGGAACGAAGCAACATACAGAGTGACCAAGAGAAAGCTCGTAAAGAGAGGGAGATGGCCAAAAAACATTTTAAGCCGAGGATGATTGTTCATCCGCGCTTCCAAAATATTACTGCTGATGAAGCTATGGAGGTATGTTGCAAGTAATGAGCTTTTGAAATTTGTCTTCAATCAAGTTAAATTAAGTCCAGCCTTTCTTTGTTCAATGGTCATATATTTTGTTTTATGAGTTCAAAGGAACAAATATTGGCTCTTTTCAATTTCCTTGTTCCAACTTCTAATCTGGCAATAATGTTATTTCAACCTGAATGTATCTTAATTGTGTAAATAGAAGTTGATCAACCATTAATGGCCATGCTTAATATAACTGCATCCTTTTTAGAAGATAGTTTTTTCTTTCTTAATATGCACATCAGATGATCAGATGTGAGAAGTTTGCCTTTCATATGGCAATGTGATGTATCACAGGTAAGGTAAAGAGAATAGAAAATAGAGAGCAATCATACAGATGTGAAAAGCGAGGGATTGATGAACCTGAGGACGAAGCGGAAACAGTTATCAATTAATCGTCTGCTGAAACTACTGAAACTGAAAATAACATGAGATTGATGTAGCACAATATATACGGAAAGGAAAAGGGAAGGGTAAAGGGGAAAAACAGGGGTGACTATAACCCAGCGTTTGATGAATATGCATCATATGAATGACTAGTAGCCGTAACCTGAGGGTACCCAAAACATCCCATAGGATAGAATATACAAAATTGACAAAAGAAGACTTGATCAATTGTGATTTTGTTCTGCATGGGGCAGCTTTTGGATGCATTAATCTTCGAAGGAAGCTTTTGTTTGCTTCAATTCCATTACACTTTATTATTTCCTTCTCAAATTTCCGCAACCACATTTTGTTTTGCCACTTTAAACTAATGGCTGACTGTATTCTGGCTTTACTTATGTTTTTCTTTTGTTGTGTTGGACAGTATTTATCTGACAAGGATCCTGGAGAAAGCATCTTCCGTCCCAGTTCTCGTGGACCTTCTTTTCTAACTTTAACTCTAAAAGTTTTTGATGGAGTTTATGCTCACAAAGATATAGTTGAAGGTGGAAAAGAACACAAGGACATCACCACCTTGCTCCGCATTGGGAAGATATTGAAAATCGGGGAAGACACTTTTGAGGATTTGGATGAGGCAAGTCTTTCTCTTAGCTCTTGTTTTCCCTATATATGCCTCAAACTTTGTAAGGGATGTAAATTGAGTGCAAATAACCAAATAGGTATAGTGCTGAATGGAGAATTGGGTTACAGTAGGAATCTTTTGCACTTGTGGCAACAATGGTTGATCATAAAATGGAGGATGGATTTCAGTATTAGACCATAGATGCGGAAAAATTGAATGTTGATTGTTTTTGTCAATGTCTAAAACCTTGAGCACTTAACTGAAGGATCCTGAACTTCTAACCGATTGTTTTTCTTGCATGGGCAAGAGTAATGGTTACTCCCTTTGACAAACAAATTGATATGTTTTACTTTAAAGCTCTCATCAGTGAAATTCATGTATCCGTCATTTTTGGTAATACGGTTAGTCTTTGTTTTAAAATTTAGAACTCTCGGTTTCCCATTTGTTTTGAGTTTTGACTAACTGGCAAATTGAGAAATTTTGTAGGTTGCAAAGTTTCAATATTGCCTGTATGGATCATCTTGATAAAAATGAACTAATTAATACTTATTTATCATCTTTGAATGCCTAAGCCTCCCAATTTAGTAGAAATTTGGAAGAAACTATAACATTCAAAATCTTTTTTAATTTTAATAAATTGTTGTAATTTTCATCTTATAGAAGTTAGTATAAATAATATATTGCGAGGCATAAAAATGCATGTAATAGATGTCTTTTGATTGTATTTAAATTGCAGGTAATGGATAGATATGTTGATCCCCTTGTGTCTCATCTAAAGGTGATGCTGAGTTATCGCAAGTTCAGGAAGGGAACTAAAGCTGAGGTTGATGAGCTTCTAAGGGTTGAGAAATCAGAGCATCCTATGAGAATCGTGTATTGCTTTGGCATTTCTCATGAACATCCTGGAACTTTCATTCTTACTTATATACGGAGTTCAAATCCACACCATGAGTATATTGGCTTATATCCCAAGGGATTCAAGTTCAGAAAAAGGATGTTTGAGGACGTTGACCGTCTGGTTGCATATTTCCAGAAGCATATTGATGATCCACAGCATGAGTCAGCTCCATCAATTAGATCCGTTGCAGCGATGGTACCAATGCGGAGCCCTGCTGGTGGAGGCTCTTCTGGGGCATCTAGTGATTGGGGTGGTTCAACAAATGAAGGTGGTTGGAGAGACGATGGTCAATCTTCCACTCCAGGTTCTAGATCAGGTAAACAGTGAAATAACCAATTATTATTTGTCTGTAAAATATCTATTAAATGCATCTTGGCATACCGGTTTGTCGATAAGTTGAGTTCAACATCCTGCCATTTTCTAAATCTTCGCTTGTTCTTCTATTAGTTTTTTCTGAATGTGAACTTCCGAAGTTTGTTTGTCGTTGGAAAAGCTGGCCTGACTCTGAATCATTTGATATGTTTCAGTGAATACATCTTTTCAGTTTTGACTTCTTGTATAGTTTTGTTGAACTTTTTATCATTTCCTTGTAGTAAATAAATGGAGTTAATTCTTTGAGTGAGAAAATTAGGAATAATTCTAAAATTTTGCTTGTACGGGAAAACATTGAATTAAGCTACCTCGAATGTTGAACCCTCTTTTTTTGTTCTTTCAAAGTCCCCCCCTAATTTGTGGTCTATTTGTTGTAGGTCGTGGCCGAGATGGGCATCCGAGTGGTGCTCCACGACCGTATGGTGGACAAGGACGTGGTCGGGGTAGGGGTGGTCGAGGACGTAATGAGAGGCAAGATTCCTCTTATGGTGATACTCCCAAATGGGATTCAGGTAGCTCTAAGAAAGGGGATGATGATGGTTGGGGCAGTTTCCCAGGTGCTAAAGTCCAAAACTCTCCTGGTAGGGAAGCTTTCCCTGGTGGATGGGGTGCTTCTGGAACTGAAAGTGGCGGTGGTACTGGTGGATGGGGTGCTTCGGGAACTGAAAGTGGCAGTGTTTATGGTGGTGGTGGTGGATGGGGTGCTTCTGGAACTGAAAGTGGAAATGGGAAGGGTGGTGGTGGGGGATGGGGTGCTTATGGAACTAAAAGTGGAACTGGCAAGGGGGGCGGCGGCGGCGGCGGATGGGATGCTTCTGAAAGTGGAAGTGGCAAGGGTGGCGGCGGCGGATGGGGTGCTTCTGAAAGTGGAAGTGGCAAGGGTGGTGGTGGTGGATGGGGTGCTTCTAGAATTGATAGTGGAAGTGGAAAGAGTAGCGGCAGTGGTTGGGGTGGCGGTGGCGGCGGATGGGGTGCTTCTGGAACTGAAAGTGGAAGTGGCAAGGGTGGTGGGGGTGGATGGGGTGCTTCTGGAACTGAAAGTGGAAGTGACAATGGCGGAGGCGGCAGTGGTTGGGGTGGTGGTACTAACAATGGGGGTTCTGGCTGGGGACCTGCTCCCAAGGGCAATATTTCTGGTGGTTGGTAAAATCCTTGGAAATTTTTTTAACCCCTTATTCGAGCTTATGTTTTAGGGTTTAGTTTTTAAGCGGAATCTTTAGCTTTGGCTGTTATGCCACGGATCTGCTCTTGTTAATTAAATGAAAATCTTCTAGTAATCCATATTATGTGGTTTCTGTGTATGTATGTTATCAAGTTGATATAAGGTATGTCTGATTAGACTAGAAATATAAATTCATTTAAAGAAATAAGGTCTGATTAAAATTTGGTAGGTTCAATTTTTTTTCTAGTATATATATATTATAAAATGTAATTTTCATCACAAAAAGATTCAATTATAATATTATATATATATATCCTATGTTTTAGTTAATGAAAAAAAAGCCAAAGTGGCCAAGCGATGAATTAAACTTAGGTCAATAAGGAGAGTATTCGAGTACCTAAATCTCTAAAATAAATTTAAGATATAATTTATAATTGTGGGTACATTTAATATATGTTAAATTTAGTATAATAAATATAATCTAGAAAAAAAAACAGGGAAAAGAAAAAAAATAATAAAGTTAATTTATAAATATAAAAATCTGAAACTCATTTTTATTTTAAATCTTACATTAATTACAATTTAAAGTTTAAACTATATACATAAATGAAGCACGAGTCCACGCAGTTTTTCGTCAAATGATACAGCTGCTATCCTTAGTTGTTCTATTTCCCTAACTACTAATGATGAATTGATTTGGAGCTCGCATTCTACTGGTGCATACTCAGTTCGTTCGGGGTACCTTTGGGTTCAACGCCTTGCTTCTATGCCTCGCTTTGTTTCGGCACTTTGGCTTTATTTATCGAGACTATCTACCTTGCCGAAAATACAACTGTTTGGATGGAGAATTGCCCATGAAGCTATTCCAGTCGGACGTCTTCTCGCTCTTGCTGGTTTAGATGACGGTGATTGTCTTTGTGGAAATGCCCGATGAGACTGTTTTACATGCACTATGGGATAGTAATGACGCTCGCTCCATCCTTCGATCTGCTGGTTTTACTGATCGGGTACTCAATGCATCCTCTACTTCGTGTGGTGATTGCTTAGATGCAGTTCGCTGACTACTGAGTGGCTCCCAGTTCATTGAACTTCTTGTACTGCTATGGAGTTTATGGAATCGTCGAAACATCTTCTACCATGAGGGACGCTTACTCCCGAGATGGCACTTGCTTAATAGTGGACGAGCGCTACAATCTGCATATTGTCACGCCCCCAGAACTTCGACGCCTCACACCGTCGGAATATCAGAGTCAAGGTCTGACGGGTCGTGCGGCCTTAGACGCTTTAGATGCTCCTCGGTCTTCTCGGCGACTAAGTAAGCCTTACCCAAGCTAAGTGAGTGTGCAAACTCACAAAGGTTGGAACCAAGCCCTCAAGGCTTCGGATTGCGGAAGCTTTTAAACACCAACGTGGCTACTCGGAGCCACAAGGTCGGACTATCGTGTGGAAGTGCTAATACGAAGGTGGCTACTCCTGGCCACCGAGCTAGGCAACAAGAACAAATAAACTAAAGAACTCAGAAAGAATAGAGCAAATGCCTCAGAGCTTTATTACTCTCTCACAAAGAGAAGAATGGAATTGGGTGATTACAAATGAGGATGAGAGCTCTCTATTTATAGTTGAGCTCCCTCTCAATCAATGGCCTAGATCATTTTACATCAACGGCTAAGATTTGCCCAATTAATGACAAATCCCCTAAATCAAGGAATTACAACCAAATCCTTCCTAATTACATCTATTAGTAGGATTCTTTCCTTGGATAGGTGTTCCCACTGGATATGGTAAGATTTTCCCACAATATCTTCTTGATTTTGTTGTCTCTTGCCATATTTATCGAGCTTCTGTGATCATCTTCAGATATGATGCCACTTTCCTTTTCTGCACGGCCAATGTGAACAGGCTCCATAGCATTCTCCAAGCGATGGGCCAAGTCTGGTGGCTTTGGCAAGCCCGATAACTATCTTGAGATTCCCTTTCGGACTCTTGCACCAATGTCTTAGCAAGCCCGATCCTCTATCTTGAACCTCTCTGTCGGACACTTGCACCAGTGTCTCGGACCCAAGTTCCTAGCCCGTGACAATATCATGATGCTAACGCGAATCCTACCTCAACCTCATTTCCCCTCTCTTCAATTGAATTGTGGTGTAAACCTCCACCAGATGTGCTCAAGATTAATGTCGACAGTGCTTTCATGGAGAGTGATCGGCTTGGGTCCATCAGAGTGCTAGCACTCGATTCTACTGGCTTGGTGATCTCTATTATCGATGGGATTCGGCTGGCCATTGGATTTCAATTGCCTCATGCCATTGCTGAGAGCGATGCAGCTAACGTTGTCAACCAGCTTCTTACCAATGGCCTTGATTTATGAGTTGTCGGGTTTCATCTTGAGGAGGCACGTCGCCTGCTGCGCATGCATCCGACTGTCAAAGTGGTCTTTGTTCGTCGCTCGGCTAACAAGGCGGCACATTCTCTTACGGCATCTACACTTTCTGCGGGTTCATCTTTTTATTTTGCTCATTACTGTCATGTACGCATATGGCAAAATGTTCAAGATGCTTTATTTGGCTAATGAATTTATAGTAGTCCTATTTTTCTAAAATTTTAAACTATATACTAAATATATTCAATTATAAATTATCTATTAGATTTATTATAATTATAAAATAAAGTTTGAGTTATAATATAGCACTCTTTAATTCGAATAATTCAACATTTTTTAACTCGATTCTACTCAATCGTATACTCACCCCAAGTATGGTTGTATGGTCCTGTAACCCCCTCAGACCGATACGGGTAACCCGATCCGATCTGGAATGTCACATTAGGGCCACCGGAGCGACACACTGTAAAAATAGCGGAAAATTTAAAACTTTTTATCAAAACGTAAACTTATAAAATCATTTATCAGTATTAAAAAATAAAATAAATTTTCAGACTCGTATATAAAACAAAATACAATTACATGCCCCCTAATCATATGTACCATACTCTGCAAACAACGCAGGAAGAATTCCTTTACTAATGTCGATAGATACACTAGTTCAATCCTTTTAACCTGCAATGGTGAGTAATAGAGTGAGCTTCGGAAAGCTCAGTAATACAGAACTACCAGATGATGCTGAAGAACGTGCAGATACAAATAAACATATATTTCCTTATTGGTTCAGATATCTATAGATTTTTTAGGTTGAGCTGAGGTCACATTGATATTTCAGGTAGTAACAGATAATATTCAGTTCAAATGGAAATATTTCAGATATCTATGTTCAGGAGATCAGAATAGGTTATCTAGTGTGTTCCCAAAAATCATGTAACTTTTCGGATCTTTTTAAAACATATATATATATATATATATATACCCCCATCCATCAAGTCCAAAATGTGTAAGTTCCCCAGAACCATACACCCACCTTCAAGTCCAGTAAGGCCCTGAGCACACAGCTGAGGATCCGGTAAGTAAGGCCCTGAGCACATAGCCGAGGAGCCTCAAGGTATTCTTCCTCCAACATTACCCCCAAATAAAACATGTTCCGTCCATAAACGGGTATATCAAAAATCAAATCATAATTCACGTCAAGTATCATATCAAAATCCAGGTCAAGTATCAGATCAGAATCTATGTCATATATCATATCAGAATTTATGTCAAGTATCAGATCAGAAATCAAATGAAAAATCAGGTAAAATATTCATGTGAGTAGGGAACACACCAGAATTTACATATAGTATTCAAAGATATTGGATAATCTTAATAAGTAAAGGAACACGGATCTTCAGTCTACCGATAGAATATCGGAATTCAGAATCACTATTGGAAGAGTTCAATAACTGACAGAATGATCAGTTATTCAGAATGTGACTTGAGCTGATACAGAAGAAATGAAGGTTCAGGACATTTACATTCTATGTCGATTGATCGGATTATCGGACAACTCTTAGATGAATAGTTCCCAGAACTAATGCTTGTCGATTGGTCAATTCATTGTTCTTCCAGGGTATTTACTCTTTAATACCACAAATTCTTGTCCAAATATCATTTTTTTTTTAATCATCGCTAAATAGATCTTCCAATGTCTTTATTTCATTTCCACGCTTCCACAATATCATGTAATGTTGGCGTATTTGATTATTTTGTTCATAACCCATTGTAATTGTACACTATGTAAACTCATCAGAGTTTCCAGACTTATCCAAATCACTTACTAAATCCTTAGTCATTGAGGTTACCTAGTTCATTTAGCAATTATGTCCATTCCAGTTACTTCGGGATTTTCCAGAGTAATTCAAACGTTCCTGAATTTTAGATACATGCACTTTCGTTCCATTCAATTTGGTCTTCGTGGTTGATTTGTCGAACAAACGCCCAATTCTTAGTACTGAATGCGATCTAGAGTTGAGCTGAGCTGAATACTTCCAAAATTTATCATCGAGCCAAAGTTGAGAAGACGAACACGCATTCAAGTAATATCTATGTCATCCAGGAATTGACATAGCTTTAGGGTTGATCTACTCACTTAAATTGTGTTCCATTACTTTTAAAGGTAGTCCAACACCAATGCTTATTTGGATTCCTTAATTAATCCAAGACATTTACTTAGTTTAGGCCATAAGGTAATTTTGGTAATTTTGGTGTTCAGTTTTATTCCATTCATTTCAGAGCTCGATGATATCCAATTATTCCTAAGTTTGGTGATATTCTTGGGTCATTTCTATTACATGGGTATTCTGGTCATTCTACAGATCCAATGTATTTCAATCATTTTCTTTCATCATGTCTTATTATTTAATTCCAATTTATCGTTTATTTCAGTCCATTCGAACAATTATGATAAAAGAACACCCCAATAAATTGTTCTTCAGGTATTTACTCGTAACTCAGATATTTTCAGTGCCTTCTTAGATTTTTACCAACGGAATATCAAGAATTTTCTGCACTAAGTCAGGATCTTAACAATCAAATTCGTACTTAATTGAGTTAAGTACAAATCCTAAAAGTACTTTCTCATTCAGGGTCAACTCAGACTATTTTACCTCTCAGGGCCATTTTCGTAATTTTCTAACTAGATAATTTCGATATTAGCTCTTAACGAAAATAATTATAATTTAAAGATCATATGGTCAGTTGCTTTGCCGAACATTCTTTGATCTTGAAATTATTCCTTAACAAACTTATAGCATCTTGCGCAAACCCTTTTTGGCATTAAAAATCAGTTATCCAAATTTTCCAAGCAAAACTAGCATTTCTTATGCACATCTGTAATTATATCGGATCAATATATCTTTTCAGAATTATTAACCAACTTCAGGGACAATTCTTGTCATCATACAATATAAGGGTATTTTCATAATTTTACCCTACAGGAGTATTCTCATAATTTTCCATCCAAGTACCTTTAACATTTAACCTTTGATGATATAAAATATAAGTTACAAATCTATGGCTGATTTCTTTATCACCAATCACAAACTTATAATTTAATTCTAACAATTCATCAATCTCTTATATTAGTCATTCGATCCGTATTCAGTTACAGAGTTTCTACCACATTCATATCGAGTGTATAAATTATTCAAGTCCACAAAAGTGATCAACATTATCTTATTAATGCATTTACTAATATTAACATGTTCCATAAAGCATAAAGAGGTAATAAAGTATTACCTCGATTTCTGTGCCATACTAATCGACCATATAAATTCCATTCGAATGCCTTTGATCTTTAATTCAACTTCTAATATTTCCTCTGATCCATATCAACAGAAATTACATAAAAACGGAGCTTAATTCTGAAAAACGGATCGAATCAGATGATAAATCAGTGAAAAATAGCTTACCGGGTTCGAATCTTGCGAAACGGACTTCGAATACGGATTAAGGACGTCGAAAGCATAAAATATGACTTTTCAAAAATTTGGAATTTTCGGTTAAAATCAAAGTCAACGGGTTTGATTGGCAATTTCGAGATCTTCGGGTCCGAATTTTGAAAAACGAACTGTGGAATCGGATTCAGAACATCGAAAAACGTCAGGATAGATATACTCGGTCAAAGTCAAAGGTCGTTTAATTCCCGGTCAAAGTCGGTCAAAGTTCTAGTCAACTCTGGTCAACAATCAACATTCGACTATTTTACACAAATATCACCCTAACATATATTAATTACAAAATTAGCCACTTTCTGTAAATATTTATAAAACTAACACCCGAATTTTACACAAATAGCACCTAAACTAAAATTAATTACAACCAGACGATGCCCACTCTCGGGAGTGGCGCGTGAAGCGCATGAACAGTGATATGACGTCGCAAAAATTCCTGAAAATTATTTTAAGCGATTTTGAGGCACTTACAAAGCTCGGTTCACAATTTTAAACGGCGGAGAGCTCGATTCCGAAACGTCGAAAACTTTGACGGTCTCACACCTCCATGCGCCAGTGACGACGGAGAAACAGAGAACACCGGTGGACTCGGAACGATGCAAGGAACACGATGGTGTGGGAGGTGTCGTAAACGGATGACCGGATCGTCGTGAATCGACGAAAAACCAATTGAAATCGAGTTATTACCGACAATACTTCCGACTAAAATTAATGACGAACGGTGACGATTCATGACGAAAGGTTTGAGGGGTTTTGTTCCTCGGTCGACAACGAACACGATGGTGTTTTCGGTTCGTCGATCGGAAGTCGGACGACGAGTAGATCAGAGTTGAAAAGAGGGTTGAAGGGGGAGGGAAACTAAGAAATTAATCTGCAGAAATAGGTGTTATAATTCATCCCAAAAGAAAAAGTTCAAATCCTGAGTTTAGTCACTGAATTTCTTACACTTTATAAAACAGTCTGTCAACTTTGAATTTTTTAATTTAATCCTCAATTTTCTTCCAAAATTCCAATTAAATTCACCACTATATAATTTCTTAAATTTAACCCCTAAATTGGGGTGTTACAAGTCCGGTTGCCAAGTGCGAATTTATGGTCGGTGAGTATGCAGTAAATTAGTATATATATTTGGTGCAACATGGGAAGCACAAGACAAGCAAGATGGCAGCGGAGGGCAAAAAGAGAGCTGTTCTGGTGGGATGCAATTACCCCAACACCCAATACAGGTTGCATGGATGCATCAATGATGTGCTTCTAATGGAAAATCTGATTCGGACCAGCTTTGGGTTTGATGCAAAGAATATTACAGTCCTGACTGATGAACCAAGCGCATCGCCTGAGGAATTGCCTACTCATGTAAACATTAAGGCTGCCCTCAAGAAGATGGTAAACGAAGCTGAAGCCGGAGATGTGCTGTTTTTTCACTTTAGTGGCCATGGAACAATCATCCCAGTTGGTAACCTTCGCCGTAGATCTTGATTTCTTCGGCTTGAGGGATATCAAACACCATGAGCTTGGTTAATACTTGCTATTCTTGGCTGCCATTGTTGCACATGCAACACAAATACACACTAGTTTACTTTAAAGTTACCATGTGCACTCACGTCCTTAAACTCATAAATTATGAGTAATAATTGAACTCAACGTCTAATTTTTTTTTTAAATAGTATAGAATGATTATAATCTATTTAGAATATCTTTTAACTATTGACAATATATATGTAGAATTTTCAAGAAATTCAACAATATTCTAGACTGAATCTGCCGATGAAACTTGAATGATGTATTTGAAGGCTCTAATGAACTCCGAAACTATATAATTATTTGAATATTATACTTTTAAGGAAACATTTTTTCCAAAAGTTAAGATTCCTGAAATATTTTTTAAAAGGGAAAATTACACAAATGATCACTTAACTATGAGATTGGTGTTGATATGACCATCATACTTTTAATTTTGACAATATGACCATATAACTATTCCAGTGGTTTCAATCAAATCCAAATGTCGTTAATATTTAACGGAAGTATAGATGTGGCAGTTAACAAAATTAATATATTTATACATTTGATCATTAATACTTATACATTATCTCAATTTGATCTTAATTTTAATTTATTTCAATAAATTTAATTCTTCAATCAAATTGTGAAACATGTCCCCGCTTGATTAAAGAATTTTTTCTAATTTAATTTAATAAATTTTTAATCCAATCAATTTGGAAGATGTTTAACATCGGAAGGAAACGAACCCTCTAATCAGATTCATTTATTCAACATCTATCTAAAATTAATTCTTAAATAATATCTTGTTTACATATAAAATGTTACGTTTTTTTAATATTTTTTCTCACACTAACACCTAAAATTAAATTAAAAGAAATGAGAATAATATTTTTTAAAAAAAAATATATGAAGTTTATTAAAAAGAAATAAAACACATTATATACTTAAATTATATAATTTCTTAATAAAATTCATTTGATGTGATATATTTAATTAATAAAATATTTTATTAGTAAATAATATTGTTTGAATATCATTTTAATAAAAAAATCTTTTAATATTACTCATAATAGTATCGAGTTTTTTTTATAATATGAGATGATTGCAAGATAGTATTTGTTTATAATTTCTTTTAGCTATTGTCTCGCACATATATCCTGTAGACACAGATACTCGAACTTAAAACTTCAAAGGAGAGAAACATTTCATTTAACTACTAAAACCACTCAATGTGTTCGTATTATTGAATTAAAGTTTAGGGCTATATTTTAAGGCTCTATAGTTTGGGCATGTTTGTTGAAATCAACCATATAATATATTAATGTTTTGGGCTTATAGCCTTATAGGTGAAATGGAGTCGGTCCAATGGCAGCTCAAAAGCTTAATTAACATATGCCGCCGCTTTATTTTTGGTGTTTTAGGTTTGTGCTTGTGCTTCTTTCTCTCAACCAAAAATGACTGCTCAAGCCGACAAAGAGATCGAGGAGGTCCTCGCTGCTCATCTCGACCAACAAAAAATCGATGTATATATTCCTAAAATTAATATTTGTTCTTTTTCTATTTTTTTTCTATTTTTATTATTTTCTTCTGATTTACAGTCGGAGCAACCTGAACAACTTGTTGTTGAAGATGACGATGAGGAAGAGGACGAAGAAGACGACGATGAAGATGATGCCGAAGGTGAATATCCATTTTCTATGATTCTCTAAATCATTTTTTTGAACTTTTTCAAAAACTTGGGTTAAAATATTATGAACGATGCTGATAATATAGTGCGTGGATTTTTATTTGATCTTCGATTTATATTAGGAAATATGCTTAAATCGTCTATTAGGATTCATTTGTTTCTGAGTTTGATTTCTAAATATTCTAATCTCCAACTTGACACACCAAGTAAGTCGAGCGCAAATTGTTAAACCAGTCGATCTAGCCGAATACACGTCGATTTGAGCTTGTTGAACAACTTAAGAAAGCAAACTTTGTACTCTTTTGACTTGGATCTACTCGATTTTGCTCCTACATGGTATTACTTTAACAGCCATTTGATTTGTTGGTAGAATGTTGGACTCTTAGTCCCTACTCCCGAGATACCCTGGCAATTTTGATCGTTCCAGAAATGTCTTACTTTTGAGCTGTGTTTTATAGTACTTGTGTGTAACCAAGCCATTCAGGCTCAAAATTGCTCAATATTGTTGGCTCGAGCTTGAATATCTTAATCCTTGACCTAAGTAGCACGTGAACCTAATATTTACTCGAATACTGAGACGTATATTTGTGTGTAAATTTTTATATATGACCAACATTCGCCCTTTTCGTATTGTTTAACGCTTTCCATTGAATTCTCAAAATACTGAAAGGTCTGAATGTTTGATATTGCCTTGCATGAAGTTTTAGGTAAACTGCAATCATATGAGTTTTCTTTTTTACCTGCGCCTTGCAAAAAGCGCACCTTAGTTATTGAACTGTGTCTATGGATCACTGTGTTTAGAATTTCACATTCAGGGAAAATAACACGTTGATGAGTTATCCGCAAACGAATAATTTTTTATTATGTTATGTCCTAGGACATCATGATGGAGAAGGTGATGGAGCTGGTAGGTCAAAGCAAAGCAGAAGTGAGAAGAAGAGTCGCAAAGCTATGTTGAAGCTTGGGATGAAACCTATTCCTGGTGTTAGCCGGGTCACTGTCAAGAAGAGCAAGAATGTAAGTCCTCTTTTCATACAGTTTTTAATCGGCGATCCTTGTTTGGCATTAGGTTCATGTTTTGCGATTTTGATTCTTTCCACTGTCTAGTCTAACCATAATAGTGGCATCCATTATATCTGCAATCACGATACATGCAACACAGTCGGAATTCTTTTGATGTAAAAGGGACCTTAGTCATTGAGATTCTGATTCTAAATTTGAACAAAACTGATGTCTGGATTATATTTTGTTTTTGTTTTAAATTTGATAACTAATTTTCCGTGATGAATTCAGATCTTATTCGTCATCTCAAAACCAGATGTGTTCAAGAGCCCAGCATCAGATACGTACGTCATATTCGGAGAGGCCAAGATTGAGGACCTAAGCTCACAACTACAGACTCAAGCTGCTGAGCAATTCAAGGCTCCGGATCTAAGCAATGTGATATCAAAGCCCGAGACATCGACCAATGTCCAGGATGACGAAGAAGTGGATGAGACCGGTGTCGAGCCCAAGGACATCGAATTGGTCATGACACAAGCAGAAGTTTCCAGGTCAAGGGCTGTCAAGGCACTCAAGGCTGCTGATGGTGACATTGTTTCTGCTATAATGGAGCTTACAACCTAATCATGTTGTTCTTTGGTTTCTGAGAGTTGTCTGGCTCAGGTCAAATGTCCCTTATTTTACCGATGTTATATTTTCTATTTTCGTGTTACTGTTGTACTATTAAAACCGTGTTTGGAGTACATTTCTGTTACAAGAATGATCTCGGTTTTATAATTTTTGATTCTATCCGTGTTTGTTACGATCATAATTTTATGATTCAATTGGACTATGATTGTATCGATTATATTTGCAACAGAAGTTTTGGCAACCGCAATCTATTTATCAATTATGTTTACAGATACTCGTATTTGAAACTCACAAACACTCGATCAAATCTGTGTATGCCGAGATCGTACTCACATCTGCATCTGTGCCGAGAACATTGTTATAACATCTTAACTGGTAAAACTTGAACTTGGGATATTATTGCTGAACATGATTTACGAACTAAGCTCATTGCAAGCACAAGAGGATAACCAAAATCTAATGTATTGAAAGAACAATGCCTCTCTTCAGAGACCCGATTACAAGCGGACTCGAAGCATATCCACAAGATAGACTGGTTTGATTGATGTCGATCGATCTCGATTTTTGTGTTCAGGGAGACACAGGAATGATTCCAGAATGATTGGAACTCTCCCAAACCTCAATCCCTTCTACATTTTCTCTGCTTACAAACAATCTCTCTCCACCTCCTTCAATTCTCTTTATCATCCCTCTCTCAGCATCCTCTGCCTTATCCACATAATTCCTCTTGAAGCACACCTCAGGTCTTCGGTTTTCGGTATCCGATATTTCCAGAGGCATAATAGTTTCATACGATCCATTCTGTCTCGACCAAACCTCGAGTCCTCCATCCTTCCCCACGAAAACCTGCCTCTTATAGCAATGCAAATGGACGTCATTTCCACTATAGCTGGTTTCTCTCATGCTAGGATTTGTATCTTCCATATACACCCAGGGATCATCCCCTAATTTTCGAACATCTGCCATTGCCAAGTCTCCAGATTTTGAACATATCTTGAAGAGGATCGAATCATCGGTGTCAACATCGATGTCGGCGAACGAGTCTCCAAACCTACTGCTCCTGCCTGAACCCGGCTCGTTCGTTTCCCAAACCACCTCCTTGCTTCTCGGGTCCCATATCCTAATGTAACCGGAGTAACCAAATGCCCCACAAGTGACGGCACTCCCGATAATCAAACCAGTTTCCGGAAGCCATGACAACTTCCCGGGGACTGTGTTCTTGGCGGCGCTTCCCGATTGGCGAGTCAACTCTGATGTAACCCGGAGCGTTAATTTATCAATCACGAGGACGCTGTTTTCTCTATGGGGACAATCGAATGATACGAAGATCGAGTCAGGTGAGTTAGCGATGGCGCTGACTCGAGCCTTGTATATCCGTGGATCGTCCTGGTCGGTCCAATGGACTGAACCGGTATAGTGCCCGCTGAAGAGGTCGTAGATATGGAGACCCGATGTGGATTCGGATCCGATAGCAGCTATCTCGGGCCATACCCGGCAAATCGAGGTGATATCATCGAGATGCGTGCGCACGGCGGCGGTGTAAGATAAGTAGGGATCGTATATTGAAATCTGACCACCGTGAGCGATCCAGAGTGAACCATCTTCTCCGGCGGAGAAAGTGGAAGGAACAGCGTCTGAAGCCGGACGTATAGTATCGACGATGGAAGCGTCTATGCCCCGAAGCGACGATGGCAAAGAGGCAGAGCGGAGGCGAGACTCAACACCGTAATAGAGAGCCTCCTCGGCGAGTTCCTGGATAGAAAACCGGCGGAGAGAGGTGGAAGGGAGGCGGTTAGAGCGGAGGAGGGAGAGAAGAACAGAGAAGATTTCTGGGTCGCGGTCGATGAAGATAGGGTTAGAACGGGGAAGAAAAGGACGGTTGGAGAGAGCAGCGAGGAGGGAATCAGGACCGGCGGAGTGGAGGGTGGAAACGGTGGTTTCGAAGAACCTGCCGCCAACGTTGAGCTTTATGCGGCGGCCGGGAATCATTGGGTTGGGAGTTTGGTCAGCCATTGAAGCTCATATAATCCAATGATTGAAGCTAAGATTCCCTTTAAGAAAATCACTCTGGCTTTTTAGCTTGAAAGTTAACGCTTTTGGTTAAATATACAATGAGAAAATGCAGGAAACCTCCCCGAAATCATCGACTTGTACACTGCTGGTACGCGGTTGTTCCATTTCCCTCGAGCATTTTTCCAACATTTCATAAGCAAATTTAACTTGATGAAGTATTGCCACTTTAATTAAAGATAAAATATTTTAAGTTTCTTTATACATAGATTTCAAAGATACCAATCACATTGAGACTTGGGTGGTAATTGTTAATTTATTTATTAATTTATAAATCATGTCTTACTTCTCTATTTAAAATATATATATAATTATAATCGTAGAATTTTAAAATAAAATATTCCATTTCCCTCGAGCATTTTTCAACATTTCATAAGCAAATTTAACTTGATGAAGTATTGCCACTTTAATTAAAGATAAAATTTTAAGTTTCTTTATACATAGATTTCAAGATACCAATCACATTGAGACTTGGGTGGTAATTGTTAATTTATTTATTAATTTATAAATCATGTCTTACTTCTCTATTTAAAATATATATATAATTATAATCGTAGAATTTTAAATTAAAATATTTTTAACCATTTTTATTTTGGGAGAGGAGAAGGAGAATTTTACTCCTAATTAATGTTGAACTTACAATCTAAGGAATAAGAGAAGCGTAATTAAGAATTTTTAACCATACGCTTTAGAGATTGTTGGCAAGATAAAATATTTTCTCATAACCTTAATAACATTATGTGTATATATGTAAGTATAAAGGTCATATAATATACAAAATAATATTTTTCATTAATTATAAAATCACACATTAATACAATATATACCGATTATAATACTTGGTCTATAAATATGTGACAAAACCTCTCCTCAAATTAGAGTACATATATTAATTATATCCAATTTATTACATAGATAATCAATTTAAACTCTTTAAAAACTTATATGAAAATATCTCTTAGTTGATCTAGATTTCTCATAGTCGATAGTAATCAAACATTATTGAATCATTTCACAAATAAAATAACAATCAACTTCAATATATTTCTTTCATTTGTGAAGGATTCGATTACAAGTATTGTGAAGCACAAATCACATCATAGCTTCTCAAGTATTGAAACCTTAATTTCTATTTCATTAAGGAGTTAATATACTCGTATGATTTTACACATTGACTTAATCATAGCTTTGTATTCGACTTTTGTACTAATCGGCAAGACCTTGTTATATCTCTTGAAATCAAAATTTCTCCGACAAAAAACACTATCTTAAAGTAAATATCTTGTCTTCCTAAAATCATTTCCATTCTCAATCTAAAAATATTCAATCCCAGTATGACCTTTTTTAAAAAATAATAATACAACATTTGTTTTAGTGTCTTCTAATGATTAACTTTCAAGCTATACAAATAATTCACTTTCTATAGTTAATTGTATATTGAGAGACATTAGAATACTACATAGTTTAACATCTAATTTTCTGATTCCTATAATATATCAAACATATATCTTCTTTGTAATGATTTAAATTGTTAAGTCAATATTTGAACATTGATCCAAACTGAGGAATTAGTTAATTAGGACATTTAAAATTAAACCCAATTAGATATAAAAAGTGCTTT
Source organism: Hibiscus syriacus (assembly GCF_006381635.1). Lineage (NCBI taxonomy): Eukaryota > Viridiplantae > Streptophyta > Magnoliopsida > Malvales > Malvaceae > Hibiscus > Hibiscus syriacus. Next base: position 124,154 of record NW_024062618.1, on the reverse strand, counting down.
TAGAATTGAGAAATAAAGAGAAAGAATGTGCTATTTGGTCATGTTTTAAAATGATGGTTACATTTCATTTATTTGATTTTTTTTTTTGGCTAATATAGAACATAAATAATACTTGGAGATTTGGCATAGTCTCTTGAGTAATAAGGTTCAACACCGCAGACGGAGCTTCAACAAAAAGGGTCCCTCCATGCAGTTCGCGCCTCTCCTGACTGGTCGAAAGATCATCTCCCAAGTACGTTCCAAGTTTAATCTTATGGTATCAACCAAGGAAACGCTGCATGAATGATTCGGAACTTTGTTTAAATTAGGGATAAATATTTGAGAGGGAGTTCATTGTTCTTAATTGTAGAGTTAACCGTTCACCCAAGATGGACAAAAGTAAGAATCATCCTCTCCATCTTAAGAGCTAAAGGGAATTTTCGAGGGTTTATTAGTTTGAGAGCTATGTGGAATTTCTATTTCTTTTGTACATTTTTCAAACGCTGCCATCACAAGCAAGCTAGAGACAAGATATTACAACAGAAAACAATCATGTCAAAGCATGAGAAAGCATAAGAAAAAAACAGATAAATGCTAAAAGCACGGGGCCATCTATCAAGAGCAAAGCCTTGCAGGGCATTCCAGCAGAAAGCATTGACAGGCATTTATATTCGATACTACGAACACAAATGAAACAGATAAAACAATATCAACAGTTACAATAGCTAGCTCTATTTCAGGTTCTCACAGATGCGAACCCGGGTTCATCATAACAAGAGAAAACCCAAAAATGAGTGTCAACATATAAATTAAATATATGAATAATGCATATGGATAACACTAAATGTAATGCTGCTATATCATATTATTATATCAAATCTTGACAAGAATCTAACCTCGAATAACATGGTCCATTATATGGACAAATCCGATACAAAACAATAACCAGTCACGAGACAAAATGTGATAGTCTAGTAGCCACATTTGCCACCTGAGCCTGCATTTGAGCTTCCTTAATTTTTGCAGCAGTAGCCCTATGAAAGAACTGCTCCCTTGACAACAACCTCACATTCCTCAGATACTGATCGAATGATACAGCCCCGTCTTGCACTGCCTTATCCAACGAATAAACCACATCCTCGATAGCTAAATCAGTAGCTGTGCAGTCCAACATTTGTTTAGAGAGAACATCGACGCAATGAATCGCCTCGTCAACATTCACATTATTCTTCTCTAAGTCCTTTGTTTTCCCTTCGTTATCTCTAATCCAACTATCCAAAACATCTGTATTCATCAAAACAACCTGTAATTGCCGCTCTAAAGCTTCCTTTTCATCTTGCATCTCTCTCAACCCTTTATTAATCTCCTCCTCTCTTCTTCTCAACACCGCTTGAGCCGAAAACAACCCTTCCATTTCAACTTCCCTAGCTTTTCGCATCCTAATTAGATCACTATGAACAAATTCCACCAGTTTATTTGTCGCATTCCTCTTATAAACCTCGGCAGCAGCATCCGTCGAAGTAGGACGAGGTTGTGAGTGTTGTGGAGGTTGTACCCTCCCATACGGAGATGGAGGATACACTCCAGCCGCCGAGTGAGCCACCCTAGGCCCTGGCGGCTGCGTATGGTGCCCGTAACTAGACGACATGGAGGAATTAATAGAAGGGCTTGGACTAGGACTAGGACTAGGATGGGGACGTCGTTGCGAATAAAGAGGCGGATCACGCGAAAACGCGGAGCTCAAATTAACGACCAAATCGACAAGATTGGAACTTGGGTAAATCCAATTATGCAAATAAGGGATCGAAACTAACCCAGAAGGAGAAACGTGGGGGTGGGGTCGTTTGATGATCATGTCGCGCGTGGGATTGACATAGACGGCGGGAGCGTAACGTGGGTAAGATTCCATGAGCCAGATGATGATGGGGATGTTGTAAGTGACGCCTTGGAAAGGCATGGGGATGGTGCCGTCCGCTTGAAGGAGGTTGACGGAACGGCCGTCGTTGTGAGTGAAAGTAGCGGTTTTGGGTTCAAGGGAAGGATAATTGGAGACGAGAGAAAGGAGGTGTTGACGAATAAGCCATTTGGTGTCTTCGGTGTAAGGGAGGGGGGAAGGGCCGCGTTGAGAGAGGACGGAGGACAGGAATTGTTGAGTTTGTTGAGGGTTTGGCGGCGGAGTAGACGACGGAGGAACCATTGGTAGAGTTGGGCGGTGGAGGAGGAGATATTGTATTTTGAGATTTGCTATTAGCTTAGCGATGGGGAAATCTTTTTCTTCTTTCTCAAGGATGAATCACTTGTATTTTTATAGATAATTTATTTAAAATTATTCTCGATAATATAATGTTATTTAATTCATTAATTTTATATGAAATTATATATTTTAAATATTTATCTAATAAAAATAATAAAATAACTCATAAATTCATACTGATAAATTATAATCAATTACAAATAAACTGTTGATATAGTGAGATGAGGTAATAAATTCTTTAAGTAAGATCAATGTTTGAATTTTGAACTCTATGAATTGAGTAAATTAGGTTGAGAGAGTCGCTCTTGCCTCTGATATATCCGATCCAAATTAGTTTATTAATAAATCGGATATAGGATCGGATATAGTTGATTATACATAAATAAAATATTACAATCAATTCAACATAACTCACAAATTACATTAATTCTTTGAGTTAATTACATCACATGTCTTCAAGTATGTATTTCATTTTAAATTGGTGTCTAAACTTTTAAATATTTTAATTTCATCTATAAAATAAGACTCTCATTCTAAATTAGTCATTAAACTTTTGAATATTTCAATTTCATCCTAGACTATTACTTTTATTCTAAATTGGTTTCTAAATTTTTTAAATATTCCAATTTCATCACAAACTATATGTACACACTAATCAAATTCCTTGTAAATAAATTCATTAGGCCAAGTTATATTATTATATGTTTTAAAAAAAATTAGGTTAAACTATAGTTCAAACTAATTATATATTTGGATGAATTTGAGGATAAAATTGGAATATTCAAAAGTTTGGGGACTAATATAGAAAGAGGGTCATAGTTTAGGGTTGAAATTTCAAAAGTTTAAGGATTAATATAGAATAATATTTATAATTTGAGGATGGAATTATAATATTAAATAATTTAATGACCAATTTAAAATTAAGATTATAGTTTGAGGACATATGGTACAAGTAACTCTAATTCTTGTCCTCCTTAAGAATTCAAGAATATAATTAGAGTTTCCATATTTCATTCAATTCAACGGAACTTATAAAGTATAATGATTGATAAAAAAATCAAATGTGTAATTATATATTTATTAATATGGAATAAGTATAAAATAATATATGTTTAAAAATAACTTTCAATTATTTAACATTGAATGTTCGTACCTTTGAAATTATTAGTACTCGAACCCGATATCTAATAACAATAATTCTTTTACCAGCGAGTTCATTGGGTCGTGCTTATATACGGTCATACTCGAATCCAATTATGGAATGACTTTTTTAAACACAGACTTATAATGTGTTTGGTCAATCACAACCCCCATTGAGTTTAAAGTGTAATTACTTATAATTTTAAGTGCGTGATATATTTGGGTAACCGTCATAATTAATAGTTCTTGTTGCGTTGAATATTTCAATTACATTTCTTAATTCTTCGAGAGGTGAAAATTAAATAATTATGCATGTAATTAAAAAAACGGTTGAGTTAATTATATTATACATCCTCAAATTATACTATCATTTTAAATTAATTCTTAAATTTTTATATATAAAACAAACAACTCATTGTATATTAATCTTTAAACTTTTAAATATTTCAAATTCATCATCAATCTATAACATTCATTCTATATTCATCAACCTCCCAATTTCAGTATACCCACATTTTGAATATATATCAACCAATGTGGTATTCACAATCCAGCTTCGAAGACATAACTATAAACAATTATGGATCCAAAAGTACCTTTAAGAATGAATATATATATATATATTAATAAATATAAAATTTTATTATAAAATAAATATAAATAAAATTTTAAAGTAAGCATAACTAATAAAATAGAGAACTAATACAAGAATATTTAAATTTTAGAATGCACACATACTTATCCTAAACAAGTCATAGATCCGTAGTGACTATGAACCGACTTCCAACTCTTAACCAATCTCATATCAATAACAAAAAAAATTGAAATAAGTTGTCATATAAATTTAAATATTTTTATAATTTTTATTAAATAATTTATTTTCACTTTTAAAATTTTAGGCAAAGTACACTGATGATCCCTGAATATAGGACATTACTTTATCGAGTACCTCAATTATTAAAAGTTACAAAATGAACATCCGACTATTCATATATTCCAAACTCGTTATTTTCCGTTGAAAAGATTGATGATTGTCTGAATTAAAAGTTAACTCGTTGACTGATATATGATAAAACCTTATCCTAGAACCGTTTGAACTGTATTTTGTGGATTGACTCTTCATTTATATTATGTCGTCAAGCTAGTGCTGTAATATTTTGCCGTCGAGCTCGCGCTTCAAATTAACGAGTGCGTCAGTAAACATCATTAAAATATTATTTTATTATATTCAATCAACATATTAACATCCAGCTTAACGGAGAGGAATGAGTTTGGAACATATGAATAGTTTGATGACTATTGTGTAACTTTTTATATCAGTAGGACTCAACAAAATAAAACCCTATAGTTAGGGATTATTTTATAATTTTTAATAATTAGAAGACTCAATAAAGAAGTGTCCTATAATAAAGGGATCATTTGTATATTTTGCCCTACAATTTTTATAAGTTGGAAGAAACAAGGATAGTAGAAATAATAGAAGAAAATTATCCGCTTGCCCTTCATCTTTCCATCATAACAACTTGACCTAAATGCAAGCTTAGCTAAACCATTCTACGCAAAGCCAGAACCGATGGTATTCCACGAAACCAAATCTCTGTGAGGCAATCCATCAAACATCTTATAAGCTTCCTCAATTTCTCTATATTTCGCTTATAAATTAACAACAGTCATTGCAAAGACATTTGAAGAAAACCCATTTTTTATCAACTATCAATGAATCTCCTTCCCCATTCAAAACCATTATTTAAATTTTATCTTAATTTCTTTGTGTTCATCACTTCCTGCAACAGACCTATTCACTGCAAAATTTGCTTGAGAAGTATTAGCAAACCTCGCCGGTGAACCGATTCCATTGATTCTCCAAGAGTTAGAAGGCCCCGAGACCGCAAATCCGCCATCGTTGATGCCGGATCTCCCATTGGAACTTGGCTGGGGATGGTTCATCATGGCTTGCGTAGGATAACCTTGAGCGAAACGATGTCCGCCGAACTGTATGGCATCCATGGATACAAAGGTTTGTGGATCATGGATCCTGGTCTAACCCCAAAGGGAGATCTATTCAAACATCCACAAATAGGGTTCAAATAAAAGGTCGAACAAGATTGGACGGAGAATACCATTCCGTCCGGTCCCTTGAGCCCTCTTGATCGACGCACGTTCTTGTCTATGTGCATTTTGGTGCCCCCCTAAGGCTTGAGGGCTAGGGAACACTTTCCTGCAGTAGCTGCAAATCAAAATCAAGGACAAAGGAGTCATAGGGCTCGTAAGGGTGACAAGATCGAGGTCCACCCTCGATTCGGATCCCGGATTGTCGTTGTTGGAGAGCTCCAAACCAGACAAAACACCAGTGATCGGCTCCATTTTCAGATGCTTTGGCAGCTTCACTGACTAAGGTTTTTGGTGTACAAACTATCAGGGATGTTTTTTAATTTATACGAGTGAGTTAGTAACGTTGCTTCAATTATGGCAAGGTATTTCATTTCCTAGTTGTCAATTTACATCTTTTTACCATAGGTAAATAAAAGAGTATATGGTGCAAATCCATGCATCAACTGTAATTATATTAATGGTTACATATATATTCTGGATATTTACTTATTATGGTAAAAATACAAATTTAGCCACCTATGCATGACTTTAAAATTGGTAACTCTATAAACTTGAAGTTCATAAAACCATTTATCTCATTAAATATCCATAGGAACTATATTTTGTTTAACTAAACCTAACCTTCGATGTTTTCCTTTCGATCGAATCGATATAATTTTAATAGAACGACGATTAAACCTTTAATTTTTTTGATGAAATTAATATATATAATCACGTGACAATATGACAATGTAAGATGATAGAAATTGTCAAGTTAATAAACTTATATCATATCATTAATAAAGCAGTGTTGACTACCACAGTGACTCCTAATTCAATATCTTGAAAATTTAACCTGTTTTTCATCATTTTCCTCGCATTAATTTTATGACCATAAAAATAAGAATAACTTCCCAACTTATTTTTTGTTTTCTTTTATATCTTTTTTTTTTTAATTTGTCGATGAGCTATTGAGTCAAATTAGGAGAATATTCATGTTATCATGAGAAAATATTTTAATAAATTTATTTTTTACTTAAACTAAAATTATAATTGAATTGATAAAATTTATAAGTAATAAAGATTAAAGTATAATTATATTAATTTTGTTAATGTCGTGTCAGTTCCTCCATTAAATGTTGACTACATGTCTCGTAACCGATTTTCGCCCGGCTACAAAATTTTTTTTACTTGGTGGGAAAAATAATATGAATAAATGGTTTTTAAAATATTTTGGGAATCGCCATCGGCCTTTTGGGTCAGGTAGGTCGAATATCTAAAAATTATCTTTAAAAAGAGTTTTTAAGAAGACATCAGTTAAAAGATAAATTGGTCTGCGTTTTAACCAAAAATTCGTTCTTTTTAATAATAAAAAAGGATTCATGATCGATTACGTTTGAGGAATGATTAGCACCCCACAACACCCAAAATTAGTACTCATTAATTATAAATTGTCTCTATTATTAGAAATTTAAATATTCAAAATATATTTTATTCATAATCCTGTTTATTTCAAATTATAATTTTAGGAAACTTTATTAATTTATATATATAAATAAGATATTTATTTATTTAAAAATATCATAAAATGACTTCTAGGTGCTTTAAAATAGCTATTTTCTTAATATTAAAAAGTAAATAAATATTAAAACATTTATTTAAAAATAGATATAATTTACAAATGTAAAATATTTATTTATTTAAAAATATCAGAAAAATGGACATTCAGTTGCTTTAAGACTGTCCTTTCTTAATATTAAAAATAAATAAATATTAATAAAACATTTATCTAAAAATAATTATAATTTACAAAAATAAAATATTTATTTATTTAAAAATAACAAAAAATGAACATCCAGTTGCTTTAAGACTGCTATTTCTTAATATTAAAAAATAAATAAATATTAAAATACTTAGATACCCTAATTAGTAATTAATCATTTAAAATTATAGGGGCTAAACATGCCATTTTACCCTATTATTAATTTAGTGACTAAAATAAACATAACTAAAACAATATAATTTAAATGTAAAATATTAAAATTCAAGGACCTAATTCGAATTTAGCCTTAATTAATTATTTAAGGGTTAAAAATAAAATTTATTAAAATTACGAGGGACTAAATAAAGTATTTACGATAAATATATAATAAATATTAACAGTGACTAAAATAAAATAAAATAAAAATTATAAGACCAAATTAACAGGTTCATAATTCAATTTCAGTGACCAACTCATAAAATTACAAAACTACAGGTATGGCAGAAAGGGTTTGCCCATAATAGAAATTACAGAAATGCCCTCCCCAAAACGGTGTCGTTTGGGAGAGGGTATATAAACCCTTTAACCGGCCTTCTTGGGCCATGCTTCCTTCATTTCTCATTTCTTCTCTCTCTATTAAAGATAGATGAAGCTCTCTCTCTTTCATCTCTCTATAATTCCCTCATCGGAGGAAAATGAGCTCTGGCCGGCAGTCGCGCTCCAACGTTGACCACCGCCGTCGGCCACCGTTAACGGTGGCTGGAAAATTCTAAAATATACCAAAACGAAGCCCTAAATACCCTAAAGCCAAAATCGAGGACCGTTTAGCCTAAAAATCCTTAACCCGACCTAGATCTAAGCTTGTTACCTTCGGTATTTTGGTTTTTTAACGGCGTAGGACGGCTCTGATGACAATAATCTCCTCGGTAAGTCTCTCTCTCTTTCTTTTACTTTCTGTTTTTCTCTTGGGTTGCTGTCGTGGTTGTTGTATGCTCTTTGTCTTTGTGTTTTTGGGTTGCTCTCCGTTTGTTTATGCCCATCCTTTTATGCAGGTTCGGTGGCCATATTTATAGGCCACCATGTATTCTCTTCGGACCGGATAATGGAGCGGTCTTCGGTGAGTCACCAAGCTATGGCATTGACTCACCATAGAGCTTCAACATGGGTGGCCATCTGGGTCTTCTGGAGACTTCGAAGAGGGTGGCAGAAGCTGGTTGTGGCACCTGGCAGTGGCATCGTCGGCAGTGGCGGTTGGAGCACTTGGCAGCAAAGGTTGAAACGTCTGGAAGCTTGGAGCGACGACGGTGCTAGGGTAAGAAACCCCAACGGACATGATACAAACCCTAGAGGGTTTGGGTTGTTTGTTGGGCTGGTTCTAGACTGGATCGGGGTCTGGGCCTCTGATGGTAATTGGGCTCCGGGATTTGTAATTGTAAATGGGTCTGTTTGTAATAATAATAATAATAATAATAAAAATAAATAATAATATAATAGTAATAATAATAAAATGAAACCAAAAACTAGTGTCTTCAACATATATCTTGATTAATATCATTTAAATAATTAAGCGAATTGATTGGTAAAATAAAAACAACAACTATCAAATTAAATTCCTCTCGTAGTTATGTGATCATAAGTATAATTTACTCGAAATATAAATACAATCAACATATCTTTATAATTAGTAATTATCACATACAATAAATAAAATCAACCATTACAAATTTACAAAATAAATAAATAATATAAATATATTTGAATTAGAACAATTGCAGAGGTCTCAATGGTTAAAAGAAATTTTATTCTTTATGGATGATCAAAGTTTGAGTGAATTTATAAACTATGTGTTTCATCCCTCGACTTTAATTTTACTCCTATTTTGGATATAAACTTTAAAAACTTACAATTTTATCATCAAATTTTCTAATTACTCCATTTTCGATTGCTAAAGTATTAAATCAAATATAATAGAGTGACATGTGTTTTTATTTTCAATCTCATCATCCCCTATCACTCTATCAATTTATATTTTTCTAAAATCTCTTTAAAATTCAATCCTAAACCTTAAACTCACAAAACTCCAACCACTTCAATCTACAATCTCCATTATTCGATTAGCATGGATCATAGTATATAGCTCGTCTCTTTCTTTTCTACCTCTCCACTATTCGGATATTGAAAAAAGATACTACATTGTTTCAAAATCAAAGAGAATTTAAAATAATTTTTTCAAAAGAAAAAAGGTTTTGGGACCATATCATAATTTTTAAAAGGTGGAATGTCCAATTATAACTTTATAAATCAAAACAAGAATAATTCAATAATCCAGTGATCAAATTCAAAATTAGTAAAGTTTAATGACCAAAAATAAAATGAAATTAAAGTTGAGTAATGAATTTTATAATTTACCTATATATAAAATAAAATCACTTTCTTATTTATCTTTTTTTTAAATATTATTTAATTAAAAATAAACCGTACTTGTCGAATCAAATATAAAATATTATAAAATTCTTAATAAAAGCAAAAAATAAAAGGAATATCTGAAAAACTCTTTGTCGGTTATGGAAACAACAAAACAACCAAATTAAATAATTACGCGTGTCACAAATAGTTCTGTCCCTCAAATCAACTAATAAAGTCAACCATCAAAACTTACCTAGCTGTGAATTTATCAACCAATATCTACTTTATTATTGTTTTTGTTTCTTCTTCTTCTTGAGTTTTAATTTTTGTCCAACTCGAAACGTATGTTGGGTTTTGAAACAAAGACTTATTTGTTTATGTTTTGGTTCTTTTAGAACTGAAGAAGATACAGAGGCAATCTTAGGAACTGAAAATGTTTTCTTTTTGGGTTTAGATTTTATTAAATTACATATATATATTCCGATTTCGTTTTGTTTTTTTTTAATAATTCAATGATCCAAATCTGACACCCAAATCATGAAAAAGAAGCTCGATACCCGTTTCCCAGCTGTAAGCTTCTATCCTTTTCTTATTTCCCTTTTGCGTTTCTCTGAATTTGTTTTTTCCCCTCTTTAATCAGATGCTAGTTTGATTTGAGTGTTTGATTTTTGGTTGATTTGATGGAAAATGAAATATGTTTTTTCTTTTTTAGTTTTTGATTCTGTGATTATTTTTGTTGCTGCGATTCTGATTTATACGATATTTTTCGTGACCTGGGTCATCATTAATTTTCCATATATTAGTTGACTGACTCTGTGTTCAATGTTTAGGGTTTTTGGATATTCAGTTTATGATTGTTTCAATAATATGGAATTTCATGGACTGTGCTGTTGTATTTGTGTTTTTCAAAGTTAGTTTAGTGAGGATTCTTTGTTTTTCGACGTTCTATGAAAATTTCATGTTGGTTTGATAATGTTTTTGATTGTTTCTTTGAAGTCAGTCGAACATTAGAAATATATGGATGTTCAATTTCCCAAGTATTGTTTGATGGTTCTTCGTCTGCAGAATGTTTAGCTTACTGACTTCTACAACTTTAGTTTCTTGTTAATTATCATGTCCTAATTCGGTCTTGACATCATTGGCATTTGCGTTACTCTGACTCATTTTTTTGGAAGTACCCTTACTCCGACCTTAGACATGGGAAAAAGTTGAACATACCTATGTCAAACACTGCCCCTATCCGACACTCACACCTAAGTTTTGAGTAACATAGCTTAGCCATGTCCTATCTTCTCACACCACACTTAGAACTTTTGTTATGTTGCTCAGTTGACGGTAATAAACCAGCAACTTACAAGGACGCCTGTTTGATGATGCTCTGACTTGATGGAACTATAGGGACATCTATGCATTGAAGATCCCATCTTCTTGTCCTGATATTCTGTATGTAGTTAACAATCTGTGTCTTGTTTGTTACTGATTTTGGGGGTTGCTGTTTATATCAGGGTATCCCGATATTAATAGGTAATGTTAATCTCTTATAATTAAGATATACATGTTTGTGGTTCCACAACTTCATTTAATGTTGTATCTTTCAAGCCATTTTCTGCCTGGAGAATATGCAAATTTTTTCTTGATTTTTTGCATATGCTTTAGGACCGTGGGTTGCATTGTCATCCTTGGTTATGAGTCATCTTCTTGGAATGATATTCCCTTGACAATGGTTTTCATATGATTTTTACCAATCTTAGCTATGATTAATGCTGAAACTTTAGAGCATATTCGTTTTTCAGGCTCGCATTAAAAAGATTATGCAAGCAGATGAAGATGTCGGGAAGATTGCATTAGCAGTGCCTGTTTTAGTTTGTGAGTGGCTATAACTTTCATGATTTACCAAAATAATTCCTCCATGCGTGTATGGTACATGCTCATGCTACTTTGTATTACTTTTCAGCGAAAGCATTGGAATTGTTTCTACAAGATCTTTGTGATCGTACATATGAGATTACTCTTCAGAAAGGAGCAAAGACAATGAATTCATTGCATTTGTAAGTGAAGAATTAGCATTAATCTTTTTGTAGCATGCGATATCTGTCGTCTGCTTTAGGATTTGACGTTATTTTCTGCATTTATACACGTTTTCATACATATAAATGTTTGATCACATGCATGTGCATTAATAATGTAGATAGCTACAATATAAATATGTCTCGCACGTTAAATGCCTTAGAAGGTTTCGGAGTTTACTTTAAAGGTTTGGTAGTAGTTTACTACCGTAGTTTTTTGGAGTTTACTTTAAAGGTTTGGTAGTAGTTGAGTACCATAGTTTTTTTCTTTTTTAAACTTTTCTCGATTTCTTTTAACTTATTTGGCTTTAATAAAAGGTTCCTCTTTAATAGATTTGGCGTAAAAACGGAAATAAAAAATATAAAGAAGAAAAGGTGAGAAGGGGAAAAGATAGTGTAGATAGATAGATAGACAGATGGACACAGAAGATTGTCCTAAATCATGTGTTGACCTGTAAGGACAGGGAAGACTTTAATTTTATGTCGGACTTGGTCCGGAATTCCTCCTGTTGGGTCCAAAAGTATTATAGATTCACTACGAAGATTACCAGAAATGGTGAATCACTATTTGGGGAGAAAGGAATCTATTTCTTCAACCTTTCTCGATCATGCTACATTTTTAGATTAACAAGCCTTGTGATCATCATGGTATCGTATTATGTGTCTTTGGATCTCGTTCTTTGTTACCCATAGTGTTGTGTATTTTCTATGTATTGACCATTTTTCTAACAAAAGCACCTAACTAAATTGCAGAAAGCATTGTGTACAGAGCTACAATGTATTTGACTTTCTGAGGGACATTGTTAGCCGGGTTCCCGACTATGGTCATGGCCATTCTGAGGCTGCTGCTACTGATGATCGAACTATTTCCCGCAGAAGGTTAGAGAAACCCAGGCTTCCCCCTTGTTTCTTACTTTTGAATTTGTGAACGAGACACTTATTTGGTGATATTTTCCCGTATCATTCTGCCAGAAAAGCTGCCGGAGATGATGCCAATGACAGTGATGAAGAATCTAAGAGAAGCAGAATGGTAAGATGGTTTTTGATTCAACTCGTGTCTGTCTGTACACACACACATATATATACACGCGCCTGCTATAAACATATAAAACATGGTATGAGTGTGTGCACAACTCTATAGGAATGAATGATGCTTTACTTTTTTCTTCGGCGATGAAAAAGTATCTGGTTTAAAGTTAATTTCTGAATTTTGGTGTACTATTTCAAAAACTTCAGTATAAGAATTACTGGGCTTGTTCACTGCAGTGCATGTTATTTTACATGAATTGTAAACTCAACTGCATTTTTTGTTTAAGTTTTCACTCGAATGTCACTATTCGGAGCATGCCATTTATATGAATTTAGGTACTTTCACTGAATTACTTCCTTCTTACATGTATTCAGCAGCACGATGTGGGTCACACTGGGACCAGTGGCCGAGGGAGAGGCCGGGGACGAGGCAGGGGTCGTGGAAGAGGAGCTCGACATGTGGAAAGAGATGCTCATCGTGAAATAGAACCAGAACATTGCTCAACACATCAGCAAAACAACAAAAGTCATTCAACCACAGGAATGGCAATAGATGATGATTCCGGGTTGAAGGAAACAGTGAAAGAGAACACTACCGGTGAAGATGTCAATCAATCCGTCCGGAATTTCGATCTGAATGCTGAGGTAGATGAGAATGTGGATGCAAAGGCCTTAGCAGCTGCTGCTAAAGTTGCTGCACCTGCAGCCTCTGCCAGTGCTGCTAGTGCTGCTGCACCAGCGGCCACTGCAGCAGTGGCAGCAACTCAGCCTTCTTTGCCAGGGCCTACAACAGAGGCTAAACACGAAGAATACCCTGGCTGGTCTCTTTCGGATATGGACAAGATGGCTATCGATCCTCTTCAACTTGCTCAGCTTGGCGGAAGGTTAGACGAGGATGAAGAAGACTATGACGAGGAAGGGTGAGTAGCTACGAAGTTGGACTCCTAGGAAACGTTAGTGGTCAAGATCAGTTTAGCACCCCTAGTGGATAAGATTGAGAAAATGCGAAAATAGTCAAGATGATCTCGTTGGAGTATGGTAAACTATCCTATGCAGGTCTCAATGGCTCAAATTCATGTCTCTTCTGTCTTTGTTTACCCATCATCGTTTACTTTCTGTTATAGCATTCACTAACATAACTTTAAAAATGGTAGATTCTCACAACTGAAAGACACTAGTTCGGGAACCTGCTCGTTATGCATTGAGAAATTTGTGGCTCCTTGTGTAACTATGATCTTATTGCATGCTCTCCATTTCGACTTAGCTCATTAACTTTACTTTCATGATTGTCAAATTCATTACTCGTCCATTTCTTCAATTGCATTAACCAAGTTCTGCACTGCAAAGAACATGTTTGCCTGCTGAGTTGCAGAACGGATTGATTCCGGTCCCTCCCCATTGCCGGAAACCAAGAAAGTTTTAGTGAAAGATGTATGGATGAATTGCAAGCTCTCTTTTCATGCGCGTGAATTATGACAACAAGGATCTAACATTAGCTTCAAGAGTAATTGAAAGTTCCATGCTGTTCAGATTGAAATTTCCTTGGCACTTGTAGTGCACCCCACCTTGAATTTCTCGTCTCCCCCATACGACCAAGTCATGAAATTAAAAATAAAAAGGAATCTGATTATTTAATTTATTGCACATATATGTTTAGTTTAACAAATGTTTTTATTTTATTTTATAAATAAATCCTAAAAATAAGAAAATATTACTTTGGTTATTTTGATTTTGACAAAAAATGACCATGTTAATTCGGTTCTGATGATTACAAAATTTATTCAATTATTGATATATAAAAATTAAACCGACCAAATCAATGACTTCCAAATCTAAAGGAACAGACCCGCTACCATCTTTGACATGTCCGACCACCTTTAACCACCATCTCTCCCATTATTCATCAACATGATTTTATTATAACCATAGCTAAAAAGTTCCATTTATTTAACACACACACACATATATATATATCATCACAAGTTTCCAAATCATTATTACAACATTCGGTACAGCACGAGCTCCATTGCGGAGGGAAAACACAGAAAATGATAAAAGTTCAAGAGATGGGGAAGACAAAAGGTACAGTCTTTTCACTGCAAATAGCATCTCAAACTGCTCCAAAAACAAATACTAAACTGCTTGGAATCAGACACTGCACGTTTGAGATACTTTGAAACCATGGAGGATTTTATTTTTCTTAAAAAAAGCGAAAAAAAACATGAGTTTTGAAAAATGCTCATGTGAGATTCATCCTCGGGTTCCCGAAGCAGTGAAAAAGAAGACGAGAATCAGGATGTCTTCTCCATCAAAAAGATGTATGATGAAAAACATAACCGGAAACATAACTAAGGTCTAAGGATGATAGTATGTATGTAAGCATATGTTATGACTTTCATTAGTCCTCACGAAAACTAATACGGTTGACGATGGTTTTGAATTTATCTTCGATCATGGATTAAGCATCACCTGTCGTATCGATTCAAAAACCAAATCATATGTCAAACTTTCAGTGCATCAGAAATAAGAATTTCATGAAGAGAAATCAATCTCTCAAACATCTAGTACGTAGTAGTTATGTTACTTTGACTCGGATGTGTGTTGGAAACGGTTTTATTTCGCGATTGAATGCTCAAAATATGCCAGACTGCTTGCTTGTAACAACTGAGTTGAAACTAAAATTGTACAAATTACTGGTTAGTAGGACAAACCTCGTACTGTTCGAGCAAGGAAGCAAACAATGTTGCTTTTCCTTGAATGAAAAATTTCTGGTAACCAGCACCGAAGGGAAGAAAAGCTGCGTTCTCATTCAGATCATTCAAAACAAAAGAATCCTTCATTTGATCGTTCAGTTCTTCAGCTTGTCCTGAAGTGAAGAAAAGCAATTGGATAATTATCTATATTATCACACTGTGACACTGAATGCAAACTAAATCCAAAAGAAGGTTAAGCCCCATATCCGGAAGGACCGACATGATCATGACACGTTGAGTATTAATGAACTAACGATCATAATTCAAAACATGACACTGAATATGAAAGGGAAAAACGAAATCGAGAAGTATCATAGCTTTGTGCTAAATTGGAAAGTAGAGTGAAACCTGCAACGGATGTATCCATATTCAGTGAAAGCGGATAATTTTTCCGTCTTACACAGAAAATGATACGGACTAAATTTACCAGCATCATTTCCCCAACTGGAATCATTCGTCTGCACCAACTGCACAAGTACAACAACTATTGCTCCAGCCGGTACAATTACGCCAGACTTAACCCTCAAATCTTCAAAACACAGATTGAAAACATTTGTATCAGTGACCATACAATTAGTGTTATAACTTATGAAACCGCAACCATCACGGGTTCTAAATCTCAAAAGGATAATATGATTTCAAATGAGAAATAAAACCTCTCGGTTTTACAAAAAAAGAAATTCATTTTTAAAGCATAAATTAGGTAATAAAATGTCCGAAAAGTAAGGTGGTTAGCGGACTCTGAATGGTCCAAAATGTATAGAAATTCGAGGTTTTGACAAAGTGCTGAAAAGTTTTTTTTGCAAGTTCGATGTCCATATTCAATGTAATTCTCGTTTAATGATCAAGGAAGACATTAAAAAGTATATCTAATGTCAAAATTTTCCAATTTCAATCTTAAAAAATTGCTCACCATGTTGAGGGAACACCTCAGTAGCAACGGTCCAGCTGGCATAACACGAGCAGGCTCATAGATAGCTGCCAACAATAAAGTTATCTTCTCTACAATAGGTTGATCTTTGTCCTCTGAACCTTTCCATGCCATGATTATCTCTGAGCTGATCTGCAGAAGTTCAATTCCGAAGACATAAATCAACTGCAATCTGGGACCATCAACTCCAAACTCAAATGTAAAAACACACACATATGCCGAGTGATGAAGGATCATTTAAGTTCAGAAGAAGTCTCCAAGTACTTCCCAAGACTAGCAAAGTAATTGATGACTCGGAAGAGATGAAATCTACCTTATGCTGTATTTCGGGATGTGTAACAAGCCTCATCAACATGTTACTAATCAAACCTCCTGTCGTTAAGCATCCATGAAACAGCATGCCCATAATATTGCCATAAGGTTCATCTCTTACATTAAGATGGCCATTAAACTTGTAATTTTTACCGCACTCCCGAACAAGGTCTCTAGTTAGGCATTTCAACCTTGTACATAATCGTCGATACCTCCAGAATCCTCGTTCCTAGAAGGGAGTAACACTATACGAGGCCCAAAAGCATGTATCTTTAGCAACCATCATCAAGAGCTCCTCGTAAATAGTAACTGTCACCAAAGATTGTAGCGCCGAGCAGAGTGAAAGCCATATGCTGAGAAGTCATTTTACAATCGACAAGTCCTTTGGCCTTATTCTGGTGAAATTCAGGCATGATAAGATTGACAGCCGTGGTCGGGATTAAATTTGCTCTATCAAGCAACTTTACATTCAATTCAGATGCCAATGACTCTCTTCTCTTTTCTACCTTCAGATGATAAATGGAAAAAAAATCCGTAGATTATCAGAAGGTTGTTCGATCATGCCATTGAAGTAAAATTGAATATGCAAGAAAACATTCTGTTGGAACAATTTGAAGATCAAACACAACATATTATCCATATGGTGACCGCAACGCCAAAATCATCAAAAGTTTCAGCTAATAGTTCATGTCTAATTACAAAGACTCAAAAGGCCAAATTAAAACCTAAGTCAAGTTGGCCCTTAAACCATATTATTATTACCTAATTTTATTTTCATTTAAACCCTAAATTTTGAGAGATTTGATTGGATTTGAGCAGGCAACCAATACCACTAGAGCTCAAATTGAACTGTGATCCTCAGACTTCAAGGGGGAGCTCGAGCTTAAACTTCTAACATATTGAGCTCCACTCTGTTCGATTACGTCCCTATCTATCGACTCGGATAACCAGCAACCATCTTCTCCACAAGTTTAACAAAAGCAATAGCAGCTAAAAGAATTTGTAGCTCTGAAGTAGCTTATCAAAAGAGGAAGCAAAGAGGGTGGATGATCCAAAGGTCAAATGAAAAGCCTTTCCGGTCAATGGCAGTTTATCCTTAGCCTTCCAAAACATCTTTTTGATGACTTCTGGTTCTTTTATTGAAACCAAAAGCTGATTTGGAACCAACCATAGCTTCACTATTGAACCATATTCACCATGTGAATCTGACAATACCTCTGCACAAATATATAGATACATACATAAATACCAAGAAAAATAACAGATTTAAACAAACAAAGTAAATCCAGATTCTAAAAATTCAAAATTTAGGTACTGATCATTCTTCTTCATACAAAAGATGAAGCTTTACTGGTTAGAGTACATGGTTGAAAAGTCAAAACACTGATTCTGGAAAATACAAGAACAACCCAGAATCCAAAAGGCACAGAGATTCATCTTTTACATTAAAAATCATGAACAAGAAAAGAATGTAGTTTTAATACCTGTGAGATTTTGTTTGGAGAGAGTACTGAAATGGCCATAAAAGGAAGGAGAAGGAGGGCCTGGAATTTTGGAACCCTGATCCCATAACTTAAAGAGCTTAAACGACCTGTGAGTAAGAAAATAAGTGATGGATATAAGAGAAATCCAAAGAAAAGCGTTGATTTCCCAAACAGCATAGTCTCTGAGAAAACGAGAAGTGTTCCGGGAAAATTCACAGGAACCCGGAAGATTCCACGCTTGTAAAACAAAACAAAGAAGAGGGTTCATTTTTCTTCTGCTTATTCATTCTTCTTTACACTGTTTCATAAGTAGGGGAAAAGTTTGGCTAAATTACATAACTGACACTTTTTGTTTTTAATTTTACTTTTCTAACACCGTTCGACCAATATTTCCAAAACTAGCATCCTTTCTGCTGAGTTGGCAAAGGCGCGTTCCCGGGGACGCGCTTTACCCGTGTTTTCGCTGAGTTGGATGCCACGTGTGAAAGGCGCGTCCCCGGGGACGCGCCTTTGCCATATCAGCAGACACGTGTGGAAGGCGCATCCCCGGGGACGCGCCTTCCATTAAATGTCATAAATACCCCCATCCGTTTTTCCTAACTACCCCTCCTCCTCCCCTATATAAACCCCCTCAACCCTCACTCATTCTTCACACCAAAATCATCTTCTCCTCTCTTATATAACTCAAATTCTCCAACTATTTGAGTTTTAAATTTGTTATTAGTGGTAAGAAATTTATTTTTATGTTTATTTTTTTAAATAGTTATTATTTTTTATATTAATATATTTATGTAAATATTATTT
Organism: Hibiscus syriacus; assembly: GCF_006381635.1. NCBI lineage: Eukaryota > Viridiplantae > Streptophyta > Magnoliopsida > Malvales > Malvaceae > Hibiscus > Hibiscus syriacus. Next base: position 105,143 of record NW_024062618.1, on the reverse strand, counting down.
TTTTATTAAAATAATATTTATATAATTATTATTTATTTAGAATTATTAATTTTTTTGCTAATTATATTGTTTTGTCTACAGTTATAATAGAAAACGAAATGCTGTTGCGATTGGATATTGATCATATCTCCAGACATTTTAGCGATATGGTAATATTTTTTATAATTAATGTTAATATTTAAATTTATTTTTATTTTAAAGTTATTATGAATTTATATTAATTTTTACTTTTTATAATATATATTATTTAGGATGCTGATCGTATTTTAGAAACTTTTATTAAAAATCCACGTATACCGACACCGGAACGTATTTTGCCATATTTGGCTTCTGCTGGGTTCGGGTATATTGCAACAATTATAGGCGGTTGCAAACTCGAACCTGTCCTAATTTCTGCACTGATTGAGAGGTGGAGGCCCGAGACACACACTTTTCACCTTCCATGTGGAGAGGCAACAATTACATTGGAGGATGTGTCTATGCATCTAGGGCTTCCCGTCGACGGAAATATGATGTGTGGTATGGCGGATGGTGATTGGCAATCAATGTGCATTGATTATCTTGGAGTTGCTCCGCCAGAGTTTAATGGAGGTAGAATAGCTTTATCTTGGTTGAAAGCTAATTTTGAGGTTTTAAATGAAAATGCTTCAGAGGATCAAGCAAAGGCATGTGCTCAGGCATATATTCTACGAATAATTGGAGGAATATTGATGCCCGACAAATCTCGCAACCAGGTGCATTGTATGTGGTTGCGGCATTTGATCGATTTTGATGAAACTGGAAGATATAGTTGGGGTGCTGCAGTTTTGGCATTTCTCTTTAGAGAAATGTGTTGGGCGACGAATTATAAGAAAACTGCTATCGGTGGATGTCTTCTGCTTCTACAATCATGGGCGTGGTTCCGCATGCCTTTCTTATGCCCGATCGTGAATGAACCATACGTATTCCCCTTATTAGTTATAATTTTTTCGTTATAACTTTTAAATTTATTAAATTAAATTTTCAATAAGACTAATTTTATAAAATATGTAAGTCTTGATGATTAAATATGTAATCATACTAATTTATTAACTTATGCATCAATATTTTCGTTAAATATTGACTAGATTGATAACATTTAAATAATTAACTGATAAAATTAATAGATCGATAATCAAAATAAAAAATACTCGAAACTTGATAATTCTTACATTATAATAGAAACATTTTACATAATATATTATTAATTTATAATAATAATAAAAATAAACTATTTATTATAAAACAAAATATGTGTCTGCTGAGTTGGCAAAGGCGCGTCCCCGGGGACGCGCCTTTCACACGTGGCATCCAACTCAGCGAAAAATACGGGTAAAGCGCGCCCCCGGAGACGCGCCTTTGTCAACTCAGCAGAAAGGGTGCTAGTTCTGGAAATATTGATCAAACGGTGTCAGAAAAGTAAAATTAAAATCAAACGATGTCAGTTATGTAAAAACCCCGAAAAGTTTGGATTCTCTGATGGGATTTTGTGCTGAAAGGAATCGGCTGGAATGTGTGCTTTCAGTTCATGTAAAGAAAATAAAAAAGCGTAAACTACACGTTCCGTTCATCACTAAATTTTATATTTTTTTCTATTTCACTCGTTATACTTTCAATTCTTTTAATTTATTGATTGAATTTTTGAATTACTCTTATTTGGTCACTCGAAATTATTTTATTATTATTATTCTATGATGTACATTTTTTATCATTATTAAAATGTAAAATAATTTAAAATAAATAATAAAATAATATTTTTTATTATTAAATTTAAAAAGATTTAAAATAATCACCACCCCTTATACCCCTTCTCATCACCGTCGACCTTTGAAACCAATAGTCATTTGGTCTCAAATTATACCGAGAGACTCACTTTGACACATTTTACCCGAATCTAATGGTTGTTACATAGGAAAATGTCTCAAGACTCATGAATCTCGATTAAAATATTTGTGTTTCCTCACTTTCAATCTCATATTTGTGGACTACAAAGCATGTTTCGATAAAATAAGGTTGGAGTCGATCTCAGGGGTCTAGGTGAAGCTCCCCACGAAGTCTGGGGCCGAACGACCACCATCTACGGTGGTTGGTGTTTCTGGTTCCTCACTTTTGATTGGATTTGAAGTATGTTCCGAAAAAGTAGAGATCAAATTTGGACCTAGGGGTCGAGACAAAGCAGTCGATAAATTTTGGGATCGAAGGGTCACCATCTACGATCGTCGATAGTGACATCTAATGACGACGAACAGTGGATAACCACCGTATAGTTTTATATTATCAATTATTTTTATATTAAATAATAAAAAATATACATCATAGAATAATAATAATAATAATAATAATAATAATAATAAACAAAATGACCAAAGTAAAAGTAATTTGAAAGGTTAGTGAGTAAAGTGAAAAAAAGTAAAAGTATAATAAATAAATAAATAAATAGGAGAGTGAGTAAAGTTCAATGATGAATGGTGTAGTTTACCCAATTAAAAAAAGATTGTAACTTTTGGCAACGCATGTGTTACTTGAGTGGACGTGGGTCCAATAACATGTCACCATAAGTTCGGTGTTCCATATTTTCTTTAATCTCAACATATTTTCACTTGATTCAATTTCATTAAAATTATTATTTCTAAATTAACATCAATATTTTTTTATTAAAATTTCAAAATCAAATCCAAGTTAAACATGCCTAGTATCACCCTATTATATCTATTAAAATTATAAAATATTATTTTATTTTATATAATATATTTAAGGTTTAAGATCGTAATAAATTATATGTATCAATATACTTCAATAGTTAAGAAATTATTATTATTTATTAAGGTTTTGGATTCAAACACCATGTAAATAAAGGTAAGAGCGTTTAATGATAAATTATTAAAAATCTTTAGACATAAAGATTTAAAAAATCATTATATCTGGTCCCATCTTTTTTTAATAACATTTATTCAAAAAAATTATATATTAACAAAACACACTTATTACAAACATAATTATTCAAATTTAAGTTTTATAAAAATTAATATTCTATTTTGTCGCTTAATACATTTATTGGATTCCGCCCCCATTAACATCTCTAGTTACGCTTCATTACTTTTATATTAAAAATATAATCATTTAACAAGTCTAATTATTCTTATTGTTGGTAGAAAATGTAAATACGATCAATTCCTGGCCACATTTTATAACGGATAGTTTTTTATACGATAACCTTAATATATTACTAAAGAAATATCTTATATAAAATATTAATATTTTTTAATATTTTTGATAAAATGTTACCTAAAATATTTTACCGAATATATTAATTTCGCTACTTAATTTTTGATAAAAAATTTTAAGTAACACCCAATATTAACATTTTTAATAGAAAAAAAATAATATTTCAGATACTATTTTATCGAAAATGTTAAATATTTTAGATAGTGTCTAATATTAACATTTTCGGTAGAAAAAATTAATATTTTAAATAATATTTCAACAAAAATATTAAAAAAATATTAATATTTCCGATAATACTTATCTTTATCGTATATTAATTCTATCGTAATTAGACAATCCCTTTTATAACTCCCAATACCAAACAAAGATATTCATTTTGTGGTCGGCTTGCTTGTCTTTATCTGTAAGCCACTTGCAAATATTTGACCGAGAATGCTGTCCTGACATGAACAGTTTACAAATTTTGTACGAAGCTTGATTTAATGTTATAAATAATAAAATATTTAATTTTTATAATTTTATTTTTATATTATATTATATAATTATATACTTTATTATTTAGTTACATATATAAAAATAATTAAAATATGATATGATACGAAAAAATATACAAACACAAGTAAATAAACACATACAAAGTTATATAACATGAATTAAATATTATATCTATTACAAAATTCGACGATATAATGACAATAAATCATAAATAAAACTTAAATAAACGCAAATATTTTATATGAAATTTTAGACGACAAAAGTCACGTACAAAAGAGAGAGATTATTATATCAAAAATTGTAAAAGAGAATTATAAAATTGAACATCATCACTTGAGCAAACCCTAAAAAATTCACTATATCAAACATTATATGGCTGAGTATCTCTGCACCCCATAGATTTTTTCCATATCATGAAAGCAAAAAGGGTGTACTAATTGTCTAGGGACAAATTTGTAAATAATTGAAAGTTGGAATTATCATAAAAGCAACAGGGCACCCATGAAATTTAGATCAACGTAAGAATATTATGGTAATCAATTTTTGTTCCTATTTTGGTAGATGATCTTCTTGCAAACTTGAAAACTCTTGGGGCAAAAGAAAAAATAAATTCTGAAAAAAATATAATGTTATTGAAATTACTTTTGATGTTTGAAGCTTATCAATTAATTACATGATATCAATGTAATTCATCTTTAATACTTATATTATAAATTACTTATTATAATCTAAATATGCATTCGTCATTGGTTCAATGACGGATCCACAAATATTTTTGAAGTTGGATAGACTTATAGGCATCTTTAGTTAGATTTTGTTTGTAAATTGTCTATATAGGGCATAAATAAAATCTCAAAGTAAATTTAGATTTTATAGTCAAAACTTGTTTACCCTGAATTAAACATGCACCGTCAACAAGCATCGTAACCATAATTTAATAGTACGCATAGGATAAACTAGTGTTTTTTTTTATCTCAATGCTTGTTGATGAACTCTTTGATCCGTTCGATAAGCTCACTAGTTCTTGCACCGGTGACCGGATCGTTATCAACAGCAATCTTGTTGAGGTAGAAACTATGACCCATTTCAGGGCTAATAAACAACTCCACATCTTTGTTAGCTTTTTTCAAACATTCATAATACTCCATCTCGGTGTCTAGCATCAGGTCTTTCTCGGCCACACAAAACAGTATCAATGGCAAATTTAGGGTCTCAATGGGTGGGGCAGCTGACCCCATGGGGCAACTTATGGGATGGTCCTTGGTGCACCCATCGGGCAATGCTAGGGCTAAGGACTTGTCGGCCATGTTCAAGGTCAAGAATGGTGACTCCGGTTGCTCTAACTCCGACTTGCTCCTTTGAGCCCGAACGAACCCCGGGTGGATCGGGATTGCACCGGATAGGCTCAACGGGCTTGATGCACTATGTTCCCTCCGGAGCTATCACCAATGAGGAAGACTCGGGTGAAATCACCATGATTGTTGAGCCAGGGTTCGTTTGATTCACCTTTAGCCAATGATTTAAGCCAGAGGAGGGTGGCGTAGCCATCGTCGCAAGCAGCCGGGAGCTTGTTCTCCAGTGCGAGTCTTAGGTAGACCGAGATGGCGATGGCTCGAGCAGATTTGACCAGCCTGGTGTACACCTCGTAATACATCAACCAATCAGGTTGGCTGATGCAAAAGCCACCGCCGTGGAAGTGAAGTATGACAGGCAACTTGGTTTCCGGTGTGGGATTTTGATTTTCCTCCGGCAAGTAGATTCGAACCCTGAGTTTTGAGCTGGGGTCAATGGTCACATCTCGAGTGGCTACACCATCGATGAATTGTTCATGGGGTGGAAGGGGGACCTGTCCAGGTCCGGTCGACGGAGCCAACATCATAAACTCTTAGCCAACCGGATACTTCATCGACTAGCTTCTTTTCTTGAACCATGGTTCTTGGGTTGGGGTTGTTGTTTAAGAAACTGAGTTAAAGACTCGGAAGTGTTGAGTCAAGGATGAACTTGGGTGCCCTTTATATAGATGGAAACAATAAATTTCCACGATATTTAATAAATCTAAAATTATATAATATTCTTGACCACTCAATTAATTAATAAACCTCTGAACCTTTATAATTTTAATATAATTTTTAAAACACATTTTCCAATCTAAAATCTAACCCTTCAATATATACCTCTCTATATACAGTTGACTTACTTTTTGACCTTTCCATACTTTGAGAGGTTACGTTCTTATGACTGAAACGTGTAATATAGGTAAAGGAAATTAGGTGGATGTAAAACTTTTGCGTATAGTTCACAAAATATAAAATTATCAGTAGGAATAAGATTACCAGTAGGAATAAAATTACTGAGAATATTATATTTTATGTTTAATTTTTTTAGTATGAATGTAAGATTACAATGTTTGGTTAAAGGAATAAAAGATTATTAGAATGTATATTTTACCAAATTATCCTTATTATATATTTGTTTTTTAACAAGTTGAATTCTACTATAATGAATTTATATATTTTCTTTAAAAATTTTAAATTTATAAAATTTATATAATTTTTTTTACAAATTGAAAAGATAAATAGGTTTAATGAAATGGTAAAATTTTATTTTAACCCTTGCACTTCATATAAAATTTTAATTATGGATTATTTTGTAAATCTAAAATAGTTTAAGGAATTTGTAATTTAACCTTCGTAAAAAAATTATTCAACGACAGAAGAAGGGTAAATTTGAAAAAAAAATTAAGGGCATATTAGTCCAAAACGTCGGTAGTCTAACAATACCTAAGGAAATAAGGGTAATCACATTACTGGCAATATACTCCAAGAAAACCACTGTTGGAAATAAAATATTACAGGGGACTGAGAATGTTTGCCAACCAAACGGGAGACTGAGAATGTTTGCCAAACAAACGGGGGAATGACATTCCATTCTCCTGGTAATCCTAGATTACTTAAATCAAACATGCCCTTAGGAGAAGTTTTCATCAACAAACGTTATATGTATAAACTATAATATATAGACCAACAACCTTTTATTCTTCTTTTCTTAGAAGTATCAATAAACGTTACTAAGTATTGAATCCAACTTTGGTGAATATATTTACATTAAACTCAAATTTAACTCGAATTCTTTTTCTTTAAAAGACATATTTATTATTGTAAGATATGAAAAGATACAAAAATTTTCTTACACACTCAGAATGTACGAAAGATAAAATTTTAAGACATAAACCAAACATAGATACCTCTAGAATACAATACTAAAACTATTAAGAGATTTGTGATCGGTTACTTGGAAAACAACATTTTGTAGCCTTCAGGATTTTTTTTTCAAGTTTAATATATAAATAAGAATAAAATGATGATTGATGTCTAATTATATTAAACCATCAATTTAAAATTAAAAAAAAAGAGGTTAAGAAGGGGAGGTTAAGATTTAATTTTAAAATTAAAATTAAAAGGAGTTTTAAAAATATTTAAATCTAATAATAGATCAAAATTTAATTTGTCCAATTTCAAAATTAGATGGACAAAATTTAATTTGTCAAACTTCAATAATTACGCTCCACGAGTAACACATAACATTGTACATGTGTAGACTTCTCTTGGAAGAATAAAGAAAATCATCGATACATTGGATTGAAATTACATAAAATTTTATTCTTTTAAAAAATATTAATATTTTATTTAAATCAAATCAAATCGAATTCGATCGAATTGAATTGAATCAATAAACCTTTTAATTTAATTTGTGGGTTGGATGGAAAAAATAAAAATGAAAGAAAGCGGCAAATAGACAAGGAAAACGAGAGGCGATTTTCTTCAAAAATCACCGGTGATTGGTATATTTATCGATTTAACACCGGTCAGATTATATTTCTTGATCTAACACTCGTAGTAGTAAAGCGCGCCCTCTGAACCACGTTATATGTTGATTTGACGTCACGTGGAGTATAGCGCGCCCTCTGTACCGCGCTATACGCTAACTGGGTTACACGTGGGGTATAGCGCGCCCCCTGCTCCGCGCTATACGCCACGTAGGGGTATAGCGCGGATCAGGGGTCACGCTTACGCCGTACCAAAATTATATTTAACGCGGTCCCTGATTCGCGCTATATAATAATTACATATTACGCGGTGCTGGTACCTCGCCTTATATGTTTATAAATACCGCATCTCTCCTCACATCTCTTGCATCTCTCATCTCTTATAAATTAATACAATAATTATGTCAACGAGTAATAATTCTGGCAATCTTCTCATATTTAATTTAGAAGTTCGTGCGATTTTTCGTTATAAGGTAATTTTGTTATAATTTTTCAATTATACTTATTGTTTATTATCATTATTATTTGAAAAAATATTATACTAATTATTTTCAATTAATTTTTATGTTTGTAAAATTGAAAAGCGGGAGAATACGTCGAAATAGTTTTGCGATACAGGTAATAATATAAAATTATATTATTTAAATTATTTACGTTGATATGTAAAAAAAAATTGTGTTAAATTTTTGTTTATATATAATTTATTTAATCAGGTTTGTTTAAGTTATTTTTTTTGCAGATATAATATTGCCGCACTTTTAAACTCAAAGAATGGCGCGACTTTCAGCTATTGTTTATTATGATAGTGAAATTCGAGAAGATGAAACCGTCGTTGTTTTCATATCAAATGAACGTGTTAAAATATCATTCAAGAGAAACATAACTCTTGACGAGCTGATAACGAAGATTTCGAGAAATGTTCATGTTGGAAGTAATAGAAGAATATCGTCGTTGCAGTACAGATTTCCAACATCATTGTTGCCATTAACTTATACAGCGTTCGAACTTTCGAACAATGATGATGTTCAAATGATGGTTGAAGCTCAAAGTAATTATTCAGACGCCGCTATTGAGATGTATGCACATTTTGTTCAAGTGCGTGTTGTTCGAGGTCAATCTTTAAGCTCACACTATGGGCTGGCTGAACAAGTTGATCAAGTTGACAGTCCGACTACAATAATGTGTAATGATTTTAATGCCATAATGAGGAGACATTCATTCGCAACTCCTTACGATATGTACCGAGGTGGGTCTACGAACAATCCATATGGCAACACCGCGTCCAGTTTAAGGGGAAGGCATTCATCTGTAAATTTCTTTGACCATATGGAGATGTCATCGACGCAACCATCTGTGCAGTTTCCATTTGACACGATGGGGGTATTTATAGAGAGGATTGAAATGTGAGGGGTCGGGTATTTAGGGGTATAGCGCGCCCCCTGCACCGCGCTATACCTCACGTGTCAGATACGCAGGTATAATGCGAATCAGGGGACGCGCTATACCCACGTGGCGTCAAATCACCGTATGTCGCGGGGCAGGGGGCGCACTATACCCACGTGATGCCAAATCAACGTATAACGCGGTTCAAGGGGCGTGCTTTACTGCTACGGGTGTTAGATCAAAAAAATATAATCTAACCGGTGTTAGATCAATAAATATATCGATCATCAGTGATTTATTGGAAAAATTGCCAAAACGAGAGACAGTGAGAACTACTAATGTGACAAGGAAAGGTCCGTGGGCGGCTTCCTGCGGCTAATAGAGAAAATAACAGGAAAAAGCCATGAAAGAAAAAAGTGCTAATAATAATAAATTCTTTAAAACGTTCCTCTCATTATTTTATTTCAATAAATAAAATATGTCAGAGCGATCCTCTTAACTCACTTTGTTCCATTTATAAATGCTAGAGTTTAAATCTTTAATTTTACTTAAAGAATCTAATGTTTCATCACACTAGGCTAATTAGTTATTGGTATCATATTTATAATTAATATCTACAAAATTTCTTATTAATATTCACTATTTTTATGTGTTAAATGTAATTAATGGATAACAATAATTTTATAATTTTATTTATAAAATATTTCCTATTTTTAATATATAAAATAATAATTTTAATAATAAATAATTTCGAACCAAAAATTAATTAAAAAAAATAGTAGAGCCTCACCAAGTTCACATTATATATTCCTTAGTGGAAGGGTCAAAAGGCTTCTAGAATGTGATATTTGGGTCGCCTCTCCTTTTTGCATGTATTGGAATTATTATAGGCCACACACAAAGCATACCACTTGGTCTAATATCAAATTTGTATTCGATTTGATTGGAATTAAATAATTTTATTTTATATTACTTTAAGATAATTAGTGTTATAGTAAAAAAATTCGTTCGAATAAGATTTTAGGTCACAATAAGTCTTAGGTGTTCGATTTCTGAACAAACTCTAATGTTTTCCTATTAAAGAATTGTTATATCTATTCATATGATTATATAAGGTATAATGTCAAAAATACTCTTAATATTTGATTAAATAGTTATTTTAGTATCCGTGAGAAAACCTAATCTTGAGTAATGAGAAAACCTTAGTCGTTATTCTTCCACCCCTCTTTTTCTTTAGAATTTGTATCGTTTTCTATATATTAGATCAATTTTTTATTCTTTGATTTTGTTTAGCCGGCGACGACATCGATTTTGATGTTAATTACCGACCGTCAGTTTTCTTCTCTATTTGTTTCTTTTTTTAGTTTTTTTAATAAGAATAATTTTACCATTTTGACATGTTTTTCTTTGCCTTTGTGACACGTTTTTTTGTCTTTATGACACGTTTTTTGTCTTCTTTCTCGGTTGTTTGGCAATTCTTTTTTTTTTAATGTTTTCTCAGTGTTGGATTTAACGATGACACGATTGATTAAGATGACGCTTATTTGTAATCCCATTGATATTCCTTGCTATGAACCAGCAGATTGAATTTGGATACATGATTTTATATTCGTGAATAGTTTCTCATGACGCTCAGCTATGATTTGCGGTTCTCAGTGGTCTTTCAATAGTTTAACTCTTTTGTGATTCGTTTATCGATGTAGTCAGATTTGTTCGTATCTATTTTTTGTTCGAGTCTTTTAGTTGGCTTTTTTAACCTTTTTTCCATGTTTTATCTTTATATAAACTAAAGTGACTAGTTTCAATGTTATAAGAAATGTTTAAATTATGTATTTAGTTTACGACGATAATCGTAAACTCTTATTGTAATTTTATATATTTTCATTTTTTTTAATAAGACCAACGACTTCTATTAAAAAATAATTATTTTGGTCTCAATTCTTTTTTTAGAGTATTTTGGCCTCTTAGCTTTTTATTTTAGACTAAAAAAATCTCTAGCATTTGACTAAATAGTCACTTTAACCCTTATTATTTTTTTAGATCATTTTGCCCCCTAATATTTCTTTATAGAGGAAAAGATATGTATTTTAGAATATTGATTGTTTGTTAACTAACAGTTTACATCTATAAATGGACATGTTTGCCCCAAAATAAAACATTAGGATCAAAATTCTCATAAAAAAAGGAATCGCAGTAATTATTTAGTTAAACAATAAGAGTATTTTGGTTATTATACCATTATATAAATATAATATATCATCTACCCCTTAAGAAAATCATGTTTGTAGCCTAATGTTGAACAAATTAAAATTTATTTTTTATTCAATTAATACCTATTAATATGGAATATTCCTGTTTTTTTTCAAATAAATAGTAAAAAAATTCATATTTACTTATATTTAATCTATTTATTGATTAATTTAGATTTATATCATAGAGGTTTATAATATAAATGATTATTTCAACTTAATTTTTTCCATCATAACATCATCAACATCTAATCTTAATATCTTATTAAATCATTTGGTAGTTGATGAATTTAAAAATTTTGTTTGATATTTGATTAGATTCTGATAAATGTAATGCGCTTAAAGCATGAATTTGAGCAAAACGTTGAAAAAAAAATTGGGTCTCGACTTTAATACTTAAGTTTCGAATCAAATTTGATCCATTTTTTCAATTAATATAATAATGTATATCATGTAATTTTTATGGAAGAAAATAAATATCATATTATAATTTAGGGTAAATTATATTAGTGGTAACTAAATTTTTAGAATGCTTTCACTTTAATCATTAAAATCGAAAAAAGCTTTTATTAAAAAATAAGGTTAAGAAAAATTATCATTTAAATTAGTGGACAGTAGAGGTTTTAACGACAACTGATATAATGTTTCTATATGTCATTTTTATTGATAAATTAATAGACACTAATAAGATGTGACATGTCACCATCTTATTAGCAGAAAATTGACAGAGAATACATAGATTGATTGAGGAAGATTAAACACGAAAAATTAATAAATTAATATATATAGCATACCAACTGCAATCCAACAGCTGTATAACATGTCTGAAGCTAGTAGGAAACGAGCAACATCCCCAACCCGAGTTTATAAATGAAGGTTGAAGTTGACTTTAGTCATCTAAAATATAAATTAAAGGTTTAGTAATTTAAATGAGAGTTGAAATTAATTTTTTTAGATTTAATATAAAAATAAGTGTTTAAACTATGTACTTTTTCTTAAAGTAGTGTGTAAATTTTTTTTGGGTCGTCCAAGTGTCTAACATTACAAACGTTACCACTTTAAGTGTTATTTTTTATTGGTATAGGGTAAATATAGTGTGATATATTTTGAAAGATTTTCAAACATTTGATAATGAATATTCATACACTTCTGTAAACTTCATATTCGAATATAAGACCTCAAGAGATAATAACGATCTCTTAACTAATGAATTTGTTTGGTTAGTGCGAAATTAAGTTTAATGATTCGAAATGTAAATTATTCAGCTTTAAGTCTATAATTTACTTTGTTAGTATCAATTCTATTGTTGGTTAACACTTAATCAACAAGCTGGAGTAGCTCAGTTGGTTAGAGCGTGTGGCTGTTAACCACAAGGTCGGAGGTTCAAGCCCTCCTTCTAGCGTTTGGATATTATCTTTTTATCCTCTGTTTTCTTGGTACAAAATAACTGTTTAATTATATTTTTCTCCCTTTTCTTAAAGTTTTACAATGATATTTTTTTTCTAGTTTTTTAAAGTAAAAAGTAACGATTTAATTATCCTTCAGTCCCTGTAATCTTCAAAAATTTTAAATTTAGTTCCGTTATTTTTATTTCCAAAAGATTTAACAACATTAAAATCCAAACGATAATGTTTTAAAAAAATAAAGGTGCAAGTATCCTTCAATCCATGTACTCTTCATAATTGGGATGTGAGTGGGACGAATTTCGTAGTGATTGGCCTAATTTCGCATCAAATTGGACAGACGTGAGCATGACCTTGTACTTGTCAATCCCCATTCCATTGGTAATTTAATCCTTTTATTTCTAAAATTTTAATATTTTACTGAAAATTGAAGTCCTGAAGTCCTATTAATAATAGATTCAAATTTAATTGAAGTCAAATAACAATAATACTATCATTTGGACTAATTCACTTAACATGATAATTTCTTGTTTCTAAAGTGAAAATAATAATTATCCCTTCAATCCCCATACTCTTTAGACTTTTAACATTTAATCCCATTATTTTTATTTACAAAAAGTTAATCCTCCACTTGGATTTGAACATTAGAGTTCGAGTAATGATCATGTTAATGGTTTTTCATTAATTTGATTGTGCAACATTTTATTTTTTAAATGCCTGAAATAAAAACTAATGTCCAATTGATAATACGTTTCAAATTTAAAAGGCATTAGCTAACAGTATTATAAATTAGACTTCAATTCGAAATCCAACCAGAGGGGCTAAATACCATAGATTAAAAGCAAAGAGATTAAATTTCAAAAGTCTGAAGAGTCTAAGGACTAAGAACATAATTAGACCAAAACTGTGTGACCAATAAGTTATTCCATATATTTTAAAGTTCGAGCTGGAGTTATTCGAATGTAAGATTTCATTCTGAAATCTCAAGTTTCAATTTGAGCTAAGGTATTCATAAACCGATTTTCTAGAGCTTCAATATCGATTCGATAAAAAATTCCTTTAACTGCAAATAAAACTTCCATTGGCTGTATTACAGGATGATTATTCCGCGTCCCAGTTCGGAATGTTAGCCGTTGCTTCGTTCACCATCTTCACAAGGGTCACCTGCAGACACGACAATTCGAATACATGAAACCTGATCACATTCGAACTAAGAATTGCATGAATACATGCAAAAGAAAAGGGCTAAACCGGACTTAGGGAAAACAAAATAGCGAACAAGCATGCATCAGTTGTCAACCAAAATGAACAACATATTCAACAAGAATCACCTCAAATTGTATAATCAAGCTACCCTAACCCGGAATTTGTTTTGAACTATCTAATTGTTTTCCTTTGTTTAAGAGGCCGGAGTTCAACTCGAATTTACTACATATCGACTAGACTGGTCTTCAATTTAGCTAGGCCAAGTTAAGCTTAAAAAGAATGCCAAATGAGTTGTCTCGGATTTAAGAACCATAGTCGTCAAGAAAACAAACACCGTTGTCTCAAACATAGCAGAAAAACACAATCCATGAAGGTATTGGTAAAGGATAGCAGTATAGCACCCTAAATCGCAATATTGGTCCGTAACATTTCTATATATTGCTTTTCATAAATACATACCACACTTTCCGGGACCCCCGGAGGAGGCAAGGGGAGATTTCGTGGTGGTGGTCCTCGTAGATGTGATCGTTTGTCAAATCGCCACTCCCCAATTTTACCATACGTTAACTCACCCTGAATATTAAATGACAAGTTGTAAAACAGATGAAGTCTGTAATAATATTCGGAATAGCAAGAACGAATAATTAAACACGCAAAAACGGTTTACCTTCATATTGTAGTCACATCCATAGGTGTAGTGAATTATGAACCTTTTCCCTATTTCCAGATCCCATGGTGGCTGGAATACGAACAGATAACAAAACACCGTGATGCTTATCGATGAAAACTATACCAAAAAGTGAAAACATTTGGAAAAATAAGGTGCCAAACCTGAAGCATGAAGTCTTTCCGGAGAATGTGTTGCACGCCATGCAAAGCCGATGCCACAGCATAAGCATACCTTTGGTTCGTAAAACATGTCAGTACCGAAAGTTGAGCATACCGTGTCGGACACATCCCCATATCTGACACTCTAGCCTGAGTCTGAGAAAGATAGCCGATACTTACATTTCTAGCACCCATCCAAAAGCTTTATCAGTCTCTGGATCATCCTTCATTTTTAAAGAAACATTCATCCAAGTAGGAGCAATCTGTTCCAATAAATCCTGTATATAGAATCATACGGTTTTAACTTAACAGAAAGTCCGAAGCCAGAAACCTTAAAATAGTCTGATCCGTCTTAACCAATATTTGAATCAGGCGTAATCTATATATCAGTTAATAGGAGATTTTTACCTTCTTGATAATGACAGGCGAATTGCCGATCGGATCTATATTTGTCACTGGTCCCATCTCCTCCGGGAAAAACTTTCTTAACAATTTTTCGTTCTGATCCGGCTTAATGTAGAAAAAGGGGAACGCAGCCGGGTATCCTCCATGTGCCAGATTAGGTAGGGGAGTGACAAATATGTGGTCAGGCTCCGCCATCAATATATAGCTGCATCAAGAAAAATGGTCAGCATGCTTTAAATACCAATATTGCTCCGACTTTCGTTTTTCTCAAAGTGCTGATGTCCGACACATAGATACGGAGATATTAACTTCCAAGGAGCACCAAGTACATGGGAAAACTTAGAGAAAGAAATGCACTCACACTCGAATCCGATAAACAAAACTAAAAACGGATTAAGGTGCCATGAAACTGATAACAAAATCATGATATGTAAAAGCACTCACTCTTCTTCAATTGCAGCCTTTTCAAGCCACTGCACAAAAGCCCATGGCCGATTTAAGACAATGTATCCCTGAGAAGTGAGACGATGATCAATGGAATATCCAAAATTAGTAAACAAGAATTCGAAATTCAACCGTTCGAATAGTTCACTTTGTCTAGATCGATGACTCGAACTAATAAAACTAAAGTCCAAGACTATTCTATGCATTTAAACACACATAAAAGAAGAAACGACTAGCCCCAACCAAGAATATAGTGATGTGAAAAGCATACCCGATCGAGCCCTGCCGGAAGAGGATCAACTACAACGGTAGGAATCTCATCCATCAAGTTGTCAGGACTCCCCGAGTGTAAAATACGGGTGAACCCTCCCATTTCCGATCCAGGCAAGTCCTTCTGCTTCTTATACCAATAGTACATGATCCGACACTGCCACTTGCTGTATGGAGCATCAGTAGCTGTTAAGGCAACATGAAAAGGCAGTTTGGCATTCTTCGATTTCTTTACACTTTCGGGCATCTCAATGACTGGATCAAAAAACATCCCACCATTGGAGTCGTCAACAATCGGTTTCGAAAGAGATTTATTGTGCATTACCATTGTTACCAGATTGTAAGTGGTGAAGGAAAACCCGAGAACTAATGCAATAAGAAGGAGCGGTGAAGGACCTCCCATGTTCTTTTGCAGTATCATCGATAGTTGTAACCAAACCGCTTTAAAACAAGCTCTATGGCGCAATAAGTCCAAACCGGTTAATGATTGAAGTTCTGGTTGACTTACAGGACAAGGCAAGCTCGAAAACCGGCTTCAGAAGAATTACTGCAAACCAGTTAGACACCAATCAAGAATTGAACCAAGTTAACTAATCGAAATCAAGCAAGAAGTTTTCATTATTCAGAATATGAAGCACTACTTTGATATCAATTACTGATATGCAATACTAAAGCGAAGGCTCACAGCATATGAAAATTCAAGATACATTTCAAAGCTACATTACTCGGATTCAGATTCGAGAGTAGTTGATATATACATCGAAAGAAGACCAAAAGGGGATCAATATTTCCATACAACCAAACAGAAATCATTCAAATTCATCAATATCAGTCAAAACAACCAATCAATTGGCAAAATTAATCACTGTTTTTACAAGGATCGAACTTGAAAAAAGAAATCAAAACATACAATGTAAAATCGAGATCAAGCAACCTTGAGAGACATACCAGGATCAAACAAGAAGCAAACCAGAAAGCCAAAGCAGGACAAAACAGGCAAAATTGAGCTGAAACAGCCCGCTTGCAGGCAACTTTGTTAGAAAACAAGTTAATTAAAATAAACAAAGGCTTGCCACTAGTGATTACAATTTCAAGGGTTTACTAAACACGACTCCAAAAAAAACAACGAATTTTTGAAGAATTCTGATTAAGAATAGAGAAAAAGTCAAAACTCTGACAGCAAAACAATGGGTTTCAACACACAAACGGAGTAAATAAGAAAAACCCAGATTCAAGATAAGAACGTGGGGAGTGAATATGCAGTATTTTAAAGCTTATTAGCTCGAAAACCCCATGTTCATACTTTAATGTCATTTGCATGGCATAAGCCATAAAACATGGAAAAAAACTTAAAAAAAAACCCGAGTTTTTAATTATACCACATGTTGTTTAGAGAGAGAAACTTACAGCAGTATGGGGAGAGATTGATTGAAGTCTCTGTGCCAGCCTGAAACTGGGGTTTTAAATTTTCAATTGAAGGAGAGGCTAGTCAATGTCAATGGTGGGGTTTAAATTTAATTGAAAAAGAAAATGTTGGAAATGAAAAGATGGATCATAAAATAATAGAAAATGAAATGGAATTCCATGAATACCGGAGTAAATCCATTGGAGGATAAAGGAAATTGCTTTACAATATTCATTTTCCTTTACAAAATTTTCCTCATTAGCATCAAAATTAAATATATTACCCACCTTATTATGAGTTTTTTTGAGGCAGAAGGTACAAAAAAGTCTTCAAAATAGTTTCAACTAATTTGAATTAAATAATATACTAGTTAAGTATTTTGACTATTCGATTGTTCAGTATTAATGATTTTTTTTATTTAGAATACTTGGTGTCATGTGATATAATACAGTGCTATCACATGGTATTTGTAAATTTTTAAAAGAAAGATTTCGAAAAAAAATATAAAAATTATTAAAAATGTTATGAAAAACATTTAAAAATATTTATAATTGACAAAATATTCAAAATTTATAAGTATTAATATTAGTTAGGGGAAAGCCTTTGTATTATGTTAATATGGAGAGAAAGGAATCGCAGAATTTTCCGGGGGTTATAGATGTCTGAGGCGGAGGTGTTGTGTCGCTTGAAGGAGGTTGTTCGACTGAAGGTGACAGGTCTGGCTGGGGGAAAATTAGACCTGCTCAATCTATCTAGCTCCGGTGAATGGGAATGGACCGCGAAATTTTTTTTCAGATTTACAAAAATGACCAATAAATTTATAACGCAAACTCCAATTTCGCAACTAAGTTTCTAAATTCGCAACGCGAATATGTAAATCGCATTGTGATTTTTACAACTCGCAACGCGAATCTATAAATCGCTCCGAATTTGTAATTCGCAACACAGAAATCAAATTCGCAACACATAAGTCAAATTCGCAAAGCGCGTTTATTTTCGTAACGCGAATTTTATTTTCGAATTCGAAACACAATATTAATTTCACAACACAAATGTAAACAATATAATCGCAAATCATAACCTAAAACCCTAAATCACAACTCAGTCCCATCTCAATCTCTCACTGTCTACGACGACATCCGTTCCCATCTCCGGCGAAATCCGTTTATCTCCATCTCTCATAGCCACCCTCACAACCATTCACGGTCACAAATAGAAAATCAACCACCGAGGATTATTTTTTTTAATTATTTTTATTTTAAAATTTTTATATTATTATTAGATTTTTCATATTTAAATTGATGATAAATTTACTAGTAATTTCAATAATAGATTAACCATTTCACTTAGATTGCTTAGTAAATTCATTCGGTTGCTGCCAATACTGCTAAACTATTTAGTCTTTAACCATGTGAAGTTAGTATTTGTCTTTGTTTTGTCTTTTGGTTGAAGTAATGCAATTCATTCAAGTTTTAATTTGTAGAATAATAGTTTTTGAAACTTAAATTCGCAACACGAAAATGAAAATCGCAACGCGAAAATGAAAATAGCAACGCGATTTTAGTTTCGCCTTGTGATTTTCATTTTCGCGTTGCAATTTTAAGTTTTAGAAACTACTTTTCTTCTACAAATTGAAATTTGAATGAATTGCATTACTTCAACCAAAAGACAAAACAAAGACAAATATTAACTTTACAGTGTTGTGAATTTAAGTTTCAAGAATAAACTACTACTCTTTATGTTGTCCTTGAACCTGCACTAAACTTATATGTTGTCCTTTTAAATATTTATATAAGTGCTTACTTCTGGAATGTTATCTGATATATTTTGTGAACTATGATAGAATAATGACTTGGGTGAATACCGTGCTAGTTTGAAACATATTTGGCTTTGTTTTCACTGTTTAATATCATGTCTGTTTATAGTGTATAATTTGTAGTTTTTGGTATATCTAACTTGATATGTTTATTTGTTTTTGTTAGAATTTTTTTCAGCTTCATTGACTATAAGGAATAAATTAAGCCTAGCCACTACAATTGCGTCGACACTTACACCTGTACAAAGAAAATTGTTTGAGGATATTTGCTTCGGGCTATGGCTGAAAGTATAACATCCGGGTGGAGATGCTATGTTGACCCATTTGTTTCTTCAGACCATGACTAACGATCTACCCGAGAGGATACAACGTGATGATGAAGAGATATGGTTTCATTTTCCACCGGCGTATATTTTTTTTGGGCGGGAGGAGTTTTGCTTAATCACTGGTCTACGCATCGGACCCGATGAAGTAGGTCGGTACACTAGTCATATCGCCCGCCCATCATGGTTATCTCGGGTTTTTCCTGAGTTGGCAAAGGCGAAGCCCAGTTTACACGTCGACGACTTGAAAAGATTACTTGTTAAAGATGGTTTTACTCGGATGGATGACCTCAATGTTGTCCGAGTATGCCTTTTATTACTTTTGCATACCGACTTTTCAGGCAAAGAGGTCAGACAACCTATTTCTGAGGACCTAATATTATTGGTAGAGGACCTAAATGCATGGAACGTGTTTCCGTGGGGTTCATATCTATGGAAAGCTACCTGGAAAAAGTTATCGTCTGCCTTTGAGGACCGAAAAAGTTTGTGTGGTCATGGTTCCAAATACACTTTGGCATGCTTTATTTGGGCCTTTAAGGTAAGAATTTCTATATAATGTTTCCAAAATTATAATTAATTATTTAACAATTACTAATGTTTGTGTATTATATTGTTTGTAGATTTGGATATTTGAGGCTTTTCCCAGCATGCAGACATATGCAATCAAAAATTCAAATGATATTCCTAGGGCTATTTCCTGGAGGAGGATCTGGCTGTTGGATTAGGAAGAGTTACTACCATATACGACGATGAATGATGTAAGTTAACATAAATACTACCATATATAAACAAATTATTACTAGTAGACGTTTAACTTTGTTTGAGCTTTTATATTGTTAGGAGGCCAACTATCCATTACAGAGGCTAACACCCACAGAGGCTGAGCTTGCCACTGATTGGTGGCAATCTAGTAAGCATTTTTTTGATGGCACGGATGATGAGCACCCCCCACTTCGAGAGCCATCACCTGATTGAGCCGATTTTACAGCTCGACACCCAGAGCCATCACATGATCGAGCCGATTATACACCTCCACAACGAGAGCCATCACCTATTCTATCACATCATCGAGCCTCTTCTCCACCATCACCTCATGATAGGCAACCGACAAAGATGCCATGACATTTATCTCCCTATTCTCCACCTCCACAGGATGAGTTAGGGGAGTTACTTGATGAGGTCAGTGCTTTGCGTGAGGAGGTTGGTACTTTACGTAATGACAATGGTGCATGGCGTAATGAGGTACGGTCTTTACGTGGTGAGGTAGAAGTTTTACGTGATGACAATGGTGTTTTACGTGGTGAGGTATCTACTTTACGTGATGAGGTAGTCGCTCTACGTGAGATTGTTGCATCGTTACAGAATAAGGTTCATACTCTACGCAATGAGGTAAATTTGTTTAATACTATACTAAAAATGCAAATAACATTTTTTTCGGCATTATTTATTTGTTTATTTACTGATTTATGTATTAATTTATTTTTAGCGGCCCGAGAAGGTAGATGATTTACGTCGGGTTTTTCTTGCACGACGGGGTTCTCGTCATTTTTTCTTGCATGTGTTTATCCCTGTTATGGAACGTCGTCATTGGCTTCTCGATGAGCTTTAGCTCCCATCCCTGAAGACGATAGTATATGACAGCATGTTGAATTACATACTATTGTCTGATCTAAGAGATATTATTTGTAAGGGATGGAGCGCTCATTTGGCTAAATACTTGGATGCGATTGATTATTGGACTAATTCTGGAAACAATAAGCCAAAAAAGTTCAAAGTTATAATGATCAGAGACGAGACAGCGCCACAACAAACGGAGGGAGCCAGAAGGGATTGTGGTCCTCTCGTATGCATGTGCTTGGAACGTTTGACGTTAGGAAGTAAACAGTTTCTACCTCCCACAGATAGAGATAGAGGTGATGTAGGGTTATGGTTTTGGCATTTTATAGCTAGAGCGATATATGCGAGACGTTGCCTACCTGCATTCGCGTGCTGAAAGTGTGCATAAACAGCACAAATTGGTAAGTTTGAGCAAGTGTTGTTAACATATATACTCTTTGTTGGTTTGAAAATGTTTGGTTAAGTACCTAGATAATTTGTTGTTTGTTGGTTTTACATGTGTAGAAAGTGTTGTTTGAGCAAATGTTTGGTTTCTGCAGGTTAATCCTGAAGTGAGCTGCGTGAAATTGATGTATTTGTGCATAAATAACCAGCTGTTGATTTGTTTTTTTTAGATGCGTAAATAAGAATTGTTTTTTGCTTGTTTAATTGATTTGTAAAATTTGATTTGTTGTTTAAGAAAATTTCAATCTGCATTATGTTGAAGGCAAAAAAGACATGTTGAAGATATACTTTCGCAACGCGAAAGTCAAATTTGTATCGCGAAAGTCAAATTCGCGTTGCGATGGTTGCGAAAGTCAAATTCGCAGCGCAAAAGTCAAATGCGCGTTGCGAATTTTACTTTCGCGTTTCGAATTTGATTTTTGCAACAATCGTAACGCGAATTTGACTTTCGCAACAATCACAATGTGAATTTGACTTTCGCGTTGCGAATTCAAAGAAAACACCTTCAAAACAAACAACAATCCGATAAGTGATAACAACTGAACATATCATAGTAATGTTCAAAATCAAGTTACTAATGAATGTCTAACTGAAAATGTATGCATTCACACATAAAATACACATAATACAACGTTTGCATTTAAAAATCACCTAAGTTAATAAGTCTTAAAAGGTGAAGCCGGTTGTGATTGGAATTTTGATTTTGATTGCAATTTTGATTTCCTTTTCCTTGGCACCATATGAGTTTGGATTTTGACGAGGATCCATATTTTGGTAGAGGAAAATATGATTGTGATGGCACTGGTGATCCACATGTCAACCTTGTATGACCACTTTCCTTGCACCGACTACATGCCAATATCCTATTCTCTTCACCCTTAGACGGTATACGATCGTGATTTTTTGGTCGGCCAGGTCGTCTGTTGTCCATGACTGGTGGCAAAGCTATTTGTAAGTCATCTGGTATGTCCCACTCAGAATGATGTGGAATAGGGTAGACAATCTCAGCATAAGTCTATCGATATACTTCTGTAGTGTAGCAATCCATAGCGTATGCACTTGAATCATCTTGGTTTAGATGAAGAACAACTTTTATAACATGGTCACACGGATAACCAGATGTTTACAATTTCATACAACTACACGTCTTTGCATTTAGATCGACAAGCCCATTTAAGTTATTATCCAATACTTCAAACAAAGTGTTTGAACATGGTTCAACTCTCCATGACGTTGACTTCACAACACGTTTCGTTATCTTTTTTTTTCAGTCCATGATGTAACACGATGTTCCAATGTTCCTGTAAATTTAAATAAATAATACTTAGTAAAATATATAATTATGATAAGTTACGAATTTAAAGAAATAATACATGTATGGTTTCTTTGCTTGTAGTACTATTGTTGAATAGAGGCTCGAAAAAACTCTATTAACATAGTAATGGGTAATTTTCGGGAATGACGACTTAGAGCGTTGATTGATTCTGCACTATAAGACGTCATGAAACCATATCTTGCTCCAAGTTGATGTACTCTTGACCATCTTTCAAACTCGACATCTTATAGTGTTTGAGCACATTGAGAAAAATCACGTCTTAAACAATTTATATGCTTATTAAAATCCACTTCCCGAATAAGCTTTTACAGCCTTCCAGTATGTCCATTTGTGATTTTTTATACCAGCAGACCTTGTTTTTAGATTTCTATACAAATGAACACCACAAAGTCCATGAAAAGCATATGAGAAACACCTTCTAACAGCGTTGTCAATTGAGTTTGCTCTATTGGATATGATTGTCAGATTGCTAATAGGACCTATACAATCCCTAAGATGCCCCATAAACTATGTCCATAAATCAGAGGTTCAGATTTGCCAACCCCGTAAGCTATTGGCAGTATCCCATTGTTAGCATCCATGGCTACTGCTAATAAGTTTACTCCAAGGTATCAACCTTTCAAATGTGTTCCATCAACTATAATAACTGGGCGCATGCAAGTAATAAACGAACGAATCTACAAAATAATATACACAGGAAATATAATCATTTAAATATGAAATATATGTAACTAACAAAAATAAGTCAACAAAATTATATTGATTTACTAACCGCGGCACCAATGACAATAACAGAAACTCAAAGCATCCATCTCTATCTGTTTTGATATGAGTTACCGACCCATGATTTTTCAACTTTAAATTGTGACAATAAGCCGGCAGTTGGGCAAACGATGCTTCTGGAGACCCCCTCAACAATTCCAAGGCATAACATTTGGATCTCAAAGCTTGAGAATATGAGATACTAATCTTGAATCGAGCATTCATGCCAGTCATAATTTCATGTCCCCGATATACACTGTCATTCAAAAACATTAACTCAGCCAGAAAACCACCCAACACCTTTTTGTTTGTCTGTCTATGGTGAGGAAAAACTTGAGTTCTTGAACATGTATGTTTATCAATAAAAGTCCTAACTTGAAACATTTCGCAATCTTTTATCCTCTTTGCAATCATACGCCACGTACAGTTTTTGTCAATCATACACTTTGTTTCGAAACGATCTTTGCTTGATTTGTTAACTTTTAGTTGATAGCCATCTTCCACACATTTCGTATACAAAGCTATCTTCAAGTCTTCCTTTGTATCAAAACAATCATCTTTCTTGATACGAATAACTTTTGTGTAACAATGAACTGCTATCTTTACCAACTCTTCTTTCGATATCTGAAATAATTCTGGCATATTCCAGTCATACTCCTGTGGCATTTTCTTTTTTTCTTTTCTTCGGGGACTTCTTCTTTTTCTTTTTCTTCAGGGTTATATGAATTATATAATGGATGTTCAACATGTTCATTCACAGTCGTAACTTCCTCCTCATTATTATCAACATCTTCCTCGGCAGCGACTGTTTCATCATCAAAATTCGGGTATTGACCAATATCAAAATCATTACACGCAGGGTATATTTCTTCTTCTGAAACATCATCAAAACCTGAGTATTGACCAAGATCAAAGTCCAGGTATTGACCAAGATCAAATTTTGAATACTGACTAGTACTCACAATTTTTTTTGTTGGCTCATAATCGTCTAACTGGTCAATACGAAAACCAGAATTTGGTGCTGAAAGTTGATTGAGATTTGGATTAGGAAAAGGTTGTGTGTTTTGAGATTGTGTTTGATATTAGAAATGTGGTGAAACAAAGTTTTCTTGGTGATGAAATTGTGGTAGAACCATTAAATTTTGAGGTTGATAACAACGTTGTACATTGTGAGCACCATAAACTGGGGTTGAAGAACTTAGTTGATTACTACCCGCTACTGACCCAACTTCACTACTTCTAGGTTCAACAACATACAATGTAACATCATCTTATTGCGAAACACTAATGTAAGCAATGAATCGTCAACATCTTCATTGTCGGTTAACAAATAAACTTTACATTTTCTCTGATAAGATAGCTTAAATCCACTTAGAGGCTCTAAATTCAATTTCTTTGCAACACATAACATTAGAGTTTCATAAGTTAACTTTTTTAATGACAGTTTTAGTTGAAGATTCATGGGTAAAGACATATATTGTAAAACACCATGAACATTCTCCAAAACACAAATTTATCTAAACATGATCAACATTAGATGATTTCATTCTACAAATTGTAAATTAATTTACTAAACAAACGAGCTATAAACTACACATCATCATTAACTTAGAGAAGAACATACCTTTATTAAGTTGATAATTTGGGAGAGAAATCATTGAAAAATTATATAGAAATAAAATTATGTAAAAAAAAAATTAGAGATGGGGAATGATGTCGTTGGATATAGGAACGGATGTCGCCGGAGAGAGTGATAGATGGAGATGGAATGAGTTGCGATTTAGGGATTTAGGTTATGAGTCGTTGCTGCTGCGTAGTTATATGCCCAAAACATTTGTGTTGCGAAAATAAAACATGTTGCGAAATTAAAATTCTTGTTGCGAATTCGAAAATCAAGTTGCGAATTTGAAATTCAGTGTTACGAATTTGGCTTCTGTGTTGCGATTTGCATATTCGCGTTGCGATTTACAGATTCGCGTTGCGAATTTGGAAAATCGCAACGTGAATTCGGAAAATCACAATGCGATTTAAATATTTGTGTTGCGAATTTGAAAACTGATTTGCGAAATTGGAGTTAGCGTTGCGAATTTGTTTGTCATTTTCGCAAATTCAAAAAAAGTTAGTTAAAATCGTATATTTTAAGACATTTTCGGTGACTGAAGTTATTTTCTCATTTTTTTCATTTGATTATTTTATGCTTTATACCGTTCTTTTTTGGATATATAAAATTTACACTTATCCAGAAAAAAATATTAGTTGAGCTGATTATCATTCAAACTTAATTTTTTTTTTCAAGACTTGATAAAATTTGAATCCAATTAAATAAAATATATTTGTTTTATCAAATTTTCCAAAATTTAAATCGTAAAAATTCAACTCCTCGAACTTAAAAAACTGAAAAATTTATCAGAATCAATTTGAAAAGCTGAATAACTTTTCTAATTTGATTAACAAACCGATTAAACTAATAGGAGATGGCAAAATTTATAAATAAATACCAAAGAGTACATAAATTACCATATAGAGTTGGCTTTTCTTAACAATTGTAAACAAGATCAAATGATAATGTAATTTACAAAGATCAATCAGAACAAAAATTCTGGGTGCTGTACAGACATCATAAAGTCAAATGCCAATGGCATATGTATGTTAATTCTGTAATACTGGATTCATCATATAGACATAACAAATGTTGTTGCAGTCTATTGCAGTGACTATTGACGACCGAGAGAGTCGATAATGTCACATTACTATAGCCGTTATTTAAATCCTTGATCTTAGCCTTGTGATAGGCTATAACACCCTTTCTGGATACGTGAACATACTGTCCCTTATTCAACTCGGACAAGATATAAGTTAAACTTTCGGACACTGACGGAAAAATAAGTATTAAGGCGTTACCATGGCTCGGAGTTGTTGCCAAGAAAATTCCGGACATAAAACGGTTGGGACCAACCTTCCTCCGTTGTGATGAGATTCAGACGCACAAGCAATTTCTGAACAGCTTCTTCTTCCAGGATGCTAATTGAGTTTGTTGACTGTCTTTGCGAGGAAGAGCTCTGCAATAGTTTATTAAACTTCTTTATCACAGTCTGTAAAAATTCGAATTTTAGACGGATATTTACATCACACTTTGAAACTTACCTTTGCCTCTTGGTACAACTTGAGGTATTTCAGAGATTGATCATATAATCCACAATGGTAGAGGAGAATGCTGTAATCTCTCATTTCCTTCGGATTGTTTTTTAGAAGAATAAGCCGTTCACATGCTGCAACGAGGAGTAAGTACTAATAAAATATAAGTATGATAACCTCAATATCAGATTCCGAATGAATAAAGACAAACAAATAAATTTTGCCTAAAGCAGGTTGGAGCAAAGAAATCTGAAAGGATAGGAGAGGACTAAGAAATGGCTACGCGGAAAATTGAGCTGACAAACTATATTACACAAAACCGGGTGTTTGTTGGATACGGGTATGTGTCGGGCACAAATATGTTCAACCTTATTATATTCTCGTAGATTGGTTGCATCAAGTTTTTTCTGTTCGTATATGCTCCTTTTTCGTATAAATGAATAGCTAAAGGAGGGGCAACATTATACAACCCAACAAAATTCAAGCTAATAGATATGTAACAAACAGAACCATCAGAGAGCAAGTCCCTGATTTTAACAAAAGTTTCAATTACGCTTTTGTTTCCTTCCTAGAGAATGTACTTCTCGGATTTTCGGCTTGACCAGGTTCAGGCTATGCCAGATCGTTCAGTTGTTAGTTTTGAGTTAGGTTTATCAAAATCAGGTTAGCTTTTCCCACCTCTAGACTATCATGTTTTAATGTATATTACTAGGCAGAAGGAAATTAACTCATGCAACGTCTTCTAGATACTTACCAGACAAAGCACGTCTCATATCCCCAAAACGTACGCTGGTCCAAACGCCCCGCTCTAGCCTATGCTGAGCAGCCTTTGCGGATGCAAGCTGATAGGCACTACAAGAAACCGAATTTGAAAATATAACCGAAGATTTCAAAAGTACAGATAAAACAACATTAAATAAATACCTCTCTTGACTGCCATTAAAGCTGTCTACACAGTTGGCTGCATCTGCTGCCCTTAAAAATAAACTATCAGCACGATCGTGTTGAAATGGCCAGAAAGCAACCTTCAAATTACTCAAAATCTGCAATCATGAAAGTATTTGATAAAAAAACCGAAAAACGGAAAACACACACACACACACACACACACACACACACACAGAGAAGATGCAATATAATTCTTGTAAAGAACAATAGAACATAACAAAGGTTAAACCAAACTTACATTACCTGGACTCAGGGTAAGTGTCAGATACAGGTTTAAGTCTGAGATAGTTATACTAAGTTTCTTTTTTCCAAGTTTTTTAATATATTTGGGGAAACATATCCTCATATGTCATTTCCATATCCAAATGTGTTGGATACAAGTGTTGGACACGGATATTGTATGGAACATGAAAAGTCAAAGCAACCTAGCAAAACTTACAACAGTTATGGCATCACATAAATGTAGTTGGAATCAAACAGTTAGCAATCATTTTAGGTGATCAGTTTCTTGTTTTCAACTCATGTTCCACTTGTCCCGGTATGAGAGTAAATTAACAAAAGAGAAATTAACGAAAAACAGAGAAACAGTCATAACTTATTGTAAACATCAAGTGTCAGTTTTTCTTTAACTTGACTTAGATAAGATTTAATGTATAATATGTAAGAAATCAAAGGGGCAAGAGTATAAACATCACCTCTTCCAATAGCATTTGTACAGTCATTATGTGGGGCTGATCAGATTCTTTGCTCTTTTGCTTATCATAGGCTCTCGGAAGACCATCATGATCACGAGGAAAGAAAATCTCTACATCAAAATCCAAAAGGCCCCACATGCGAAACATTTTCAGGATCTCACAGTGTATGAGTGAAAGCATTAAAGCAGAACCTGAACGATGCGTCAAAACCTGCTCAAACCGTAAGGATTAACTAACAAAATCTCCATAAAATGGTATGTCATTCAGAAGTAAATACAAAATGATAAGATAGAAAGACTGTCTTTCATACCGAGTGAAGATAAAGGGCTCGTGGCTCTGCTTGGTTCTTGGCCATAGATCTCCGAAAGCCCTACGAAGAAGTTAATGGATTAACCAGTTAAAAAAACATATGATCACATTAACATTTGAGAAATAAATAACTTTTTTATATGCTCAATAGACTTGAAAATGGCATTAACTATGTTTAGTGGTAAGACATTATGTTATGAGCAAATTAAAAATCTCTCACAAATACCTTTCTGACATACAAATATTTTTCTATGCTCTCCAAAAAATTCTCCCGTGACGACCTGCATGATGAGTTGTAGTGAGAGCAGTAGCCCATGGAAAGATCATCCAATCTTTCAAGAAAAGCATCCACGGGCAAAGGAACGGAAGAATGCGAAATGAGAGAATCATCCTCTGCTGCTATGTAAAGAGCAGTTTTCCCAAGATCAACGCCTCTATTTATACTAATACTTGTTTCCCTCTCGATATTGGATAATTCTTTAATTTGTGAAACGAAACCCTTCCTGGCCTCCTGCTCAAAGATCATTTAGGACTAAAAATTTTAGATACAAACGTTAAACAACAAACTATATCAAACTTGATATATCATTAAAACATATCATTGAGCTTAACCTATCATGTTGTTCATTCTCGTACACGTGTGACTCTATTGAAATGAAAAAGTGGGATACAAAAACATAAATCCCAAACTCTATCCTCCGCAATAATCAAAACTATAACATTCAAATTGAGAGTTTCCAGTTCTAATCAAATTGAGAGACAGCCATAACTTCATCAATTCTTGACAGATGATTAAAAAAACCAAAACAATCACATAAAAGATGAATAAAGTTCGATTAACATTGATTAGAAACAATCAATAGAATTTTAAAAAGAAAGTTCCATGGAAAATTACTCAAATTCTATTAGATTAAACTAATTCGAACATTTCTCCAACTACATTCTGAAAAGCATATAATAGTTCTCTTTAAAGTAGAAAGGATGGAGCACTAGTACTCTAGCGTGAGAGGTATCGATTCCAGAAGATTCAAGAGCATCGTGCAAGGAAAAGTTGAAATCGGTGGAAGCAGCAGCGCGAGGAAAGGATCGACCACGGCGATTACACGGCGAGGATAACGAAGTGGGCAGGGCAGGGATTGAATAGATTTTGGAGAATTTAGGAGGAAAAGGATTGAGAATCGTAGGCGACGTTAGTGAAGAAGATGAACTCATTGCTGCTTCGTTAATGGCGACGATAACCAGGAGTGTCTAAGTGATAAATGATTAAATTTATTTATTTTTACTTAATCAATTGTAGAATCTGCAAAATATCTCACAGACATTTTTATATAGGTTAAACTATACATTAGTAGTTGAATTATAGTGACTGTTTCATTTTGGGCACTGAACTATTAAAAAATTTAATTTTAACGATAATTTTTTTCAATTTGGTATGTTGTCAATGTATTAATCATTAATAGTCGTTTAATATATATATATTGACTTGAAATCAAAATATTTTTTGTTTGTTTTTGTTTAACGTAACATTTTTTTTATCTCACTATCTTCCTTATCAAATTTAAGATTTTAATAATAGTTGAAATTATCATTCCTCAGTGTTTTTTCCTTGAATGAAATTGAAACTAAAGTTAGAGAATCAAAGTCCAATACATTAATACGGAGGACCAATAATATCTCAACACATAATGTCAATTAGCTGAATAATGGGTGACTCTAAAATAACGAGAGATTTATCCGAGAAAAAAATCACATTTGATTATGAAATCGACTTATGCATTAACTTTATACTTGATTAGAAAGCAATCTATCATCCAAATTTTACGGTAAAGATGATCAATGACACGAATCAATGCATGCAGGCTTGTAGGAGAAGCTGATGTGAAAAAATAATGAACACAATTCGTATCATCATCTTCTATCACTATACTAATTTAATTTTTTCTTAGATCCCTTTAAAATTAAAAAAAATTAAAATAAACTATTTTTAGAGTTTTATTTTTAAACTTTTTTCCTGATTTGTAATATTTTTATGGGTTTTAATTTTTAAAAAAAAATTAAACATAATTACATTTAAAAACATAAATTCTGACTATTTATTTTTTGGTAATTTTCTGATTTTTTTTATCATTCTAAGAATTTTCTAATCTCTATTACATATGACAACTTGATAGGGCCTCATGATACTTTTTAACGAAAACGTCAAAGAAACTAATTTGATAGATGAAATATAAGTTAAGGACCAAAATGATAAAAATAAAATAAAATGATCAAAGAATTTCACTAAAGTGTAGGGGACATTTTAGGTATTAAGCATTTATTTGTTGCGTCCACAATATGATCAAAAGCCTTCATGGATAGGCTTGGACACCACCAACATATGTTGCATTAACCGATGCAGATCCCTCGGTAGCAAACTCATCCCACGAATCGGTTGATAGTACGACGAAATCAGCCAATTTTCCGGTCAATAGAGATCCTATTTTGTTCTCAAGAAAGCATGCCCGAGCAGCTGAAATCGTGTGCCTGTTATGATGAAACCAGGAAAACATCAGATAAAAGCATTGGAGTGATGACCGAGGGACTTCATTTTCTCTAAAGCACCCATGTCTGACACCAGCGTCGGTGTCCAGTGCATTTCGGACATGGATATGGAGATATGATCCTCAAATATAGGAAAAACTTGAGCATACTTTTGTCTATCATATATCCATATATATCCGACACCAATTCCAGGTATAGAAATTTAAAGCCAGTGCAGACAAAAGTAAATCATGATAAAGTAAGCATGCTTCGATGAAGAACAGATGCAAAATCCAAAAAGAAACATAGGAATGCCAATCAAGAACAATGATTTTAAGTTTTTAACAGTTCGATTTGAAAGTTCGAATGATTTTTTTTTATCAAGGAATGTGTCCATTTCGACGTTGATAAGAATTTGGTTACTTTCTAGAAATTATGGTAAAGCAGCGCGCAGCAAGTATTTATATTGAGAACAAATAAGTACACGTCGAAGACTCGGAGAAAATGTAGTTCTAATGTTGCTTACCCAATTAATGCGTCGTTCAGCGACAGGCACTCGGACGGAATCCAAGCATTTTCCCAGCCAGGAGGAATTCTTTTCATTGCTGTTCTTATCGCACGCAAAGGATAAGCACTTGTAACCTGGAGTAACAACAATAAATGAGGTCCTGAGAAGACGTAGAAACCTATGTTACCCAGAGTTGGGATGAGTGTCGATATATGTGTCCGACATGGGTCTGCTTAATTGTTTTGAGGGTTTTCCATATATTTAGTGAATCTAGTCCGCTATACACATGTATGAATATGTTTCAGACATAGATGTTAAACACAAACTTCACGGAAATGAAGAGTCCAAGTAACATAGGTAGAAACGAGAAACAAATATTAACCGGAAGATGATGCTCACAGGCCAGTCAGAACCGAGAGGCAACAATGCATTGCTTGATAGAAGTGACCGGAAAAGATAAGACCCCTTTTGAGCCCTATCCACCCCAAGCTTTCTGATCGCGGCATCAGCATCATCGAGCAAGTGATCAGGCTGTTGGCAATAATAACATCCAAGTATCATCAAACTGAAATCATTTCCAGTAGAATTAGATAAGAGTATCTAAGTATTTAAGATCACCCTCACATGGATGCAACAATAATTTCAAGTTTTTACTAAACGATAGAACAGAATGCAAAAGAGAAGATGGAATTCCGAATTCATGGTTCAAACATGAATTCACCCCTGGAGTTAAAAATACGAAAAAATATGCATTCACATTTTATTAGCAGTGTCTTAGTATGAATCATGAAAATATAACAGAGCGCCGAAAAGAATTAAAACCTGTACTGAAGCAACAATCCCTTGTTGGCCAAATCGAGCCGCTGTGCCCGGGGCTAAATGCTGGGCATGCTCAATCTGAAATCATAATCAAAAAGGAGAAAACCCGGTCAAGCTGAAATTGTGAGCATGGAACATGCTTGTACAAGGAAGAAATTCCGAGATTTTGACCATTACCCTAAATCTCCGATCTCTTTTTCCATTTTTGGAGATAACAGATTCATACATATCAAGGACCAAGTCATTTGCTCTATCACCTATAGCATGGATAGCAACCTGAAATAAATTAAACACGAAGTAAGCTTCTATAACAGATAAAGAGTTTCGATTAAGAAAGAATGCTATTAGTCATTGGTAACCTGAAGCCCAGACATGTCGGAAGCCATTGTCATGTTCAAAAGACTTTCGGATTCCACAACTTGTAAACCAAAATTGTGAGGGTCATCAAAATATGGCTACAATAAAAGAAATAACATAAAAGCATTAGGTATTACCATCACCACCAAATACATTTCGTGCTAGACAAATACACACAAGTTGTATGGTTCTCACCTCATGGAAGAGAGCACTATTCGAACCGAGAGAGCCATCAGCAAAAGCTTTAACTCCACCAAAGTAAATCCAATCACTCAAAGCATGGCCTGCCCTATGAATTACACTCTGGTATGAAAAAGAAACATTATAAATAAACCGAAAAGGAGAAAGAAGAAAATCTGAGCATGAAGTAAAACAGAACACCAAGACATGAAATGGAGGACAAAAATAAGGCAAGCAAAAATATGTATATGTATACGTAACATAGAAGTCATTCAACACAATTAGAAATGAAAGTAAAATATCTGTGTTACATGTTGAAGAGAGAAACAGATAAGAGGTCATACATATAACCTAGACCAGGTCTCCATTGGAAAAAATAAGCACACTCTTATTTTCATCTTCCCTGAAGAATCAGCCCATTGATACACATCTGTACAAACGAAGATTCCCATGTATCAGAAGTTTTTTTTTATCTCAGATATCCATGTCTGGATAAGTCCTAGGTATGGGTGTCAAACATGGGTACTTCAAGCAAAACGAAGAGTCAGAGCAACATAGAATATAATTAATAGGTTCATTTATTTGATATCTTCATTGACCCAGAAAACTATTTTAAGTGAAACCTGAAAAGTCCTGCCACGAATGCTCAACTGGTGCTCCAGGAAAATATCTCCCAAAATCAACAACTGCTGTGACACCCCTCATTAAGGCAAAACTGCTAGCTCTAAGCATCGCTTCCCTCCTTTCATCAACAGAGACTTCCGGAATCCAGGAAAGAATAAGTTCCGTTGCAGCATCAACCAGCAGACCAGTAGGTTCTGCGTAGTCATGAAGAAAATTTAACATAAGCAATAAGTTTATAAATTATTAGCTTAGTTACACATGTTACTTAGATATGCGTATGTTCATTTTTTTTCTCCAAGTTTTTTAGCGTATTTGGAGGATCTATAACCATATCCATGTCTAGATATGCACCAAACATGAGAGTCAGACAAAGATATTTCAAGAAAAATTGAGTCAGAATATGTAGGTTACATAAAAAAAGAACCTAGGAAATTCATAGCTGGAAATTGCACACACTATCAAACAACAAGCACATATGGGGCACCTGTAAGCGTAATATTCCCTGAAATTGTACAACATACTAGGATTTATTTTACTAAAAGTATGCATGCAAAAACAGTAGATTTCTTTGAAACAGTGTTTATCTAAATTTCATTCATACATGAAGAAGCAGAACGAAATTTGTTGAGGGAAAGAGCCAAACCTTATTTTCAATATCAGATATAAGAAATGGGCATTAAACCTATATGAGTGCCGGATAAGGGTATATGTCAGACACAGGTATGTTTAATTTTTGTTGAAATTTTTCCATGTATTTTAGAGGGTCCTTAGAGGGTAATATTCCTATACCAATATCTTGCTATACGTCGGACACATTTATTTAGAGAAAAATGAAGAGTAAGAGCAATATAGATTTAGACTATATTTTAAATTTTTATTTAGCTATCAAGAGGGAAGCGGTTGTTTGTTCCACCAAGCAATATCAACCCTAAAACCAGAAGAAACTAAATAGACTAATACGCATACCTCCGTTAGTAGCTCTCATTATTGTGCCACCATTCGGATCTTTTGATAAATTAGTGACTCCAGCCAACTTTAGTGCCGCCGAGTTAGCCAAGCCCATATGACCATCCATCCTTGTTAGCCAAACCTGCAAAATAAGATATCATTACCATGCTCGATATATAAAGTGCCTGCATGTCAACATGAATAGATATTCTCAATCAAACTCCAGCTTCTTACAGGATTATCAGCTGTGACCTCATCTATCCAAGATGCCACTGGCAGTTCCCCTCCCCAAAGATCATTGTTCCATCCACCACCCAGAATCCACGAACCCCTTTTGGCATCTACAATTATTCACAAGAACAAGGCAAGTGAGAAAGTAATACGAGATTGACAAAAGCATGTAAGAAGCAAAAACACGGAAGTAACTTTATTCAATTATATAATTACACCGGTATGGTCAGATTTTTATAAGTTTTTCCATATAAATTGGGGGATCTTTGGCAGGGGAGAAGACATATTTTTTTTTAAGTTGGGGGGGGGGGACTTCAGTTATATAAGTTTTTATGGTAGTCAAAATTTAATGTTACCATTGTATTGGCTTCAAACTTTACAATTTTTAGAACTAAATCATAATTTAATCATTTTAAGGGGGACTAAAATGTAATTTTACCATTACTAACTTCTAAGTTTATAACTTGTAAAGGGACTTTGTGCATAATTTTGCCAATTTAGGAGGGACCTTGTCCCCGCCAGCCCCCCTAGATTCACATCTGATCTTTGGAGGTCATAGCCCTATTTGGTTATGGATAGCAATGAACTAATAGGGACAACACCTAATCCTATGCACCTATAAACTAAGTAAATCATAAACATAATAACTTTTCAGAAATTTGGTTAAGTACATACTTTTGATATTAATGCAGATTAAATGGAACAAAAAACAAATATTTTTCAGTTACCCAGAAACAATAAAGAGGATGAAACATCAAAAAACATAAATTAAAGAGAAAGAAGATACTTAGTGCTGCTTCTTTCACTCTTCTCACGACTTCTTCTTTCTGATTTACACCTTCGAGCTGTACACGTGCCATCTGTCCTACACAAGAAAATCTCAATTTTGCATAATCATGTATCAACTACAACCACAGGAAACAAAAGCAGATACACTAGGACGTTAAAAGCAAAAAAACAACCCCTAAAAAAATCTAGGCATGTTTAGGGAATCCATCCAGAGGATTGATATGTTTGACAATTAAAGGGACATCGTATGAGATCCCTTTTCTTTTATCTATGGTTAATGTCTGAAAAAGATGGGCATTCATAAAGAAACTTAAAGGGGAATGCTATGTAAGAATACTGAACTCTTAGTCTGCCATAGTTTTAACACCAACATGCTAATGACGATGACACCTATGATGTCATGTTGCCATGCCCTACCATGTATGAGGATTGAGCAAAGTTTCTCTTCAGGACATTTGTTCTATCTAGCAGCAACTGGGTACAAAAAAGTGATGCACGGGCTTGCATGCTGGCTATAGGAATAAGGAATTCACCCACAATCATTTGATACATAAAATAAACTCGTTAAGAAACACTATAACAGTGAGCTTTTCTAAGCAAAAATTCTAATAGAAGAGCACAATAGGAGAACATAGAGATGATGAAAAAGATATGAAAAGCCATAAAAAGCTCTAGAATACCCACAAACATCACAAGATAGAAAAAATTCACTGAGACAGAAAACCAACATAAAGGGCTTCTCAAGAACCAAAATTTAAAATTTAAACTCCAAATTAAAGTGTTGCCATCAATTGAGAATCCCCTACTTTGCCTCCTCAAAAACTCCAGTCCATGGTATAATCCTCCAAGTCACAAAACTTCTAATCGCATCCTTAATCTACAATAAAGGGAAAAAGTTCACTATATTTTCCACATGGTTTTGTGTCAAATGAGTAATTGCATCCTAATTACTCGGTTGATTCTATAATTATTCATTGCATGTTCAGGCATGTCTAGGAGTGCGTTGACTACTTTTCCTGCCCGGTTTTTTTTCGACGGTCCTCACATATGTCGTGTCTGAGCAGCGCCCGTGTTGAGCACATGGCCAAGCCTTGGACACTCCCCCGTACCAAGTGTCCGTGGTTCATTTACAAGTACAACCCAGATTTAACAAAAACAGACAAGAAAAATCTCTACTGTGCACAACATCAGCTCGGTGAAGGTGAAGACTTTTGAAAAATAAATGGCACGAAGAAAAGAAAATCAGTAGGTGAAATTTTAAAACCTGAAGCCCTGCAGAAATCAAGTGCACGTGAGAATCAATAAATCCGGGCACCACGATCTTTCCTTCAAGATTCAGCTCTGTAGTACCGTATCCTGACAAATCCTGCACTCAAAGCTTAATATATGAAATAAAATAAAACTCCATTAATAGAATTCAAGACACTATAGTGGCAAAGAATAACACTATGAATTCACATTTTGTTAAAGAAGAAAGCATAATCGCAGTAGCCAAGAAAAAACCACATCCAAAATACAAATACAAAAATGGGGTTTAAATGGGAAAAAGGAAAAAGAAAGATAAACAACCTGAAGAGAGGAATAGTTGCCAACACGAAGGATTATACCGTCACGAATGGCCATGGAATCAGCGAAAGGAAAAGAAGGGGCACTGGTGAAAATGACCCCATTTTTAACTATCAAATCAGCACCTAGTTTAGTCGATGGAATCAGTGAAGCTCTCCATTTCAACCAATCTGCGGGGAAAAAAAGAAGAAAAAAAGGTTAAGCAGTAGGACATTAAGGAGTACCCAAGTTGATGAATTGTAAAAAGAACGTGGAAATGAGAAGAATCCGAAAAAAGAAGGGGAAAAGGTTGGGGTTTTAGTTACAATTGGAGTTTAGCAGAGGGAAGAAGACGATGGAAAGGAAAATGGCAATCGAAGCTGAAATGACAATGGAAAGATTCATGTTTCTTCTTCTTTGTTTTTCACCTCTTTCTGCTCAGTTTAGTGTTATCATTTAAGTTTTGGCGTGCAGGTGCCATCAGCGGTGAGCAAACACTACGACTTTTTTAACTTTATTTGATGTTAAAAAATTCAACTTGATTTGATTTAGTTGGTATTTTCATAAATTCAACTAGAATGGAAAATCTTAAATTAGAATTGAATTATAAAATAAATTTTAAATAATTTAAAATCTTCAATAGTTAATAAATTGATAGTTCGAATCGAATATATTAACTCTATATAATATATTCATATACTATAATTATAAAACCATATGGATTGAAATCAAACAGTATAATTACATTATAAATATTTATGATTAAATTTTAACAGAAATTCTAACAACTTAATTCTACTCAATTTTTTAAATAAAATTAAGTTATAAAATAAGACTGGTAAACTTAATAATTTGAAATTTAAATTTTAACCATTTAATTTATAACAAGTGAATATGAACAAAACGATCTCAATAATTAAAGAGACTATTATTATCTCTTGAGGTTTTGAGTTTGAACATCGTATATACAAAAAATCAAATAATTAAAAATCTTTAAACGGATACAACCTTATATTCACATCAGATTAATAAAAAAAACTATTATGTATAACAATGCATCTTGACACGTTTGTTAATTGTTGCTTGCATGGACAGTGGACAACTATCAGACTATCAATTTTTCATTTAAAGTATAAAATATACTTTTATTAATAATTCTTAATTTAAAAGTAAATCATATTCATGAAATAATATTGCTTTCTATTTGTGTTTTGTTTCACTTTTATTTTTCCAAAATAAAAAGAATAATCCCTTAATAACGCTACTAATGTTATGATTTCATTTTACAAACAATACCACCCATTACGCATAGTTTAGTAAGAAAGTTTGTGCTAGTTAGTTTCGAATTTCGTAAATGGAGGAAATAAACTCGGCCCAACCCGACTCTAAAATAATCTCGACCTTATACCAAGAGGTCTAAGACCAATAAAGAAAATCCTTAAAGAATTATATATCAATGATCATGTCTGGATATGTCGAATAAAAGTATAGGACACGAATACTTCGAGAAATCGAATAGTCTAATCGACATAAGTTAACCACTATAACTAGAATACATTAACTGGTCATGTTTGGGGTTAAAAAAGGGAAGTTCATACAAGGATCTATGGAAGTTTAGTACCTTTTTTTAGGGGAATAAACACACTTAACATCTGCTTTTATATGTACAAGTCAAAAGATTAATGTACCAGGAAAGAGCAAAATGTCTACCTAAACCCTTTTCTGAATGATGTTAACACTCGGTCAGACAGATGCGTACTGCCTAATCTCCCCCCTCTGTATCCTCCCGAGCAGCGCTTTGCTCACCGTTCCCTTGAGAATTCTCTGGAGCAACGCTTTGCTCATGGTTCCAGTGTTGCTCACGGTTCCCTTGAGAATTCTCCGGAGCAACACTTCGCTCACGGTTCACTTGAGAATTCTTCGGACCAATGCTTCGCTCACGGTTCCCTTGAGAATTCTCCGGAGCAACACTTCGCTCACGATTCCCTCCAAAACGAGATTTTCGGAAATATTTTGGATTAAAAGCTTCTGCCAAATCAGGATATTTCACCTTGATCATGTTTTCCAGGCATTTGAGATACGAGAAATCTTGCTTATGACCGTCGGTTGTGACAACAAAGAAGCACCTGGTATCTGTGAAATTGCTGTGTTTGTTTACCTGTTCCATATCAAGTGAAATACACAAATAGTTGATTAATAATTCAAGAAAACCATCATAGTAAACGAATATCACAAATATACCAAAATCAGTATAACATTGTAAACCAACATATTTAAGAGCAACAAATATATTACAAAAAAGAAAACCATCATTCATAGTAACCTATTCCAAAATCAAGCATCAAGAGAAAATTCTCTATTAAGTCTCGGAGTTTCCGTGTTCTTATATTCAAGTTAGGCCTCTCCACCTATTAATAATTGGTTTCAGGTTGATGGCATGGACGATTTACTTGACCATATAGCATAGGATCTAGATGTCACTGAAGTGTATCAAATACCAGCAAGCGTTAATTCATGCACACATAATGCACAGTCCAAAAGAAAAGGCATATCATGGGAGCATTAGTGCTTTAGGTGAATAAAGGACAAGAAAACGTCACCATAAGCTAAAGATGCCTTCATCGGATATGACCAGAGTACTTCAGAAGGCCTGAGAATTCAGTGCCATCACTAAACAAAGAAGTTAAGCTTCAAATAGATGAAATCTCGGTGTTCACACCTTGGACAACTATTCCTCATCATTAGTGAATTAGAAACATTGGCATGAGAGTTAACATGAAAAACATGAAAAGAAATACAAGCTTGTACTAGGGGTCAATAGTGAGTGTCTCGTGAGTTGAAGCATAAAGCATAGAATGTGTTTAAATGGATGCCATTGTCCACTTTAATAGATCAAAAGCTCACAAATCACAAATTTTGAGGGAAATGGCTTAAAACTCTTCCATGTATAACAAACGATAGGAACATAATTTAAACAAAAGCAAACTAGGGAAAAAGTTGATAACCAAGCATACCATAACATAGTCAACACCAGAACCCATTTTTACAGCTCTGTCTGGATGGTGAGCGAAAACATTATCAAGAACAAACGACTGATCCTCAGCGGACAGTGGATCCCCATCATTGTACCTTCACACATGAATTTTCTATTAAGAAAACACCTGGGATAAGATGAAAACAAGCAGAGAGGAGCAGAAACCATTGGCTCCACAGCCAGGAGATGGGTAAGTAGAAAAAAGATCAAGTACAATAATTAGACACCGAGGATAAATGTAGGCTAAGTCATTTGGAGTGTCTGCTTTTTAACACTTTATCTAATAAAACTTGAGCAAATACTATTGCTTAAAAGAATCATAAAAATTCCGACATGAACTATGGTAGAAAAGAATGTTAATGCAAATCTCTTATATATTCAAAGCTGAATAGTGAATAGAGTATTTAATTAACCAGATTTTCCAGAATCATGATCATGTCAACTAGAAGGGTGCAATTATTAATACAAATAAATTGTTTCCTGATTGTTAGATGATTAGAGACCGAAGATCATACAAATTGAATATCAAATGTAAGGGTATCTATTATCTAATTTCCCAAAATTTCCTCAGCCATGCATATCCATGTTAACTAACATAAAGAAATTCCATTCCACTTTGTGATGCAACTAAAAACCTATATTGTCAAAAAATTTCAAGAGAGAAGTCGGAGAAAGTTTACCCAGTCTGGTGCATTATTTTTCTG
Organism: Hibiscus syriacus; assembly: GCF_006381635.1. NCBI lineage: Eukaryota > Viridiplantae > Streptophyta > Magnoliopsida > Malvales > Malvaceae > Hibiscus > Hibiscus syriacus. The sequence goes on along the minus strand of NW_024062618.1, from coordinate 64,342 downwards.
ACTGACTGCATGAGTGGCTCAACAGCCGAGAGAATATCTTGCTCCTCGGAAGTAAACATGTCTAGTCTTTGCCTTGTAGCAGTATACATTGCAGCCATACCGGAATCATCATTCATTGGTCGAGCTGACTTCACTGGACGGTTCTTACTAGCATCTGAAGCCCAACGACGTGAGCCCCTAGTCTGTCCCCACTGATGCTGCTTTTCACTTTCAGTGTTATCCTCATCATTTGGCATGTCCCAGCCACTAGAACTTGCAGGCTGGTTTAAGTCATTAAGGGTGTCCCAACCTTGCAAACTTTCTTGTGACTTTTGTTGATCCCAAGAACTCATCGCTGTAGGTGACTTTTGTTGGTCCCATGAACTATTCACCGTAGGTGACTTTTGCTGGTTCCAAGAACTATTTGTCACAGGTGACTTCTGTTGGTCCCAAGAACTATTAGTTGCAGGTGACTTTTGTTGGTCCCAAGAACTATTCGTCGCAGGTGACTTCTGTTGGTCCCAATAACTATTAGTTGCAGGTGACTTTTGATGGTCCCAGGAACTATTCATTGTATACGACTTTTGTTGGTCTGAAGAATTATTCTTATTCCAGCCTTTTGTAGGTGACTCATCCCTATTCCAGCCTGCAGCAGCTGAAGAAACCCAACCAGACGTGGACTGAACTGCCTTTTCCGGAGTAGTTTTTTCATCCCAGCCAGATGTCAATTGAACTACCTTTACTTCTGTTGCTTTGTTATTCCAACCAGATGTTGACTGCCCTGGCTTTACTTGACTTGTTTTATTATCCCATCCGCTTTTTTCTCTCCCTTGGTTTGGCTGGTTATCATTTCCTGTGATCTTCTTCCCCCAAGAAGAAACAGTATCCCAGCCACTAGATTTGGGAGAATCGTCCAAGGTTTTCATATGGATGGAATCTTTTGTCCCCCAACCAGACCATTGTGGTGCATCACTAGATTCAAGTTTTTCAGATTCTTTTCCCATCGTTCCCCAGCTAGAGCCAGAATCCCAACCATTAGACTTGAAGGTCTTCTCTTCCACAGGAAGGGCATCTTGTATATCAAACTTTTTCCTTCCCCAACCAGACAATTCAGTTTGCTCTTTCACAGAAGTTCCATCCATTTTTGTGGAGCCACCTTGTGATTTAGATTTGCTCGTGCCCCAGTCAGACCACTCATTTTGCTTCTTCGAGCTGGATGCAGCTGCTGCAAAATTGTCACCGTCCTCTGCATTTTTATTCAATGCAGACGAAGCATCCCAACCAACATCCACTTTTGGAGGAACAACATCTTGCGATTTAGATTTGCTCGCCCCCCAACCAGACCACTCGTTTTGCTTCTTCGGACTGGTCGCAGCTGCTGCAAATTTGTCACCATTTTCAGCATTTTTGTTCCACGCAGAAGCATCCCAACCAACATCTGGCACCTTGTCTGAAGACGCAACTTTGTCCCAACTTGAACTAGCTGGCTGGCCATCAAAAGTATTCTCAAAATCAGCTGCGTCCTCAAACACCGGCTTATCTAAACCAGCTGTATGGTCTGGAGACAGACACCACTCGTCCACTTCATCTATGTCCATTAGATCATCAACTTCTTCTCCTAGGCAATCAGTATTAGAATGGCTTCCACCAGAACCACTAACCATGTGCAGAAAGTTGTAGACATCCATCCCACTAATTTGATCAGATCCAAACTGATAAATAAAAGCAATAATGAGAAAATGCTATACTAGAAATCGATGAAAGCCAATAGGACTTTTGTTGTTTGGACTCGATTGCAAGCGTCGGTTGCAGGTAGGCATCTAAGTGGATGACATGCTAACTACATGAAATAGAACACATGTGAATACAGGTATAAAGGGTCCAAAAGGAGGAAAAAGTTATGGGGATTCTTTAACCAAAATAAAATATTAAAATCCTTTTTTTTCAAGTAAAAATATTAAAATACTAATAAATGAACCAAAATGGGACAAATGAAAAGGACAAAGATGTTGGCAACCCAAGATGGAGGAAAAGAGAGGAACCAAAAAAACAAAGATGACATTAGATTATCAACCTTCTTATCTTATAACCATAACTGAGTATAAATTGTCAGCTTATTATTTGGCATGAAGATCTATAGCAACTGAAACCTAAAAGGGTATGGAACTGAAGCTAATTCAAGTTAGGGCAACAAGTTAGCGTAATTTGGTGGATTCAGACATCTCCAGCTGGTCCTACACAGATCCCATCCCACACCCATATTCCTTTTGACACTGAAATTCCATCAAAAATACCAAGTCCAAGCAACAATAGAGGATAAGAATGGGGAATATCATTAAAAAGAATTAACTTCAAATATGACATACCTCCTGATTCCACAGGAGGTCAAACCGTGAACCTGTTCCAACAGCCACACGTTTACCCCAAGAACAGGATGCAACTATGCTAGACAAGGAATCATCATGGCACTTCTCTGCAGCTCTTTCAAAGCACTTTCTTGGTGTCTGTGCAACCATAAAGAATTGATTAATTCAAAAGGAACAACGGTTTATCCAAGAAGGGAAATTCTGGTACTTCTCAACTTAGAAAGGATAACAAAATACTTACAAACAGCGTTGCCTCGGTAAATGGAACTTGAATATTCAACGAGCGAACTAGTGCTTTGTAACCACCAGAGTTGAAGCCAATCAAGTTTCCACAACATGTCATGCTGTTAGCTAAGAGCATGAGGTGTTCCCTTAGAACACCTCTCGTCACCATTGACACAGAAGTGGAGAGACGCTGTAAATTTGTCACAAAAAAGTGAGCACTTTCAGTGACACAAAGGTCTATAGACTGAAAAAATGAAGCTTTAAGATCATTTGTTATGATAGTAGTAAATACGTGCCACTATATTCATCCATTAACGGTAAGCAAAAGTTATGTTATAGTAGATGCCACATGCAAAAAATGCAAGACAAATATGAAAAGTATGCACATCTAAACAACCATCAAAACCCAGCTCTACACTTAATGTTTGGTTGAAACAAACCTGCACTGCTTGTTCAAACGCACAAGAAATTCCAAGCAGTTGTTCAACTTGCTTTATAGCATAAGGTATAGACCTCTGGGTGTCAATTATGTTTAGCACTGGAAGACAACAGTCAATGACAGTCCTCCAGGCATCACCGTTCTGCTTCACAGCAGATTTCTCCAAAACAACTTCCAAGGCCAATTCACCCTTCTGAGTCTTGCTTGGAATTCTTATCCAAGTTGTCGTATCCGGGTTAACCCAGATAATATTTGCTGAACAGATACGGGGGTCACCTGTCCATTAAAGATATTGAAACAGTAAATATCAAATTGCAAACACTGCCAAAAGCAACTGTCATAACCAGTTTCTAAGATTACAAGTAAAATATAATCGAGAGAGAAAGTATTCAAGACCAACTATTATAAGATTTGGAAAATTTAACAACTTGAGAACTGTACAAAAGTTGAAAATAATTATTCAAATAACAATAATTTTGTGGATATCTAAATGAGTTTTGTGGCCAACCCTTTCTTGAACCTCATCACTGCTTCCATGTGCATTAAACTCACAAAAATTAAAATAATAAAAAAATATGACTAGAAATAGGAGGAGATTATATCTGCAGCCCTTAACAACCTTAACTTGCTAACATAATTACATAATAAAAAAATTGAAAGAGAAAGCTAATGGATCATCACAGCTCCCTTGAAGTATACTAAAACCAAAATGTAGAATTCAAAACATAATGTTTCACCAAAAGAGAAGCCATATACCAAAAATCACAAAGAATAGGGCAATACCCTTGATCACTGCTTGTAGAAGAACAGGGTAGATGATATCAGCCATGATTTGTATAGCACTATCAAGATTATCATCGCTTGTATTTCGGAAAGAGAACATCAAGCATGGCATGTCAAGTCCTTTGTCCGCACAAGATTGCTGGATGGAACAACATTCACTGCCAAAAAAGTTTTAAAGAGAGGAGAAATGAAACATGTTACGACTGAGAAGTGTGGTGGATCAAGATATAATAGAGATTCTAGATGATAAGAAATGCAAACAAAGAGGAAGCCATGATGAACAGACATCAGATAAAATTAAATAGATAAAAATTGAAAATGCATTCTAAACGCAAACATCAAACTGCCTCCCAAATCTTTTCAGGTGGCAACTTGGTCCTTCCAAAGAAAAGACCAACATCAACAATGATTCTTATCAGGCAAAACTTTTACCAATACCACATCACATTCCAACCAAATAAATAACATAACACAGACAGATCACACAACATAAGGGTTCTAGTGCAAATGACCAACAGTCCAAGAAAATCAAACTCTACTAACTCTTGATTGGCTAACAGCCAGATAAAGCATGAGGTTTCATTTATGTTTTTGCTAAAAGGGAGAGCACAACAGCTAAAACCTAGGATTTCTAGCAATGTCTCACGTCCACCATTAACAATTGAGTTAAAGCCCAAGTGTTAAGAGGTTTTCAATTCACAGCATAATGAAACGCATAAGCAATTTTAAGACCCTAAAGGACAGAGAAAGTGCACCGGCGGTAAAATTGGAATATTTTCTCGAAACACTTTAACTAATAGGTTATTGTCAATAATTGGTACTTAGTCCGATTTTGACATGAGATCGGTTACTCAGAAAGATTTGGATTGTTGACAGTTGGCACTTAGTCCTTTTGGCATGAGGTCAGTAACGTAGAAGAACTTTGCATCTATTTTACATACACGTGATCATTGATGAGATGATAAGAACTTTGCATCTATTTTAGCATTCTAACAGTAACACCTAACGGAGAGTAGAATAAAGAGAACACATTTAGCCTGCCATAACAAGTTCCATTGAAGAAAACTAACCTGACAAACAAATCTGTCCTCCTAAAAAAATCAGCAGTCTTTTTCTTCTTGCGAAATGTGTTAAAAGTTTCTTGGCACTTCATATGAACCTCTTGCATACTAATACTTAACTCCTTCAAGAGAGCCTGTTTTATCACCACTTCTAAAATGAGATATCTTAAAAGAAGCAACACAGACACAATTTAAATTCTTAAATATATCCTAAAAGATACAATAATTTTAGGCCAAATATAGTAACCTTATTGAGGAGGATATGCCCAACAAGGCCTGCTTCTATGTCTGCTACAGTTTGCTGCTGCTTGTATCTGTGTGAAATGGGCTAAGGTTAGGACTTACTGCATTAGTTAAGCAAAACAGTAACCCTATATATATATATATATATTCTCCTTTTAACAAACAATATATTGGGGTAAAAAGGAAAATGAAACCCCAGAAACTGAGTGATTATGAGATTAAACATACTCAACGATGAACTCTACAGCAATATCTTTGAGTTTGACTCTTCTCAAATGATTCTTAACGAGATATGCTGCATTTTCTTGGCAATACTTTCTCCCACAATCACAATCATTCAAATACAGAATTACACGGCGGTCAATCGGGTCATTTTTGAAACTGACTTTGCACAGCAATATTTCCTGAAAATCAGAAAAATCACAAGTAATGGTAAGTTACATACAAAACAGACATGCTTAAGCACCACATAATCATTTCATCCTACACAAGACATAATGAACTAACAAAGAATACCTTCATCAGTTCCCAAGAAGAATTGCTACTAGGAGATGAATCGAGGACTGCTTTATATGCTGGATTCGACATCGCAGTAGCAGCTAAGACACCCACAGGCTCACCAGCAGGGAATTGAGGTCTAGTTCTAGCACTTAGTCCATATTGAAATTGTATTATTGAATTGCTACTGACATTTCTAACTGTGCCATCATAACAAATAACAACATCACGAAGGATGGCCATCAAATTCTTAAACAAGGTCCCTGGTTCAGTCAACCCTCTGGTGGAGCGAACCATTACTTCTCTAGTAGATATCGAATGAACCATGCCCTCATACGGATCAAGCCCACGGAAAAAGCAACTTTTAATCAGTCCAAACTCAGCAGAAGGATAATCGACTGCATCTGAAGGATATATGAATTGGAATTGGTATGCCACATCTTCAACCAAAGTCTTTGAGTAGAATTTTCCTTTATCTGAAAGTTGCATTCCCAAGAATCCAATCTGCTGAACAACCTTATTGACAGCAGAATCACTCTTAGAATCAATTAAATTACCCAAGGCTGATTTTAGTATGAAATCAGCTATTGGTGCTTTAGCTATTTTGATGTGGTTCTCAATTTGCAACTTGACCAATTCATTATATGTTGACCTTAACTGATAAAGCAAAGGAGAAATGGCCTGGATATCCTTCTGAATGTTTTCTATAACTTCCCTGGAGACAGAAAAATCTTCAAGACTAACAGTGAAGCCTTCCACAAAGATATTCTCCGTCAATAAAGGCTGTAAAGAATCAAAGAAGTTAAGAGCCTCCTTTGGACCCTTCTCATAGAAAATAGATGCAACGACCTCATTGATGACAGACTGCATTAAGTCCTTACTGAAATCAACTTTCAATATATCGCTTTTTCCAATTAAGTATCTATCATTGGAGCAATCTAGGCAGGCAGGAAAAGCAGTCTGTAGAATCTGAAAAGCTGTCCAACAGGGACCAACGTGATTACCCTTCAAAAAAGCAGGTTGTGGCAAAGCTGAAGAGAGAAACATGGACAATTGTTGAGCATCTGCTTTTCTAAACAAAGATGTCTGAAGCATAACTCTCAGTGACAACAATGAATCAGTAGCCAACTGCAAATTTAGGTTGCCACTATGAGAGCTAAGCAACTGCTTCTCCACCGAAAAGAGCTCATAAACTTCTGCTTTTGCTGATAAAGACTGCGGGTAGAACAAGTGAATACAATCTCCATCAAAATCAGCACTTAGTGGCCCACAAATTAGGGGATTTATCTTCACTGTATGATCATCATGGATATATACTGAAAGTGCCTGCAATGAATGCTTGTGTGTGGTTGGTGGCCTATTTATGAAAACAATGTCCCCATCCATAATCCGACGATGTACCACCTGACCAGGTCTCAAAAAGGTATGCCCCTTTGAACCCTCCCTCAGTGAATATGTAGAGGAGCCATCTTTGTAGGTCAAACACAAGTTGTTATCTACCAGATTTTGCAAATATCTCATGTTGTGTATGTTGACCCTCTCCTCATAAGTAATTCTCTGAGCAATTTCGGATGGAATACCAATTTCGTTCACTTTTTTGTATACATCCCCAGTAATCACACTACGTGAAGAGAATCCTGAACCCTTTCTGATGAATAAAGTCCTCATCTTCTCAAGCCATGCTTTTGTTGAAGAATCACTGGCATCTTTGTTAACCCCATATCGCGCATCTATGTTGCGCGATGCCTTAACAGTACCCCTAACTTGAAGATATTGCTCAACTGCTGATTGCAAATCATTAGCTTCTACTTCGTGAGATTCAAAATTTGGGGTACCAGACCTCGAGCTTTTTATTATCTCAACTTGTTTCAGAACCTTTCTCAGCACTGATGTAGAAAGATCCTAGCAAAAAAAAAAAGGAAATGATGTTCAACCATGGAAAAGATAACACTAACATCATCCAACATAAAACATCAAGATAAGCAACCTCTTTGGTTCATAATACACTTACCGACGACATAACACTCACACCATCCGAAATGTCTGGGATAGATAAACAATTTGGAGGAACTGGCAAATACTGCAAGATATATCCCTCTTGTGGGAAGAACCCTTTCCCAGAAAGCTTTCGTCTTGTCTGTGCAGGAATTCTCTTGAGTATTTCCATAACCTATTAGCATTTTCAAATAAATAGAACTTAACCCTGAAACCATTGATATTTCACTAAAGACCCAATATCAAAAAGCTATTCACAAGACAGACTATAAAACAGTTCAGGAAACTTAATGCTATCCTGATGATAATCATTCAAGATTCAGTAAAATTTAGAATCCGTCCAACAAATCAACTCTCACATCAGGATGTATCAGGAACTAAAAGTTATTATTTAAACAGATGCATTTGGGTATATTTAAGAGATAATATATAACTAAAAACCAAGTTGTTGATTCTTGAAATCAAAGAAATATGAACAAAAAATCAGTCAGACTTGAATATGCTACTGTCTACTTTAACAGACTACCACTAAACTGAACTTAATGATACTAATACAAGTAAATGCATGTCCAGGTGCTTAATTACATGCTCTGTTGCAGTATGATAAAAAAATTAAAAACAGAAGCCACAACGTAAAGCTCAAAGTAAAACAACAAATCATGAAAAAATTGGGAAAATAAGAGAAGTATAAAGTCAATGGCACACAATGACTCGCATCAAATCTCTACAAACATGAACAACATTAAAGCTAAGGTCAAACACCAAAAGGTGAGAGAACTTGAAGACAAACCTCACAAGGCAGAAGAGGTCGAGTATGACTGTCACCGTAGCGGAAACCATATCTCTCTAAAAAATTCCAGTTAGTTTTTGATTGTTTAGATGGCTGCTTCAACTCCAAATAACAAGCACCATCTGTCGTTTTAACTTCTCTGATTGAAACTTGTGGAGTATACTTGTAAATCAAAAGAGTACATGATGAGAAAACAAAAGAATAACACACCTCCAACATAAATTAAAGAGAACAAGTACAAACAAATTAGTCCATTTCCAGCTAACATTGAGAAATAATTCTCCTTGAATACAAGTCACAAGATTACGAATCGGCCAATCAGATATTATACTAGACATCCCATTATGTGTAATTTACACAATTTCAATTGTTACTCCATGTAAATATCTTCAAAAGTTACCCTTAAATTAAAATTGATTATCATATTCCCACTATTTTGCCTCTCTTTCATCTGAAACAGTAGGCTCTAGAAACACTCCCATCCCGCATCATGACCAAACAGTTAATATGGGGATAGGAACTGTTTGCGTGCATGCAGTCACAAGCAAAATAGTAAACATCATCAAAATTCAAAAATGATAAACTGCAAATAGTAAACATGGGTACTGCAAATCAAACAATCAAAGAATGTTTGGCATTTCAAACTCACCTCACAACATGATGATAGCAATCTTTCAGCGACACTGCCACTTTTAATCTGAAACTGATATGCAAAAGTCTAATAACTACCAAGCAAATAAAATACATGAGCAGATTTAGCAGCATGCTAAATAGTTTAAAGTAAAGAATTAAGAATCCAAACTTTCACAAATAATGTTTAATAAAAATTAAGGAACATAATCATATAAAAACAGCAGGGCATTGAGCTCAGAGTTTCAAATTCTCCACAGGATAAATCGAAGCATTTCTAGAAATTTCCACAAGATTAAACACTTTCTTACAGAGACATCGTTTATATATTTAAACTTTAATTCATGTTTTGTGCAAATAACAGGATGGCATAAGCTGAATTGCTGATCTTAGTTCTAGAGACAAAATTAGTAGAAAAGAGGGAGAAAAAGTAACTTGAAACGGAAAGAAAAATGGGATGGCAAATTTATCCTGGGGCGGTGAGAGGAAATAGAGAAACCTCTAATCACTTTAACTGCTGGTATGATTTTAACCTGTTTTAACCCTACACAAGTTAGCCACTACAATTGGCAAGGTAAAAATAAAATAATTATGATATTCTCATAGTCAAACCATTGTTTATTGTGATATTTATCTTTTTGATGAGCTTCTCAATTTATAATTTTCTAAAAATTTATAGATACAAGAAGTAAACATCCTATGAGGCTTATACCCCAGCATCCCACGATTTATGTCAATGTCCTAATGGAGCATGGAAAATTGATTTACATTTCAACCTAAAATGCTGCACAACCTGTGACAGCACCATACATCTTCGTTTTTTTTATAGGAATAGAAGGCCTCAATAAAACCCCCTTCGTGATTAACGGAACTTAAAAATAGTTCCTTAATCCGCACAAGGAGGAAAAGAGTGCCCTAGGATTCATTAAACTCAGATATGACAAAGTAATACAAACTAATCTCCCTCAAGAGATACAAAACCAGAAAGAAACAGCCCTTAACAGAACATAATTCAACCAATACCAGCCTTAGCTAGGACATCCGCCTCTATATTGGCTGTCCTACTAACCCAACTAATAAAACCTTCAAAAACACTAAGCTTTTGAATAATGTCTTTAACAATTTGAACATAAACAACAGGACGAGACCACATCCTTAACCCGGCCAACTGCTACCTTACTATCACTCTCAATAATCAATCTATCTTTAAACCTATGACACATAGATTCATAAAAATTTAAGCCCTTTAGGATAGCCTTCAATTCCATTAAAGTTGGGGGCCCCGGACCAGCAGGCTCTTTGAAGGAGCCAAGGATCGAACCAGACATGTCTTTCAAAATACCACCTAAGCCACTCCTCTTCCAATCACTCGAGGTAGCCGCATCCACATTAAGTTTAATAAAACCTTTTGGAGGAGGGGACCAAGGAAACACGGTTGAAATCCGATTAGAATGGGACGAGTAGGAATCCACTAAGGACGGGTCGGCAATAAGATCATCCTTGGAAATAGTAATATGAGTTTCCTTAGCTAGAAACCATGAAGCAAGCCTGCACCTAGCTAGAAAGAAAATCTTCCTCAACTAATGAAAAAAATGTCTGAGGGATCAGAGTTGCTTTCTTGTACAAGGCGATTTCAAACAAGATCATTTATAATAGATAATGCAATAGTTGATAAGCTAGTACCTTGTTCTTCAATTGTAGGCACTTCAAGCAAAGCAAACTCAACAGTCGCTTTAATTCATTGATATGGCTAGGATGATATATTGGTATTGGTAATTCAATATATCCAAAATGACCTGAAAGCAACAATAAATGAAAAGTTAGTCATTTCCAAGATATTCTCAGTGACATTTTCGTCCTTCATTATATATATACATATTTGTATTGTTTTCAACTTTTATTGACTAGGATAGAAGTAAGCACCTTCACACTGTCCAGGTTCAGCTGTACCACATGCACTACATTTTCCAAATTCAAGAGGCAAACCAAGGTACGAATTTGAGAGCTGACTGACATGGTTAATAGGAAAGCCACTTATTGATGATGTTAGCTGTGAATAAATTTTGGGAGATGGAAAAAGTCAATTAGCATCAAAGAAAGAACTATTGCATAATAAAAGACAATGAAAAAAAAGGTTCAAATTAACAATAATAATTTGAGGCCCTAATGCATCAAAATTAATTTGCATAGAAAATGATGTTGTTAAATCGAGTGATTTAACAAGTTCCAAGCCTTTTTTAGGAATCAAATAGGAGGATTATTTTTGCGTATGGGGTGGAGGTCAGGTAGTGAAGAATCAAAAAGCTTATAGAGCATTTTCAATATTTTTGAAATCACCAGAAACTAGGGTCAAATATGGTGAGAGAGAGCGTCTTAGGAGGTCCGTCCTCCAGCGAGGATTGGACGGTGCTTGTAGATAATCTTAGGAAGAGAGTCACTTGGAGAACATTAAAGGAAATTTTTAGTCAACAGGGTAGTGTTATGAGAGTTTACATCCCGAATAGTTCTAACAAGCCAAATTATAGAGATCATACGTTTGCGTTCGTTCAGTTTGAGAAGGAGGATGGAATGAAGAAGGCGATTGAGAATGTTAATGGTATTTGGATTGATAGGAAGAAAGTTTCGGTATGTGTAGCTAAATATCGGAGGCAGAGGCAAATGCTAGTAGTTGGAAGAAATTCCAGAAAAGATGATGATAAGTTGAGTAAGGGAGCGAACTGGAGGAGTAGAGTTGGATCTCAGTCTTTCAGTCGTTTGAGGGATGAAAGGTCATATAAGGATGCTTTAGTCTCGTCCGATGGGACGAGGAAAGGTCCGGTGGAGGAAAATATTAGGGTGGGTCACCCTGGTAAAGATGCTGGAATGAGAAATCTTTGGGAGATGCATATTCCCTCAGATGAATGGGATTGGGTGAAGAGATCATTGATTGGGATTATCAAACCACACTCTGATTTGGAGTTAATGTTGAAGGGATTGGCAAGTGATGGGATCAAGGTTAAGGGAGCTAAGTGGGGTTATGCGTGGAACTCTTGCATATTAACCTTTGATTCGGTGGAAGATTTTAAAGAGGCGTGGTCGAGCAGAGTAGAGGAATTATCCTTCTGGTTTGATTGGATTGATTCTCTTTTGAATGATGATGGGGTACCGATGGCGTTTTGTTCGGTTGAGTTAGTTGGAATCCCCTTATTATGCTGGAATGTTTTTTCTATAGAGAAACTTGTCTCAAGGTGGGGGAAGTTAGTCTGTATCAACGATTCGACGATGAAAAGAGAGGACATGGCGGTGGCAAGGGCCTTGCTGAGGGTGGCCAGTCCCTTTGATGTACAAGAGTCTGTTATTTTGGGCTCGTATGGGAGATCTTTTAAGGTCAAAATTAATGTGGGGTCGGTCTATATAAAACAGGAAAGTTTCTCAGTAGGAAACGCAACGGTGGCCGGCGAGGATATGTTCAGAGATGATGAAGTTTCAGAGGAGGAAGAAGACATGTGCTCTGATGGGGTTGGTAGACCAGACTTGCCAGCTGAGGATACTAGGGATAGTGTTGACAGATGGTTAGTAGGGGATGTAAGTACAGCTGTATCAGGCGGCAAAGGGGGTCAGAATTTAATATGGCAGGAGGGAGAAGGTCAACATAGTGGACTAAAGATGTCAGACTGTCCAGCAGAGGATTTGAATTTGAGAGGGAATTATCAGGGTATTGGGATTAGGAGTAATTTTTCCAATGAAAGTGATAAAGCCCAATCAGAGGACTTGAGTGAGCCCATTAGACTATCAACTGCTGGGCCAGTTGTCATTTTAAATCGACTGGGTTGTGGTAGACTTATAGAATCCCGGGTGGAGGAACTAGGAGACTCACAGAAAAAGGTGATGGACGACTCAAATAGGCAGGATCAGGATATAGCTTCGCCTGAATTCAACTCAAATTTGCTTTTTGGTGGAATTAACGTCAGTCTACAGACTAAGTTTACAAATGAGGATATGGTAGATGAAAGAGTAATTCGGGAGAAGGAAGTTGGTAGAGCAGAAGGAACAGAGGTGGAAAGGGTTGAAATTCCAAATTTATTGGCTGGTACTCAGGGGCGGAGTATTAATAAGGAGTCTATTTCTTATGGTTTAAAAAGAGGTTTTCTTAAGAATAAGAAGTTAAGGATTGCTCCAACTTGGTCTGATAGTTATTGTTCGGAGGGTGAAGTTTCATTTTGTTTCCATGATCGAATTTATGAAAGACTTGATAGAGGTTTGGACAGGGAAAATATGGATCAAAACAGTGTTAATTCTGTGTTCTCACACAAATCTGTCGAAGCAAGATTGGAAGCTGCTGCTACTAGGGATGTGTGTGATATGTTGGGGATCTCTTTCAAAGGGGGTAATCATGTGTTGGAAGAGGAGATCTTGATGATGGAGCTAAAAGGGCCTCTTAGAAGCTCTTGACTGATTTTTACAGGACGGTAAAGGTTTGGTGCTATTGTTAATTATGTCACAAATCAAATTGATTTCATGGAACGTTAGGGGGTTTGGTAGAAAGGAAAAATCCAGAGCAGTTGCAAGATTAGTTTCAAAAATCAAACCGATGATTATGTTTCTTCAAGAAACTAAGTTGAATAAATGCCAAAAGGGATTGTTAAGGAAGTTAGGGGGTAACTTCTTGGAAGGTTTTAGTTTTCAGCCGGCTACTGGTTATGCAGGGGGCTTAATATGTCTGTGGAATGAAAATATGTTTGAAGTAAGCAGGGATTTTAAACACAATAAATTCATTGCGTTATCAGGAAGGGTTAAGAGTCTCAACTTTGATTGTGTTGTTATTAATGTGTACGGACTGTCGGTTGAGGCTGATAAAGAGGAATTTTTAAGAGAGCTGATGTGTTTTATACAACAGCTTGATTTGCCTGTATGCCTAGGGGGGGATTTCAACGCTTATCTAGATCCCGAGAAGAAGATTGGAGTTGCTCAGAATTGGCATTCAGTGGAGTTATTCTCCAACTTTGTCCTAAATTTAAACCTTATGGATCTACCTTTAGTTGGAGGGAGATTTACTTGGTGCAATAATAGAGAAGCTCCCACGTGGATTAGATTAGATCGGTTTCTATTAAGTGGTGCGTTTTTTCAGGTATTTCCAAAAGTTATCTAGAAAGTGTTGCCAAAATCCTTATTTGATCATAATCCTATACTACTTGAAGAAGATCTCAAAAATTGGGGCCCCAAACCTTTCCGGTTTTTTAACTACTTACTAGAGGAGGATGGGTTTAATGGAGTGGTTCAAAATGATGTGTATGATCTAAAGAGGGAGAATGCCCGAAGGGGTATGCTGAGTATTCTTCAGGGAACAAAGAAAGCGATTAAAATGTGGCCAAACAGTAACAATATGGGAATTTCAGAACAGATATCAGAGCTGGAAAACAGGATAAATGACTTGGAATTAAAGTCTTAGGGTAGGGGAATTTCTGCACAAGAATGGGGTCAACTATTATCTTGGAGGAATGATTTGTGGAGTTTGCATAGGAAGGAGGAGAGTATTTGGTTCCAAAAATCATGTCTTAAATGGATTAAGAAAGGGGATAGAAATACCAGATTCTATCACATATGTGCTCTTAATAGGAATAGAACGAATGCTATTTCGTCTTTGAAAGTGGTTGGGATAGATATCTCTGATTAGATCAGCTATCTTTGATTTTTTTAAAGTCAATTACAATGAGAAAACATCTCTGGAGGTGGATGAATGTAATCTGAATTTCGCAAAATTGACAGAGGAACAAAAGACTGGGTTACAGGCTGATTTTTCTGAACAGGAAGTGTGGGATGCTGTCTTTAAGTTGGATAGTGCTAAGGCACCTGGTCCAGATGGGTTTACAATGGGTTTTTTTAAAAAATTCTGGACTATATTGAAGGACCAGATCATGCAGTTTGTTCAAGATTTTCAGAGGGGGAAAAAATGGGAAAAATGAGTGAATCATTCATTTATTACTTTAATTCCCAAGAAGGTTAATCCTCAAGGAATTGAGGATTTCAGACCTATTAGTCTTGTTGGCAGTCTTTACAAGATTATTTCTAAAGTACTCTCCAAAAGGCTTGTCTCTGTTATTAATGGTTTAGTAAGCCCTTCACAGTTCGCATTTATTCCGGGTAGACAATTGCTAGATTGTGCTCTGTTGGCAAATGAAGGCATTGAATATTGGAGAAAACTAGGGAGAAAAGGAGTTGTCTTTAAAGCTGATTTCCGTAGGGTTTATGATTCGGTTGAGTGGCCTATCTTATTCAGAATTATGAAGGTTATGGGTTTTGGGGAAAAATGGATCTCATGGATTAAATGTTGTGTTTCTTCTGCCTCTATTTCGGTGTTAGTTAACCGTTCACCTACTGAGGAATTCAATATTAGCAAAGGGTTGAGACAAGGGTGCAGTCTTTCCCCTCTCCTGTTCAATTTAGTGGGGGAATTATTAAATCTTATGTTGATTAAGGCTGCTGATATAGGTCTGTTTCAAGGGTTCAGCATTGGTAGGGTTGGTAATTCCTTTTAGTTGTCACACCTACAATTTGCAGATGATTTAATCCTTTTTTGCAGAGATTCTTCAATGCAAATTCTAAATATTAGGAGAGTATTGAGGGTTTTCGGTGCTATGTCTGGGTTACACTTAAACTTGTCTAAGTGTTCATTATTTGGGGTTAATATGGAAGCTGACAGGGTTAAAGATTGGGCTATGAAAGCGAGCTGTGGAGTGGGGTCTTTTCCAATGTCTTATCTTGGTTTACCGATTGGAACTAGGAAAAAATCAGAGGGTATGTGGGAACCGGTTGTCCAGAATTTTAATAAGAGATTAGCTGGGTGGAAAGCTAAATCGTTGTCGCTGACGGGCAGACTTGTTTTGGTTAAATCCGTATTATCATCCTTGCCAATCTTTTTTCTATCTATTTTCAAGATCCCTCTAAAAGTGACTCAGAAGTTGAACTCGTTGATGGCTAACTTTCTTTGAGGTGAAGATCTTGATAAAAAACGAATTCACTGGGTGAATTGGAAATCGGTTAGTAAACCAATCGAAGAGGGTAGTCTGGGAATTCTTGACTTAAGGTTGATTAATAGGGTCCTACTTGGGAAATGGGTTTGGAAATTTGCTAATACTGTGGAAGAATATGATTTGCTGCAAAAACAACGTTAGCAGTATGTCTCTTTCAATTTCAAATGCGGCTTTACCTTTAGACTCCTGGATATGGAGAGGTATCCTCAGTAACTATGCTAAGAATGATCAGATTGGTGATTGTTTGAGACAGAATTCAAAGATGAATCTGGGAAATGGTCGGCCAATTGCTTTTTGGAGTGATGTTCGGATTACTAATCTGCCTTTAAAAAACCATTTCCCCAGAATATTTGCTTTGTCGACGAATAAATGGGGGATGGTTTCTGAGTTTGGGGAGTATGAAGATGATGTCTGGGTTTGGAACATTCAACTTAGAAGAAATTTGTGTGATTGGGAATTGGACCAGTGGATCGCTTTAATGTCATTGATCGACAAAATTTCGTTGGAACGATCTGTGGATGACTTCATGGGATGGTCAGGAAAGGGGGATGGCATGTTTTCGGTCAAATCCTGTAGACAGTCGTTACAAGGTGGGTCGGAAGAGAGTTATGAGTGGAAGAAGTGGGTTTGGGATGGATTGGCACCTCCTAGAGTACAAACTTTTTTATGGCAGATCTGTCATCAGAAATTAGCAGTTAGAGTGGAATTGAAGAAAAGAGGGATTCAGATTTCGGAGGTTTTGTGTCCATTATGTCTTTCTAAGGATGAGTCTATTGCACACCTATTCCTATCGTGCACTGTTGCCTCGGATTTGTGGAGCAAATTCCTAAGGTTATGGAATATCTCTTCGGTGTTGCCTCAAGACCCTTATGCTATTATGTGCTCGTGGTCGAACCTAAGGCATAATTCACTTATTTGGAGGTTTATTCCAGCTGTCATCTTCTGGTCTATTTGAAAGGCAAGAAATTTGGTTGTTTTTGAAAACGGCAAGTGTGACTCTAATGTTCTGTTCTTTATCACTAGATTTAGATTGACGAAATGGTTTTTAGCTAAATACCCTGGGGTTCGGATTCAGACTGACCTTCTAGTAGGGGATCCTACGCGGGCTGATAAACTCCTCCCTAGTTCGAATACTAAAAAGGTTATTGGCTGGACTCCTCCACCATCGGATATGTTCAAACTTAATGTTAATGGGGCAGTGACTGGAGATGGGATGCAAGGTGGTATTGGTGGTGTTTTGAGAGACTCCTTTAGTTGCTCTTTAGCTAATTTTTCTTCTGCAGTAGGGTCAGGTCTCCCTATAGTGACTGAACTAAAAGCTATTAAGAATGGATTGGTCTTTTTCTTTTCTTCCAATTGGGCTAACAAGGGTAGACTTATTTTGGAAAGTGATAGCAAATGTGCAGTGGAATGGATTTTAAAGCTACAACCTGCTCCTACTTTTTTCAGTGATTTGGTGGAGGAAATTGGAGTTCTTGTTACTGCTAAGGGCGTCGTTCTTAGATGGGTTCCTAGGAGTTGCAATATGGAGGCTGACAGGTTAGCTAAGCAGGGGATCGGTTGAGTGTTGCAGGCTTTCTGTTGAGTCTAATGAACTAGCTGAGGATGGGTTAGGCTGAGGGGTCTTTGTTTCCCATCGCTATTTGTATTAATGTTATGTTTTATTATCGAGGGTTAGAGTGTTATGTCTATCTTATGTTATTCAGGGTTAGAATGTATTGTGTATATTATGTAATTCTGGTCTATTAATAAATTGAGGTACTCTTTTCCTCCCTCAATTAGTTACCACTTATCAAGAGTCAACTATGAGGGAGGTTTTTAATGAGACCTCCTATTCCTATAAAAAAAAAAGGAATCAAATAGGAGGGGAAGGGAACAGTAAAATAAGAAGTGTCCAAAAATCATGTGACACGATCAACAAAATGACAACAAACCAAAGGGGAAGAGTATTGCTATATGGAAACAAGCTAATGAACAAATAAATGAAAAGGACAGATTCAACTTACAATTTCTTTAGGAGTTGCCAAGCAGAACTTTATACCAGTTATCTCACCATCTAAAATAGTTGACGAAGAATTTTCCTCCATATCTCTCACTTCAAACTATAAGACAAAACTGTGCAAAGAAACAATCTAAGAAGTATAACGATAAGGAGAAAAATATCTTTAAAAAAATACACAAGATGGACAAAAAAGCCAATGCTGATGACATTAAAAGTTTAAAACCATCAGAAGCTTTCTCCCTATAACTACATTCAAAAGCTTTACAAATGCCAGAACCCACATGGTATCATATGATCATCTTAGGGACTAATGATAAGGACAAAATTAATTGTTTTACAAATCCACCTCAGTCTAGGGTTGTACAGCTAAAGCCCTATGTTACTCAGACTCAGTGACAGATATATGTATGTGTATGCGTTTGAGACGCATTCAATTTTTCCTGTGTTTTCTCATGTATTTTGAAGATCATTCCTCCATACCCATTTCTTGATATGTTTCATACACGGTACTTCAAGGAAAATAGAAACAGCTGAAGTAACATGACCTGAGCCTATTCAATCGCAAACAACTATATCAACTCAATAGATCAGAGCAAAGCTAATGTGCTAAACTTGAGTCTGCAAGTTCTCCATGAATAATTACACAAGTGACAGAGAAGTCTATAAGAGAAGTCTATAAATTCCAGCACACAGAAAACAAATCATTGCTTTGTAGATTCCGTCAGCTAACTTATCAAGATCTGATTTTTATCCCTGGGGATGAAATGGATCTTTCAACCAATTAAGCTCATTCCAACATGTTTAATCTGCTTAATCATACTTCTAAACATCATAGGGGCTGCAATAGGATCATTCGCCCACCTGACTATGATTCATCTAATTATATAGACAATCTTAATTTTAAGGGGATCAAAAAATTACTCTTTCAAACCCAGGAAGCATGGACTTATCTTGGTCCATCTCTTTATTTTGCTTAAAATACATGTCTCCATCAGCCATGTCTAACACAGTTCCAGACAAGGATACAAGAGTATGACCCTCCAAGCACATAAGTATATACGTAACCAACAGTCACACTTGAGCCCAAGTAACATAATCATGAATATCCGCAAAACAGTAGCTACATTTATGTCGAAAATATATATTTGGTTTTTCCATTAAACAAAATAGTAGGCTGAGACAACATGATGAAAATCAATAGCCAAAAACAAGAAATTTTAACTAGCTAACTTCACAAAATCATAATGCAAAGTAAGCAGCAAAGAGATTAAGGGAGATTTTTTCCCTATTATATCAGGAATAGGAAAAGACTCGCACCGAGTAAGGTCAACAAAGCACTCTCTACTCCAGTAGGAAGATACACAAAGAAAAAGCAAGATAAAAGACATGCATGACTCATAAGCAAAACTAATAACCAAACGGAAGTTGACTAACAAAACAAAAATGGCTCAAATCCCTTGCACATCTCTTTGTGTTTCAAATCAACTTTCTCACCAAAGATTACATGAGGAAGAAAGGGTTAAACAAGGAGCAGAAGGAAAAGGGTAAAAAGCCAATACCTCCAAATTCTTCTTCCTCTTAGTCTACCTCAATGAAATAACCTGAAAAAGCAAAGAAACCCGGCAAATGGGTTTTTAAGAGAAGTCAAACCTTTTCTTGGTTCCCCATAGAATGAAGAAAGAAACACCGTAACATATCCAGTAACAAGCCAAAAAAAAAACAAATAAAAACTCAACTCAAAAATTGTAATAAAAAAAAAGCAAATTTCAACAACTTAGGGAAAAGAATACCGAGAACTTTAAGAAAATGTCATCTTTTTTCTCTCCATTTTCCTCATATCTTTAGTTCAATTTCCAAAATACCCAAACATTAATAAAAATAAAATGAAATCGTAAATTGTGCTCATAAGACTTTCAATAAATTACCTGAAATGTCTTTGTTTCCTTCTGAATTTTCTGAGACTAAGATTTTGAAACACTTAAAACCCTAAAACCCCATAAAATAAAAGAGAGGAAGCCAAATGGGTTCTCAATGTACGAGCCAGAAATGACTGATCAAACGAGAATGTGTAATGGGTGGGGAGAAGGGAAGAGCAAAATGCAGCCAGACTAATGATTTTCTTTCAAATAAAAATTCCTTCCATGATTTCCTACAATCTTCCCCTCTTCCTCTCCCTACCTAAAAGAAATGAGAGCAGAAGCACCGGAGAAGTGAAAACACACAAAGATCTGGAGAGTCAAATGACAGAGAAGATCATGCAGAGAATTGCACTGCACGGGTGTTTTGTTTATATATAATTCCTAAATTAACTATAACTTCTGAAAACTCTTAAAAGCGCATTTAAATTCACAGCCTCCATAGGTTCACAACAGAGCAAATACTGGATATTTATAGGGTACATCACACTTATGGTAATTAAATTATGTTTCAAGTATCATTTTGATCACTAAATTTTCAAAAGATGTAAAATGGTCAACACATTTTTCAAATTTATACAATGATCGTTAAATTGTTACAATTAAGTTATCAACAGAGCTAATATTCGATATTTAATAGGTTAAAGTACACTAGATGTCACTAAACTATACTCAAATTATCATTTTAGTCACGTAACTTTTAAAAGTTATAAAATAATTTTAAATTTTTTAAATAGTTATAAAATGATCATTAAGTTTGATCTACTCTTACAAAGTATTTTATAACAGTTTGGTTAAAATAATGATTATTTTATAATTTTTAAAATATAAATGTTAAAATAATTATTTGAACATAATTTAATGATATATGGTACATTTTACATAATATAAAAACAATGTAGGATAAAATTATGGTCTAAAATTAAATGAAAATTGATATTAATTGAATAGAAATTATCATTCAGCTCAGTTGGTAGAGCACAAGGTTCTTAACCTTGGAGTCGTAGGATCGAGTCTCACGGAGGGCATTTCATAATTCGGAGATTTCCTACGAAAACTGCTCTCAACTTAGTATTTTGAGGGCATCCTACTATCTTACCTCCCCTTACTCCATTACATATGGAAATAAGGGTCAGCTAAAATTTTTGATATTAATTAAATATTTAATGTCGGTTGAACGTAAATAAGTGTATAACAATCTTTCATATGGAGGCTCCAAATTATTGGTTCGAGGGGTCCTTTTACTTTGAATACCGTAAAAAGGTTAAGGGTAAAGAACATAAATGTTACCTCAATTATATATGTTATTTTATTGAGTCCTTCAATTATTAAAAGTTATGAAATGATCTCCGACTATATGATATTATTTTATTGAGTCCCTCAACTATTAAAAGTTACAAAATGGTCAGCTGACTACCATATGTTCGAAACTCGTATTTTTTCGTTAAAAATTTGACGGTTTTATGAGTTTGATGTTAATATGTTGACTGAGATATGATCAAATTTGATCCCATATCTGTTATAGCTTTATTTTGCGGATCAATTCTTTATTTACATTATGTCGTTGAGCTAGTGCTTGAAACAGTATGACATCGAACTAGTACTTGAAAGCAACGACGATACCAATAGACATCGTTGAAATATGATTTTATCATATCCTAACCAGTAGACATCATTGACCATTATTTAACGAAAACTTATTAACATAACATATGAATAGTTGAGTAATCATTTTGTAACTTTTGATAGTCAATGACTCAACAAAGCAACATCTTATAGTCAATTGACCATTTTGTAACTTTTAATAATCGATGAACTCAACAAAATAATATATTATAGTCAATGAATCATTTGTATACTTTTTCCAAAAGTTAAACTACATTAACTTCAATTATTTTTTATCGTTGAATTCTAAAAACTTCATAATTATAATATTGAATTTTTGGTTAATTTTTTTTTATCCTGAGTCATTAGTTATATATATATATATATAACAATTAAGAAACCAGGACATTCATAATCAAAGTAGATAGATTGATTGAAAGAAGACGACCACTGCCCGAGGACATGGGCAACATTGTTGGCAGCATTGTTTCAAATTGCGGTGGCATTTTCGATCATTTCGAGTTTATCGTAATTGTGGTTGTCGTGGGCGTTATTACGAGTATAGTGCGTAACTCGAACGACGGCAAAACCATTATTTCGTGGGTGCTATTACGTTTTCGGATCGTGATTTGAAATTCTGGTTGGCAGTACGTCGAACAAAATGAACTCAGACAAAGGGATGCGCATCCAGGAGATCACGAGCAGCAATGAAATAGAAACGAGCCACGGGTAAATCGGTACGATACGACGAGGGTGAAACTGTCGAACCAGATTCATGGAGTCGCTACAATAACAACATCGGCTGAAAGTGTCATGGCAAGATGAACGCCCTCAACCAAAACGATAAGCTGTTGTAGCATTTTTAAAAATACCAAATAATCCGAATATTTTCTCTCATCTATCGTGTTGTGGAATTCGTTAATTTCCATAAATTATAACAAATTCAACTTAAAAATTATTATCTAGGTGACTAGTGTGAAAACGATTGTACTAAAAATCACCCCAAGGTAGATTCCCAGGAAAAGTGGAGAGGTCACAATGGTTCCTCTTAAAACTCACATTCCTTAGACAAAATTACCAAGACAAGTAATTTTAATAGGACAATAATTAACAACAACTATACCCGACAATAGCCATTAAATAGACATAAAAAAGAACATCAAAATTTAACGAGGTTAGGCCAAAATTATGCCTACGTCCTCGAACATTACTAAAATAATATTTCACTAATAGAGGAAATATTACAAAGAGAGAGAAAGAGTACAAATAGCCTTTAATATATAATAATACTTATATTTGTGGGATGCTAAACTAAAGATGAGTGCTCTATTTATAACAAAAGAATTTTTCCTCCTCTTTATACAAAATCAATGTGATATTCAAAATTTACCAAAAAATCAACATATCGTTCATTTCATCTTACTTAAATAATAATAATTTCAGCAGAGCCCCATACAAACTATTATTTTTCCAACATATTATCACATCAAATTTGTCGAAGAAAAATAGACCTTCAACAGTTGGTACCCTGAACTTAGCTACTATATTGTCACCAAACATGAGTAGCATAACATATACATATTTAGGTGGGCAGCACGTTACCATAATTGTAACATATTCAACTCCTTTGGCATTCCCTAAATAATCACACACATATATATATATATATATATATATATATATATATATATTCTAAATCATAATTCCAAAAGCGAGAAAATTTTAATTTCAAATCGAAAAATTGAATTTCAATCATGTCAACTTTTCGATCTTATGGCAAAGTCAATGAATTCGATAAAGCAATGCTCGAAGCTGAGCGTAAAAACACCAGGAAAAGAATCGCCATTATTTTCGTTTCTTTCCTAGTTCTTACCGCCATCATCGTCGGAGCTGTTCTGGGAACCACTCGAAACTCTAAAGGAGACACTACCACCACTAAAAACGGCGGAAACAGCCTATCTCCGCCCATCTCCACCTCCATCAAAGCCGTTTGCGATGTCACTTTGTATAAAGATTCATGTTACAACAGCCTTTCTCCAATGGCGAACTCCACCGAACTTAAACCCCAAGATATCTTTGGGTTATCGATGGAAGTTGCGGTTTCCGAGATATAGAAAGCGTCTCGATATTTCTCTGACGACAACGGAGCTTCTAAAGGCGACAACATGACGGTTTCCGCCATGGAGAATTTTCGTGAGCTGTTAAGTTTAGCCATCGATCATCTCAACGACTCATTATCGACATCGTCAATGGCGACTTTTATAGAAACCTCCGTCGACGATCTCCGAACATGGCTGAGTTCCGCAGGAACGTATCAGCAAACATGCATCGACGGGTTCAAAGAGATCGACGATGAATCCGTCGATAACCGTCTAAAACTCTCTTTCGAGTTAACAAGCAACAGTCTAGCCATTATCACATGGATTTCGAAGGTTACTTCAGCGTTTAACCTAAACCGTCGAAGGTTGATGATCTTGGAGCATCAATGGCCGTTGCACGTTGAAAGGGTGTTGGCCGAAAGCTCGGATAAGTTGAAGAAGAAAGCCGATATAATCGTAGCGAAAGATGGATCGGGTCAGTACAAAATGATAACGGAAGCCATGAAAGCAGTGCCGGAGAAAAGCAAGAAAAAGAGGACAGTGATATATGTGAAGAAGGTAGTTTATAAAGAGAACGTTAGGTTTGAGAAGAACAAATGGAATGTTACTATGATTGATGATGGGATGAATTCAACCATTGTTACTTGGAATCTTAATGTTGTTGATGGGACTCCCACATTCTCAACTGCAACATTTGGTAAGTATTCTTCAACTATATATTCGCTTCATTCGAATAATTTATAAGTAAAGCTATGACCAAATTCAACTTTAGGTTGTTAAAAAATTTGTACTCATTATGTTTTAGGGGTTGTTTGTTTGGCTATGAATGTTAAACCGTTCAGCATTCAGCATGTTTGTTTCTCACATCTGAATGATTCAGTGCTGATTGATTTAACAAAATAATATTGAATGATTCAACATCAAAGTACATTCTGAATCATTTAGAGCCATAATAAAACAACATATCACATTCAAAGCTAATTCATACAGAGTTCCTGAATTATTCAGCATTTGAATCATTCAGCACTTAATCATTTTGAAGTAAACAAACAGCCCCTTAGTTTGATATGATCTTATAATATCATGTTTTATTTAAATAAAATTGATATTTAGTTTTTTAAAAGTTTGTTTGAGTACCTTCTTATATTTTACATATTATTATACAGAAAGACTAGAGTATAAGGTAGGAATTACGATATTAAATTAAATTCTATTTTAATTTTAGAGGTAAGATTTGAGCAAAAAAAAATTTAGTTTTACACTTCGCGAAGATCATTGGACGAGTAAAAATAAACAGCTGAGATTAACAGTAAAAAATAGAAAATATCTAATAAAAAATATAATGAGATAATTTCAATCATCCATTCGCGCTCATCCAATAATCTTAAAAAAATGTCAGACGTCAGTACATCATAGCTCTTAATTTTATGTTATTAAATCAAATAATGAAATATTTTCGTCAATTATTTTTATATTAAATTAAAAATACTATACAAAAATTTTAAAAATATCTTAAATTAGGTCGAGTTAGAATTATAATTTTAATTAAATTTTTGAACTAAATTAGAGCCACATAAACTATTTTTAAACTGAAATTAGATTATGGTTAAATGTTATTATTATAAAATTGAATCCAATATGGATCGATCAACTCGATTCGAATGTTCTCGTCTCTCTATTAAGTGCTAACTTGCTCCTTCCCTGCAGCTGTATTAGGGAAATGTTAGGTATGGCTCATAAATATACCAGTAAAGAGGACATGAGATGGAGCGGAGTGAGCGAAGCGAACATCAACTGTCCTTACAAAGAAAGTCTCGTTGTGGGGGTTACAAATTATGTGGGTTGGGGGTGCGGGGGCGTAGCTCTCGCGGTACGGTACAG
Organism: Hibiscus syriacus; assembly: GCF_006381635.1. Taxonomy (NCBI): domain Eukaryota; kingdom Viridiplantae; phylum Streptophyta; class Magnoliopsida; order Malvales; family Malvaceae; genus Hibiscus; species Hibiscus syriacus. The sequence continues at coordinate 38,820 of NW_024062618.1, read as the reverse complement.
GGTTAATTTTGTAATTATGTACCAGGGTTTTCTATTATAAATAGAGATGTAACCTAGACCTAAAATATTATTGAATAAAATTCTAGCGCCGCCTAGGCACCGAGGACGTAAGCATATTGTCGAACCTCGTAAAATTCTCGTGTTCTTTCGTTTTCTTTACCCGTTTTCGTCAACAATTGGTATCAGATGTCAGGAGCAAAATTCGAAGTCGCGAAATTCGATGGTCAGGGTAACTTCGGATTATGGCAAACGAGGGTGAAGGATCTATTGGCGCAGCAAGGGATCTTGAAGGCTTTGCGACCTACAAAGCCGGCGTCGATGGATGAGGAAGATTGGGAAGAATTGCAACAGCGAGCGGCAGGAACCATACGCTTATGCTTGGCGGACGAGGTCATGTATCACGTCATGCATCTATCGTCTCCAGACGAAATTTGGAGGAAGTTGGAAAGTCAGTTTATGTCCAAATCCTTAACGACAAAACTATATCTGAAGCAGCGGCTGTATGGGCTGAAGATGCAGGACGATCACGATTTGGCGCAACACGTGAATGTATTCAATCAAATCGTTTCTGATCTGGCTCGGCTTGATGTGAAAATTGAGGATGAAGACAGAGCGATGATTATGTTGTGTTCGTTGCCTTCCTCTTACGAACACATGGTGACTACTCTTACATATGGGAAAGAGACTATCAACGTTGAGGAGATTACTGCAGCCTTGTTGGCTCACAACCAGCGGAAGCAGAATGCAGGGGAAAGCTCTCAAGCCGATAGCTTATATGTCAAGGGTAATCGAGATCGTGGACGGAAGCCAGAGAAGGCAGGGTCCGGGAAGCGGAATTCCAGATCCAAATCCAGGGATAAGAAGACGATTCACTGTTACAAGTGCAAGGAGGCGGGACATATGAAGCGAGACTGTCCGAAGTTGAAAAAGCAGACTGATGAGAAGCGTGATGGCTCATCCAAGTCTGTGAACGTGGTCGAGGATGATACTTCTGATTGCAGTGAGGGTGATATGCTTTCTATTTCAACGACACAATTGACGGATGCTTGGATTCTTGATTCTGGATGTTCTTATCACATCACGCCAAATAGGGAATGGTTTTCGACATACAGGCCGGTTAATTCTGGTTCGGTTTATTTGGGTGATGATCGATGTTGCAATATTGTTGGTATTGGTGATGTCAGAATTAAGATGCACGATGGCTCCGTTCGGACGTTGAGTGGTGTTCGACATATCCCAGACTTGAAGAAGAATTTGATTTCCTTGGGCACTTTGCACAAGAATGGTTTTATCCCTAAGGCTGACGAGGATAGGGAAACCATTCGGATTGTTAAAGGAGCATTGACTGTGATGAAAGGCAAGATGACTGCAGGGAATATCTACAGATTGTTAGGGAGTACCGTTGTAGGTGGAGTTCACTCTGTTGAGTCATGTGATGATACGACAAAATTGTGGCATATGCGCCTTGCTCATCTTAGTGAACGTGGTATGGCAGAATTACACAAGAGAAACTTGTTGCATGGTGTCAAAAGCTGTAAGCTCGATTTTTGCAAGTATTGTGTTCTTGGTAAACAGACTAAAGTCCGTTTCAAGACTGCGAAGCACACAACTCAAGGGATTCTTGATTATGTGCATTCTGATGTATGGGGGCCTTCCACGACATCGTCTTTGGGTGGATCTAGGTACTATGTTACTTTTATTGATGATTTTTCACGGAAAGTTTGGGTGTATTTTTTGAAACAGAAATCTGAAGTTTTTGAGAAGTTCAAGCTGTGGAAAGCTGAGGTAGAAAACCAAACAGGACGAAAAATCAAGTGTTTGCGGTCTGACAATGGTACGGAGTACACAGATTCACAGTTCCTACAATTCTGTAAGGAGCATGGGATTCAGAGGCATTTTATAGTGCGCAAGACACCACAACAGAATGGTGTTGCGGAACGAATGAACAGGTCGTTGAATGAAAGAGCAAGATGTTTGCGGTTGAATGCGGGGCTTCCCAAACACTTCTGGGCTGAGGCTGTTAACATGGTGTGTTACCTTATCAATAGATCGCCAAGGGCATCGCTGGCTGGGAAAGTTGCAGAAGAGGTATGGACTGGTCATGATGTTAGTTTTGATAACTTACGGATTTTTGGTTGTCCTGCTTATGTGCATGTACCTGCTGATGAGAGATCCAAACTTGATGCAAAATCGAAGGAGTGCATTTTTCTGGGTTACAAGAAAGGTGTCAAAGGATTCAAGTTCTGGGATCCAGTTGCGAAGAAAGTTGTGATTAGTAGAGATGTCGTTTTTGATGAACAATCCATGTTGCAGCAGAAGCAAGACACGACAGTGGTGGATTTCGAGCAATTTCCAGTTGAGAAACCAGAAACTTCTCAACCGACTTCTGGTGGTTTCACTACGGATGATTTGCAGGATTATAGTCTCGCCAGAGACAGGGTGAGACGGACGAATATAAAGCCTCCGAACAGATTGGGTTTTGAAGACTTGGTATCTTTTGCACTTATTGTTAGCAGTGATGATCCGGTTACTTTTCATGATGCCGTTACTAGTCAGGAAAACGACAAGTGGATGGCAGCCATGGTTGAGGAGATGGAGTCTTTGAATCACAATCGCACATGGGAGTTAGTTCCCCTTCCTGAGGGTAAGAAGCCGATTGGTTGCAAATGGGTGTATAAGAAGAAACCAGCAGTAACAGAAAAAGAGGGGGAGAAGTTCAAGGCTCGTTTGGTAGCGAAGGGTTTTTCACAGCAGAAAGGAGTTGATTATGAAGAAATCTTTTCTCCTGTGGTCAGGCACACTTCAATCCGAGCAGTACTTGCATTGGTGGCTAGTTGGGATTTGCATTTAGAGCAGATGGATGTTAAAACTGCTTTTTTGCATGGTGATTTAGAGGAGCAGATCTACATGCGGCAACCTGAAGGTTTCAGTCAACCTGGAAACGAGCATTTAGTTTGCAGATTGAAGAAATCTTTGTACGGGTTAAAACAGTCTCCGAGACAGTGGTATAAACGGTTTGACTCCTATATGATCAAGATTGGCTACAACCGATGTGAGTATGATTGTTGTGTCTATGTTAAGAGCCTTGATGATGGTTCTTTTATTTTTCTATTACTGTATGTTGATGATATGTTGATTGCTGCGAAGAACATGGATGATGTTATCGGTTTGAAAACTTTATTGAGTCAGGAATTTGATATGAAAGATTTAGGTGCTGCAACGAAAATTCTTGGAATGGAAATTTGCAGGGACAGAGACTCAAGGAAACTGCGGCTATCTCAACGGGGTTATGTTGAGAAAATGCTAGAAAGGTTTGCGATGAGCAGCGCGAAACCAGTTAGCACTCCATTGGCGAATCACTTTAAGCTCTCATCAGAACAGTGCCCTAAGACAGATAAGGAAGCTGAAAATATGGCAAAGGTTCCGTATTCTAATGCTGTTGGCTGCTTGATGTATGCGATGGTATGTACTCGTCCTGATTTAGCTCATGCTGTTAGTCAAGTTTGTAAGTACATGTCTAAACCTGGTAAGCAACATTGGGATGCAGTCAAGTGGATCTTTCGGTACTTAAAGGGTACTGTGGGACATGGAATTGTTTTTGGGAGTCAGCGGGATAATCCTTTGGTTGTAGGATATGTGGATTTAGATTATGCAGGTGACTTGGATAATAGAAGATCTACGACAGGGTATGTGTTTACTCTTGGTGGAGGGCCTATTTGCTGGAAGTCTACTGTTCAATCTGTCGTGGCACTATCTACAACTGAAGCTGAATACATGGCAGCGGCTGAAGCTGCAAAAGAAGCTTTATGGCTTACTGGTTTAGTGAAAGAGTTGGGTGTTCAACAAGGTGGAGTTCAGTTGCTTTGTGATAATCAAAGTGCTATTCACTTGGCTAAGAATCAGGTGTATCGTGCTAGAACTAAACATATTGATGTAAGGTTCCACAAGATCAGAGAGTTGGTTGCATCTGGAGAGGTTTTGTTTCAGAAGGTACATACTGATGAGAATGCCGTTGATATGTTCACCAAGCCAGTTACGACAGACAAGTTCAAGCATTGCTTGGACTTGTTGAATGTTTCGAGTTGTTAAAGAAGCAAGGTAACCCAACCCACATTGAAGTTTCCAAGGGGCAGGATATTCGCCAAGGTGGAGATTTGTTAGGTATGACTCATAAATATACCAGTAAAGAGGACAGGAGATGGAGCGGAGTGAGCGAAGCGAACATCAACTGTCCTTACAAAGAAAGTCTCGTTGTGGGGTTACAAATTATGTGGGTTGGGGGTGCGGGGGGCGTAGCCCCCGCGGTACGGTACAGGGTTAATTTTGTAATTATGTACCAGGGTTTTCTATTATAAATAGAGATGTAACCTAGACCTAAAATATTATTGAATAAAATTCTAGCGCCGCCTAGGCACCGAGGACGTAAGCACATTGCCGAACCTCGTAAAATTCTCGTGTTCTTTCGTTTTCTTTACCCGTTTTCGTCAACAGGAAAGGCTTCGTTGCTAGAGACCTGGCGTTCGTCAACACCGCCGGACCGCAACCAATCGATCTTCTATCGATGCCGATTCGACGGTTTCCAAGACACCCTCTACACGCACTCGAACCGCCAATTCTACCGCGAATGCGACATCATCGGGACCGTTGATTTCATCTTCGGAAACTCGGCCGTCGTCTTTCAAAACTGCAACATCCGCCCCCGACAACCGATGGCCAACCAACAGAACACCATCACCGCACAAGGAAAAGTCGATCCGAACCAGAACACCGGGATATCGATCCACAATTGCACCGTTTCATCGTACGGGAACTTGAGTTCTTCGTTGAGAACTTTCCTCGGCCGGCCTTGGAAGGATTACTCAACCACCGTGTTCATGCAGTCGAACATCGGGAGCCTCGTGCATCCAGCGGGGTGGCTGCCGTGGACGGGGAACAGTGCTCCGAACACCATATATTACTCGGAATATAAGAACATCGGCGTCGGTTCTTCGACGAAAAACAGAGTTAAATGTAAAGGTTTGAGGAAAATTAGTGACAAAGAAGCTAAGAGATTTACTGTTAAAGAGCTCATCAACGGTGATAAGTGGATCTCAGACGCTGGTGTTACCTACAAATCTAACTTGTGATGGAGATTTTTGTTTGTCCTTTCTTTATAAGTCCATCCCCTTGTTTAATGGTAAAATTTGCATTTAAACCCTCCTAAATTTGAATTATGCAATTAATCAACGGTGATAAGTTTTCATTTTTTAATCCTTTTAAAAAATATAAGACATAATAATAAAATTATCTCAAACATTTGTATAAATAGTTATTTAGTTTATATTCTTTTTTCTTAGAGCATTCTAACCCTCAATATTTTAATTTTTAATCAAAATACTTCTATTGGAGAAAATTTATTAATTGATTGGTAGTTAATACTTGCTGACATGACATATACATCACTTAAAAAAACAATGTGTAATATCTCACGTGATCCAAAATAATTTAAATATATATAATATACAGACATGCACACACACTTTAGTCAGTTTCTCCCAGATGGTTTCAATCCGAACAAAATGAAGAAGTTGTTGGGCCAGAACTTCACCTGCTCAATGGAAAATGAGCAAAGTTTTGAAGGTTGAAGGAGATAATAGAGCAGTGTTGTTGGATCCAATCTAAATAAGTCCACTATCCACAAGGGTAAACAAAATTCTTTACTCCATAATTTATGTATTCGTGTCGTGTTTATATATTTACCATCTCATAATTCTTTGTTTAAAACTAATTATACACGAGTCAAAACTTTTAGGAGAAGATTTATCGAAAAACGAGTTATATATTATAATCACTTTATGAAATCATATATAGACACACACGATCTAATAAATAAGATTATTGTTTAAATTATTTTCGGTATTACCAGCAATTAGTTGGTCTAGTGAGATAAAACATTAAATCCCTTAAGATCAGGAGTTTGAATCCTGACTTTTGCGAACGGAGCAAATTGGATTGCGAGAATCGCCCTTATTTCTACAATATCTAATTTGGATTAATCGATTAATAGATCGAATACTGGTTGTTATACCAAAAAAAAATCAATATTTAGCCTATCATAAAGTAAAGTGTCCATGTATTAAAAATAGAAAGGTCAATTATATATACTGTATGATGAATTTAAATACATTATGAATTGGTCAATTATATTAAAATATATTTAGCCTATCATAAAGTAAAGTGTCCATATATTAAAGATTGTATAAATTACCTTTCTACAGTATCTAAAAAAATTAACATACAATTAATTATACAATAAAATCTAAGAAAATATATTAAATTGAACCTTAAAAATTAAATCCATGTATTAAAATATATATTTATCATTTGAAAAAAATCTACGCATCATAAAATAAACAATATATAAAAAATATCTTCAAATAACAATGTTTAAGATATTTTTAGAAAAATAGAAAGGTCAATTATATATACATTATGAATTGGTTATACAAATATATATATATATATATATATACATATTATAGAAATAAAATAACTAGATGAATTTAAATAAATGGTTGAGACTAAATTTTTTTATATTAATATTACTAATTTTGATTTTAATTCTTATCGAAAATAGATATTTTTTTTATTTTAATAATTTATTTTCATCCATTTATATTCGTGTAATGATTATAATTATGTATAAAATTAATAAATTTTATAAGTGAATCATATATATAGGGATGAAGTTATGCTTTGTCCTGGGCCACTGTCTCTCCAAATTTTTTATTACAAAATATATATGAATATATACATATTAAGACCTCCCAATTTTAGTTTACTTTAATTTTTCTCTATTATTTTTTATTATTAGTTACACTTTGCTCCCTTAAACTGATTTCTTGGCTCTCTCTCTCTCTAACACAGGATAAAATTTAGGGTTGGAAATTGTTGGACAAAACATAGTTAGCACTTTAGGTTTTAGTTTAATTGGAGTGCATTCTCCACCATGAAGAAGCAATCTTGGGGTACCAAGGACCGGTCATTTATCATGCTTCACTTTCATGGACAGCCATTATCATACAACAGTGTTTCAATAGTTTTTTTGGGTGATAGCCAATAGCAAAGTTCGTTATGATTCCCCCTTTGGACTAATATATATATAGAGAGAGAGTGGATCGAGGATTGTTGAGAGTATAATCACATTCTTAAAAAATTTAAATTTTCATATAATTTATATTTTCTTTTAATGTTTTATTAAGGATATAATTTCACATCCCCTGAAAATCTGTAACTCAATACTTCTAAATTTCTCATATAACTTTTTTAAAAAATCACATCTCTAACATAAAATCATATGTTTGGTTTTATCTTTTATATTATATATATATATATATATATATATATATATATATATATATATATATATATATATATATGCGCGCTCATGAATTTGATAGGCTGATTGTGAATAATTTCTCAATTGTTATTGGACATCCATTCCTTAGTGATACCACCTTATCACAATGTTAAATGGTGGGGCTATTTTGAGATCATTGTCTTTGTCTACCATTCAATTGTGAAAGCATGATTACCTTCTTGCTTTCGACCTGCCTTTGTGAGCAAGCTGTAGAGGGCACCCAAATACCTAGGCATATGCAAATAGAGTAAATACCCTTTTTTATGGTCTAAATGAGAACTATACGAGAAGCAATATATATGCTACTGATAATAACGAGCAAACAATTATAAAATAATAATAATAAATGATAATAATACGCATATTTACGTAAAAATTACTATAAAATATAAATTGATTATTTGAGATTACATCAAACTTGAAAATCATAAACACACATATATATATATAGATGTATGGACATAGTAATCCTATGTATTGTTGTATTGGCCTAAGAATTTTCGCATTTATCACAAATATTTATTTATTTTTCCTTATTTTATTTCTTGATTAAATGAACTATATCATAAATTTTTATAATCAAATCAAATTCAAATTACGATATAACCGCTAACCTAGGATAAGTTTTTCATGACATTATTTGATATTGCCCTCAATGCTATGCAACAAATTTGTCTTCATTTAGAAACTAGAATGTCCCATACTTGTGGGAAAAGGTTGCTTTGTGAATTGCAAGTGAAAACGATGTTTCCATACAACATTAAAAAATATTAGATAAAAATATCTTTTATGGACTTGTCAATTTTGAAAATGTATAATTAAAGATAATTAATTAGAGTGATAATATTTGCTTACTAATTTTATATAATTTTAATCTAAATTATTGTACATTTAACTTAAATTGTTTACACATTATATTAATTTGATTAGAGCTCTAAAAAATCAATTTAACCATTAATATTCACATAATATGTAAGTTATGTGTTGATTTTTTTTTATAATCAAAATCAAATAAACATGATATGCAAACATGGACGGTTATATTTATTATTATGACAAAATAAAATTATATAAAAATTATGGAAATTAAAATGATAATTAATTGTTCCGAATTATTCACTTTCGAAATTGATAATATCAGATATTGCATATAAAATAGATGGATCTACGTTTAGTAATTACACTATACATGAATTGTAGGTTTAGTCATTATATACTTGATTCGGTTAATTTTAATCTCAATTCAAATAATACAGAGATAATATGACTAATTAACATAACTTAAGGGTCGTTTGTTTACTGTTGAATGAAACCATTCAGCGCTGAATGCTGAACAGTTCAACATTCAGCGTGTTTGATTCTCACCTCTGAATGAAACATCAAAACATTGCTGAATGATTCAACATTAAAGTATATTTTGAATCATTAAGCACCCTGTATTTTACCATAATACATATTTTTTCACATGTTGTCTTATTAAACAATCATACCTTATAATATAATAAATCAATATGAAGGTAAAAATGAAAATATTCATAATTCAGATTGTACATTCATAACTATTATCAAATAACATGTCACATTCAGAGTCAATTCATACAGAGCCTTTGAATCATTCAAGTCATTGAATCATTCAGCGCTTAATCATTTTATTTTATCAAACAGCCCCTTAAAATTATCAAATTCAAAAAAAAAACTAATTGTATCTACAACTAATAATATAAAAACTAATGACATAATTTAGTTTAACAGAACTAAAATCGGTTGAATTTAAGTACAAAAATTAAATCCATAATTTATGCAAAACGAATGTACTAAATACGAAATTTAACCAAATGATATGTGAGAAAGATTCCATTCAATCTAGTGTACAACATTGATATTGCAAGGAAATAAAAAATTATTCGACGAGGCTCAAATTTTATTTTATTTTCCAAAAAAGGACCCTGGTTTTCTCTTATGTCAATATCATTGGCGCATTCTAGGTCTCTAACAATTGAATCCTCGACTCAGTCGAGGTATCATCTGGGGTAGGGTAGCTAAACAGTATATATACATAAATATACACACACGTGAAATACTAATGTATTTCCCTTTTAAGTTTTGTGGCTGGTACGAGACATAGGCCGAAAGTACATTTCGATTATTCATTGTTATTTGTCATTAGGGTTAGGTTAAAATTATATTATTCGAACTCAGATTAAAATGTCATTGTTTTTATATCTTATTAGAATTTGTTAATTTCATTTGATCCAGTCTGAAAAGTTTACGATGCAACTTGTTTGATGATAAAATAATTTAAGTGAAGAAACAACGATATGTGATGGATGTGAAGACTCTCGAACTATCGTGTTTACACAACTATATGTATATCCAGGTTTGACGTACTCTAGTACGATTATCTTTTATTTGCCATCAACTATAGTAAAATATTCTCTTTTTAAAATTTTAGAATTTTGGAGTTTTTCATTATTCATTGTTATTCTTCACTAGGGTTAGGTTAGGCTTATATTATTCGAATTCGAGTCAAAATATCATTATATTTATATTTTGTTAGAGTTTGTGACTCGAATTCTTTTAGTCAGATTAAAAAGTTTGTAGTGCAACACATCGGGTGAAAAATAATTTGAGAGAAAAACAGAGGTATGTGGTTTATGGGAGGCTCTCTCTGGTTATCCAACTATATGTATATTTTAGGATTGATGTACTAGCGTCTGATTTATTTATTTATTTTTGTAGTTTTTCATTGACTATAGTAAACTAATTATTCTCTTTTGTATGTAATTTTTTTATTTATAAAGTTTTTATATAAGATTGTATTATTTTATCTTTTCTTTTTACTGATTTGTGATAGTTTGCTCATCATTATTCGAAATTGAAGTTTTGTTGGGATGTTAAACACATATACTTTTGAAAATATGAAAGTCTAGGTAGCATGGGGGGTTTTTCGGTGTAGGCATTAACTTATAAGTAATTGCAGAACCCGACCATTGACAGGGATCAAACTTTCCATGTCCTTTATCACATTGCAATTTCATGGGCCAGACACTGTGTTTCTCTATCAAAAGATTCCCAATATATATATATATATATATATATATATATATTATAAAAGATGACTCGTCCATGTCTAGCCATGTCCCTTGGCCTAGCTATATAGGCTTTGGCAACCATTTAACCAACAAGTTGGTGGTCCTCAGGGATGGATCGAGGGAGAGTTGGGAGTACGATCGCACTCTCTAAAAATTTCAGATTTATTAAGTTCGTAACCCTTAACATAAATTTATGTGTCTATTCTTAATAGTATTTATTTTTTTTAGCTAAATACTTTGCATGCATTGTTTTAGAGGCTCATATTTCAGCCATAAGTTATTGTTGTACAGCCAAAAGAGAATGGATACGCAAAAGAAGAAGGGTTGAAGGAGAGAAGAATGAGAAAGTAGCATAAACAGTGTGAAGTGTTTAACCCTAAATATACAAATGTATTTTGTAATTATATTTAAGTTAAGTTGAATATCTTTTACTCTATACTTAATTGTAATCTAAACTAGATTGTTTTCTTCACAAAATTGACTCAATTCAATTCGAACCTGATTTTAAAAAAATAATATAGTTAAAATTGAGTAATTAAGCTAAAATATTTCAAATTTAGCTATGAAAATAAAAATATAGTCAAATTGAATGATGAAACTTATAATTTATCTATTTCACTTATTGTTTATCGCTAGTTTTAATTATCTGATTTTATTCTCTTAATAAATCAAAATACATATAAAATTTTTAAGTTTTACACCGTATTAATCTTATATATATATATATAAAGTCCTAAAAAGACGACTGTATGGTTGAGGAGGCGAGGGGTCATTGATGATAAAGAAAGAAGTAGGTCGGTCCACCTTCTTTACCCCAAAACCGACAAATCCCCCATTTTAGAAGTGTGATGCCCATATTTCTCCCGCATTCAACACCCAATAACTTGGACCGTATTATATAACGGTGAATTTAAAAGTAATTTTGAGAGCAAGTATATATACATTAATGATATAAAAATATCATATGAAATAAGCACAAATAAAATTATACAATGGATACAATTATTAAAATATTTAATTAATCGAAGAAGTATACTCACTTTGAGATAAGTATGGATCTATTATTGACACTATGTGTTGTGGTTGTTCATACGTACTTATCGATTGTGACATTGTCATTGTTGTAAATATTATTTCGAGATTTAAATTACAATTGTCAATTTAATTTTTCATAAGTTATTTTAAACATAATGAATATCATTACAATAATAATATGTTAAGAGTATTATTCAATTTTGAATGATAGAATAGATAATGTGTCCATCCGCTGGGAAATGATCACGTGTGCAACTTTAATATAAGGCTAAAAAAGACGCTACCGGTTTTGTTATTATTTAAATAACAAAATCAGTAAAAAAATTACCGGAAACATTATTATTTCTACCGATTTTGTTATTTTTTGGGCGTTATACCGGTTTTGCACTACCAATTTTGTTATTTTTTCTACCGGTTTTGTTATTGTTGGACACGTTATCAGAAATGTTAAAAAACATTGATGTTTTAGGTAGAAATAATAATGTTTTAGGTATTTTTTTACCAATTTTATTATTTAAATAATAACAAAATCGATAACGTTTTTTTTTAGTTATATATTAAGGGTGTCGCACTGTAGAACTTCTTTCATCCGCTATATTTGAAATTTCTTTATCATGCTTATGTCTGTGACTAAATTTGTAATAAATCCAGTTCTTTTAATGTTCTAGATATAATAATAATAATGATCGTTAGAAATTAATTATTATAATTTATAGTTTGATTGATGGTTAAAATATATCATAATTTAAATTAGATTAAATTTGAATATGATCAACATACCATATTTATACATTATAAAATATTGTTTTATAATATATTTTACAATTAAATTTAAATAAAGAATTATTTTTAAAAAAAACAAAGGAAATGTAAAGGTGAAAAATAACAACAAAGCCTCATATTTTGTATGGTCATAAATCAAATCAAGGCGGCTATATAAAGAGCATGCTTTGGTTGAAGCAGAAACCAGAAGAAAGCAATGTGAGCCAAACCTTTCTCTTCTTCTTCTTCAATTCTTTCTCCTTTCTCTAAATTTGTTTATTCCAAGAACACATCTCTACTAACAATGGAAATCAAAGATTTCACACGAGGTGGAACTGTCGATCTCCATGGCCGCCCTGTTTTTGCTTCCAAAACTGGAAAATGGAAAGCTTGTGCTTTCCTTGTTGGTAAGATATACATATATATGAACTCTCTCGGCTGTTTCTTGTTGTTTTAACCTTTGGGTCTCATTGGTTTTCGATTTAGAATCTATACTCGGATTCCAATCGCAGTCCGATGAGTCTAACTATACGGAAGTAGTGAACATGTTAGTATAGACTCTAACTCCGGGGAAACTCCGGTGCGAAAGTATAAGATAACGATCGTAACATCACGTTATCGTTGTTACTTAAACTGGGTTTCATTTGTTTCGACCAGTTTGCTCTCATTTCCCTTTTTGCTATTTTTCTTGCTCCGCAAGAAAGGTTCCGGATATCAAAAATGAAAATGGGAAGTAGACAAATGTTGGATGATTCTGGAAAGTTTTCTTGTACTGATTCATAGATGTAAGCAGGATATGAAGCATTTGAAAGGATGGCTTTCCATGGGATAGCTTCGAACTTGGTGAATTTCTTGACGACCCAACTCCATGAAGACACTATTTCATCTGTAAGAAATGTGAATAGCTGGTCGGGTTCGGTCTGGATCACGCCGATTCTCGGAGCTTACGTTGCAGATGCTTACCTCGGTCGGTTCTGGACATTCACCGTTTCTTCTCTCATCTATGTCATGGTAACTCAACTACAACTACTCTCGATTTCTTCGTAGCTTTCATTCGGTATACGTTTTAGACACGTACTCATATCCGACATTCACACTTGAGGTCGAGAAACATACTTTGTTTACCTAATTCCAAATGGTAAGATTTATGTTCACTATTCTACAAAAGGAGGACCACATCATTTTTCCATTACAACCACTAAAAGAAGTTGCCATCATGTCTTATTTGTGCACTTATAATTGGGACAAAATCCAATTGTTTAAGTCAATTCGATACAAATGTTTCGAGAAAAACGAAGAGTCGAAATACAAGTTGTCTAACATTATTATGATTTGATGTGTCAATAGGGAATGATAATGCTCACAACAGCAGTTTCACTGAAATCGTTGAAGCCAACATGCAGCAATGGAGTGCGCAACAAGGCATCAACTCTGCAATCAACTTTCTTCTATATATCTCTCTACACAATAGCAATAGGAGCAGGGGGTACAAAGCCTAACATATCAACCTTTGGGGCTGACCAGTTTGATGATTTCAACCCCATGAAAAGGAGCTAAAGGTCTCCTTTTTCAACTGGTGGATGTTCAGCTCTTTCCTCGGTGCCTTGTTCGCCACTCTCGGCCTAGTCTACATTCAAGAGAATTTGGGTTGGGTGCTCGGTTACGGGATCCCAACGATCGGTTAAGAAAATACCAAGTTTTAGTCCCTAAACTTGATAGCTTTTCCTAACTTAGTCCCTAAACATTTTTATCCACGTTAGTCCAAGAACTCGACAACATTCTCCATTTGCCCTTTTGATGATGCGACATTATAAGATTGTGTTACGTCCAAAAAAAACCAAGTTTAATTACTAACGTGGATAAAAAATAGTTCAGGGACCAAGTTAGAAAATAATTGTCAAGTCAAGGGACTAAAAGTTACTTATGCCTAATAACAATAAAAAAGGCGAGTGGTAGAAAAAATATTATGACGATGATGTAGCCCCCGTTGTATATGTGTAGCAATAAAGTTTCCAGTTCTAACATTGCAATTGTTCATCTTAAACAAGTGGCGAAACAAAGGTTAAAGCAATGGCATATTCAGTTACCGTCAAGTGCAATTAGAGACCGACTGTTTAGAGGCTTTGATAATATTGGAGGAACCTTCGAATACATTAAGCGGAACTGCACTTGTGAAATCTATTAGAGCTATATTGAAACGAGAGTAGCAGATTTTGCTCAATTCGATCCGACGAGAAGTGAATTCCATGACAAATGAATCACAAAATTTAATGCGAATAGGAATAAACTAAGGAGATAGATGGGGTAAGTCGTCCCTAGAACTTTCAAAATTTCTTAAATTTTAGATTTTTTAATGCATTTTCTATTAATAATCTGTTTTCGTTTCTTAAAATTATAAGTTTCTTATCCTCTAAAATTTTATAAATTCAACCCTTAACATAAAATCTTATGTACATTCATGCTCACAACTTCAACTGCCACGACACACGACGGGGAAAGCGCTCCCATTTTCATCCATCTCATCGTTCATTGAAACTAATGCAAATCCCATATAAGACTTCGAAAATGAACAACTATCATTTATACCGTCAACCTATATTGTTTTCTGCACAACAGTTTAATGTAAATCATCAGAACATCTATTAGCAAATTCATACTTTGAAATGCAAGGCCATCTACTGCAGCCAACAGTTCCCACAGGGAGCTCTAACAGTTGCAGTTTCATGTTCAGCTTGAGAAATTCCCTTTTGCTCCACGATTGCCTCTGAAATTGCATCGGAACTGACAACAGAAAGACAATCTGCGCTTCTCATTGAATTCACCGGCTCCTGTGCACAAAAGTTGGTAACAACAGCACTACCCACTGCTGCTGGCTGCTGGTGCCCCGACCTTTCTTCCTCCTACTGTGAACTGAAGTTGGCCTAGGACTTTGGAGAGCCACAATTGATAGAGACCCGTACGAGGAGGGATAATGGAGATAAAAGAAGATGTGTCATGTAGGGGAGAGAACAGGAAAAGAGAGAGTATTTATCATTAGATTCGTTTGATGAGTTTTTATGCCGTCTCGGTTGATATCAGACCTAGAAATGTTAGTCTTTGTAACCCCACTTCTTCTCCTTCTTCCCCTTTAATTCATTCTCACTTGCTTTTGCCCCTCTATGTTTGTCCTCTTGTATTTTGACTTGCTAGTCAACCATAATCTTGTATGAATCTCTATTTACTTCAAATTTTTACACATTGTTGATTAAATGGATGTAATTTAACATTCTACAAAGGATACTTAAATATTAATGGTGTCCTGGTAGTTATGCTAAATTTTAATTTTATCCTTAAATTTTAGATATAATATCAATTGACTTCTCAACAGAAGAGAAATTTAAGTAAATCAGAGGGCTATAAATTAGATGATTCAACTCTTATGTCATAGAATTTGATAATCAATTGGTTGTGATTTTATGTTTTAAGAAAATTGTTGTAGATCAATAATTGAGATTTACAGAAGAAAATTAGACTGAAGAACCTAGTTAGTGTTCTAATAATAGTTTGGGATCAAATTAAAATTTAATCCTTTTTATTAATATATCACATTATCAAACTAATGAAATTTAACGGCTTAATGATCAAAATATAATGAATCCATAATATAAATGATTGAAATATAAATTTACAAATAAACGTCCTTATCTTAAGGGCATAATAAATATTATTCTAACAATTTTTTTAATTTTTATACCTTTATATAAGCTTTTAAATAATAAATAATTAAAAACTACTCCTTAAATGATTAAAAATAGAACTATAAATTCACATACAAATTCTTTATATATCCATATATATTTATTTGTTAATTAAATATTTATATATATATTAAAAATAAATTATTTAAATTAGAATCGAACATAATTTATGGAATCAAATATATTGTTCGACCCATGAAAAGATCTTCCTTTGACATATCTTTTCAGATGTGGGTTATGTATAATTAATTATCTGTAATCTTACGGAAACGTCGTCGTTTGCATGCATGATTTGATTTAGACCTTCCCTTTTCCTCTACCAAACTGCAATTCCCAACCACCTTTCCTTTAGAACCGCAATCAACGGCCAAATGACAGAGAAGTCAGCCATCATTCTCAAAATCCAATCCATCGTAGCACGATGACGTTTCAACATATTATTGGTCAAATCTCAAAAACAATCTTTGACTTCTCATACTAGTAACCAATAATCCTCAAACACGTCAACATCTATTCAACAACCTACTCCATTGAATCCAACGAAAACAAGCTGGAAAATTGATAAGGAAATGTTATATGGACGTGACATCTTTTAAGCTTAGTACATATAAGTGACCATACTAAGAAGTTCGTCGTCCGACACAATAAAAGTAGAAGAGTAAATATGGATTATTAGATTTTGAATATTTCTTTTTATTATTTTAATTATCATTCTAATTAGTTCTTCGAGAAAAATAAAATAAAATGAGACGAATTTTATATCACTAATTTACATGTTATACATCACAATAACTACTATTAAGAAAATTCATTATTATTTAATCAATAATATTATCATACACTTATTAATATTGTAATGAAATAAATATCGATTGGTCCACAATCAAAAGCAAAAGGAAGGAAATCACTTTGCCACCTTTTCTCTTTCTCCCACCAAGTGGGACTATGGACATAATCATAACAAAGAGTAATCTACAATGTTTAATTTTTCAACATGTTTATATTTTTTTCATCTTTAAAGCTAAAATTTGCACACCCTTTAAGAAGAGAGACCTTTCTCTTTTGCAATTACACTCACATTCACATTTCCACATTATTAGTCAATCTTTAGCTATTTGTATGTATGCATATGCAATGGAAGCAGCACCAGTACCTCAAGACTCTTCCATGGAAGGGGTTCTGGCTACACCTACGAACATGAGGCCCGGCTCCGGCTCCGAGGACGTCAAGTTTTGCACCCCGAACCACGGAATTAGGAGGGTGAGTTGGAGAGCCGAGATCGATACTTCACCGCCTTTCGAGTCGGTTAAGGAGGCCGTGAGCCGTTTTGGTGGCAGCGGACCTTGGGTGCCACTGTACAAGTTTGCGGAGGTATGTGTAACTTTTCTCTGTTTTGGTTTGCCTATGGTATGTAGGATGTAAGAAAGGTATGCTTTGTTCTGTCATGTAGTTTGTTTGCATATATATATATATGAACGTGTATGTATATTATATGAAAGTGTATGTATATTATGTTGTGTTCATGAGCAGCATGGAAATGAAGAATTTGACATAAGGAAAGTTGAAGAACAAGCAGCAGAATTGGAGAAAAATCTGATAGTGAAAGAATTGGAAACACTTGATGTGCTTGAAGAATTGGGAACTACCAAAAGGATAGTGGAAGATTTAAAGATACAGCTCAAAGATGAAGCTTTGAAATGCATAATCAATAATGAGCATACCAGAACTGGGAGTTCGAGACCTCACCGCCGCCACCGTCCGGTTTCGTCTGCAGATTTGATCTTGATAGATTCGAAGCAAGTGAAATCGAACCTCGGTGAAACTATCGATGATCTTGGGGTGATACCAAGATCAGAACCATTGCTTGAAAAAGCTGGTGAAATGAGGTGGTTTGCGGCTATGAAAATGGAGGAAGCAGCCATGGCAGCAGAGGCTCTTGCTCTTTTTGAACTCGGTGCCCTTGCAGGAACTAAGGGTTTGTCTAGCAACGAGACATCATCGGGGTTTTCGTTCCCGGTGCCGGAGCCGGAGCAATCTCCTCGAACACCGAAAATGATTCATACATTGCATGGATTTGATGAAGCAAATAATATTTCTGAACATACAATCCTGAGGAAGCTTGAGGAAGCATCAGATGAAATGAAACACTGTAAAAAGGCATTGGAAGAGGCTCTTAAAAGCGTCGAAATTGCAAACCGGAAGCAACTCGATGCCGAAGAGGCTCTCAGGAGATGGATTAACCCCAGGCATGAACACAAGTCACATAACAACAAACAGGTGGTCTACAATGGTATCAAACCCAACAATTCCCATCAAAACTTTCCAAGATCTCCATTAAGGGACCTGATGAACAAGCAAAACCCAGAATTCGAGGACGACCCGAAGCCTGTTCCGAGGACAACAACAGTGTCAATGAGGGATATGCTGAGCAATAAACAAGATACTCCTCAAGAATGTGTGGTGAAAAGAGCTAATGATGAAGGCCAAAGTGGAAGAAAGAAAGTAGCTTTGAGCCAAATGCTTGATGAACTGAAGCAAGATGTGAGATTTCAACCAAGAACTGATCATCAGAAACAGAAACAGATCTTCACACAAAGGAGAAAGTTTGGGTTCATCCACATTTCTCTCCCATCAAAGCAAAGCAAAAAGAAACCACAAGTTTTGAATTCAATGTGATATACCATTAGGTTTGTTGTAGTACTAAATTGCGGTTGACGTTACGATATTACAATTGTGAGTGTTAGAAACATTACGACGTGATTTATTTTTAAAAATAATTACTATTTTACATTGTGAAGTGTCACAATAACCTTGAAAAATATTATGATACGACTATTACATTATGTTCCGACCACAATTAAATATTGCAATTGTTCTATATATTTTTGTTTGTGTTTTGAGTGATCAAATCATGGTGTGGTATTTTTTTTAAATATTAAATTGTGTTAAATCTATTCAAAATCAGTTTTATATTAATTTTAAATATTGCTCTTTATATATATTTATAATTTATTTCTAAATTTTCTAACTAAAATATAATATATTCATACTCATTTTAAAAATAGAGTATAAATGTGAATATATCTATATGAAAAATATTAGGCCTGTTTGATAATATATGAGTAAAATTTCAATACCACATTTTCTTTAAATAATCTTACATTATGTTCGATTCAGAAACATGAAATTGAAATTTAGGTTTCATAGCTATTTAATCGAAAAAAAATTAGGACGAAATAATAAGAATCATTGAGGCGTGTTTACACAGTTTTTTAAAAGATAATTTTGTTCAAAATACACCAATTAGATGACCAAAACAACAACATCATTATAATGATCAACGAACTATAACAACACAATTGGGACAAATTTATACTAAATTTACACCTTTTGCACCTACACATAAGATAAGTCTGATCTTACATGTTCTATAATGTTGTGATTTACACTCAAGTTTAACAGAATACTAAGTGAAGTAACTGAACTTGTTATTCATCAAGGTAGTACATCAGTTCTTTTATACATGAAAGCTTGCATAACAGCTTTACCAGACTCGTAACCAACCTCTAACTGCTTGACTAACTTGAATAACAACTAACTAACTCACAGTTCCCACATACACTAGCTGCCGCTCCTACCACGTATGCACTCATACTTCAACATTCTCCCCGTCCTTCTCAGCTCTCTCATTCTCTGCCACCTGCACTTGTTGTCGAAACAACACATGAGCAGATTTTGGCAACGGTTTTGTCAGCCCATCAGCAACCTGGTCTCTGCAGGTACGTAGTTCACCTGAATTGCTCCACAAGCCACCTTTTCACGTACAAAATGTATATCCAACTCTATATGCTTCGACTGAGCATGGAACACCGGATTCGCGCTCATGGCAACAGCACTAGTATTGTCACTCCAGACTATAGGAGTTATAGCAACCGTTTCACCCATATCAGAAAGTAACGACCGAATCCAGACTACCTCAGCTACTGTATCAGCAATGCTGCGATATTCGGCCTCTGTAGTCGAGCGAGCCACAGTTTTCTGTCTCCTAGCACTCCACGACACCAAGTTACACCCAAGGAACACGCACGAGCCCGAGACTGACCTGCAGTCATCAACGTTGCTGGCCCAATCAGCATCAGCAAACGCAGTCAGACAGTAGGATTCGGGCACAAAAGTCGGTCAAAACACCAAGCCATAGTCAACTGTTCCACTTAAGTATCGCAAGATCCGCTTCACAGCAAGCCAATGACCATCGCACGGTCCTACCACGTATGCACTCATACTTCAACATATAATAAACATTCATGTATATAAACATATCTCGCACTTGTTATCTCACTAATGTGGGATATAAATTTTATATTTTCCTCAACAAAATTTACAAGTAGCTTACTTTGAGTTTTAATTTCTCATTCATCACTCAACCATTTTGAATATATGGTATATCGTTTTAAAGATCTCATAGAATAGAATATAAAATAATATTTTTATTGCTTGAATCTCCACCTTTATCCATAGAAAATATGGCTCAAAAGTTCTAACAATCCATTTTTTCTAACATTAAATAGATACCTAATTTATTTACGGATTTGATGAATATTAAAGTTTTATTTATTTTATCATTTAGATTACACTAATTTTAAAATATAATATCCTTAAATCAATCATATAGCTTATTGTTTTCTCCACCTAACTGTCACTTTATTATAAAACAATTAAAGATAATCGTTAATAACGAAAGTAATAAATTTATAATTCTGATTCATTAATGTCTTGATCTAGAAATGATATACGAAATATCTACTATAATTACTTCATTAAAGTTTTCAAAATGGGATTCTATTTAAAAAAACTATAATTTTTGGTAACTTTTTCTATTGATATATAGGGTTCATAGCCATTGTTGAATAATCAATTAGTTTACAAGTAGTTTATTTTGAGCATCAATTTCTCATTCGTCACTCAACTATTTTGAGCATATGATATACCGTTATAAAGGTCTCATTGAGTAGAATATAAAATCATAATTATATTATTCAAATTTCAACCTTCATTCATTGAAAATATGCCTCGAAATTTCCAAAAGTCCATTTTTTTTCTAACATTAAATCAGCATCTAATTGATTTAAGGATTTTATGAATATTACACTTTTAAGTATTTTATTATTCAATTCACACTATTTTTAAAATTCATTGTCTTTTAATCAAATATATTATTCATTGTTTTCTCTATTTATATGTCTTATATATTATAAAACAATTACATATAACTGTCAGTAACATAAATAATAAATTTATAAATCTAATTCATTAATGTCATGATCCCGAAATGAAATGCAAAAAATCCAATGTAAATACATCATTAAAGTTTTCAAAATGGGAATCTATTTAAAAACTATAAGTTTTGGTAACTTTTTCTCTTGATATATATATGGTCAATAGCCATTGTTGAATAATCAATTAGTTTACAAGTAGCTTACATTGAGCATTAATTTCTCATTCACCACTTAATTATTTTGAGCATATGATATACCGTTGTAAAGGATGCATGGAGTAGAATATAAAACCATGATTTTATTATTCGAATCTCAACCTTTACTCATTGAAAATATGCTTCAAAATTACCAAAAGTCCATTTTTTCAACATTAATTCGGCATCCAATTAATTTACGGATTTGGTGAATATTACACTATTATGTATTTTATTATTCAATTCATACTCTCTCTGAAACTCAATGTCCTTAAACCAATCATATCATTAATTATTTTCTCTATTTATTTGTCTTTATATTATAAAATTGTTTCGAATAATTGTTGCACATAATAAATTTATAAATCTAATTCATTAATGTCGAGATCTAGAAATGAGATGCAAAAAATCCAATGTAACTACTTCATTAAAGTCTTCAAAATATGAATCTGTTAAAAACTATAATTTTTGGTAACTTTTTTCTCTTGGTATAGGGTTAATAGCCATTGTTGAATAATCAATTCGTTTACATGTAGTTTACTTTGATCATTAATTTCTCATTCATCACTCAATCATTTTGAGCATATGATATATCATTGTAAAGGTCTCATTGAGTAGAATATAAAACCATGATTTTATTACTCGACAACCTTTACTCATTGAAAATATGCCTCAAAATTACCAAAAGTCCATTTTTCCCAACATTAATTTGGCATCCAATTAATTTACGGATCTGGTGAATATTACATTGTTAAATATTTTATTATTCAATTCATACTATCTCTGAAATCCAGTGTCCTTAAATCAATAATATAATTCATTATTTTCTCTATTTATCCGTCTCTATTTTATAAAATGGGTTTGAATAACTGTCAGTAACACACATAATAAACTTTTAAATCTAATTAATTAATGTCAAGATCCAGAAAGGTGATGAGAAAAATCTAATATAATTACTTGATTAAAGTTTTCAAAATAAGAATCCATTAAAGAAAAACTATGATTTTTGGTGATTCTCTCTCTCTACGTGGGTTAATAGCTATTAGTTTCCCAACCAAAAGTCGTTGGATTTAACTTCATGATAAAAGCGTGAGTCAACACATAGCCACGATGAGGCAATCTCTCTTTGATGAGGTTTGATTTTGTGTAGCTTTATTTACATCGAAATATATTTATATATGAAAAAATAAATATATTTTTTATGTTGTACTAGTGTGTCAAAATCTTGAATAGTGGATTTTGGACCGACAATTTCATCAATTGGAGCGTCTAGAGAGTATAGGAAATCCCAACTTTGTGGAGGAGGTGCTCACCATACTTCAGAGAATCCACTGCGCTGCTACGAACAGTTGGGCAGGCAATGCGAGTAAAATTATTATAATATATGATGATAGTGACCGATTGATAAAAGTCGTAACCTCTTTTAAAATAATTTATGCAGGGAAACTCAACCAATAGAACCGGTTAAAATCGATCGGATGCTTTACAAGCTGAAGGGCAGCAGCGCCAGGTAAAATAAAATTTGGTTTGATATAATCCCTTTAAGGAAGTAATAAAATTAAGAACATGTTTTTTCCTCCTCAAAAAATACAAAAATATATATTTTTTACTTTTACTATATGATTATTTGTTTATCTATTGAAAAATTGACAATAATGTTTAATTGGAAGCATCGGTGCTATTAAAGTTCGGGACAATGTCACCAAAACGAGACAACTTTTGGAGGGTGGAAATTTGGAGCTCTGCTTATATCTATAAAATAGATTGTTAAGAGTTCTATCCGAATAATCGAGAAACTCATTGTACATACAATTCGAAACTGAGCATGATATCTTATATGCAGGGCCAAAGCTGCCTTCGGGGAGCTGCGAAACGAGCACGGGACTCTCATGGCGAAGCTTGAGCATTACTTCCAGGTTCATCTCAGCTTGAAACTTCATTAATTAAACTAGAAACGACGCATTTACTTTGATTATTGTGTTCTAATCCTATCCACAACTCGTGCTGTTTTCTGTCTTCGGTGATCACCGGCCACCAACTAAGACAAGCACGTCCTGTCGAGTCCCGTCCCAACGGAAGTGATCCTGCATGGTCCAACCGGAGATCATAGGAGCTGAAGCTTGGTGGTGGTCCATGCAAATTTACCATTTTAATGTTCTAGACGCTCGTCTTTTTACCACAACAAAACATAAACCGAGGAACATGGTTATATGTCTTACTTTCTATGCGCGAGTGTTTCTTTAATAAAACTTTTAATGCGTGCCTTCGTGCTTCAATGGTAAGTCTTTACTAGAATTCGATTTAAGTTTGGAAAGGTTTTATTTGATCCGAAATCTGACCTAATGTTTAGGTAAAATATAACATTAAATTTAATATGAGTATATTTTAAAAAGTATTTTTCAATAAAATAAGAATTTAATTGAAAAAAAATATTAACATAAGGATATTATTATAATTATCTCTAAACAATCGATAGTTATATTATTATCTTGGGTCGGGTCAAAATTTTTTATTATAAACTCGGATATAATCTGATCTTATTCTTTAGAAAAACCAACCTGAATCGAAGCTTATTTTTTAAAAATAAATTCGATCTTATATCAGCTCAAAACCCGTTGAATTTAGGTCTTAAATTGTTTCAAAGTGCATCCCTAAGAATGATAAAATTATAATAGAGTGACTAAATTGTTTCAAAAAGATATAGTAAAGGGACTCCTTATAGAATTTAACCGAATTTCCCAAAGTCCATCTTCTCTTTCCCGTTATTTAATTTTTGTTATTAGGAACAAAACCCAAGAGAAGCTTACAATTACCTCCAAACAAAGCTTCCAATATTCACTTCGCTCTTTCTATTTCTCTCTCTTCCCTTCACTTCATTCCTCCGGCGGTGACTCTCACCGGAACCCTACCGGCTGTGGTTCTCTTAGTATTGGGTTTCCCCCCCTTCAAATGTTGATATTTTAAAGAAACTAAACACGTCTCCCCTCTCTGCTTTTCAGTTCACAAGCTCCATTCCTCTTGTTGTCTAACTTGAAAAAAGTTCTTAGCTTTTTTTTGAAGTTGGTTTCTCGTTTCTCTTCTGGGTTCTATTTGTTTCCTCTCTACTTCACTTTCGCGAAAGATTCTTTGCTTCGAGTTTAGCTTTTCAGCTCTCTCCGCCTTTTGTTTGAAGCTGAGTGAAAAAAGAATGGAGTTTTTGAAGTGCTGAAAGAGGACACAAGAAGATGAAGATGGAAAAGCTCTATACTTTCCTTTTGTTTTCTCTTCTTTTAGCTGTTGCTTCTTTCCAAGTGAGATCTCTAACTTTAACCCCATCATTGAACGATGATGTTTTGGGGCTAATAGTTTTCAAAGCAGACATTCAAGATCCAACCCTGAAGCTTTCCACTTGGAAGGAAGACGATGACACTCCTTGCAACTGGAACGGTGTCAAGTGTAACCCGAGGTTGAACCGGGTCACTGAGCTCCTCGACGGGTTCTCTCTTTCGGGTCGGGTCGGGCGTGGCCTCTTGCAGCTCAAGTTCTTGAGGAAGCTTTCTTTAGCCAAGAACAACCTCAGTGGAACCATTAGTCCTAGCTTGGTAAATCTTGAAAGTCTCAGAATCATTGACTTGAGTGAGAATTCTGTTTCTGGTTTTATCCCTGATGATTCCTTTAAACAATGTGGAGCTTTGAAGTCTGTTTATTTAGCTAATAACATATTTTCTGATAAGATTCCTGGGACTTTAGGGTCTTGTGCTACACTGGTTAATATTGACTTGTCTGATTTGGGGTTTGAATGGTTTGAGGTCATTGGATTTTTCTGGTAACATGTTGGAAGGAGAAATTCCAAAAGGGGTTCAAGCTTTGAATAATTTAAGATCCATTAATTTGAGCAAAAACAAGTTTTCTGGGCAGGTACCTGATGAGATTGGAAGTCGTTTGCTGTTGAGATCAATTGATTTTAGTTGGAATTCGTTCTCTGGGCCGGTTCCTCAAACAATGCAGAAGCTTAGCTTGTGTAGTTATCTGAATTTGAGTATGAATTCATTTTCTGGTGACTTTCCGGAATGGTTCGGAGAGATGGAAAGTCTTGAGTCATTGGATTTATCAGTGAATAACTTTTCTGGTCAAGTTCCTGATTCTATAGGAAAACTGAAATCCTTGAAGGTGTTGAATTTCTCTGCTAACGGTTTAATTGAAAGCCTACCTGCATCGATGGAGAACAATGTGGATCTTTTGGCATTGAATTTTAGCCAGAACTTGATGACCGGTGAACTTCCCGGATGGATTTTTAATTCGGAGAATAAGGTTGGTGCAAATATGGATAATGTCAATTCAATTTCATTAGGGCCCTCCCTTCAAAAAATTCAAGTATTGGATTTATCTCAGAATTTATTTTCCGGGGTATTAAGTTTTGATACCGGGGCTTTAAGCAGCTTGAAGTTGTTGAACCTGTCAAGGAACTCTCTCGTTGGACCTATTCCAGGAACTATTGGAGAGTTGACGGCCTTGGATGTTCTTGACTTAAGTCGAAATCAGCTTAATGGAAGCATTCCTACGGAAATTGGAGGAGCTTGCTCCCTTAAGGATCTTAGGCTCAATGCCAATATCCTAAACGGAAAAATTCCTACATCAATTGAGAACTGCACTTTTCTAAGGTAATCTCTTGATATTTGAATTTTAATCTATTTGCTCAAAGGTTGTATGAGTTTGTATAATTTTTCATTGAAAAAATTACTTTTAAATTTGTAACATCCCATGTTATCTGGATTTCTCTGTTGCATTTGTGTCGATTTGTGATGTGGAAAACATGTTTAAGGCTTTTTCTGCAATGGTATCTTAACTTTTCTATGTATTTTCTTGACGACACATCTAAGCAAAAATTTGGTTGCTTAATCGTAGTGTGCTGGTTAACATAGGACTTCCTTTTGTTGTTGAATTGTATAGGATCATATCACACAACAAGCTGAGTAGCCCAATACCAGCCGAAATCGGAAAACTGAGCAACCTAGAAAACGTGGACTTGTCTTTCAACAGCCTTACGGGGACGTTGCCGAAGCAGTTGGCCAATCTTCCCCATCTCTTATCTTTCAACATTTCCCACAACAATTTACGAGGAGAGCTACCTGCTGGTATATTTTTCAACACCATATCACCTACAGCTGTCTCTGGCAATCCCTTACTCTGTGGCTCTGCAGTCAACAAATCATGCCCTGCAGTTCTTCCGAAACCCATTGTCCTAAATCCTAACACCACTGCTGATTCCATTTCTGGTGAATTACCTCCGAATGTTGGTCATAAAAGGATAGTTCTTAGTATCTCTGCCCTCATTGCTATTGGTGCTGCTGCTTTCATTGTTGTTGGAGTCATTGCCATCACCGTTCTTAATCTCCGTGTCAAGTCATCGACATCCCGGTCTGCAGCACCCCTCACATTTTCTGCTGGGGAGGAGTTTAGCCGTTCCCCTACTACAGATGCCAACTCCGGGAAACTAGTCATGTTCTCTGGTGAGCCTGACATTAGTACAGGAGCACATGCTTTGCTCAACAAGGACTGTGAGCTTGGGCGTGGCGGGTTTGGAGCAGTTTACCGAACAGTTTTGCAAGATGGGCGCACAGTAGCAATCAAGAAGCTCACTGTCTCAAGTCTTGTGAAGTCACAAGAAGAATTCAAAAGGGAAGTTAAGAAACTAGGGAAAATAAGTCACCCTAATCTCGTGGCACTCGAGGGCTATTATTGGACTCCATCATTGCAACTTCTCATTTCTGAATTTGTGTCTGGTGGAAGTCTGCACAAACATCTCCACGAAGGATCGAGTGGAAATTACCTTTCTTGGCATGACAGATTCCGTATAATTCTAGGGACAGCGAAAAGCTTGGCTCACTTGCACCAATTGAACATTATTCACTACAATATAAAGTCAAGCAATGTCCTTATAGACGGTTCGGGTGAACCTAAATTGGGAGATTTTGGCCTAGCAAGGTTGTTGCCTATGCTAGACCGTTACGTTTTAAGCAGCAAAATCCAAAGTGCACTTGGCTACATGGCACCTGAGTTTGCCTGCCGAACAGTGAAAATAACCGAGAAATGTGATGTGTATGGATTTGGTGTTTTGGTCATGGAAGTGGTTACCGGGAAGAGACCTGTTGAGTACATGGAAGACGACGTAGTGGTGCTCTGTGACATGGTCCGGGGAGCGTTGGAAGAAGGCAGGGTGGAAGAATGCGTCGATGGAAGGCTGCAAGGGAAATTCCCAGTAGAGGAAGCGATTCCAGTTATGAAACTAGGCTTAATCTGCACGTCACAAGTACCATCAAATCGACCGTATATGGGAGAGGTAATTAAGATACTGGAATTGATCAGATGCCCTTCAGAAGGCCAAGAAGATTCGGGATGAGTTTAACTAATACCTTAAGAAATTGAAAGACTTATGAAGGGGTTATCCGGCGAAGAAGAATCCGGTTTGTTCATTTCATCAAAGAGAAGAAATATTTGTTTGCCCTAATTGTATTTGTTTCCATTTTCCGGATTCCTTTTCACCGGTTTCCATTTCCGGGACCCCTTTGGATATTGTAGCCTAGTTAACTAATCTTCACTGTTCCGCATTTTTTTGTTCATCAGCATTGTCTATTGTTAGCATTAGGTTATGATATAATGTATCAGCTAATGTACTGTGATATGTACCTTTTGGACTTGTTCATCTTCATGTCAAAGACTTGAAACATGTGCACCTTTTGGGTTTCGAGCTTGACATAGACTCGATTTTAGGGTAGTTAACCAAAAGTATACCGTTGGGGTTTTGATATCGACTTAGACTCGATTTTAGGGTAGTCAACCAAAAGTTCACTGTTCGCTTTTCGAGCTCGACATAGGCTCGATTTTAGGGTAGTCAGTCAACCAAAAGTTCACCGTTTGGATTTCGAGCTTGGCTTGACTTTATTTTAGGTTAGTGAACCAAAAGTGATATTCTTAAAAGAATATTGGTCCCAAGATATTGGAATTCTCATATTCAACTCTGCACATGGGGCTCGTTTCTTAATATATACAGTAACAATTTTATGTTCTTACATGCATGCATGTATGCATAAATACATACAAACATATATGCATGTATACGTACATACAATAAATCTCAGCCCACCAATTTTGTACATATCAGTTTTTTGGATAAAGCTTGACAGGAAGTCCCATGGCAGGGTATGGCATTGGTGAACGGATAATAGGCTCATCAGGGACCATCTCTGTCCAACTATACTTTGTCACAAGATGATGAATAATCAGCAATGATTCAACTCTAGCGAATTCGATTCCGGCACAAACTCGAGGCCCTGCTCCAAACGGGACGTAAGTGTACGGAGGGAACTCTTTCGACGAGCCCTCGAATCTTGATGGATCGAACTTCTCTGGATCCTGGAATATGTTGCTGTCCATGTGAGTGCCTGGTGCCACCCAAAATATCTGTACCAAAACAGTAAGCAAGGGAAGGAGAGATTCGAAACCCGAGTTCAGTTCGAATTCGAGGGGACTATTTACCTGCCATCCTTTGGGAATGTGGTAGCCACCAAAGGTAATGTCTTTGGTTACAAGCCTGAAACTGCCAAGCATTGGGGGATTGACCCTCATGAGTTCTTCAGCTGCTCTCCATGTATATCTCATCATCTTTATTTCACTCCATGTGAGCTTCCCACCATTTCTTTTAATGGCTTTAACAACTTCATTTTGCTCTACACAACAATAGAAATGACAGTTCCAAGACAATGTTCCAGAAAAATTATCGGCTCGAAAAGATCCGAATCCGGAAAAACTATATAGATAGATAGAGATAGATACCTTGAAGCACCTTGTTTGAAACCTCTGCATCCCTAGAAAGATGTCTGATGAAGAGGGTCAACAGAACAGCAGTAGTATCATGGCTAGCCATGATCAACGAAAGGAAGACATCAACGATCTCATCTTTCGACAAAGGCTGTCCGTTTTCGTCTCTCAAAGCGAGGAGACAAGATACGATGTTGTCGTCCGTCGGTTCAACAGCGCCTTCATCTTCTTGTTTCTTCCTCGACATCACCATTTCTGAGAGCTTTTTGCAGAGCCTTCTACGTGCTTGCATTGCTTGGTGGAACACTGTGCCTGGGAATTCCAAAGGGATTCCCCACACTCCTTTCACCGTGAGCGCGAAGTCCTTTAACAGTTCGTCTTTCTCATTTCCGTCTGGTAATCCGAACAATATGCTGCAGGTTACGTTGAATGTAATCTTCTTCATTAATGGCACAATTTCTGTTGAATCCTTGCCGTGAAGTTCCTGTTTATTACAAGAGATTAACCGTGTAAGAGACAGAATTATTAACGAAATCCGAATTATATTCGACTCGAATCATAAATATTCAACAACTCAAATTCAAACTCAATTTTATTTTAAGTTCATACTTAAACTTCGATAACAATACTCAATCGAGCTCGGATATAAACTAGAGTCGAACTCGAGAGAGAAACTCGTGTTCGAGCTCACGATTACATTAAACAAATAAACAATTGGCACTAGATCAATACCTTGAGCAACTGCTGCTGCACCAATGAATCCATTTTAGCAGCAAACCGTTGAATGCTTTCAGGTCTCAAAAAGCCAACAATTGCACCCCTAACAAGCTTATGTCTCGATCCGGACATCTCAAACAGACTATTCTTCCCAAGCACTTTCACCACCGACGCCGGTTGATTGAACGAGAGACCGTTATCCCCGCCACCGAACACGAACCTGTTCCCGGCTCGACCAGTCACGACAACCAATTTCGACCCCAGGATCGAGGTCTTGAACACCGGTCCGTATTTCTCGACACGGCTCAGGATCCATCGTTGGGTCTGGTCTTGCTTTTGTGCCTTCACAAAGCTTATCGTCTCTCCAATGAGTGGATACCCTAGTGAACCGGGCGCAAGCTTTCTGGCCGCGGGTGGTGAGACTATGAATTTGAAGAAGATGATGATAAGAGCTAATGAAGCTCCCAGGATTGTGGAGATGAACTGTGGGTTGAAGCTGGAGAAAGGGTCTGTAATGGAGGACAAGATATCCATTGTTGGTAGGTTGCTTAGGGTGTTTTAAAGATAAGATATAGCCATTTATAAAGAAAGAAAAAAACACAACACCAGTGTCTTTTGAAAATGTCTTTATCAGATTTCACTTCTGAAACCGTGTTTTAGTTTGAAATGTTTTTGTTTTATCATGGAAATTTGAGTTAACTGCACTTTACATCCCTAAACTATGACTCATATTATAAATTGATCCTTAAACTTTGAGCATTTAATTTCATCTCAAAACTAACTTTTATTTTATATCAATCCACAAACTTTTGAACATTCCAAATTTATCCCCAAAATATGACCATCATTCTATATTTGTCCATAAACTTTTGAATGTTTCAATTTCATCCCCAAAATTTTGAATGATTTTAGAGGACATTATTGGATCGTTAAAAAAGTTTGGGACTAATTTAGAATGAGGGTCATAGATAGGATGAATTTGGAATGTTCAAAAGTTTGGGGGATCAATTTAGAACAAGAGTAATAGTTTGGGGATAAAATTAGAATATTTTTTTCGTGGTCGAATTTGGTTTTGGTCCACTTTATTATGGACAAATTTAGGATTGATATCTTCATCTGAATTTGTCCATGTTTAGATCTAGTCCCTTTATTTTTATAATATCATTAGACAGAGTAACTAATTAATGTTGTTTACTGTGGTGTGATAACAATTTTATTATGTTCAATTTTGAAAAAATTTGAATAATTGAATATAATGTCTATATTATCCAAACCTCTTTCCACCCATAAATATGAGGACATTGAGCGTGTAAGCATGTTTGATTCCATGTACTCATGTGTCTTGTACTAACGACAATATCAATCGATCTGAATTCAATTAATATTTGGAGAAAACTTTTTATCACTGTAATACTTTAGTTTTCTTAAAATTTCAAATGAAGTGAAATAAAACCTCGGTGTTAAACGAGATATTACTTATTGATTTGATGTGCCACGACATCTCCTTAACTATTGTAAACTACATCTAATGGCACAATGTCTATTTTATAACAAATCACAAGTTTAATATTTGTTTTGTAATTTTTAAAAGTTCAGTGTCAAAAACATATTTTAAAATAGTTTAGTGATTATTTTTAAATTCTACTATATTTGAATATATTTATACTCAATATATATTCGCATCTGACATCCGATCAGATTATTTGGACCTTAGCTTGGTGGACTGGTTCAACGCACACCACGCATTTCGGTCGTAATATTTAAAGAAATGGTTGTGATTTTGTCGATTGTATTGGACGGCATTCACGATGGACATCAATCAACTGTCTTTCTATAATAACTACAAATCCAAACAAGACAAACTATGAGCTTCTAACTTTGAATTCATCATCTTTCGTCTCGAACCGGTCTTGTGATCCCGTCCTTATTTATATGTAGAGGGTTAATTGCATCACATATTCTTAAAGAATGCCCTTCGTTTCAAATTATTCCTTAAACTTTTAAATATTTTAATTTTATTACTAAATAGGATTATCACTCTAAATTAATCTTCAAACTTTTAAATATTTTAATTCATACCCAAACTATGACTTTTATTCTAAATTGGTCCTCAAACTACATGTAAATACTAATAACATCTCTTGTTAATATAAAATCGTTAGGCCAATTTATATTATTATATTTTAAAAAATTAAATTTAGGTTAAAATATGATCTGATTACATATTTTGATTAATTTGGGAATGAAATTGGAATATTTAAAAGTTTAGGGTTTAATTTAGAGAGGACCATTATTTAGGGACAAAATTAGAATATTTAAAAGTTTAAGGACCAATATAAAATAAGGGTTATAATTTGGAAACATATGATATAATTAACTCATATATATATATATATATATATATATATAATTAAAATTAAATATTTTTTGAACCTATCAAGTGGCCTCAATGGTAAAAGGTAATGTTATTCTCTAGAAAGATCATGGATTTGAGTGGTTATGTCTGCAGGGTATGCGTATGCTATCAATAGATTAAAAATGTTTTGAATATATATTATCTTACAATTACCTTAGATTATTAAAAAAAAATTAAATTTAGATTGGCTTTTATAGTGGTGAGTATAAAATCAATTGTGAAATGTGTGATTGGATTCAAAGGTAATATAGTATGTGAGAATATAGGCTAATTGATGGCAATATATCGATTTTATATTTATTTAGTCAAATTGTACCTAAATAATTTTATTTAGGAAAATAACACCCTTTTGGAAAAGACGTGTCACGTAGGAGTATTTCTTAAACGCCGTAATTTGTAAGACGTACTTTTTGTCGACATGATAGTTTTTTTGAGCGGCGTCTCCAACGTTAACGTCTTTTATGACTATAATAAAAGAAATGAGAATAATGAGTTAAAAATGTAAAAAGAAGAAAATCAATTCGTATTTGCACGAGCACAAGTGGGCAACAACGATACACATGCATAAATCTTATTTTCAACCGCTTAATAAATGTATGTTTAGAAAAATATATTTAAACAATTGAAAAACTATATAATTAATATGAGATTTGAGAATCTCGTAACAAAAGTTTATTAATTAGATAGTTCTTAAATATAAAATGGATATTATTCTTATGATAATATCGAGAATAAAAAGGTAAAAAGACCAAGAAAAGACATTTATTTCAAATGTAAATATGTAAAAAAGCATCATAAAATATTTAAATTCAATAATATAAAATTCAATAAAATTATATTTTATTAAATTAAAATTAAAGGTATTAAATTTATACTCATGTTAAAAATATTTATATTAAATAATAATTAAAATTTTATTTATATTCAAAATAAAAATCAAACAAGAAATATGAATTAAAATAAATAAATTAAAGGGTAAAAGAATAATTATCACTTTTAATTGATTTCAAGTGCACTCACTGACTTTTTCCCAAAAAAAAAACTGCACTCGCGGAAGCCTTGAACTCCGTTCTATGTACTTCTAGGTAAGATGCTTAATGAGTTAATAAGTTCGTTAGTTAGCAGTTTAAAGTCGATTTTGTTAAAATTAAACTCGAAATTAAGTTTAACTCGAGACCTTAATAAGTTGATTTGAATAAAATTTAACTCGACTAGATAAGTTCATGAACACCTCGTTAATTTTTTTATATAAATTTTTTAGTAGTTATCTTAAAAAAGAATTACTAAAAAAATATTTCATTAAAAAATATTAATTTCTAATAGATAATAAAAAAGATGATGAATTGTTAATCTAGTAATTTTTTAATAAACAACAAAAAATTACTAAATTATTAATTAGTATTTTACTACACTCAAAAGCCAAACCATATTTATTATTTTAATGTATTTGTGGATTGTTACTTTACAATTTAGACTTTGATTTTGTTTTGTACACTATTTTTATAATATTTTTGGTTAAATTTATTAATTTATGTTTTATATTAATCTTTGTATAGTATTAGTAGATTTTACCTATAATTAAGAAAATAAGATAAAAATTTTAGTGAGCTTGATGAGCAACGAGTCGAGCAACAAGTTTTTTTAATGAGCACAAGCCGAACAAAAATTTAACGAGTTTAACGAGCAACGAATCGAGTTGAGCAATAAAATCTTTTAATAAGCACGAATCGAATATTGTCTAACTTGTGATCGACTCGATCGATAAACACCCAACTTGTATAGGGGCAATCGCACCATTGTGATACGTTTGGATCACTCATCTTCGGGTTCAATTAGCTGACGTGGACAATAATTAAAAAATTGTTCATTTTAGTCACTCAAATTCAAATTATGTTGCAAGAATAAAGCAATTTTCGTTGTAAAAGAATTGATGTTATTTTTTGAGGTACCGAATTCGAGCACCATGAATGTCAGAGTGTAAGTGTTCAATGTCAAATGATTGAGAGTTATTTTTAAACAAATATTATCTTGTACTTACCTCAGGTTAATCACATGTAAATTTTCTAACATATGCTAGGAACACTCTAAATTGTTGACTACTATTTCGAATTTGGGACATGGATTTTTCGAGTGTTTTAATCTCGACTTAAATTTTAGTGTTTTTCATCTTATTTTGACCCATTTCGACTATAATAATTATTTCACATTTTCACCCTCTTCGAACATGTCTCGATTCCTAAAATTTTAATTCAGTTCGTACTTTATAAAATATTAAAAGTTAATTGCAATGCTTGTCCTTAACATATGATTTTTTAAAATTGATCCTCAATTTTTTTATTATTCCAATTTTATCTTCAAATTACGAATCTAATTTTAAATTAGCAAATTATGAATCACATTCAAAATTAGTACCCAATCTTTTAAATCTTCCAATTACATCCCCCAATACATCCAAATATATAATTAGTTTCAATTATAGTTTAACATATTTTTTTAAAACATATAAAAATATAACTTGGCCTAAAGATTTTATTAGCATGAGATGTGATTAACATAAAGATATAGTTTGGGATAAAATTGAAATGCTCAAAAGTTTGGGGACCAATTTAGAATAAAGGTCATACTTTTAGGATGAAATTAAAATGTTTAAAACTTTGACGACCAATTTAGAACGAGGGTCATAGTTTATTGATAAAATTAAAATATTTAAAAGTTTAAGAACCAATTTAGAACAAGGGTTATAGTTTGAGTTCGGGTGGTGCAATTAACTCCAAAATAAAGTTATTTTTCTTGTGCAAAATAAGTAAACGACATCGTTTCAGAAACTTTATCGTCTGCCCTCCATTTATTTTCTTGGGAATAAAACAAGAGAAGAAGGCTCTCATTTCCCTCGCGTTTTATCTTCTAAGATCTGAATCAAAAAATGCAGGATCCACCAAATTTAATCCCGAACCTGGAACCACCCATTCCTTCCGATGCATCATCCACCACCCAAACGTCGTCGTCTTTCCCCAACAACACAACCCCATTCCGTGGCACTCACCACAGGCGAGCCCATTCCGAGGTCCAATTCCGGATCCCGGACGAATTGGATCTCGGGTCCGACACGTTCGAAGGGTTGGTATCCGAGAACGAATTGTTATGTAGTTACCTGGATATTGAGAAGTTCGGGGGATCATCGAAGGGGGCGGACGAAATAGGGGCCGTTGGGTCTTCGAGTGGTGGGTCGGTTCAGAATCAGAAGGGAGAGGAAATGAGCAGTGGTGGATCGGGGAAAGGAGAGAAGAAGAATCATGGGAAAGGAAGACATAGGTATAGTAATTCAGTCGATGAGTGCTTCACAATGGAGTTGATTGAAGCTAAGAAAGCTATGTCTTCTGATCAGCTTGCTGAATTGTGGACTGTTGATCCAAAGAGAGCCAAAAGGTTTGGGAATTGCTTACATTTCTTTTCCTCCAACCTTTTTGGGTTTGTTTTTTTTTTTAATTTTTAAAAGTGAATTTGTGTTTTGGGATTATTATGAATTGGTACTGTGGTAGAGAAGAGTTTGAAGCTTTGTGACTTTTAGTGTGAAGTTTGTGTTTTTGTTTTTTTCCTATAGATTATCAGGTGAAGTTATTAGAAGAAAGTAATAGCTTTTTGTTAAAGAATTTAAAAGAAAACGATTGTTTGTACTTACTAGAATTCATGAAAATGTATAATTTTTTTTATGATCTAATTGATATCAATTATACAAAGTTTTATGATCTAATCGATAAAATGTATGAATGTTTTATGATATCTAATTGATGTCAATTTTATTGGGTTTCCATTGAGGTTTGCCACTAAGAACTACATAAATTTTGTAGGATCATTGCAAATAGGCAGTCCGCTGCTCGCTCTAAAGAGAGGAAAGCTCGATATATGTCTGAACTGGAGAGAAAAATTCAAACACTTCAAACAGAAGCAACTACTCTTTCTGCACAACTAACCCTATTCCAGGTCTTTCTCGAACACTTACCTCTCTCATTGCCCCATTCTAGAGCCTGTTTGTGGTTGCTATTTGTGTTCCTTCATACAGAAATATCATATCTACATTTTAAACAATCAAGTGAAAAGTATGCATACACCTCTCAGGTTTGATACAAAATACATTTACGTTTATCGTCTATCAACCTCATGAGCAATCAATACATTGGAAATTCTACTTTTTAATCTATAAATTGCTTTTTTGCAATTGGGGTTCTAGTTCAAATCTGAGTTTTAATAGTCTATGTTCAATTCCAGAGAGATGTGACTAGCTTGACTACGGAGAACACTGAGCTTAAGCTTCAGCTACAGGCTATGGAACAACAGGCTTGGCTACGTGACGGTATGTTCTATCCTGACTAATTTACCCAATTCTCTCTAAGACGCCTGCTTTCATAAAATGTATAGCTACTCAATTGAAGCAGTTTGTTATACCTTATTTACTCAATGATAGGATACAATACAAACCGGCATCGACACTAGTTTTAAACCAGGGATGCCTTTTTCTAAGTAGTGTTCTTGGCATTAATTTTAGTGCTCAAACTGTGGGTGACATTAATTATTGTTGCATGAAGATATTTAGTCGTGTTTGTATCATGTCCCCGGTTATTTCACTCAGAAAACTATTGCGAAGAGTTGTTAACTGGATATAGTTTTTCTCATTGTTTGCTCCTGACTACAGCTTTCAGTGAACAACTGAAGAAGGAAGTAGAGACGCTCAAGATTGCCACTGGCGAAGAAACAACACCCACGGATGCCTTCAATTTGGGAATGCACAATATACCATACACACAATCTTCCTTCTTTCCTCCCCAGCCACAGAATATACAAATCGACATCCAGAATATACAAATGCCACCGTTTCATCCCTTCCAATCTAATACATTTACAACTAGTCAGCCCGTGGTAGGTGCCTCATATTCACATTTGTTTTCCGATATGATGCAACAGGATCCTCTTGGCCAATTGCAAGGGCTTGATATCAATAGCAGGGATTCCCACTCTGTGAAATCCGATGGCTCATCGATTTCCGCCAGTGAAAGCAGTGGAACATTATGATATGGAAATTTTCTTGTCTGCACGTTCTCCTGCCCTATTTGTTGAAGTGTTCATAGGCTGACATTCTTGACATTGAGAGGTGTAATCCAATCAAATTCGATTCTTTTAACGGTTTCGTTTCCTGGGATTTGAGTTTTGCAGTAGCTTTGCTAGGTATTAAAGATATTCAAGATTCTTTCCTTGCGGGATTCAAATTCATTTGTTTTGGAGCAATGGGTGTGGGATTATAGTTTTGATCTATAGGGTGTAGTAGGGCAATGCAGTATCATCTTGGACCAGCTGCAACCATTGTATTATCTGTTATAATTATTATTTAAATGAATCCGAGTCCAAAATTTAATTCAATTAGTTCATGAAGTCATTCTTAAGAGATGGTATATAGGTTTATAATTCGAAATAGTCTGAATTCAGATTGAATAATGACTCGAATTCAATATGATTTGAATTTAAATCAAGTATAATGTAAAGTTTAGGGATGAAGAAGCTCATGTACTTTTTTTAAACTTTTTAGTATTTGTTGAATATTTAATTAATCAATTAATAACGTGTATGGATCATGTAGATATAGTTGATTAAATATGAATTCTCTATGGAGAAGAATATTCTTTTTTACCACTAAAGACAGTTGATGAATTCTTGATTAATTCATTTCAATTAATGAAAGTTGATGAATTCTCGATTAATTCATTTCAATTAATGTAACTAAGAAACATAAACAACGACAATTTAAAATGATTCAAATTCAAATAGCCTAAATGTAAATTCGATCAGGAAACCTTAAAACTAAAATTAGGTCAATAAAATGTAATTCTATCAAACTTTTGGGGGAAAATTGAGAACAAGAAA
The DNA here is from genome assembly GCF_006381635.1 of Hibiscus syriacus. Classification (NCBI taxonomy): domain Eukaryota; kingdom Viridiplantae; phylum Streptophyta; class Magnoliopsida; order Malvales; family Malvaceae; genus Hibiscus; species Hibiscus syriacus. The sequence goes on along the minus strand of NW_024062618.1, from coordinate 482 downwards.
AGTACAAAAGTCTAAAAGAAAATTAGGGTTTCAGACTTCATTAGAGATACTCGTCCATAAAGGCAACATTTTTGCCCAAAATCCTATTCTTCCCAGCTGGCAGAAGCAGAGAGCCTACACTTTGATCTCATACCATGGTTAGATTTCGTTTCATCTGTATTTTCAGCATCTGTGTATTAAAACAATTCAATTTTTTTTCACAATTTTGATCTCTTTGATTGTTTTTTTAGACTTTCAAGCGTAGGAATGGTGGTCGCAACAAGCACGGCCGTGGCCATGTCAAGTTCATCCGCTGCTCTAACTGTGGAAAATGCTGTCCCAAGGTACTCTACATCTGGTTTCCTCATCTGGGTACCTGCGTTTTTTCTCTCTCTTTTGTTTCTATTGATTTTTTTTGGGAACTTAATAGGATAAGTCAATCAGAGGTTTCTTGTGAGAACATTGTAGCAAGCTGCTGTCAGAGTGTTCAGGAAGCCTGCGTC